>NC_132911.1:21766564-22966564 GCF_047675955.1 Chlorocebus sabaeus
TGGTATGATCTCAGCTCACTGCAGCCTCGACCTCCCAGGCTGAAGTGATCCTCCCACCTCAGCCACCCAAGTAGCTGGGACTACAGTCATGAGCCACTATACCTGGCTAATTTTTGTATTTTTTATAGTTTGGGGTTTCACTGTATTGTTTAGGCTGGTCTTGAATTCCTGGTCTCAAGCAGTCTGCCCACCTCGGCTTCCCGAAGTGCTAAAATTACAGGCATGAGCCACTGTGCCTGGCCTTGGCATATGTGGTTTGAGAGAATTTCAAACTTGGATCACTTTAGCTGATTCCTCCAGGAAGAGGTTGTGGAGTTGGGGGAATAATCTGGATGGGACATAGCTATTATAAAAAGCCCTGATTTTCCTCTCTCTCCACATTTCAGGATGCTTGGAAGAGGGAGTTCGGATGCTGCTTTATTACCACTGGGAAGAGCAGCAGGTGGTATCGGCAGAGGAGTGGACAAGCCTCCCTGTGCCTTCAGCGCACCATTCCGGGATCCCCCGCAGCTGTCATCGCTACCAGCTCTGCCCCAGTCCCCCCTGCACTCTCCAGATCGCCCTCTGGTCCTGACTGTGGAACACAAGGAAAAGTAAGTCAGGAGCACTGCCTTCTCTACTTAGTAATAATCGTGAAAACTCTGCATTTTGGCTGGTGTGTAGTATTGTAAAATCTATTTCTCTTGGGTCCTCCCTGGGTAATAAGTATTGCAGGGTGTTTTGTTTTTTGCCAGTAGGAGATTGACAAAGAGATGGGACAGTTTTTTTTTTTTCTTTTTGAGACGGAGTCTCACGCTGTCACCCAGGCTGCAGTGCAGTGGCACAATCTCAGCTCACTGTAACCTCCGCCTTGTGGGTTCAAGTAATTCCCTGCCTCAACCTCCTGAGTAGTTGGGATTACAGGCGCCCGCCATCACCCCTGCCTAATTTTTTTGTATTTTTAGTAGAGATGGGATCTCACCACGTTGGCCAGGCTGGTCGTGAACTCCTGACCTCGTGATCCAGCCGCCTCGGCCTCCCAAAGTGCTGGGATTACAGGTGTGAGCCACCGCATCCAGCCAAGATGGGACAATTTCTAAAGTTAAATGTGGTTGACAGTGGACATATAGCATGCAACAAAAGAGTGGACTCACGGCCTTTCGTTTCCTTCCCAATTGAGACAATTCTTTGTCTTATTGAAGATAAGGAAATAATTTAGGAAGAATATCGTGACACTTCATCTTTCTCCATAGAACTCATCCTTGTGTTCTTAGTTAATGGGCCTAGTTTATTTGGTAATGTTACTAGGAAAGGTAGGGTGACCTTGCTTATCTAATTAGGTCTTGCTAATGATTAGCCTTCAGAGCCAGCTTTTTTAAGTGTTGATTCTTGATTTGTGTATCTGTAGCAAAATGTGAAAAAATGTTACTTCCCCCAATCTTTTTGTTGTTGGTTGTGTGGGCTGGCTAGTTATTTTGTTTTTTGTTTTTGATACATGCAGTTGCTTTTTGTTTTTATTTTCTAGAGAGCTTATTGTGAAGCAGGGATCAAAAGGAACACCTCAATCTTTGGGACTGAACCTCATCAAAATACAATGTCATAATGAAGCAGTTTATCAATATCATGTGACTTTCAGGTATTCACAGCTTTCTTTTATATTGTTCACTTCTTAGAGGGCAGTAAAAAAATAGTTCCCCTGGAATAACTGAATATTGTCCTGTACAGTTCCTGGTGGACCTCTCGATGAGATAATGCATTTACTCAGATCCTTACAGGAAGTTTAAGGTTAATCTTAAACTTTGTGTATGTATTTAGCTATATTACCAATCCCGATTTTAACTTCATAGAGTATAGATTTATACATGAGGCTAGAAGTTAATTTAATGTGAAATTAATGAAGCTTAAGTTCAGGGCCTTCTAAAACTTGCATTAGGTGTCTTCCGTGATCTTTTAACTTATTTCATATGTGTAGTTTTGTATTCTTTTTCTTAAAGAACCCTCCCCCTCCCCCACCAGTGGTGTGAAATCCATGCCCCATGAAACCTGGATCCTTCCCTGCATGAGCCATCATACCAACATCTGACATCTCTCCAGTGACAGTCTAGGGTTAAATTTAGGGGTGAGAAAAATGAAGAAAGATAACTTCAGTTTTATATCAATAGTTTTAGAATTTATTAGTATTTAAAAAGAGTTTATATTAGTTTGTGTTCTCTTTTAATATCTTAGAGGAGTCATTAGCTGGAAGTTCTTAGCTGGAATTGTGAAAATAAGTGTTTTGAAATACTTGTGAAGAAAATTAGATGATATAGAAGTCTCAGTTTTTTTAATTGAAAAATAGTTGGCCGGGCGCGGTGGCTCACGCCTGTAATCCCAGCACTTTGGGAGGCCGAGACGGGCGGATCACGAGGTCAGCAGATCGAGACCATCCTCGCTAACACGGTGAAACCCCGTCTCTACTAAAAATACGAAAAACTAGCCGGGCGTAGTGGCGGGCGCCTGTAGTCCCAGCTACTTGGGAGGCTGAGGCAGGAGAATGGCGAGAACCCGGGAGGCGGAGCTTGCAGTGAGCCGAAATCGCGCCACCGCACTTCAGCCTGGGAGACTGAGCAAGACTCCGTCTCAAAAAAAAAAAAAAAAAAAGAAAAATAGTTGGGTATATGAGTACAATATGATGTTTTGATAATGTATACATAATATATTAAATCAGGCTAATTGACATATCTGTCACCTCACCTACTTGTTTTTTGTGGTGAAAACATTTAAAATCTCTTTTAGGAATTTTGAAATACACGCTGTTGTTAACTGTGGTTACTGTAGATCACTAAAACTTACTCCACCTGTCTGTCTGAAACTTTGTACCTTTTAACCAACTTCTGCCATTTTCCCATACCCCTCAACCCCCAGCCTCTGGTAGCCATGTTCCTACTCTCTGTTCACAATGAGTTCAACTTTTTTAGATTCCATGTATGAGTGAGATCAGATGGTATTTGTTTTTCTGTGCCTATCTTACTTCACTTAGCATAATACTCTCCAGATCCTTTCATATTGTCACAAATGACAGGATGTACTTCTTTTTAAAGGCTGTATAGTATTCCATTGTGTATGTGTACCACTTTATCCATTCATCCATTGGTGGACACTTAGATTGATTGTATGTCTTGCCTGTTGTGAATAGTCCTGCAGTGAACATGGGAGTGCACATATATCTCTTTGACACACTGATTTTAATTCCTTTGGATAAATACCCAGAAGTGGGATTGTTAAATCATACGTAGTACTATTTTTAGCTTTTTGAAGAAAAACTTTCATACCATTTCTTTTCTTTTTGTTTTGTTTTGTTTTGTTTTGAGACAGGGTCTCAATCTGTCACCCAGGCTGGAGTGCAGTGGTACAATCTCAGCTCACTGCAACCTCTTCCTCCCAGGTTCAAGCAATTCTCTTGCCTCGTCCTCCTAGTAGCTGGGGTTACAGGCGAGCGCCCCCATGCCTGGCTAATTTTTGTATTTTTTTTTTTTAGTAGAGTTGGGGTTTTGCCATGTTGACCAGGCTGGTCTCAAACTCCTGACCTCAAGTAATCCACCTGCCTCAGCCTCCCAAAGTGCTGGGATTACTGGCATGAACCACCATGCCTGGCCAGAAACTTCCATACTATTTCTAAAGGTAGCTATACTAGGAAGGCTGAATTTATGAAGGACAGCTGCTAGTTGATGACACAAGAGGAAGAAGTGGAGTGAAAGGGAGAAGAAAGGAACAGTTAGGGAGAAAATATTCTGAAGGTATGTTATAAAGACCAAAGGAAGGACTCATTTGAATGAAGATAATGAGAAGGTGGTTGGCTTTGGCCACAGGAAAAAAAGCAACTGGATTTGCTTGTTGAGGGTGTTGTGATCTTCTAGTAGTTTTGTTAGAGTTGTAGAGAGAAAAAAAAAAGGAAGGATGAAAAGCACAAAGGAGGGCGTAGGCCATAAGAAGTAGCCAGTGACTTGGCCAGTCATTTAAAAAGTTTGTAAGAGGAATGAGAAAATCGAATAATTATAGAAGGCAGCAGGATTGCTTTAATAGTTTCTTTCTTTCTTTTTTTTTTTTTTTTTTTTTTTTTTGCTTTAATAGTTTCTATGAGGTAAGAAAGCAGAGCTGAGCACATACAACAGGTAGAGGGAAGTAGCCAGAAAAGCAGGGGAAATTGGATCCTAGGAAACAGGCTTGTTGTGAAACGTACAGCAAAGAGGTGAGCATTAAAGAGGGGAGACGGCTGCATGCAGTAGCTCATGTCTGTAATCCCAGCACTTAGGGAGGCCGAGGAGGGAGAGTTGCTTGAGGCTAGCAGTTTAAGACTATCCTAGGTAACAACAACAAAAAATTTTATTTTATTTATGTTTTTGAGACAGTCTCACTTTGTTGCCCAGGCCGGAGTGCAGTGGCACGGTCTCACCTCAGTGCTACCTCCATCTCCCAGACTGAAGTGATTCTCATGCCTCAGCCTCCAAGTAGCTGGGATTACAACCACATGCTACCACACCCCACTGATTTTTTTGTATTTTTAGTAGAACAGGGTTTCACTGTGATGGCCAGAGTGATCTTGAACTCCTGGCCTCGAGTGATCCACCCACCTCGGCCTCCCAAAGTGCTGGGATTACAGGCATGAGCCACTGTGCCAGGGCAAAAAAAAAATGTTTTTTACGTTAGCCAGGTCTGGTGGCACACTTAGAGTCCCAGTTACTTGGGGGCCTGAGGCAGAAGGATCACTTGAGCCCAGGAGTTTGAGACTGCAGTGAGCTATGATCATGCCACTGTCCTTCAGCCTGGGTGACAAAGCAAGACCCTATCTCAAAAAAAAAAAAAAAAAAAAGGGAGGCAGGGTGAACCCTTCCTCTGAAAATGGATTGACAAATGTTAAGGAAACAAAGGGAGAATCGCTTGAACCTAGGAGGTGGAGGTTGCAGTGAGCCAATATCATGCCACTGCACTCCAGCCTGGGCGGTAGAGCAAGACTCCATCTCAAAAACAAATATGTATATATGAAGGAATATACACTGACATGCTAAGGCAGATGTCCTTTGGTGGTAGAATTTAGAGGTGGTTTTTATTTTTTTTTAACCTATATTTTCTGATGTTTCAGCTGCGAGCAGGTATTCTTGAGTCAAAGTTCTAGTCAGATAGATAATTTTTAATATGGCCACTAGATGGAGCAGCAGTTACTGGGTAACTAGCACCTGTTGCACAGCTGCGGTAAAGATTGCTGTGTGACGGTGAAACCCCGTCTCTACTAAAACTACAAAAAAACTAGCCGGGCGAGGTGGCGGGCGCCTGTAGTCCCAGCTACTCGGGAGGCTGAGGCAGGAGAATGGCATGAACCCGGGAGGCGGAGCTTGCAGTGAGCTGAGATCCAGCCACTGCACTCCAGCCTGGGCGACAGAGCTAGACTCCGTCTCAAAAAAAAAAACAAAAAAACAAAAAGATTGCTGTGTGAGTCAAGTTGAAGGAAAATCCTCTTCATTATTTTCCAGCCCCAATGTGGAGTGCAAAAGCATGAGGTTCGGCATGTTGAAGGACCATCAAGCTGTCACCGGCAACGTCACTGCGTTTGATGGATCTATTCTCTATCTGCCTGTTAAGCTTCAACAAGTAAGACCAAACAGGAAATGGGCTTTCAGATGAACCCTAAGAGTGCTCTGGTGTTTTTTGTTTGGTTTTGCTTTTAAGAGATTGGGTCTTGCTATGTTGCCCAGGCTGGTCTTGAACTCCCAAAGCCCTGGGATTACAGGCGTGAGTCACTTCACCTGGCCCAGCACTGGTGTTTTGACGAGTAGGAAACCATAGAATTCCTGTACGTTTGAGTTGTATTTTTCTGTTCATAGAGGGGAAGACATTTTTGCAGGACATAACAGCACATTTTAGGTTTGAATTCCTTAAGAAGCACCTTCTCACATGAGGAATGGTTGGAAGTCTGTGACTTCAGTGATAAAGAGTAACTTAAAATTACAAATGTAGGCCAAGTGCAGTGGTTCACACCTGTAATCTCAGCACTTTGGGAGGCTGAGGTAGGTGGATCACGAAGTAAGGAGATCGAGACCATCCTGGCTAACACGGTGAAACCCCGGCTCTACTAAAAATACAAAAAATTAGCTGGGTGTGGTGGTGGGTGCCTATAGTCCCAGCTACTTGGGAGGCTGAGGCAGGAGAATGGCGTGAACCCGGGAGGTGAAGCCTGCAGTGAGCAGAGATCGTGCCACTGCACTCCAGCAGGGTGACAGAGCTCGAGACTCAGTCTCAAAAAAAAAAAAATGCAAATATAAACTTGGTTGGAATTCTCTTACCAAATCATTTTTCTGAACCGTAGTCGTCATGCTGTGCTTTTGCCAGTGTGGACAACAAAGTGAGGGGAAAAGTAGAAAAATGTTTTAAGATATTTTAGTGTTCTTAAGAATACAGTTGAATTAGATTAGGACTTGGTCATTAGTTCTTAGTTTTGTCATTTTGTTTTACCTGTGTGTATTTATTTATTAGGTTCTTGAGTTAAAAAGTCAAAGGAAAACAGACAGTGCTGAAATCAGCATTAAGATTCAGATGACAAAGATCCTGGAGCCTTGCTCTGACCTGTGCATTCCCTTCTACAATGTTGTTTTCCGTCGGTAAGGAAACAGCTGAAGTTCTGTTGTCCTTTAACTTCAGTCTTGTATTTGCAGTAATGTTCTTCAAGATGCTTGGATGGAAATATGTGACAGTGTATTCTAGATGGCTTTGGAAGCATTTAATGAATAAATGGATGGTATTGGGGCTTACTCAAAAATTATCTCACAAGTGGTAAACCAGATTTGAATATATGAAATTAGGTTTGGAGGTAGATGGTTAGGAGAATGAGTTCCTCTGGGTGTGTTCAGGAACTTTGACAGCAGCTGTTTATAGTGCATATTTAATGGTGACAGTAACAAGGGGGCTACTTAAAGAGGTTGTGTGTAAAAATATTTGCTGGAAGGATTTTTTTTCAGTCTCTTGAATTTTTGAATTACAGATAGCTCATAATTGTTTAACTTCTTTTGAAACATCCTGATTTTCATACAGCCGCTATTCTCAAACTGCCTCTTATTTAATGAAACACAGAACCTAATTTCTTTTTTTTATTTTTATTTTGAGACAGAGTCTCGTTCTGTCGCCAGTCTGTGGTGCAGTGGTGTAATATTGGCTCACTGCAACCTCCGACTCCCTGGTTCAAGCAATTCTCCTGCCTCAGTCTCCTAAGTAGCTGGGATTACAGGCATGCGGCGCCACGCCTGGCTAATTTTTATATTTTTAATAGAGATGATGTTTCATTATGTTGACCAGGAGGGTCTTGATCTCCCTTGATCCATCCACCTCAGCCTCCCAAAGTGCTGGGATTACAGGTGTAAGCCACCGCACCCGGCCCACAGAACCTAATTTCTACCTAGTAAGCTGAACTACCAGGAAAAAAACGTAACTCCCTTTGCCACACTGTTATTCACAAACTTAGCAATGTGCTCTCTTGCATTCTTCATAATTAATGGTGAAAAGTAATGTACATCAAACCTGGGAAATCAACTCAGTGTTTGGTCAGCTAGTAAATGGAAAAGACTGCTACTGTTTTGCTTTACTTTTTCAGTCAAAGGCTTTGGCAGTTTTTGGTTTTCTTTTAGCAAGATTGTTCTCAACATAAAAGCTGTCTTCTGCAAAGAGCACAAATATTTCTAACCATTCAGACTTCCAAAGGCAAATGTAGCTAAGAATAATGGAACATAATTTTATTACTCTTCTATTAGAAAACTCATACTTGCTTTTTATTTCAGGGTAATGAAACTTTTAGATATGAAGCTTGTGGGGAGAAACTTTTATGACCCTACAAGTGCTATGGTACTACAGCAACACAGGTTGGTGCTTTTTTCCCCTTCCTCACTTTTGAATGTTCTGGAAAGAAATTTTCCATTACAACCATTGTATTTAGTACCATAGTCTCAGCAGTAGTTTATGGTAGTGAATACAATTTGTCAACTAAATCTCTTCCTTAGTTTGGTTTTTCAGTAAGTTTGCAATGATGTCAGTTAACTTAGTTTCCTGAGGCTTTCTCATTACTATTAGGGAAGGGCAGTATGACCTCAAAGTATTGTTCACATGGGGGCATGGAAGTATATGTGTTCTTTGAAAATCCTACAGTTAAGACCACCTCTCTCTCCAGATTGCAGATCTGGCCAGGCTACGCAGCTAGCATCCGAAGGACAGATGGAGGGCTCTTCCTGCTAGCTGATGTCTCCCATAAGGTCATTCGAAATGACTCTGTGCTGGATATCATGTGAGTGAATAGTGGGGATCTATCTTGAACTTGCTGATGATTTTCTGAAAAGTTCAGTAACAGCTGGTAATAATACACATTAGACATTGTTCTCTTTTTTATTTTTTTCCCCCAGAGACAGGGTCTTGTTTGTCACCCTGGCTGGAATACAGTCGTTTGATCATAGCTCACTGTAACCCTGAACTCCTGGGTTCAAGTGATCCTACCACCTCAGCTTTCCGAGTAGTCAGGACTACAGGTGTGCTACCACGCCCAGCTAATTTTTAATTTTTTTTTTTTTTTTTTTTGTAGAGACAGGGTCTTGCTATGTTTCCCAGTCAGGTCTTGAACTCCTGGCTTCAAGGGACCCTCCTACCTCAGCCTTTCAAAGTGTTGGGATTATAGGCATGAGCCATGGTACCCAGCCCTGTTTAGATTTTTAGTTGTAGAATAACTACACTGAATATATGTGCCCTTGTCCCTAGTCATACTGAAGTAAGCATCTGAGTAGACATCTGCTCTGCTTTGAGAAGGAGTTTTATTTAAATTTGTGGTTAGGAGAACTTGGTTTGATATATGCACGTACTGAGTTTGCATATAATAATATACAATGTATGTGTTACTGTAGTGAATACAGATGTGTATAGTTTTTTTTTTAATTGAGACAGTGTCTCACTCTGTCACCCAGGCTGGAGTACAGCGGTGCGATCTCGGCTTACTGCACCCTCTGCCTCTCGGGTTCAAGTGATTCTGCTGCCTCAGCCCCCAAGTAGCTGGAATTACAGGCCACCATGCCTGCGCTAATTTTTTTTCTTTTTCTTTCTTTCTTTCCTTTTTTTTTTTTTAAACAGTGTCTCTCTCTGTTGCTCAGGCAGGAGTGCAGTAGCATGATCTCATCTCACTGCAACCTCTGCCTCCTGGGTTGAAACAATTCTCTTGCCTCAGCTTCCCGAAGAGCTGGGACTACAGGTGCATGCCGCCATGTCTGGCTAATATTTTGTATTTTAGTAGAGACAGAGTTTCACCATGTTTCCCAGACTGGTCTTGAACTCCTGAGCTCAGGCAATCTGCCCACCTCAGCCTCCCAAAGGGCTGGGATTACAAGTGTGAGCCACCGTGCCCAGCCAGATGTGTATAATTTTTAGTGGCTGTATGAAATCTCATCTTATACATAAGTCTCTGTACATCTGATTTTTTTAGGCCACGTACTCAGAATTAGAATTACTTAATGGAAGGGCTGAACATTCTGAAGCCTTTTAATATATATCTAATATAATATGATAGTTAACTATATCTTGACAAACTACCCTGTAGAAGATTGTTTCAGTTTCTTTTCCCACCAGCTATGTACAACCACTAGGTGTTGTCAGGCTTGTGTTTGCTCCTCTGACCATTTCATTCATTGCTTCAGTGTATACCTACCAAGCTCCAGTTATGAACCAGAGTCTTAGGACCTGTTAGATAGCAAAACAAAGATCCCTCCCCTCACAGAGCCTCTGTTGTCACCAGGGGAGATGAATAGTAAATAATAAATATAATAAATAAATTGTATAATGTATTACAAGCGATAAGAGCCATGGAAAAAAGAAAAAGTAGAGCACACAGTTCGGGCAATCAGAAGTAGTGGGGAAGGGAGCAGAGAATTGCAGTTTTAAGTAGAGTGGTCAAGCTCATTTGAGCAAACACTTGAAAGAGGTAAGGGGTTAGCCAGGTGAATACATGGGAGAAGAAGCTTTTGGTGGGTGGACAGCTGAGGCGCAGACCTTAAGACAGAAACGGGCCTAGTGCAGGCACACACAGGGTGGCTAGAGCCAAGTGAGCAAGCAGGGTGGTGGAGGGGCAGAGCAATTGGAGGAGCTGATTACACAGGGCTTTATAGGGCTTTTGTGAGGGTTTTAACCTTCACTGAGTGAAATGCAGGACTTTTAGTGGCAAGACCCGAGCTGGATTGTAAAAGGTTCCCTGTTGTTGCTGTGTGGAGAATAGACTTGGCAGACTGAGGTTGGAAGTGGGAACACCAGTCAGGAGGCTGTGGTAATGCGGTGGAACCATGAGAATGGTAGCGATGGAGGTGGTAAGGAGTCATTTTCTGGACATCTGTATTTTGAAAGTAGCATTTAAGTGGATTTCCTGACTGCATGCGGGATAAGAGAAAGAGAAGCTGAAGATGTCTTGAACTTTTTTGTAATTATTCTGTCTGTCTCTCCTAGACTGTCAGCTCCTCTGGCAGAGGCCATGTCTTTTTGCTCAGCATGTACGCTTAGACCTAATATAAGGCTTAGTACTGTCAAAAGACACAATTGTTGGCTTTTATTGGGAGTTCATGAATTAGGTAACACCTTGAGGGTTCTGATGAGCTGAGCGGCGGAGGTTGGCTTTATAGACAGAAAAGGGTGAGGGAATCAGAAACAGAGAACAAAAAGCAGATTGGTCATTTGTTACTTTCCTTATAAAGGTTAAAGCAGAGGAGATATCTTCATCATACTAAAACTGGCCTGTTTGGGGATTTGGCTATTATCTATCTCTCCTGATTTCTCAGAAAGTCAGATAAAGATCTTAGTTTCTATTTGGTGGCATGGAACTTCAGCATGAGTAACCCCATTTTGGTTTGCTTTGTTGGGCCTAGTGCAGGAGCCCAGTCCAAGCCAATAGCCTCCTGTAAGTTTTATTTAATTGTGTATAGTAAATATTCAAGAATGTTTATTAAATAAAAGTGTGTGTCTTCAAATCTACTATTTCTTTTTTTGTGGTTTCTGCCTTTGCTTTTATATGTTTATTTTTCTTGCATGTACTTTCAGTGAATGCCTTTGCTTTTCTGCCTTGAAAGGTCTACTTGGCCAGGAATGGTCTGGTTCATGCCTATAATCCCAGCACTTTGGGAGGCCAAGGTGGGAGAATTGCTTGAGGCCAGGGGTTCAAGGCTGCAGTGTACTGTGATAGTGCTTCTGTACTCCAGCCTAGGCAAGTGAGACCCTGTCTTCAAAAAAAACGGAACTAGTTATTTTTTATTTTTATTTTCAATTTTTTTTTTTTTTTTTTTTGAGACAGAGTTTTGCTCCTGTCACCCAGGCTGGAGTGCAGTGTCATGATCTTGGCTCACTGCAACCTCTACCTCCTGGGTTCAGGCGATTCTCCTGCCTCAGGCTTTCTAAGCAGCTGGGATTACAGGGACTTCCCCCCACACCTGGCTAATTTTTGCATTTTTAGTAGAGACAGGGTTTCGCCATGTTGGCCAGGCTGGCCTTGAACTCCTGACCTCAGGTGATCCACCTGCCTCAGCTTCCCAAAGTGCTGGGATTATAGGCATGAACCACCACGCCGGGCCTATTTTCAGTGTTTCAAACCCTATGGATTTTTCTTGATAGGAAGTTGGGATTATGATGGTTGTCTCTGTACTATTATACAGTTTATTGAAAAACATTCTTTTTTCCCACAGATTCAAATCACTACCTTACATGCTAAAATACCTAGATTTATTTCTGAACTTTCAGTTTGGTGTATTGGTCCAAACTAATGTGATTCTGTCTAAAATACTGTACTTTTTTTGGTTTTCGATATTTGTCAGAATTTTATTTTCAGAATTTTCATGGTGAATGTCACCCACATACTCTTTCATTTGATCCTTTGAATAATTTAGTGAAAATAAGAAAAAAGTCGTTTAGCGTTTTGATGAGCATTGACTAGGGAGAATGTTCACTTAGTCTTCCTTTTGAAAAATATGGCATGTCTTTCGATTTATTGAAATTTATTTTGTTTTGGCCGGACGCGGTGGCTCACCTCTGTAATTCTGACATTTTGGGAGACCGAGGCAGGCGGCTCACTTGAGGTCAGCAGTTCAAGATCAGCCTGGCCAACATGGTGAAACCCTGTCTCTGCTAAAAATACAAAAATTAGCCAGGCGGGGGGGCATATGCCTGTAATTCCAGCTACTTGGGAGGCTGAGGCACGAGAATCGCTTGAACCCGGGAACCCGGGAGGCAGAAGTTGCAGTGAACCAAGATGGTGCCACTGCCCTCCAGCCTGGGTGACAGAGTGAGACTGTCTAAAAAAAAAATCCAGGCACAGTGGCTCGCGCCTGTAATCCCAGCACTTTGGGAGGCCGAGGTGGGCAGATCATGAGGTCAGGAGGTCGAAACCATCCTGGCTAACATGGTGAAACCCCATCTCTACTAAAAATACAAAAAATTAGACAGGCGTGGTGGTGGGTGCCTGTATTCCCAGCTACTCAGGAGAATGAGGCAGGAGATTGGTGTGAACCCGGGAGGCGGGGCTTGCAGTGAGCCGAGATTATGCCACTGCACTCCAGCCTGGGCGATAGAGTGAGCGAGACTCTGTCTCAAAAAAAAAAAGTTGGCATTTTGATGGTCATTGACGAAGGAGACTGTTCACTGAGTCCTCCTATTGAAAAATATGGCATGTCTTTCCATGTTTATTGAAATTTATTTTGTTTTGGCCAGGCACAGTGGCTCATAATGCCTATAATCCCAGGACTTTGGGAGGCCAAGGCAGGCAGATCACTTGAGGTCAGGAGGTTGAGAGCAGTCTGGCCAACATGGTGAAATCCCATCTCTACTTAAAAAGAAAAAAATTATTTGGGCATGGTGGCACAGGACTGTAGTCCCAGCTACTCCAGAGGCCGAGGCAGGAGAATCACTTGAACCTGGGAGATGGAGGTTGCAGTGAGCCGAGATTGTGCCAGTGCACTGCAGCCTGGGCAGCAGAGTAAGACTTTGTCTAGGGGGCAAAGAAAAGAAATTTATTTTTATTTTCTCCATGGTTATTTATCTTGGACTTTAAAAAAAAAAAATTCATTCCTTCCTTTCTTTCTTTCTTCGAGACGAGGTCTCATTTCATGGCTCAGACTGAAGTGCAGTGGCTATTCACAGGCATGATCATAGCTCACTGCAGCCTTGAATTCTTGGGCTTAAGTGATCTTTCTGCCTCAGCTTCCCAAGTAACTGGGACTACAGGCTTGTGCCACTATGCTCAGCCTTTTTTTTCCTAAGTACATAATTTTATATGTACTTACCACTAAGCTCAAATTCACACCCAATTGTGTAATCCCTTCACTGTATATTGAAACACTAGCTATTTTGTCAGTTTCATTCCCCTCCCGTCCAAATACCGTATTTTTGGGGTGATCTGGATCACTTTAGATCTAGCTTTGAGGACCTCTTCTCCAAGATAGTGAGAAGGCCTGTGTCAGGCGTTACCCCGTTATGTCAGACATGGACCCTGGCTCTCAGTGTAACTGCTCAGCCCCGAGAGCATGTCCATGTCTGTCAGGGAGCTCTGTAGGCTGTCCTGCCTTGTCCCCTGCAGCTGTTACTGGCTTGGTGTTCTACCACCTTCGTTCCCTATTCTCATGGATCACTGGAAACCACAGAAGAGCATTTATTTTCCTGGAAGTGAGAAGAGCTCGGTGTTTGAAAATGTAGCAGCTTTTCTTTCCATCACCCGGGAATGGTTTGCATACTTCCAAAAGGTAGTGAGTCAACTAAGGTTTACTAAATAAGGTTGCTTTATTATGTCACTGTTAAGTTGTCAGTTCATTCAGTGACCCATTCCTACTGAGTTCAATACTATCTTAGAAATGTCTGTTAGAACCTTATTGGCTTCAGTTAGGCTGGTTGCTCTCCAGGCTGGCTAGACCATCACTGTCTTGGGGTTCCTCTTCCCTTCTTATGGGGAATCTCCTGTATGTCAGATCTCATAACTGCTGCTTTCTTGATTTATTCTCTTGTTTTGGTGTAGCATATATACTCCAGTATTTCCAGAAGAAGGGTACATTGGAGGAAATGATTTTGAGACCTTACATGTTTGAAAAATGTCTTTAGTTTACAAAGTAGTTGTCTAGTTTGACTGGGTATATGACTCTAGGTTATAAATCTAGGTAGGAGATACTTTACCCTGAGGATTTTGAAGGCACTACTCCATCGTCCTTGCTTTTGGATTCACTGTTGAAAGATCTAAAGCTGTTTTAATTTCTGATTCCAGAATCTTTGTATGTCTCTCCTCACCCCATCCTACCCCTTTGGGAGCTTTGGGTGTTTTTCTTTACTGTTGTCTTCTGAAATTGTATTTGTTCTTTATTCCTTCTTGCATCTCAGGATTCTATATGGGATTATTTTCCCTTTGCCTGAAGAACTGCTTGTAATATGTCCTTTAGTGTGGACTCTGCTGGTGACAAATTCTTTTAATTTTTATCTAAAAATGTTTACCATCTTGCCTTTAACTTAAAATTCTGGGTTTGGCAGTTATTTTCTTTTCGCACTTTGAGAAATATTGTCTGGCTTACATTCCTCCCTTTTTTTTTTTTTTTTTTTTTAATGGAATCTCACTTGGTTACCCAGGTTGGAGTGCAGTGGCACGATCACAACTCACTGCAGCCTCTCAAACTCCTGGGCTCAAGCAGTCCTCCCACCTCAGCCCCCCAAGTAGCTGGGACTACAGGGATGCACCACCACACCTAGCTAATATTTTAATTTTTTCGTAGAGACAGGGTCTTGCTGTGTTGTCAAGGCTGGTCTCGAACTCCTGGGCCCAAGTGATTCTCCTACCTCAGCCTCCCAAAGTGCTAGTGTGAGGCACTGTTCCCAGCCTATTTTATTTTTATTTTTGTAGAGATGCAGTTTGACTATGTTGCCAAGGCTGACCTTGAAATCCTGGCATCACATTATCCTCCTACCTCGGCCCCCTAAAGTGCTGGGATTACAGGTGTGAGCTATTGCTCCTGGCTGTTGGTTTACATTGTTCCTGTTGACAAATCAATCACTAGTGATACTGTTATCTTTTTAATTTTTTTTATTTTTGTCTTTGGCTTTTGAAGTTTTACTGTAATGCACCTAGTTGTGATTTCTGTTAAAAGAAAAAAATATTCATGGCACTTGTTAGAGAATGATAAGGCAGACTTTATTCAGAACCAGTGCAATGGGCACAAGGACCCCTGCAATGGGGATTTGCAGGATGGGAGAGAGATTGGGCTCAACTCAGAATACAACAAGGAAAAGTGGAATTGATAGTCTAGGAGAAGGATCGGGGCCAGTGGATGAAAAATTACTGATAGGAACCATTTGGAGTCAGAGGGTTTCACCAAATTTTTACAGTTGGGTTGCTGGTCTAATGGGCCTCCAACCATAAGCTCTCAGGAATGGCCTGAATTGGTATGAAGCCTTATCCAGCTTCCTCTAAAGAGTACTCTTCTTTATGTGGAGCAGAAAAGACAGTCCAGAACAAACAAAAATGCCTTATATGTATAGACAACAGCAAAAGCAAAGCAAGCAAATGAAAAACATAAATGACTGGGTGCAGTGACTTGTGCCGGTAATCCCAGCGCTTTGGGAGGCTGAGGAGGGTGGATAGGTTGAGCTCATGGGTTCAAAAACAGCCTGGGCAACATGGCAAAATCCTGTCTTTGCAAAAAATACCAAAATTAGCTGGACACGGTGGCACGCATCTGTCATCCCAGCTACTCAGGAGGTTGAGGTGGGAGAATCACCTGAGCTGGAATGTCAAGGCTGCAGTGAGTGATGAGCCATAGTTGCACCATTGTACTCCAGCCTGGGCGATGAAGTGAGACCCTATTTTTTTTAAAAAAAAAGTTAATGGCAAAAATATTTTCAGATGATACACTTTCAAAAAAAAAAAAAAAGGCTAATGACCTCACACAAAGATCTAGGTTTGATTACATACTGGAGGCTGTACTTCTAAACCAAACGGTCTATTTTATGTAAGGAAGTAAGTCTAATTGGCTTATATAAAGACCTAAGGCTAATGACAAAGGCTGTTTGATTATAAATGTTGGGATAACAAAACAGATTCAGCAACTAGAGCTTAATGAAACTAGTCACACCTCAGATGGTTGTTGGGATTGACTCACTTGACAGCAGATCTGAAGAACAAAGAGTTAAGCACAAGGGCCCAGTGAGTGGATTGGTGGTCTGAAAATCTCTGGAATGTTGCCTGGGAAGAGTTTTCAAAATTATCTTGGTTGGACCTCCAAAATTGTCAGAGGATATAAGACCTCTGTTCTATCGGAAATAAAAAGAAAGCTGAATTTCTTGCTTACAGCAGTTAGAGACTATTGGTCTTCTATAGAATATTTGGGAAGAGTATAGTTCAGGGATTGCAGACTTGCAGATGGACTAGTAGGTCAGCATCTTCTGAAGAAGGGTGGTTACTCAGGCAAGACTCTTGTGGATTGATTTGTCCTCAGAGGTATGCGTATTGGATTAAGTCATCCCTGGTTGGCTGGCTTACAGAAACAAGGGGATGACATTGATTAGTTGGCTTGCAAAAGTGTGTTTGCTGAAGTAAATTGATGTAGATTGATTCAACAGGCTTAAAACTCATTCTTATGGCTACTTGTTACTATGGTGACAGAGTAATCCATCTTTTCCAGTTTGTGGGAATTTTATTTTATTCCTAGGAGTATATGAATGTTTTCATCTAATTTTATTGTTTAGTTTCTTAGATATTAATCTTAAATTCATAAAGAATTTTCTAAAATTGGCTAGCAGGCTAACCCGTTTTTTTAATGATCTTATTTCTTTTTTTTTGAGACAGAATTTCGCTCTTGTTACCCAGGCTGGAGTGCCATGGCATGATCTTGGCTCACTACAACCTCCGCCTCCTGGGTTCAAGCGATTATCCTGCCTCAGCCTCCCGAGTAGCTGGGATTACAGGCATGTGCCACTAAACCTGGCTAACTTTGTATTTTCAGTGGGGACAGGGTTTCTCCATGTTGGTCAGACTGGTCTTGAACTCCCGACCTCAGGTGATCCACCATCCTCAGCTTCCCAAAGTGCTAGGATTACAGGCATGAGCCACTGTGCCCAGTCAGTAATCTTTTTTCTTACAAATTTGAAATACCACCTTATTCTACACTTAGTGTTAATCTGTTTTAGTCTATTTCCGGATCTTTTATTCTGTTCCATTAATTTATTTCTTTTTTCAGATGTGTAAAGGTACAGTTGACATCCATAAAAAACCCACACACATTTAAAGTATACAGTTTGATGAGTTTTGATATATGTATATATAGTAGATATATTTCACCTGTGAAACATTGCAGTGAAGAAAATGGACATAGCCATTGCCCCAAAATGTACTTAGGTGTCTCTGAAGCCTCTTCCGGCTTCTGTTCCTCCTCTGCACCCCATGGGCAGCAAATACTGGTCAGCTTTCTGTCACTAGAGATTATTCTGCATTTTCTAGAATTTTATGTAAATGGAATCACTATGTTCTTGTGCTTTTTTGTGTTTCTTTTGTAACCTTTTTTTTTTTTTTTTTTGAGACGGACTCTCTTCCTGTCACCCAGGCTGGAGTGCAGTGGTGCGACCTCGGCTCACTGCAGCCTCCACCTCCCGTGTTCAGGCGATTCTCCTGCATAGCTTGGATTACAGGTGCCTGCCACCACGCCCAGCTATATACTTTTTTTTTTTTTTTTTTCCCTGATAGAGATGGGGCCTCACTATGTTGCCCAGGCTGGTCTCGAACTCCTGGGCCCAAGCACTTCTCCTACCTAGGCTCAGCCTCCCAAAGTGCTGGGATTATAGGCATAAGAGGGGGGAAGGAAGAAGACCCACCCGACAGCCCACCCACCCACCTGCCTGCCTGCCTGCTATTGTTTTTCAGTTGGCTTCTTTCACTCAGTGTTATTTTGAAAGCATTTGCATTGTTGTATGTTGTAAATGTTCATTCCTTTTAATTGCTGGGTAGTGTTTCATTTTGTGGCTCTACCACAGTTTATTCACCCATTGTTTCTAGGTTCTTTCCAGCTGTTGGCTGTTACAAATAAAACTGCTATAAATATTAGTGTACAAGTCTTTGTGTGGACATACACTTTGATTTCTCTTAGTAGATACCTGGGAGCGGAGGGGCAAGTCATATAGTAGGTGTGTGTTTAATTTTATAAGAAACTCTTTCCCAAAGTGTCTGTACCATTTTACATTCCCACTAGCAGTGCCTGAGAATTCAGGTTGTTCCACATTCTCATCAATACTTCGTTTAGTCAGTCTTAATTTTAGAAATTTTAACCAGTGTACAGTGGTATCCAATTGTGGTTTTGATTTACATTTTCCTAGTGAATAATGATGTAGAGCATCTTTTCCTGTGCGTACTTCCCATTCATTTGTCTGCTTTGGTGAAGTATCTGTTTGTATCTTTTGCCTATTTTTAAATATTTGGGTTGTTGTTTTTACTGAGCTGTGCAGTAATTCATTACATATAAGAAGTACAAATCCTTTATCAGCTGAACGATATGCATGTATCACATGATTTGCACATATTTTCTTCCATTTAGTAGCTTGTCTTTGCATTTTTCTTAAAGGTGACTTTTTCTTTTTGAGACAGAGTCTTGCTCTGTTGACTGGAGTGCAGTGTGTAATCACAGCTCACTGCAGCCTTGGCCTCCAGGGCTCAAGCAATCCTCCCACCTCACCCTCCTGAGTAGCTGTGACTACAGGCGTCCACCACCATGCCCAGCTAATTAAAAAACATTTTTTTTTTGTAGAGATGGAGTTTCACCACATTGCCCAGGCTGTTCTTGAACTCCTGGGCTGAAGTGATCCTCCTAAAGTGCTGGGATTATAGTTGTGAACCATCACACCTGGCCAGTGGTCCCATTTATTTATTATTATTTTATTATTTATTATTTATTTTTTTTTTTGAGACGGTCTCACTTTTTCACCCAGGCTGGAGTGCAGTGGCGCCTTCTCAGCTCACTGCAGCCTCTGCCTCCCGGGTTCAAGCAATTCTTATGCCTTGGCCTCCTGAGTAGCTGGGACTGCAGGCATGCACCACCACACCTGGCTGTTTTGTATGTTTAGTAGAGATGGGGTTTCACTATGTTCCCCAGGCTTGTCTCAGACTCCTGAGCTCAAGTGATCCACCTGCCTGAGCCTCCTAAAGTGCTGGAATTACAGGCGTGAGCCACCATGCCTGGTCCAGTGGTCCCTTTTAAGGAGTAGACATTTTTAATTCTGATGAAGTCTAATTTATACTTTTTCTTTCATAGGTTTTGGTTTTGGTGTCATATCCAAGAGATCGTTGCCTAACTCGAGATTGCAAAGATTTTCTGTTTTTTTTTAGATTTATAGTTTCGAGTCATATTTAGATCTGCAATCCATTTTGAGTTAACTTTTACAGGTGATGTCAGGTAACGGTCTGAGTTTCTTTTGTTACATGTTTAATTATCACAACACTATTTCTTGAAAAGATCGTCCTTCCTTACTGATTGACCTTGACACCTTTGTCAGTTATTATTTGATCATAAATGTGTATGTTCTGTGTTTCATTCTCATGTAATTTAAGGCACAAATGTTCCTCTGAGCACTGCATTAGCTGCAGCCCCTGATTTTTTTATTGTCTGATTTTTCATTTTCCTTCAGTTCAAGATATTTTCTCATTTCTCTTGTGCTTTCTTTCATCTGTGGGTTGTTTAGAGTGTATTGTAATTTTCAAATATTTGGAGATCTCTTATTTTTCTTTCTGTTTAATGCATTTTGTCAAGTCTGTATTGTTTATTTTTCTGATTTTTTTTTTTTTTTTTTTTTTTTTTTTTTTTGAGGCAGAGTCTCGCTCTGTCACCAGGCTGGAATGCAGTGGCATGATCTGGGCTCACTGCAATCACCGCCTCCTGGTTCAAGTGATTCTCCTGTCTCAGCCTCTCGAGTAACTGGGACTACAGGCGTGCACCACCATGCCCAGCTAATTTTTGTATTTTTAGTAGAGACGGGGTTTCATCATGTTGGCCAGAATGGTCTCTATCTCTTGACATCGTGATCCGCCCACCTCAGCCTCCCAAAGTGCTGGGTTTACAGGTGTGAGCCACTGCAGCCAGCCTATTTTTCTTTCTTTTTTTTTTTTTTTTAAACTGACCATCCATATTTAGACTAAGAGTCTGTTATCCCTGTGGCGTGCAGCTGCTGATGTCTTTACTCGGTTTTTCCTTATTATCATATTTTAACCTGGCTTCCTAGCGATCACCCCCTTGTCTGTAGAGCTTAGTCATTCGGGTAATGATTTGGAGAGCGGTTATACTCAAACCCCATGACCCCATAAGGCTTCCATCTCTGCTAATGGATCTGTGTGTAGATTGAAGAATGCATTCAAAATTAGAGGTAATTCTCCCATTTTTTTTGGCTTTTAACTCTTAGCTGAGATTTCTTGGCTCTCTTGTAAACATAGATGGTTTCCAGGATTTAGCCCTTAAATTTCTGATTGATCCACTGCTCACCCCAACTTAGACTACAAATCTAGGCTAACAGAACTTTGCTTTTCTCCATTGCCACTTGTAGGTGGCTTGCCATGGGTTCCCATCCCTACCCCCAGATTAAGTTTTCTCAATCTCAAAAGGTTGCACACTTTTTGGTTCTATTTCTATAGCAGTCTCAAAATGACAAAGCTGAAGAATAGGCTGGTAGTTAACCAGATCTGGGGAAGGAGGGGGAGTGTGAATATAAAGGGCAGCAGGAAATAGTCCTTTGGTGGTGACATGCAACAGTTTGGTATCTGATTGTGGTAACCTATAAATGAGAGAAAACTGTATACACATACAAATACACCAGTGTATGTAAATAACAATGAAAATGGAGTAAGATCTGTAGCCTAGTTATTGATATTATAGCAATGGCAGTTTTGTACATGAGACTCTACATCCAGATTTTGCAACTTTCTATGATCTGATGAGTATTTCGAAGTATGAAATTTTTAAAAATCAATTTTAATTAATTTAGGGACAGGGCCTTTGTCACCCAGGATGGAGTGCAGTGATGCTGTCATAGCTGACTGTAGCCTCAAACTCCTGGGTTCAAGCTATCTTCCCACCTCACTCAGTCTCTGGAGTATCTGGGATTACAAGGTATGCCATCACACCTGGCTAATTTTTAAATTTTTTTAGAGATGGGGGTCTTGCCATGTTGCCCAGGCTGATCTCAATATCCTGGGCTCAAGCAGTTCTCCCACCTTAGCCTCTCAAATAGCTGGGACTATAGCTGTGAGCCATCATACCTGGTAGGCCTATATTCTCTATTTCCTGCAATTCAGGTCCTCTTAAGCTTTTTCCTCCCCTCCCCTGCCAAAGAAATAAGGTCTCACTATATTGCCTAGGCTGGTCTCCAACTTCTGGGTTCAAGCAGTCCTCCTGCCTCTGCCTTCTGAAATGCTGGGGTTACAAGCGTGAGCCACTGCATCTGGCCAAGAGTCCCATGTTTTAACACAACTGGAGCTTTCTGGTGCTATATAGCTGTGATTAGATTCCTCAATTACTTGATCCCCTATCCCTTTCATACTGTTCTGGATATACACGGTGATCCAAAAGTCTTTTGTCTCTTTCCAAAGGCATGCCATTTATCAGCAGAATAAAGAACACTTCCAGGATGAGTGTACTAAGCTTCTGGTTGGCAATATTGTTATCACCCGATATAACAATCGTACCTATCGTATTGATGATGTGGATTGGAATAAGACCCCAAAGGATAGCTTCACGATGTCTGATGGGAAAGAGATCACATTCTTAGAATACTACAGGTAGCAAGAAGAGACTGGGTTTGGGCCTCAGGGTGGGGGTTGGATGTAATCCACGTTCTCCAGCAGGATATTGAGTTCTGCAATAGCATACCACTTGACACTTTCAGAATAATTGAATTAGTAATGTGTCTAAGATTGAATGAGTTTGTTTGTGGGATTTGACCTCAGTATGCTGCCGTTACAGCTTCAATTCTTTTAGTAATTTGGAAGTTACTATATAAATTAATCTCAGACTTTGAATTGTATTTCTTTTTCTGATTTCATTAGAAGTCTGGAGAGATTAAATTCAAGTCATTAATCATTTGACTGCCATTTCATGTTTCTATTGCCTAAGGCCTTTAGCCTGATGTTAAATCTGAACCTTTAGCCTTATTTCTCCTATATTTAATTGCAACATAATTTGAGCCTACTTTTTCTGGTTATAAATATATTATGATTGGTTTCTAGTGGCTCCTTGACAAGGGTGTTATGCAAATTATATACCTCAGTACTGGTTAAGAGACTCAGACTATGGTGCTCTAAGAGTAGTGATGCCGCTTCTGAAATTTTTTCCTGCGTGTACTCTGCTTTAGCAAAAATTATGGGATCACAATTAAGGAAGAGGACCAGCCACTGCTGATTCACAGGCCCAGTGAGAGACAGAATGATCATGGGATGGTGAGTAGGACTGTCAGACCTACACTTCCAGCTTAAGTTCTTCATCCTGTCAGCTGCTTTTAGCCGTCCTCATGGCTTTGTGGGAGCTGTGGTGTAGTGATCGTAGTGTGGTTACGGAAAGCTGTGCAAGTGTTTGTCTGTCTCATCTAGCCAGAGGCACCCCTCACACTGGTAAGATCTGCTTTAGAAGTCCTTACTAGGCAGAACTAAATATCCACATAAGCTATTAGGTTAAAGGGTTAAGGAGAATTTCTTGTGAAGGAAGATTAAAACTCTGAATCCATGAGGAAAGGTATAGACATTTGTTTATTTACTTATTTATGAGACAGAGTCTCACTGTGTTGCCCAGGCTGGAGTGCAGTGGCGCGATCTCAGCTCACTGCAAGCTCTGCCTCCTGGGTTCACATCATTCTCCTGCCTCAGCCTTCCGAGTAGCTGGGACTACAGGAGCCCGCCACCATGCCCAGCTAATTTTTTGTACTTTTAGTGGAGACGGCGTTTCACTGTGTTAGCCAGGATGGTCTTCATCTCCTGACCTCGTGATTCGCCTGTGTCGGCCTCCTAAAGTGCTGGGATTACAGGCGTGAGCCACCGCGCCTGGCCTAGACATTTATTTTAACAGGGCCAGAGGCTTAAGAAGATGCCTTGTCACCTGACTCTCCTGTTTTAAATATGAAGACTGAAGACCAGTAGGATACAGTGAGACTGAGGCACACTGCTTAGCGATAGGATGCATTGTCTTAACATTGTCTTGAGGCCCAAGAAGGACAGATTTTTTTTTTTCTAGTTTTTACTCTCCTTTGACAGTTTCAATATTTTTCCTTTGACCTGATACAACAGGCTATATGTATAGTGACTGAGGGAGAAAGGATAAAATACTTCTAGCATTTCACTGCTTTCTTCTCCAGGATTTTTACTCCTTAATGTGTTAGGTTTATCACTGCAGGAGCAGCCCTGGCCATGGCATGTCCTGTATGGGTCGGGGGAACATGAGCCTCTTGTACTGCCTTATTTTCCCTCTTCGTTCTCTTTTCAAAGCTGCTAAAAGGGGAAATCCTGCTGCTGCCTGAGCTTTCTTTTATGACTGGAATCCCAGAGAAGATGAAGAAGGACTTCAGAGCCATGAAGGTCGGAGTCCTGTGTTTTCAGCCGAAAATGCCCACTTTGTGAGGCAGCCTTTTGGTTAGCAGTTTGAGTTAGAACCGAGCCACGTTCCAACTCTGATGTTGGCTTGCATTGTAACCTGGGCCTGTCCATTCTTCTAGGCTCCAGTTTTCTCCTCTGTGAAACATGATACCTTCCCACACAAGATGTAAAAAAGCGTATCAGAACTTCCTTTTGAAGGTCATTAGAATAGTAGAGGGACTGGATTATAACTCTGTCTTCATCCTCAGCAGTCAGGTGGATAATTGTAAACTGGTCATAGGACCATGAATGAGGTTCTTTGAGATCGCTGAGTTATTGTAATGTTTCTAAAGACTTCAGTTTATTTGAAGGCATGGAGAAGATAATGAGGCAAAAAGCAAACAAGTCAGGCGATGAGGATAGAAGTTTATCTTGTGGGTCCCTGAGTGTCCTCGGGGTGTTGGTCTCAGCTCCTGTGGGCAGGGCTGAGTAGCAGAGATGGGTACAGCAGCTAGCACCTACGCGGCGTGAGTCCAGACCCCAAGAACCAGCCTGCCACACTCTGTCTGGGGCTGTCCACACTTGAGCTTCTCTCTGCTGCCTCACTTTCCAGTCCTTGTCTGTCTTAGACCCACATGCCACATAAAGTTTTTAGTAACATTGTAAAGAGCTTGAAGTGAAGCTCCAAATTCCTGTGAGAGATTTATTTCATGTTTACCTTCCAATTCTGCTTTTACCTACCTTGAAGGTCAAGGCCTTTTCCTTACAACTCCTAGTTGCCTGATGACTTTATGATCAGAGAGCTATATCTATATAGCCCTATAGACTTACTGACCCTAATGACTGCCTTAGAGGGAATAACAGCTGTGCAATTTGTTCATCTCAGAAGAATAAAGAAAGAACTCACTTATGTGATTCAGAATCTTTCTGCATACCTGTCAGATTTTACTCAACAATAAATATTTAGCAAGTACCTATTAATGAGTCAAACACCATGACAAGTTCTGGGTAAAAAAGTGACTTCTGGTAACATTAAATGACTAGTATACTATGGCATATAGTGTTAGACTGAATATGGTTTTCTATTTTGTTTGGCTGGATGCCTCGCCCATGGCATTTTTTCCACATTTTTTCCCAAATTTTATTTCTTTTTCAGTATTTGTTTTATTATACAAATGGAGTCTCGCTATGTTGCCCAGGCTGGTCTCAAATTCCCGGGCTCAAGTGATCTTCCCGCCTTGGCCTCCCAAAGTGCTGGGATTACAGGCATGAGCTAGTGTGCCAGGCCCCACATTTTAAATAAGTATAATCAAGCCCCTTTGTTCCTGTTTCATAGGCTTTTTTAGGAATTTTAAAGTTAAAACATGGTTTGAGAAAGAAATAAAATCTCTACATCACGAAAGAGAAAGCGTCAATGACGTTTAAAATTCTTTTATTATTCGATTTTTTTGTGTGTGTGTGTGGAGATAGTGTCTTGCTGTGTTGCCCAGGCTGGAGCGCAGTAGCACAATTGTGGCTCACTGCAGCCCCAATCTCTTGGGCTCAAGTGATCCTCCTGCCCCAGCCTCATGAGTAGCCAGGAGTACAGGACATGCACCACCATACCTGGCTAATTTTTAAAAGTTTTTTACAAAGACAGAGTCTTGCCCATGTTGCCCGTGTTGGTCTCAAACACCTGGGCTCAAGCGATCCACCCACCTCATCCTCTCAGTCGATTTTTAACCTTATATCACATTCACATTCCTAAGAGATATATTTAGTAAGTCCTTGAAGATATTTGAAAATTTCGGCCGACTTCAATGGGAAAGAGAAACATTTTAGACATACTGGGGTTTATTTAACTTCATGTTGGTGAAGTTATCTTTATTTTTATAAGTTATCTTTATTTTAATTATGTTTAGGATTTGGCCCAGCAAATCAACCTGAGCCCCAAGCAACACCATAGTGCTCTGGAATGCTTGCTGCAGAGAATTGCAAAGAACGAGGCAGCCACCAATGAACTGATGCGTTGGGGGCTCCGTCTGCAAAAGGATGTACATAAGGTAAACCAGAAAATGTGATGGTATATGCACACGTACAGACACACATGTGCAATATTTATGTGACTTTCCTTTTGTTGTCAGTATATTTTGAATGTTTGTCCATGTCATTTAATATTTTTCTAAGTTTTTCATTTTTATTTTTTTTGAGACAGAGTCTCACTCTGTCACCCAGGCTGGAGTGCAATGGTGCAATCTCAGTTCACTGCAATCTCTGCCTCCTAGATTCAGGTGATTCTCCCACCTCAGCCTCCTGAGTAGCTGGGATTACAGGCGTTTGCCCCCATGCCTGGCTAATTTTTGTATTTTTTTGGTAAAGTCGGGGTTTCACCATGTTGGCCAGGTTGGTCTCGAACTCCTGACCTCAAGCAGTCTGCCTGCCACAGCCTCCCAAAGTCCTGGGATTACAGGTGTGAACCTCTGTGCCTGGTCATATTTTTCTAAGTATTTCTAATGGCTGCCTGATACTTTTTATTAACGATTTTCTATCCTTTTACATTAAAATTGAATTTAGTGTTTTTCTATTCTAAATAATGATGCAGGGCAGGCATGCTGGCTCACATGTGTAATCCCAGCACTTTGGGAGGCCGAGGCGGATGGATCACCTTAGGTCAGGAGTTCGAGAAGAGCCTGGCCAACATGGTGAAACCTCATCTCTACTAAAAATAGCTGGGTGTGGTGGCACGCGCCTGTAAACCCAGCTACTGAGGAAGCTGAGGTAGGAGAATCTCTTGAACCCAGGAAGTGGAGATTGCAGTGAACCAAGATGGGCCACTGCACTCTAGCCTGGGAGACAGAAGGAGAATCCATCTCAAAAAAAATTGAGTAATTTAAAAAAATAACGATGCAATGTACATCCTTATAACTAAATCTTTGTATGTGTTACTTATTTTTTTGATACGGATTCCAAGTGATTCTCCTGTCTCAGCCTCCCAAGTAGCTGGGATTACAGGTACACACCATGATGCCTGACTAATTTTTATATTTTTAGTAGAGACAGAGTTTCACCATGTTGCCATGGCTGGTCTCTCGAGCTCCTGACCTCAAGTGATCCGCCTACCTTGGCCTCCCAAAGTGTTAGGATTACAGGTGTGAGCCACCACGCCAGCCCTTGTTTATTGTCTTTTTTCTTTTTCTTCTTTTTTTTTTTTAAGACAGGGTTTCACTCTTGTTGGCCAGGCTGGAGTGCAATGGCATAATCTCGGCTCACTGTAGCCTCTGCCTCCCGGGTTCAAGCAATTCTCCTGCCTCAGCTTCCCAAGTAGCTGGGATTACAAGCACGTGCCACCAAGCCTGGCTAATTTTTGTATTTTTAGTAGAGACAGGGTTTCACCATGTTGGCCAGGCTGGTCTCGAACTCCTGACCTCATGATCTACCCGTGTCAGCCTCCCAAAGTGCTGGGATTACAGGCGTTAGCCACCACGCCCAGCCCCCTTGTTTATTTTCTTAAGTTCAATTTATGAAGGTAAAATAATTTAGAGACGTTTATGTTTTTAATACTTCTATTTTATTTATTTATTTAAAAAAATGTTTTTTTGAGACAGAGTCTTACCCTGTCACCCAGGCTGGAGTGCAATGGAGTGATCTCGGCTCACTGCAACCGCCTCCTCCTGGGTTCAGGAGAATCTCCTGCCTCAGCCTCCCAAGTAGCTGGGACTACAGGCGTGCGCCACCACACCCAGCTAATTTTTATTTTGTAGTTTTAGTAGAGAGAGGGTTTCACCATGTTGGCCAGGCTGGTCTCAAACTCCTGACCTCAAGTGATCTGCCCTTCTCGGCCTCCCAAAGTGCTGGGATTACAGGTGTGAGCCACCACACCCAGCCATACTTTTATTTTATGTTGCCAATTTTATGCTAGAAAGGATTAACATTTTTTGGCTTCATGAGCATGAGTCTACCTCTTATACCTTTGCTAATATGGGTGCCTTACTCTTTATAATAGAGTTTTATAGAGCCAGGTGCAGCCCTATAAAAGTCTATTCTGCGTTTCAGGGAAAAAAAAAAGGCCAGGCACAGTAACTCATGCCTGTAATTCCAGCACTTGGGGAAGCCAAGGCAGGCAGATCACCTGAGGTTGGGAGTTCCAGACCAGCCTGACCAACGTGATGAAACCCTGTCTCTACTGAAAATACGACATTAGCCGGGTGTGGTGGCACATGCCTGTAATCCCAGCTACTCAGGAGGCTGAGGCAGGAGAACCACTTGAACCCAGGAGGCAAAGGTTGCAGTGAGCCGAGATTGCACCATTCCACTCCAGCCTGGGCAACAAGAGCGAAACTCTGTCTCAAAAAAAAAAAAATAAGAATTCTAATAATAATAATAGTAGACTTTTACGTTATTAGGAAAGTCATTACAACATTTTTATTTTAGATAAAAATACTTTTTTGAGACAGAGTCTCACTGTGTTGCCCAGACTGGAGTGCAACAGCGCGATCTCGGCTTCTTGCAATCTTCGCCTCACAGGTTCAAATGGTTCTCATGCCTCAGCCTCCCACGTAGCTGGGGGTTACAGGTGCCTGCCACCACCTCTGGCTAATTTTTGTATTTTTATTAGATATGGGGTTTTGCCATGTTGGTCAGGCTGGTCTTAAACTCCTGATCTCAAGTGATCCAGCCACCTCAGCCTTCCACAGTGCTGGGATCACAGGCGTGAGCCACCGCGCCTGGCCCAAAATGGTTTTTTTAAAAGCAAACAGTAGAAATTATGAAAAGTAAAAGTCCTACATAATTATACCTCTCCCAGAGGTAATCACTACTAAGTTTGGACTCATTCAGTTTTCGTGACGTATATACACTATTTGTGCAAAAATAGGATCATATTTCATGTAGTTGGGAAGTAACTAATGGTCACAAAGTAGCCCATCATACTAATGTATTATTAGCTTAATTATCTTGCTATTTTGGGACATTTAGGTCTAATTGATTATTATAATTTAAACTTTTTATTATATTTATGCCTTGTTCCCCTCAGCTTTTGTCTGGGATAATATAAAATAATAGTCTTTGTTCAGCCTTATTAAGAAATTTTGCCTTTAATATTCTCCTTTCAATTTTTCCCTTAAAAAAAAATTTTTTTTTTTTGAGACGGAGTTTTGCTCTTGTTGCCCAGGCTGGAGTGCAGTGGTGCGATCTTAGCTCACTGCAACCTCTGCCTACTGGGTTCAAAAGCGATTCTCCTGCCTCAGCCTTCCTGAGTAAGGGATTGCAGGCATGTGCCACCACGCCCAGCTAATTTTTTGTATTTAGTGGAGGTGGGGTTTCTCCATGTTGGTCAGGCTGATCTCAAACTCCGACCTCAGATGATGCACCTGCCTTGGCCTCCCAAAATGCTAGGATTACAGGCATGAGCCACGGTGCCTGGCCCCTTTAAAATATTTTTTAAAGATTGTTTTCCTTTATTCAGTGGTTCTAAATAGACAGTGTTTTCAAATCCCTCTCTTGGGATATCATGTGGAAGCTTCAATAATGAAAGACTAGTACCTATAATAATTTTACCTATGTAAATGTAGGTTTTTATTGACAGAGACTTTCGCTGCTAGAAACTTTATTATTCTGCTAGTCTCAAAAGTTCTAATAGGACAAGTGTCTGTGGTGGAGCTGAGCAGGCCTCATAGAGCAGTAGCAGTGTTTTTCTAAATAGTGTTTGAAATGGCTCATGTCATAGATGGTTTATTTTCTGTTTAGATTGAAGGACGTGTTCTACCAATGGAAAGAATTAACTTAAAAAATACTTCGTTTATCACATCTCAGGAACTAAACTGGGTTAAGGAAGTAACCAGAGACCCTTCCATCTTGACTGTAAGTGATTTTTGAAGTTATAAAGAGAGGACCAGTATTCCCCAAAGTGTGGAAATTAGGAAGCAGGAATGATCTAGAGTCCTCTTTTTGAGAGAAAGTGCCAATTGAATCCCCTTTCTAAATTACCTACTGAACAGAGATCCTTCAAACAGAGCAGTTGATGAGTTGTTAGAGGTAAGCCCTTTGCCTGACCACAAACTTAGGAAAAGGAAATAAATTGCTATGGTAATTCACATAGTGCTAACCTGTTACCCACTCTCCCTTCTTTCTTTCTCTTTTCCCCCTCTTTTTCCCTGGGAGTATCTAGAGACTGTTTGTATCTATGAGAGAAATTAAATTAGATTAAAACAGTACCTCACCTAGGGAACTAATAATACACTAGCTATTTGTATCAAAGTACAATATGGTGTATAATTACTTCTCTGTATTTTTAACCAACATGGACTTCGTGGCCAGATATATATAAACAGATATATAAAATGCATATTTTTAAATGTTTTATTGAAATGTAAATGAAAAGCACACTTACAAAGGTGTAACTTGATGAGTTTTTTTTTAATTAAATAGACCTGTGTAATCAACACCAAGGGTTAAGAAGCAGAACTTTACCAACACTCCAGAAGCCCCCTCCATTCTCCCAGTTACTGCCTGTCCCTTACCCCTCACACACCCAGTGTAACCACTGTCCTGACTTCTCATAGCACAGATTGGTTTCAACAATTTCTGTACTTTATATATACATGGAATCACAGATTATATATTCTTCCATGTCTGGCTTCTTTTCTTAAATTTGTGTTGGTGAGTTTCATCCTGTTATTAGGTGTGGTTGTTGCTCTTCCATTCTCATTACTGTATAACGTTCCATTTTGAGACTACACCAGTTTTCTTATCATGTACATTCATGTTAATAATAGGAGTTAGATGAGACAGGATTCAAGCAATGAGAGTGAAAGTAATTTATTCTCTAGAATGAAATCTTAAGTGTGAGATTGGGATGTTTAAATTATGAGAAATATTAAAAGTAGCTTGTGGTTGTTCCTAGATCCCCATGCATTTCTGGGCACTTTTTTACCCAAAGAGAGCAATGGATCAGGCTCGAGAACTGGTCAACATGTTGGAGAAGATAGCTGGCCCCATTGGCATGCATATGAGCCCACCGGCCTGGGTTGAACTAAAGGATGACCGGATAGAGACCTATGTCAGAACCATTCAATCCATGTTAGGAGCTGAGGTAAAAATGTAATTCAAATACATTTATAGGATGTCCATTTAAAAATACTTAAATACTTAATTTTAACTTACCATGGTTATCCATCTGCTGTTGATGATGCCCCAGAGCTTGTCTTCCCTGTGTGCACATGAAACACTGATTGAAAAGTGTTCTTTATGCCCTTTGGTTAATTTTGCTTCTCTCACTCTATGTTGGCACCCTCACTCTAGTCTTCTTTTTCTCACGTAACTGGCTGAGAGAATAGCTGACTTAACTGTGGTTCATTATCTATAGAACACGTTGTGCTCAGAAAGCAGCTGCTTGGGTTAGGTGCCGTCTTGCACGATTCACTACTGAGCTGCCTCAGTCTGGCCTGGTTCAAGATTAAAATTACTCTGGTGATGAACTTGGCAGGTGGCCCATTGATTAGGTCCTGATGACTGATCAGGAACACTAGAGCTGGCCAGGTCATAGCACTCACAACTTAGTTATTCAGGCTTTTCGGTTCTTACCTGTTTGTAAATAAAATAGAACAAGGAGAATAGGGAGAGAAAAAAGCAAGGGGAAGGCTTTTGGAAGTAATTAGCCCTTGAATTGAAGATTCTGGTAAATTGTTCTGGTGAGTTCAATCCTAGAATTCAGTTGTCTTGGCATCATAGAGTTCTTTTTAAAAAAATTTTTTTAAGAGATAGGGTCGGCTGGGTGCACAGTGGCTCACGCCTGTAATTCCAGCACTTTGGGATGCTGAGGCAGACAGGTTGCTTGAGCCCAGGAGTTTGAGACCAGCCTGGGCAACATGGCGAAACCTTGTCTCTACAAAAAATCTAAAAATTAGCTGGGTGTGGTAGCATGCACCTATAGTACCAGCTGCTCAGAAGGCTGAGGTGGGAGAACCACCTGAGCCTGGGGAGGTTGAGGCTGTATTGAGCTATGATCGTGCCACTTTACTCCAACCTGGGCAACAGAGTGAGACCTTTTTTTAAAAAAAAAAAGGGAGGATTTTACTCTGTCACCCATGCTGGAATACACTGGTGCAATCTTAGCTCATTGTTGCCTCAAACTCCTGGGCTCAAGCAATCCTCCCGCCTCAGCCTTCCAAGTAGCTAGAACTACAGGCGTGGGCCATCACACCTGGCTAATTTTTAAAAAATTTTTCGTAGAGATAGGGTTTCACTATTTGCCCAGGCTGGTCTCCAGCTTCTGGCCCCAAATGATCCTGCTGCCTCAACCTCCCAAAGCAGTGAGGTTACAGGCGTGAGTCATCATGCCCAGCAGCATTCTCTTTTTGATCCAGCACTCTTGGTATATCATTCACAACAGCACACTTGTGTTCTTTCTTTGGTGTATTTCTCTCTCTGTCTCTTTTTTTAGACACAAGGTCTTGATCTGTTGTCCAGGCTAAAGTACAGTGGCAAGATCATAGCTGACTGTAACCTCAAACTTGAGGGCTCAAGGGATCCTCCTGCCTCAGCCTTCTGAGTAGCTGAAACTACATGTGCACCACCACTCCTGGCTAATTTTTAAGTTTTTTGTAGAGATAGGGTCTCCCTCTGTTGCCCAGGCTGATCTCAAACTCCCAGCCTCAGTCAGTCCTCCCACCTCCACCTCCCAAAGTGTTGTGATTACCAGTGTGAGCCACAGCACCCAGCCTGTGTATTCTCTTTATAATTCCATCCTGATCTACCATGCCTGTCATACTCTACCATGGCCTCCCTCTGACCTGATCGTAGAAAAGTTCTGCTCTGCTTTCAAAAGAATAACCCAGCCCAGTACATCAGCTCCCCCATTTCACAACTTCTTGTGTTCCCTTTTTGAGAGGGTACAACTGACAGTTTTCATGTGGCATGGATGTGAATTTCATTCATATCGCTTACCAACTTATAGTGGCCTTGCTGTCTCTCTGTTCATCTTTAAGGCATTCTGTTATCATCTGTATGAGGAATCAAAAACTCATATGTCTCCAGAAGCCTGATAAGGAGTATAAATTAGTGAAGTAGGCCAGGAGGGGAGTTAAATGAACTGAAGGGGGTAACCCCTGTGACTAGAGATATAAACCCAGGATTGCCAAAATGATTCTTCACGTGCTTGTTTGTTAATAAAGGCCAAAAACCTGGAATTGCATATGTGTGTATCTTCCTATGTTTAAATGTTAATTTAAAGAAACATAAACACTTTTAAGCCATTGTAGGGCCTGAAAAAACACACCTGTTTGCTGTGTCCAGTCCATAGGCTCCCAGTGCACAGCTCTGTTCTCATGCCTTTGGAAATGCTTTGGTGTCATTGCTGAATGTGTCCTCTGAACAGTCTTAACATCACACCAATCTTGATGTGGAGCAGGGTACCACTGATTTACCATTTGTAGCAGTTTCTGGCATAAAGGGTTGGCAATCTTCTTTGCTTGAATGCTGCTTTTCTTTAGTCAGACTTTGAAAGGTCATCTTTTTTCAATACTGGATCCCTTCAGCGGTGAGGGATAGATGATATTGACATGTGCTGTGCTGCTGACAATATCATCCTGTCTCTTCACCAGAGAGTTAGGAGTGGCTGCTTATGCATTTGGCAATAGCTTCTTTCCAGTTTGCATTTAGTTCTGAATGCTTTCTTGTAGTATTGCATTCCCTGTTTCCTCAGTTAAAGTTCTGTGGCATGAATGTAACAAGTTGTTTAGTAAACCAAAGAGAGTAGTAAAAAACATGGAGTTGGAAGCAGCAAGTAATGTAAACCTTCCATGCATTCAAACCTAGTCCTTTTCCAGCCATCCAAGTCTCCTAATAGATAAATCTTTTGGTAATCAGGGCCAGCTCTGGGTAATTAATAGTAACATATTACCTATCTATTCAGAACAGCCCTGAGCCAAAGAATGCTAATTCAGCTCCAAGGACCTTGTTCTGGTTGGAATGTCCACCCTCTTTATTTCAGTTCCCTGTCTTCCTTAAAGGTCCTATGGCTTTGCGTACTCAGAATACTGCCAACTAGAATCCTGTGAAAGTCCCCAGAGAGTTCCAGAGCCTGACTTGTATATACCTTATCTCTTCAAGGGAAAGATACAGATGGTTGTTTGCATCATCATGGGCACACGTGATGATCTCTATGGGGCCATCAAGAAGCTGTGCTGTGTGCAGTCCCCAGTGCCCTCCCAGGTGAGTGGGTGTTGGGGCAGGAGGCACAGATGGCACCTCTCCTGAGGCTTGAAAAGAGTGATATGTGTGTTCACAAAGACTAAAGTAGCTGTTAGAAGCCAGTACATGCAGAGCCTTCTGGTGAAAGGTTCTCCTGATTAGAGCAACCTGGCAAAGAGCAGATTGCTCTTCATAAGCTGCCCTCATGCTTCCGAATGAGCAATTTCGCTTGTTCCGAGGTTGAGTCACCAGGTGGTTTCATGTGACTGAGTTCTGAGAGTGAGTATAGTCTTCATTCTGAAAGGGGAAAGCTATTTTTCCTATGGGAGTTAAAAAAGCATTCCACTCTGCGTGAGATCCTTTTGAAAGTTTTCATTTGTTGGTTTTGTTTTGGGTTTGTGTGTTTGTGTGTGTGTGTGTGTGTTGGTTGTATTTTGCCCATGTGCATGCATGCCTAGAAACCCTAGAATTAGAATTATTAACGCGAAATATGTTGTCTTCTAAACTTGAGTTTCTTAAACAAATGTAATGTTTACTTTAGAGTTCAGATTTTCTGAGGGTTTGGTAGTGACCTGCTTCTCCTGACACCTTTTGGTCCCTTCATTATAGGTTGTCAATGTTCGAACCATTGGTCAGCCCACCAGGCTTCGGAGTGTGGCCCAGAAAATTTTACTTCAGATTAACTGTAAATTGGGTGGTGAGCTCTGGGGAGTGGATATTCCTCTGGTGAGTGATGCCAAAATGGTTCAGTTTGCCTCTCCAGAGAATCCTCCAAGCCTTTTTCTTGTTTTTCCTTATTCATTATGCTTCCTCTTCTCAACACTTACTCAGTAGTCTAAATGGCTCCCTGCCTCTTCAGCCAATTATCTAAGAATGCGTTTTATGTTTGTTTGTTTTTTGTTTTTTGTTTTTTTGAGACGGAGTCTTGTTCTTGTTGCCCAAGCTGGAGTGCAATGGCATGATCTCGGCTCACTGCAACCTCCACCTCCCAGGTTCAAGCAATTCTCCTGCCTCAGCCTCCCGAGTAGCTGGGATTACAGGCACCCGCCACCATACCCAACTAATTTTTGTATTTTTAGTAGAGATGGGATTTCACCATGTTGGCCAGGCTGGTCTCAAACTCCTGACCTGGTGATCTGCCCACCTCAGTCTCCCAAAATGCTGGGATTACAGGTGTGAGCCACCATGCCCAGCCTGGTTTTTATGTTTTTAAATGGCGAAAAAAATAAAACTAAGATGATTATTCCATGACACATGAAAACTATATGAAGTTAATTTTCAGTGTCTTTAAATAAAATTCCACTGGAATACAGCCGTACTTCTTTTCATACTGTCCATGACTGCTTTTGTGTTAAGCAGAAAGAATTGAATAAAGGTCAAGTATGCTTTTTCTGAAATGCTTGGGACCAGAAGCATTTTGGATTTTAGATTTCTGGGGGTATGGGACATTTGCTTGCATCTCAAATTCAAAAATCTGCAATCTGAAACACTCCAAAATCTGAAACTCTTTGAGTGTCATGTTGGTGCTCAAAAGCTTTTCAGGTTTGGGAATACTCAACCTGTGGTTTCTACAGAAATCATAAGGCTCCCAAAGCCTAAGTTATTTACCCTTTAGTCCTTTGCTGATCCCTGGTCTAGATCTCTGACTGTGCTTATTGTGTTTAAAAAATGTCAAGTTGATTGCTGTCTTTTTTTTTTTCTTTCCCAGAACTTACTTTCACGTATAAATAGTAAGGGGAAGTTGCTTTGCGATTCAGACAGTAATTAAAAATGGAACAATGCATTGCTCAGGTCTGGGATTTGGTTTTTGTTTTTGTTTTCTAAACTAGAAACAGTTAATGGTAATCGGGATGGATGTTTACCATGACCCCAGTAGAGGCATGCGCTCCGTGGTTGGCTTCGTGGCAAGCATCAATCTGTAAGTACTGCTCACAGTGCCATCTTGTTTGATTATTTCGTTTTAGTGCCTAATCTTATTATAAATCCAGCAAGTCTTTTTAGTCTTATGTATTATAGTATAAAGATTTATAAACATTTTCTTCCTCTATCTTCATGTGAAAAAAAATTTTTTTTTTTTTTTTTGGAAATGGAGTCTCCCTCTGTCACCCAGGCTGGAGTGCAGTGGCGCAGTCTCAGCTCACTGCAACCTCCGTCTTCTGGGTTCAAGTGATTCTCCTGCCTCAGCCTCCTTAGTAGCTGGGATTACAGGTGCGTACCACCATGCCAGGCTAATTTTTGTATTTTTAGTAGGACAGCATTTCACTATGTTGGCCAGGCTGATCTTGAACTCCTGACCTCAGGTGATCCGCCCGCCTCAGCCTCCCAAAGTGCTGGGATTACAGGTGTGAGTCATCGTGCCCGGCTGTGAAATTTGTTTATGCAACTTTTTTTGGTTTTTGAGACTGGGTTTTACTCTGTCACGCAGGCTGGAGTGCAGTGGCATGATCACAGCTCACTGCAACCTCAGCCTCCCTGGGTTTTGGTGATCCTCCCACCTCAGCCTCCTGAGTAGCTGGGACCACAAGCATGCGCCACCATACCCAGCTTGTTTTCGTAGAGACAGGATTTCACCATGTTGCCCAGGCTGGTCTCGAACTCCTGGGCTCAAGTGATCCACCTGCCTCGGTTTCCCAAAGTGCTGGGATTACAGGCATGAGCACTGCACCTGGCTATGCAGCTTATTTAACAAACTTGGCACCGGTGTGAATGTGCTTCCCAGCTGAAGAGCGGCCTCTTCCAAGGCTGGGGCTGTGCTGCCCTGTTGTTGTTGTTGTTGGCATTTTTTCCCCCAGAAATGAGATTTTTTTGATTGTTTGTTCCAATTGTAAAAAAAGGCATGCTCATTCCAAATATCTGCAGAAATTTAGAAAGTGAGAATTCCTCATGGTCCAGCTTTTCATATTAACAGCTGCCAAAGGTTTGATGTGTATATACTTTCAGATTCTCTTTTATGCATATATTAACACGTGATATATATCTCTGATATATATACACATACATACATCTATATAGTTACACAAATGGGATATTTCTAGGCACATTATTCCTTAGCTTAATATGCACTTAAACTGTGCATTTTCCCATACCATTACAAATAAATCTCCACCAACTCAACTGCTTCACAGAATTTATTCTGTGTATCATTATTTAATCCTCTCTTGGTGGATATTTAAGTTGTTAAATTTTTTCTGTTGGAGCAGTTTTGTAGGAAATATCCACAATTACACTTTTTTTTTTTTTCTTTTGAGACGGAGTCTCTCGCTTTGTCGCCCAGGCTGGAGTGCAATGGTGCGATCTCGGCTCACTGCAAGCTCTGCCTCCTGGGTTCACGCCATTCTCCTGCCTCAGCCTCCTGAGTAGGTGGGACTACAGGTGCCTGCCGGCACGCCTGGCTAATTTTTTTGTATTTTTAGTAGAGACGGGGTTTCACCATGTTAGCCAGGATGGTCTTGATCTCCTGACCTCGTGATCTGTCTGCCTTGGCCTCCCAAAGTGCTGAGATTACAGGCGTGAGCCACCACACCCGGCCACAAGTACACATATCTATGTTCTGCTTATGACTTAAATATATCTTTTCCCCATATCACTACTTGTTCTTACATATAGCATAAATGCATTTTCTAGGTATTTGTTGTTGGATTGATTCATAGAGAAACCTGTGTTACTGACACAAGCCATAGGCTGTCCCCGTTGAGCATTTGTTCATCTTCCTCTCTCTGTCTCTCTGCTCACCCTGACCCCAGCACCCTCACAAAATGGTATTCCCGGGTGGTGTTCCAGATGCCGCATCAGGAGATTGTGGACAGCCTGAAGTTATGCCTCGTGGGCTCCTTAAAAAAGTTTTATGAGGTGAGGAGAACAGAAATTCTCAGGTCTCTGGGGTTTTTTTGTTTGTTTTGTTTGTTTGTTTTTTGAGATGGAGTCTCACTCTTGTCGCCCAGTCTGGAGTGCAGTGGTGCGATCTCTGCTCACTGCAACCTCTGCCTCCTGGGTTCAAGCGATTCTCCTGCCTCAGCCTCTCAAGTAGCTGGGATTACAGGTGCGCACCAGCACACTCAGCTAATTTCTGTAATTTTTTTTGAGATGGAGTCTCGCTCTGCCGCCCGGGCTGGAGTGCAGTGGCGTGATCTCGGCTCACTGCAAGCTCCGCCTCCCCGGTTCATGCCATTCTCCTTCCTCAGCCTACTGAGTAGCTGGGACTACAGGCGCCTGCCACCACGCCTGGCTAATTTTTTGTATTTTTAGTAGAGATGGGGTTTCATCATGGTCTCGATCTCCTGACCTTGTGATCCGCCTGCCTCGGCCTCCCAAAGTGCTGGGATTACAGGCATGAGCCACCACGCCTGTCCATTTCTGTATTTTTAGTAGAGATGGGGTTTCACCATGTTGACCAGGCTGGTTTCGAACTCCTGACATCAGGTAATCTGCCTGCCTGGGCCTCCCAAAGTGTTGGGATTACAGCTGCGAGCCACTGCGCCTGGCCAAGTTTCGGGATTTTTAAGGATTACCTATGTGAACACTTTACAGGAAGTCTGATGTGTTGAGAGGGATCTCACATCAAAGGTGAGTCTCCCAAACAGCTGCTGCTGAGCAGGCAGCTCAGAGCTCCTCCTTTCAGGCTTCAGCTTGTACAGATCAGCTCAAAGAGCTAAAGAGCTAAATGCTTTCATTTGGTTTAGTAAGTAATAATTATTTCTCAGGTTGTCAGCCTGATGTCTCTAGACATAATCTTCATGCCCTTATCAGGGAAGTTGGGGATAAGTTTCAGCAATTAAAGCAGCTTATGAGTGTACTCAGCTTTTTATAACTTATTAGGCGCTGGCTCTTTTCATTTTGGTTCAAGACAAATGCCTCCTTATAAATCACCCCTCGAACTCTAAAGAATGCTAACCATGGAGGATTGCTGTAATTAAGCTGATACTGGGTCTAGAACAGTGAGCAAGCAAGGTACTGATTTCTGCCTTGCCCAGTACATCAAAGGAAGCACTGATAAGTGCCTTTCATTTCTTAGGGTCAGGGTTAGACCTTAACCTTTGCATAGAGGCTAAGCAGCAAGAAATGTAATAATTTCATATGATTGAAGTCAGTCTCTAAGGCTCTACCTTGTCTCTTTATAGAATAATGTTTCCTACAGCGTCCTGAAAATAGTTTAATACTGTTCAGTTATTAGAGGTTATGTTGTTTTTTTTTTAAGTCTGTCTCCGGCAAGGTCCATATGTTATGCTACTGAGTCACCAAGTTCTACCAGACTTTCCTTTTTGTTATTGTTGTAACTGTTTTCCTTCGAAGTTTGATCTGTCTTCTAAGACCTAGCTGTGAAGCCTTTCCCCTTCTTCCCTCACTGCTCCATCCCTACGCTGCCTTATATTTGTTATTTGTATCCTTATTTATCCTTCCCACTGGGTTGTAAATTACTTGAACACTGGTTATGGATGGCTATGTAACAAGTTACCCTGAAACTCAGTGGCATGAAATGAGCAAGTTTAATGTTCACAGTCAGGAACTGGACAAGGCACAGCAGTGGGCTCCAGTTCTCCGTGTGGGCCTTGTTGTATGGTCTTTCCACATGGGCTCTCTGGGCCTCCTCCTAGCATGCTGGCTGGATTCAAAGCTTGAACGTTCCACAAGACAGAGTGCCAGTGGAAGTCATGCTGCATTTTATGCTTTAACAGTGGAAGTAATGCAGTGTCATGTCTGCTGCATTCTACTTATCCAGGGAGTCACAAAGTCCCACCCAGCTTTGAGGGGAGGGCAGTTGATTCCACCTCCTACTCCAAGGGTGGCAAGGGTCTGAAAGAATATGTGACACCAGAGATACTGCTGTGGCTATTTTCTTTTTCTGAGAGAGGGTCTCACTTTGGTTGCCCAGGCTGTAGTGCAGTGGCACGATCTCAGCTCACTGCAACCTCTGCCTCCCAGGCTCAAGCGATCCTCCTGCCTTAGCATCCTGAATAGCTGGGATTATAGGCATGTGCCACCACGCCTGGCTAATTTTTGTATTTTTAGTAGAGACAGGGTTTAAGCATCTTGGCCAGGCTGGTCTTGAACTCCTGACCTCATGATCCACCCTGCTAAGCCTCCCAAAGTGCTGGGATTACAGGTGTGAGCCACTGCGGGGGAATTTTTTTTTTTTTTTTTTTGAGACGGAGTCTCATTGTCACCCAGGCTGGAGTACAGTGGCGTGCGATCTCAGCTCACCACAATCTCTGCTTCCTGGATTCAAGCAATTCTCCTGCCTCAGCCTCCCGAGTAGCTGGGATTACCGGCATGTGCCACAAGACCCAGCTAATTTTTTTTTGTATTTTTAGTAGAGACGGGGTTTCGCCATGTTGGCCAGGCTGAGCTGGTCTTGAACTCTTTATCTCAAGTGATCTGCCCGTCTCAGCCTCTCAGAGTGCTGAGATTATAGGCGTGAGCCACCATGCCTGACCTACTGTGGCTATTTTCTTTTTTTTTTTTTTTTTTTTTTTTGAGACGGAGTCTCGCTCTGTCGCCCAGGCTGGAGTGCAGTGGCTGGATCTCAGCTCACTGCAAGCTCCGCCTCCCGGGTTTTCGCCATTCTCCTGCCTCAGCCTCCCGAGTAGCTGGGACCACAGGCGCCCGCCACCTTGCCCAGCTATTTTTTTTGTATTTTTTAGTAGAGACGGGATTTCACTGTGTTAGCCAGGATGGTCTCGATCTCCTGACCTCGTGATCCGCCCGTCTCGGCCTCCCAAAGTGCTGGGATTACAGGCTTGAGCCACCACGCCCGGCCGGCTATTTTCTTTTCTTCTTTTTTTGAGACGGAATTTCATTCTTGTTGCCCAGGCTGGAGTGCAATGGCACAGTCTGGGCTCACTGCAGCCTCTGCCTCCCGGGTTCAAGCAATTCTCCTGCCTCAGTCTCCCAAGTAGCTGGGATTACAGGCGCCCAACATCGCATCTGGCTAATTTTTTTGTATTTTTAGTAGAGATGGAGTTTTGCCATGTTGGCCAGGCTGGTCTCAAACTCCTGACCTCAGGTGATCCACTCCGCTCAGCGTCTCAAAGTGCTGGGATTACAGGCGTGAGCCACTGTGCCCAGCCACTGTGGCTATTTTGTAAAACAGCAGTGTACTACAAGCACAGGGGCTCTCTTGATTCCTTTTCCATCTCTTCCATTACTAAGCTGACACTCCTCCTGGCGATTTTCATTGAATTTCTAGTATCACAACTCTATTCTAAGTCAAATAACAGTTTGTTTTGATCTTTGTTTCTTTATCTGAACTATGAACTTAAGTAGTATTTATTAAACTCCATAGAACCAGGTCAAAGGAAAAATAAATCTAATTTTAAATCTAGAATAAAACTGGCTCGTCTAAATATAAATGTTCTCTGAATCAAAAGAATTCTTTTTTTTTTTTTTTTTTTTTTTTGGAGACAGGGTCTTGCTCTGCCTCAGCCTCCAGAGTAGCAGGGATTTCAGGCATGTGCCACCACGCCTGGCTAATTATTAAAAATTTTTAGTAGAGGCCGGGCGCGGTGGCTCAAGTCTGTAATCCCAGCACTTTGGGAGGCCGAGATGAGCGGATCACGAGGTCAGGAGATTGAGACCATCCTGGCTAACACGGTGAAACCCTATCTCTACTAAAAAAAATACAAAAAACTAGCCGGGCATGGTGGCGGGCGGCGCCTGTAGTCCCAGCTACTCGGGAGGCTGAGCCAGGAGAATGGCGTAAACCCGGGAGGCGGAGCTTGCAGTGAGCTGAGATCCGGCCACTGCACTCCAGCCTGGGCGACAGAGCCAGACTCCGTCTCAAAAAAAAAAAAAAAATTTTTAGTAGAAATGAGATCTTGCTATTTTGCCCAGGCTGGTCTTGAACTCCTGGGCTCAAGCGGTCCTCCCACCTCAGCCTCCCAAAGTGCTGGGATTACAGGCATGAGCCACTGCACCTGGCCAAAAGGTTTCATTTGATTCAGGTCCTCATTATGTCTGGCCAATGTGGTAAAACCCATCTCTACTAAAAATACAAAAAAATTAGCCAGGTGTGGTGGCGGGCACCTGTAATCCCAGCTACTTGGGAGGCTGAGGCAGGAGAATTGCTTCAGTCCTGTGCCAGCTTTTGCCATTTCCTGAATTGTTCTGCTCCTAGTGGAAGGAATCTTTGTGTGTAAACTGTTTTGCAGAGTGAAGACCTCATCTCTACAAAAAAATTGAAAAAAATAAGCCAGACTTGGTGGCGTGCACCTGTAGTCCCAGTTCTTCAGGAGGCTGAGATGGGAGGATCCCTTAAGCCCAGGAGTCCAGTGCTCCAGTGAGCTATGGTCATGCCAGCCCGGTTGACAAAGCCTGTCTCTAAAACAAATAAAAAATAAACAGTTTTGATCATGCCTCTCCCAGAGCTTATCCTGACTCCTCAGCAGCCTCAACAAATTTGCTTTGGGGTTCTAAGATTCTGACTACCTCTGGATCCCCAGTTTTATTAATATCTTCCCCTAGGAATGGCATTAACCACCGGAAGTTCCAACACCTCCAAACAGTTGCCATCTTTCACATTTTCAGCCCCATTTTGCTTCAGGGCTTGCTAGTCCAAAGCCCATTTTCTCCATTCTAAATCTCTCATTTGTCCTCTGGACTCGCATGCAATAATAAAATATTTCCAAATATTCTTTTTTTTTTTTTTTTTGTAAATAAGCTTTTTATTTTGGAATGAAAGTTGCAAAATAGGATAAGAGTTCTCGTACATCCTTCATCCAGTTTTCCCTCATTGTTAACATCTTGCCTCATGTTGCCTTGTAGCTGTGTTACATAAATGTTTCCAAATATTCTTATCCTTTTCCTTGAAGAGTTGATTTTGCTCTTCTCCTTTTTCTGTAACCAGGCTTTTCCTTGATGGGTTTCCTTCCCACCCTCCCGCCTTTTTTTTTTTTTTTTTTTTTTTTTTTTTGAGACAGGGTTGCTGTGTTGCTTGGGCTGGAGTGTAGAGTCACGATCTTGGCTCATTACAGCCTCAACCTCCTGGACTCAAGGGATCCTCCCACCTCAGCCTCCCAAGTAGCTGGGACTACAGGCACATACCACACCCAGCTAATTTCTGTATTTTTTGTAGAGAGAGAGTGTCACCGTCTTGCTCAGGCTGGTTTCAAACTCAGGCTGATCTCAAACTCCTGGCCTCAAGCTATCCTGCCTACCTCAGCCTCCCAGAGTGCCGGGATTATAGCTGTGAGCCACTGCACCCAGCTGAGTACCCTGCTTTGTCCCGTCCTGTCCTGTCCTGTCCCGTCCTGTCCCGTCCTGTCCTGTCCTGTTCTGGTCCTTGTCTTTATCCCTGTCCTTTCCTTATCCTGTCCTTTCCTTTTTTGTCCTGTCCTGTATAGGCACATGCCGCCACACCCAGCTCAGTTTTGTATTTTCAGTAGAGATGAGATTTCACTGTATTGGCCAGGCTTGTCTCAAACTCCTGACCTTAAGTGATCCATCTGCTGTGGCCTCCCAAAGTGCTGGGATTACAGACTTGAGCCACCATGCCCAGCCGAATGCCGTTTTGTTAGAATTATCTCAGGTTGTGATTACTCTCGTATCTCAAGAGCCAGATACTTTCCCCAGGCCAGTTTTTTTTTTTTTTTTTTTTTTTTTTTTTTTTTTTTTTAATCGGAGTCTCGCTCTGTCACCAGACTAGAGTGCAGTGGCGCGATATCGGCTCACTGCAAATTCCACCTCCTGGGTTCAAGCAGTTTTCCTGCCCCAGCCTTCTGAGTAGCTGGGACTACCAGCACACCACCACACCCAAGCTAATTTTTGTATTTTTGGTAGAGATAGGGTTTCATTATGTGGGCCAGGATAGTCTTCATCTCTTGACATCGCAATCTGCCCACCTCAGCCTCCCAAAGTGCTGGGATTATAGGCATGAGCCATCACACCCGGCCCAGTCATTTTTTTAATCAGTATTACATCCTGTAGTGTCCTTAACCTAATTTCCCAATACAATTGATTATTAATATCAGCATCATCGTAAGACTTGTTTACAATGAGTTAGTTGAATCTTCCCAACAATATTAGGGTTATTTCATCTTGTAGCATAATAGTAGATATACTCAGTCATAAATAATTAGTCCAGATTATCTTCATACTGCATGATTAAAGTGTCTCCCAGTTACGTGCCACTTAGATTTGTAGGCTTCCATTCAACATTGTCAGGTTTCAAAAGCAGGAGTCCTCTCAGAAACATGGGTCAGTAACCCCTTTAGGCATCCCGTTTAGTTGAGCTAACAAGCAATATCACATCTTACTCTAAGCCTCTCCCAAGGCACCAATAGAATATTGGATTTTGAGCTGTGCTCAGTGGCTCATGCCTGTAATCCCAGCCCTTTGGGAGGCCTAGGTGGGTGGATGGCTTGAGGTCAGGAGTTCAAGACCAGCCTGACCAACATGATGAAACCCTGTATCTACTAAAACTACAAAAATTAGCTGGGCATGGTGGCGGGCACCTGTAATCTCAGCTACTTGGGAGGCTGAGGCAGGAGAATCACTTGAACCTGGGAGGCGAAGGTTGTAGTGTGCCGAGATCATGCCACTGCACTCCAGTCTGGGCAAAAAAGCGAGACTTTGTCTAAAAAAAAAAAAGGAATATTGGAGTTTGCTCACTGTATAACCATTTGTTCTTTCCCTAATCCTCAGATATCATTCTTCCTTTTCTCCATTTATACCCCCACCTTTCCACTTTTGGAAGGGACATTAAGTTTGACCACTGTGCTGATCTAGACTACTGGCAGCAATACTAGCCTAGCAAACGTCTGCCCCTCAGTCCAGTCTGATTCATATAGGGCAGTGTTACACAGGTATAGAACTAGTGGGCTTTCTCTACTACTAGGCAATATAACTGCATTCCCTGTGAACCCCAGTTTTGCCAGATGGAATGAAGGTACAATTCACCCCCATCAGGTCCTTAGGAACTCTAACATAAAGGTTTAAAAGTATAGTTACTTTCTTGCTTAGAGCTTGTTATGAGTTTGTGTCCCCAAGAAGATGAAGTTCCAATCCCCAGTGCCTGTGAATGTGACCTTATTTGGAAATAAAGCCTTTGCATCTGATTAAATTAAAATGAGGTCATTAGAGTGGGCCCTGCTCCAATATAACTATGTTTTTATGAAGAGAGGAGATTTAGACACAGAGACAGACACACATAGATGGAAGATAATCTGAAGACACAGGGAGAACACCTGTCTGTAAGCCAAGAAACCCCCGAAACTCTCAGAAGCTAGGAGAGAGGCATGAACAGATCATTTTCTTTACAACCCTCAAAAGGGCTGTAAACACCTTGGTTTTGAACTTCCAGCCTCCAGAACTGTGAAACAGTAAGTTTCTGTTGTTTAAGCGAGCTTGTTTTGTATGACAGCCCTAGCAGACTAATACAGAAGTCATCCCAGCTTCTGGCACCTGCAGTATAGCCCTGATCCCAGGAGTACATCAGGTAGGAAAAAAAGACTGTTGAGGTCATGTGGGAAAGAAAGAGAAAAGTATAGTTGTACCACATCCTGCCCCCAGGGAAGAATTATAAAGTCACAACAGCATCCTGCTCACTCCTCTTCCTTCAATTCGTCAGAAAAAGGGGAGAAATCTGCCTAGTGGAGATGTTTTCTAGGCCCTGGCCCTGTTGAGTGTGAGCACACACTCATGAAAGTGTGTAAGCCAGCCCTTTAGGTTTTTCTTTCCTCCACTTTAGACAACAGATGTTTCAGTTGCCCATTCTGATTATCTACCAAACCGTTAACTGTGACGATGAAAGTGTGTTCTTTGAAGAAATGTGACTCCGTGGTCCAAATTGATGGATTATCTTTTGATTTAGTCCTTTTTTTTTTTTTTTTTTTGATACAGTCTCTTTCTGTCATCCATGCTGGAGTGCAGTGATGTGAGGATTCACTGCAGCCTCCACCTCCCCAGGTTCAAGTGATTCTCCTGTCTCAGCCTGCCAAGTAGCTGGGATTACAAGCGTGCGCCACCACACCCAGCTAATTTTTGTATTTTTAGTAGAGATGGGGTTTCACCATGTTGACCAGGCTGGTCTCAAACTCTTGACCTCAAGTGATCTCCCAGCCTCAGCCTCCCAAAGTGCTGGGATTACAGGTGTGACCCACTGCGCCCAGCCTTGTTTTAGTCCTTTCATAGTATTGGGCGTTTGCATCTACCAGCAGGTATGCAAAACCCAGTCTGTAGTAAGTGTCTGCTCATGTCAGGCACTGTCACAGCCTCCTGGGACTACCAGAGTAAGTCCAACTTGCCAACCAAGTGCAGAGCCTTACTGCTGGGGAATCTGCCCCATAGCCGTCTGCAGTCTCTTATTCAGCCAGAACAGTTCTTGTTGACAGTGCTTCACAGGGTTCAAAAGGAACATGTAGAATAGCTTCAGCCTATCTTTGCACTACTGCAGGTCTCCAGCGTCTACTCATTTCACAGAGCCAGATGGACTGACTGCCTCAAGCAAGGACACTGGGATATCCATTCCCAGAGTTCCACTCGCCTTCCCAGCCTGGAAGGTTTTACTGTTGGCCATCAACATGTCCTGCTTGCTTGCTTAAAAAAAAAAAAGAAAAGAAAAATTGAGGTGAAATAGGTGAGGTGCAGGGGCTTGTGCCTGTAATCCCAGCACTTTGGGAGGCCGAGACAGGTGGACTGCTTGAGCCCAGGAATTTGAGACCAGCCTGGGCAACATGGTGAAAACCCCATCTCTACAGAAAATAGAAAAATTAGCTGGGCGTGGTGGTACGTGCTTGTAGTCCCAGGTACTTCGGGGGCTGAGGTAAGAGGATCTCTAGTTTAAAAACATTTTCATCACCCCATAAAAACACCCCATGCCCATTAAATAATCATTCCTTATTCACACCTTCTCCTAATTTCTGGTAATATCTAATTAGCTTTCTGTCTGTACTGATTTGTCTGTTTTACCTATATTGTATAGTAATTTTTAAATGTGTGACCTTTTGTGTTTAGCTTACTTCACTGAGCATGTTTTCAAGGTTTATCTATATTGTAGCATATATTAATACTTTTTTTGCTTTTTGTGGCTGTATGATATTCCATTGTATTTACTCCACAATTTGTTGATCCATTCACTGTTGATAAACATTTGAGCTGTTCTCACGTTTTGACTATTGTGAATAATGCTGTTGTTAACATTCCTGAACAAGTATTTGTTTAAGTTCCCATTTTCAGTTCTTTTTGGATATATACCTAGGAGTGAAATTGCCGGGTCATATAGTAGTTCTGTGTTTAACTTTCAGAGGAAACACAAGCTGTTCTGCACAGTGGCCAAGCATCATTTTACATTCCTACCAGTAACGTAGAGGTTTTCAGTTTCTCCAAACCATTGCCAACAATTGCTGTTTTCTGTTTTTTTACTTTTTTTTTTTTGAGACTGGGTCTTACTCTGTCACCCAGGCTGGAGTACAGTGGCACGATCTTGGCTCACTGCATCCTCCACCTCCTGAGTTCAAGAGATTCTCTTGTCTCAGCATCCTGAGTAGCTGGGTAGCCCAGCTAATTTTTGTATTTTTTTTTTTAGTAGAGATGGGGTTTCACCATGTTGGTCAGGCTGATCTCGAGCTCCTGACCTCTGGTGATCCGCCCAGCTTGGCCTCCCAATCTGCTGGCCTCCCAAAGTGAGGTACCACACCTGGACTTTTCTGTTTTTTTAAATCATCACTGTTTTGTTTGTTTGTTTGTTTGTTTGACTGAGTTTCACTCTTGTTGCCCAGGCTGGAGTGCAAGAGTGCGGTCTTGGCTCACCGCAACCTCCCCTTCCCCGGTTCAAGCGATTCTCCTGCATCAGCCTCCTGAGTAGCAGGGATTGTAGGCATGCACCACCACGCCCAGCCAATTTTGTATTTTTAGTAGAGGCAGGGTTTCTCCATGTTAGTCAGGCTGGTCTTGAACTCCCGACCTCAGGCGATCCACCCACCTCGGCCTCCCAAAGTGCTGAGATTACAGGCGTGAGCCACCACGCCAGGCTTGAATCATCACTGTTGTGAAGTATTTCATTGTGGTTTTGACTTGCATTTTTTGATGACCAATGATGAACATCCTTCATGTGCTTGTTGCTCATTTGTATATTTGTGTCATTCAAATCCTTTGCCCATATAAAAACTGGACTATTTGTCTTTTTGTTGTTGAGTTGTAGGAGTTTTAAAAATATTCTGGAAATTATGCTCTTATTTAATGTATGATTTACAAATATCTCCCCCCCTTCTGTAGATTTTCACTTGCTTGATCATGGTCTCTGCTGCACGAAAATTTTAAATTTTGATAACATACAGTTTGTTTATTGTATCTTTTGTTCCTTATGGTTTTGGTGCTCAATCTAAGAATTCATTGCCAAATCCAAGGTCATGAAGGCTGTCCCTATATTTTTTTCTAACAATTTTACACTTTTAAACTTTTACATATAAGTCACTGATTTGAGTTATACAAGGTGAAGTAAGGTCAAGTTTTATTCTTTTGCATCTGGATATCTGCTTGTCATAGCACCGTTTGTTGAGAGGATTCCCCATTGAGAAATCTTGGCACCCTACTCGAAAATCAATTGGTCACAGATGTTTGGGTTTATTTCTGGACTCTTAATTCTGTTCCATTGATCTGTGTGTCTCGTTTTATGCCAGTAACACACTGTTTTGATTATTTTTGCTTTGTAATAAGTTTTGAAATTGGAGAATGTGAGTCTTCCAACTTTATTTTCTTTTTTAGTATTGTTTTTGCTATTCAGTGCCCCCTTGGAATTGTATATGAATTTGAGAGAAGGCTTTTTTGTTTCTGCAAAAAAAGGCCATTGGAACTTCCATAGGGATTTTTTTTTTAATTTATTTTTTATTTATTTATTTATTTTTTTTTTTGAGATGGAGTCTCGCTGTGTCACCCAGGCTGGAGTGCAGTGGCGCTATTGCGGCTCACTGCAAGCTCCGCCTCCCGGGTTCACGCCTTTTTCCCGCCTCAGCCTCCGAGTAGCTGGGACTACAGGCGCCTGCCACCACGCCCGGCTAGTTTTTTGTATTTTTAGTACAGACGGGGTTTCACCATGTTAGCCAGGATGGTCTCTATCTGCTGACCTCGTGATCCACCCGCCTCGGCCTCCCAAAGTGCTGGGATTACAGGCTTGAGCCACCGCACCCAGCAGGGATTGTGTTGAATATCTAGATTACTCTGAAGAGTATTGACATCTTAATAATACTGTCTTCCAGCATATGGACACAGAATGTCTTTCTATTTATTGAGATCTTCTTTAATTTCTTTCAGCAGTGTTTTGTAGTTTCCATGTATAAGTCTTTTACCTCTTTGGTTAAAGTTTATTCTAAGGTATTTTATTCTTTTGGATACTATTGTAAATGGAATAGTTTTAATTTCATTTTTTGATTGTTCATTGCTGGTATTTAGAAACACAACTGTTTTTTTGTGTTGATCATGTACCCTGTAACTTTGCTGAATGTGGTTATGAGCTCTAGTAGTTTGTTTATTGCTTTTTTTTTTTTTAATTCTTTGGGATTTTCTAGATACAGAATGTTATTTGCATATGGGAATGGAGTCTTCTTTCTTTTCAGTTTGAATTCTTTTTATTTCCTTTTCTTTCTTAATTTTCTTAGTTTATTTCCTTTTCTTCCTTAATTGTTATGGCTAGGATTTCTATTATGGTATTGAATAGCAGTGCTAAAATCAGGCATCTTTGTCTTTTTCCTGATAGTAGAGGCAAAGGTTTCAGTTTTTCACAATTGTATATGATGTTAGCTGTGAGTTTTTAATAAATTTCCTTTACCATGTTAAGAAAGTTTCCTTCTACTCCTAATTTGCTGAGTATTTTTATAATGAAAGTATGTTGGATTTTATCAGATGATTTTTCTGCATATTAACTTTTAAAAGTCTTGTTCAGATTAATACCAAATTAATTTTAATAGTTGTGTCAGGCCGTTCTTGCATTGCTGTAATGAGATAACCTGAGACTGGGTAATTTATAAAGAAAAGGAATTTAATTGGCTCATGTTTCTGTAGGCTTTACAGGAAGCGTAATGCTGTCATCCACTCAGCTGCTAGGGAGGCCTCAGGAAGCTTACAGTCATGGTGGAAGGTGAAGCAGAAGCAGGCACTTCACATGGTGAAAGCAGGAGTAAATGAGAGAGAGAGAGTGAGAGAGAGAAAAGAAGAGGTAGTACACACTTTTAAATGACCAAATCTTGTGTAAATTCAGAGCAAGAGCTCACTTATCACTGGGGGATGGCCCAAGCCATTCCTAAGGGATCTGCTCCTATAATCCAAACACCTCCCACCATGCCCCACCTCTGATAATTGGGAATTACATGTCAACATGAGATTTGGCAAGGACACACATTCAGACTATAGCAATATTATATAGAAACTTTGTTCCTGTATAGTTCTATTCTCTCTTACCTTCTTGGTGCTAATTCTGTATTAGCATTCCCCAGAGAAACCAACTGATAAGTTGTGAGCATGTGTATAGATTTATTTTAACAAATCGACTCACACAGTTATGGAGGCTGGCAAATTCAAAATCTGCAGAATGAACCAATAGGCTGGAGACCCAGGGGATAGCTGATGTTTTTGTTTGTTTGTTTGTTTTTTTGTTTTTTGAGACAGAGTCTTGCTCTGTAGCCCGGGCTGGAGTGCAGTGGCTGGATCTCAGCTCACTGCAAGCTCCGCCTCCCGGGTTTACGCCATTCTCCTACCTCAGCCTCCTGAGTAGCTGGGACTACAGGCGCCCGCCACCTCGCCCGGCTAGTTTTTTGTATTTTTAGTAGAGACAGGGTTTCACCGTCTTAGCCAGGATGGTCTCGATCTCCTGACCTCGTGATCCGCCCGTCTCGGCCTCCCAAAGTGCTGGGATTACAGGCTTGAGCCACCGCGCCCGGCCGGGATAGCTGATGTTGCAGGTCAGCTTTAAGTTTATCCTGCTTGGTGTTCCTTAGGCTTTGGAGATGTGTCCGTTGATGTTTTTCCTCAAATTTGGAAAATCTTTGTTAATTATTTATTCAGATATTCTTTTTGCCCCTTACTCTTGTTCTTCTCCTTTTGAGACAGCAAATATTTATATAATGGTGTGCTTGATGGTGTCTCCCAGGTTTCAGAGGCTGTCTTCATTTTTCTTTCTTATTTCTTTTTGTTATACTGGATATAATCTCAACTGACATCACTTCTGGTTTGCTGGTTATTTCTTCTGCTTGCTCAAATCTGCTGTTAAGCATCTCTAGTAAATTTTTCATTGCAATTACCATACTTTCCAACCCTTGAATTTCTATTTGGTTCTTTCTTGTAATTTCTGTGCCTTTATTGATAGTCTTTATTTGGTGAGACACATTCTCATACTTTCCTTAAGGTCTTAAGACATGGTTTCCTTTAGTTCTTTGAACAATATTTAAAATAGTTGATATAAAGACTATGTCTATAGGACCAATGTCTGGGCTTCCTCCATGACAGTTTCTGTTGACTTTTTTTCCCCATGCATATGTGTCCTACTTTTCTATTTCTTGGCAAGCATCATAATTCTTTGTTGAAAACTGGAAATTTAAACTGGGCACGAGATGGCTCACACCTGTAATCCCAGCGCTTTGGGAAGCTGAGGCGGGTGGATCACCTGAGGTCAGGAGTTCGAGACCAGCCTGGCCAACATGGTGAAACCCTGTCTCTACCAAAAATAGAAAAAATTAGCCAGGTGTGGTGGCAGACACCTGTAATCCCAGCTACTCAGGAGGCTGAGGGAAGAGAATCACTTGAACCCGAGAGGTGGAGGTTGCAGTGAGCCAAGATCGCACCAGTGCACTCCAGCCTAAGCTACAGAGCGAGACTCCGTCTCAAAAATAAATAAATAAATAAATAAATAATAAATTCTGACTACAGAGGTTTCAGGTAATTGATCAGACACATTTAAAAGTAACTTTTAGCCAAGGTGGAAGGATTGCTTGAGGCCAGGAGTCTGCAACCAGCCTGCTCGACATAGTGAGATCTCGTCTCTACAAAAAAGAAATTAAAATTTTTAATTTTTAATTTCTTTTTTTTTGTTTTCTAATTTATTTTCTTTAATTTCTAAAGCCCAAGGAGTTTAAGGTTGCAGTGAGCCATGATCGCATTACTGCACTCCTCCTTTCAACAGAGCGAGACCTTGTTGCAAATAAAAATAAAAATGACTTTTACTTAAATTATTCAAAGAAATGAAATACAACATTAAGAATTTTGACAAAGAATTAGCATGAAAAAAGTAATTGGAATTTTTAGAAATTAAAACTACACTAACTGAAATCAAACTCAGTAGATGGGTGTATTAGTTTGCTACAAATGACTGACAAAGTACCACCAACTGGCTTACCCAACAGAAATTTATTTCCTCACAGTTTTGGAGGTCAGAAATCCAAGCTCAAAGAGTTGGCAGAGTCGGTTTCTTTTGAGGGCCTTGGTCTTTCTTGTGTCTGTGTCGTCATCTCCTCTTCTTATGAGGACATCAGTCATATTGGATTAGGGTCCCCCCATGACCTCATTTAACCTTAAGTACCTCTTTTAAGATCTTATGTTTAAAAAACAGTCACATTCTGAGGTACTGGGGTTTAGGACTTCAATATATGAATGTTGTGGAGGGCATAATTCATCCCCTAACAATGGATAACAGTAGCTTAGATATAGTTGAGGCTGGAAAGAATCAACTGAAAGATAGGTGAGCGGGAAATAATCAAACTAGCTTGTAATCCCAGCATTTTGGGAGGCTGAGGCGGGTGTATCACATGAAGTCAGGTGTTCAAGACTGGCCGCCAACATGGTGAAACACCGTCTCTACTAAAAGTACAAACATTAGCCAGGTGTGGTGCTGCGCCCCTGTAATCCCAGCTTCTCTGGGGGCTGAGTCACGAGAATGGCCTGAACCTGCCAGGCAGGCAGAGGTTATAGTGAGCTGAGATTGTGCCGCTACACTCTCGCCTGGGCTTACACAGTGAGACTCTGTCTCTCAAAAACAAAAATAAAAATAATCAAACTGTAACAGGCCAATAGATGGGGGGTTAAAATATAATATGTACATAAGAAGTGGCTCAGAAGTAGGTTGAAGAAGGCAGAAACAACATCTGAAAAGACAATGGTTGACTTACATTGAAGGAAAATATAAAAAGCATTGTTCAGCTAGAAGGAACATGATCCCAGATAGAAGTTTAGAAATGGTTAAAGGGATAAGTAACAATAAAAGTAACAATTATGAAGGTAAATTTAAATGAATCTATTCCATCTAAAACATGAAAAAAATGTCATGTGGCTATATATTTGTATGTACCTATAAATTGAAATTTATGACAATAGCACATATATCAGGAAGAAGTAAATGATGTCCCAATATTCATAGGTCTTTGAATTGTTGAGGAAAAGGTAAAAGTACTCATTTACATTACACTTTGGTACGCTATAGATGTTGTACTCTCTAGGGTAGCTACTAAAGGAAGAGTAAAAGAGTATAACTATCAAGCTATGAGAGGAAAGAACAATAATATAAATTTAATGTAAGAAGAATACAGGTAAATAAACAGGATCAACAGCAAGCAATACCTACATCTTGAAAATATGCTGTGTGAATGAAGCCAGTCACAAAAGATCACATAGAAGAAATGTTTCTGGGCCGGGTGCAGTGGCTCATGCCTGTAATCCCAGCACTTTGGGAGGCCAAGGCGGGTGGATCACCTGAGGTCGGGAGTTCAAGACCAGCCTGACCAACATGGAGAAACCCTGTCTTTACTAAAAATGACAAAATTAGCCGGGCATAGTGGCGCATGCCTGTAATCCTAGCTGGGTGGGAGGCTGAGGCAGGAGAATTGCTTGAACCCAGGAGGCAGAGGTTGCGGTGAGCCAAGATCACACCATTGCATTCCAGCCTGGGCTACAAGAGCAAAACTGTCTCCAAAAAAAAAAAAAAGTTTCTGAATATTTATAAGAAATGTTCAGAACACGAACGTCTGTAGAAACTGGAAGGTTAGTGGTTGCCTGGGACTGGGGTCGAGGAGGGAACTGGAGTATGGATAGGGTGATTACTCAAAAGTATGAGGTTTCTTTCTGAGGTGATGAAAATGTTATAAAATTGACTATGGTGGTGGTTACATATATATGGGTATATAATAAAAAACTTTAATTCAGTGAATTGTAGCGTATGAATTATAGCTCAGATTCATAGAGACCAGATGATTAGTGGTTTCCAGACAATGAGGAGGAAGGGCAAGAATGAGGAGGAACTACTATTGGGTACAGGGTTGTTTTGTTTAGTTTTTTGTTTTGTGTTTTTGTTTTTTGTTTTGTTTTGTTTTTTGTTGGTTTTTGGTTTTTTTTTTTTTTTGAGACGGAGTCTTGCTCTGTTGCCCAGGCTGGAGTGCAGTGGTGCAATCTCGGCTCACTGCAAGCTCTGCCTCCCGGGTTCACGCCATTCTCCTACCTCAGCCTCCCGAGTAGCTGGGATTACAGGCGCCCGCCACCACACCCGGCTAATTTTTTCTGTTTTTCAGTAGAGACCGGGTTTCACCGTGTTAGCCAGGATGTTCTCAATCTCTTGACCTCGCGATCTGCCCATCTCAGCCTCTCAAAGTGTTGGGATTACACGCATGAGCCACTGCGCTTGGCCTTGTTTTTTGTTTTTGTTTTTGTTTTTGTTTTGAGACAGTTTTCACTTGTTGCCCAGGCTGGATGGAGTGCAGTGGCATGATCTCAGCTCACTGTAGCCTCCGTCTTGTGGGTTCAAGCGATTCTCGTGCCTCAGCCTCCCGAGTAGCTGGGATTACAGGCACCCGCCACCATGCCCGGTAATTTTTTGTATTTTTAGTATAGACGGGATTTCATCATGTTGGCCAGGCTGGTCTTGAACTGCTGACCTCAGGTGATCCACCCTTCTTGACCTCCCAAAGTGCTGGAATTACAGGCATGAGCCACCCCGCCTGGCCCTGGGGACAAGGTTCTTTTTGGGGTGATGAAAATAGAAAATTTGGGGCCGAATGCAGTGGCTCCCACCTGCAGTGAAACCCCATCTCTACTAAAAATACAAAAATTAGCTGGGCATCGTGGTGGGTGCCTATAGCCCCAGCTACTCGGGACGCAGAGGCAGGAGAATCACTTGAACCCAGGAGGCAGAGGTTGCATTGAGCCAAGGTCATGCTGCTGCACTCCAGCCTGGGTGACAGAGTGAGACTGTCTCCAAAAAAAAAAAAAAAAATTGATAATTTTGATAGGTACATGACTTTGTGAATACACTGAAAACTACTGAATTTTACACTTTAAAATGATGGATTTTATGCTATGTGAATTATATCTTTTTTTAAAAAAAAGAGGAATTAAGATATTCCCAAATAAACAAAAACCGGGAGAATTTGTCACTAACAGACCTGTCCTACAGGAAATACTAAAGGGAGTCCTTTACACTGAAATGAAGTGACACCTAGACAGTAACTTGGATTCACATGAAGAAATAAGTACCACCAGAATAAATAACTACATAGATAAATATAAAGGACAGCCAAAACATATTTGTGCTAGTAATTTTTCTTCTCTCTGATTAAGAGACCAACAAACAAAGCAGTAATTGTAAATGTAGCTGGATGTGAATGCAGTGTGTAAAGATGTAATTTGTACAACAATAAAGACACAAAGGAGATGGGAGGGAATGGAGCCACATGAGAGCAAAGTGTTTGTATATTACCAAAATAACTTTGTGTTAACCAAGCAAATGAGATTGTTGTAAATTTTACTTTTTTATATTTTTGAGACAGGGTCTTGCTCTGTCACCCAGGCTGGAGTGCAGTGGCCTGATCATGGCTCACCGCAGCCTTGACCTCCCTGCACTCAGGTGATTCTCTCACCTCAGCCTCCTGAGTAGGTAGGACTACAGGCACGCACCATTGTGCCTAATAACTTTAAAAAGTTTTTTTCTTTTCTTTTTTTTTTTTGAGATGGAGTTTCGCTCTTGTTGCCCAGGCTGGAGTGCAATGGCGCAATCTCGGCTGACTGCAACCTCCGCCTCCCCGCTTCAAGTGATTTTACTGCCTCAGTCTCCCAAGTAGCTGGGATTACAGGCATGCGCCACCACGCCCAGCTAATGTTGTATTTTTAGTAGAGACAGAGACAGGGTTTCTCTATGTTGGTCAGGCTGGTCTTGAACTCCTGGGCTTAGGTTATTCTCTCACCTCAGCCTCCCAAAGCACTGGGATTACAGGTATAAACTACTGTGCCTGGCAAGATTATTGTAAATGAAGATGTTAATTTTAGCTGGTGGTGGCTCACACCTGTAATCCCAGCACTTTGGGAGGCCGAGGCAGGCAGATTATGAGGTCAGGAGTTTGAGACCAGCCTGGCCAACATAGTGAAACCCCATCTCTGCTAAAAATACAAAAATTAGCTGGGCATGGTGGCAGGCACCTGTAATCCCAGCTACTTGGGATGCTGAGGCAGGAGAATTGCTTGAACCCAGGAGGTGGAGGTTGCAGTGAGCCAACATTGTGCCACTGCACTCTAGCCTGGGTGACAGAGTGAGACTCTGTCTCCAAAAAAAAAGATGTTAATCCCCAAAAGGACCACTAAGAAAATAACTCCAAAATATATAGTAAATAAGAGAATTATAACAGTAACTGGAAAATGGCTGTTTAATACAAAATAAGGCAGTAATGGAAAAATCAAAGAATGACCAAGATATGAGGGATAGAAGAACAAATAGCAAAAAGGTAGATGTAAATTTCACCTTATTAATAATTAGATTAAGTGCAAATGGACTCAACACTCAAAAGATAGTGTTTGACAGTACAAATTAAAAGAAAAATGTGGCTAGACGTAGCGGTTGTGCCTGTAGTCCTATTTATTTTTTCTTGAGACAGGGTCTTTGTTGCCCATGCTAGAGTGCAGTGGTGTGATCATAGTTCTCTGCAGCCTCGAGCTCCTGGTCTCAAGCAATCTTTCTGCCTAGTATAGGTATAATATAACCAAAAGAGATGAAATAGCTATATTAATATCAGACAAAATACACTTTATTTTTTTGAGACGGAGTCTTGCTCTGTCGCCCAGGCTGGAGTGCAGTGGCATGATCTCGGCTCACTGCAGCCTCCACCTCCTGGGTTCAAGCAATTCTGCTGCCTCAGCCTCCCTAGTAGCTGGGATTACAGGTGCACACCACTACACCCAGCTAATTTTTTTTTTTTTTTTTTTTTTTTTTGTATTTTTAGTAGAGACAGGGTTTCACCATTTTGACCAGGCTAGTCTGGAACTCCTGGCCTTAAGTGATCCACCTACCTCAGCCTCCCAAAGTGTTGGGATTACAGGTGTGAGCCATTGTGCCCGGCCTCAGACAAAACAGACTTTTAAGTAACACTTGTAAATAGAGACAAGGAATGACATTTTATAATAGCAAAAGGGTCAATCCATGAGAAAGACATAACAATTATAAATATATGTGCACCTAACAGTAGAGACCCAAAAATACAGGAAAGAAAAACTGATATAATTAAAGGGAGAAATAGGCAATTCAGCAATAGTTTGAGACTTCAAAACTTTATTTTCAGTCTTAGATTAGACATAAGATCAACAAGGAAATGGAAGATTTGCACAACACTGTAGGTAGTCTGACCATACCTAACACATTTATGGAACACTCTACCCAGCCACCAAATACACATTCTTCTTAATGTACGTGGCACTGCTCTCCATGATAGGCTATAAAACAAGGCTCAATACGTTTAAAAATGACTTTAATCTTTCAAAATATATTCTCAACCCACAATAGAATGAAATTTGAAATCAATAAAGGAAATTTGGGAAATTCACAAATACATGGAAATTAAACAAGACTGACTTCAAAATAACCAGTGGCTCAAAGAAGAAATTAAAAGGGAAATTAGGAAATAATTGGGAGATGACTGAAAACTAAAAACATATCAAAATTTATGGATGTAAGTAAAGCAGTGCTTAGAGGAAAATTTATAGCTATAAACACTGTATTTTAAAATAAAGATCTAAAAACAAACTAGCTTCCACCTTAAGGAAACAGAAAACAACAACAAACTAAACCCAAAACAAGGAGAAGGAAGGAAATAATAGACATTAGAGAGCTGGGTGCAGTGGCTCACGCTTGTAGTTACAGGTACTCCGGAGGCTGCGGTGGGAGATCACATGAGCCCAGGAGTTCAAGACGAGCTTGGGTAACATAGTGAGACCCTGTCTCTAAAAATAATAATATTAGTAGAGATTAGAGCATAAATAAATGAAATGGAGACTAGAAAAAGAATCAATGAAGCCAAAAGTTGGGTTAAGGAAATAAAATTGACAACCTTTAGCTTAGCGCATTTATGAAAAATAGAAGAATCTGATAACTAAGATCAGGAATGAGAGCGGTAACATTGCCGCTGACCTTACAGAAATGCAGGGATTATAAGAGAATGCTGTGAACAACTATATACCAACAAATTAGATGCCCTAAATGGACAAATCCCTGGAAATACACAAAATACTGAAATTTTGGAATTAGACCATACATTTAAATAAGAAACCAGTTTTGCTTTGTTTTGTTTTTACAAACTTCACCCAAAATAGGAGGAACACTTCCCTGCTTATACTATGAGGTCAGTATTACCCTGATGCTAAAGCCAAACAAAGCCATCACAAGAAAACTGCAGAAGGATCCAGACTGGAAAAGAAGTAAAACAGTGAAAGGAACTTGTATATAGAAAATCCTAAAGAGTACACACATACAATTAGAGCTAATAAATGAGGGCAGCAAGGTTGAAGATACAAGATCAGTACATAATAATCAGTTGTATTTCTGTACACTGGCAATGATCAATCCAAAAATGAAATTCAGAAAACAATTTATGATAGCATAAAAATAAGCTATGTAGGAAAAATTTTTAACAAAAAAGATACTAGGCCAGGTGCGGTGGTGCACACCTGTAATCCCAGCATTTTGGGAGGCTGAGGTGGGTGGTCACCTGAGGTCAGGAGTTTGGACCAGCCTGACTAACATGGTGAAACCCCATCTCTACTAAATACAAAATAATAATAATAATAATAGCTGGGCATGGTGGTGCTTGCCTGTAATCCGAGCTACTTGGGAGGCTGAGACAGGAGAATCGCTTGTACCTGGGAGGCGGAGGTTGCAGTAAGCCGAGATTGTGCCATTACACTCCAGCATGGGCAATAAGAGCAAAACTCTCTCTAAATAAATAAATAATACTAGACATACTGGAAACGACAGAGCATTGTTAAAGAAATTGAAGATGTAGGCCAGGCGCGGTGACTCACACCTGTAATCCTAGCACTTTCGGAGGCTGAGGCGGGTGGATCACCTGAAGCTGGAGTTCAAGAGCAGCCTTGCCAACATGGCAAAACCCCATCTCTACTAAAAGTACAAGAATTAGCAGGGTGTGGTGGTGCATGCCTGTAATCCCAGCTACTCGGGAGGCTGAGGAAGGAGAATTGCTTAAACCCGGGAGATGGAGGTTGCAGTGAGCCAAGATCATGCCACTGCTACAGCCTGCACGACAGGAGCAAGACTCCATCTCAAAAAAAAAAAAAAAATTGGGCCGGGCGCAGTGGCTCACGCCTGTAATCCCAGCGCTTTGGGAGGCCAAGACGGGCGGATCATGAGGTCAGGAGATGGAGACCATCTTGGCTAACACGATGAAACCCTATCTCTACTAAAAATAGAAAAAATTAACCAGGTGTGGTGGTGGGTGCCTGTAGTGCCAGCTACTTGGGAGACTGAGGCAGGAGAATGGCGTGAACCTGAAAGGCGGAGCTTGCAGTGAGCAGAGATCGCACCACTGCACTCCAGCCTGGGCGACAGAGCCAGACTGCGTCTCAAAAAAAAAAAAAAAGAAATTGAAGATCTAAATAAAGGGAAAGACATCTCATGTTTATGGATTGGAAGACAATATTGTTAAGATGCAATATTGGGAAGACTGGGAAGGAGAAAAGAAAACTATCTTTGCAGTTTGCATGATTATGTAGAAAATCCCAGGGAACCAACAACAAAAAAAACCCTGCTAGAACTAGTAAGCAAGAATAGCAAGGTTGCAGGATACACAGTTATTACACAAAAGTCAGTCTCTTAAAAGTCAGTTCCTTTCCTGTGTGCCAGCAATGAACAATTGGAATTTGAAATTAAAAACAACATTTATGGCCAGGTGTGGTGGCTCAGGCCTATAATCTCAGCACTTTAGGAGACCGAGGTGGGCGGATCACCGGAAGTCAGGAGTTTGAGACCAGCCTCGCCAACATGGCAAAACCTACTAAAAATGCAAAAAAAAAAAAAAAAAAAAAAAAGCTGGATGTGGTGGTGCATGCCTGTAATCCCAGCTAATAGGGAGGCTGAGACAGAAGAATTGGCTGAACCCAGGAGGCAGAGGTTGCAGCGAGGCAAGATCACGTCACTGTGCTCCAGCCTGGGTGACAGGGTGAGACTCCATCTCAAAAATAAATAAATAAAAACAACATTTATGTATTAGCAGAAAATGATGGAGTACTTTGGTTTAACTCTCCAAATGTGAATCTACAAATGCAACAAGATCCATTGCAAAAGTAACCTTTTTTTTGCAGGAGTGGATAAGCAGATATTCAAATTCATATGGAAATGCAAAATCACAGAATAATCAAGAGCATCTTTAAAAAGAAGAACAAAGTAGACTCACAGTTTCTAATTTCAGAACTTGCTACAGAGATAAACAAGACTGTGGTAGTAGCATTGAGATAGACTCAAATCAGTGAGAGACTCAAATCAGTGAAGTAAAAATGAGAGTCCAAAAATAAACCCATGTGCCTATGGCTGGTTAACTGATTTTCAGCAAGTTTGCCATTCAGTGGGGGAAAGAATAATGTTTTCAAGAAATGGTACTGGGACTACTGGATATCCACATACACAAGAATGACATTGAAGCTCTTCTTTACACAATATACAAACAGTAACTTCAAATGGATCAAAGACCTAAATGTAGGAATTAAAACTATAAAACTGGTTGAGCGTGGTAGCTCAGGCCTGTAATCCCAGCACTTTGGGAGGCCGAGGCGGGCGGATCACGAGGTCAGATCAAGACCATCCTGGCCAACATGATGAAACCGCATCTCTACTAAAAATACAAAAAAATTAGCTGGGTGTGGTGGCACATGCCTGTTATCCCAGATACTCAGGAGGCTGAGGCAGGAGAATCACTTGAACCAGGGAGTTGGAGGTTGTGGTGAGCTGAGATCATGCCATTGCACACTCCAGCCTGGCGACAGGTGAGACTCCATCTCAAAAAACAAAAAAAAACTCTAAAACTGTAGACGATAACATACATGTAAATCTTTGTGACCATCTCTATTAATATTAGGCAACAGTTTATTAGATATGACACTGGAAGCAAAAGCAACCAAAGAAAAAATAGATTTGATCAAAATTAGAAACTTTTGTGCTTCAAAAGACACTATTAAGAAAGTTAAAAGAGTGCATACAGTGGGAGAAGTCATTCATCCAATACATGTAGAAAGGTTCTAGTATCCAGAATATATAAAGAATTCTTACAACTCAACAAGAAAAACACAACCCAATTTTAAAATGGACAAACATTTTGACTAGACATTTCTTCAAAGAGTATATACAAATATTAAGCACATGAAAAGAAGATAAATATCATTTGTCATTAGGGAGTTGGGAATCAAAACCATGAGATGCCACTTCACACCAAAACCAGATAAAGACATTGCAAGAAAGGAAAACTACAGAAAAATCCTCAACAAAACATTAGCAGAATGAGCCTGTGTAAAAAGAATTCTGCATTGAGACTATACTAAGTTAAATAACGCTCCTCCAGATTTATGTCCACCTGGAACCTGTGAATATGATCATATTTGGAAGCAGGGTCTTTGTGGATATAATCAAATTAAGATGAGGTAAGACCAGATTAGAGTGAGCCCTAAGCCAGTGACGGGTATTATTCTAAGAAGACAGGGATAGGACACAGGGAGAACACCATGTGAAGATGCAGACAAACGGGAGAAGGTGACGGGAAGAAGGAGGCAGAGATTGGAAGAATGTCTCTACAAGCCAGAAATGCCAAGGATTGAGACACCAGAAGCTTGAATAGACAAGGAAAGTTTTTTTATTTCTTTTTTTTTCTGAGACAGTCTTGCTCTGTCACCCAGGCTGGAGTGCAGTGGCATGATCATAGCTTACTACCTCCCAGGCTGAAGCAGTTTTCCCACCTCAGCCTCCTGAGTAGCTGGGTCTACGGGAATGTGCCACCATTTCTGGCTAATTTTTTAATTTTTTTGTAAAGACAGGGTCTCACAGTGTTGCTTAAGCTGGTCTGTAATTCCTGGATTCAAGCAGTTCTCCCGCCTTGCCCTCCCAAAGTGCTGGGGTTATAGGCATGTACCACTGCAGCCTAGCAAAAATTTGTTCATAGCGCCTTTGGGGGAAGCATAGCTCTGCTGATACCTTGGAAACCATCAGAGAATAAATCTTTGCTGTTTTGAGCCACCCAGTTCGTGGTACTTTGTTACAGCAGCCCCAGGAAACTAGTTTCCAAGTGGGTTTTATTCCAGTTATGCAACGCTGGTTCAACAGTCAAAAATCAGTTAATGCAATCCATCCATCAACAAGCTAAAGAAGAAAACTCGTATGACCACTTCAGTAGATGAAGAAAAATCATTTGACACTCATTCACAATTTAAAAAAAAAAAAAAAAAAAAAAAAACAAACAAACAAAAAAAAAAAACAGGCCAGGTGCGGTGGCTCACGCCTGTAATCCCAGAACTTTGGGAGGCTGAGGTGGGCGGATCACCTGAGGTCAGGAGTTGGAGACCATCCTGACCAACATGGAAACCCTACTAAACTACTATTTTTAGTCTCTACTAAAAATACAAAATTAACTGGGCATGGTGGTGCATGCCTGTAATCCCAGCTACTCAGGAGGCAAGAGAATCACTTAAACCTGGGAGGCAGAGGTTGCAGTGATCCGAGATTGTGCCATTGCACTCCAGCCTGGGCAACAAGAGTGAAACTCCATCTCAAAAAAAAAAAAAGGATTCCCAGCAAATTGGGAATAGAGGAGAACTTCATCAATTTGATTTTAAAATCTACAAAAAACCAGGCCGGGTGCGGTGGCTCAAGCCTGTAATCCCAGCACTTTGGGAGGCCGAGATGGGCGGATCACGAGGTCAGGAGATCGAGACCATCCTGGCTAACACGGTGAAACCCCGTCTCCACTAAAAAATACAAAAAATTAGCCGGGCGAAGTGGTGGGCGCCTGTAGTCCCAGCTACTCGGGAGGCTGAGGCAGGAGAATGGCGTGAACCCGGGAGGCGGAGCTTGCAGTGAGCTGAGATCCGGCCACTGCACTCCAGCCTGGGCGACAGAGCGAGACTCCGTCTCGGAAAAAAAAAAAAAATCTACAAAAAACCTACAGATAACATCATACTTAATTGTGAAAAACTAGATGCTTTCCCCCTAAGATAGATCACTACTTTTAATCAACTTCATGCTGGAAGTCCTAGCTAATGCAGTAAGAAAAGGAAATTAAATCCTTGCAGATGGGGAAGGAGAAAACAAAACTATCTTTACAGATAGCCTGATTATCTATGTAGAAAATCCCAAGAAAGCAACAACAAAAAAGCCCTGCTAGAATTAGTAAGTGAGAATTGCAAGGTTGTAGGATACACAGTTATACAAAAGGCTATTGCTTTTAAAAAAAAAAAAAAAAAAAAAGTCAATTTCATTTCTGTGTACCAACAATGAACAATCAGAATTTGAAATTTTAGATGATAAATGTTTGTATTAGCAGAAGAAAATGGAGTGCTTTGGTTTCAGCCTAACAAATTACATACAAGATGTACACATGGAAAACTATAAAACTGATGAAAAAAATCAAAGAATATCTAAAAAATGGAGAGAGATTCTGTATTCATTGATAGTAAGACTCAATATCATTAGGATGTCAATTCTTCCCAACTTTGATTGCTAGATTCAATGCAATCTTACTCAAAATCCCAGCAAGTGATTTTGTCGGTATCAACAAACTTGATTCTAAGGTTTATATGGAGAGCTAAAGACACAGGATAGCCAACACAGTACTTCAGAAGTCTGATGCTGCCCAGCCTAAAGACTTACTGTAAAAACTACGGTAATCAAGATTGTGTGGTATGATGAAAAGACAGCTAAGTGGAACAGAATAGAAAGCCCAGAAATAGACCCACACAAATATAGCCAAGTGATTTTTGATAAAGGAACAAAGGCAAGTCAGTGGAAAAACAGTGGTCTTTTCAAAAAATGGTGCTGGAACAAGTAGCCACCTACATGCAAAAAACTCCATGCATAGACCATACACCTTTTGCAAAAACTAAAATTATAGACATATGTTTAAAATGCAAAACTATAAAACTTATAGAAAACATAGAAAATCTAGGTGACTTTGAGTTTGGTGATTACTTTTTAGGTATGATGTCAAAAGCCCATGAAAGGAAAAATTGGTAAATTTTCATCGAAAATTCATCGAAATTAAAAATTGCCAGGAAACACTGATAAGAGAATGAAACGACAAGCCATGGTTAGGAGGAAATATTTGCAAAACACGTATCTGATGAAGAACTGATATAAAGTATACAAAGAACTCTTAAAACTCAACAGTAAGAAAATGAACAACCCAATTCGAAAATGAGCAAAAGACCTGAACAGACATCTCACCAAAGTGTATAGATAGGTAAGGACAGGTGTGGTGGTTCACGTCTGTAATCCCAGCACTTTGGGAGGATGAGGCAGGCAGATCACGAGGCCAGGAGTTTGAGGCCAGCCTGAGCAACGTGGTGAAACCCCATCTCTACTAAAAATACGGCTGGGCGCGGTGGCTCACACCTGCAATCCCAGCACTTTGGGAGGGGCTGAGGTGGGCTGATCACCTGAGGTAGGGAGTTCAAGACCAACCTGACCAACATGGAGAAACCCCGTCTCTACTAAAAATATAAAATTAGCCAGGCGTGGTGGCGCATGCCTGTTATCGCAGCTACTCGGGAAGGCTGAGGCAGGAGAATCGCTTGAACCTGAGAGGCAGAGGCTACGGTGAGCCGAGATTGTACCATTGCATTCCAGCCTGGGCAACAAGAGCGAAACTCCATCTCAAAAAAAAAAAAAAAAAAAAAGTCAGGCATGGTGTCACATGCCTGTAATCAATCCCAGCCACTCAGGAGGCTGAGGCAGGAGAATCGCTTGAACCAAGGAGGCAGAGGTTGCAGTGAGCTGAGATTGCACTGCTGCACTCCAAGCTGGGTGATAGAGCGAGACTCCATCTCAAAAATAGAGAGATGGCAAATTAGCATACAAGCAGATGTTCAGTATCACATGCCCTTAGGGAACTGCAAATTAAAACAATGAGATACCACTACACACCTGTAAATGACCAGAATTCAAAAACTGGTAATGCCAAATGCTGGTGAGGGTGTGGAGCCACAGGAACGCTCATTCACTGCTGGTGAGAATGAAAGTGGTACAACCACTTTGGAAAACAGTTTGGCAGCTAATTACTAAACTAAATATGTGCTTACATACACATACCAGCAGTCACGCTCCTTGATGTTTTCCCAAATAAGTTGAAAACGCCCACACAAAAGCTTGCACGTGAATGTTTATAGCAACTTTATTCCTTATTGCCAGAACTTGGAAACAGAAATGTCCTTCAGTAGGTGAGTGGATAAACTGTCATGCATCCAGACAAAGGAATATTAATTGTGTTAAAAGAGATAAGCCATTGAGCCATGAAAAGACATGGAGGAATCTTAAATACATATTGCTCAGTGAAAGATGGTAATCTGAAAAGGCTATATATGATTCCAGCCATATGATAAATGGCATTCTAGAAAAGGCACAAATGTGGAGACCGTAAAAAGTGACTGTCAGTGGTTTGGGAGGGGAAGAAAGGAATAGGTGGCACACAGGACTTTTAGGGCAGTGAAACTAGCTAACATTATGTATTTGTCAAAACCCATAGAACTGTATAACACATATGTAAACTGGACTATAGTTTAAGTGTCAACATTTAGTAATCAGTTGTAGCAAATGTACTGTAATGCAATATGATAACAAAAGGGGAAACTGTTTATGGATGGGAATAGGAGGTGGGAGGAGGGCATATGGGAACTCTGTACTATTGCCTCAGGTTTTCTTGTAAACTTGAAAATTCCTCTAAAAAATAGTCTCATAATTTAAGAACGCACGGACACACCATGAGGTACCACATCATATGCACGAGGATGTCAAAAATTTTAGGCCAGGCATGATGGCTCATGCCTGTAATCCCAGCTCTTTGTGAGGTCAAGGTGGGAGGATTGCTTGTGCCCAGGAGTTTGAGACTGCCTGGGCCACATAGGTCGACCCCTATCTCTACAAAAATAAAAAATAGCTGGGCGCGGTGGCTCACGCCTATAATCCCAACACTTTGGGAGTCCGAGGTGGGTGGATCATGAGGTCAAGAGATGGAGACCATCCTGGCCAACATGGTGAAACCCCGTCTCTACTAAAAATACAAAAAGTAGCTGGGCATGGTGGTAGACGTCTGTAGTCCCAGCTACTCGGGATGCTGAGGCAGGAGAATGACATGAACTTGGGAGGCAGAGCTTGCAGTGAGCCGAGATCGTGCCATTGTGCTCCAGCCTGGGTGACAGAGCGAGACTCCGTCTCAAAAAAATAAAATAAATAAATAAATAAATAGTGAAAATAAATTACCTGGGCATGATGGTGCACATCTGTGGACCCAGCTACTCAGAAGGCTGAAGTGGGAAGATGGCTTGAGCCCAGGAGGTCAAGGCTGCAGTGAGCTGCGATTGTGCTGCTGCACTCCAGCCTTGGTGACAGAGTAAGATCTTTTAAAGGAAAAGATTAAGTAGCCGGGCGCGGTGGCTCACGCCTGTAATCCCAGCACTTTGGGAGGCCGAGGTGGGTGGATCACGAGGTCAGGAGTTCAAGACCAGCCTGGCCAAGATGGTGAAACCCCGTCTCTACTAAAAAATACAAAAAAATTAGCCGGGCACGGTGGCATGCACCTGTAATCCCAGTTACTCGGGAGGCTGAGGCAGAGAATTGCTTAAAAACCTGGAGGGGCAGAGGATAAAATTTAAAAGACAAGTAATAAAAGTGTTGTCCAGGACATGGAGAAATTGGAAACTTCATAGATTGGTAATGGGATTGTAAAATAGTGCAGCTGCTTTGGAAAACAGTTGGGCAGTTCCTTAAAAAGTTAAACATGCCGGGCCTGGAGGTGCAAGCCTGTGGTCCCAGCTACTCCTAAAGTTAAGGTGGGAGGGTCACTTGAACCCAGGAGTTTAAGGCTGTAGTGTGTGATGACCACACCTGTAAATAGCCACAGTACTCCAACCAGGGCAACATAGACTCCATATGTAAAATAAAATAAAAATCAAAGTTAAACAGATTGACCACATGACCCAAGAATTCTAGTCCTAGGTGTGTACCCAAGAAAATTGAAAACATAAGTCCACACAAAAACTTATCCACAGATGTTCATAGCAGCATTATTCATAATGACCAGAAATTGAAATAATACAAATGGGCCAGGTACAGTGACTCACACCTATAATCCCAGCACTTTGGGAGGCTGAGGCAGGCGGATCACTTGAGGCCAGGGGTTCGAGACCAACCTGGGCAACATGGCGAAGCCGCATCTCTACTAAAAATACAAAAACAATCAGCCAGGCATGGTGGTGTGCATCTGTAATCTCAGCTACTAGGGAGGCTGAGGCAAGAGAATCGCTTGAACCTGGAAGGCAGAGGTTGCAGTGAGCTAAGATCACACCACTGCACTCCAGCCTGGGTGACAGAGCAAGACTCTGTCTCAAAAATAAAATGAAATTTTAAAAATCCACAAATGTCCACAGACTGATGAATGAACAAAACAAAATGTGGCATATGCATACAATGGAATATTATTCTGTAATAAGGAATGAAGGACTGAGACATACTACAACATGGATGAACTGTGAAAACAGTATGTTCAGTCAAATTATTTAAACATAAACCGTGGCCGGGCGCGGTGGCTCAAGCCTGTAATCCTAGCACTTTGGGAGGCCGAGACGGGCGGATCACGAGGTCAGGAGATCGAGACCATCCTGGCTAACAAGGTGAAACCCCGTCTCTACTAAAAAATACAAAAAACTAGCCGGGCGAGGTGGTGGGCGCCTGTAGTACCAGCTACTTGGGAGGCTGAGGCAGGAGAATGGCGTGAACCCGGGAGGCAGAGCTTGCAGTGAGCCGAGATCCGGCCACTGCACTCCAGCCTGGGCGACAGAGCAAGACTCGGTCTCAAAAAAAACCATAAACTGTTTATGATTTTATTTGTGTAGTGTAGTCCAACCCATGAAGACAAAACACATTAGTAGGTTCCAGGAGTCAAGGAGGCACTGGGGGAGTGACTGCCAGTAGATATGGGATTACCTTTTGGGATGATGAATATGTTCTTTTTTTTTTTTGAGATGGAGTCTCACTCTGTCCCCCAGGCTGGAGTGCAGTGGCTCCATCTCGGCTCACTGCAAGCTCTGCCTCCTGGGTTCACGCCATTCTCCTGCCTCAGCCTCCTGAGCAGCTGGGACTACAGGCACCCATCACCACGCCTGGCTAATTTTTTGTATTTTTTTTTTATTAGTAGAGACGGGGTTTCACTGTGTTAGTCAGGATGGTCTTGATCTCCTGACCTCGTGATCTGCCCACCTTGGCCTCCCAAAGTACTGGAATTACAGGTGTGAGCCACTATGCCCAGCCGGAGTGATGAATATGTTCTAAAATTAAATAGTGGTGATGGTTTCAAAATTCTGAAAGTATAAAAAAACTTTGAATTGTATAGTTTAAGTGGATGAGTTTGGCCAGGCATGCTGGCTCACATCTGTAATCCCAGAGCTTTGGGAGGCCAAACTGTGAGTATTGCTTGAGGCCAGGAGTTGAAAGCTGTAGTGGGCTATGATCACACCACTGTACTGAGGCCTGGGCGACAGAGTGAGACCTTGTCTCTAAAAATAATAATAGTGAAGTAAATAAAAGGATGAGTTTTATGGTATATCAAACTATATTTCAGTAAAGCTGTTCAAAGTAAAAAGCACTCCTCCACCTGACAGCTTTTTAGTTCCCATGGTGGAATCAGCAGCCCTGCCAGGGAAGAATGCCTTCGCATGCTTGGCTGATTTCCCCTGGGCCCCGTCCTTCCTCCTCTGATGCTGTGCCGCATCTAAGGCCTTCACAAACTACATGTTTTCATATTTTGCCCAGCTTTTCCACATGTCCTGAGTTGTGGGGCTTCTCAGAATTCATGGTTCACCACCTGAAGCCCCCCAGATAATCTTAAGCTCACATGTGATTTATTTAATTTAATATCTGTATTTAGATTTGTATCTCTAGTTCAGGAGTTCTCAAAATGTTTGATATTAGGGCCCCTTTATATTCTTAAATATTATTGAAGGCCCCCAATGAGTTTTTATTTATATGGATACATATCTGTCAATAATTAGCATATTAGAAGGTAAAATTTTCAATGTTTATTAATTTACTTAGAAATCACAATAAGCCAGGCATAGTGGTGCATGCTTGTAGTTCCAGCTACTCAGGAGGCTGAGGTTGTAGGCTCTTTTGAGTTCAGGAGTTTGAAACTGGCTTGGGCAACATAGCAAGACCCATCTCTAAGGAAAATTTTTAGTTGGCAAAGTGGCTCGTGGCTGTAATCCCAACACATTGGGAGGCTGAGGTAGGAGAAGCACTTGAGCCCAGGAGTTCAAGACCAGCCTGGACAACATAGTGAGACCTCATATGTATAAAAAATTGTTTAGGTTAGCTGGTCATGGTAGTATATCCCTGTAGTCTCAGCTACTCAGGAGGCTGAGGTTGGAGGATTGCTTGAGTTCAGGACGTTAAGACTGCGTGAGCCATCATCACACCATTTTACTCCAACCTGGGCAACAGAGCAAGACCTTGTCTCAATCAATCAATCAATTCAGCATGTTAACAGATTTTTTTTTTTTTTTTTTTTTTTTTTTGAGACGGAGTCTCATTCTGTCGCCCAGGCTGGAGTACAGTGGTGCGCTCTCAGCTCTCTGCAAGCTCTGCCTCCCGGGTTCACACCATTCACCTGCCTCAGCCTCCCGAGTAGCTGGGACTATAGGCACTTGCCACCGTGCCCGGCTAGTATTTTTGTATTTTTTTTTTTAGTAGAGATGGGGTTTCACCGTGTTAGCCAGGATGGTCTCGATCTCCTGACCTCCTGATCCACCCACCTTGGCCTCCCAAAGTGCTGGGATTACAGGCGTGAGCCACTGCTGCCAGCCTTTTTTTTTTTTTTTTTTTTTTTTTTTTTTTTTTTTTTTTTGAGACGGAGTCATGCTCTGTTGCCCAGGCTGGAGAGCAGTGATGTGATCTTGGCTCACTGCACCCTCCGCCTCTCGGGTTTAAGTGATTCTCCTACCTCAGCCTCCCGAGTAGCTGGGATTACAGGCACCCGCCACCATGCCTGGCTAATTTTTGTATTTTTAGTAGAGTTGGGGTTTCGCCGTGTTGGCCAGGCTGGTCTTGAACTCAGGCTGGTGACCTCAGGTGATCTGCCCACCTCGGCCTCCCAGAGTGCTGGGATTACAGGCGTGAGCCACCGTGCCCGGCCAACCCATTCTTTATGCCTTTTCCTGACACATTTCTCCCTCTAGGGAGCAAATCTCTTACACTCCTCTGTTGCCAAAGCATTTTATTTATATCTTTATTATGTTATTTATAATGAGGGCATTTATTTTATGTGTCTGCCTCCCTGCCTCCCCTTTTTGAGTTCTGTGAGGATCTGGATTGTATTAAAATAACGTTTTAGCTGAGCGCGGTGGCCCACGCCTGTAATAATCCCAGCACTTTTGGAGGCTGAGACAGCGAGGCACATCACTTGAGGTCAGGAGTTCGAGACCGGCCTGGGCAACATGGCGAAACCCCATCTCTACTAAAAATACAAAAATTAGCCAAGCATGATGGCGGGTGTCTGTAATTCCAGCTACTCGGGGAGCTGAGGCAGGAGAATCACTTGAACCTGGGAGGCGGAGGTTGCAGTGAGCCTAGATCATGCCATTGCATTCTAGCCTGGGTGACTGAGCGAGACTCCATCTCAAAAATAATAATAATGTTTTAATTTTCCAAGATAAATACAATGGCTCATATCTAGTGGACATGAAGTATTTGTTCCGTGAATGAATAGAGCCACACATAAAAACATCTCAAATACTCAGCAGATATTTTTTGCCTAACTGACCCTTGCCCAAGGGATACCAAGATTAATAAGCACAGTCTTGCTTTCAAGAGCATTCAGTACTTACTGTTTCATGTGTCTACTGAGTACTGAAGTGGTTTTTGTAACATACATTTAGGAGTTCCAACCTGGACAACATATTGAGACTTTGTCTCTATTATAAATAAAAAAATTAGCTGGGTTTGATGGCACATTCCTGTAGTCCCAGCTATCCTTATAGTCCCAGCTGCTCAGGAGGCTGAGTCAGGAGGATCGCTTGAGCCCAGGAGGTTGAGTGATAGAGCAGACCCTGTCTCAAAAAAGGAAAAAAAAAAACACGTTTAGGAGTTATGTTTCAGCCTTGTAATTTGTCTTATATTCTGACTCCTCCCTCAACCATAGTTTTATAACTTATAAAATGAAGAAAATAGACTGGATGACCTAGACAGCTTAACATTGTTGATTATTTTTAGATTTTTCAGTTCCTTGATTCCTTTCAGTTCTGTTAGAGGCCTACATAGGGCTGAGTGTGGTACCTTGAACTCAGTGGTTGGTTGGCAAATGTTAAAGAAGGAGGTGATGTCAGTAATTACCAAAGTCAAATTTGATTTCTATTTTTCTTTTTTTTTTTTTTTTTTTTTTGAGATGGAATCTCACTCTGTCACCCAGGCCGGAGTGCAGAGGCACAAACTCCGCTCACTGCAACCTTTGTCCTCTGGGTTCAAGCGATTTTTCTGCCTCAGCCACCCAAGCTGGGATTACATAGGTGCATGCCACCATGCCTGGCTTATTTTTGTATTTTTAGTAGAGACGGGGTTTCACCATGTTGCTTAGGCTGGTCTCAAACTCCTGACCTCATGTGATCCGCCTGCCTTAGCCTCCCAAAGTGCTGGGATTACAGGCATGAGCCACACTGTGCCCGGCCCTCTATTTCTCACTCTGTTGATTTTTTAAGTCCCTTCTTTGTGCTTCGGCATATCTGTATATCCTTGATCTAGCTCAGTCTCAACTTTTGTGTACAGTATATATACATATATATATGTGTATATATATTAAGATTTTACTTTATCCCTTTTAACAACCCTGAGAAGGTGAGGTGATCATTTTTCTTCACTTTTCAACTGAAGAAACTGAGTCCTGAAGGTCATAGTTAAAGGAGCAGCAGAGTCAGACTCAGTCCCAAGGTCTCCTGATCCAAAATCCAGTGTACTCTCTGTTTCCTTGTCTGTCAAATGAGGGTTTCTTCCAGATCTGAGCTCCTGGGTTATCTACCTTTTAACACAGCGAGTCAGTTAGTAGTCTTTGGGAATTAACAGGAACTGGTAACTTGAGCAGAATAGAAATTGGCAAGATTCTGCAGAGTCTCAGAGGATTGGTGAGAAGGTGGAGCCCCAGGCTGGAAAATGGGCATGATTCAGGCTAACTCCTGGGGTTTCAGAAGCAGGGGCCTGAAGGGGTACTGCCACTGAAGGGTCAAACTCCACTGTGTTTCATTCCCTACTCAAGATGGAGAGCAAGGGAGGAGCAGTCTGTTGGTGTGGCTTGAGTCATCTACACATCCTTTGGTTAGTGAAGTGGTTCTCAACTGGGAGCAATTTTGTCCTCCCAGCCGGTGATATATAAAGGCATTTTTAGTTATAAGGGTAAGAGATTGCTCCTGGCATTTAGTGGATAGAGGCCAGGGATGATGTTAAATGTGGATTCTGCAGTACACAGGACAGCCCTCTAGGATGAAGAATTATCCACCCACAAATGTCAGTAGTGGTGACAGGTTGGGAAGCCTTGGGTTGGGTTAGGGCACGTTAACTAATAGTCCCACCAGACAGGAGGAAACTCAAGTGCTATTACTGAGAAAACATGGAGTAGATGCTGGAAAGCCAAAAAACAATTTTAAAGGTACTACAGGCCAGGTGTGGTATCTCACACCTGTAATCTGAGCACTTTGGGAGGCCAAGGCAGGTATATCACTGAGTCCAGGAGTTCGAGACTAGCCTGGGCAACATGGTGAAACCTCTGTCTCTACAAAAAATACAAAAGTTAGCTAGGCATGGTGGCACACACTTATAGTCCCAGCTACTCAGGAGGCTGAGGCAGGAGGGATGGCTTGAGCCCAGGAGGTGGAGGTTGCAGTGAGCAGAGATGGTGCCACTGCACTCCAACCTGGGCAAGAGAGTGACACCCCATCTCAAAAAAAATAAAGGTATCATAAACTGGGGTAATCTGAGACTGTGAGGATGAATTACATACTTGTAAATGTAGTGCTTGAGGCTTCTTAGGAAAGGGGGTCATTAATAAAATATTTGAAATTCTGGGCCAGAAGTGGTGGCTCATTCCTGTAATCTCAGCACTTTGGGAGGCTGAGGGAGGAGGATCACCTGAGGCCAGGAGTTTGAGACCAGCCTGGGCAACATAGTGAGACCCGTCTCTAAAAATTTATTTATTTTTTTTTTTTTGAGACAGAGTCTTGCTCTGTCGCCCAGGCTAGAGTGCCGTGGCGCGATCTCGGCTGACTGCAAGCTCCACCTCCCGGGTTCACACCATTCTCCTGCCTCAGCCTCCCAAGTAGCTGGGACTACAGGTACCAGCCACAATGCCCGGCTAATTTTTTCATATGTTTAGTAGAGACAGAGCTTCACTGTGTGTTAGCCAGGATGGTCTCGATCTCCTGGCCTCGTGATCCGCCCATCTCAGCCTCCCAAAGTTCTAAATGTTTTAAAATAAAATTAGGTCGGGCGCAGTAGCTCATGCTTATAATCCCAGCACTTTGGGAGGCCAAGGTAGGCGGATGACCTGAGGTCAGGAGTTTGAGACCAGCCTGCCCAACATGGCAAAACCCTGTCTCTGCTAAGAATACAAAAATTAGCCAGGCATGGTGGTGCACACCTGTAGTCCCAGCTAGTCCCGGCTACTTGAGAGGCTGAGGACCAAGAATTGCATGAACCCGGGAGGCAGAGATTTCAGTAAGTCAAGATTGCGTCACTGCACTCCAGCCTGGGCAACAGAGTGAGACTCTGTTTCAAAAATAATTAATTGATTTAATTAACTGGCATAGCGACAAGCACCTGTAGTTCCAACTACTTGACAGGCTGAGGCAGGAGAATCTCTTGAGCTTAGGAGTTTGAAGCTGCAGTAGCTATCATTGCACCACTGCAGTCTAACCTGAGCAACAGAGTGAGACCTCAATTATTTAAAAAAAAAAAAAAAAAAAATTGAAACTCAGAACTTTGTAAAGGGATTCTAAGTGCTTATTTTTTAAAAGTATTCTTGGAAATCACATTTTCTTGTAGTGTAACCTGTAAGGAACAGTGCATACATATATGTAATTTATATCTAAACCTAATTCATAATTTAGGTTTTTGGGTGGTTTTTTTTGTTTTTGTTTTTGTATTTTTTGAGACAGGGTCTCGCTGTGTCACCCAGGCTGGAGTGCAGTGGTGTAATCTCGGCTCACTGCAACCTCCACCTCCCAGGTTCAAGCAGTTCTCCTGCCTCAGCCCCCTGAGTAGCTGGGACTATAGATGTGCACCACCACACCTGACTAATTTTTGTATTTTTAGTAGAGGTGAGAGTTTCACCATGTTGACCAGGGTGGTCTTGAACTCCTGACCTCAGGCGATCCACCCACCTTGGTCTCCCAGAGTGCTGGGATTACAGGCGTGAGCCACTTGTGCCCAGCCCATAATTTAGGTTTTTGAGGGTAAGTGTGAACACAAACTTAGAATGAACCACACTCCACTAGAATCAAAACCAAATTAAATTAAAGCACTTTTAAAGGGAACTTCCATTTTAAGTTGAACTGAACTTATCCTCTTGAATTTATTTTACTTTATTTTTTTTCGAGATGGAGTTTCGCTCTTGTTACAATCTCAGCTTGCTGCAACCTCCACCTCCTGGGTTCAAGTGATTCTCCTGCCTCAGCCTCCCAAGTAGCTGGGATTACAGGTGCTTGCCACCATGCCCACCTACTTTTTGTATTTTTAGTAGAGACAGGATTTCAGCATGTTGGCCAGGCTGATCTTGAACTCCTGACCTCAAGTAATCCACCCACCTTGGCCTCCCAACGTGCTGGGATTACAGGCGTGAGCCACCGTGCCTGGCCCTTCTTGAATTATTGAAGTTGAACACCTGCTGGGCGTGGTGGCTCACGCCTGTGATCCCAGCACTTTGGGAGGCCAAGGCCGGTGGATCATGAGGTCAGGAGATCGAGACCATCCTGGCTAACAAGGTGAAACCCCGTCTCTACTAAAAATACAAAAAATTAGCTGGGCATGGTGGTGGGTGCCTGTAGTCCCAGCTACTCTGGAGGCTGAGGCAGGAGAATGGCGTGAACCCGGGAGGCAGAGCTTGTAGTGAGCCGAGATCGTGCCACTGCACTCCAGCCTGGGTGACAGAGCCAGACTCTGTCTCAAAAAAGAAAAAAGAAGTTGAACACAACTAAAACACAATTATATTCCCTAAATGGGGAAAAAAGTATTCTTCAAATTGATTCAAGCAAGCATTTAATTTAATTTGGACCCATAGACAATTCACATATCTAGCTGTTTGCTCATTACTTAGTTCCAGTAAAAATGTTTCACAGCATACCAGATTGTAGGATAATACTTAGTAAAGGGTCCTTTTACTTGTCAGCAACTTGAGATGTTGCCAATAGGTAAAAATCTGATGGCAGCGGATCTGTGGCATATGTGGTCTTATGTTAGAATTTCTCTAACACTTTACCTCATTTTTTGCCCAGACAGTTATTAGTGTTAAATCCAATAGAAGGAAAATTGGTTCAGCCTGTAGTTTTCCCACCATTCCTTTGAAATTGTTTGCATTGTTTGTGGATAAGCCTTATGCGTATGACTCATAACTTGCTTGTTTTGCTTTCATGTTTTATAACACCTTTGCTACACCAGGCGTGTTTTACTACCAGAAGCTTTTTTTCCCTGCCCTCTAGGCACAGTAGCTTTGAGACTAACTGCAAAAGGATCTGCCCTGACTCCAGGTTGCACAATGTGAGTAGGCCTCTCACTGACTGTGGTCCGTAGCCTGAGGGCCCTGTGAGTCACCACATCCTGGCTGTCATTTCAGGTGAACCACTGTCTACCAGAGAAGATTGTGGTATACCGTGATGGAGTGTCTGATGGCCAACTGAAGACAGTTGCCAACTATGAGATTCCTCAACTACAGAAGTGTTTTGAGGCTTTTGAGAATTATCAGCCCAAGATGGTGGTGTTCGTAGTTCAGAAGAAAATCAGTACTAATCTATATCTGGCTGCTCCTCAGCACTTTGTGACTCCTACTCCTGGAACTGTGGTAGATCATACAATAACAAGCTGTGAGTGGTAAGTGAGTAAAATATGTAGTATTGGAGGAAGAATAAGTTGGAGATGTTATCACTTTCCTGAGTATTGGAATGGGGAGGTTTCCTGGAGAGGTGTGGACTAGAATCTCAGAGATGCTACCATTAAAAGAATGAAGCTTTAAAAAATATTTAAGGGCCTGGCACGGTGGCTCACACCTGTAATCCCAACATTTTGGGAGGCCGAGGCTGGTAGATCACCTGAGGTCAGGAGTTCAAGACCAGCCTGGCCAACATGGCAAAACCCTGTCTACTAAAAATACAAAAATTAACCATGTGTGATGGTGTGTGCCTGTAATCCCAGCTACTCAGGAGATTGAGACAGGAGAATCACTTGAACCCAGGAGGCAGAGGTTGCAGTAAGCTCAGATCAGGCTACTATAATCCAGCCTGGGCAACAGAAAGAGACTCTGTCTCAAAACAAAAAAAGATTTAAAAACAAGAAAGCTTTTACCTGTTAAGTGTAAAGTTGAACATACATTGTTTTGCTAAGATAGTGTATGCTTAACTTCTAAAGGTAGATAAGGGAGTTTCTACCACCATTTTTTTTTTTTTTCCTTTTTGATGCAGGGTCTCACTTTGTTGTCCAAGCTGGAGTGCAATGATGTGATCTCAGCTTACTGCAGCCTCAACCTCCTTAGGCCCAGTCGATCCTTCCACCTCAGCCTCCTGAGTAGCTGGGACAATAGGCGTATGCCCAACTAATTTTTGTATTTTTTGTAGAGATAGGGTCTTGCCATGTTGCCCAGACTGGTCTTGAACTCCCGGGCTCAAGGAATCTGCCTGCCTCAGCCTTCCAAAGTGCTAGGATTACAGGCGTGAGTCACTGCACCCAGCCTGCTACCACCACCACCATTCTTCAGTAGCCTCTTGAGTCAGGAGACCTGGGTTCTAATCCTGGCCTGGCCTCTGTGTCCTTGGTCTAGTCATTTGACCTCTCTGAGCCTTAGTTGAAGGAGCTAGAATGATCTCCAGGATCTTTGCCAGCTCTGTCTGGCCGAATCCGACCATATCACTGATTTGTGGTTTTTCCTTCCTAGGGTGGATTTCTACCTTCTTGCCCATCATGTACGGCAGGGCTGTGGCATTCCTACGCATTATGTCTGTGTTCTCAACACCGCAAACCTGAGCCCTGATCATATGCAGAGGTGGGCCCGTCAGTAACTTACTCTTTCTCTTTCTTAAATAATTCCGGCGTGCTAGCTAAGATGGATTCACTCTTCACCCTCAAATATATTTACCTCTTGACTTTCTTCTTCATATCTGTGACAATACTGGTGTCTTTTTGAGGAGTGATTAGAAATCCTGGTTTTATATTAATATTACTTAAAGAGCTTTAAAAAATATTGATGCCAGGCTTCCCCCCAAATATTCTGAGGCATCTGTATTTTTAAAATCTGTTCCAGGCGATTATGATATACAGCCAGACTTGAGACCCAACGTCATTGAGTTCAGATTATATAAATACTCCACTAGGGTACTTACCTTTCTCCAGCCTTTTCTTGTAAACAAGAAATATTTTCTCTTTGTTTTCCTATAAAAACAGGAGGCCGGTGCGGTGGCTCTTGCCTGTAATCCCAGCACTTTGGGAGGTTGAGGTGGGCAGATCACCTGAGGCCAGGAGTTTGAGATCAGCCTGACCAACATGGCAAACCCCTCACCCGCATCTCTACTAAAAATAGAAAAATTAGCCGGGCGTGATGGCGCATGCCTGTAATCCCAGCTACTCGGGAGGCTGAGGTGGGAGAATCTCTTGAACCCGGGAGGAGGAGGTTGCAGTGAGCCGAGATTGCGCCATTGTACTCCAGCCTGGGCAACAGAGCAAGACTCCGTCTTAAAAAAAAAAAAAAAAAAAAAAAAAAAAAACAACAGGGAAATGCCTACATTGAGAAGATTTACCCATGTCGTCTGACTTATGAATAGTGGGAATAGAAACAAGTCCACTTAAAAATAATGATTCTAAAAAGCTGCATCACATATTCCTCTGCTCCCCAGTTTTCAGGAAGGTGTGCTCTGTGTCGTATCCCTATGGGTGTTGTGTTGTATTGCATGCCACAAATTGAAGGTGGAGGATGATGAGATTTATATATTCTTCTTGGCCTACAGGCTGACTTTCAAACTGTGCCACATGTACTGGAATTGGCCTGGCACCATCAGAGTTCCAGCTCCTTGCAAGTATGCCCACAAGCTAGCTTTCCTGTCAGGACATATCCTGCATCATGAACCAGCCATCCAGCTGTGCGAGAACCTGTTCTTCCTGTGACTGCACAGCCTGGAGATGGGCTGGTGAGAAGACAGGCAGCCTCTGAACTCAGCTGTGACTATTGCAGAATCAGCGGAGACTGAAGTGGGCTTTTGTGTTATTTTCCCTTTCTTCAACCCTGTAGAATAAGTTTTCTTTTTTGTCTTTTAAAGCTAATATTGCCAAGAAGTAAGTTTCTAAGTAACAGCTGAAAATGGCCTTGTTGTCTATGTAGAGCAAGTTACGGTAGTACTGCCGCTCTGCAGGAGAGCAGGTGACTCTGGGGGACCATTAAGAGCCTCCAGCCAGGCGCGGTGGTTCATACCTGTAGTCCAAGCACTTTGGGAGGCCGGGGTGGGTGGATCATGAGGTCAGGAGATCGAGACCATCCTGGCCAACATGGTGAAACCCCATCTCTACTAAAATACAAAAAAATTAGCCTGGCATGGTGGTGCACGCCTGTAGTCCCAGCTACTCAGGAGGCTGAGGCAGGGGAATCCCTTGAACCCGGGAGGCGGAGGTTTCAGTGAGCCGAGATTGTGCCACTGCACTCCAGCCTGGTGACAGAGCAAGACTCTGTCTCAAAAAAAAAAAAAAAGCCAACATGAGCTGCAGAAACCTGCAGAAGCAGCCATTACACTTCTAAGCTGTGCCCACCAAGTGGTTCCCATTTCTGGAGCCAGAGATGATAATTAATGAAGTCATCGCATGTTTCCTAAAGAGAGTAAGTCAGGCAACTGGGAAAGGCAGTGGAAGGTCTGTGAAGCAAAGTTTTCGAGTAGATACTGCTATTACTGGCAGGTGTGCAAGGTGCGTAGTAAAATCAGTTTGTGGCATAGGTAGGCCCTTGCTGACTAATCCTTTCTGGGGATTGAATTGATGATGTCCTGTGACTTGAGTTGGATTTGAAAATGGCTTCCCTTGGCCTCTTGAAAGAGTGCAGATGAAGCTTTTTCCATGGCTTTCCGTAACTTTCCAGCATACCATGTCGATTTCTTCCTCCCCCAAATATACACATGCTCTTTTGCTCTTTGTGCCTGGTCTTCAGTAATTTTTAGTTTTTTAACAGGTGGAAAAAATCTAGCAGCTAGGAAAGTTCAGGTTGGGGTGGGAGTTTTTAGTGAGCTTTTCTCCCAAGTGTGTGGCCTTTATTTCTATTTATATATGTTTGTAAATGGAGTGACCCCCTTTCTCTTACAAAATAACCTCTTCCTGGCTGTTGGCTCACTTTGCTGGAATTGTTCTGAATCCAGGTTAAGATTTCCAGAAGTCAGCTTTGGAAAACGTGACACTCCTACCAAAGTCCAGACGGTTTAGAAAGTTGTCACATACCATGGGTTTCAGTGTTTTTGGAAAGCCGTTTTTTTCTGCTTTTTCCCCCCCCCCCCTCCATTTTAGAATCTTCTCCCAGTCTCTTTGGGCCTAGTTCTGTCTTATCTTGCTTTATTGGGTTTTAAAAGCCAGTCTTATTTAACCTTTTCTAATTTGTATTTATGTACTTATTTATTTTTTGGTATAATGGCAGGGAGGGGACAAAGCAGAAATACCCCTTTTATATGACAGTGTGTGAGAAAAGAAACTTTAGCTTAAAAATCCTTAAAATGTGCTCACTTCAGCAGCACATATACTAAAATTGAAATGATATAAAGAAGATTAGCATATAGAAAAAAAGAAAAAATATTTCCTTAAAACAAGAAAACCAAGAATGTTTTTAGTTTGTTGCGGTGCCCAGCAGAGGTTGAGGAGGGATAGGTGTTGTTGGTGCACTTCTGGTTTCATTTGGAGTGTGGGACATTAGGGTGAGACAAGGACCTGGAATTTAAAAACCACGGAATCAAACACTGTGAACCACTGGTCTCTGGCTAAACAGATCAGTTTTCTGATTTTCTTTGGAAGCATTTTGAATTTTTCTGTTGAAGTTAGACTTCCTAATAGTCTTTTTCTCTTAGATAATCAGAACAAATGGCTGAATACATTATAATACAAAAATTTCTTCACTTTTTATTCTTGGTTTTCTTGCCTTGTTTTTCGGTTTTAATGCCAAATGATTGGGTCATGGGGTGGGAAATAAAAACAACTTTGTATAACAATGTGTAGTTGTGTTTGAAATAATGTCATTTATTTATTATTATATTGATGTAATTATTTTTCTTCAGAGAGCTGCAGCACTTCCTAGAAACACTCATTACTCTGCTTTAAGGTGCAACTCCAGTGTTAGTAGTCAGGTAATTTCATCATGAGCTGGATAAGAAGACTTATTGAAAAAGACAGTAGCCGCCTCACTTCTCGGACAGATGAGGCACTTTTACTCTGTGTGTGTGTGTGTGTGTGTGTGTGTGTGTGTGTGTGTGTGTGTGTGGTTTTTAGCTCTCTTTTTCCCATCAGACAATTTCTGTTACCTTAGTCAGAGCCAGAGTGCGTCCACTTGCAAGGGCAGCCTCCTCACCACTCCACTCTTTTAACGCTTGCCCTTCTTTACATGCACCTCACTGTGTGTCTGCCACCATTGAAATACCTTCCCTGGGTACAAAAATCCTGTTAGAAGGAATAAGATCTGGTGTTCAGTGGCACAGTAGAGCAACTATAGTTAACAAAAATTTATTGTACATTTCAAAATACAGGAGTGGAATTGGAATGTTCCTAACACAAAGAAATGATAAATGAGCCAGGTGCCATGGCTCATGCCTGTAATCCCAGCACTTTGGGAGGCTGAGGTGGGTGAATCATTTGAGCTTAGGACTTCAAGACCAGCCTGGGCAACATAGCAAGACCCTGACTCTACAAAACATACAAAACTTGGCCAGGCTTGGTGGTGTGTGCCTATAGTCCCAGCTACTCAGGAGACTAAAGCAGGAGGATTGCTTGAACCCAGGAAGCAGAGGTTGCAGTGAGTCAAGATTGTGCCACCACCCTCCAGCCTGGGTGACACAGCAAGATTCTGTCTCAAAAAAAAAAAAAAAGATAAATGTTTGAAGTGATAGTCAGTTACCCTGATTTGGTTCTTACACATCATATGCTTGTATCAGAATATCACATGTATGCCATAGATACGTACCACTACTATGTATCCAAAAAATTTAAAAGTTTCAAGTACCTTCCCAAAGCACCTAGCTGCTCACTTAAGCACTACATTTCTTTAGAATACTACAGTTTTCCTATGTATTTAGAAACTCTGTGCTTCCTGAACTCATTCTAGAAAGAACCTCATTTCTGTGCAGTAGTCTCTCATCCATGGGGAATATATTTGAATACCCCCAGCGGTTGCCTGAAACCTCAGATGGTACTGAATCCTACATATATGGTACTATGTTATTTGAATCTGAAACTCAGGATGTCTATTAAGTGACTAATGTGTAGCATCACTGGTGTGGACATTCTGGACAGACATGATTCATGTTCCCGGGGGATGGAGTGGGACAACGTGAAGTTTCATCACACTGCTCAGAACAGTTTGCAATTTTTAACATGAATTTCTGGAATTTTCCATTTAATAGTTTTGGACTTTGGCTGACCAAGGGCAACTGAAACCTCAGAAAATGAAACCCTGGTAAGGAGGGACTGCTGTACGGTGTGACAGGGTCCTTTTTACTTGGGCAGCATTTTGTTGAATGGTGTGAAAAATGAAGGAATTTTAGAAATGACTGTGTATTTTAAAACCTTAAAATTTGGGCCTGAAATTAATTTTTCTAGAGACTTGGGATTATTAGAGAAGACCCTGTTTTTTCTTTCTGGCTCTGTGGCTAGCTGAGTTACTTAGTAACTTTTCCTGCCTAGAGTTTTCTTTTTTCCAAAAAATGAGGAACATCAAGAGCATGAGAACAAAAGCCACAGACTGAAAGAAAATATTTGCAGAATACACATCTGATCAAGGATTGTTATCCAAAATATACAAAGAACTCTTTAAACTTAATAAGGAAGCTAGTCAGTTTTTTTTTTAATCGGCAGTAGACCTGTACAGACATCACCAAAGATGCACAGATGGTATATAAGCGTATGAAAAGATGCTCCACATCATATATCCGTATGAAAAGATGCTCCACATCATATATCCTTAGGGAACTGCAAATTAAAACAAGGTACCCATTCCATACCTGGTAGAATAGCCAAAATCCAAAACACTAACAACGTCACATGCTGGTGAGGTTGCAGAGCCACAGGAACTGATACAGCTACTTGAGAAGAGAGTTTTCAATAAAAGTAAACAGGATTACAAAACAACATGCATAATCTTATCACATGGTAGAGCAGTCATACTCCTTGGTGTTTATTTACCCAAAGGGGATGAAAACTCATGTCTACACAAAAGCCTGCACACGGACATTCATAGGAGCTGTATTCATTGTTTCTAAAACTTGGAAGCATCCAAGATGTACTTCAGTAGGTGAATGGATAAACTGCACCACGACAGTGGAATATTATTCAGCACTAAAAGGAAAGGAGCTATCAAGTCATGGAAAGACATAAAGGAACTTAAATGTATATTACTTAATTGGAAAAAGCCAATCTGGAAAGGCTATATATGACTGCAACACATGACATCGTGGAAAAGGCAAAACTGTGTAGATAGTAAAAGGATCAGCAGTTTGGCCAGGTGCAGTGGCTCACACCTGCAATCCCAGCACTTTGGGAGGCTGAAGTGAGCAAATCATGAGGTCAGGAGTTCGAGGCCAGCCTGGCCAACATGGTGAAACCCCATCTCAACTAAAAGTACAAAAATTAGCTGGGTGTGGTGGCGGGCACCTGTAATTCCAGCTACTCGGGAGGCTGAGGCAGGAGAATCGCTTGAGGCAGGAGGCGGAGGTTGCAGTGAGCTGAGATCACGCCATTGCACTCCAGCCTGGGTGATAAGAGCAAAACTCTGTCTCAAAAAAAAAGGATCAGCAATTGTGGAGAGAGAGATGAATGGGCAGAAACAAAGGATTTTTAGGGCAGTGGAACTATTCATTGTGATGCTGTAATGGTGAATACATGTCATTATGAATCTGTCTGATCCCACAGAATGTACACCAAGAGTGAACCCTGATGTAAACTATGGACTCTGGGTAATATGTCAGTGTAGGTTTATCAGCGATAACAAACTTACCAGGGAAAAAAGGAGAAGGGAGTGGGGAAGGGAGGAAGGTTAATATTTGTTACAAGAAGGAAAGGGAAGCCGAGTGGTACTAGCACAGCTCCCAGGATTCTGGTTTCATTCCAGGTAGGGCCAGGACATAACAGCCTGAGCCCCTGCGAAGTGCAGGATTGCTACAGCTGAGTCTCCTGCATGAAGAGAGCAGGAAGCTGGAAGGGGACTAGAGAACCCTGTGCCAATCATGCTGGGGCAGCCACAGGGAAATGTGGTGTTTGACCAGGGAAATGGATACGGTGAAAAAGACATCCATGAAAAATCCCCAAGCCTGGACCACGTACAGATGTGTGTAGCCTGAATTTTTGTTACCAGCATGCTGAAGGGCCACAAGCTGAAAAATTAACATAAAGATTGGCCCAGACTTGTGAAAGCTCCAGAGCCTTGTGGACACCAATGCAGTCCATTAGATTGTCCCACAAAGAGGTATAAATAGGACCTATGGAAGAGAAGAGAGCAGAGAGAATGAGCAGGTCCAACATGTGTCTGAGAAGTTCCTGCAGGTTAAAATAGAATAGGTGGCACACAGTATGGAAGATGCAAAGACTGAGAATTTTCCAGAATGAAAGATATGTGCCAGTGTAGTGGCTTATACCTGTAATCCCAGCACTTTGGGAGGCCAAGGTGGGTGGATCTCTTGAGCTCAGGAGTTTTAGACCAGCATGGGCAACATGGTGAAACCCTGTCTCTACAAAAGAAATAAGAAATTAGCCAGGCATGGTGGCACATGCCTGTAGTCCCAGGTACTCAAGAGGCTGAGGTGGGAGGATCACTTGAGCCCAGGAGGTTAAGGATGCAGTGAGCTGTGATCGCACCACTGCACTCCAGCCTGGGTGACAGAGTGAGAACTTACCTCAAAAAAAAAAAAAAAAAAAAAAAAAAAAAAAATCATCCAACTGAAGAAACGTACTGGGGATAAAGAAAAGCATATATGGCTGGGCGCTGTGGCTCACACCTGTAATCCCAGCACTTTGGGAGGCTGAGGCAGGCAGATCACATGAGGTCAGGAGTTCGAGACCAGCCTCCTGGAGAAACCCCGTATCTACTAAAAATACAAAATTAGCCAGGCGTGGTGGTGCATGCCTGTAATCCCAGCTACTCGGGAGCCTGAGGCAGGAGAATTGCTTGAACCGGGGAGGTGGAGGTTATGGCGAGCTGAGATTGCACCATTGCACTCCAGCCTGGGCAACAAGAGTGAAACTCCGTCTCAAAAAAATAAATTTAAAAAAAGCATATCCATTGCTAGATAAACTATAGTGAAACTATAGAACATGAAGGACTGAGAATCATGAAAACAAAACAGCCAGATATGATCCAGCAATTCCACTATTGGGTATATACCCAAAGGAATTGAAATCAGTATGCTGGGTGGGGCGTGGTGACTCACACCTGCAATTCCAGCACTTTGGGAGGCCGAGGAGGGTGGATCATTGGAGGCCAGGAGTTCCAGACCAGCCTGGCCAACCTGTTGAAAACCTGTCTCTACTAAAAATACAAAAATTAGCTGGGTGCGGTGTTGCACGCCTGTAATCCCGGCTACTCAGGTGGCTGAGGCATGAGAATCACTGGAACCCTGGAGGCAGAGGTTGTAGTGAGCCGAGATGGTGTCACTGCACTTCAGCCTGGGTGACAGAGCGAGTCTCGGTCTGCAAAAAGAAGAAAGAAATCAGTATGCCGAAGAGATATGTGCACTCCCATGTTCATTGCAGCGCTGTTCACAGCCAAGATACGGAAACAACCTAAGTGTCCATCAACGGATGAATGGATTTTTAAAAAGTGGCACATTTACACAATGGAATACTATTCTGCCTTAAATAAAAAACAGGACATTCTGTCACTCGTGACAACCTGAATGAACTTAGAGGACATTATGTTAAGTGAAATAAGCCAGGCACAGAGAGACAAATACCATATGAGCTCACTTGTATGTGGAATCTAAAAAAGTCAAACTTATAGAAGTAGAGAGTAGAAAGGGAGTTACCAGATACTGGGTGGGGGTAGAGGGAGGTTGACGGGGAAAAGGGGAGACATTGGTCAATGGGTATAAAGTTACAGTTAGGAAGAATAAGTTCTAGTGTTCCATTGCACAGCACAGTGACTGTAGTTAATACTGTATATTTTATTTGTTTATTTGTTTTTTGAGATGGAGTTTTACTGTTTTTGCCCAGGCTGGAGTGCAATGGCGTGATCTCGGCTCACTGCAACCTCTGCCTCCCAGGTTCAAGCAATTCTCCTGCCTCAGCCTCCCGAGTAGCTGGGATTACAGGCATGCGCCACCATGCCTGGCTAATTTTGTATTTTTAGTAGAGACGGAGTTTCTCCATGTTGGTCAGGCTGGTCTTGAACTCCTGACCTCAGGTGATCTACCCACCTCGGCCTCCCAAAATGCTGGGATTACAGGCGTGAGCCACCACGCCCCACCTAATACTGTATATTTTAAAATAGTGAAAAGAATTTCAAATGTTCCCACTACAAAGGAATGAATTTTTTTTAAAGGAATAGCCTGACAAAGACAAGGCAAAAAAGAATATGTATATATAATATATATATTATATATATATTTGAGATGATAGATATGCTAAGTACCCAGATCTGATCATTCCACAATGTATACAGGTATCCAAACATCACATTGTACCCCATAAATATGTACAATTATTATTTGTCAATTAGACAAAACCAACCAGAAGTTAGAGAGATTGCTTACAAAGAAAGTCAAACCACCAGCATACACTTCCTGAACCACAGTAGATGCCTTAAGACAAGAGGAATAGAAATTTTAAAATGCAACTGTAGGCCGGGCACAGTGGCACATGCCTGTAATCCTAGCACTTTGGGAGGCCAAGGTGGGCAGATCACCTGAGGTCAGGAGTTCAAGACCAGCCTGGCCAACATGGTGAAACCCCGTCTCTACTGAAAATACAAAAATTAGCCGGGTGTGTTGGCGTGCACCTGTAATCCTAGCTATTCAGGAGGCTGAGGCAGAAGAATCACTTGAACCCAGGAAGCAGAGGTTGCAGTGAGCAGAGATTGTGCCACTGCACTCCAGCCTGGATAACAGAGCGAGACTCCATCTCAAAAAAAAAAAAAAAAAAAAAAAAAAAAAAATTGCAACTGTAAACTTGGAATTGTATTCCCAACTAAACATTCATTCACAGGTGAGGACAAAAATAATATTTTAAAAATAAAGATCAGGACAGAAATTAATGAAATGAAGAACAGAAAACCGATAGAGAAAATCAACAAAACAAGTTGGTTCTTTGAAAATATTAGAAAAATGGGCAAACCTTTAGCTAGAATGACAGAGAAAAAAGACTCAAATTACCAAAATCAGGAATGAAAGAGGGCATATTGCTACCAAACTTATAGGGAATAAAAAATATATATACTATAAGGGAATACTATGAACAGTTGTTTACCAAAAAATTAGACAACTTAGCTAAAATGCACAGATTTCTATAGCTTACTAAACCAAGTACTTTTCCCAGTTGTCTTTTTTTGTGTGTCAAAACCATCAGATGACAACAGAAATGAACAATTGTTAAAACTGTTCTCTTTCAGCTGACAATGCAGGGAGCTAGTACTTGAGTCCTCTGACATGATTTGGGGTTGAATAGAACCTTCACATTCCTTCCAATCCTCTTAAATTTGTTAAGCCATCCCAAAACAGAAAATTCATTTTCCCCTGAGAAAGTACCAGAGAAATCTGGTCACTGACCTCCAGACAGACTAAGAAAAGCGGGCCTAAGGCCGGCACGGTGGCTCACGCCTATAATCCCAGCACTTTAGGAGGCCGGGGCAGGCGGATTGCCTGAGGTCTGGAGTTTGAGACCAGCCTGGTCAACATGGCAAAAATCCGTCTCTACTAAAAATACAAAAATTAGCCAGGCGTGGTGGTGTGCACCTGTAATCACACCTACTCGGGAGGTTGAAGCAGGAGAATCATTTGAACCCAGGAGATGGAGGTTGCAGTGAGCAGAGATCACGCCATTGCACTCCAGCCTGGGCAACAAGAGTGAAACTCCATCTCAAAAAAAAAAAAAAAGAAAAAAGAAAAGCTGGCCTAAGACCTGGGATGCAGAGGGATTTTGCCCCATCCACCTGATCAAGTTGCTTACCTTGTCACCACAAACCGCACAGAGGGCTTTCATCTGGAGTCCCCAGCCCGCTCTCCGCACAATCAGGGCTGGAATCTCATTTCTCTGGCTGATTTCCCAAGGCTGTTCCGTTCACCTCAGCTACGGGAAATCTGGCTACGTATCTTTTGGCAGGTAGCTGTGGTGTCTTGTCAGAAGCGAAACAGTAGCAATGAAAATGTCAGATTTTTGTGCTATGTTCCCTTAAGTATTGCCCAACACCAAACTTTTAGTGAGCCAGCCCGTTCATTCATCCAGCAAATATTTATTGAAACTGTGTTATGTGCAAGATGTTACATTAGGAGATACAGGTATATAGGGAAATCTCATGTAATCAAGGCAGATTAAAGTCTAGTTGGAGATTAAAGTGAAATAATTTTTTTTTTTTTTTTTTTTGAGACGGAGTTTCGCTTTTGTTGCCCAGGCTGGAGTGCAATGGCGTGATCTCCAGCTCATCGCAACCTCTGCCTCCTGGGTTCAAGCAATTCTCTTGCCTCAGCCTCCCAAGCAGCTGGGATTACAGGTGTGTGCCACCACACCTGGATAATTTTGTATTTTTAGTAGAGACGGGGTTTCTCCATGTTGGTCAGGGGGTTCTCGAACTCCCGACCTCAGGTCATCCGCCTGCCTCAACCTCCCAAAGTGCTGGGATTACAGGCGTGAGCCACTGTGCCCAGCAAAGTGAAATAATTTTTTTTTTTTTTTTTTTTTTTTTTTTGAGACGGAGTCTTGCTCTGTAGCCCAGGCTGGAGTGCAGTGGCCGGATCTCAGCTCACTGCAAGCTCCGCCTCCTGGGTTCACGCCATTCTCCGGCCTCAGCCTCCCAAGTAGCTGGGACTACAGGCGCCCGCCACCTCGCCCGGCTAGTTTTTTTTATGTATTTCTTAGTAGAGACGGGGTTTCACCGTGTTAGCCAGGATGGTCTTGATCTCCTGACCTCGTGATCCACCCGTCTCGGCCTCCCAAAGTGCTGGGATTACAGGCTTGAGCCACCGCGCCCGGCCGTGAAATAATTTTAAGGGAAAAAATATAAGTACCATAAACCATATAAAGTTTTAATTCTGTGGATTACAACCTAATAATGCTCATGAAGTCATCTTAGTGGGTTTGTTACCACTTTTTTTTAAAAAAAATATGCATTGCAATGCATATCTTTATGGATATTTTGTGAAATTTTTGTTTGCTATATTGTTATTTATATTGGAGTTGCAGTGTTAAATGTTTTTAATGTGGGTTACAGTCAAAAAATATGAAAGGGTAGTTCAGACTTCTGGATTCAGAAAAATCCAGAAGTTTGCAGATGAGAGGTGACTTTGGGGAGTTAGAATTTTGACAAGTGAAAATGAGTAATGAGAGGAAAAAGTGGAGAGCAGAGGCCGGGCGCAGTGGCTCACGCCTGTAATCCCAGCACTTTGGGAGGCCGAGGTGGGCAGATCATTTGAGCTTGGAGTTTGGGATCAGCCTGGCCAACATGGTGAAACCGTGTCTCTAGTAAAAATAGAAATATTAGCCAGGCAGGGTGGCGGGTGCCTGTAATCCCAGCTACTCAGGAGGCTGTGACAGGAGAACCACTTGAACCTGGGAGGGGGTGGTTACAGTAAGCTGAGATTGCTCCACTGCACTCCAGCCTGGGTTACAGAGTGAGACTCTGTCTCGAAATAATGATAATAATAATAATAATAATAATAATGATAAAGTGGGGAGCAGAGAGAAGTGGGTCTCCAAGCCTGGCACCAGGAATGAGAAACTGAGAACTACCCAGCAACAAGGAAGGATTTAGGTGATACCTAAAGAATTTTGTGTGTGGGAAGATATGGAGAGTTAAGACCTTTTGTTAATAATTAATTGTATTCCCTAATGGGTTACTGATAGCTTATCAGCTCTGCTTGCCTATGTGGACTTTGACAGCTCCACCTTTAGTGTGGTTGAAAACAAGTGAGAACGCCATGATAGGCCCGGTGGTGGGGTGTCTGGTCCTGCCCCCTCTCTGCCCAGCAATCTCCTTGAAGGGTGCCTAGTTCTCCTGTGGATAGTATCGACAACTAGCCTGGAAAAGCCATGGGATTGCTCTCCAACTTTGGTTTTAAGAGATTAACACTCCTTTAGGATACGTGTTTACGGGCTTCATACCCTTCAGAGCTCTGTGTGTTGGAAGCATGCTTATTTCACTTTATCTCTGGGTGGACTTCTCACTCCTTTTCCAGTGCTTCAACAAAAGGTGTGGTGGGGATTGGCCCCTTTCTGACAGCCCACTACAGTGGGATGAGAGTCCCAAACGGATGACATAATGTCTGGAAAGCACCAAGTTTAACCAAGAGAGAAATAGGGTTATTACAAAGATGAAGGGGCTCTGAGGGAAATTCGGCAAGAGATATCATTACTTTGAAATCACTTGGAAAATAAATGAGAGGAATATCACCGCTGCTCCCATACCCACTGCAGCACTGTAATTACGGGGTGAGGATAATTGAATTTTAGAAACGCCCGGGGCCCAGCTAGACTCTTCAAAAGTAACCTGAAGAATCTGACCCCCTCTGGCCTGGCGAAGAGCAAGCCGCTGAGTTCTTGCCACCGGCTCCAGCGACTGTCTGCTTTCCTTTCCTCCTTAGCGCCGCCATCACCGGGGTCCTCCCCGCAAGACCTGCAGAGAGTGGGATGTGGCCCCCTTCCCTGCGCAAATTCAGAGAGAGCTAGTGCCGTCTGGGGATCAGTCACTGTGCTAGGAGCAGATCGAGTACTAAGCCGCGACAGCGGGGCTAGAAAGCCCTTCCTCCGAGCCCCTGAAGGGCCCAGGTGGCAGCTGGCTCAGCTCATAGAGGAAATAGTCCTGATGTCCTGCAGAACAGAAACAATGGGAGTCGAAAGAGTGGTTTATTTTCTCAAGAAATCTGCATTTCTCAGGCCTGATATACATCTCAATGAGATGTCCCACAGCGGAAGAGTCTCCTTGGACATTCTTCACCCAATTAACATTGCTCCCAACTTTGGGTTAGTAGGGTTCTTTAGGCGTCTGATCATTGTGGGAAGCGGTGCGGCATCAAGTCTGAAAAGTGAATGTTATATGGTTTATTTGGAATTCGACCAGGAAATTTTAGTTCCTTTGGCTGGTGGAAATATGCAGAAGAACCATCGTCTAAGGGCGCGTCCCCTTCTGGAGTACCTTTCCGAACTGGGGAGGGAAGAGAAAAGCTTTTTGGATGAACCAAAAGTGGTAAAATGCACATTCAAATCGAGTGGGTAAGGACTCTCCTCCTGGGGGAGCGGGGTGGAGGCTAGGCGGTGAGAGCTTCCCGCGCCCGGGGAGCAGGTCTTCACGGGAGGTTTCCGGAGGCAGGAGGAGTCAGAGGTCCTCCGGAGTCACGGCCGGATGGAGGGTGGGAGCAGGCGCCTACCACAGCCAGGGCCGCGAGGCGCAGGAGGGCGCAGGCTGGCCAGGTCCCGGGTCTGCCGGCCCCACGTGGCAGCCCCGGGGCGAGCGGGGCGGGTCGGGGGCGGGTCCGGTCGCTGACGCGCCGGGTATATAGCCGGGCATGCGCGCGGTGCTGCGGCCCGGACGCACGGAGGGGGGTTGGCGCGCGTGTCTACGCGGACGCACGGGCTGAGCTGCTTCTCCAGCCGCCGCCGGCCGCCCGGGACCTTGCGGTGAGGCTGCGTGGGGCCGGGGCCGCCTCCGAGCGCCAGGTGAGGGCGTGGACGCGAGGGGCCGCGGGATGGGCAGCGGCTGAGGAGCCGCGCGCCGCAGGCTGGGGCAGCGGGTGGGGGCGGGGACAGCGCTGCGCCGAGGACAGGGCACCGCTCCGGGGCACCGGCGCACGCCCGGACAGCTGGGTGGAGGCTACACCTGGCTCTGGTGCCGCGCTGGCGAGGGGAGAGGTCAAGGCGCGGCCCGTCCGTCTGGAGGGTGCAGGATGCTGGAGCCGCAGAAGGGTGCTCAGAGCGTGGGTCGCCGCGCCGAAAGCTGAGCCCGGCTCCCGGAGCCCCCGCGCGGACACGGACGCAGAACGCAGACAGTAGGTGGCCAATCCGAGGGGCCGCTCCATGGGGCTCTGGGATCTGGACTTTGCTTTTCAGGAGCTGCGTCCCCGGGCCCCCTCCGGTCCATCTCCCCCCGAAGATACATGTACTCAATCTTCCGGCTGAGCGAATCTCCAATCTGGCTTGCCCGCGAGGATGGCTTTCTGGCTATTTTTGGTCCTTAATGACCAAGTTAGGTGGTCGGGTTCAGGCTGCCCCCTCTTGGTGGGTGAGGGCAGTGGGACAAAGTCGCCATCCGAGCAGTTTCATCATCTGATCCTGAGGTCCAGTTGAGCCGAGATTTCCTCAGCTCTAGACTGGGGGTTCACTTTTGAGGATCTGGTGCTTGCCAGGGCCTGGACTCCAAAGAGAGGCTTCTCTAAACAGTTAAAGGGCTAGGCTGTGGAGGAGGACTCCGGACACGATTTGGGGAGTGGCCAAGTGCTCTCTTGTGGCCCGAATGGAAGCGTGGGGGTAGGAGCAGCTTTGACCTGACCCTTCCTGGAGCAAGCCTGGTTTGGGTTTATGTCTTTAGTGGCCCTCCCGTAGGAGCCCCAGGCCACTGGAACGGCTGTGCTCCTGCCGAGGAGTGGCCTGGGAGTTAGCCCTGGCCTCTATCCCTGCTCTGCACTTAACCGGCCCTGTGACCTTGGGAGGGTCAGGCCAGTACCACGGTCAGACTAGATCACCTTATCCACAGCATATACAATTTGGTAACCCTTACCCTTTTTTTTTTTTTTTTTTCCGGAGACAGAGGCTCACTCTGTCGCCCAGGCTAGAGTGCAGTGGCGGGATATGGGCTCACTGCAACCTCCGACTCCCAGGTTCAAGCCATTCTCCTGCCTCAGCCTCCCGAGTAGCTGGGACTACAGGCGCCTGCCAACAGGCCCGGCTAATTTTTTGTATTTTTAGTAGAGACGGTGTTTCACCGTGTTAGCCAGGATGGTCTCGATCTCCTGACCTCAAGTGATCCGCCCGCCTCAGCCTCCCAAAGTGCTGGGATTACAGGTGTGCGTGAGCCACCATACCGGGCCTATCCTTACCTCTTAAAACACAAGCCCTAAATATGTACAAGAACTTGCATCCTTGGTAAAGCTACAGAAGGGATGTCTAGAATCATAACTTAGCAGCTGGAATTAAAAGCCACATGTTCGGCCGGGCACGGTGGCTCACGCCTGTAATCCCAGCACTTTGGGAGGCCAAGGCGGGCGGATCACGAGGTCAGGAGATCGAGACCATCCTGGCTAACACGGTGAAACCCCGTCTCTACTAAAAATACAAAAAATTAGCCAGGCGTGGTGGTGCGCGCCTGTAGTCCCAGCTACTCAGAGGCTGAGGCAGGAGAATGGCGTGAACCCGGGAGGCGGAGCTTGCAGTGAGCCGAGATCGGGCCACTGCACTCCAGCCTGGGCGACAAAGCGAGACTCCGTCTCAAAAAACAAAAAACAAAACAAAAAAAACCCCACATGTTCCTTTTCCTGGTGGAGGCTCAGAGAGGTGAGTTTCCCATCACCTGTGTGGTAGCCAGGAGATAGGCTAGTGGTCCTCCTGCTGGGCTTGGTTTGCCGGTAAGACTAGAGGGCACCAGACAGTGGAAGGGGATCCTCTGGATACTGTCTTCCCAAAGGGCCAGTCCGAAGCAAGTTCTTGCTTAATTTATCATTTTTTACTCATCTGGCCTCTGGGGCCTTGAGAGAGGGCAGTGCTAAGGGGGAGATACTATCCAGGTGTTGACTGACAGCTGGCCAGCCAGTGCAGAGGCAGACCTGAGAACTTGGGGGCTGGGGCAGCAGCATCATTGGCCTTGTAATTTAGGCCAGAGTGAGAATTTTGGGCTCTGGGACTCAGCCTGTGGATGTACAGTGCCTGGTCTGTTTTGGGCTCAGCAATGGCCACCGTGGCGGGTGCATGCAGATGGCCTGGCCCCCACCCTTCCAATGCAGACTCTTGGGGAGAAATAGCATCCATGGATGAAGAACAAGATAACAACACAAGAGACGCTTCCGTGCTGTGCACAATTCAGTTCAGAGAGTGAGCGCTGTGCTAGACACGGTTGTGCTGGTGGCGGAAGAATTCCGGCCTTTTCAGATAGGTGGGTCTCTGTTCAAATCCTGGCCCTGTCACTCTCCAGCAGTGAGAAATTTCTTAACTTCTGTTCTCACTGGCTTGCAGGATGTCGTGATTTTGCCTGGAACATAGTAGAGGGCTTGTCATCATTCTCATCGTCGTCATTTTTGTGGGGTGGAGTGGGTTATTTAGGGGTGCCAGAAGCTGACAGTTGGGTTGGGTTGTAGGAATGGTGTGAGCCCAGGCATAAGGTTGATTCATCTCTTCCTTGGCAACATGGATGCAATTTCCCTGCCCTTCTGGGAAGTCCGCTTTTCTGTGGCCTGCCAGGGATTGTCCCACAGATCAATTGGGCAATCTTACGGAAAACAAACTTCTTTCTACCTTTATTTCTGGGAGCTACTCTGATTTCTTCAGAGAAGAAATACTCCTTCTCTGGGCTCATGGTGGCCAGGAAGGAGTAACAATGCCTTCGTGTGCCTGGGTGGTGCGTGTGTGCTTGTGTGTGTGTGCATGTGTGTGCACATGTGTGTGTGTAGGGTATATATCACTCACAAGACTGGTTCTGTTTTTAAACCCTGCTTACCTTCTTCCTCCTTCCTTACCTGCTCACACCCTGCACTGTTCCAAGAGGAACCTCAATCCCTGTTTAATATTTGCAGAATCGTGGGGTTTACACAGTAGTGTTGTGAATAGATTGTGTGTGCCTAGGAACCAGGACCTCCCTGGCCCCACTATGTCAGGATAATAGCCTGCCCTGACTTGGCGAAGGTAACGCTCCGCCATGTTGTTGAGCCACAGAACCATGGAATGTTGACCGGGGGGCTTTGGTGATCTTGGAGTCCGGCCCCATTATTTTACAGTGAATGAAACGGGATCCAGGGAGGTGAATTGGTGTACCCGAGTCACATGGTTACCAGTGGCCAAGAGACTTGATGGAGAAGACCAAAGAAGGGTTCTATTTTTGATCCTAAATGTGATTATGAAATTGCTGACACCTCCAGTCTTTACTTGGAAACTAGAAGAGGAAGGGGCCATTTGTCCCTGCGCTTATTGAGGGAGGGGGTGTTAGTTTCTTCTGGAGAAGTGTCTGTCTTTCCAGACTCCCTGGAGACATGGGAGGCTGGGGAGTGAGCAGGGAAGGGGCCTGCTGCTCAGCCCAGCCGGGACTCACCGTGTGTCTGCAGTGGGGCTTCTCTGACCTCCGGGCTGGCAGGCTGGTGGAATGCCAGGAGATAAGGAGTCCAGAGTCCGCCCCCTCGACTGTCGCCAGCCAGGGCCTCATGCCCACCTAGGGGACAGGAGGACAGCCCCTAGGACACAGGATCATGAAGCCCCACTGTCTTGTTCCCCCGCCCCCTTACCATGGGCATTAAACCTCTCAGAGGCGGCCCCTGGTTGGGCCTGGCAGAGGCAGAGATGCAGAGGCTGGGCGCTCTGACCTGCACAAGGAGAAGAGGCTGGGGAAGCCACAGAATTGGCCTGCCCAAGGGAGCAAAGAGTGCCCAACCATGGGAAACTGAATTCCCCACCTTGGCAACTGGAGATCGGGCTGTTGTTAGAACTCCTAACCTCCCTCAAAGGGCAGGCCCCGGAGAATCTTGGAGCTTGGTGGAATGAGACGGTGACTGTCCTACATTTATTACCACCGAGTTCCTAATGGCCCTCTTAGGCAGTGCACTCAGTATTAGTAGTTAATAAAAAAAATCAGATAAAAGTTGGGAATCTAAAAAAAAATACATGTCTTAAATCATTTTTAAAATTTATTTTATTTTATTTTAGAGATGGAGTTTCACTCTATCGCCCAGGCTGGAGTACAGTGGTACGATCGACTCACTGCAACCTCCGCCTCCCGGGTTCAAGCAGTTCTCTGCCCCAGCCTCCGGAGTAGCTGGGATCACAGGCACCTGCCACCAGGCCTGGCTAATTTTTGTATTTTTAGTAGAGACAGAGTTTCACCATGTTGGCCAGGCTGATCTTGAACTCCTGACCTCGTGATCCACCTAGCTCGGCCTCCCAAAGTGCTGGAATTAACAGGCGTGAGCCACTGTGCCCGACCAAATCATATATATATATATATATATTTTTTTTTTTTTTTTAAATTTTTTTAAATTTTTTTTTTTTTTTGAGACGGAACCTTGCTCTGTTGCCCAGGCTGGAGTGCAGTGGCGTGATCTTGGCCTACTGCAACCTCCGCCTCCCAGGTTCAAGCGAGTAGCTAGGATTACAGGCACCCACCACCACACCTGGCTAATTTTTGTATTTTTAGTAGAGATGGGGTTTCACCACGTTGGCCAGGCTAGTCTCGAACTCCTGACTTCGTGATCTGCCCGCCTCAGCCTCCCAAAGTGCTGGGATTACAGGCGTGAGCCACTTGCGCCGGGCACCTTTATTTTATCTTTAAAACATGATGTATTTTTATTTACCAAAACTTTGATTTAGGGCCAAGTCCTTTCCTTTGAGTCTTTAGATCCCTTATTTAGACTACTTAGAAATTGTTGGTATATAAAAATCATACTTAAACTTATTACCTGTAATTTCCCATTTCCTTCCTTTCATTAAATTTTTTTCCTACTAGGCTCCGTATTCACATAGTTGAAAAATCAAAACGGTAAAAAATAGCAAAACCTTGTCTTCCCCCAGCTTTTCAATAAATGCTCCAAGGTAGCATTTTAAACATCATTCAGCACCTTGCTTTTTTCGCCTAGCAACAATATTAAGATTTTTTTCCATATCAGCACATAGAATGCTTTTAGCATTCTCTGTCATAGCTGTGTAGTATTCCATAGTATGGAAGTATAATCTTTTTTTAACCAACACACATATCACCCTGTCTGCACTTAATGTTTGCAGAATACATCTGTGAAGTAGGATTGCTGGGTAAAAGGTTAAATCTGTTAATTAACTCTCACTAAATAAAGAAATAAAGCGAAGACAGGAGATATTTGCAAAACAGCCATGTTCAGAATCCAGTTACTGCTTTTATGTACATACCTAATTTAATTTCAGCTTTTTATTATTTTTCCATTTGCAACAAGTCTTTCTAGATTAGTAATTCTCAAACTTTTTGATGCTAGGACCCCTTACATTGTCTTTTGTATAAGTGGCTATCTTTATTGATAGTATATTAAAAATTAAAACTAAGAAAAAAAAATTTTTTTTTGAGACATGGTCTTACTATGTTACCCAAGCTAGTCTTAAACTCTGGCTTCAAGCGATCCTTCTGCCTCAGCCTCAAAACTGAGAAATTTTAAAATAGTTATTTATTCATTTAAAAAAGCAAAAATAAGGCTATTACACATTAACATAAAAAAAAAATGTTTCGAACGGGCCTGGTGGCTCACACCTGTAATCTCAGCACTTTGGAAGGCCAAGGTGGGCGGATCACAAGGTCAAGAGATCGAGACTGTCCTGGTCAACATGGTGAAACCCTGTCTCTACTAAAAATACAAAAAATTTGCTGGACGTGGTGGCGCATGCCTGTAGTCCTAGCTACTGTGGAGGCTGAGGCAGGAGAATCTCTTGAACCAGGGAGGCAGAGGTTGCAGTGAGCCAAGATCGTGCCACTGCACTCCAGCCTGGTGACAGAGCAAGACTCCGTCTCAAAAAAAAAAAAAAAAAAGTTTCATGAAAAATAACTATATTTTCCAAAATAAAGTAGTCAAAAGAATGGCCTTGTTAGCATATTTTTAGAAATTTCAGGATTTTAAAATAATTATTATTGGATGATAATGAGATAACAGATTATAATAGGTGTAACTTAAATTTGCTGTTAAGAAGTCAGTTAAAAGTTCTGAGAACAAATCAAGCTAATCTCTGAGAACACCTATATATTATATTATACCCTGAACTTCTACCTTCGAAATTTCTCAAAAACTCAAGATGACACAGGTACATGTCACATTTCATGTGGCTTCTGAAAAGTGAGAGTGAAAAGCTTTTAATTTCTGTATATTAGAATAAAAATAGTCTTTTGGCGGGTCGCGGTGGCTCACACCTGTAATCCCAGTACTTTGGGAGGCCGAGGCGGGCAGAGCACAAGGTCAGGAGATCGAGACCATCCTGGCTGACACGGTGAAACCCCGTCTTTACTAAAAACACAAAAAATTAGCCGAGCGTGGTGGCTGGAGCCTGTAGCCCCAGCTACTTGGGAGGCTGAGGCAGGAGAATGGCGTGAACCTGGGAGGCGGAGCTTGCAGTGAGCAGAGATCTCGCCACTGTGCTCCAGCCTGGGCTACAGAGTGAGACTCCGTCTCAAAAAAAAAAAAAAAAAAAAAGAATAAAAATAGTCTTTTACCTCAGGGACCCCAGGTGTCAAAATATAAGACAGTAATTTCAGAATTACTGTTCTAGATCACTTAGCTTAATTTTCTCAGATATCAGACATTTTTCTTTGTATTTATTTTATGGGGTTTTTTGTTTTGTTTTCTCGTTTTTGTTTTTTTTTTCCGAGGCAGAGTCTCTCTCTGTCACCCAGGCTGGAGTGCAGTGGTGCAATCTCACTGCATCTTCTACCTCCCAGGTTCAAGTGATTCTCCTGCCTCAGCCTCTCAAGTAGCTGGGATTACAGGCATGCACCACCACGCCCAGCTAATTTTTTGTATTTTTAGTAGAGATGGGGTTTTGCCATGGTGGCCAAGCTAGTCTTGAACTCCTGACCTCAAGTGATCCACCCACCTTGGCCTCCCAGAGTGCTGGGATTACAGGCGTGAGCCACTGCACCTGGCCAGCCTGCTCTTATCTGGAGAAACTCCATGGCCCCACGTCCCTGTCCTCTGTACCAGTCCGCTTCCTCCAGCCTCCTGCCGTCTTCCTCAGCCCTCAGAAGCATGGAGCAGCCTCCAGTCTGAACACAGCCCTTAAAAGTCTCTCCCAGAAACTATAATAGATGTGACTAACTATACACAGAATTCCACCAAACAATTGTTTGGTATTTTTGTCAACTTTATTTTCTTCTGATTATCAGAAGTAATGCATGCATATTGTAAAGTGCAAAAAAATATTTTGGGAAAAGTCTATAATCCTGCTCCAGTCTCTGTTTTCATATTGGCATGTTTTCTTACAGTTTTTTTTTTTTTTTTTTTTTTTTTGCGGGGGTTGGGGGAATAATACAATTGGCTGTCTACCCCCATCTTACCTTGACATCAAAATTTCTTCCTAAGTGTTTAGTCTGTCTTATGACTGTATCTTTTTTTTTTTTTTCCGAGACGGAGTGTCACTCTGTTGCCCAGGCTAGAGTGCAATGGCCGATCTTGGCTCACTGCAACCTCTGCCTCCCAGGTTCAAGCAATTCTCCTGCCTCAGCGCCCCCTAGTAGCTGGGATTACAGGCATGCGCCACCATGCCCAGCTAATTTTTGTATTTTTAGTAGAGGTGGGGTTTCGCCATGTTGACCAGACTGGTCTCAAACTCCACCTCAAGTGATCTACCCGCCTTGGCTTCCCAAAGTTTTGGGATTACAGGAGTGAGCCACTGTGCCCGGCCATGGCTGTATCTTAGTTTGCTTAACCATTTCCTTTTATTTTAAACTTTTATTTTGAACTAGTTTTAGATGTACAGAAGAGTTGCAAAAATACAGCAGAATTCCTTTATATTCCTCACCCCAGAGTATAATTATATAATCAGGAGCAGGAAATCAACATTGGCATAACACTCTTAACTAAACCGCAGGCCTTATTTAAATGTCACCAGTATTTTCACTAATATCCTTTTGCTGTTTCTAGAATCTGATCTGGGATCCCACACTGTTGAGTTATTTCTCCTTAAGCTGTTGCAGTCCATGGCAGTCTCTCCCTCTTTTCTTGCTAGAATGTTGGAACACAAAGTGATGTTGCATCTTTTTGAGGTATTCATAATGTCATGGGTTTTTTTTCTTTTTTTTTTTTAATTTTGAGACAGGGTCTCACTCTGTGCCCAGGCTGAAGTGCAGTGGTGCGATCTCGGCTCACTGCAGCCTCCACCTCCCAGGTTCAAGCGATTCTCTGCCTCAGCCTCCCAAGTAGCTGGGATTACAGGTATGAGCCACCACACCTGACTTTTTTTTTTTTTTTTTTTTTTTGTATTTTCAGTAGAGACAGGGTTTCACCATGTTGTCCAGGCTGGTCTTGAACTCCTGAGCCCAAGTGATCCACCCACCTCAGCCTCCCAAAGTGTTGGGGTTATAGGCATGAGTCACTGCACCTGGCCATGTCAGAGTATTTTTTTACTGGTGATATTTATCTGGATTACTTGGTTGGTGTATGCTTGATTTCCACACTGAAAAAAGGTAGGTTTTTTGTTGTTGTTTTACAAAAACTGAAAGGGGCCAGACACGGTGGCTTACACCTGTAATCCTAGCATTTTGGGAGGCTGAGGTGGGCAAAGGCCGAGGTCGGGAGTTCAAGACCAGCCTAGCCAACATGGTGAAACCCAGTTTCTACTAAAAATGTAAAAATTGGTCAGGCATGGTGACGTCAATGCACCTGTAATTGCAGCTACTCGGGAGGCTGAGATAGGAGAATCGCTTGAACCTGGGAGGCAGAGGTTGCAGTGAGCTGAGATGGAGCCACTGCACTCCAGCCTAGGCAACAGAGTGAGACAATGTCTCAAAAAAAAAACCAAAAAACAAAAAAAACCCCAATGGGTAAACTGAAAAAGTTATCTTTCTTTCCCTTTGTAGTTTCAGGAGATACTTTGAGACTATGCAAATCCTGTTTCTCCTTGTACTTTCATCCCCTAATTTTAGCATCCATCTGTGGACCCTGCTTGCAACAATGATTACTGTGATGTTTGCCTAATGATTCTCTGTTTCCCTCTTGTACATTTATTTATTGGAATTCTTTGTAAGCAAGAGCTGGCCCTGCTTCCCCATTTATTTATGCATTTGATTATTCATAATCAGATTTTGTTCTGTGGGTGAAAGTTGAATAATATTTTTTGCGGCTCAAATTGTTCTCACTTTGACCATTTCAGGAGCTCCTTCCAGTTGTCTACTGTGTGCTTCTGGTAAGCCCCTGTCTTTTTTTGCTTTTCAGTGTTTCCTTAATTTCCTTTACTATAAAATAGTCCAGGCTCATCTTGTGACTTTGCTGCCCCAGCCCTACAGTCAGGCACTTGTCCACGGAGTCTGGTTTCCTTTATTGGAGAACGCTGTTTAGAAACCAAGGTCTGGTTGCTAGGGGTGTTCATTGCTACAGGAGTTATCATTGCTAATAGGTCCTCTTAGCAGACAAAGCTAGGAAACAGATTATTTAGCACCTATCTGTATACATGTATGCTAAAAAATACAGGTTTGTACTGATACCTCTTATTCTGATCTAACCTTATAAATTTCATTTTATTTTAGTCTTTCCCTTTTCATTATGACTTCTTTCTCCAACAGTGAAAAACCCTTTCAATCATTTTCTTAGCTGGGATGAAGGTTATTTTCCACTGGTTTTGCTCCTATTATCGTGGCCCTGAGTAACACACATTTGCACGTGTGGACTGTAGAGTATTTGACTCAACTCACCTTTCAGATAGTAACATCTGGAGGCAGAGGTGAGTGTTTCTGATTTTATTTTATTTTATTTATTTATTTTTATTTTTTTTGAGATGGAGTTTCACGTTTCACTCTTTGTTGCCCAGGCTGGAGTTCAATGGCGCGATCTCGGCTCACCGCAACCTCCGCCTCCGAGGTTCAAGTGATTCTCCGGCCTCAGCCTCCCGAGTAGCTGGGATTAGAGGCTTGCGCCACCACGCCCGGCTAATTTTATATTTTTTAATAGAGACAGGGTTTCTCCATGTTGGTCAGGCTGGTCTCCAACTCCCGCCCTCAAGTGATCTGCCGCCTTGGCCTCCCAAAGTGCTGTGATTACAGGCGTGAACCACCGCAGCTGGCTGAGTGTTTCTGGTTTTAAATACTCTGTGATTCTGCACGCAGAGCTGCACTAGGATGTACTGAATGCTTGATCGGTGTCTTACCTGCTGAATACCCCATTTGGATCTGTGCCTACTCGGCTACACTGTCCCTCTCTACAGTTCACAGCTCTCTTGCCCATTGTATTTGTCTTAAACAATACTCCTGTCCAGTTCCTAGCTTTAGAATTCTTTGTAAGATGAGAACTGTAGCCTAATGTTAGAAGCTATAAAGCCTGCCCGGTCCAAGATCAGAAACCGCTACCACTCATTTACCTACCACCCGCTCTTGGTAGGCGTGTGTCAGTAGAACGGATTAATTGGAAGTAAACTGGAATAGGACGGAGTGCAGAGACCTATACTGCCTGGCCCTGCCACCTGTGACCACAACTTGTCACTTCACTGCTCTGGAGAGTGGAGGTCTATCAGAGCAGGCAAGTGTATTAGTATGACAAACGTAGTGGCTTAAAACAACACCCATTTAGCATTTCACAATTCTGTAGGCCAGAAGGCCGAGCATTGCATGACTGGCTCCTTTGCCGGGGGTCCTAGAAGACTAAACTTAGAGTGTCAGCTGGGGTTTCAGGGCCTCTGCCAGGCTCATATGGTTGTGGAAAATTCAGCTCCTTGTGGCTATAGGACTGAGGTCCCCTGCCCCTCGCCACTATTTTCCATTGCTGGCTGCCAGTCAGGGGCCACTCTCAGTTCCTAGAGGCCCCCGTATTTCCTTTCCATGTGGTCCCCTCCATCGCCGGTGACACAGCCTTTCTCCCACATGGAGTCCTGCTCACACTTCAGTTCTTTTTGCCAAGAGGAGCCATCCTTGTAAGGGCTCACCAGCTTCGTTCTGGCCCACTCAGGGTAATTTCCCTGTCTCACGTCAACTAATGTGGTCGGCAAATACCTGCAGACTCGCTTTTGCTACACAGTGTGCCATGATCCCAAGAGTGATGTCTCATATTGATGGGTTCCGCCCACACACAGCAGTGAGGGTCACTGGAGTTATCTTAGCGTTCTGCCAGCTGCAGCTCAACATGATCAGGTCTTAATTCTGGCACCAAAGTGTTTACCTGTGGATCTGTGTGCCATGGTTCCCCTGACAAGTGACCTCAAGCTTGGTGGCTTAAAAACAACAGAAATGTATTGTCACAGGTCTAGAGGCCAGCAGTGTGAAATGCAGGTATCACCAGGAAAACACTCCTTCTGACAGCTGTAGGGGAGAATGCTTCTTTCTTTTCCCAGCTTTTGGTGGCTCCTGGTGTTCCTTGGCTTGTGGCTGCACCACTCCCTTCTCTGCCTCTGGCTTCACATGACGTTCCCCTGTTGGTGTGTGTCTGCATGTCCAAATCTCCCTCTCCTTTTTCTTATAAAGACATACGTCATTGAATTTAGGGCCCATCCTAAATCCAGGACAATTTCATCTTGACATTCTTAACTGATTTTATCTGCAAAATCTGTATTTCCAAATAAAGTCACTTTCTGAGATTTCAGGTGGACAGTTATTTGAGGGGATAGTATTCAACCCACTAGATTCAGGATTGTGGGAAGAGTTGCTTACTAAACTCTGGTTCACAGAGCTGCCAAAGAAAAGAGATTTCTTTTTAGACCTAGGAGAGAAGGCAGGTTTGGCTGTGTGGAGGCTGGGGCCCATCCTCGGGCCATCTGCTCCCCTCATGGTGACACAGATCTGAAAACCAGGTGGGTAGAAGGCTGGCCTAGAGGCCCTGTGTCCTTAAGATCCAGACACTTTGCAGTATAGTCAGCTCGCAGTCTCTGTCTCCGTGGATTCAACCACTGATGGAAAGTATTTGAGAAAAGAAACAAAACTGGCCAGGCGTGGTGGCTTACTCCTGTAATCCCAGCACTTTGGGAGGCTAAGGCAGGCGGATCACAAGGTCAAGAGATCAAGACCATCCTGGCCAATATGGTGAAACCCCATCTCTACTGAAAATACAAAAATTAGCTGGGCGTGGTGGCGTGTGCCTATAATCCCAGCTACTCAGGAGGCTGAGGCAGGAGAATCGCTTGAACCTGGGAGGTAGAGGTTGCAGTGAGCCAAGGTTGTGCCACTGCACTCTAGCCTGATGACAGAGCGAGACTCCATCTCAAAAAAAAAGAAAAGAAACAAAACTGACAATATAATGATTAAAAAGAGTACAAATTAAAAAACACAGTATAAAAATTATTACATGCCATTTACATTGTATTCAATACTGTAAGTAACCTAGAGATGGTTTAAAGTCTGTGGGGAGGAAGTGCGTAGGTTATATGCAAATACTGTGCTATTTTATATCAGGGACTTGAGCAATTGTAGATTTTGGTATCCTGGGGGCGGAGGGGGTGTCTTGCAACCAGTCCCCTGCTGATGCCAAGGGATAACTGTACCAGCAACTTGCCTCTGTACAGAGAGCTCTGGTTAAGTGTGACACTGTCGCTGTAGGATGGGCAGGGGACAGATTGTGGTAGCCCTGTGGCAAAGAGGGAAAACTGAGGTCAGAGAGCTGAAGTAATTGCAGACTGTTGTACTTAGAAGGGACAGCAGTGTTTGGTCCAGCAGTCTTGAAGTGTCAGGCCAGTTCCTGGGGCTAGAGAGAGGCTGATCCATCAGCACCTCTCTAGCCCGAGGTGGCCTGGGCCTCATCTAGAAAGTTCTGATTCAGGACCAAGATGAGGCCTCAGTGGTGCCACTGGGTTAGGGACCCACGCACAGATGCAGTCCAAGACTGGAATCTGTTTCATACCTCCAAGTGAAGAGCTTCAAAAAGGGGGCAAAAAGCACCCCCCATCCCACCCCGTCCAGCCACCGAGCACCCTCCCACCCGCCCAGCTTATCAGTAAGCCTTGCCTTCCATTTTGGTTTTTTTTTACCCCCTGAGACAGGGTCCCACTCAGTCGCCCAGGCTGGAGTGCAGTGGCTCCATAATGGCTCACTGTGGCCTTGACTTCCCGGGCTCAAGTGATCCTTCCACTTCAGTCTTCCAAGTAGCTGGGACTACAGGCATGTACCACCATGCCCAGATAATTATTGTATTTTTAGTAGAGACAGGGTTTTGCCATGTTTCCCACACTAGTCTTAAACTCCTGGGCTCACGCAATCCACCCCCTTTAGCCTCCCAAAGTGCTGGAATTACGGGAGTGAGCCACCATGCCCGGCCTCGCTAAATTTTTTTTTTATACAGAGTCTCGCTCTGTCCCCCAGGCTGGAGTGCAGTGGGGCTCCTGCCTCCCGGGTTCACGCCATTCTCCTGCATCAGCCTCCCGAGTACCTGAGACTATAGGTGCCCACCACCACACCCAGCTAATGTTTTGTATTTTTAGTAGAGACGGGGTTTCACCGAGTTGGCCAGGATGGTCTTGATCCCCTGACCTTGGCCTCCCAAAGTGTTGGGATTACAGGCGTGAGCCACAGCGCCCAACCCCTAAATTTTTTTAAATGCAAGAAAATACAGCTGTATTGCCTATACTTTCAGGGCAGGAGAGGATTTTCCAAGCATGTTACTAAAAGCAGAAACTTTAAAAAGGAGAAGTATGATATATTTGCCTTTACCTCTTTAAAAATTATGTCAATAATGCCAGTTAACAAAATTAAAAGGCAAACAACTAATTAGAAAGAATATTTGTAACATGTGACAAAAGGTTAATATTTTGCCATATAATAAACCAATAAAAACGAATGTATCAGCAAAAATGGGCAAAGAAGGTTGGGCGCAGTGGCTTATGTCTGTAATCCCAGCACTTTGGGAGGTGGAAGTGGGTGGATCACCTGAGGTCAGGAGTTTGAGACCAGCCTGGCCAACATGATGAAACCCCGACTCTATTACAAATACAAAAATTAGCCGGGCGTGGTGGCACGGGCCTGTGATCCCAGTTACTTGGGAGGCTGAGGCAGGAGAATCACATGAACCCGGGTGGGGAGGTTGCAGTGAGCTGAGATCATGCCACTGCACTCCATCCTGGTCAACAGGGTGAGACTCTGTTTCAAAAACAACGAAAAAAAAACGGGCAAAGAAGAGTAACAGGCAATTTGTAAAAGGAGTAGAAATATAAAAGTCAACCTTGATAAAGAAATGCAGATTAAAATAATTAAGTAATTTTTAACCTATCAAATTGTAAAGATGGAATAATTTAATACTCAGTGTTGGTGAGAATCCTGTGAAATAGGCACTCATACACAGGTAGTGGGAGTATGGAACTAGTTAAATCTTGATCAGGGACAGTGGTACGTGCCTGTAGTCCCAGCTACTTGGACAGATGAGGCTGGGGAGGATTGCTTGAGTTTTGGAGTTAGAGACTAGCTTGGGCAATGCAGCAAGACCCATCTCTATAAAAAAAAGTTAAAAATTAGGCCAGCAGGCTTGGTGGCATGTGCCTATAGTCCTAGCTACCTGTGAGGTGGGAGGATCCCTTGAGCCCAGGAGTTGAAGGCTGCAGGGAGCTATGATCAGGGCACGGCACTCCAGCCTGTGCCACAGAAGTGAGACCCTGACTCTATTAAAAAAAAAAAAAAGAATAAAACTTAGAACCTTGAGGGTTTTGTTTTGTTCCTTTTTGAGACAGAGTCTTACTCTACCACCGATGTTAGAGTGCAGTGTCGTGATCTCACCTCACCATAGCCTCTGCCTCCCAGGCTGAAGGGATCCTCCTGCCTCAGCCTCCTCAGTAGTTGGAACCACAGAGGCATGCTACCATGCCTGGCAATTTTTTTTTTTTTTTTTTTTGTAGAGATGGGGTTTCACTGTGTTGGCCAGGCTAGTCTCAAACTCCTGGGCTCAAGTCATCCACCCGCGTCGACCTCCCAAAGTGTTGGGATTACAGGCGTGGGCCACCGCACCTGAAGCCGGTGGTTTTTTCTTTTAGCCTGAGGATAGGGATCCTTGTCTATGCAGGTCTTCTGCTGGCTTTGGTGGAAAGCTGGCTGTGGTGTAAGCCAGAAAGGACCACTGCCTCTGCTCAGGATGGTAGCTTCAGGAAATCATACAGTAAGTTCCTCATAAATACTTGTTGACTGCAACCCCTGAGGCCAGGGACTGCCTCCCAGCCCATTTTATCCCTGCATCTCAGGATTCCTTTCATTCTTGGAAGATCCCTTCTGATCCTTTTCTTTGCTCCCTGCTGGGGAACAAGGAGCGAGCAGAGGAGGAGGCAGCCAGCTCACCAGAAGCGCCTCGCCCACCCGCACAGGGATTACTGGGCTGCTGTCCTGGAGGGACCAGGAGCGGGGCAGACCTGGACCAGCTATATTGTTTCACTTATTTTACTGGAAGCCCTAAAAGTTGTATTTGTGTGGGAGCAAGTGGGGTGGGATATGGGTGTGTATCTTGTTATTTGAGAGAGCCCTGTAAGATTGAACAGTCTGCACTCTGTCCTTTCCTGGAAGCAGAGGGCCCCGGCCAGGCCCCAGGGACTGGGTGCTTGTTTTCTTAGAGCACAGTGTGCTGGAGGCCTGGGGCCAGGTTTAGCCGTGCTGGCCTGCAGGGAGGCTGGCCCTGCTTTCCCTACCAGGAAACAGAGAGGACAAGGCTTTGAGCCCTGGAATTCCTCCCTGCCTCCGCCCTTCTCTCCTCCTGCTCACTGAGGGCGCATCCTGTGCCCTGTCATCCCAGGCCCATGTGACTCCGATTGGTGTATCTGTATTCCAATTTCAATGCTGACTGTTTTCTCCAGGGCTGGCTATTTTCCATCTGATAGGCTGGGCAAGTTCTCAGGATACCAGGTCCCTGGGTGGTTTCCAGGGGCAGCAAGCCACACTGTTCCCATCTCCTTTCCCAGAAAGGTGCAAAAAGTACAAAGTCACCCACTCCCTCAGGCCCAGGCTGCTGACCAAGTGCCAGGTCTCAGAACAGAAATTCCACGTCTCAGTTCCTTTTCCCGGCTCCTCGGGACGCTCTGTGGTGCCTCCCACGGCAGAAGCCTTGGCCGTCGGTAAACTGGTGTGTGCAGTGGCTCTGCTGGCCAGCTCCCGGCTGTGGCCATGGTGACTCTGGCATCACTCCCTCTTGACGGCACTGGGCCCCCTCCCCCAGCGTTTCAGGATGTGTGTGATGGCAGGGAAACTCAAAATTTCCATGAGCCAGTGAGAAATTCTAGAAACAGCCTGTACTTGTGGACTTTCCTTTTTCTTCCCCTGCCACAGGGAAGAGTGAGAATGTTATTTTTGGTGGAATTATCAGCTGGTTGACCTTCTCAGGGCTGTGGAAAGGGAGGCTGCCTGCCCGGGCCTCTCTCCCATTGCCTGCCTTTGTGTCCCCTGCCCCACCTCACTTTCTGTTTAGGAAAAGAAAAAAAAAAAACCACTGGCAGGCGCAGTGGCTGATGCCTGTAATCCCAGCACTTTGAGAGGCCAAGGTCGACAGATCCCTTGAGGTCAGGAGTTCAAGACCAGCCTGACCAACATGGCTAAACCGTGTCTCTACAAAAAATACAAAAATTAGCCTGGCGTGGTGGTGGGCGCTTGTAATTCAGCTACTCGGCAGGCTGAGGTGGAAAGATCTCTTGAACCTGAGAGGCAGAGATTGCAGTGAGCCGAGATTGTACCACTGCACTCTAGCCTGGGCAACAGAGTGAGACTGTCTCAAAAAAAAAAAAAAAATCTTGGCCAGGCGCGGTGGCTCACACCTGTAATCCCAGCACTTTGGGAGGCCGAGGCAGGTGGATCACCTGAGGTCAGGAGTTTGAGACCAGCCTCACCAACAAGGTGAAACCCCGTCTCTACTAAAAATACAAAAATTAGCCCAGCGTGGTAGCAGGTGCCTGTAGTCCCAGCTATTCGGGAGCCTGAGCAGGAGAATTGCTTGAACCCAGGAGGCGGAGATTGCAGTGAACCGAGATCGTGCCACTGCATTCTAGCCAGGGCAACAGAGTGAGACTCTTGTCTCCAAAAAAAAAAAAACCAAAAAACTCCACTGTATGTTTTACATCTCTATTCCAGGCCAGCTTCTCTGGCTCTCCAGGGTCTTCAGTTCTGTTCTACTGAAACAACTGCAGGAGACGGGGTCCCTGCCCTCTCCCCAAGGTTGCCTGTAGTTCACCCAAGCATAAAGACCAGCGAACAGTAAAACGGAAATGTGTGGCACTTCATGAATGGGCAGTGGGAAAATAACATGCTTTCAGTGGGTGTCGTTTGGAGATGGACACCAGGTACTACCCGGCCCTCCAGTCTCTGCCCTCCTGGAGCGGACAGTCTAGTTAGGAGGAGATGGATAATGAAAAAAGACTAATAGGGCATTAGGGTTCTCAATGCCTGGGAGTGGGCTTTTTTGTCCACATTGAAGAGGTGACACTTGAACTGAGACCTGTTAGGAAGATCTAGGGGAAGAGCATTCTAGGCAGAGGGAACAGCAGGTGCAAAGGCTCTGAGGTCAGAATGAGCTTCATATGTTAAAGGGACAGGAAGAAGGGCTTGGGTGACTAGAGCCCAGTGAGTGAGATGAACCAGTTCTATGGTCAGCAGGATGGGCAAAGGCCAGTTGACACAGTGGTTTATAGACCAGGAAGAGGTGTCTAGATTTTATTCCGTGTGGGCTGGGTGTGGTGGCTCACACCCATAATCCTAGCACTTTTGGAGGATGAGGTAGGGGGATTGTTTGAGGCCAGGAGTTCAAGAGCAGCCTGGGCAACATAGTGAGACCCCCATCTTGAAAAAAGTTAAAAAAGAAATTAGAATAAAAAAGATTGTATTCTTCATATACTGGGAAGACATTGGAGGGATTGAAGCAAGGAAAGTGATGTGATCAATTTGTACTTTATTTTATTTTATTTTTTTGAGACGGAGTCTCGCTCTGTCGCCCAGGCTGGAGTGCAGTGGCCGGATCTCAGCTCACTGCAAGCTCCGCCTCCCGGGTTTATGCGATTCTCCTGTCTCAGCCTCCTGAGTAGCTGGGACTACAGGCGCCCACCACCTCGCCCGGCTAGTTTTTTTTTTTATTTTTGTATTTTTAGTAGAGATGGGATTTCACTGTGTTAGCCAGGATGGTCTCGATCTCCCGACCTCGTGATCCGCCCGTCTCGGCCTCCCAAAGTGCTGGGATTACAGGCTTGAGCCACCGCGTCTGGCCTATTTTATTTTTTTGAGAGACAGTCTCATTCTCACCTAGGCTGGAGTGCAGTGGCTCAATCTCGGCTGACTGCAACCTCTGTCTCCTGGATTAATGCGATTCTCCTGCCTTAGCTTCCCAAGTAGCTGGGACTAAGGTCTGCGCCACTATGCCTGGCTAATTTTTTGTATTTTTTCGGTAGAGATGGGGTTTCACTATACGTTGGCCAGGCTGGTCCCCAACTCCTGACCTCAGGTGATCCGCCTGCCTCAGCCTCCCAAAGTGCTGGGATTACAGGCGTGAGCCACTGCACCTGACCAATTTGTACTTTAGAAGGATGACTTTTTTTTTTTTTTTTTGAAATGGAGTTTTGCTCTGTTGCCCAGGCTGGAGTACAATGGCACGATCTCGGCTTACTGCAACCTCCACCTCCCGGGTTCAAGGGATTCTCCTGCCTCAGCCTCCCAAGTAGCTGGGATTACAGGCATGTGCCACCATGCTCGGCTAATTTTTGTATTTTTAGTAGAGACAGGGTTTCGCCATGTTATCCAGGATGGTCTCGAACTTCTGACCTCAGGTGATCCACCGGCCTCGGTCTCCTAAAGTGCTGGGATTACAGGCGTGAGCCACCGTGCCCAGCCCAGATGAATCTTTGATTAAGCTGTAAACTTAAGATTTGGGCACTTGATATGTGCATATGTTAAAAGAGGGGAGTGGGAGACTCTGACAGAACAGAGCTAGGTGCTGAAAGGAAGCTGGAAGCCCAGGTAAGAGATTTTATTTTATTTCAATATTTCCTCCACTCAAATTCCTTGTACTCCATCCACTTTGCAAGGAAGACTTGCATGAGCTCTTGTCCTCAGGGAGTTTATAGTGCAATGTCTTCAGATGTAGAGAGTCCTTCCAAATTTTCCTGGAGGGAGCCTTGAAGAATGAGCAGCATTCAAAAGGCTATTGTTGGCCGATTGTGGTGGCTCACTTCTGTGATCCCAGCACTTTGGGAGGCTGGGGCGGGAGGATCTCTGAGCCAAGGAGTTCAAGACCAGGCTGGGCAACAGGGTGAGACCTTGTCTCTACAAAAGAATAAAAAAATTAGCCAGGCATGGTGGTGTGAACGTCTGGTCCTAGCTGCTCTTGAGGCTGAAGCAGGAGGATCACTTGGGTCCGGGAGGTCAAGGCTGCAGTGAGCTGTGATCATGCCACTGCACTCCAGCTTAGGTAACAGAGTGAGACCTTGTCTTTAAAAAAAAAAAAAGCCAGTAGTTACTAAAAACTTGGCATGTCCAGTTGGTGTTAAAGTCGTGTTGCAGTTCACTCCTCCAATCTTGCTGATGGGCTTTTGGGTCGGCCCTGATTTTTTGTTACTGCGAATAGTGGCTGCCGTAAGATGTCCTCGGGGTTGAAAGTCACCCAGACAGGAGCCTGTCTGAGTTGCAAGCTAAAAGCAGAAACTCTTTCTTGGTGGTAATCCAGTTGCTCCCTGGGGTTGGTGTTAGCTGGAAAGGGTAAGCCTTTAAGTCTGGTTAGAATTTTGATCCCTTGTTAATAGGCGGGCAGGCAGTTTGCAGGACGTGGAGGAGCAAAAGGGCAAGTGGAAGTACATAAGTGGTTATGTTGTCAGGGAAGTCACTTCTTTTGTGCCATATTATCTGGAAAGTGCCACCATCCCCACTGCCTTGAAGTTTTTATTTTTATTTTATTTTATTTTTTGAGACGGAGTCTCGCTCAGTCGCCCAGGCTGGATTGCAGTGGCGCGATCTCGGCTTACTGCAAGCTCCACCTCCCGGGTTTACACCATTCTCCTGCCTCAGCCTCCTGAGTAGCTGGGACTACAGGCGCCCGCCACCGCACCTGGCTAATTTTTTGTATTTTTAGTAGAGACGGGGTTTCACCATGGTCTCGATCTCCTGACTTTGTGATCTGCCCGCCTCGGCCTCCCAAAATGCTGGGATTATAGGCGTGAGCCACCACGCCTGGCCTTGAGGTTTTTAAACCTGAGGATAGGAGGCCTTGTGTGAGTGGGTGTTGGATCGTCTGGCCCTAAGTGAGAGCTGGGTGTGATATGAGCCAGAAGCCTCTGTCCTGGAACCCATCTGTGCATGTGCTGTAGGCAGCCTCTCTGCAGAGTCCTGGGCGAGGCTCCTCCTGCTTCCTTTGCATCTCTGACAGGGAGCTTTAAGAAGACATCTGTAGCCATGCGCCTTGGCTCATACCTGTAATCCCAGCACTTTGGGAGGCCGAGGTGGGCAGATCACCTGAGGTCAGGAGTTTGAGACCAGCTTGACCAACATGGAGAAACACCGTCTCTACTAAAAATAAAAAATTTAGCCGGGTGTGGTGGTGTATACCTGTAATCCCAGCTACTTGGGAGGCTGAGGCAGGAGAATCAATCACTTGAACCTGGGAGGCGGAGGTTGCAGTGAGCTGACATCATGCCATTGCACTTCAGCCTGGGCAACTAGAGCAAAACTCCTTCTCAAAAAAATAAAGAAGAAGAAGAAGAAGACACCTGTAGGCTCCTGCCCTTGACTTCTGGACTGGAAATAATGCATCTGCATTGAAGTCCTTATCTTAGCTGTTGTGTCATGTCTGGGCGCGGGGCTGAGGATGTGTCTGTCTGTTTATATATGCGTTTGCATGGTGAGTGTGTGCATGTACACATTTAAGCAGCAGGTGCTTATTAAGGTCCTACCAATCCCGCAGGACTCTTAGGAAACAACCTAAAATATAAGGCCTGTCCTTCTAGAACCGTATGACCTCGAAACTAAGCAGGAGGTGAGAATGTTTCCTGGATGGGGATGGAACTGGTGCTGGGGGAGGGGACGTGCTGGAGGGTTGGGGTGGATCTGAGGTGGTGCTCTGTCCCGCAGTATGCCTTGTTTTCGTCGTCCAGGCCCTTCACACCTCGTGGAGAGAGTGCATGGGGCGCGTGCAAACCACTGACATGAATGGGACTTCCTAGTCCTGTGGCGGGGAGGGGTGTGGAGATGGAAACATGCAGGGATGGAGGGGTAGAACATTTCAGATGCAGCCTAGGGCCCAGGCAAGAGAGCAGTGGCAGGTGAGGGTGACAGTGGGCAGGACCCCAGTTGGAGAGACCCCTGACTCCCAGGCAAAAGGGCTATAGTACCTTGCTGGAGGGAGGGGAGTATTGGGAGGTTGTGCTTTGGGTGGGGAGGGGCGGTGATGGAGTAGGGGCAGGAGGTTCTGGAGGGGAGGGACTGCCTGGCCAGGAGGGAACAGCAGGGGCTGGAGTGTTTTTTTCTGTTCAGGAGCCTGGAATCTAAGGGAGATGCTCTGGGTTCGTGGTGAGCCCCACAGGGAGAAAGCAGAGGTTGTGGGAAGGCCTTAACTTCAGTAATGGGTTGGTGGCCGCCAGTGACCTTGAGCCAGAAGAATGTGCTGTGTGGGAGGTTTGGACAGCCCGAGGGAAAATGGAGGAATTATGATTCACTCGTCTACCTTTCTCACCCAATTTGGAAATATGGGCTTTTCCTTTCTTTCTTTCAGTAACCCTCTTTCTCATGAGAATAGGGCTTTTTTATTAATCTGTTGGTAAGTATTTATAGTTACTGAGAAATCAAAAGTCCAAGATGCAGCCCCTGCCTTTCCTGCTGGCGCCCTGGTCGTGCCCTCTCGAGCAGTGACGACGCAGGGGCTGGGCGGGAAAGGGCCGGCGCTGAGCAGCGGCCCTTCTTACCTGCTTTGGTTAAGAGATCTGGAGATGGAATGAAAAAGCTCTGGCTCTGCCTCTGAGACTGGTGGCCCTCCGACTTCAGTGTGCATCGTGATCACCTGAGCACTTAGTCAAACCCAAGTTGCTGGTCCAACCCCAGAGTGATTTAGTGGGTTGTGGCGGGAGTGCTAAGAGTTTGCACTTCCAGCAAGTTCTCAGGTGTTAGTGATGCTGATGTTCCAGCAGCCACACTTTGAGAACCCCTTTCCTGGAGAAACTACCACACACGACTCTGCATCTCAGCTGCAGACTGGCATAGGCGGGGTCTTTGAGGAGGAGTCGGGCTTGAGTGGGCTTGAGGGCTAGGAGGTCGTCAGGGGTAGGTAGGTAGTGGTACAGGAGGACCCGAGGGAGGTGGGGTAGGCTGGGGGCAGGTGGTCTTGGCTGCAGGCCCAGCAGTTGGGTCGCCACTGGAGCTTGGCTTCTAGGGACACTTGCTGCCCATCCAAGCATGCCTCACTACTGCTGCACAGGTGCTTGTCATGGGCCAGCAGATAGATGTGAGCAGAACACAAAGACTAAAGGTCTGCCAAGGGCCCACCTCCCCTCCCCGGAGTGGTGAGGTGGGGGGCTCAGGGGGACTTCACCCATTTTGAGAGGTAGGGCGTACACAGGCTTCTTGGGAGAGGCCCTTGGAGGCACGTTTTGCCCAGTGTATTGCTGCCAGAGAGTTGGAGTTAGCATTTGTTAGTATTTATTTTACTACTTTGCTTTCTTTTTACAGTCCAGAGTTCTTTTGGTTTTTACACCTGTCATGCCGTAAATTCACAGGGAAGAGGTTCCAGCAGCTCAGGCCTCTACCCTTGGTCTTCACAGTGCCCTCTTCCAGGTGGGGCAGGCTGGCCCTTCAGTTGAACCCAGGTACTTTTCTCTTGGGCTTCCTTGTGTTTCTGGTCATTTTCCTGCACGCGTTCCAGGAAGCAGCCTTGGCTCTTAGACGCTCACTGTGCTCACTACACACATTCATTCTCTTGGCCAGAATCTTGCCCTTGTTTGTTTACGGCAATGCCGACAGCATGGTAGGGAACACTGCACACACCTCTGGTTTTGCCATGGTAACATTTGTGGGTTATTCCTTTTTTGAACAGTACCCATTCCCTTGAGGTCTAATGTCTACAGTATCACCTTGTAGATTCCCATGTATGTGGTCAAAGGAACAACTCCATGTTTCCTTCCTTTTTGACAGTATACATTTTTTTTTTTTTTTTTTTTTTTGGAGACAGAGTCTCACTCTGTCGCCCAGGCTGGAATGCAGTGGCGCAGTCTTGGCCAACTGCAACCTCTGCCTCCTGGGTTCAAGCAAATCTCCTGCCTCAACCTCCCGAATAGCTGGGACTACAGGCATGCACCACCATGCCCAGCTAATTTTTGTACTTTTAGTAGAGACGGAGTTTAACAGACAGGGTCTCGCTCTGTTGTGCAGGCTGGAGTGCAGTGGTGCAATCATAGCTTATTGCAGCCTCAAACTCCTGGGTTCAAGCAATCCTCCCACCTCAGCCTCTCAAACTGCTGGGATTGTAGGGGTGAGCCACCACATCCAGCCCTCCAACCAGTGTTAGGTATGTAACAGTCTTGCAGGGAGAGCCTGGATACCTTTCAGAGGGTGGATCCTGGGACATGCATTTTCCTGGTGTGGTTCTGGAGCAGGTGGCTTCTTGTGCCATAGCTACTTGGTGGCAGCACAAGCAGCAGCTCCATGGCATCCCAGGTCTGCAACATGATCTTTACAAATAGGTAGCTCCTGGGAGCTCAGTCTAGAGTCTTGTTACTTCCGCTCTTTGAAGGAACCTCTAGGCCATTTAATATCCTGTACAAAATCCCTTTCTGCTGAAATCACCTAACTGCACCCTGATCTATACATCGCCCTTGTCATCATCATTCAGGTTAGATTCCTTGTTGAATTGTTTGCTTTCTCTGCTTTGTTAAGGGTAGGTGCTAGGTCCTTTGCATCCGCAATACCTAGCATGACTTCTGGCACACAATTGGTAAGCAGTGAGTATTTGTTGAATGGATAAACTCTTGGAGTGAGTTTGTAAAGCCAGTAGGTAATAAGCTAGCTTTTAGTTCAATTAATATAAATGAAATTCAAGGTCAGGGAGTTGTGTAGAGAAGTGCTTAATAGGTGATCCTGACACCTGACCTCAGATAAGCTGGGTTAAAGTTGGTCTGTGGGCCCAGGAGGATAGAATGTCTTTGGAAAATGGTTCTGAGCTCCCTGTTCTTTTTTTTTTCTTTTTCTGAGATAGAGTCTTGCTCTGTTGCCCAGGGTGGAGTGCAGTGGCGCAATCTCGGCTCACTGCAGCTTCCGCCTCCCGGGTTCAAGCAATTCTCTGACTCAGCCTCCTGAGTAGCTGGGATTAAAGGTACCTGCCACCATGCCCCGCTAATTTTTGTATTTTTAGTAGAGACGGGGTTTCACCATTTTGGCCAGGGTAGTCTTGAACTCCTGACCTCGTGATCCGCCTGCCTCGACCTCCCAAATTGCTGGGATTACAGGTGTGAGCCACCGCGCCCGGCCAGAGCTCCCTATTCTTTATCAGGCTGCAGGGACGATGCAGGCAGACTTCAGTTAGAAGGGAGGCAAAACTTCTCTACCTTTAGCCCATTATGTGCCTAGCACTGTCCCAGGCACTGTGCTGCAGGTAGGGAGGAGAGGAGGACATAGAAGAAACGGGAGGGAAGGATACGTTTCAGGAAGTTACCTTCAAAGAATACAAATCTAGCTGGGGAGGCTCCCTGGGAGACAAGGTAATGAAGAGTCCATAATAGCCAGAGAAAAGTGCTGGAAAAGTGATCCAAGACGACTTCCTCGATAGGGAGGTAATTGAACAGAAGCAGAATTCAGGACTAAGTAAAGGGGTTGTCCTGAGAACCCAGAAGATAGGGAACTAGGAAGGCGCTGGCCTCAGTGCTGTGCCAAGCAGCCTTTAAGCTCTGTCTTGATCAGAGTGCCTCTGTGAGCTCGGTGCTTTCACAGTTTAATTGTGCCGGACACACTTGGGAAGTTCCTGGCAGGCCCCAAAGTTGAACCCAGGGTGTGTGGCACGTCGTGTCGTCCAGTGATTTGGCCACTAGATCATACTTTCTATGTATTTATCTGATCCTGAATAACAAGCCGGGAAGTTCTGCTTCATGGGGGTGACATAAGTGATGGATGTGAGTACCGTGTTTCCTAAGCCACATGCCTGGCCCCATGGTCTGACAGACGGGAGTGAACTTGGACGACAGGGAGAATTTTGCAACTGTCTGGGAAGTATTGGGTGAATGATGAGAAGTGAGGTGACTCTGACCCTGACCTTGGGTGGGGAAAACACCGGCTGGCCACTGTGGGCTCTTCCCGGGTCCCTGCCCATCTGACTCAGTTGCTTTGGGAAGTCCCCTTTGCTCCAGCTCCAGCTGGGCTGGAGCAAGCCTGGCAAATGTGTTCCCTCCCTCCCTCCTCCTGGCTCCAGCGCCTGGGCCTGGCTGTCATTACACTCACTCTGTGCTCAGCGTGGGGCTAAATAAGCCATTCCCTGTTTGTCTGTGCCGGCTGCCTGGGGCCCTGACCACCCGTCTCTGCCTCATAACCTCCTCCCACAGGCGCTGGAACACACAATGGGGGCTCAGTAAATATTAGTTGGTGAACAGCAGGCTCAACGTTCTAATTTTGTTCCCTGCTTCTGGGTCACCAGAGTTTTTATTATTATTTTTCTTAGTTTTCCCATCCTGCCCCTCCCAGCAGCGCGAGGTTTCACAAGGAGAGTGAGTGGGCTCTGCTGGCTGCCCTCCTGCACTGTCTGGAAATTTCCCACCCTGGGTGGGCTTCGACTGTGCCAAGGCTTGAGGCGAAGGTCCTAGGAGCAGGAGCTGGAAGAGGAGAATGCATCCTTTTAGGGTATGGAGGAGAGTAGTAGGTGGGAGGGCAAGAGGAAGCAGGGGGAGAATGGGCCAGTTACCCCCTGGGCAGGGCCAAGCCAGCGTTGGTTTCCAACTGTGAGATTTGCTGTTTGCTTGAGTGAAGGTGTCAGCCTAGGTCAGCTTGTCTGAGGGGAGAGTGGCTTCTCACATGATGTTCCTTGGGTGAGTGGAGAGGGCCATGGGCTGGATGGTTTTTCTCAAAGCTCTTTCTACCCCCAGAGAAGCCTGTAGGGCAATATTCACTTGATGGCCAAGCTGGTAGATGATTGGTTTTCTGATTTCGTAAACTGGGACTTACACAGATGACTGTATCATTGTTAGTTTGACCATGAATATCTAGGGTGTATTAATCAAGCATTTGTAAAACATTTGGTAGTTTCTGTAGCCCAATGTATTTTTTTAAATTGATTTATGTTATTTTGATGATTTTTTTGAGACAAGATCTTTTCTCTGTCGCCCAGGCTAGAGTGCAGTGGCACAGTCATAGCTCATTGCAGCCTTAAACTCCTGGGCTCAAGCAGACCTCCCACCTCAGGCCTCCTTAGTAGCTGGGATTACAGGCGTGCATCACCACACCTAGCTAATTTTTGCATTTTTTGTAGGGACAGGGTTTCACCATGTTGCCTAGGCTGGTCTTGAACTCCTGAGCTCAAGCAGTCTACCTGCCTTGGCCTCCCATAGTGCTGGGGTTACAGACGTGGGCCACCACCCCCAGCCGTGTAATGATTTTTTATTATTTCTTACCTGAAGGGTTTTTTGTTTGTTTGTTTGAGACAGAGTCTCGCTCTGTCGCCAGGCTGAAGTGTAGTGGCGCGATCTCGGCTCACTGCAACCTCCATCTCCCGGGTTCAAGCGATTCTCCTGCCTCAGCCTCCCGAGCAGCTGGGACTACAGGCGTGCACCACCGTGCCCAGCTAATTTTTGTATTTTTAGTAGAAACGGGGTCTCACCATGTTGGTCAGGATTGTCTCTATCTCTTGACCTCGTGATCCACCCGCCTCAGCCTCCCAAAAGTGCTGGGATTACAGGTGTGAACCACCGTGCCCAGCCCTGTAATGATATTTTATTATTTCTTATCAGAAGGGTATTAATGCTCACCATCAGTCCTGTTACCATGCTTTCTGCACTCCTGAGCTCTCCGTATTTCCATTTCTGTATTAATTACATGCATTTCATTGTTAAGTCATATTTCCCCCCAGGAAGGGGACTATATTTTCTGAGTTCTTTTATGCCCAAGAATTTCTGCCTATTGTTTTTACCTAATTTTGCGATGTGTTGGCTGGGGATAATATTCTTGGCTCATAGTTTCTTTTGCTCCGAATTGTGGAGACTTTCTGGCAGTCTTGCATTCTCTTCTGACACTGAATGGTGCTATGGGAAAGAAGAAGGCAGCTGGATTTTTTCCTGTTTAAAAGAAGTTTTAGTATGTTTCTCAATTTTCTTTTTTTTTTCTTTTCTTTTCTTTTCTTTTTTTTTTTTTTTTTTGAGACAGTTTCGCTCTGTCACCAGCCTGGAGTCAGTGGCACGATCTTGGCTCACTGCAATCTTTGCTTCCCAGGTTCAAGTGATTCCCCTGCCTCAGCCTCCTGAGTAGCTGGGACCACAGGTGTACGCCACCACACCTGGCTAGTTTTTTGTTTTGTTTTGTTTTTGTTTTTAATAGAGATGGGTTTCACCATGTTGGCCAGGATGGTCTCCATCTCCTGACCATGTTATCTGCTTCCCTTGGCCTCCCAAAATGCGGGGATTACAGGCATGAACCACTGTGCCCAGCCTCAATTTTTATAGTAACCCCTTCTGGGGGAAAAAGAGTTTCTTCTAGATGCCTAAAAAACACTGTAATGTTTCAGTATTGAACATTGGCGGAACACAGTGCATTATTTCAGTCTTCAGGTTCTGTTTTTCCTTTAATTTCAGGAAAATCTTGTTTTGTTGTTGTTGTTGTTGTTGTTTGTTTTTTGTTTTTTTGTTGTTGTTGTTGAGACGGAGTCTCGCTCTGTCGCCCAGGCTGGAGTGCAGTGGCCGGATCTCAGCTCACTGCAAGCTCTGCCTCCCGGGTTTACGCCATTCTCCTGCCTCAGCCTCCCGAGCAGCTGGGACTACAGGCGCCCGCCACCTCACCCGGCTAGTTTTTTGTACTTTTTAGTAGAGATGGAGTTTCACCGTGTTAGCCAGGATGGTCTTGATCTCCTGACCTCGTGATCCGCCTGTCTCGGCCTCCCAAAGTGCTGGGATTACAGGCTTGAGCCACCGCGCCCGGCCAGTTGTTGTTGTTTTGAGATGGAGTCTTTCTCCGTTGCCCAGGCTGGGGTGCAGTGGCACAATCTCTGCTCACTGCAACCTTCGCCTCCCGGGTTCAAGCAGTTCTCTGCCTCAGCCTCCCAGGTAGCTGGGACTACAGATGTGAGCCACCATACCTGACTAATTTTTATATTTTTAGTGGAGTTGGGATTTCACCATATTGACCAGGCTGGTCTCGAACTCCTGACCTTAAGTGAGCCACTGCGCCCAACCAGGAAAATCTTGTGTTTTATCTTAGAACACATCTTCCATTTCATTCTTGGGTTCCCCTCTCTGAGAACACGAGTTATCCTTTCGTTCGTCTCTTTGTCTTCTGTTTTTGCTTTAATTTGTCTTGTCCATCTGCATTTACTGTGATTATCTCAAACTTTCCTTGAGCCGTTTATGCCTAGTGTTCCATTTTTTGAACAGCAAGCATATGGGAGTTAATTTATATCCTGCTCAAGGTCATCACCAAGGTCTTATTGCAAAAATTCAAAAAATTGCAACCTCAGGCATAAATGGGTTAAATGACCGACAGATTTTTGTTCTGTATTTGTCATAATGTATTAGTTCTTCAGTGAGGTTTTATTCCTCTTGTTTAGTAAGCCTGCATCCTCTTCTGGTCTCATGTTGGTTATAATCTCATCTTTGAGCTCTCGTCTCGTGGAATTGATGTTCTAATGAGGTTATTCCTTGGCGTGGAGCAGTGGTGAGGAACAGCTTTCTCTGCAGTTGTGGTTTACCTGTCTGTGGCTTGCTCTGCCTGCTGTTTCTTTACCTCTTCCTCATGTGACTGCAGTTCTGCTCACATGTTCTGTTGGCTCTAAAATAAGAAAGCAACTTTCCTCTCCAGGTTTGTCCCCTCCTCTCAGCTCCAGGAGTGCTAAGGGCTAGGTATTTATGACCTGTTTTCTGTAGCCTGAAGGAATGCTAACTGTGTGGTGAGGTGGGTCTGTCCTCTATTCAGGGATGTAGTTCCTGCAGTGTGGCTCAGCTCACTTCCTTGAAAGTGGTATTCTTTTCTGTTAGAAGAGAAGATACACTGGGCCGGGCATGGTGGTTTACGCCTGTAATCCCAGCACTTTGGGAGGCCGAGACAGGTGGATCACCTGAGGTCAGGAGTTTGAGACCAGCTTAGCTAACATGGTGAAACCCCATCTCTACTAAAAATACAGAAATTAACTGGGTGTGGTGGTGCATGCATGTAATTCCAGCTACTCAGGAGGCCAAGGCAGGAGAAATCACTTGAACCGGGAGGCAGAGGTTGCAGTGAGCCGAGATTGTGCTACTGCACTCCAGCCTGGGCAACAGAGCAAGACTCATCTCAAAAAAAAAAAAAAAGAGAGAGAGAGAGAAGGAATACTAACTGGAATTTGGAATTGGATCATGTCCTCAATTCAGAATGTGGCCTGGGAGCCCTTATTTCCTTCCATGGGAGTCGGCCCATTGTTTTTGGTCCAGGTGCACCGTTTTTTGTTTTTTTTTGCTCTTCCCCAGTGGCTTTTCCTCCTACTCCTCAACTGAAGAGGAAAAAGACTTCCTCTTGCCACAGTTGGGGATGTGAGTGAAAATTCTGGATCTGCTCTTGTCATTCATTTGGTTTGTCAGGGTTGGGCCAGGAATAGAACATGAGCCATGCGTGGTGCCTCCCTCATTTTTCCCTTGCCTCTGGTTTTGAAGTTAATATATCTCTGATTAGATCTGTTTTCTTGTTTGGTTGCATTGGTGAATTTTTTTTTTTTCTTTTAAAAGTTTTACTCATTTTGTTAATTATCAGGTGTAGGAAAATTACACTCCCATTTCATCTTAAGTAGTTAGTGTTGCAATATGCTTTCTTGTATGATACTCATTAAACTCTGCAAGTTTATTCTCCTCTTTTCTTTTTTTTTTTTTTTTTTTTGAGACGGAGTCTCGCTCTGTTGCTTTGCCCAGGCTGGAGTGCAGTGGCGCGATCTCGGCTCACTGCAAGCTCCGCCCGCGGGGTTCTTGCCATTCTCCTGCCTCAGCCTCCCGAGTAGCTGGGACTACAGGCCCCCGCCACCTCGCCCGGCTAGTTTTTTGTATTTTTTAGTAGAGACGGGGTTTCACTGTGTTAGCCAGGATGATCTCGATCTCCTGACCTCGTGATCCGCCCGTCTCGGCCTCCCAAAGTGCTGGGATTACAGGCTTGAGCCACCATGCCCGGCCATTTTTTTGTATTTTTAGTAGAGACGGGGTTTCACAATGTTCGCCAGGATGGTCTCGATCTCCTGACCTCGTGATCTGCCCGCCTCGGCCTCCCAAAGTGCTGGGATTATAGGTGTGAGCCACTGCGCCCAGCCTGTTCTCTTCTTTTCAAGCTAAGGATATGGGTTCATTGTAATAATATGTCACTTGTAGTCCCACCGAAAATTGGGCTTCAGATTCACGTCCGTGGGCCTTCCATTGCCAGGCAGCACTTCCCAGGCCACTAGCACCCGCAGTCCTCAAGACAAGTAGTCCTTGATTTTTTTTTTTATTCCTTAAGACCTGCGCCTTCCACCCTGAGGCCTGGCTTTGTCCTTGGTCTGCAACTTGTCAGGGTTTTTCCTTATGCCTGGGCTCCAGATGGCTCTTGGCTCACTCAGGGCCTTTTGCTATTGTGTGAGTCACGGAGAGCTAACCTTGAGCCATGGTTATCTGGTAGCGGGTATCTGCTAGCTGGAGATACATTTCTATCAGGCTCAGCAGTCACAGCCCTAGAGTGGGGCAGGGATGGGAGAGTGGAGAAAGCACAGTCTGCTTGAAGGACTGATGCAGAAATGAGCTGTTTTCCTGGGAGAGAACCCCAAGGGAGTGGTGGGAGCTGCCTTTGTAGTTACTGTCTTATGGACGGTCATAAGCCTGGGTGATGTGCCAGGCAGGACCATGGGTCCCTCAGAGACCCCTTTCTCTGTCCCTGAGGAATATATGAGAACCAGATGGCTCATTTTACATCCTTTGAGAAGACAGTTTGCGGCAGTTTGCAGGGAAGTCTTAGGATGATTCACTGAGGCCAGTCTGTGGTGGAACCAAGAGCTCTGGGGAACATAATTTCTATCAACCTGGCTTCTACTTGGCTGCCCCCTCCACTCCCTCACCCACCCCTGCAACCCTGTGGTCTTTCTTTGTGTAGACCGTCAGCCTTCTCATAATTTTAAGTGAAGTGCTTCATAAAACCCCAGTTTAGACTGCCTTCAAACCAACTGCCACCCTAGAGCCTGCAGCTGACTCTGACCCCGTGTAAGAGCCCCACCCTGGTGATGTCCTATGCATTCACACAGCCTGTGCTTGGCGGGGCACAGTGGGCACGAGGGGACAGAGGGCAGACACACAGCCTCTTGGCCTCGGAAATCGTCTGAGTTGGGCACGTTTGTCTCTGGAGCATTTGAGCTTAGTTTTCATGTTTTGTTTCTGCACTCAGAATCTGAGAGCAGGAGTGTTGGACTCCCTGGCCAGCGGAACGGGGGTGCGGTGGGGGGGTTGTCAGGAAAGGGAGGGGACAAGTGGATGCCCGGCTGCTCCGAGGCCTTGTTGGTTTCTGTTGCCTGTTCTCACATCTGTGCCCAGCCTGCAGACCCAGCATCACAGAAGTGAATGTTTGCTCCTCTCAAGAGGGGAGGTGGGCTTAGAAAAGAATGCAGCAAGCTGAGCATCACAGGTGCGTCCGTGCAGGACAGAAGTGCCGCTTCTAGGCAGAGCTACTTCTGGACCAAGTGAAGGGCAGTGGTGGGTGGAATTCCAATTATGGGCCTCCGGATGGTAAGGCAACTTCTGAGCTTCCACAGAGGGTTCCAGAACAGGTGTTTCTTGCTTTCTTCTGTGTCTCCCTCCCACCTCCCCCAGAGTTGGGTCTGGCACCTTAGACACAGAAGGAGGGCACTAAAATAATTTTACTTCTTTGACCCGAGGCAAGTGCACACTCGGCCAGAGAGATTCCAGTCTCTCTCCAGCAGGAAGAGCTGGCCTGGAGGCGTTCCCAGGCCACAGCACACTTCATTTTGTCTCCTTCCCACTTGTCTTCCTGCCCCTGAGAGGTGTCCGTCCTTACTTAAGGGCAGCTGGCCCAACACCCTGGGGGGACTGGAGTGGCTCTCCAGGGGCCACATATGGAATGGAACCTGGCGTGGGGCTTCCTCCTGCAGCTGGGGCCACGCACGCGGACCCCTGCCCGGCCTCCCCATCCTGGCAGCATCAACCGCTGTGTGTGGTTCCCTCTTCTTTCTTTCCTCTCTAATACTTTTTACAAACCTTTTCCCTGCTAAGAATAACTTGTAGTTAAGAAGAAAACAAAACTCCACCGGAGCAGAAAACCCCCCTTTCATGCCTGCCAAAAGGCGGGGGTCATGTGGACTTGAGTGTCACTCGCGGTCCTAGATCCTCCCCAACCCTTGTGGGTGAGTGCGTATCTCAAGCGCTGGCCAGGCAGGAGGGCTCTGCTTGTGAATCTGCACACCCCATGGAGACAGGTCTAGACCTGAGCCTGGATGTTGTCTCGTGGGCATTAATGCCCAATGCATCACATGTCCTGGAGGAAAGAGCAGCTCTGCTGCGGGGGAGAAAAGGTCACCTGGGAGAAGCTAAGGTGCTCTTGTGGGCTCATTCTTCTGATGGTACAACCTGAAGGTGCCTCCTCCCTAGCACTCCAGGCTGTCATAGCCGCCACCTGAGGGGCCGAGGGGCCACTGGGTCTGGGAAAAGTAAATGCTTCATAAATGCTCACCTCTAGGTGAATACCAGCCAGGTAAAGCTGCTAAAATCACCCTGAGTTTCCCACACCTGAAGTCTTTTGGGGTTTGAAGTTACAGCAAATAAGTTTGAGAAATGCAGCTGAGGGGGGAACATCTGTTGGTTTATCTTGTTGAAGTGGCCCCAGGGCACGAGCACTGTGACACAGTCTGTCCTCCAAAGGCTACCCGGGGCTGTCCCTTCATAGCATTGCAGGGCGTTGTAAGCCAAGATCTGGATGCTTATTGGGGCTGTTAGACATCGGGAAAGACCTGCACAGAGACATGCAGGACTTTGTGGATCTCCATGGGTTCCAGGATGTGTATTTTTATGTCTTCGTGCAGAGGGCATGGTGGTTAAGAAAGCATTGAATTTAACGTCATTCAGACCAGGCTTCAATTTACAAAGCAATTCAACTTCTGGCTTTGCTGCTTGCTTCCGTGGGTCACGTTTCCTAATCTCTGAACCCCAGTGTCCTTGTCTGTTGCGTGGTGTAAGTTTCCCAGCTTCTGTTAAAGGAACTGGGGAATGCCAAGTGCTTAGCAAGGTCTGCGCTTGGTAAATGCTAGCTGCTGTCCATCATCTCTTTGCCTTTTCTTTTCTAAATGCAGGCAGACCTCCCCCTTGTTTTGACAGCACAACTCATGCCATCGACAGTTCACAGTCTGCTCCGATGGATAACTGCTTTCTTTATACAACAGGTTTTTAGTCATTTTTGCCTAAGATCCACCCTGCTCGCCAAAATTTAACATTTGTCTCTTGGTAGAGATTTGAGAGTTGTGAATCTCAAAGTAGCACTTTTACAAACCGTCATTGTGGCTGATGCCGAATCCATCCATGTGGACTCAAAGTATATATTCCACTGAAGAGTGATATTTTATGTCCCCAGATTCTGTACGTGCCCCATACGTGGATCCTAAAGCATGTAATGTCCCTGGCAATATCACAGTAGGGGACTTATGTGGTGTGTGTGCCCCAGGGCCTGGAGTTAAGATACTTTAGTTTGCCACAGGATATTCCTGACAGTTCCATTAGCAGCCTAATGTTTGGGCTGAGGGAGTCAGAGTTGGGAACCCTGCTGATTATAAGTCTTATAATTATTATAGCTAAATTTTGTTGAGTGCTTTCTATGTGATTCAGGCAAGCTTGGCAAGGGCCTTGCCATAGCTTGTGCTGTTAGATCCTCAAAGTGATCTAATGAGGTGGATACCAATTTTATAGATGAAAAAACTGAGGACAGAGGGAGACCGGGTTGCTTGTCTGTAGTTACTTATAAGCAGCTGTGTAGAAATTCAAGGTAGGTTTGTCTGACACTGAAGGCCATGATAAGCTGCATCGCTGCTTTGAGTGATTCTAGAATATTGACTCGAGTTAAATAATTTATCCAAGATCACTGCTGGTAAGTGGCAGAGCCAGGATTCAGGCAAACCTGCTCTCAGCCTCTCTGCTGCTCTTCCTCTGTCATAAGCAAAGCCCCAGGGCGTGTGATGTACTGAGATTAGTGCCTGAGCCCTGGGCGCCTGGGGAAGAAATGGCTGCAGTGATTGGCCACTTCTTGGTCTGGAGCAAGGAGACTCATTTTCCCCTCTTGATAATTTGTTTAGATCACTAATGAAATTATAACCATACTACGGGAGATGGTTAACAAAAGAAAAATCATCATCAATCTTACTTTAAGCTTTCGTTTGTCTGTTCTTTCTTTTTCTCTTTCTCTTTTTTTTTTTTTCTGATATGGAGTCTTGCTCTGTCGCCCAGGCTGGAGTGCAGTGGCACTATCTCGGCTCACTGCAACCTCCGCCTCCTGGATTCAAGCGACTCTCCTGCCTCACCCTCCCGAGTAGCTGGGATTGTGTGTGCCTGGCTGATTTTCGTATTTTTACTACAGACGGGATTTCACCACATTGGCCAGGCTGGTCTCGAACTCCTGAGCTCAAATGATCCACCCGCCTCAGCCTTCTGAAGTGTTGGGATTACAAGCGTGAGCCACTGTGCCTAGCCTCATTTGTCTGTGTTCTTTCTCAGTTCTAAACTCTGCCAAATAATTGCTCTGCTTTTTAACTTGCCATTATGCCATGACTCATTTATAGCTGCATAATATTCCGTGAAACTGATATGATTTACTTGACCCATAACACATCTTTCTGCATATAGCCTTTTTACTTTTGGATTACTTCTGTTAGAGCAAATTAATTAATTAATTATTTAATTGTTAATTGAGGGATTTATATATTTTCATTATCACATAGCTTTTCAAGAGTCCCATTGTTTATCCAGTCACTGGTATCTTATTCTATTGCTTAGCCTCATTGACATGAAATGTTTTATCTTAAAAAAATCTGGCTGGGCGCGGTGGCTTGTGCCTGTAATCCCAGCTTTGGGAGCCCGAGGCAGGTGACTCATCTGAGGTCAGCAATTCAAGACCAACCTGACCAATATGGTAAATCCCTGTCTCTACTAAAAATACAAAATTAGCCGGGTATGGTGGCCGGCGCCTGTAATCCCAGCTACTCGGGAGGCTGAGGCAGGAGAATTGCTTGAACCTGGGAGGCGGAGGTTGCAGTGAGCCGAGCTGGCATCATTGCACTGCAAAATGGAAGCAGCCAAGTTTTACATTTATATTCTCAATACTATAGAGAGGCTGAGTGTTTTGTATGTGTTTACTGATTTATACAGTATAGAAATAAAACTATGTCATGTCAAATGGTATATATTTTTGCCAGTCTGTAATTTTTCTTTTTTAGTTATGGTGTTTGTTTGTTTGTTTATTTATTTATTTTGAGACGGAGTCTCACTGTGTCACCCAGGCTAGAGTGCAATGGTGCGATCTTGGCTCACTGCAAACCTCAGTCTCCCAGATTCAAGTGATTCTCCTGCCTCAGCCTCCTGGGATTACAGATGTGCACCACCATGTCTGGCTAATTTTTTGTATTTTTAGTAGAGATGGGGTTTCACCATGTTGGCTAAGCTGGTCTCGAACTCCTGACCTTGTGATCCACCCACCTCAGCCTCCCAAAGTGTTGGGATTACAGGTGTGAGCCACAGTGCCCAGCTGATGTTTATTTTTTAACAGCTTTATTTCAGAGGATTTCAAACATACATAAAAGTAGACAGGGCCGGGCGCAGTGACTCACGCCTATAATCCCAGCACTTTGGGAGGCCGAGGTGGGTGGATCACTTGAGCCCAGGAGTTCGAGACCAGCGGGCCAACATGGTGAAACCCCATCTCTACTAAAAATACAAAAATTAGCCAGGCATGATGGCGGGTGCCTGTAATCCCAGGTCCTCAGAAGGCTGAGGCAGGAGAATTGCCTGAACCTGGGAGGTAGAGGTTGCAGTGAGCCGAGATCACACCACTGCACTTTAGCCTGGGAAACGGAAAGACTGTCTAAAACAAAAACAAAAACAAAACTAGACAGAGAGTCTGATGAATTCCCATCCACCTGTCTCTTCGTTCCAGTGAATGTCAGCTCATGCCTGATCATGTCTCATCCACACCCCCGTGCTCATACCCCCTCCTTTATTTTGAAGCAGACCCCAGATATAAGGATGTTAAATTCATGGTTATTTCAGTACCTCTAAAAGGACTTCTAAAAAATCGTAACTGGCTGGGCGCAGTGGCTCATGCCTATAATTCCAGCACTTTGGGAGGCCGAAGTGGGTGGATCACCTGAGGTCACCAGTTTGAGACCAGCCTGGTCAACATGATGAAATCCTGTCTCTACTATAAGTACAAAAAAATTAGCCGGGTGTGGTGGCAGACACCTGTAATCCCAGCTACTCGGGAGGCCTGAGAATCATTTGAACCCAGGAGGCGGAGGCTGTAGTGAGCTAAGATTGCACCACTGCACTGCAGTCTGGGCAATGAGTGAAACTCCGTCTCTAAATAAATAAATAAATAAATAAATAAATAAATAAATAAAATCATAACCACATTGCTGTTTTTTTTTTTTAATTTTTCAATCTAATCAAACCTGTTTAGTTTGTCCTTTTTATTCATTTTTATTCTGTCCCTTCAAAAGAAGGGTTTTTCTCAAAGGCTAATTCAAGAAGGAGCAGAGAGGCAGAGACTGAGGGATAGTCTCACCGTGTTCAGTGTGTGGCGGACGGGCCCGGCGCAGTTGCCGGCACACAGGGAGAGGCCTCAGCTTCATCTGCCTTTTTCTCTCACAGGCTTATTCAGTCACCATGAAGCTGCTGCACCCGGCCTTCCAGAGCTGCCTCCTGCTGACCCTGCTTGGCTTATGGAGAACCACCCCTGAGGCGCACGCTTCGTCCCCGGGTGCGCCAGCTATCAGCGCTGCCTCCTTCCTGCAGGATCTAATGCATCGCTATGGCGAGGGTGACAGCCTCACTCTGCAGCAACTGAAGGCCCTGCTCAACCACCTGGATGTGGGAGTGGGCCGGGGGAATGTCACCCAGCACGTGCAGGGACACAGGAACCTCTCCACGGTAAGGCTCCCCTGCAAGCCAGCAGCTCTGCTCAGCCCTGTCTCTGGCCTCTCAGGGTTCCCTGTCTAGTTGGGCCCAGGGCAGCGTGGCAGAGGTAAGATGAGGCAGGCAAGTCTCTGATAGAGTGGACAGGCTGATTCTTTTTTCCCCATTGTCTGAATCAGCAAATTCTGAGTCTCTGCAGTACCTTCTGACCCCCCTGCATAGGTGTTCTGAAGCCCTTAACAAAAGGCAGCCTGGGGCCGGGCATGGTGGCTCACGCCTGTAAGCCCAGCACTTTGGAAGGCCAAGGTGGGTGGATTTTCTGAGGTCAGGGGTTCGAGACCGGCCTGGCCAACATGGTGAAACCCTGTCTCTACTAGAAATACAAGAATTAGCCGGGCATGGGGGCAGGTGCCTGTGATCCCAGCCATGCAGGAGGCTGAGGCAGGAGAATCGCTTGAACCCAGGAGGTAGAGGTTGCAGTGAGCCAAGATTGAGCCATTGCACTCCAGCCTGGGCAACAAAGCGAGACTCTGTCTCAAAACAAAACAGAAGGCAGCCTGGAAGTGCAGTTCTCAGCGCCCCCAGGGTCTTCCCCAGAACCGCACTTGAGTGACTTAGAAATGCTGATACAACATGACTCCTAGGACAGTATTTCTCATAGAGTTTACCATTGACAGAGCCCATTACATCCTGAGTGAGCCCACAGTCCCTCCAGGTGCAGGTGAGATTATCTGCATTTTATAGGAGAGGACACCGAGGGTCCCGCAGTGAGTCCCTGCAGAGACCAGGGCTAGAACGCCAGGTCTTTGGATTCTGTGTTCTTTCTTCCATATCATCTCTGCTAATCAGACTCTGGGGCTATTTGTGGCAGCCAAATATAAGTCAGCCAGCAAAATCTTTATATATCGACTTTGTTCCCTGTGCTGGTGTTGTGAGAAATAGAGAAAAATGAGTCATATTTAGGGAGTTGACTATCATGATGGGGAGTTCAACCAACAGGACAAAGTCAGCAGGCGCTGAAATGAAGTGTTGCATTTTGTGGGTTGGACGGTAATTGTAGGATGCAGAAATGAGAGGGGGAGATGAGTGTGCTGCAGTCATCAGGGAAGGCTCATGCATGGGATGTCCTCCAGCTGCCACTTGAAAGATGAGTGTAGTGTGGAGATAAAATGGATGGGGGTGCTGGGCACGCTGGCTCATGCCTGTAATCCCAGCACTTTGGGAGGCCGAGGCAGGCAGATCACTTGAGGTCAGAAGTTCGAGACTAGCCTGGCCAACAGGGCGAAACCCCGTCTCTACTAAAAATACAAAAATTAGCCGGGTGTGGTGGTGCTTGCCTGTAATCCCAGCTACTCCAGAGGCTGAGGTGAGAGAATCACTTGAACCCAGGAGGTAGAGGCCTCAGTGAGCCAAGATCGCGCCACTGTACTCCAGCCTGGGTGACAGAGCCAGACTCCATCTCGGGGGAGAAAAAAAAAAAAAAAAAAAGTCGGGGCGGGGTGGCTGGGCGCAATGGCTCATGCCTGTAACCCCAGCACTTTGGGAAGCCAAGGCAGGTGGATCACGAGGCCAAGAGAGCAAGACCATCCTGGCCAACATGGTGAAACTCCGTCTCTGCTAAAAATACAAAAATTAGCTGGGCTTGGTGGCGGGTACCTGTAATCCCAGCTACTCGGGAGGCTGAGGCAGGAGAATCACTTGGACTCGGGAGACAGAGGTTGCAGTGAGCCGCGATTATGCCACTGCACTCCAGCCTGGTGACAGAGCGAGACTCCATCTCAAAAAGAAAAAATTAACAAAAGGGACACGGGAACCACGTGGTGTGGATGCAGAACGACCTGAGCACAGCAGACACCTGAGCTGGAGAGGAGCACGCCCCCGTGCCCCTGCGGGGTGATGCAGCTGCGTGAGCCTCAGGACCCGCCAGGATAGCAGCATCTCGGGGTGGCGGGAGTCCAGCCCTCAGCCTTAGAGGCCCAGGCACTTATTTTGGCAGCACACCGAAAGGGCTGACTCTCAGAGATATACCCATGTGAGACCGAACTCAGAAGAGGCCTGGCATGTCGGTGTAGACAGTATAATTAGAAGTAGAGCCACAGATTTCATAGGAACGGTTTGTGAGAAGCGCTTACCTGCCACCTCCCAAGGTGACTGCGTGCGGCGGCTGCTGGCCGGCCACAGCCCACTTTGAATCTTCAGGTTTCCCTCCCCTAACCTCTGTGAACATATATGTCTTTCAGGCTGAGGGCAGTCCTACGGTCCTATGGTTGAGGATGTGTAGGGCTGATCGAGCAGCACCACAGTTTTGGCAGAGCCCCACCCTCAGACATTTCAGCTTCAGAGAAGTAGCTGGAACCTGCATTTTAACATAATAGCACCCTGGGCTATTGTGATGTGCAGCCAGATTTGGTAGGAAGCTTGTATCTTCAGGCACACACACAGAATGGTGTTTTCTTTCTTTCTTTTTTCTTTTTTTGTGAGGGATGGAGTCTCGCTCTGTTGCCCAGGCTAGAGTGCAGTGGCGTGATCTCGGCTCACTGCAACCTCCACCTCCTGGCTTCAAGTGATTCTCCTGCCTCAGCCTCCTGAGTAGCTGGGATTACAGGCGTGAGCTACCACGTCCAGCTAATTTTTGTATTTTTAGCAGCGATGGGGCTTCACCATGTTGGCCAGGCTGGTTTTGAACTCCTGACCTCAAGTGATTTGCCCATCTCAGCCTCCCAAAGTGCTGGGATTATTCTTTTTTTTTTTCTTAGAGGGAGGGTGTTGCTCTGTCACCCAGGCTGGAGTGCAGTGGCATGATCATAGCTCATTCACTGTAGCCTCCAACTCCTGGGCTCTAGCAGTCCCCCTGCCTCAGCCTCGTTGGTAGTTGAGACGACAGGTATGTGCCGCCACACTTTGCTAATTTTTCAATTTTTTGTAAAGAAGTGGTTTCATGTTGCCCAGGCTGGTCTCCCAATTTCTGTCCTCAAGTGATCCTCCTGCCTTGCCTTCCAAAGTGCTGGGATTACAGTGTTAGCCACCATGCCCGGCCACTTTGGTGACAATGATTGGAATCTTGTCATTCTCAAAGTTTCTCAGGCACTCATTTACCGATAGTTGTACTTATGATGTGTAACTTTCCTGGCTGGCTGAGCTATAAGGATTAGTTACTAGTTTTTTAAGTTTGGGGAACACCTTGCCCTCATCCCTAGACTAGATGAATCTACAAATTCCCTGAAATTTGGACATTTCTGTCTTCTTTTTTTCCTCTGGGCAAGCTGAGTAGGTTGCTGTTTAGCGGAGCAAGGCCTGACCTTTGGGGTCTAAGCGGCTTCCTGCCCTTCCTGTGTTTCAGTGCTTTAGTTCTGGAGACCTCTTCGCTGCCCACAATTTCAGCGAGCAGTCGCGGATTGGGAGCAGCGAGCTCCAGGAGTTCTGCCCCACCATCCTCCAGCAGCTGGATTCCCGGGCCTGCACCTCGGAGAACCAGGAAAACGAGGAGAATGAGCAGACGGAGGAGGGGCGGCCGAGCGCTGTGGAAGGTGAGCCAGGCCAGGAAGGCAGGAGCCCATCTCCCAGCTCGCCCTGGGCTCACAAGGACTCCCGGGCTGAGCTGCTGCTGCTCCTCACTGAATGCCTCACTAGTGATGACCAGGATGAGGCTGTCAGTGTCAGGAGGGGGAGTGATGATTGGATGGATAATTTTTGTATTTGCAAGGATGGCCTAGCACGTTGTCAGACTCCTGGGCTGTACCTGGCGAATGTTCGGAGCATTGGACTTTTTGAGCAGCCTATGGATGCCTTTTTGGTCCACTTTTTGTTTTATGTTGAACCACAGGGGCCCAACCCTTTGGTTTTTCTAATCTTTTTTTTTTTTTTTTTTGAGGTAGGATGTCGCTCTGTCTCCAAGGCTGGAGTCCAGTGGTGCAATCATAGCTCACTACAGCCTCAACCTTCTGGCCTAAAGTGACCCTCCTGCCTCAGCCTCCTGAGTAGCTGGGACTACAGATGTGCACCGCCATGGCCAGCTAATTTTTAAGCTTTTTGTAGAGACGGGGTCTCACTATGTTACCCAGGCTGGTCGCAAACTCCTGGGCTCGAATGATCCTCCTGCCTCGGCCTCCCAAAGTGCTCAGGTCACAGGCATGAGCCACCATACCTGGCCTACTTTGGTTTTATAGTTTTACCTTTAAGACCTCCCGGAGGCTGCTCTCGGCCCCTGAATCCTTCTTCCTCTCCCTATCCCGGTATCCCTGATCCAGCCACAGTGGGATTGCCATGAGCTGTGAATGTACACCCTGATAGCCCTAAGCCCATAGGGCCGATGTGTGCTGCCTGACTCTTGGCACCTGGAATATATTGTCTGTGTTACTACAAGTCGCTGTTTTTTGCTGTCATTATTTACTTATATGGCTTTTTCTTGTTTTTTGTTTGTTTTGAGACGGACTTTTGTTCTTGTTGCCCAGGCTGGAGTGCAGTGGTGCAATCTCAGCTCACTGCAACCTCCGCCTCCTGGGTTCAAGCGATTCTCCTGCCTCAGCCTCCTGAGTAGCTGAGATTTCAGGTATGTACCACCACACCCGGCTAATTTTTTGTATTTAGTAGAGACGGGGTTTCACCACGTTAGTCAGGCTGGTCTCGAACTCCTGACCTCAGGTGATCCACCTGCCTCCGCCTCCCAAAGTGCTGGGATTACAGGCATGCGCCACCGTGCCTGGCCTACTTTGTATGGTTTTTAAGCTTCCGTGCTGTTCGCATCTGTCTCTCCGTGGAAAAGGTGTTTCTTTTGGATAGCAATTTTGATAGTTGCCATAGGCTTCTCCGCAGCACCTGGCGAGAGATGGACTCAGCGAATGTTTACTGACGGGCTGGTGGATCTCGGTCTGCCCCCATCACACCTGAATTCAGAACAGGCCTGCCCTAGGCAGCAGGAATGTCCTCACCCTCAGTAATAGAGGCCCTCGTCTGTTCTTGTTCCTCCACAGTGTGGGGCTTTGGTTTTCTCAGTGTCTCACTGATTAACCTGGCCTCTCTCCTGGGAGTCCTCGTCCTGCCCTGCACGGAGAAAGCGTTTTTCAGTCGTGTGCTCACTTACTTCATCGCCCTGTCCATTGGAACGCTGCTGTCTAATGCGCTATTCCAGCTCATCCCAGAGGTGCAGTAGAACAGAAACGTGCGCGTCCTCTTTCCCTGGGGTGGTGCAGCTGAGCCAATCAATTCCTCCCCTACCCTGGGCTCCAGGGCACCCAGTGACTGCCACCTGAGAAATGAACCTGTCCCTCGTATCAAAGCCACAAACAATTTCTAACTCTGGATCTCAGGGCCCACGTCTCACTCCTCTGGCCTCTGCAGGTGCTGTCAGATGCAAGGTTCTTCCAATTTTCCCTCCTCCTGGGGACTTGACTGTCTCCTCTCCCTTCCTAAGCCCCATACATAGGGCATCAAAGGAAAGCTGCGGCTATCAGCTGCCATCCATGCCTTTGCTGCTAAGTACTCGCTCTGTTCTAAGGAGAAATCCTGGCAGGACTCAGGTCTGGGCACTAAGAGCTTATCCATCTGGAATGAGATGGAAGGAAAAGAGGTTACCAACTGATACGTAGAATTGGCCTAAAAAGCGAGTGTTCTTTAATTTTGAGCAGGCCATCATTTCTAGCATAGAGAGCCAAACATAGAACAAAGACTAAGACCAAACAAAATTAAAATGACAAGATAAATGGAAGGGGCTCTCCGTCCTTCGTACCTTGCATCTTGACTTTTTCCTAAAAGGACTGACTTCCTGGTACTTTGACTTGACTGTTTTGAAATGTTAATTTTGTTGTTTAATTGTTATCACAGAGGAGCTGTAAAAATAAGACCCAAGTTGACAGTCTGCCCACTTTTTTAGCTCAGGCAGGGATGCTGCTGTCAGGGGTGAGGATACACAGACGCATGGTTGACCCCATTAGGGAGTGGTGGACGCTGCCCTTCACAAAGATCCCATGTCAGCCGCTTCCCAGGCTTTCCCAGTCAAAAGACTCTCCCAGAAAAGACAGCAGATGGGATGCCATGCCTTGCCTGTTCTTCCTGGTTGAATGTGAACCATCTTAGTGCCATCTCAAAATTCTGCGTGGATCTGACAACACTCTGCAGGGGAGGCCTCAACTTGGGCTGTTTTTTCAGCTCCAGCAATGGAATATGTTAATTTTTTAAAGATTTGAAATGAAGTGCCTTGTGACCTACTGAAATGGAAATACTGTTCCTTGTGTGTGCTCTGCCCCTGTGGCCTGCCAGGGAGTGTCTCATCCTGGTCTGGTTCTGTCTTACCCTCTTTTGGGCCTGGATGGAGTGTCACACTGGGAAATGTTCAAGGAAATATTTTTGTGACAAGGTGTTCCTGGAACTCTGTTCTCTGTGTTGGAGCCCCTCTCAGAGCACATGGAAATGAGCAAAGAAGTTGATAGGTTAAGACACTGAATTTTATGGGCATTGGGCGTTCATTAATCGTTCTCCATCCCTTCTGCCCTGCACATCTGGCTTGGTTGTATCTCGCACAAAGCAAACCACGTGGTCATGGTGTCTCCTGACCCTGCGCTATATGAAACGGACATGCAGAAGCAAACGTAGCAGCACAGTGATCAGCCTCTTTCCACATGCCTGCATGTCCTATAAAGAGAGCCCTCGAGTCCAAAGTCTGTCCTGACAGCCTCTGTGATAGGCCAGGGCAGACCTCGGGTGTGTGACAAGGCAGCACCCTGCCCTGCCAGTCACACCACTGGCAGGAATGATTTGGGGCCACCAGGCCATAGGGGCAGAAGTCACAGGATTCCAAGGCCACCTTGAATTCCTCTTTCTTCTGAACTGATTGAAGGAAATTTCACCAGATTTGAATCACTAACAAATTTTCTATTTCTCTCTCCCTCCCTACTTGTCTCTCTCTGATTTTTCTTTTTTGTTCCTTTAATATCCACCAAACTTTTCCTTGCGACCTCCTTATCTGCTCCACCTTCTTCCCCCTAAATGGTGGTTGCTGTGCACTGGGGCACGTGCCTTCTCTCCCTGCCCTGGGTGGGGCTGGCCCTCCCTCCGCATGGCAGTGTGGGGATATGGTCTCCTCTGTGTGACCGTCATCTCCCTCTGCTCCCTCCTGGGGGCCAGCGTGGTGCCCTTCATGAAGAAGACCTTTTACAAGAGGCTGCTGCTCTACTTCATAGCTCTGGCGATTGGAACCCTCTACTCCAACGCCCTCTTCCAGCTCATCCCGGAGGTATGGCAAGCCGGGGGCCTTCACCCCGGAGCACGCCGGCGGGCACAGTGGGAGGACCTCCGTTTGGATGGAAGGCATAGAGAGGGCACCTGGAGGCCCTTTCCTTTTGGAAAGTGAAGCTAGAACTTAGGCGTGAGCTAGGAGAGGCAGCCTAGCATAGGCTGAAGAGCTGGGTTCAAATCTCAGCTCTGCGATCAGTAGGTTCTGTAACCCTAGACATGCCACTGACCTCACAGTGCCTCTGTTTCTTCAGATGTGAAATGGGGAGAGCAATAGCGCGGCCTCAGGACGATGCTGTGAGGGTGGAACGAGTGTTTTTGGCAGCACTGAGTGCCTGGTGCGGAAAGTGCAGTCTGATGTGGGGTGAAAAGATGCAGTGTAGTGAGCTCACTCTGGCTCAGTCATGGTGCTCAGATTGAGGCTTTGGGTACAGAGAAGTTTAAAACACATCATCAGCCGGGCGCAGTGGCTCACGCCTATTTTCTCAGCACTTTGGGAGGCTGAGGCAGGTGGATCATTTGAGGTCAGGAGTTCAAGACCAGCCTGGCCAACATGGTGAAACCCTGTCTGTACTAAAAATACAAAAATTAGCCAGGCATGGTGGCGCATGTCTGTAATCCCAGCTATTCGGGAGGCACAAGAATCACTTGAACCCAGGAGATGGAGGTTGCAGTGACCCGAGATCACACCACTGCACTCCAGCCTGGGTGACAGAGTAAGACTCCATCTCAAAACAAACAAACCCCTATATCATCAGAACCCATAGGTCTCAGTAAAAAGATTGTCCATAGGGAGTTTTGGGGCAAAGGCAATGCAAGTCAAACACTGTCTGGTTTTATATACCTTGACGGTACCTTTGTCTAATAAGTTCATGAGAAAACTTGCCACAAAAGAAGAAGGAACTGATGGTTCATCTAATTTGGTATAATCCCCTCATCAGACCCATTAATTATAATAAGCACAGGACGTCTCCCTGCGGGTGGTCTCGCAAGCCTGGACAGCGCCTCAGTTGAAGCAGAGATGACTGCATGTGTCTCTTACAACACTTGGTGTTTTGTAAAATGTCAGTTGGCTCCCTCCTAGTGGATCCTTAGATTAAATGCATGGCATCGATAAACAAGCAACGTTTCACCCCTTTGGAATCTGACCTGCACCAGAGTGCATATCCCTGAGCCGAGAGCCCAGCTTTTGGGATTTCTGAAGCTCAGCTGGTGGTTCTGTATTCACCATCCTTTGTGGCTTTTTGCAGAGAGGTGTTCGTTGCCTGTTTTCGCTTCACTTTTCCCCCAAGATGATTTGACTCCCCTGGAAAGTAAACACGAAAGTGTTGTTTCCCTGGAGGGTAACGATTGGATTTGGATTTGGCCCTTTTAAAACAGAAAGGCAGCAAACAGCCCAGAATTCCTTGAAGTTGGGATCAACTTTTATTTTGGACCAATTCATGAGAAGGCTGGAGTTTATTCAAGGCTCATTTCCGATCAGAAAACAGAGGAACAACTCTGTAAATATATATACCTCCCATGTACCCACAAAAATTTTTTAAAATAAAATAGGAGCAAGTCGTTACATACTTTTTGTTTTTGTTTTTGAGACAGACTCTCACTCTGTCACCCAGGCTGGAGTGCAGTGGTGCGATCTCGGCTCACTGTGATCTCTGCTTTCTGGGTTCAAGCCATTCTCCTGCCTCAGCCTCCCTAGTAGCTGGGATTATAAGTACGCCACCAGGCCCAGGTAATTTTTGCACTTTTTTTTTTTTAGTAGAGATGGGGTTTCGCCATGTTGGCCAGGCTGACCTCAAAACTCCTGGCTTCAAGTGATCCACCCACCTCAGTCCTCTAAAGTGCATGAGCCACCGTGCCCGGCCAAGTCATTAAACATGTTCACAAGAACCCACCATAAATCAGGAGCGTAACCTAGGACAGAATTCTCTTGATTTCTTCTTCTGTCCTCTTCCCAGTGGATTCTCCCCTCCCTCTTTGATAAGTGACAATTTCGGAAAGGACTCAAAACAAAACCCAAAAATTGACGCTCGCAATAACACAGTCCGCTTTCTTGGTTCTGTGGTCACGGGGGAGTCTGCGGTCAGGAAGACGCTGCAGTTCTTATTATTTAACTGGGAAATGGGTTTCCCGTTTTAGAAAGTATAATTACGCCATCTCCTTTTGTGTTTACAGGCAGGTCAGCCAGGAACACTAGATAAGATGAAAATAAATACAAGTGTCTGCTCCTTCAGTATGAAATCTGCTGGCAGTGAATGCCTTCATAGCCAAGCACCAAGAGAAATCAAAAGTGGAAAACCATATTGGAGGTGTCTCTTTCTGGGATTAAAATTCTACAGATGATCAGTCGTTTGCATCAGCAAATAAGCTTGAGAAGAACCTGGCAGGTGTAGTGTTGTCACATCAGGGAAACACCAAGGACTAGATTTTTGCTGGAAAGAGGATGGGTAGATGGCAGAGTTACTCCAGTATGCCTCTCTCCTTTCCTAGAGTTAAGGAAGTAGTTAAGAGATAAGACCAGTAAAGAGGGGGACCAGTAAAGATGCTTTATTTTCTTTAAAACTCATTTTCTTTTCCTGGGTCCACAGGCTTTTGGTTTCAACCCTCTAGAAGATTATTATGTCTCCAAGTCTGCCGTGGTGTTTGGGGGTTTTTATCTTTTCTTTTTCACAGAGAAGATCTTGAAGATTCTTCTTAAGCAGAAAAATGAGGTGAGGCTCAACTGTTGCTGAAGAAAGCGCTTCTAGGGAAAGCACCCATCTCAAAAAATGTCGATGTATTGTGGTGGTGGTGGTGGTGACGGTCTTAGCCCAGTATCACCAATTTCAGGAAACTCGAATTTCTTGAGGAGACAATCCCATTTCACCTCCTGAGGGCATTTGGCCAGAAGTGAGGCCAGACCAGAAACTAGATCTAGCCAGGGTGCCTTCTACTAAGCAGTAGTTTATCGCCTTTGTTTTGTTCTAGATGATTTTCTTAATATATTGGTAGCTTTACAGGATGGGGAGAAGAGCTTGATAGCATGCATTCATTCTGTGTGAAGTATGAGGCTGCAGAGAAACAGGACTATTATAGTACAGTTTCAAAAAGATATCTTTAGTGGCTGGCACGCAGTTATTCCCTAAATAGCTGCCGAATTGAGTGAGATTAGCCATTGCAAAAGAGGAGCTCTAAATATTTGAGCAGTGGCTGCCTTGCTGGAATAAGCATGTACCCCAAGGAGGCAGCTTTGATATCTGTCTGACACCAGGTCCTTCGCACTTGGTGCGGCTTTATATTTAGATATTAGAAACAGGGTCTTGCTTCGTTGCCCAGGCTGCTCTCAGACTCCTCAGCTCAAGCAGTCCTCCCACCTCGGCCTCCCACAGTGCTGGGATTACAGGTGTGAGCCACCGTGCCCAACCATGGCTTTATATAACAGCTTTTGCTACGTTTCTGGGCGCGTGACCTGCTTGTGTCCTCTTTGATGGTCGGGCTGAGGTCTTCCAGTGTGTGAAGCGCTTCCTCGGAGCATGTGCTCAGTCAGGTTTGTGGTTTTGGTGAATGTCATGCTGATTCCTCCCTGTCGCCCCTCCAGCATCATCACGGACACAGCCATTATGCCTCTGAGACACTTCCCTCCAAGAAGGACCAGGAAGAGGGGGTGATGGAGAAGCTGCAGAACGGGGACCTGGACCACATGATTCCTCAGCACTGCAACAGCGAGCTGGACGGCAAGGCGCCCGTGGTGGATGAGAAGGTCATTGTGGGCTCGCTCTCTGTGCAGGTCAGTGGGCCACCAGCTGCTTGGTGGAGCCTCTAAGAGGTCGACTCAGGCTTACCTTGAGGGCACACGGTCCAGCCTTTGACTCTGCGGGCCCCATGGGTGTGCTTTCTCCTAGGACCTGCAGGCTTCCCAGAGTGCTTGCTACTGGCTGAAAGGTGTCCGCTACTCTGACATCGGCACTCTGGCCTGGATGATCACTCTGAGCGACGGCCTCCACAATTTCATCGACGGCCTGGCCATTGGTGCTTCCTTCACTGTGTCGGTTTTCCAAGGCATCAGCACCTCGGTGGCCATCCTCTGTGAGGAGTTCCCACATGAGCTGGGTAAGTGTGCGTCCCCCGTTCCACTGGTGCTCCCTCGGGTGGTGGTGCAGGCCCCCTTCCTGTGGCCGGTTCCTTGCTCCCATCTCCCTGTCTTCACAGTGCTTATTGTAGCTGATTAACACGCTCCCAAAGCTTCATAGACCCTAATCACCGTTTCTTTCTTTCTTTTTTTTTTTTTTTTGAGATGGAGTCTCGCACTGTCGCCCAGGCTGGAGTGCAGTGGCGCGATCTCTGCTCACTGCAAGCTCCGCCTCCCAGGTTCAAGCGATTCTCCTGCCTCAGCCTCCCAGGTAGCTGGGATTACAGGCGCCCGCCACCACGCCTGGCTAATTTTTTTTTTGTATTTTTAGTAGAGATGGGGTTTCACTGTGTTGGCCAGGCTGGTCTTGAGCTCCTGACCTCGTGATCTGCCCGCTTCAGCCTCCCAAAGTGCTGGGATTACAGGCATGAGCCACCGCACCTGGCCTAATCACCATTTCTTTTTTTTTTTTTTTTTTTTTTTTTTGAGGCGGAGTCTCGCTCTGTCGCCCAGGCTGGAGTGCAGTGGCCGGATCTCAGCTCACTGCAAGCTCCGCCTCCCAGGTTTACGCCATTCTCCCGCCTCAGACTCCCGAGTAGCTGGGACTACAGGCGCCCGCCACCTCGCCCGGCTAGATTTTTTGTATTTTTTAGTAGAGACGGGGTTTCACCGTGTTAGCCAGGATGGTTTTGATCTCCTGACCTCGTGATCCGCCCGTCTCGGCCTCCCAAAGTGCTGGGATTACAGGCTTGAGCCACCGCGCCCGGCCAATCACCATTTCTTAACAATTAAATAGATAATTTAAAATGATGGGGTTTTTATAGGGGTGTTTGTTTCCTGTTAGCCCCATATGCAGTGGCTCAGTTCTCACGTATACAGTGGGGTTAATAAGAATTGAACACGGGAGGCGGGTTTAGAATGATAGTGAAGATTAAAGGAAAACAAAGGGTGAGAGGGACTTCCCATGTGCCAAGTGCTATTCTGAGCACTCAGTAAAGGCTCTCTCTTCTAGCCTGTTAATCTTCCAAAAGCTCAGGTGCCTGGCAGGTGGATGAACCAGGGGGTAGGAGGGGCTTAGTTTGATCAGAGGGAGAGTGTAAAAAGCCAGTAATTACTCCAGAGGCTTTAGGGACAAGTTAGGGTCAAGTTCTGGCTTTGCCATATATTGACTTGTGACTTTGGGCAAATCACTTAACTTCTCGCAGTCTCGACACTTCACTTCTCGCAGTCTTGATTTGTTTCCATGGTAGTCATGAGGAAGGGGGTTCCTTCTGTTTCACCATGAATCCAGAGAGAAATGAGGAGGCCAGTGCCAGCTGGTCATCTATTTTTAAAATCCTGGGAAAGATTTTCAGCCTCTAGGCTGGGTATACGGCCAGTTTGGCAAATGGAGACAGGTCTTGAACAGAAAGTTCAAGGGTCTGTCTTGTTCCCTCAGTCTTGAGTCTAGGGCTGTCTTGATTTTTTTCACCCACACTTTTAGCAGTCTGATGTCATCAGTGCACGCTGTGTCCCAAGACCTCGCATGACTGGCTCTCGCTCTGTTGCCAGGCTGGAGTCAAACTCCTGAGCTCAAACGATCCTACCACCTGAGCCTCCCGAGTAGCTGGGATGGCAGGTGTGCGTCACCATGTCCATCCGACTCTTCTTTCATCGTCCCTCCCCTTTTCGTTCTCCCTGCCGTAGGAGACTTTGTCATCCTGCTCAATGCTGGGATGAGCATCCAACAGGCTCTCTTCTTCAACTTCCTTTCTGCCTGCTGCTGCTACCTGGGTCTGGCCTTTGGCATCCTGGCCGGCAGCCACTTCTCTGCCAACTGGATTTTTGCGCTGGCTGGAGGAATGTTCTTGTATATTTCTCTGGCTGATATGGTAAGTATTCCACAGTTCATTGGATGGGAGGGCAACTAAGGGGGCGTTATGTAGGTAGTTTTTTTATTTTTATTTTTTGAGACGGAGTCTCACTCTGTCTCCCAGGCTGGAGTGCAGTGGCGTGATCTCAGCTCACTGCAACCTCTGCCTCCCGGGTTCAAGTGATTCACCTGCCTCAGCCTCCTGAGTAGCTGGGATTATAGACGTGCACCACCACGCCTGGCTAATTGTTGTATTTTTAGTAGAGATGGGGTTTCACCATATTGGCCAGGCTAGTCTCGAACTCCCAACCTCAGGTGATCCACCCGCCTCGGCCTCCCAAAGTGCTGGGATTACGGGCATGAACCACTGCACACGGCTGATAGTTTGTTTTTAATAACAGCTTTCTTAGCTTTCTTTCACATACCACAGAGTTTGTCTGTTTAAGATGTACCTGCCATTCAGTGGTTTTTAAGAGAGCATTAGATTTTAAAGGAGGAAAAGTTTATGTTTTTGTTTGCATATGTCATTAAAGAAAATGATGATAATCAATCTATGGTCTTTATTACTTATTATGGAATAGCTGTATATAGATAAGAGACAGAAGGAAGGAAAGAAAACTATCCCTGAAACAATAATGGCAACACTTTGGTTTGTTTCTTTTTTTATCTCAATGCATTGGACGTGTCTTTTTCTTTAATTTTTAATTTTTGTTTTGTTTTGTTTTGTTTGTTTTTTTTGAGATGGAGTCTCGCTCTGTCACCCAGGCTGGAGTACAGTGGCGCAATCTTGGCTCACTGCAAGCTCCGCCTCCCAGGTTCACGCCATTCTCCTGACTCAGCCTCCTGAGTAGCTGGGACTACAGGTGCCCACCACCACGCCCAGCTGATTTTTTGTATTTTTAGTAGAGACGGGGTTTCACCCTGTTAGCCAGGATGGTCACGATCTCCTGACCTTGTGATCCGCCTGCCTCGGCCTCCCAAAGTGCTGGGATTACAGATGTGAGCCACTGTGCCCAGCCTAATTTTTTTTTAGACAGAACGTCACTCACCCAGCCTGGAGCGCAGTCGCATGACCATAGGTCACTGCAACCTTGAACTCCAGAGCTGAAGTGATCTTCCTCCCTCCATCTCCCAAGCAGCTAGGACTACAGGCTCCAGCCACCATGCCCAGCTAATTTTTTGAACTTTTATAGAATGGGGTCTCTATGTTGCCTAGGCTGGTCTTGAACTTCTGGCCTCAAGGGATCCTCCCATCTCAGCCTCTTAAAGTGCTGGGATTATAGGTGTGAGCCACTGCGTCTAGCCTGTTAATAACATCTTGGTAACAAAAAGACTTCTTCAAGTGTTTAAAGTCCACAATAAGGCCAGGCATGGTGGCAGACACCTGTGGAGCTACTCAGGAGGCTGAAGTGGGACGATTGCTTGAGCCCAGGAGTTCGAGGCTGCAGGGAGCTATGATCACACCACTGCACTCGAGCCTGGGCAACAGAGTAAGACCCTGTCTCAAAAACGGGACGGGGGGGAGTCTATAATAAAAAGTTTATTTTTTTTATCAGAGTATATTTATATTTATTTTTAGCCAGCCTCTAAACTCATCCAGAGCCACATACAGGTTGAGTACTTTGTTTTACCTAGATAGTTATAAAGACGTGGTACCTGCTATTGTTAATTTTCTTTTGTTTTGTTTTGTTTTGTTTTTGAGACGGAGTCTCGCTCTGTTGCCCAGGCAGGAATGCAGTGGCGTGATCTCCACTCACTACAGCCTCTGTCTTCCGGTTCAAGCAATTCTCCTGCCTCAGCCTCCCAAGTAGCTGGGACTGCAGGCCTGCGCCACCACACCCAGCTAATTTTTATATTTTTAGTAGAGACAGGGTTTCACTATGTTGGTGAGGCTGGTCTCGAACTCCTGACCTCTGGTGAACCCCTGCACCCGGCCCTATTAATTTTCTTTGTCAACCAACCTGATCTGTATCTCCATCACTGAATTGCCCTGGACTTATGAGATTAAGCAAGGAATTGCAGCTGTGTTGTTTCTTGCTTCTTTCCCAGTTCCCTGAGATGAATGAGGTCTGTCAAGAGGATGAAAGGAAGGGCAGCATCTTGATTCCGTTTGTCATCCAGAACCTGGGCCTCCTGACTGGATTCACCATCATGGTGGTCCTCACCATGTATTCAGGACAGATCCAGATTGGGTAGGGCCCTGCCAAGAGCCTGTGGGACTGGAAGTTGGGCTCTGGGCTGCCCGATCACCAGCCAGAGGACTCACCATCCACAATGCACCACGGAAGAGACCGTTCTATGAAAAACTGACACAGACTGTATTCCTGCGTTCAGATGTCAGCCATTTGTAAAATGCTCTGTCCTAGGAATAAGCTGCTCCGGTAACCAGTCTCTAGCTAGTGCCTCTTGCCCTCTTCTCACCTTTTCTCTCAGTGACTCTGGAACCTGAATGCAGCTTACAAGACAAGCCTGACTTTTTTCTCTGATTACCTTGGCCTCCTCTTGGAACCAGTGCTGCCAGGTTTTGAATCCTTTACCCAACAATGCAAAACTAGAGCCAGTGGTTAGAACTTGGCTAGAAATATCAAGAGTTGATTCCATAGTGTAGGGCCCATGACTCTAACTGGGCACCTTGGACCTCCAGCTGGCCAACAGAAGAGACAGGAGACAGGAAGCCTTCCCATTTTTTCAAAGTCTGGTTAATTGCCTATTCTCTCAAAGAGAACCTGAAGTCAGAACACAGGAGCAGGGTGAGAGGCGAGGCAAGGTTCATCCTGAATGGGAGAGGAAGTCGAACCGCTGTTGTGTGTCTTGTCAGGATGCTCACTTGTTCCTACTGAGATGCTGGGTATTGATTTTGTAACAGCACCTGGTGTTTCATGGCTGTCCAAGTGAGCTAACGTGGCGGTGTGGCTGCCTGGACCCCCTCTTTCAGGTGAACAACTGACAGAATGGAGGCTCGGGCTGTCTGCAAGAAAACAGTTGGTTTGGCTGTGATTTTTACCTCCTCTTCCCCACTGCCATCTTCTAAGAGACTTTGTAGCTGCCTCCCTAGAAGCACATTCTGAGCACATTTGAGACCTGTGTGTTAGAGGGGAGACTGCACAAACTATCCTCCCCCACTAGTTGAGACGTCTGCAAAGTGGCAAGCTGAGTTGTAGAACTGGGGTGCCATTTATGCTCTACTTAGACAAGGATAATCAGAAATGGAATCAGTGCAGGCAAAATTTAGGATTTACTGCTTCCATAAATCAAAGCATGACTAATAGGGGGTCTCTGAAACATAAGGTCACAAACTTCACTTAGGGCATCGCAGATGTTTGCTGAATGGCGGGCCTAATGATTCTGTTGCAGATGGGTTTTCAATGACCCGTCTAGGTTACTGCTTCCTTGCAAAAAAGTTGAATCCTGTATTGAATTGAATATGAATTGCTCTAACTCTCTCCAGAAAATGGATGGAGATACTTGTCTGCAAAACTGTAGGCCAGCCTCAGGCACTGTGGAGCCCTTGCCTCCGAGCTCTGGCTTCAAGGGGAGCTCATCTCCAGGTTCACTAGGTGAATTGATTTATTATTATCATATTGATAATGTGAGATTCTTTAGCCACTTTGGGGAGCCTGTCTCTCCAGAAGCCTTTCTTAGTGGTGCCCACAGTTGGAGCCCAGGGGCCATGTTTGCAAACTGATTCATGTGCATGGCTGACAGGAGTACTGGTTCACTACCAATGCCTGAGCTTTTCTCTTACTTAGAAAAACTGTCCACTCTCAGTAATCACAAGCAGCATCCATTTTGTTTTCTCTTCTTGGGAGACATCTCTCAAACCAGGAATATTCTTGAAAAGAACATGAGCGGGAAAACTGCTGGTGATTCTTTTTTTAAGTTTTGTTTTTATCTTGCCTGTTGGCTTCGGTACATTTGAGAATACGCTGAAGAGGGAGAATTTCAGTGATGGAGATTCTAGATTAAATATCAGGACTGATTTCCTGGTAAGATTATGGTCCAGTTTTACCAAAGAACCAATTCCTTGAATGTCGGAATCTAACTTTTTATATTGTCATTATTATTATTGTTTTAAAATGGTTCTTCGTCTTTTCTGTTTTATTTTTCTCAAGCCGCTTTCAGGAGCTAGCAGAAAATAACTCAAAGTTGAAGACTCTGGAAGATTTTGCTTTAACCTAACTTGCATTGATGTATTAAATTTATAATTTTAGCATTCCCAATAGATCCTGTCATTCCTTAAACATAATACCCTTTGTCTTGGAGTAGAATATAGAGTTAGTGGATTTCTAGTTTAGGAGAGGAGCTCAAAACTATAATGTTTAACAAATTGAAATATGAAATAGGGTTTTTTTTCCCTTTTTATGCACACCTATATTACCTTAAGGAATTTCCTTCCATAGACAGCTGCCTCAAAGGGAAATCCTCTTTAAACTGTCGTTGGCGCAGAGGTCAGTCCTAGTCAGAGCTTGGGAGGGGTGGAGACGCTCACATCGTCTGACTTGAGTTGCCACTGATTGTGGCAACAGCTTTGCCCCATGAGTCAAAAACTGGCGATTTCTTTCGATTTTTAGGTGTTGAATTTGCTGTTTCAAGCATTTGTACATATTAGAAGTCTAAGGAGTAGCAAGTCAGTGGGAGGACTTTTTCACCCCTGGCATTAGCAGCTTCAACCTTGTTTTCCACATGCACCAGCTCCTATTAATAAATTAGCAAGGAAAGTGTATGTCACGTGCAGGAACAATGAGGCAGGGACAGGGGTTCTGCTCCTTCTCACCTCACCATTGGCGTGCAGCTTGCCCCTGTCTTTGCCCCCAAAGGTATTTTGTGTCTAGTGTCAAATGGGAGCGATTCTTCACTGGTCCTTAACCTTGGGTTTTAAAAAGGCGGCTTCCCTGTTTGGGTAGCGTAAGATCTGATTATAGTAAGTCCTCTTCCAAAGAGATGGCAATATGCTGGGCATCTGCTTCAAAAAAAAGTCTGATTTTTGCAAGAGAGGTTAGGATTTTATTGTTCATATTTCCCTTTACAGTTCTGCAATTCCATCACAGTATTTTTTAAAATAACTCAGGTGTTATGAGAAGAAATTAGAAAGGAAAATTAACTTATGTGGACTGTAAATGTTTTATTTGTAAGATTCTATAAATAAAGCTATATTCTGTAATTGTTGAGAATCCCACGTGTGATCATTTGCAATAAATGTGGATGTAATGAAGGCTGTTGAACACAAGGTGGCGATGTTGTCTCACAAAGTTTTGTTTTTACCAGGTCTGGTTCATCATCATTTGGGATTTTAGAAGGAGCTGTTTTTTGGTTTTTGGTTTTTGGTTTTTGGTTTTGTTTTTGAGACAGAGTTTTGCTCTTGTCGCCCAGGCTGGAGTGCAGTGGTGTGATCTCAGCTAACTGCAACCTCCGCCTCCCGGGTTCAAGCAATTCTTCTGCCTCAGCCTCCCTAGTAGCTGGGATTACAGGTGCCCGCCACCACTCCCGACTAAATTTTGTATTTTTAGTAGAGATGGGGTTTCACCATGTTGTCCAGGCTGGTCTCGAACTTCTGACCTCAGGTGATCAGCCCACCTTGGCCTCCCAAACTTTTGGGATTACAGGCGTGAGTCATTGTGCCAGGTCAAGAAGGAAACTTTTATACTCTCTTTTTTTGAGAAAGGGTCTCACTCTGTCACCCAGGCTGGAGTGCAGTGGCACGATCTCGGTTCATTGCAACCTCCGCTTCCTGGATTCAAGCAATTCTCATTCCTCAGCCTCCTAAGTAGCTGGGACTACAGGCATGCGGTACCATGCCCAGCTAATTTTTGAATTTTTAGTAGAGACGGGGTTGTGCCATGTTGGCCAGGCCGATCTTAGAACTCCTGACCTCAGGTGATCAGCCTGCCTCGGCCTCCCAAGATGCTGGGATTACAGGCATGAGCCACCATGCCTGGCCTATACTCACTTTAAAACTAATTGGTTTCTCTCTCTCTCTCTAGATATATCTATCTTCCTGTATAGATAGATAACTCTGTATCTATATATATAGTTTTATATCTATCTAAAGAGAGTGAGTTTGAACTCCCAGGCTCAAGCAATCTTACCACCTTAACCTTTTGAGTAGCTGGGACTAGAGGTGCATACCACCATGACTGACTGATTTTTAAATTTTTTTTTTTAATAGAAACATCTTGCCATGTTGCCCAAGCTAGCCTTGAACTCTTGGCCTCCCAAAGTCTGGGATTATAGGCGCAAATCACCAAGCCTGGCCAAAATTGGTTAGTTTATCTCTTTCGGAGGCTGTGATCTCACTGTTGCATGATCAAAGAATTGTGGTGTTTCCAAGAAGACTTTTCTATCACCCTGTTTTCTCTTATATAAACTTGAAACTTGTAATGTGTGCTTAGTTTGTTTCAGCCACATTTCTATATCTGACAGGGAAAAGTCCTCTGCCAATGAGACTTAAAATGCTAAAGTTATTCTCATTCCAATTTAGTTGTAGGGTCAGGGATCTGTTTTTCTTCGACAACAGAAATGACTAGTAAGATTTTTAAAAAAGTTGGTTCAATCTTATGACTACCTCCATTAGAGATTTCCAAATGCCTGTTACTCCTTCCTTTGTTAAAACAAAAATAATATATGAAGTGGCTCGTGTTGGTCATTTAATTTGCATTACCTCACTACTACGCCATTTGCTGTCAAAATGACATTCACTCTGCCCTTCAGCTCCTGATACCTCGAGTCCTTTTCTGCCTGCAGTCCCTCCTGCCTTTCCAGGAGTCTGTCTCTGCATACCTCAGTTACAGGACTTGCATTGTAATTGCTATTCTTTGCATACCAAATTCCTTCTGGGTGGAGGCCGTATCTGGTTTCTTTCTATGATGTCAGCACTGACCATATGGAAAGAATGAATGAAAAGACTAAAGGAGCCAGGTGCAGTGGCTCACTCCTGTAATCCCAGCACTTTGGGAGGCCAAGGCAGGTGGATCACTTGAGGTCAGGAGTTTGAGGCCAGCCTGGCCAACATGGTGAAACTCCGTCTCTACTAAAAATACAAAAATTAGCCGGGCATGGTGGTGTGCCCCCGTAAATCCAGTTACTCAAGAGGCTGAGGCAGGAGAATCACTTGAACCCAGGAGGCAGAGGTTGCAGTGAGACGAGATCGTGCCACTGCACTCCAGCCTGGGCAACAGAGTGAGACTCCGTCTCAAAAAAAAAAAAAATAGACTAAATGAAATGTCTTTAAGTTCTGTGTTGGTGGAAATGCTCCTTTTCCATGGCGAGCAGTTCCTGTTGTGTCTTCCAGTCATCAGTGACGGTTTCACTTATGCTTTATTACTCGGTCCACCTTTATTTAGAAACGTCAAGTTTGAGAGAGGTGTACTTGTGGCCCGCATGGAACAGAGCTAAGCAAACAGGCCATTAAGTAGATTAAAACCTTGACCTTAGCCATCTCTTTGTAATACTCTTAATCAGCTAAGCCATCTAGGACATTTTTGGTGGAAGGTGAAATAACTGAAATTCAAAAAAATGCTATAATGAGTGTACTCTCCTACTTTGTTCCTTCTGTGCACTTTTCCATTCAGTGATGCTTGGATTGAATTTGGGCAAAACCCACTTCAAGAAATAGCAATCACACTAAATGTGGACATGGTGGTTTTGATGTGTGGAAAAACAAAATGCTCATCTGTTTGAAAGATTTTGTACTCGTCATGATCTAGGGTGAAATACCTAAACTTCTGAAGAGTGACAGGTTCAAATCCCAGCAGGAGTGAATCCCTTTCATCCTCTGGAATAAACAGAATTACATTGCATTCGTGATTGGTGGCTTTCAGCTGACTTTTTTTTTTTAATAGTGGAAAAAAAAATCAGTGGTTGGGAGCGATCCACAGGTCCTTTATCAGCCTTCGGCTAAGGATGCTAAGAAATGCCAGCCAAAAAACAGTTTTATTTCTTTTCAGCAGATGTCTATTCTTTTTTTTTTTTTTTTTTTTAAGACGGAGTCTCGCTCTGTCGCCCGGGTTGGAGTGCAGTGGCCTGATCTCAGCTCACTGCAAGCTCCGCCTCCCGGGTTCTTGGCCTGATCTCAGCTCACTGCAAGCTCCGCCTCCCGGGTTCACGCCATCTCCTGCCTCAGCCTCCCAAGTAGCTGGGACTACAAGCGCCCACCACCTCGCCCGGCTAGTTTTTTTTTTTTTTTTGTATTTTTTAGTAAAGACGGGGTTTCACTGTGTTAGCCAGGATGGTCTCGATCTCCTGACCTCGTGATCCACCCGTCTTGGCCTCCCAAAGTGCTGGGATTACAGGCTTGAGCTACCGCACCCGGCCAGATGTCTGTTCTTGCCCCATGCCTTGTCAGGTTGTTGGGGGTTTTTTTGTTTGTTTGTTTGGTTTGTTTGTTTGTTGAGACGGAGTCTCGCTCTATTGCCCAGGCTGGAGTGCAGTGGTGCAATCTTAGCTCACTGCAAGCTCCGCCTCCCGGGTTCACGCCATTCTCCTGCCTCAGCCTCCTGAGTAGCTGGGACTACAGGCGCCCGCCACCGCACCCGGCTAATTTTTTGTATTTTTAGTAGAGACGGGGTTTCACCGCGGTCTCGATCTCCTGACCTTGTGATCCGCCCGTCTCGGCCTCCCAAAGTGCTGGGATTACAGGCGTCAGCCACCGCGCCCGGTTGTTTTTGTTTTTTAATGAAGGAAGGGAGTTAATGGAGTATCCTTTATAACGGCAATCCTTTATCCTTTATAACAAAGTATCCTTGATCCAGCAGTGGGTTAGATTCCAAGATGGTAGCATCAATTATGGTTAAGGAATAACCCCAAAGTGTTCTGACCCTGGCAATCATAAGCCAAGAAGAAGTTCTACTAGGTTGTAGATGTTTGTCTGTTTCAATTTTATTTTGAGACAGGGTCTTGCTGTGTCACCCAGGCTGGAGTGCAGTTGCACGATCATGGCTCACTGCAGCCTCAACCTCCCGGTCTCAAGTGATTCTCCCACCTCAGCTTTCCAATTAGCTGGGGGTACAGGCATGCGCCACCACACCTGGCTAATTTTGATTTTTAGTGGAAAAGAGGTCTCACTAAGTTGCGCAGGCTGGTCTCGAACTCCAGGGCTCAAGCAATCCTCCTGCCTAGGCCTCCCAAAGTGCTGGGATGACAGGCGAGAGCCACACCCAGACTCTCTAGATGTTTTTCTACAACCAGTTTACTTACAGATCTGTGGAACACTGAGGTTCCCTAAGAACAAACTCAGGCAATAATCCACACAGGTTTTCACAAATGCATTCGTATGACACAAAGCCATCAGGATCTCCCAGAGGAGGCTCCTGAACAAGTTTTTTTGATGAAGTAATTCTAAATGATATGCCTTTTTTTTTTTTTTTTTGAGATGGAGTCTCACTGTTGCCCAGGCTGGAGTGCAGTGCCGCGACCTCAGCTCACTGCAATCTCCGCCTCCCAGGTTCAAGAGATTCTCTTGTCTCAGCCTCCCAAGTAGCTGGGATTTCAGGCATGTGCCGCCATGCACAGCTAATTTTTGTGTTTTTAGTAGAGATGGGGTTTCACCATGTTGGCCAGGCTGGTCTTGAATTCCTGACCTCAGGTGATCCACCCACTACGGCCTTCCAAAGTGCTGGGATTACAGGTGTGAGCCACCGTGACTGGCCAATGTGCTCTCTTAAAATATGGTTTGTCGGGACTGGGTGCGGTGGCTCATGCCTGTAATCCCAGCACTTTGGGAGGCCAAGACAGGCGGATCACCTGAGGTTAGGAGTTTGAGACCAGCCTGGCCAACATGGAGAAACTGTCTCTACTAAAAATACAAAATTAGCCTGGCATGGTGGTACATGTCTGTAATCCCAGCTACTTGGGCGGCTGAGGCAGGAGAATCGCTTGAACCCGGGAGGCGGAATTTGCGGTGAGCTGAGATCACGCCATTGCACACCAGCCTAGGCAACAAGAGAACAAGAGCAAAACTCTATCTCAAAAAGAAAAAAATATGGTTTGTCTTTCTGCATTTGGGTAACATTTTAAATGCATCAAAATCAAAGAATGACCCAAGCTAATTAATAGGACATTCACCCCAAAATTTGATGTCAACCTTTGGGTTTTAAGAAGAAAAACAACTAATTCAATAAAGGGAATCGTTTTCTTGCTTAAAATAAAGGATTAGGTCTTTAATTATAGATGCTAGTAAGGAAGAAAAAAAAAACTCTTTGATCTTGAGTATGCTCCCAGAACAGGCGATTCTCTCAAGTGGCATGTTCTCTAACTTCTTTTTTTTTTTTTTTTTTTTTTTTTGGAGACGGAGTCTCGCTCTATCTCCCAGGCTGGAGTGCAGTGGCCGGATCTCAGCTCACTGCAAGCTCCGCCTCCCGGGTTTACGCCATTCTCCTGCCTCAGCCTCCCGAGTAGCTGGGACTACAGGCACCCGCCACCTCGCCCGGCTAATTTTTTTGTATTTTTAGTAGAGACGGGGTTTCACCGTGTTCGCCAGGATGGTCTCGATCTCCTGACCTCGTGATCCGCCCGTCTCGGCCTCCCAAAGTGCTGGGATTACAGGCTTGAGCCACCGCGCCCGGCCTCTAACTTCTTGAGGTTTATAAAACAAGCTCTGTTGAAGCCATTGTCTGGTTTATTCTATAGATGTGGCCCTTGAAGTGAAATAGCTTAAGCTGCCAAATTCACACAATTTAAGCATTGTAGAAATTCTGCAAATACTGTAGAATTCTTTCCCCCTCTTGAAAATCAAGAGAACAGGAGAGAGAGATGGAATTTACATTTTTCTTTTCTGGGAAAGCTGATTTTACCAAAGGGATCATACTGATTTTTCAGTATACATGATTCAGTGAAATATTCTAACTAAAAGGGCAGGTAAAATCTAAACAGACTGGGTGTGGTGGCTCACACCTGCAATCCTGGTGCACTGGGAGGCTGAGACAGGAGGATTGCTTGAGGTCAGTATTTGAGACCAGCCTGGGCAACACTGAGACCTGTCTACAAAAATAAAAATCTGGCCTGGTGTGGTGGCTCACACCTGTAATCCTAGCACTTTGGGAGGCTGAGGCAGGTGGATCACCTGAGGTCAGGAGTTTGACATCAGCCCAGCAAACATGACAAAACCCTGTCTCTACTAAAATCACAAAAAGTAGCCAGGCGTGGTGGCAGGTGCCTATAATCCCAGCTATTCAGGAGGCTGAGGCAGAATCGCTTGAACCCGGGGCATGGAGGTTGCCGTGAGCCGAGATCATACCACTGCACTGCAGCCTGGGCAAAAGAGTAAAACTCTGTCTCTAAATAAATAAATAAGTCTGGGCACAGTGGCTCAGGCCTGTAATCCCAGCACTTTGGGAGGCCGAGACAGGCGGATCACCTGAGGTCAGGAGTTCGAGACCAGCCTGACCAACATGGGGAAACCCCCATCTCTACTAAAAATACAAAATTAGCTGCGTGTGGTGGCGCATGCCTATAATCCCAGTTACCTGAGAGGCTGAAGCGGGAGAATCGCTTGAACCCGGGAAGTGAAGGTTGCAGTGAGCTGAGATTGCGCCACTGCACTCCAGCCTGGGCAACAAGAGTAAAACTCCGTCTCAAAAATAAAATAAATAAAATAAAAATCTAAACAGAGATCTCAATATCGTCTTTATTCGGCTTTAAGGTATATTCCTACAAATCTGTTTTTCTAATTGTGCTCAACTAAGCTTAGTAGGAAATAATTTTGTGTTCCTCAGTTCATATGTTCTTTTTTTTGAGACTGAGTCTCACTCTTTTGCCTAGGCTGTAGTGTAGTGGTGTGATCTCGGCTCACTGCAACCTCTGCCTCCTGAGTTCAAGCGATTCTCCTGCCTCAGCCTCCCGAGTAGCTGGGACTACAGGTGTGTGCCACCACGCCCAGCTAATTTTTGTATTTTTAGTAGAGACAGGGTTTCACCATGTTGGCTAGGCTGGCCTCTATCTCTTGACCTTGTGATCTTCCCACCTCGGCCTCCCAAAGTGCTGCGATTACAGGCATGAGGCCCCATGCCTGGCCGGTTAGTATGTTCTCTCAACATTTTGTTTGAAATGGAGGCTGACTGCATGGAAGACTGCCTTGATCTAACTGATGATAATGTTTTTTCACTGAAAAACTTAAAGCAGCCTTGTAAACTAGTTTAAATGGGAGAATCCTTGGAAAAGTATTGATGTTTGGTAATTTTTGAGCAAACGAAGGTAAGAACCAATGCAAACCTACTTCCCCAGAGTTCTGGATTGTGTCTTTATCTTCAAAAAGAACACAGATTGGCTGGGCATGGTGGCTCATGCCTGTAATCCCAGCACTTTGGGAGGCCAAGGTAGGTGGATCGTGAGGTCAGGAAATCGAAACCATCCTGGCTAACACAGTGAAACCCTGTCTCTACTAAAAATACAAAAAATTGGCTGGGCATGGTGGCAGGCACCTGTGGTCCCAGCTACTCAGGAGGCTGAGGCAGGAGAATGATGTGAACCCGGGAGGTGGAGCTTGCAGTGAGCTGAGATTGTGCCACTGCACTCCAATCTAGGTGACAGAGCCAGACTCCATCTCAAAAAAAAAAAAAAAAAAAAAAAAAAGGCCGGGCGCGGTGGCTCACGCCTGTAATCCCAGTACTTTGGGAGGCCGAGACGGGCGGATCACGAGGTCGGGAGATCAAGACCATCCTGGCTAACACGGTGAAACCGGTGAAACCCCGTCTCTACTAAAAATACAAAAAATTAGCCGGGCGTGGTGGTGGCGCCTGTAGTCCCAGCTACTCGGGAGGCTGAGGCAGGAGAATGGCAGGAACCCAGAAGGCGGAGCCGAGATCGCGCCACTGCACTCCAGCCTGGGCGACAGAGCGAGACTCCATATATAAAAATAAAAAAATAAAATAAAAAAATAAAAAAGCCACAGGATTTTGCATCCATAAGAACGGATTTGTGTCAATTCCATCACTGACTATCTGTGTGATCTCTAACATGTTTAACCTCTCTGCATTTCAATAATTTTACGAAGTAGAAATTATAATTTTACACTGCCTACCTTATAAGGTAGGTATAAGCACAATGAGGACTAAATACGCAAAAGTGTTTTATAAATTAAAGCTTTGTACTAGTAGTAATTAACATTTTGTTCTTTGGATTCCTTTGAGAATCCTTTGAGAAAAATACATGATTGTTCATACACACTCATAGCATGTGTAAATCTACTCAAACCTTTAATTTCATTTATAATTGGGACCAGCATGGGGACGGGAGGTAGACGAGAAGGAAATGATCTCTTGAAGCCCCTGTGCCCCAGGTGAAAAACTTCTGCTCCAGACAAGAGTAAGATGAAATCCATTCATTCAACAAATTGTTGAGCTCCAACTTTGCCAGGTACGGTATGACATAGCAGTGAACAAGACAAATATGCTTCCCTTAAGGAGTGAGGGGAAATAAAAACCAAGTACTACAGATAAATTAACACAGGGTAGTGAGGTAGAGAATGTGCAGATAGGGATAGAGGTGGTCCAGGAAAGGGCTCTAACCAGGTGACATTTGAGTTGAGCTTTGTGACTGTAGAAGAATGTTCTAAGCCAAAGGGCCAGTCAATGCAAGAATGCTGAGACAGAAATAAGCTTCGTCTATTTGAGGCCAGTATGTGTGAACAGCAGAAGCAAGGCCAGTCTGTCTGGACTGCAGCGGACATGGGGGAAGAAGTTTGGTCCCAGCTCAAAGTTGACAAGAGTCAGACTACTTTGGGAAAGGAGAAGACATTTGTTTTTGTTTATTTTAGAGATGGGGTCACAGGTCACTGCAGCTTCAAACTCCCGGACTCAAGAGATCCTCCCACCTCAGCCAGCCCGGCTAATTTAATTTTATTTTTAGAGACGGGGTCTCACTAAGTTGCCCAGTCTGGTCTCCAACTCCTCAAGTAATCCTGCTGCCTTGGCCTCCCAGAGTGCTGGGATTACAGGCGTGGGCCACCGCCCTTGGCCCTAATGAGGGTTTTCACCAGAGGAATGACAGATCAGTTTTATGCTTTAAGTTTAAAAAGATCTGCTGTATAGGAAAATAGACAGTAGGGGGAGGAAGTTGACAGGATATAGTGTGTGGAAAGGCATCCCTGATTCTAAATTTTTGGCCCAAGCAACTTGAATGCCAGTGCTGTTTACCTTGGTATCTTACCTGTGGACCAATCAACTGTGTTACGTAGTGGTTGCCGCCATTTTCTCCTGTTCTGCAATAAAGCAAACAACAGTCACAAGCAGGAAGTGACAGCAGCTTTGGGGCTCCTAATTCTTTTCTTTTTTTCTTTTTCTTTTTGGAGACAGGGTCTCGCTCTGTCTGGAGTGCAGTGGTGTGATCTCGGCTCACTGCAAACTCCACCTCCTGGGTTCAAGCCATTCTCCTGTCTCAGCCTCCTAAGTTGGGATTACAAGCCTGTGCCATCATACCCAGCTAATTGCTGTATTTTTAGTAGAAACAACGTTTCACCATGTTGGCCAGGTTAGTCTTTAACTCCTGGCCTCAAGTGATCCACCCATCTCAGCCTCCCAAAGTGCTGGGATTACAGGGGTGAGCCACCGCAGCCGGTCTGGGACTCCCAATTTTTAAAATTTTTTTTTTTTGAGATGGAGTCTTGCTCTGTTTCCCACGCTGGTGTGCAGTGGCGCAATCTCGGCTCACTGCAAGCTCTGCCTCCTGGGTTCACGCCATTCTCCTGCCTCAGCCTCCCAAGTAGCTGGGACTCCAGGCGCCCGCCACCACACCCGGCTAATTTGTTGTATTTTTAGTGGAGACGGGGTTTCACCCTGTTAGCCAGGATGGTCTCGATCTCCTGACCTCGTGATCCGCCCGCCTCGGCCTCCCAAAGTGCTGGGATTACAGGTGTGAGCCACTGCGCCTGGACTGGGACTGCCAATTCTTACCACAGTTTTCATAAGGGATTCTGCTCGGGGATGATGTGCCATTAAGGGGTTTGCCCACCCAATGCGTGTAAAAAGAAGTCGGGGAGAAAAGAAGGGTTTGTGCACTACCCAAACAGTGGCCTGAATATCAACCTGTAAATCTATATTTACCAGTTAGCAGAAATTTCATTAGCATTTTTTTACGTGTATCCAAAGAGATTACTAATTGATATCAGGCCATTATTGGTAGGATGTTGCTTTGGGCCATGTTTTGCTAATTATAAAAAATTACATATTTTATCTGGACTTGGGTTTTCTTTTTCTTTTTGAGACAGTTTCACTCTGTTGCCCAGGCTGGAGTGCAGTGGCATGATCTCACCTCACTGCAACCTCCGCCTCCTGGGTTCAAACAGTGCTCAGCCTCCTGAGCAGCTGGGACTACAGGTGCATGCCATCACACCCAGCTAATTTTTTGTACTTTTAGTAGAGATGTAGTTTCACTGTGTTAGCCAGGATGGTCTCTGTCACCTGACCTCATGATCCACCAGCCTCAGCCTCCCAAAGTGCTGGGATTACAGGCGTGAGCCACTTTGCCCAGCCGACTTGGTCATCTTTTTAGATCACAAGACTGTGGGAGGGACAGGTCATTCCAAAGTAATTTAATCAAAACTAAATGCACTCATGGATATAAATTAAAATATATGATAAAACATAAATATGATATAGTGCATTATAAATAATTTATGTAGTTTTTTGAGACGGAGTTTCACTCTTTGTTGCCCAGGCTGGAGTACAATGGTGCAATCTCGGCTCACCGCAACCTCCTCCTCCCAGGTTCAAGCGATTCTGCCTCAGCCTCCCCAGTAGCTGGAATTAACAGGTGTGTGCCACCACACCCGGCTAATTTTGTATTTTTAGTAGAGATGAGGTTTCTCCATGTTGGTCAAGCTCGTCTCAAACTCCCGACCTCAGGTGACCTGCCCGCCTCAGCCTCCCAAAGTGCTGGGATTACAGGGGTGAGCCACCATGCCTGGCCTATGTAGTGCTTTTTATATAAAATTGCAGATTATACATTATAAAATACATTTTGTTCTGTGTAGCTATTTTAGAAATGCTCATTTTACTCTAGTTTTTAAAATATTCTACAGTTCTCTTACCTGCATTTAACACAGAAGCTTAACATTTAATGGCTTCATATAAATAGAAACTGAAGCCAGGTTACTTTCACACAACAGTGGAAACAAGGATTCCCTGTGCTTTTGTTAAATTAAAAGTGTTCATAATTATGTCTCAGAGGAACTGGTCATTAATTAAGGTTTAGGAAGTACTTAGTGAGTTTCATGAGGAAATACACCAAAGCTCACAAGCCCTGTAAGAAGGAAACCCAGATTTGAAGAAATGTGTAGAAATGATAGTTAAACATGAATCTTGGTTATTTAAAATATTTATGTCTTCTGACCAATGCAGAAAGTAAAAAAAAAAAAAAGTGGGGGGATGCTAAATTCACCAAGTGGACATCTGGCCAGGTGGAGAGGTCCACCGGCTGAATGAATTGGGCTCTCCAATGATTGTTGGGAATTGTTAATGTCTAAAAACACCACCACACCAGCAGTGAACTTAAATTTTATTTGTTAGGGAAAACAATTGTTTGGGAAGGGAGCTCAATTAGAGTTTTCTTCTTTTTAATTTAATTTTATTTTATTTTATTTTTGAGACGGAGTCTCGCTCTATCGCCCAGGCTGGAGTACAGTGGCCCAGTCTCAGCTCACTGCAAGCTCTGCCTCCTGGGTTGACGCCATTCTCCTGCCTCAGCTTCCCATGTAGCTGGGACTACAGGCGCCCGCCACCACGCCCGACTAATTTTTTGTACTTTTAGTAGAGACAGGGTTTCACTGTGTTAGCCAGGATGGTCTCGATCTCCTGATCTCATGATCCACCCGCCTCGGCCTCCCAAAGTGCTGGGATTACAAGCATGAGCCACCATGCCTGGCCTCTTTTTAAATTTTCATGGAGTGGCTCTAGATGTTTTTTGTTTTAATCAGAGAAGACACTGAGAAAGCAAATGAATGTTTAACTCTATTGGAAGTAGGACTTTAAAAGAAAAGAGCAGCCGGCACAGTGGCTCATGCCTCTAATCCCAACACTTTGTGAGGCCAAGGTGGGAGGATCACTTTAGTCCAGGAGTTCCAGACCAGAGTGGACAACATAGGAAGACCCCCATCTCTAGAAGAAGAAAAAAATAGCTGGACATGGCAGTGGCATGCCTGTGGTCCCAGCTACTTGGGAGGCCGAGGTTGGAGGATTACTTGAGCCCAGGGAGACAGAGACTGCAGTGAGCTATGATCATGCCACTGCACTCTGGCCTGGGCAATAGAACAAGACCCTGTCTCAATAAATAAACATATAAATAAATAGGTGAAGACAAAGAAAAGTGCTTTCTTCTTTCTCTTTCTTTCTTTCTCTCTCTCTTTCTCTCTTTTCCCTCCTCTCTCTCTCTCTCTCTCTCTCTTTTTCTTTTACAACAGGGTCTTGCTCTGCCACCCAGGCTGTAGTGTGGTGGTGTGATCATGGTTCACTTCAGCCTCAACTCCCTGGGTCCAAGTGATCCTCCTACCTCAGCCTCCTGAGTAGCTGGGACCACAGGTATTCACCACCGTGCCTGGCATTTTTTTTTTTTTTTTTTTTTTTTTTTGAGATGGAGTCTCGTTCTTGTTGCCCAGGCTGGAGTGCAATGGCATGATCTCAGCTCACTATAACCTCTAGCTCCCGGGTTCAAGTGATTCTCCTGTCTCAGCCTCCCGTGTAGCTGGGATTACAGGCACCCACTACAATGCCTGGGCTAATTTTTTTTTGTATTTTTTCGTAGAGACTGGGTTTTACCATGTTGGCCAGGTTGGTCTCGAACTCCTGACCTCAGGTGATACACTCACATCAGCCTCCCAAAGTGCTGGGATTACAGGCATAAACCATCGTGCTCGGCCACCCGGCTAATTAAAACAAATTTTTTTTTATAAAGACGGGGTCTCCCTATGTCATTGCCCAGGCTGGTTTGGAACTCCTGGGCTCAAGTGATCCCTCTGCCTCAGCCACCCAAAGTGCTGGGATTACAGTTGTGAGTCACTGCACCTGGCCTTATTTTCACCTATTTATATAGCAATACTTTCTCACCATAGAACACTGGAAAGAAAAAAATTTTTTTATTATACCACCAAGTGATGGCTGCTATTCACATTTTTTTCCTTGATAGATTATGCTCAGTGAGGGTATGAATTACATCAGTTTTGGTTCGTTTCCATATCCCTAACACAGTGCCTGGCACACAGTCCACACCTAATTCATACTTGTTGAATGAGTATATTAATATTCTCTTGAGGTCTTTTATTTTTAAATAAATGGAGTCTTGCTATGTTGCCCAGGCTGGAGTGCAGTGGCTATTCACAGGCATGAAAATAGTGTAATATGACCTCAAACTCCTGGGCTCAATAGATCCTCCTGCCTCAGCCTCCCAAGTAGCTGGGACTACAGGTGAATACCACTATGCCTGGCTTAAGGCTTTTATTTTATGCTTTTCTTTTCTTTTCTTTTTTTTTTTAGACAGGGTCTCACTCTGTCACCAAGGCCAGAGTGCAGTGATGCGATCTCAGCTCACTGCAGCCTCGACCTCAGAGACCGCCCACCTCAGCCTTCCAAACGATCTGCCCATCTCAGCCTCCCAAGTAGCTGGGACCACAGGCGCATGCCACCACACCCAGTAATTTTTTTTGTATTTTTTATGGAGACGGGTTTCACCATGTTGCCCAGGCTGGTCTCGACCTCCTGAGCTCAAGTGATCTTCCTGCGTTGGCCTCCAAAGTGCTGAGTTTACAGGCGTGAGCCACTGTGCCCAGCCATGTATTTGTTTTTGTTTTTTTAGATGGAGTTTCGCTTTGTTGCCCAGACTGGAGTGCAATGGTGCCATCTTGGCTCACTGCAACCTCTGCCTCCTGGGTTCAAGCGATTCTCCTGTCTAAGCCTCCCAAGTAACTGAGCCAGCCATGTTTGTTAATAAAAATGAGGATAATACTGTATATATATGGTTATATTTCAGCTTTTTCACTTTTCAGTGTCTCCTGAGGCTTTTCTCATGTCATCAAATATTTTTCTAATTTAAAATATGGTATTTCCTAACTGCATGATGTTCCATTCAATCATACTTCATATAACCATTTTTCCTATGCAGATGAAATCATATAGTAGATACCATTTTGTGGCTTTCTTCTTCTGCTCAACGTAACGTATTTTAGAGATTCATTCATGTTGTTGCCTATATCAGTAATTATTTCTTTTTTATTAGCTGAATAGTACTCCATTCTATGGAATTTTACAATTACTATCTTAAAAAAAAGCAATGAATTGCTTATAGGTAGGAAGCTAGCACTCTTCCACAGCACACATACTGAAATAGGAATGATACAGAGAAGATTAGCATGGCTCCTGTGCAAGGATGACACATACATTTGGGATGCATTAAAAGAAAAAAAAAGAAGGAAACTGAGGGTCAGGGAAAGAAGTGAGAATTCACTTTTCTTGTACATACTTTTGCAGTATTTAATTTTTTTCTTTTTTTTTTTTGAGATGGAGTCTCACTCTGTTGCCCAGGCTGGAGTGCAGTGGCACGATCTCAGCTCACTGCAAGCTCCACCTCCCAGGTTCATGCCATTCTCCTGCCTCAGCCTCCCAAGTAGCTGGGACTACAGGCGCCCGCCACCTCGCCTGGCTAGTTTTTTGTATTTTTTTAGTAGAGACGGGGTTTCACCGTGTTAGCCAGGATGGTCTCGATCTCCTGACCTCGTGATCCACGCGCCTCAGCCTCCCAAAGTGCTGGGATTACAGGCATGAGCCACCGCGCCCAGCAATTTTTTCTTTTCTTGTCTTTTTTTTTTTTTTTTTTTTCTGGAGACAGAGTCTCACTTGCCCAGGCTGGAGTGCAGTGGTGCAATCTTAGCTCACTGCAACCTCCGCCTCCTGGTTTCAAGCAATTCTCCTGCCTCAGCCTCCTGAGTAGCTGGGACTATAGGCGTGCGCCACCACACCTGGCTAATTTTTTGTATTTTTAGCAGAGATGGGGTCTTACCATGTTGGCCAGGCTGGTCTCGAACTCCTGCCCTCAGGTAATCCACCCACCTCGGCCTCCCAAAGTGTTGGGATTACAGGTATGAGTATCATGCCTGGCCTTTAATTTTGTTAAATCATGGGCATGTGTTACTTTTGAAAAATATATTTAAAACATTAAAAAGAGAAAAATCCTGAGAGCAGAGCTGGGTTCAAATTGTACTTTCAACTACTTGTGTGACAGTGGGTAAGTGGCTTGATGCCTCTGGGCTCATTTCCCTCATCTGTAATATAATAATTCTGGTCCATATGAATCCTTGGTCTTTGGCCTCTTAGATACTCCAATTGGTCAGTTATCTTTTGAATCAAACTTTATCTACTGGGACATACTAAATTATTGCATATAAGAAATAGAGGTGATTGGCCGGGTGCGGTTGCTCACGCCTGTAATCCCAGCACTTTGGGAAGCTGAGGTGGGCGGATCACGAGGTCAGGAGTTCAAGACTGGCCTGGCCAACATAGTGAAACCCCGTCTCTACTAAAAATACAAAAAAATTAGCCGGGCATGGTGGCGGGCGCCTGTAATCCCAGCTACTTGGGAGGCTGAGGCAGGAGAATCGCTTAAATCTGGGAAGTGGAGGTTGCAGTGAGTCAAGATTGTGCCATTGCACTCCAGCCCAGGCGACAGTGCAAGACTCCATCACAAAAAAAAAAAAAAAAAAAAAAAAAGAAATGGAGGTGATTAGTGATTCATTATATCCACAAACACCTACTGAGCAACCACAATATAAATGGGCCATGCTAGAAACTGGAAATATAGGCTGGGTGCAGCAGCTCATGACTGTAAATCCCAGCACTTTAGGAGGCAGGCTGATGTGGGTGGACTGTTTGAGGCCAGGAGTTTGAGACAGCCTGGGCAACATAGCAAGGCCCCATCTCTACAAAAAAGAGATTAAAAAAATTAGCTGGGCGTAGTGGTGTGTGCCTGTAGTCCCAGCTACTCAGGAGGCTGAGGTGGGAGGATTGCTAGAGGCCAGGAGTTAGAGGCTGCAGTGAGCTATGACAGTGCCACTGCACTCTAACCTGGGCAACAGAGAAGATCCTGTCTCAAAATATATAAATAAATAACAATTTTTTAAAAAGAAGAAGCTGGATATAGTCTCTGCCTCAATAGTCTAGGTGGGGAAAACAGCCACATGTGAATAAATAATATCCACCATGCATTAGGTGGTTGATCTGTTTACAAAACGCTCCTGGTCCACAGAGGAAGGCTTTACCTCTACCTGGATGGACTAAGGAAGGCTTCAGAGAGGTGATTATAACAGGGCTGGATCTTAGGCCATGGCTGAACTTGTGAGTCAAAGTAGAGAAGGACGGGCATTTCCAGGCTATAAGGATCAAATATCCAAAGGGGTAGAGCCCTGAACATATCCACCATATTCCAACCCCATGCCTCTGTACAGCTTTACCCTATCTAGGACACCTCCCTTCCTCCTTGCTCTTCATATCCCATCCTTCCTTGGAGGGCCCTGGCCCTGAAAAATCATAGCAAATGGTTTCAAGTGGCCAGCCTGAAAGGTCTCATGGGGCTACAGACAGAGAGAAGCTATAGAGTCAGGGTCAGGCTGTGAAGGAGCTGTTGGGCCAGGTTTCAGGGTTTGAACTCGATCCCAAGGGCTCCAGGGAGTCACTGAAGGGAGATGAGAAGCAGCATCAATAGTCAGATTTTCTGTACAAAGTTGACTCTGGGCCGGGCATAGTGGCTCACACCTGTAATCCCAGTACTTTGGGAGGCTGAGGCAGGAGCATCGCTTGAGGTCAGGAGTTGGAGTCCAGCCTGGGCAACGTTGCAAGACTGAGTCTCTACAAAAAATTTTTAAAATTAGCTGGGTGTGGTGGTGTACACCTGTAGTCTCAGCTACTCAGGAGGCTAAGGTGGAAGGATTGCTTGAGCCTGGGAGGTTGAGGCTGCAGTGAGCTGTAATCATGCCACTGTACTCCAGCCTGGGGGACAGAGTCAGACCCTGTTTCAAAAAAAAAAAAAAAAAAAAAAGTTGATTCTGGGGTCAGTGTGGACAATGGATTAAGAGGTCAAGACCAAAGACTCAGGGACCAATTAGGAGGCTGATGCAGCGGAGCCCCTATTCACTCTCAGCCTTTATGCCCTGAGAATAGCTGATTCTATTATTGAATCAGTTGAGATGGATTCCCATAGAGAGCAAGACACGTTCCCTATGTCTGCCCCAAACAACCCAAAGTCTTTTGAAACCTCTACCAGGATAGGAAAGCAAGGCAATGCGATGGGTGAAGGTTTCTGGTAGTCTCAGCTTATACAGATGAAAGCCTTTCCAACCTGGTTTCCTCCGGGAGAAATCCATGGATCTAATGCCCTTTTCCAAACACAGAGATAGAAAGTGATGGGAACTATTAGGAGCAGTGCTGGACAGGAGGGCTGCAATCCCAGCTATCAGGAGGCTGAGACAGGGAGAACTGCTTGAACCTGGGAGGTGGAGGTTGCAGTGAAACTAGATTGTGCCACTGCACTCCAGCCTGAGCAGCCTGGGCGACAGAGTGAGACTCTGTCTCAATAAAAAAAAAAAATAAAAAATAAAATTAAAGAAAACATTGCAAACCAATGTGAAGGGACGTATTATTCAATAATAGTAATGCAAAAATTAACCGACTACTGTATTTTGGGGCCATCTCATAACATCCAAATAAAATGAACCTCGTTTAATGTGTTCCGGCAGTTCAGTCTGTTCTCACAGTAAGCTCTGGAGCCTGAGTTGTACCACAAAGTTATTCTTACCTTGAGGCAAACTTAGTCTGACCTGGAGGCCCTGATAGCCATTGCTCCTAGGACTGGGGAAGGGATGGTCATAACTCCTTAGGGGAGGGGAGTTCCCTAAGGAGTTATTCAACCTAAGGCAATTCTCTGGAGAAGGGGCAGCAATGAACTATCAGCCACCAGCCCTCAACAAACAGGCAGAGTACGGTAGCTCATGCCTATAATCCCAGTACTTTGAGAGGCCAACGCAGGAGGATCACATGAGCCCAGCAGTTCAAGGCTTCAGTGGGCTATGATGGCACCACTTCACTCCAGCTTGGGCAACAGAGCAAGACCTCATCTCTCTCTCTTTAAAAAAAAAAAAAAAAAGGCCGGGCGCGGTGGCTCAAGCCTGTAATCCCAGCACTTTGGGAGGCCGAGACGGGCGGATCACGAGGTCAGGAGATCGAGACCATCCCAACATGGGCTAACACGGTGAAACCCCGTCTCCACTAAAAAATACAAAAAACTAGCTGGGCGAGGTGGCGGGCGCCTGTAGTCCCAGCTACTCGGGAGGCTGAGGCAGGAGAATGGCGTGAACCCGGGAGGCGGAGCTTGCAGTGAGCTGAGATCCGGTCACTGCACTCCAGCCTGGGCGACAGAGCGAGACTCCATCTCCAAAAAAAAAAAAAGAAAAGAAAAGAAAAGAAAAGAAACAAACAAACAAAAAAGCAGCAACCAGAAGATGGTTATCCCTCATGGTGAAGGGTATCTGGGCAGAGCATCCCAGCCTCTGCTACAGGGAGGGCCTATTAATATTATTATAATCCCCACGTTACAAAAGAGGAAAGCAAGGCCTGAGAAGTGAAGGAACTTACCCACGCCCACAGCTGGAAGTGATGGTATCAAGGTCTGTTTGGTGTCACTGGTTGTTGTGGGAAGACTAAGCAGCTATTGAAACAGAGGACCAGCAAGGAACTTGGAGAAAGGCAGAGATACTGAGTGAATCTCCTTAGAAAGAGGCGGGGAAGGCTGAGGTGGGCAGATCACGAGGTCAGGAAATCGAGACCATCCTGGCCAACGTGGTGAAACCCCATCTCTACTAAAAATACTAAAAATACAAAAAAATTAGCTGGGTGTGGTGGCACACGACTGTAGTCCCAGCCACTCGGGAGGTTGAGGCAGGAGAATCACTTGAACCCTGGAGGCGGAGGTTGCAGTGAGCTGAGATCACGCCACTGCACTTTGTTTTTGAGACTCTGTCTCAAAAACCCAAAAACAAAAAAAACGGGGGGTGGGGATGTGAAGGGACAGGGCTGCAGGTTGCTTACAATTACTTTGCTAAAGCCAAGCTACAGAATAACATCTGGATTCTGTAAATTCATGTATACCATGCTTGAGGACTCAATGCCCCATATTCCACGTGGTGCTGTAGAAGAAGTTCAGGTACTGCATGTCTCTTGATGATGATGGTGTTCACTAGACCTCCGACCAGCTGTGTGACTTTGGGCAAGTTTCTTCACATCTCTGTGCCTCAGTTTCCTTATCTGTAAAATGGGGATAATCATATAAATCAGGTTGGTGTGAGGATTGAATGAGTATTTGTGGGTTTTTTTGGTTTTGTTTTTGAGATAGATGGAGTGTGTATCTGTGCCCAGGTTGAAGTGCAGTGGCACCATCTTGGCTCACTGCAACCTCTGCCTCCCGGGTTCGAGCGATTCTCCTGCCTCAGCGTTCCGAGTAGATGGGACTACAGGCGCCCACCATCACGCCCAGCTAATTTTTGTATTTTTAGCAGAGATGGGTTTTCACCATGTTGGCCAGGCTGGTCTCGAACTCCTGACCTCAGGTGATTCGCCCACCTCAGCCTTCCAAAGTGCTGGGATTACATGCATTGGCCACTGTGCCTGGCCCGCAACGTTTTCTTTTTCTTTTTCTTTTTTTTTCTTTTGGAGACAGTCTCGCTCTATCACCCAGGCTGGAGTGCCCTGGCATAATCTTGGCTCACTGGAACCTCCGCCTCCCGGATTCAAGGGATTCTTCTGCCTCAGCCTCTGGAGTAGCTGGGATTACAGGAGTGTGCCACCACGCTCGGCTAATTTTTGTATTTTTAGTAGAGACGGGGTTTCACCACATTAACCAGGCTGTTTTCAAACCCCTTACTTCAGGTGATCCACCCGCCTTGGCCTCCCAAAATACTGGGATTACAGGCATGAGCCACCTTGCCCGGCCCGCAATGTCTTACTAAACTTTTTATTTTTAGCTATCCTGTTGAGGTTCTTCCAGATGAATTTTAGCCTCTGACCCAGAGGTATGATTTGATAGGCGTGGAGTTCTGGTTACTTCTTAAATGAAGAACTTCCTCAGGATATCTGAACAATTCTCTTGGGTGGAAGCCTCAAGGACCATGAAAACAAAACCAAATTCTATTCGGCCCCTGAAGTCCTCTTGCCTCCTGCGGTTACTATCAAAGAGCTATGGTCAAAATTCCAAGGGATAATTCAGGGTCTGATTCCACTATCTATCCCCAGACCGCCTATACATAAATCTATTATTATTGGAGATTTACGATTAATCCTATAACATTTTAGGAGCTGTCCAGTATAATTTTCTGAAAGTCCAGTAAGGTAGCTGCACGTAGTTCCTGAATGCTTGAAACGTGAACGGAATTAATTTAAATTTCCATAGCTACATGTGACTACTCATTGGTCACTGCAGTAATTGTTAAGACTGGTTTTGCCTGTAACTTGCATGTTTTATTGGACATCAGTTTCAATATTTTATTTGCATTGCTAAAAGTCAAAATCCTTTTGACTTTGCCAGTTACTCAGTGAGAGGGCGGTTGGAGCCAGTTTCTGTTCTAGGCTTACAGTTTTAAGGGCAGATAAAGGTCAGTTTTTAACCTCGAGATGAACAGACTGTTAACCTTCTACGGACTTGCCCATGGGGTTCCACAGTGAGCCTGGGCCGGGGGAAGAAAAAAGGGGCTTCTAGCTGGGGAGTGACACACAGGGCACAAGAGGAGGTCCGGCCCTGGGGTCCCAGGAGCAGGGAGCTCCCCTCTCTTAGATGTGGAAAGTGAGGAAGGAGCAGGGCCTTGCTCAGAAACGGAGCTCCCCAATCCCCGACCGCCCTAGCTACTGGACTGGAACTAGGATGGACACGAATGTCCTTCTCACTGTACTGACTGCACTCAACACGCGAGAAAGATGAAGCGAGGGGATTTAAATGTGTGGGTTTGCTGAATGACCCACAAAAGCTGAAGGAGCGCGGCCGGACTTATCACACTACTTGAGACAAAGCGGGTGGGAGACCCAGAGGTGAGGAGGGAGGCCTGGGAGGTCAGGGGCTCTCTGCGAGGCGGTCCCAGGAGGCGGCGCAGAGCGGCCGCGAGGCCGCAGGGCCGGGTCGCAAAATGGCTGCGGCCGGGCCGGCCTCCCGCGCTGGCCACGCGGGCGGGTTTCAGGTGTTCCCGGCCTGGGCAGGGGCGGGCAGGAGAGAAGGGACCGGCTGCGAGGAGGGCTGGCTGAGGAGAAGCGAAAATGGGCTGTTAGGAGCAGGGACCCGGAGCCCCAGGAGCCGAGAAAAGAGCGTGCGCCGAGGCCTACGGCCTCCCGGGAAGGCGGAAGCGTGGGGAGGGCGGTGCTCTGGGCGGGAGGCCGGGCCGGGTCGGCTTGGACAGCGGGGCCGCGCGTGGGGCCTCGGCGCGCCGACGGCGGCGCGCGGGGCCGCTGGGAAGTTGTGAGAGCTGCGCGCGGGGGCGCGCTTGCGCGCACGAGGGCCCGGGCCGCGAGCAGCCGCGGCCGCTCCGGTCGCCACCCTTAGCAGCGGTCGCGGTCGCTGCCGAAGCTGTGTTCCCCGCCTTAGCCGCTGGCGCCTCCCAAGAGAGCGGCCGGTGGGCCTGCGTCCTGTCAGTGGCGTCGGAGGCCGGCGCTGCGGCGGCCGCGCCCTTCTGGTCCTCGGGCAGCGCTGAGGAGCCAGGGTCGGGCACGGCTGGCTGACGGCTCCGGGCAGCTGAGGCCGCCCGAGGAGAAGGCGGCAGCCGCGGCGGAGGCGCACGTCGGGCGGGCTCCTGGAGCCTGGAGGAGGCCGAGGGGACCATGTCCGGGAGGCGCTTGCACCTCTCCACCACCGACCGCGTCATCAAAGGTGCCTGGCGGGCCGGGCCTTCCTCGGGGACCCGCGGGAAACGGCCCTCGGCTGGGCGGCGGCTCGGGGCGGAGGGAGGCTGGGGCAGGGCTGCACCCACCCTAGGAGGGTTCGGAGGGGTGTAGACCGGGCCGGGCGGCAGCCTCCGAGAGCAGCCCCCCGGACCCGGCGTTTTCTGCTGCACATTGCCAGGTTCCCTCCCGAAGGGTTCAGGGTGCAGTGGGGACTTCTCCCACCACCCCCAAAGGGCCCAGAACCCCGTCTTTTTTTCTCTTTAAGAAACGACTCTGGGGAAGCCATCAGGAGTGGTGTGGGCAGGGAATTGAGTCGACTCTTCCAAGTGAGATATTTAAGATGAGATCTTTATTGACACCCACCCCCCACCCTTTTTTTTAGGACGTATACTATGTGCCTTTTGACCCACTTTCTCTAGATCATTGCAAGTCACTGCTATTACTGAAATAAACTTAGTATGGGGAAGTCAGATACATCCGTTATATGATGTTTAAAATAAGTTTACGGAGCTCTTGGCATGGTAATGGTATTTTATTTTGCCTTTGGTTATGAAGGCTTGGAGAATGATGTTTTCTGATTCGAATGTGTACCTGCATTAGATTTCTCTTGTTGTTATAAGAACAAAATGTAAAGGGCTCCTTGCTTTCTAAATCTTGCAGGGTTTTAGGTTACAGTTGTTTCTGCCTTTGAACTAAGAAGATGGATTAAACATAACCACTCATTTACATGCTGCTTTTATTCAGCTGTAAGACTTAGGCACAACCCTTCTCTCTGAGATTAACAATCGGTTTGAAAGCGCTATTTTGTAAGAGTAAGAAGAGAATAGACTTAGACCAGCTATGTTAGTGGCGTCTGGATGCAGGGGTTAGCCTGACAGTGGGGAAAATTATTAAGATAATTTTCTTCTTTTTCATTTTGGTATTAGAGAAAGGCAACTAATATTGGTGATGGGAATACATTTTTAAAAGGTGAAACGCCTTATTGCATGTTCAGGGAGGGGGAAGAATTTTAGTGTATAACTTAGATTTTTTCCCCCATCTTCCCAAATCAGCCTCATAAATGTTAATTATCTATACTACATAATTATAATGGGATTTTTTGAGATTTATCTACTTAGGATTTATCTACTGTCGTTAGAGATACAACTGAATTGTTCATCTAACTGACATCCCCTGAACAGCTAAATTATTTTGACCATGTAAATGTAAGTCTTCATATTCATAGTGTATAGCCTATAAGAAGTATAGGCTTCTCTTAAGATTCAGAGTGTACTAAACATAACCTTTTTTGAGGAATCAAGGTCATCACTATGTACATTAATTTCTGTACTGTGCTGTTAATATGGCTGGTGCGTTCTGCTGTATAAAGGTGTTGGCAGTTTTGTCCTGTACTAAAATGACTCCTCACTGCTATACCAATTCAGTGTTTTGTCTGCTTTTAGTTTCTCTCTTCAGTACTGTTTTCTGTCAAAATGTGCCCTTACTGCTTTCTAATCTGCTTCGTCTAAGCTGAAGTAGGCAGGGAAACCAGATAAACCAGAACTGTGGGTCAAGTCAGAATAAATAGGATCTTAGTGAAGCTTAGTGCAGCCCTCAGGAATCTCACAATCTAATCACCATTGCACCATGTAATTTCCACCATAACATGTCATAAGATCAAAAGAAAATTAATTTAAATGACCCTTAAATATAGTAATAAATATAGTAAAATAAAATGTAATAAAATAAAACAGTTAAAATGCAGGGGTTGGGAGCAGGCATGGTGGCTCATGCCTGTAACTCCAGCACTTTGGGAGGCCCGTATGGGCAGATCAGTGAGGTCAGGAGTTCGAAACCAGCCTGGCCAACATGGCAAAACTCCATCTCTACTAAACATACAAAAATTAGCTAGGCATGGTGGCAGGCACCTGTAATCCCAGATACTTGGGAGGCTGAGGCAACAGAATTGCTTGAACCCGGGAGGCGGAGGTTGCAGTGAGCCAAAATGGTGCTACTGCATTCCTGTCTGGGTGACAGAATGAGACTCTCTCTAAAAAAAAAAAAAAAAAGGCCGGGCGTGGTGGCTCACGCCTGTAATCCCAGCACTTTGGGAGGCCAGGCGAGTGGATCACGAGGTCAGGAGATCGAGACCATCCTGGCTAACACGGTGAAACCCAATCTCTACTGAAAATACAAAAAATTAGCCGGGCGTGGTGGTGGGCGCCTGTTGTCCCAGCTGTTTGGGAGGCTAAGGCAGGAGAATGGCGTGAACCCAGGAGGCGGAGCTGGCAGTGAGCCAAGACTGGGCCACTGCACTCCAGCCTGGGCAACAGAGCGAGACTCCATCTCAAAAAAAAAAAAAAAAAAAAGCAGGGGCTGGTTTATTGCTAGGCATGCTTATGGTTAAATAAACCCTGTCATCATATCCTGCAGGATGCAAATTTATTCTTTACCAAAATTAATTAGCACATATTGTGTACTTTTTTAAAAAATTTTTTTTATTTTTTATTTTTTTTTGAGATGGAGTTTAGTTCTTATTGCCCAGGCTGGAGTGCAATGGCACGATCTCGGCTCACTGCAACCTCCACTTTCCAGGTTTAAGCTATTCTCCTGCCTCAGCCTCCCGAGTAGCTAGGATTACAGGCATGCACCACCACACCTGACTCATTTTGTATTTTTAGTAGAGATAGGGTTTCTCTATGTTGGTCAGGCTGGTCTCAAACTCCCGACCTCCAGTAATCCACCTGCCTCGGCTTCCCACAGTGCTGGGATTATAGGTGTGAGCCATCGTGCCTGGCCTTATTGTGTACTTTAAAGACTACTCTTAAATGAAATAGAAGTAATTTCAGGTCCTTAGAATGTATGGATTTCTCTCCTATATAAAAACTTAGCATAAGAGCTTGACCACAGCATTTGTGGCTTCATGGTGACTTATGTTGCTTTTTTCAGGGTTTTCCAGAGTTTGAAATAGTTGAAGAAAATGAGATGTCACTGTGTGCATAGCGAAGGTCCATTGTATCGGGTACTGAACCTTGGTCTGATGCTATCTTGTTTAGCCAGGGCTGTCTGTATTTATTCACAGCTTAAAGCTTTTTCAGAAGTGATACCACACCCCAGTTATTTTTGGTTCTGTCATTTCCTGTTAACTTTAAAGTGTACCTAATTGTTCTGTTTGAGCAAAATTTGGAGAAGAGTGGGAGTGGTTTGTATTTTAGATGTCCTTTAAACAGCAGCTTTCTTAAATTGAAGGATGTGGCTGGGCGTGGTGGCTCACACCTGTAATGCCAGCTACTTGGGAGGCTGAGGCAGGAGCATCGCTTGAACCCGGGAGGCGGAAGTTATAGTGAGCCAAGATCGTGCTACTGTACTCTAGCCTGGGCGACAAGAATGAAACTCAGTCTCAAACCAAAAAAATATCATCTGTAAAATAGGGTTAATAATACCTTCCCTGTCAAGCCTAGGTCATGCAAGTGACATAAAGGATGTGAAAAGGTCAAGTTAAGGTAGTACTTTGAAACATGATAATAGGTTGGTAATAGATTGCTTACTACAGAACTGGTTAGTAGAGGTATCATTAACGTTTGAAAATATCAGAATTAGAAAGTATATGAAATTATAAGCTACGAAACTGTTCCTAGTCAGGAGAATACCTGTTCTAGAACATAACCGATATGTGGGTGAAATCTCATCCGTAACAATGTGAAGAGACCAGCACAGTTCTGTCTGGTACTTCCCAGGCAGCAGATTTCTTCTCTATCTGTTGAAGGTGTTTATTTTATGTCTAAACATTCTTATGATTTTACTCATTCATTAAATGTTTATTGAGTGCCATCTGCAATGTACCCTAGTAGGTTGCTCATTCATTTCTTCTTTGCTTTAAAAGTAGCATTTCTGTGAGCCTCTAAAGCAGTATGTATGCACTGGGGCACCACTACTGGTATCTGAACCAGAGAACTAGGAACTCAAATGATTAAATTGTGATATTCTTTCTGCTTTTTTTTTTTTTTTTTTTTTTTCTTGTTTCCAAGTTTCTTTTCCTGTTTAAGGACATGTTTTTTCTTTGACAGTGATTTTTATAAAAGCAGTTTATTTCCCTGGAATGAATCTTTTCAGAAGCAACAAGGAAATTTCAGTAGGAATTACATGACAAATAGAGAGAATCCATTGTCTTATTTTGTTATTTGATGGCCAGATGGGGTTTAACAGAAAAGTCAGATTTCTTTTCAGTAAGGTGCTGATACATTTCTCCCTTTCTCTTACAATTTACATATATTGGGTATTTACAGAGTACTGTACCATTTTTACCACACATGGGAGGCTACTGTTTCTTTAATATCATGGCACTGGGAATATTGTGCTTATGGCTTTCTTAAAATATTTTAATATTAGTGTGGACAGAAATTACTATTTCCACAAATATACCCTCAACCCGATTTTAGTCTCTGGTACCTATACTTCATTTCTTTCCACAGCTCTCGCCCCATTCTCCCTTTTTTATATCGATAATGGATTTACCAAGGGTTTAAAGTTTTTTTCTCTTAAATATAAGCTTAATCCTGCTACTTATAGAATTTGAAAATCAGAGAGGTAAGAGAAGAAAGACTTCATATTCCTTCCCAGCAGAAATAACTGCTTTTAATACCTTTGTGTATTTCCATCTGCAGGTATATTTTGAATTCAAAGGAAAATGGATCACACATATTAAAGCTTTTGTTATGCAAATATTTCATACTATTTTAACATAAATATTGTCATTTTACCTAAGTATTTCCATAGTGGTTTCAATCAGCACAGAAATGGTTTCAAAGTGCTTATATTAATATTTTGGTTCTTTATATTTTCAGTGGGGCACACATCAATCACTTGATACAATACCAACCCAGAAGAAACATTTTCAAGTATAAATGTTCAATGTGAATATGTTTTAAAGTTGATATCTCCTGGATTTGTCAACAGTATTTGTTTAATTTATGCTTCGTTTACCATTTTAATTAACAGGCTGACAAACTTTTGAAACTTTCAAAATCAGTACTAATTGAGATTCATACATCTGAGTAGAAATCTGGAACCTCTGAAAGGGCATTTTAATTTAAACGCTTAATTTTTGTTTTTATTTTTTTGAGCAAGGATAAAGTATTCTTCCTTACCTACATGTTATTGGTTGTGATCAAAGCTTTATTTATGGTCTGACATTTGATAATTAAGCTTTCTCTCTTTTATTGCATTTTAAAATGGGATTAAAAATTTTTTTTGCCTTATGTCATTTTTAGCACACCATAACTTTTACTGAAGTATATACGGGAAAATGTACAAATTACAAATGTACAGCTTAGTGAGTTGTTACAAATTTAGCTCCCATGTACCCATGTAACTGCTCAACCAAAATAAATAAATTACCAGAACCCCAGAAGCAAGCATGAGTTCATGTTCAGTCACTGCTTTCCATCCCTAAATGGGCAACAGTGGGGAAAACATGACACTTGTAACCATTATTCTGGCTTCAAATATCATATTTGTAAAGTAACAAATATTTGTAAATCACGTCTTACTGTAAAGTGAAAAACAAAAGGGATTCTTTGAGAGAAAAATGCCAAGGACTCATTACTTAAAGTGGAATAATTAATTAAAGACCTTTTCCTAAACATTTTTGGAAAAAGCTAATTTTTAGGACAGATATGGTGACTCACGCCTATAATCCCAGCACTTTGGGAAACCAAAGTGAGTGGATCACCTGAGGTCAGGAGTTGGAGACCAGCCTGGCCAACATGGCGAAACCCAGTCTCTATTAAAAATACAAAAATTAGCTAGGCATGGTGGTGCACACCTGTAGTCCCAGCTACTCGGGAGGCTGAGGCAGGAGAATTGCTTGAATCTGGGAGGCGGAAGTTGTGGTAAGCCGAGATTGCGCCACTGCACTCCAGTCTGGGTGACAGAGCAGGTCTCAAAAAAAAAGGCTGATTTTTAGACATACGTCTATTAGAGACAAAATTATTCAGTTAATTCTGGGATTTGTAGTCATTTTGGAGCTTTGGCTGCTACTTAATTGCTAAATGACTAATGGGAATAAAGGGATGTCTTATAATCATTACCATCATTGGGTGCAATCATTACTAGACTATAATGCTCCTTTATAGTTTTTTTTGGTAGGGGACAGGGTCTCGCTCTGTTGCCCAGGCTGGAGTACAGTGGCGCAATCACAGCTCACTGCAGCTTCGGCTTCCTGGGCTCAGGTGATCCACCTCAGCTTCCTAAGTAGTTGGAACCACAGGCATACACCACCGTGCCGGGCTAATTTTTTTTTTTTCTTTTTTTTGAGACAGAGTTTTGCTCTGTCGCCCAGGCTGGAGTGCAGTGGCGCAATCTTGGCTCACCGCAAACTCTGCCTTCCGGGTTCACGCCATTCTCTTGCCTTAGCCTCCCGAGTAGCTGGGACTACAGGCATGAGCCACCGCGCCTGACCTAATTTTTGTATTTTTTATAGAGACGGAGTTTCGCCATGTTTTTGAGGCTGGTCTTGAACTCCTGGGCTCAAGTGATCCTCTTGCCTTGGTCTCCCAAAGTGCTGGGATTACAGGTGTGAGCCACTGCGCCCTGCCTTTTATAGTTTTAATGTTAAAATTTAGCAGCCTTTTAAATTTCAAAACTGAGACCTAAAACTTTCAACCTAACCTAAGTGGTATCTTTCTTAGTTATCTTTATATTCTATCTAGTTATCCAGATGAATGTAGAAAGAACTTTTAGTTCCCCATATTCAGTTTTGTTTTATTGGCACATTAGATTATCCTGAAGTCTTTTAGTTTCTTAAGTCTTCATTTGTTGTTAGAAGAGGGTTTAACTTGGTAACCAGGATCTTTAAATTGGGCACAGAAAGATATACTGGATGGCTAGACAAGACAATGTATTTCTTTGATTATCATGATTAGATTTACTAATTGGTAACAGTTAATGAAGGTTTTTTTGCAACGTCTAGACAATGTCAGCCCAAGAGACTGAAATTCTAAATGAACAAACACTGAGAAATATTTGAAGAATTCATTCAATAATTGCCTATGTAACATTCTTGCTGAAAGTGTTTAGTTTAAGCTGAACCTAGTTATAGTAGTCAGACAAATCCAGTTTGTGGGGCTTTTTTTTTTTTTTTTTTTTTGAGACGTGTCTCGCTCTGTCCCCTAGGCTGGAGTGCAGTGTTGTGATCTCGGCTCACTGCAAGCTCCACCTCCCGGGTTCACGCCATTCTCCTGCCTCAGCCTCCTGAGTAGCTGGGACTACAGGTGCCCGCCACTGCGCCCGGCTAATTTTTTGTATTTTTAGTAGAGACGGGGTTTCACCGTGGTCTCGATCTCATGACTTTGTGATCCGCCCGCCTCGGCCTCCCAAAGTGCTGGGATTACAGGCGTGAGCCACTGCGCCCGGCTGTTTGTGGGGCTTTCTATAGGACAGTTGGCCTGAACTCTAAAAATTTCAAAGTGATGAAAAACGAAACAAAACAAAAAGGGCAGGAAGACTATTCTAGATGAAAGAAGTTGAAAGAGAAATGACAGTGTCAAGCCTGGATTAAGAAAATAAAAACTGTAGAGGACATTTTGGGGATAACTGGGAAAATTTGAATATGTACGGAGTATATATTAGATGGTATTATATCATTGGTTTTTTGTTTTTTTTTTTTTTGAGATGGAGTTTCGCTGTTGTTGCCCAGGCTGGAGTACAACTCACTGCAACCTCTGCCTCCCGGATTCAAGAGATTCTCCTGCCTCAGCCTCCTGAGTAGCGGGGATTCCAGGCATGCACCACCATGCCTGGCTAATTTTGTATTTTTAGTAGAGACGAGGTTTCTCCATATTGGTCAGGCTGGTCTCGAACTCCTGACCTCAGGTGATCTGCCCGCCTCAGCCTCCCAAAGTACTGGGTTTACAGGTGTCAGCCACTGCGCCTGGCCTATATCATTGTTAAATGACTTGAATGTGACGATATGGTATTATGGTTATATAGGAGAATGAGCTTACTTTTAGGCAGTACCTGATGAAGTATTTATGTTGAAATAACGTGATGTTTGCAGTTTGCTTTTAAATTGTTTTAAAAAAATCATTTGTAGAGAAGAAAAGCAAAAGTGGCAAAACATTTACTATGGTGAATCTAGGTAAGAGCATATATGTGTTCATTTTATGATTCTTTCACTTTTTAAATAGATTTCAGTTTTTCAAAATGTAAAGTTGGGGAGAGCCAGGCGTGGTGGCTGTCACCTGTAGTCCCAGCTGCTTGGGAGGCTGAAGCGAGAGGATCACTTAAGCCCAGGAGTTCCAAGGCTTCAGTGAACTATGATTGCACCACTGTACTCCAGCTTGGGTGACAGAGCGAGCACCTATCTCTATTTAAAAAAGAAAAAAAAATTAGAGAGAAAAAAGTACAATTAAGAAATGGCTCAGCTGGGTGCAGTGGTTCATGCGTGTAATCCCAGTATTTTGGGAGGCCAAGGCGGCTGGATCGCTTGAGCTCAGGAATTCGAGACTAGCCTGGCAACATGGTGAAACCCCATGTCTACAAAAAATACAAAAAAGTAGCTGGGTGTGGTGGCCTGCACCTGTGAACCCAGCTACTCGGTAGGCTGAGGTGGGAGGATCACCTGAGCCAGGAGGCGGAGGTTGTAGTGGGCCAAGATAGCGCCACACTCCAGCCTGGGTGATTGAGACCCCATCTCAAAAAAAAAAAAAAAAAAAAAAAAAAAGAAAGAAATGCTTCAAAACAGCTACAGCTAGGTTTAGGAAAGGTTGTCATCATATTTGAGGATTCAGTAGTGTCTTAATGGGGGAAAGCTGAAAAGAACAAAACGAGCCTTAAAGAATATTATAGCTGACATGAAGTGGAGGCAACTTGTTTAGCATAAACAGTAGTTGTTTCAGCTACATGATGGGGGTTGGAAAAACATACAGAAGTCAGTATGGAGAAAGAAAAGGTACTTAACTAAGGAGTAGAGAGAAGATGGGCAAACTAGAAGGGCCAGAGAATTGAAAGACGTAAAATGAAGAAAAGGAAGAAGAGGGATAGTTGAAAACTGCAGTTGACATCAATTTCATTAAGGGGACAGCAACACTATTTTGATGACTATTTTTTTTCTTGAGACAGAGTCTTGCTGTTGCCCAGGCTGGAATGCAGTGGCGCAGTCTCGGCTCACTGCAACTTCTGCCTCCCGGGTTCAAGCGATTATCCTGCCTCAGCGTCCTGAGTAGCTGGGATTACAGGTGTGCGCCACCACGCCTGGCTAATTTTTTTTTTTTTTGTATTTTTAGTAGAGATGGGGTTTAGTAGAGACCATGTTGGCCAGGCTGGTCTCAAACTCCTGACTTCAGGTGATGCGCTCTCCTTGGCCTCCCAAAGTGCTGGGATTACAGGCCTGAGCCACTGTGTCCGTCCCCCAGCCTACTTTAATACTACAGGTTGAGTGTTCCTAATCCAAAATCTGAAATTCTCCAAAATCTGAAGCTCTTTTGAGTGCCAGATGACATCACAAGTGGATACTTTCTTTCCTGACCTCATGTGATGGGTTGTAATCAAAACCTGGGGCCATAACCCAAAGTCTTTTCAGTGTCCTCGAGGAAAAAAGACCCTCCCAGCCGCCTTCGGTTGTGATATATCTTTTCCATGCACAGCATAATGATGATGTCCAGGCAACCACAGATTGACCACATAGGTGGCTGGGATAGTGACACATTTGCTTTCTGATCATTCAGTGTACACAAATTGGTTTTGTGCACAAAATTATTAAAAATATTTATAAAATTACCTTCACATTCGGTGTATATGAAACATAAATGAATTTTGTGTTTAGACTTGCGTTCCATTCCCAATACATCTCATTATGTATATGCAAATATTCCTAAATCTGAAACAATCTGAAATCTGAAATGCTTCTGGTCCTAAGTCCTTTGAATAAGAGGTCATACTTGTCCCTAGAATGTTTTATATCTGTGAATGGGCTCTTTGCTTCTGTGCATAATTTTTTTTTTTTTAATTAAATTTTTAGAGATAAGGTCTCACTCTGTTGTCCAGGCTGGAGTGCAGTAATGCGATCAATGCTCACTGTGGCCTCAAACTCCTGGCCTCAATTGATTGTCCTGCCTCATCCCTCCAAGTAGCTGGGACTACAGGTGTGTGCTGCCATGTCTGGCTAAATGTTTTATTTTTATTACTTTTAAGTTGTAGTGACAGGGTCTTGCTATGTTGCCCAGCCTGGCCTCAAACTCCTGGCCTCAAGTGTTCCTCCTGCCTCCCAAAGAGGTGGGATTACAGGCATGAGCCACTGTGCCTGGCTCTGCATAGCATCTTGTCCCTCAACTTGACCAGCTCCTGTTTATCTTTCAAGATTTAGCCAAGGGGACTTCTGAGAAGCTTTTTCTCCTCTGCTAAGAAGCTGTGGAGAGTTTGAGAACATGGGCTTCGGTCAGACATACCTGGATTCAAATTCTGGTTTTTGTTTTCTTTTGTTTTGTTTTGTTTTTCCAAGGAGATGGGGTCTTGCTCTATTAACCAAGCTGAAGTGCAGTGGCACGATCATAGCTCACTGAAGCCTCAAACTTCCAGGCTCAAGTGATCCTCTTGCCTCATCCTCATGCCTGGGACTACAGGCATGTGTCACCATGCCCAGCTCAAATTCTTTTAGTGATGCGTGACTTTGGATAAATCACTTACCCTTATTTTACCTGCATTTCTTTATCTGTAGAAGAGGGATAATGAAACTTGCAGTGGCAATCACATAGTGAGTGCTCCGTATGTGTTATGTTAGGTGCTGCTGCTGCCATCACTATCATCATTATCATCATCATCATCATAAGAGTTGCTGTCTCCTACGAGCTCCCATAAACAATCTCATTGCTTTGCAAATCGCTTTAAATGTTTTCTTGTGCTTTCTTCACAATAAACTGCTCTGTTTAAGGGCAACCACTGTGTATCCTTAATGCTGAATGCAGTGCCTAACACATGCTTAGGTGCTTAGTAAATAAGTATGTGCAAGCATAAGAAGCTTATTTTATGGATGACAGTGTAAGAAAGAGTACAGACTCTGTTGATTACCAGCCGTGTGGCCTTTGAGCTTTGTTATTTATTTTCCTTGCCACAGGGGTGAAATGGGAGATAGTGCCTACCTCAGAATTTAAAGATTACGTCTCATGTTGTATGTAAAGTGCTTAGCCTAGTACCCATAGTGGGTGGTTAATAAATGTTAGCTATTATTTTAAAAATAAATCAATCTTGGATCTTGGCAAGATTTGACAGCAGATCTATTTTACTTTAAGTGACATGTGAAATGAAGATTTAAGAGTATTGTATTTTATATAGTCCCACTTACATAGTTGCTTAGTGATTCAGAGTTCTGAGAAATGCATCCTTAGGCGATTTCATCATTATGCAAACATCATACAGTGTACAATTAGCCCTTAGTATACGTGAGAGCTTAGTTCCAGGACCCCCACATATACCAAAATCCCTGAATACTCAAGTCTAGAAGTTGACCCTGTGGAACCTGAGTATTCAAAAAGTTGGCCCTCTGTATTTGCAGAATTGGGTTTTGCGTCCTGTGTTTGGTTGAAAACAAATCTGCATATAAGTGAACCAGTGCGGTTCAAACCCATGTTGTTTGAGTTAACCATACTTACACAAACCTAGATATAATATATATCTGCAAACCTAGATGTTACACACCTAGGCTGTATGGCATAGCCTGTTGTTCCTAAGCTACAAACCTGTGCAGCATGTTACTGTACTGAATACTGTAGGCAACTGCAACACAACAGTAAGTCTTTGGGTATCTCAACATATCTAAACCTAGAAAAGGTATAGTAAAAATACAGTATTAAAGATAAAAAATGGTCCACCTGTAGAGGGCACTTAACATGAATAGGGCTCGCAGGACTGGAAAATTGCTCTGGGTGAGTCAGGGAGTGTGTGGTGAGTGAAAGTGAAGGCCTAGGACATTACTGTACAATACTGTAGGCTTTATAAACACTGCACACTTTAGGCTATGCTAAACTTATCAAATACCTTTCTTCAATAGTAAATTAGCCTTAGCTTACTGTAACTTATACTTTATAAACTTAAAAAATTTTAAACTTTTTAACTCTTTCGTAATCATACTTAGCGTAAAACACAAACACATACAGCTGTACATACTTTCATATCCTTATTCTTATAAGCTTTTACTATTTCAAACATTTCTTATTTTTTAAAACTTTTTTGGCCGGGCGCGGTGGCTCAAGCCTGTAATCCCAGCACTTTGGGAGGCCGAGACGGGTGGATCACAAGGTCAGGAGATCGAGACCATCCTGGCTAGCATGGTGAAACCCCGTCTCTACTAAAAAAATACAAAAAACTAGCCGGGCGCCGTGGCGGGCGCCTGTAGTCCCAGCTACTCGGGAGGCTGAGGCAGGAGAATGGTGAACCTGGGAGGCGGAGCTTGCAGTGAGCTGAGATCCGGCCACAGCACTCCAACCTGGGCGACAGAGCGAGACTCCGTCTCAAAAAAAAAAAAAAAAAAAAAAAAAACAACTTTTTTGTTAAAAATGAACACACTGACCAGGCGCGGTGGCTCACGCCTGTAATCCTAGCACTTTGGGAGGCTGAGGCGGGGGGGATCACGAGGTCAGGAGATCAAGACCATCCTGGCTAACACGGTGAAACCCCATCTCTACTAAAAATACAAAAAAAATTAGCTGGGTGTGGCGGTGTGTGCCTGTAGTCCCAGCTGCTGGGGAGGCTGAGGCAGCAGAATGGTGTGAACCCGGGGGGCGGAGCTTGCAGTGAGCCGACATCGCCACTGCACTCCAGCCTGGGTGACAGAGCCAGACTCCGTCTCAAAAAATAAATAAATAAAAAATGAATACACACCACACACATTAGCTGAGGCCTCCAGAGAGTCAGGATTATCAATGTCAATGTCACTGTCCTCTACCTCCACCTCCTGTCGCACTGGAAGGTCTTCAGAGGAATTGACAGGCATGGGGCTGTCATCTATGACAACAGTGCCTTCTCATGGAATACCTCCTGAAGGACCTGTCTGGGGCTGTTTTACAGTTACCTTTTTGTGTTTTGTTTTGTTTTTTTTTGTTTTTTGAGTAAGTAGAAGAAGTATACCCTAAAGTAATGATAAAAAGGGTGGTATAGTAAATGTATAAGCCACTAACTTATTTGTTGCAATAGGTTTGTTTACACCAGCAATACCACAAATGTGAGTAGTAGTAGTGCCTTATACCATGATGTTAAGACAGGCGAAAACATCACTAGGTGACAGAAATTTTTCAGCTCCATTATAATCTTACAGGATCTCTGTCATATATATGATCTTGTAGGCTGAAATATTGCTATGTGGCACATGACTGTTTTTTAACTTTAGTGTCTTAGATATTGAAAGGATTTAAACCTAAATTGCTTAAGAAGAAAAATGGTGAAATTTTCCTTTCCCCTAGTATAGATAGAATTTTGGAAGTGATATATTCATAAATATTTGATGAGTTCCTATTATATGCGGCACATTTCTGGTTATGCTTAGAAGGTTAAATACTGCTTGAAAAGTACTCATGCAGTGTAGCATGTAATAGCCTCTCAAAAATGTTACAGAAATTTAGAACAATGTAGTGACCTATGACTAATCCCACTGCAAAAGGAGCAGATGACTAAATTGTAGACAATACCTGGTGTGAAATGTTTGTTCTTTTGATCTGTAAATTGATAATCCTTTAATGTTTAATCTGACTGTGACTAGTGGCCTGAAGAGGTAAGACTTCTTCTGTGTTTTTATGTGTGTGCCTACATATGTTTTTTTCTTGTGACCTAAGGCTTTGTTGAAGTTTAAAATAGAGTGATTTTAATGAATGGCTGGAGTAATAAAGATAATTGGTGGGTTTTTCCATGGAAGCAAGTTGTATATTTTTAACTATTTTGCACTGCTTTATGAAAAACATATGCCACTATAGAAGTTATTGTTTCTGTTGACTATCACTGGTAGGGATTATTACTTAGTTGGTTCCAGGAGGCCCAGTTCTTAGCTAATACTTTGAAAGTGAATTCTGTGACTATCAAAGACCAGAAGGAATAATCTCAAAGAACCTGATCAGATCATGGAACTAAAATCACTTGTTCTAGTGAGGAACAGTTGAAAAGGCAACATAAGACTTTTGGTAATAATATTTAATGTAATTTATTTAGCAGTATTTAATTTGTTCATGATTGGCAAAGCAGGTGAGTAGATTAGGAAATGAGTCTGAAAAAGTAGGGCAGGCCTGCTGGCTTAAAATAGGAATGAAAGCAGTGAACAGAGATAGCTGTTTAGGCAAATCCTAGTGTCCCATGAGGATAAGACTACCACAATAATCTAAAAATAATAGCTTATAGGCCAATAACTTTTAAGGTTTATGTTCCTACTTACCGCAGGTCATCACCTATGTGGCTGTTTCTCATTTATGCAGATCTACATCAGATTTTACTCGTGTTTACCTGAAAATACATATTGTTTATGTAGTCGGTGTATATTGTAGCATACAGGATCTGACCTTGAAAAGGCTGCAGAATTTCTTGAGTGTACTTTAGGAACTTAGTTTTTCAAAATTTATTTAATTTTTATTTTGGTAATTATAGATTCACAGGAGGTTGTAAATAAAGAAATGTAAAGGGAAGTCCCATACACCTCTCCCCTAACTCCCTTCCCTCTCTTTGCAGTGTCAGTATCCTACACCACCACAGTACTATACCAAAACCAGGAAATGGACGTTGGTACAGTCCATAGAGCTTGTTCAGATTTCACCAGTTATATGTGCATTCCTGTCTGTATATGTATGTTTAACTTTATGCAATTTCACATGTAGATAGCATAATTGCCAGCACAATAAGGGTACTCAACAGTACAGTAACCACAAGATTTAGTTACTTCCCCTGAATAGCTACACCAGTCCCCTTTCTCCACCGGAAACTCAGTTTTATAGTTTGGCTATTGTTTTTAATCATGTGCAAACCTGGTTTGATTAAGGTTTTTGCTTCTGATTTGGAAGCCTTGTTAAATAATTTTTAATGAAATGCAGGTAGTCTGAAAGCAACTGACACATGGTAAAAAGCTAGATTTGGGAACACTGAAAGACTTCTTGGATGCATAGGCTTAGAATGATTCTCAGCTATGATTTATTTCCTTCCTCCCTTCCTCTCTTCCTTCCCTTCCCTCCCTCTCTTCCTTCCTCTCCCTCCCTCCCTCCCTCCCTCCTTCCCTACTCTCCCTCAATAGTCTGTAATATTGAAATATTTCATTAAAAATATATAATATATTATGTATATATCTGAAATTTTCTCCTTTCTTCCTTTTAATATACTTTCTCTTTATCTTGATACCAAGAGTGCTGCTATAGCAAACACCTATTTATTTATTTATTTATTTTTAAGAATTTAAAAAAAAATTCAGTGGATCTCAGCTCACTGCAACCTCCACCTCCTGGGTTCAAGCAGTTCTCCTGCCTCAGCCCCTGGAGTAGCTGGGACTATAGGTGCGTACCACCATGCCCGACTAATTTTTGTGTTTTTTAGTAGAGTTAGGGTTTCACTATGCTGGCGAGGGTGCTGCTCCGGGCCTCAAGTGATCCACCTGCCTCAGCCTCCCAAAGTTCTGGGATTACAGGCATGAGCCGCTGCACCCGGCCCAGGTCTCAACTTTCTCATACCCTTAATTGAGTTCTGTAGCCATCTTTGATTTCCCCCTTTATAATCTTCCATACTTACAGTCTGAACCATACAATGTACTGCTTAACTATTCTGTGTTTATATCTTGTTTTATGTGAATTCTACTCAACTAGAGCATATGATTCTTCAAGGTAGAATAAATGTGTTAAACTTGTATATTTCGGCCAAGCGCAGTGGCTCATGCCTGTAATCTCAGCACTTTGGGAGGCCAAGGCAGGCGGATCACCTGAGGTCAGGAGTTGGAGATCAGCCTGGGCAACACGGTGAAACCCCGTCTCTACTAAAAATACAAAATTAGCCAGGCATGGTGGCACATGCCTGTAATCCCAGCTGCTTGGGAGGCTGAGGCAGGAGAATCGCTTGAACCTGGGAGGTGGAGGATGCGGTAAGCCGAGATCGTGCCATTGCACTCCAGCCTGGGCAACAAGAGTAAATCTCCATCTCACCAAAAAAAAAACAAAACAAAGCAAAAAAAAAACTTGTATATTTCACACATTACCCATACAATGTGAGCAGGTAGTAGGTACCAGATAAACATTTAGTTATTTAACTAGAATGTAATTACTGCCCTCGTATTTTTCCCTAGCACTTTCAAACGTTACTCAAAGAATCCTTCTAGCTCTTTGATACAAATTTTAGAACTTCACTATTAATAAATTTCAGCTGGGCTTGGTGGCTCACATCTGTAATCCCAGCACTTTGGGAGGCTGAGGTGGGTGGATCACCTGAGGTCAGGAGTTTGAGATCAGCCTGACCAACATGGTGAAACCCCCATCTCTACTAAGAATACAAAAATTAGCTGGGCGTGGTGGTTCTCAACTGTAATCCCAGCTACTTGGGAGGCTGAAACAGGAGAATTGCTTGAACCCGGGAGGCAGAGATTGCAGTGAGCCGAGACACCATTTCAATAAATAAATAAATAAATAAATAAAATAAAAAACATACATATATCACTAATATCTAGGAAGGCTACCTATAGAAACTTAGATATATTCAGTTACCGATTGTTTTGTTTTTCAGTTGGTAATGTACACCCTTTCAGTGTTTGAAAGGATGACACTGGATAATTAGATTTGAATTGTACATCTCCCCAACTGGTGTTGGAGAAACCAGAGGAGTTGATGATTTTATACATAGTTTTTCCTACCTCTTATTATTGAGAAAAGAGTGTTAATTGTGGTCAGTGAATTTCTTCAAAGTTTGATGCTTTTAAATCAAATTAAGGAAGTCAGCAACCATAAGTAGAATTATATGTGGTGAAGAAGAGTTAGTAGCACATGTCATTATATGTTTTACATATCGAAGTTGACACCAGAAAGATACATTTGTAATTTTTTTTTTTTTTCTGAGACATAGTCTAGCACTGTTGCCCAGGCTGGAGTATAGTGGTGCAGTCGTAGCTCACTGCAGCCTGGAACTCCTGGGCTCAAGTGATCTTTCTGTCTCCACCTTCACCTCCCAAGTAGCTGGAATTACAGGCACGTGCCACTGTGTCCAGACCACTTTAGTGATTTATTTTTTTTTAAATCTCTATTCTCTTTTTAATATAGAGCTGCAAATTTCTTTTCTTTAGTGCAATCCATGCGTGAAATATGTGTTATTAGTTGTTACTAACAATATTTGAAGTCCTGAAGTTTTTGAGTGATTTTGTATGTAAGATTAAAGTGGATTCATGGTTTCCACTAATAACCATTTCATTATTATCACTTTGTTGTGTGTGTGTGTGTTTATTTTTTTATTTTTTATTTTTTTCCTATTTAGAAAACTTTATTGAATATCATACTTATATAACTCCCAATGCAATCCCTCCCCCCTCCCCCCTCCCCATGATAGGCCCCGGTGTGTGATGTTTCCCTTCCTGAGTCCAAGTGATCTCATTGTTCAGTTCCCACCTATGAGTGAGAACATGCGGTGTTTGGTTTTCTGTTCTTGTGATAGTTTGCTAAGAATGATGGTTTCCAGCTGCATCCATGTCCCTACAAAGGACACAAACTCATCCTTTTTTATGGCTGCATAGTATTCCATGGTGTATATGTGCCACATTTTCTTAATCCAATCTGTCACTGATGGACATTTGGGTTGATTCCAAGTCTTTGCTATTGTGAATAGTGCTGCAGTAAACATACGTGTGCATGTGTCTTTATAGCAGCATAATTTATAATCCTTTGGGTATATACCCAGTAATGGGATGGCTGGGTCATATGGTACATCTAGTACTAGATCCTTGAGGAATCGCCATACTGTTTTCCATAATGGTTGAACTAGTTTACAATCCCACCAACAGTGTAAAAGTGTTCCTATTTCTCCACATCCTCTCCAGCACCTGTTGTTTCCTAACTTTTGAATGATCGCCATTCTAACTGGTATGAGATGGTATCTCATTGTGGTTTTGATTTGCATTTCTCTGATGGCCAGTGATGATGAGCATTTTTTCATGTGTCTGTTGGCTGTATGAATGTCTTCTTTTGAGAAATGTCTGTTCAAATCCTTTGCCCACTTTTGGATGGGGTTGTTTGTTTTTTTCTCATAAATTTGTTTGAGTTCTTTGTAGGTTCTGGATATTAGCCCTTTGTCAGATGAGTAGATTGCAAAAATTTTTTCCCATTCTGTAGGTTGCCTGTTCACTCTGATGGTAGTTTCTTTTGCTGTGCAGAAGCTCTTTAGTTTAATGAGATCCCATTTGTCAATTTTGGCTTTTGCTGCTGTTGCTTTTGGTGTTTTAGACATGAAGTCTTTGCCCATGCCTATGTCCTGAATGGTACTACCTAGGTTTTCCTCTAGGGTTTTTATGGTATTAGGTCTAACATTTAAGTCTCTAATCCATCTTGAATTAATTTTCGTATAAGGAGTAAGGAAAGGATCCAGTTTCAGCTTTCTACTTATGGCTAGCCAATTTTCCCAGCACCATTTATTAAATAGGGAATCCTTTCCCCATTTCTTGTTTCTCTCTGGTTTGTCAAAGATCAGATGGCTGTAGATGTGTGGTATTATTTCTGAGGACTCTGTTCTGTTCCATTGGCCTATATCTCTGTTTTGGTACCAGTACCATGCTGTTTTGGTTATGTGTGTGTGTTTAAAGAGATAAACTTACAGGTAGTTTATCTAGAATTGTGTAAAATCCTTTCATTTTCATGAGAGAGTATCTTGCATGTGAATATTGTCATGTGTTATGCCTACATTGTTGGTTAGACTTAAATTTTAGTGGCCTCTCAGAGATTATTTTCATTCTAGTTCATGTCACATTACTTTGATATATGTATTAAGAAGAAGTACAAGAGTTTGTTTAATGCATTTGTCTGAATGTTTGTGACACCCCAGAATTTGTATGTTGAAATCCTAATCCCCAACATAATGGTATTAGGAGGTATAGTCTTGGGGAGGTGACGTTTTTATAAATTTCTAAAAGAAAATATAGGAAAAATCTTTGTGATTTTGGGGTAGACTATTTTCTTAGATAGGTCATCGAAGGCATGAACCGTAAACGCTGATAATTGGACTTTTAAAAAATTAAAATCTTTTGTTCTCCTAAAGATATTTAAGAAAATGAAAGGGCAAGCCACAGAATGGGAGAAAATATGTATACTACATTAGTGGAGTTTACTACTAAATTAAGAAAACATTAGAAGATTATATAGTATAACTGATTATAAAATAATGTGTTTACATATTTAAAATACTAAGATATACATTGGTATCTTAACATTAGTTGTCTTTGGCTGGTGAGATTCTAAGAGTTTTGTTTTTGTGGTGGTTATTGTTTTTTGTTTTGTGCTCTTTATCTTTTAAAAAACTCTTTTGCCTCAAGGATGTAGTATCTTTGATTTAGAAAAATCTTTAAATAAAGATAGGATAGTTTGAAAGATTAGCAGAATGTTTACAACCAATACTTGATACTACATGGATAATACTTTGTTATTCTATTTTTGTAAATTCTGTGCTTGAAAATTTCAAAGAATTTTTTGTGTGTGAGTGTGTGTTTTGAGGTGGAATCTCACTATGTTGCCCAGGCTGGTCTCAAACTCCTGGCCTCAAGTGATCTTCCCACCTTGGCCCCCCGAAGCATTGAGATTACAAGCATGAGCCACTACTCCCAGGCAGAAACTTTTGAAACTTTAAAAAATAGCATGAAAACTTTTATTTTAGTCCAGGTACAATGGCTCACATCTGTAAACCTGGCACTTTGGGAGGCTGAGGTGGGAGAATTGCTTGAAGCCAGGAGTTTGAGACCAGCCTGGGCAACATGGTGACACTCTGTCTCTACAGAGAATTTAAAAATTAGTCAGGTGTCATGGTGCATGTCTGTAGTCCCAGCTACTCTGGAAGCTGAGGTGAGAGGATTGCTTGAGGAGTTCGAGGCTACCATGAGGCATGATCAAGCCATTGCACTCTATCCAGCCTGAGTGACAGAGAGACCCTGTCTTTAAAAATAAAAAAAGAAAATTTTTATTTATTTATTTTTTGAGACAGAGTGTCGCTAAGTTGCCTAGGCTGGAGTATAGTGGCGTGATCTGGGCTCACTGCAACCTCCGCCAACCGGATTCAAGTGATTCTCCTGCTTTAGCCTCCCGAGTAGCTGGAACTATAGGCATCTGCTACCAAGCCTGGCTAAGTTTTATATTTTTAATAGAAACGGAATTTCACCATATTGGCCAGGCTGGTCTCGAACTCCTGACCTTGTGATCTGCCCACCTTGGCCTCTCAAAGTGCTGGGATTACAGGTGTGAGCCACCATGCCCAGCTGAAAATCTTTTATTTACAGCACTTTATGAGCCATATTTAGCAAACATAGTTCCACATATGAAGTTTATTTTTAATGATAGGGGGTTTTTAAACTTGAGTTTTAGTATAAATACACAGTATAATAAAAGTTTGTTTACATTAGATATGAAGCTAATTATCACCCCTAACTGCTGGCTGGTTTTCTAGAATTGTAGAAGCAGGTGGTGAATTTTCCTGTCTGCTGATATCCAAAACACTCTGATTCCTGGGTGTTCCAGCAATATTAGATGTTGGTAATACTACTGTTGGTCGATTAATTTATGATAGTATTATATTCATCTCTAAAGTCTAATTCTATTTATTTTTTGAGTAAATAGTACAGTAACATGGCATAACATTTTAAAAAGTATGTGGTAAAAAGTCTTCCTATCCCTAACTGTCAGCTGCCAGTTCCCTGCCATGGGACTGTTAAATCTCACCACCAAAGACCACCAAGAAAACATCTGTAGTCAAAAATAAGTTACGCTGATACAGCTTGCTGCAGGAAGGAGTAACATACATCAGAAGAGCTGTGGGACCTCTCAAAAGGATGGAGTTAGGAAAGAGGATATACAGGGTTTTAGGAGCTTTTAGTCACAGAGTGATGTTAGGATAAAGTTAGTAGTCTGGGCAGGGATTGGCTAGCATATGTAATTTGAGTGAGTTGCTGGAACAGTCAGTAGTTTTGCCTCTAGGACACACAAGTCCCTGAGGATTTACTGTTAGATCAGTTTGTGGTACTAGAACATAGGGTCTGGGTGAGCTGATATTAATGAAGGTTTGAGGCTGGGCACAGTGGCTCACACCTCTAATCTCAGCGCATTGGGAGGCTAGGACAGGAGGATCACTTGAGGCCAGGAGTTTGAGACTAGCCTGTTCAACTTAGTGAGACCTCAGTCTTAAAAAAAATTTTTTTAATTAAAATTAACTGGGTGTGGTGGCACGTACCTGTAGTCTTAGCTACTTGGGAGGGTGGGGGGGAGGATCACTTGAGCCCAAGAGTTGGAGGCTGCAGTGAGCTATGAACATGCCACTGCACCCCAGTCTGGGTGACATAGGGAGACCCTGTCTCTTAAAAAGAAAAAAAAAGGTTTGAGCTTAGATGGCCTGTGATGCACAGTATATTGTGGTTTGATTTGGTTCAGTTTATCTGTTTTGCAAGTACTAGTGCTTTTCTGCGTATCTGCGAGCAATTTGTAGTGTAATTGCAGTTTGGTTTTCATTTTTAATCTCTGTTTCTGATCATTCATCAGCTAAACTGGAACATTTACCTTTTAGGGAAGGTGATCAATCAGGATTTCAAACTGTTGTTTGATGGGTTGTGAATGTTTATGAAGCTTTGATGGTAGACATTTTGGCCTGTACAGGCACCAGGCCATTTTGTTCTTTTTCTTTTTTTCTTTTCTTTTTTTTTTTTTTTTTTTTGACAGTCTTGCTCTGTCGCCCAGGCTGGAATGCAGTGGCATGATCTCTGCTTACTGCAAGCTCCACCTCCCGGGTTCACGCCATTCTCCTGCCTCAGCCTCCCGAGTAGCTGGGACTACAGGCACCTGCTACCTCGCCTGGCTAATTTTTTGTGTTTTTAGTAGAGACGGGGTTTCACCATGTTAGCCAGGATGGCTTCAATGTTCTTTTTCTTAGATGATAATTTGTTGAATCAGCTGGTGTGACAGTGGCTGCACAGCAGCATTTAAGACTCTAAAGATAACACACTTGGCATCTGCAACACACTGAAACTCAGACAATTATTATTCAAGTTTAAAATAATGCCCCATATATCCCATAATCTATTTGGATTTTCTTTTGGGCAACCAAATTTTTTTTCCCCTTTAATTTGGATATGGGTCATTCACCTTTGCAACTGTCCTATATTTGGTTTATATTTTGCCAAGGATAAGGGTCTTGATAGTACTAACAGTAAGGAAAAGTTATCTGTTAACAGCCTAAAATCTTACAACAGTGGAGAGAGAAGAAAATGCCAAGAGAATAAAGGAAAAAATCATGCAAGTCTGTAGTCATCAGTGGCTTCTGGCATCTGGGAGGTTGTGTTCTGATTATCTTGGACATAAATAGTCTATTCATATTATCTTCTGCTTCTGGACCACAACAGTTCTGGAAATCCTGACTCAGCCACTGTTTGTCCATGGCAATGATGTCGGCAGTATGTGTCATTAATTTATTCTCTCTAGTGTCAGTAATGGGTGCATGATACAAACATTTACAAAAGTTCTTTTGATAAATCTTCCACAGGGCTCAATTCCTATCTTTAGCTTATAGCCAGGAGCTTTAGATGAATGTAAGGAAGAAGCGGAAACCACCTGTGGATCATGGGACTGTAGGCTTTAGTTGGTTTATTATATTAACCAGCATTATCAGAATGGAAGGGAGTGGAATATTCTGTTGCAGAAAGTACATAATGAGTTTTATGAGTAGTTAGTCACTGATTATCCTAGAAGTAAGAATATCTCACAAACAGGGAGGACATTAAGTCTCTAGGACTTTCTTTCATTTATCCTATAAGGTATATTATAAGTTTCACCAATCCAAGTTTACTGAAACCAAGTTTACTGAATCCTTTTTTAGATAGCTATTGTGGCAGTCTTTGTACTTGAATGTATGTTTTCTTTTTTTTTTTTGAGATGGAGTTTTGCTCTTGTTGCCCAGGCAGGAGTGCAATGGCGTGATCTTGGCTCACCACAACCTCCACCTCCTGGATTCAAGCAATTCTCCTGCCTCAGCCTCCCAAGTAGCTGGGATTACAGGTGTCCACCACCACACCCAACTAATTTTTTGTTTTTTCAGTAGAGACGGGGTTTCACCATGTTGATCAGGCTGGTCTCGAACTCCTGACCTCAGATCCGCCCTCCTAATATTTTCTTTAAACCTCAGCCTCCTAATACTTTCTTTAAACTGAAAGATACTTAAATGTTGAAGTATATTTATTTTTAACACATGTTATTATACATGATTAAATTAGGAAGGCTTAACTTTCCTTATGATTTGTGAGGTTTTTTTTCCCTTTTAACCCAAATTTAATAAAGCAAAGATTTCTCACAATAGTTTTGAGTTAATTAAAATTCAGAGTATGCCAAACAAAGCTAATAATTTTTATAATCCTTTAAAAAATTTTTAATAAAGTAAAGGACTAAAGCTTTGTTTTACCTAATGGCCATTTAGTATAAACCCAAAGATGTTGTAGGTGTAAAAGACATCTTAACAATTTCTTATTATTTACTTATTTTTTTAGAGACGGTCTCGCTCAGTTGTCTAGGCTGGAGTGCAGTGGCTCAGTCACAACTCACTGCAGCCCCAATCTCCTAGGCTCAAGTGATTTTCTTGCCTCAGCCTCCTGAATAGCTGGGACTATAGGTGTGCACCACCACACCCAACTAATTTTTATGTGTTTTTGGTAGAGACAGAGTTTCACCAGCTGGTCTCGAACTTCTGAGCTCAAGCAATTCACCCACCTCAGCCTCCCAAAGTGCTGAGATTCTTTTTGTAGGTGTGAGCCATCATACCTGGCCTACTTTTTGCTTTTTGTTTTTTAACTGATGATTCCAAGAGCCTGTTCAGTGTTTAGCACATAGATGTAGATAGCTGTAGTCTTTACTTAAGTTTGAATGAAGTGAGTTATGTGTGGGCTGAGTTCACTCAAAGCTTGCCTCAGCTAGGATTATTGACCATATACCCACTTCACTGGAGAATGAGTATGCCAAGAGACCGAGGCAGAATTTGCAAAATCACTTCTGCTGCATTGTATTTGTTAAAGCAAGTCACTAATGCCAGTTCAGATTCTAGGGGAGAGACATTAGACTCTCCATTTTTTTTTGAGACAAGGTCTCACTTTGTCATCCAGGCTGGAATGCAGTAGTGCTATCTTGGCTTACTGCAGCCTCAACTTCCTGGGCTCAAGTGATCCTCCCACCTTAGCCCCGGAAGTAGCTGGGACTACAGGCATGTGACACCACATCCAGCTAATTTTTGTTGTATTTTTAGTAGAGACGGGGTTTCACCATGTTGCCAAGGCTGGACTCAAACTCCTGAGCTCAAGCAATCTGCCTGCCTCAGCCTGCCAAAGTGCTAGGACTACAAGCATAAGCCACTGGGCCTGGCCTTAGACTCTACCTCTTGATAGGATAAAGTCAGGTCACTGCTATGCTTTATATATGACCCCCAGAAGCGTATGTTGGCTGTTTGGGTGATGGGTATACTAGAAGCCCAGACCTTACCATTATGCAGTATATCCACGTAAAAAACCTACACATATACCCCTTGAATCTAAAATTTAAAAATAAGTATGTGTTGGAAAATTTATCCCAAATGCAATAGTGTTGGGAGGTGGGGCCTAATGAGAGGTGTTTAGGTCATGAAGGCCACCTCTCATGAATGCATTAATATTGATTATAAAAGGACTTGAGGCTGCAAGTTCTATCTCTTGCTCTCTTTTATCCCCTCTTTGCCCTTCCAGTATGGGATGATGCAGCAACCCATGCCAGATGCCTAGCCCCTCAATCTTGAACTTCTTTGCCTCTAGAACTATGAATGAATAAATTTCTATTCATTATAAATTATCCAGTCTGTAATATTTTGTCATAGCAAAGCAAAACAGACCAAGACAGTGAGATTACAGAAGAGTGTGTAGAGTGAGAAAAATTACTGCAGCCATTTTTTTTTGTTTTTGCTTTTTTAAAAAAATTATACTTTAAGTTCTAGGGTACATGTGCACAACGTGCAGGTTTGTTACATAGGTATACATGTGCCATGTGAGTTTGCTGCACCCATCCACTAACTCATCATTTACGTTAGGTATTTTTCCTAATGCTCTTCCCTCCCCGAGCGCCCAATCCCCTGACCAGAACCAGTGTGTGATGTTCCCCACCCTGTGTCCATGTGTTCTCATTGTTCAGTTCCCACCTATGAGTGAGAACATGTGGTGTTTGGTTTTCTGTCCTTGTGATAGTTTGCTTAGAATGATGGTTTCCAGCTTCATCCATGTCCCTGCAAAGGACATGAACTCATCCTTTTTTATAGCTGCATAGTATTCCATGGTGTATATGTGCCACATTTTCTTTATCTAGTCTATCATTGATGGACATTTGGGTTTGTTCCAAGTCTTTGCTATTGTGAATAGTGCCACAGTAAACATACGTGTGCATATGTCTTTATAGTAGAATGATTTATAATCCTTTGGGTATATGCCCAATAATGGGATTGCTGTGTCAAATGGCATTTCTGGTTCTAGATCCTTGAGGAATTGCCACACTGTCTTCCACAATGGTTTAACTAATTTACACACCCACCAACAGTGTAAAAGCGTTCCTATTTCTCCACATCCTCTCTAGCACCTGTTGTTTCCTGACTTTTTAATGATCACCATTCTAACTGGCATGAGATGGTAGCTCATTGTGGTTTTGATTTGCATTTCTCTGATGGCCAGTGATGATGAGCATTTTTTCATGTGTCTGTTGGCTACATAAATGTCTTCTTTTGAGAAGTGTCTGTTCATATCCTTTGCCCACTTTTTGATGGGGTTGCTTTTTTCTTGTAAATTTGTTTAAGTTCTTTGTAGATTCTGGGTATTAGCCCTTTGTCAGATGGGTGGATTGCAAAAATTTTCTCTTTTTGCTTTTTGAGATGGAATCTCACTCTGTTGTGCAGGCTGATGATTGTAACTGACTCCAGCCTCAACCTACTGGGCTCCAGAGATCCTTCTGTGTCAGCCTCCTGAGAAGCTGGGACTACAGGCAGATGCCACCACACGTGGCTAATTTAAAAAAAAAAAACAAATCTGTAGAGATGGGGTCTCACCATGCTGCCCAGGCTGGTTTCGGTCTCTTGGCTTCCAATCTCACTAAGTTGGATTCCCAAAGTGCTGGGATTACAGGAGTGAGTCATTGTGCCTGGCTGGTTGCAGCCATTTTTAGAAAATAAAATGTGCTACAGACATTGTAAGGGCAAAATATTTAACAATAACTGAGATTTCTAAAAATTGAAGATTGGCTAAATATTAATAAATTATGATATAAGTAAATTATATCTACCTAGGAGAAAATTAAAAAAATTTATGGTATTTTAAGGTATCTGTGTACGTACTTATGCATTGAGATATTATCAAAATTTTTTACTAGTGCGTATAAGTACTTAACACAGTAGCAATTCAATAAAATTATTTGAATGAATTAATTGAGGATACTTTTCAATCATTCATAGTTTTTATGGTGAGAGTTTTCATTTTGTTCTGTCTTATTTTATGTGTATTTTAGTTAGATGTTCACTTAGTCTGTTCAAGATGTGTTTTTTGTTTGTTTGTTTGTTTTGAGACGGAGCCTCGCTCTGTTGCCCAGGCTGGAGTTCAGTGGTGCGATCTCAGCTCACTGCAACCTCCACTTCCTGGGTTCAAGCGATTCTCCTGCCTCAGCCTCCTGAGGCAAGCACGCGCCCCCACACCTGGCTAATTTTTGTATTTTTAGTAGAGACAGGGTTTCACCATGTTGGTCAGGCTGGTTTTGAACTCGACCTTATGATCCACCTGCGTCAGCCTCCCAGTGTTCTGGGATTACAGGTGTGAGCCACCACGCCCGGCCTGTTCAAGACGTTATAAAAAAATGCCTTAGACTGGGTAATTTGTGAACAACAGAAATTTATTTCTTACAGTCCTAGAGGCTGGGAAGTCCAAGAGTCAGGTTACCAGCAGATTCTATGTCTGGTGAGGGCCTGTTCCTTATAGGTGGCACCTTCTGTGTATCCTCACGTGGCAGAAGGGACAAACAAGCTCCTTTGGCCCTCTTTTATAATTGCACAAATCCCATTCATGAGGGCACAGTCCTTATGACCTAATCATTTCCCAGATACTCCGCTTCTTAATACCACCATAGTGGAGATTAGGTTTTACCTATGAATTTTTGAAGGACACAGACAGTCAGATCATAGCAGCTGTTAAGAAACATTGAATCAGAAGTTTCTAGTCATTCTTTTTTTTTTTTTTTTTTTTTTGAGACGGAGTCTGGCTCTGTTGCCCAGGCTGGAGTGCAGTGCAGTGGCCGGATCTCAGCTCACTGCAAGCTCAGCCTCCCGGGTTCGCGCCATTCTCCTGCCTCAGCCTCCCGAGTAGCTGGGACTACAAGTGCCCACCACCTCGTCTGGCTATTTTTTTTTGTATTTTTTAGTAGAGACGGGGTTTCACTGTGTTAGCCAGGATGGTCTCGATCTCCTGACCTTGTGATCCGCCCGTCTCGGCCTCCCAAAGTGCTGGGATTACAGGCTTGAGCCACCGCGCCCGGCCTTTTTTTGTTTTTTTGAGGCAGAGTCTCTGTCACCCAGGCTGGAGTGCAATGACGCGATCTCGGCTCACTGTAACCTCCGCCTCCCAGGTTCAAGTGATTCCCCTGTTACAGCCTCCCGAGTAGCTGGGATTACAGGCCCCCGCTACCATGTCCGTCTGGCTAACTTTTGTATTTTTAGTAGAGACAGAGGGTCACTATGTTGGCCAGGCTGATCTCAAACTCCTGACCTCAGGTGATCTGCCCGCCTTGGCCTCCCAAAGTGCTGTGATTACAGGCGTGAGCCACTGCACCTAGCCAGAAGTTGCTAGTCATTCTAAACTGGAAAGTCAATATAATATTTTGAATCAAGCATTTAAAAAACGTCTCCTTTTCATAAATAGTTTATTTTTACATTTTTATCCCTTTCATTTATTTAGGAAAGAAGAATTATGAGTTTTTTTTTTTTTTAAACAGCTGGCAAAATAGAGAAAATATTTATACAGCTTCTGATAGGCATCTCAAATTATTTTGAAACATTTGGGAATATATCTTCTGTAATGTTTTGCCTGTAATAGTTGAATAGATATTCTCATTTGGTAATAACTTGGAAAATACAGAGTGGCCCATTTAAAATGGACTCTGATTTAAAGGTACTGTTGGAGGCATTGGTGACCGGCCATTTTTCCTTTTAAACAGAGAAAGTATGACAGAATCTATTTTCAAGAAACAGCCATAGCAATATTTTTAGTCTCATATGCTCACATAGAATTTTGTCACTCCCCACCAGTAGATGGAATCTATTTCCACTCTTCTTGAACCTGGGCAGGCTTGTGACTCTTCCAACCAATTGAATATGATGGAAATTATGTGATGTGATTTCTGAGCCTATGATATAAATAGGATACAACTGATCTAGCAATCCCACTACTGAGTATCTACCCAAAGGAAAATAAATCAACATGTTTATTGCAGTACTATTCACAACAGCAAAGATACGGAATCCACGTTGAGTATCTATTAGTGGATGAATGGATAAAGAAAATATGGTATATATACACAATGGACTATTGTTCAGCCATTAAAAAAAACAAAATATGTCACTTGCAGCAACATGGATGGAACTGGAGGTCATTATCTTAAGTTAAATAAGTTAGGCACAAAAAGACATATCATATATACTCACTTATATGTGGGAGCTAAAAATTTGAACACATGGAGGTAGAGAATGGAAAAATAGATAATAGAGACTGGGAAGGGCGAGTGGGAGAAAGGGGAAGGATGAAGAGAAGTGAGTTAAAGGGTACAAACATACATTAAGATAGGAGTAAGTTCAATGTTTGATAGCAGAGCAGGATGACTATACCTAACAAAAATCTATTGTACCCAGTGATGAACATCCTAAAGACCCTGGCTTGATACTGTGCATTATATACATGTAATTCCTCATGTATTCTGTAAATTTGCACAAATAAAAAGAGGAAAAAAAAGATACAACTTCTTCCTGGCTCTCTCTTTGTCTTGGGGTGCTTGTCATTGGAACTAAGTCATACAAAGAGGCCACATGTGGGTGTTCTCATCAAAAACCTGAGCTAAGCTGCAGCCAACAGCCAGTATTAACCATGGTACGAGTGAGAAAGCTTTCAGGTAATTCCAGCCTCAGGCTGTCGAGTGTCCTGCTGAGGCTCCAGAAGTTGCGGAGCAGAGACAAGCCAGGTCCACTGTGCCCTGTCTGAATTTATGGTCCACAGAACCTGTGATAGATAATAAATGATTATTGCCTTAAGCCACTAAGTTTTGGGGTAATTTCTTACATGGCAGTAGATAATTCATACATATAATTTCTAGAAACATATAGGGAAATAAAGATTTGCCAGAAGACACATGTATGTAAATGATATATAAATGATCCCTATGGATCATGTATGATCCATATATATATGATATGGGTGATCTGTCTAAAATATGGGTTATATATATATTCTCTGCTGTATCATTTATTTATGTTTTCTTTTTTTTAGAGGCAGAGTCTCACTCTGTCACCCAGGCTGGAGTGCAGTGGCTCAGTCGTAGGTCACTGCAGCCTTGAACTCCTGGGCTCAAGCGATCCTCCTGCCTCAGCCTCCCAAAGCACTGGGATTACATGTGTGAGCCACGATGCCTGGCCCTGCAGTATAGTTTACAATTTTTTGAAATAGTCTAGCTATCCAACAATAAGAAAATGTTTAAATAAATTATCATAAGCACAGTATTTTCGTAAATAAAAATTTCTACATTTTCTATATTCAAAAACAAAGTTTAAAGAATTGGTATATAGTCAATTATGTTATAATGATAAACCTAATTGACTTATATATTTACATAAATAAAGATGATTAAGAACAAAAAAGGCCTTACATCTGGTAAAGGACACGTACCCAGAACATACAAGAACTTTCATCAGTCAATAAGAAAACATATTAAATGTTTTAAATTGAACATTTAAATTTAAATGTTCAAAAGAATTGAACAAGCATGTCCCCAAAGAAGATACTCAAATGGCTGACCATTAAGCAAGTAGAAAGGTCCTCAACATCACTACTCATCAGACAAATGCAAAGTAGAAAACAGAGATACCAGTAGATGTTCACTGTAATGGAATAAAATTTAGCAGATGAGCAATATCAAGTGTTGGCAAGGGTATGAAGTAACTGGAACCCTTCCATACCTTGATGGTGTGAAGGTAAAATGGTATCACTTTGTGAACTGTTGGGTGAAACCAATGTTGACCCCATAAACTTTCAGTCTCCTTCCTGGGTATATGCCCAAGAGAAAATAGTGCTTATGTCCACCATAGCACACATAGAATTATATTCATAGCAACTGTGTTCATAATGGCTCAAATTGGAAAGCTGCTCTAGTCAAAAACTGTGCTGCCCTTATCTTTATTCACGCAGTAGTACTTAGCATGTAGCTACCTGTGTTTAGTTTAATATGTGTGTTAATGAAAATTTATTTAGGGGATTTCACCCCCCAATTTTTTAACTTTAAAACTATGGTTTCACATTTCTTAAAACTTTTCTCTTTTTTTTTTTTTTTTGAGACGGGGTCTCACTCTGTGGCCCAGGCTGGAGCACAGTGGTGGGATCTCAGTTCACTGCAAGCTCCGCCTCCTGGGTTTACGCCATTCTCCTGCCTCAGCCTCCCAAGTAGCTGGGACTACTGGCACCCGCCACTTCGTCCGGCTAGTTTTTTGTATTTTTTTAGTAGAGACAGGGTTTCACCATGTTAGCCAGGATGGTCTCGATCTCCTGACCTCGTGATCTGCCCGTCTCGGCCTCCCAAAGTGCTGGGATTACAGGCTTGAGCCACCGCGCCCAGCCAAAACTTTTCTCTTTACATCAGTTTGGTTTCGGAAGACTAAAAGAAAGAGCTTGTTGCACAGATGGCCCAAAGCACAAATTATTAAAATGCTAACTTTTATCTACATCCAGCTCCAAATATTCAAATATTCCCTTACTCCTTGATCATTCTTTTTTTTTTTTTTTTTTTTTTTTTTTTTTTTGAGACCGAGTCTCTGTCACCGAGGCTGGAGTAATAGATATATATGGTCCCCTATTCTAAGGTGATACAGTCATGCATCTGAGAAATGTGTCATGAGATGACTTTGTCATTGTGAGAACACCATGGAGTGTACTTACAGAAACCTAGATGGTATAACTACTACTATACATAGCCTATATGATATTGCCTATTACTTCTAGGCCACAAACCTGTACAGCAGGTTACTGTACTGAATACTGTAGGCAGTTACAATACAATGCTAAGTATTTGAGTATCTACACATATCTAAACATAGAGAAGGTACAATAAAAATACAGTATAAAAGATAAAAACTGGTACACCTGTGTAGGGCACTTAACCATGAATGGGGCTTACAGGACTGGAAATTGCTCTATGTGAGTCGGAGGTGAGTGATGAGTGAATGTGAGGGCCTAGGACATTATTGTACACTACTGGAGACTTCATAAGCTTTATAAACGTTGAACACTTAGGCTACACTAAATTAAAAAAAAAATTTTCTTGGCTGGGCGTGGTGGCTCATGCCTGTAATCCCAGCACTTTGGGAGGCTGAGGTAGGCAGATCACTTGAGCCCAAGAGTTCAAGACCAGCCTGGGGAGCATGGCAAAACCCCATCTCTACAAAAAATACAAAAATTAGCCAGGCATGGTGGCGCACACCTGTAGTCCCAGCTACTCAGGAGGCTGAGGTGAGCTAGGAGGTTTAGGGTGCCGTGAGCCATGGTTGCACCATTGCACTCCTGCCTGGGCAACAGAGCAAGATCCTATCTCAAAAACAAAAAAAAATTTATTTCTTCAATAGTAAAGTAAACAGCATACTGTAATTGTTTATAAATGTTTCAATTTTTAAAAACTTTTGGACTTTTTTATAATAACACCTAGCTTAAAACACAAATACATTGTATAGCTATAGAAAATAATTTTTCTTTATATCTTTATAGGCTTTTTCTATTTAAAAAGTTTGATTTTTTTTTAACTTTTAGAATATTTTGGTAAAAATGCACACACACACACACACACACACACACACACACACAGAGCCTAGGTCTACACAGGGTAAGGATCATGAATATCGCTGGCTTGCCCCTCTACATCTTGATCCACTGGAACACCTTCAGGAGCAGTAACAGGCATGGAGCTATCATCTCCTAGGATAACAATACCTTCTTCTGGAAGTCCTCCTGAAGGACCTGCCTGAGGCTCCTCTTGAGGAGATGTCACTCTTTTCAGAAATTGACCCATGTGTTTTGCTTGGTTTATTTCTATTTTTTATTGTAGATTTGTTTGTAAGCAGTTAATGCAGCATGAACGTTCCTGTGTATTAATGAAAAGCTTTCTGTTTTGGGGGTCCATGTTTTCACACTTCTTAAGGAGTTTGTTGAGGTCTGCAAAAGCTCCCAAACCCTTCACTGTGAATTTTCTTGGTGGTTCTTTTTCTTTCTGCAGCAAACTTCTTTCTCTCTTGCTGCTTCTTCAGCTGTGCATTCCCATTCCAGTTCCGACTCAGTCAATTACTGTGACGTTATTGTGGCTATAACGTTACTAGATGACAGGAGTTTTTCAGCTCCATTTAACTACAGTCCATTGTTGACCAAAACATCATTTTGTGGCACACAACTGTATTTAGTTAAGGTTAGGTAGCTGCTATCAATTTTTTGGTGAAATTTAAGTAGTGAAAATGAGTCAAGTAGTAGCTAAAAGCATGATGAAACTTACAATAGCACTTTCTTTACTTGTAAATGATACAATATGGTATGGCTAGATTAAGTCTTTTAAAAATACCCATAGATTTCAACTTGGTTCTTAAACTTGGTTCCATAAAGCTGGAAGTGGAACCATTGGACATATATCAGAAATTCAACTGAACGCCTCCTTTTAAATTTATGGTTTACGGACTTGTGGCTCTTCGATCCCAGGGGATCTAAAGTAGACTGTGTTCTAAAGTAGGCACATAACGAGACAACAGCCAATTTGAAAATATTAAATGAAGTTGCTAATTCTCCATGATATTATATATATAAACTTTGTACCTAATGTAAACTGAAGGTAATTGTTAGCATTTCCATTTCCAGATTAGAAAACATAACTGGACTTCCCTTATTGTTGGTTTTTTTTTTTTTTTTTTTGAAACGGAGTCTAGTTCTGTCGCCCAGGCTGAAGTGCAGTGGCACAATCTCGGCTCACTGCAACCTCCATCTCTCAGATTCAAGCAATTCTCCTGCCGCAGCCTCCCAAGTAGCTGGGATTACAGGCGTGTGCCATCATACCCGGCTAATTTTTGTATTTTTAGTAAAGACAGGGTTTCATCATGTTGGCCAGGCTGGTTTTGAACTCCTGACCTCAGGTGATCCACCTGCCTCGGCCTCCCAAAGTGCTGGGATTACAAGCGTGAGTCACCGCACCAGGCCCCTTATCCATTCTTTTATGCTCTGTTACTATAGCAAATTATTCTCAGACACAGCTCCATCCTGGTAGTAGTGTTCTTGTTATTATCAGTAACAAAATACCTTAAGCTACTGCTTTTGTTTTGTTTTGTTTTGAGATGGTATGTTGCTCTGTTGCCCAGGCTGGAGGTCAGTGGCACGAGCTCAGCTCACTGCAACCTCTACTTCCCGCGTTCAAGTGATTCTCCTGCCTCAGCTTCCCGTGTAACAGGGATTACAGGCCCTTGTCACTACACCTGGCTAATTTTTGTATTTTTAGTAGAGACGGAGTTTCACCATGTTGTCCAGGCTGGTCTTGAACTCCTGACCTCAAGTGATCTGCCCGCCTAAACCTCCCAAAGTGCTAGGATTACAGGCGTGAGCCACTGTGTCTGGCCTAAGCTACTGCTTTTTAAGAATAAAGTATATATACACGGTTCCCCTGATGAGGAACTATAGTGAGGCTGCTATTTTGTTTTTTAATTTTTTTGGAGATGGAGTTTTCGCTCTTGTCACCCAGGCTGAAGTGCAGTGGTACAATCTCGGTTCACTGCATTCTCTATCTCCTGGATTCAAGTGAGTCTCCTGCCTCAGCCTCCTGAGTAGCTGGGATTACAGGTGTGCGCCACCACACGCAGCTAATTTTTGTATTTTTAGTAGAGACGGGGTTTCACCCATGTTGGCCAGGCTGGTCTTCAACTCCTGACCTCAGGTGATTTACTCGTCTCAGCCTCCCAAAGTGCTGGGATTACAGGCGTGAGCCATGGTGCCTGGCACAGACTTCTAAGACATAAGTGCTATTAGGTCAGTTATATGGGAGAAATAAATGCCATTTTAGTATTGTGATTACTTTTATTTTCTTTAACCATAGTTTCATTTTTAACACCATAGATAGAAAAACAAAGATACTCGTATCACCTAGTGTCTTATTTATAACTTGTTCCCTGAATCAGCTTCAAGTCTTTCATGTTTATGTATAAAACATTATAGGGCTGGGCACGGTGGCTCACGCCTGTAATCCCAACTCTTTGGGAGGCCGAGGCAGGTGGATCACCTGAGGTCAGGAGTTTGAGAGCAGCCTGGCCAACATGGTGAAACCTTGTCTCTACTAAAAATACAAAAATTAGCCAGGTGTGGTGGCATGCACCTGTACTCCCAGCTACTTAGGAGGCTGAGGCAGAAGAATTGCTTGAACCCAGGAGGCGGAGGTTGCAGTGAGCCGAGATCATGTCACTGCACTCCAGCCTGGGTTGACAAGAGCAAGCCTCCATCTAAAAAAAACAAACAACAAAAGCCATTATAATTTATGCACACACAAATCTTTAAAATGACTTTGTGACCTTTTTATACTTAGAATTGATGATTTATGATATATAGTATCTTAGAATTTTTTTCCCACGTACTAGTATTGTGGATGTGAAGTCATGGTGATTTATTAGGTTTAATTTGTCAGGTAACAGGATTGTGTTCTGTTTGTTCTTTATATGTTTAAATATTTTAAATTACTATTTTTTTTTTTTTTGTAGCTGTCCCGTTTCCTCCAACCCAACGGCTTACTTTCAAGGAAGTATTTGAGAATGGGAAACCTAAAGTTGATGTTTTAAAAAACCATTTGGTAAAAGAAGGACGACTGGAAGAGGAAGTAGCCTTAAAGATAATCAATGATGGGGCTGCCATCCTGAGGCAAGAGAAGACTATGATAGAAGTAGATGCTCCAATCACAGGTATAAAAAGTATTTGCATTATACTTTTTACAGTATAGATTTGCATGAGCAATTTTGAGAAATAATTACAAATAACCAGCTAAAAAGTGGTGTGATAATTTTTCTAGAAATTATAAGACGGTCAGGATTGGTTAGGATATTTGTTGTTAATTGAAGAAATACAATTTTAACTGTCTCATATTTCCAGTAGAACTTTAGTATGAATAGATTGACTATAGTTATATAGCCGTCCTGTCAAAAGCTAGAGTGATTTAAGTTAGAAGTTAAACTGTGATCCTTTTTGGTGTAATGCCCTTTGCCTTCTAAGATATAATTTCTCACCTCACTTTGTAACTTTTTTTCCTAGTGTGTGGTGATATTCATGGACAATTCTTTGACCTAATGAAATTATTTGAAGTTGGAGGATCACCTAGTAACACACGCTACCTCTTTCTGGGTGACTATGTGGACAGAGGCTATTTCAGTATAGAGGTAAAATTAAACTAGATATGTTGGGACTATTATATTGTCTTTTTAAAAAGATGATTTCCATTCTTCAGTAGAAATTAAAATGAGAACTCTGGCAGAATTTATAAACTTTGTTACTTTCAAAATTAAAGTAGTAGAAATGTTTTCTTTGATAGAACAGTTATTCCTTTTTCAAAACCAGTAGAAAATCTGACAAATAGGCTATATATTAATATTAACCCAATTTTGCAAATAGTTAAATGTTCACTAACTTTTCCTCTTGAAGACAGTATACAGGATTGTATAAAAATGACATAAATTACTGTTCACCCTAAATGGAGTTTAGATTAGCTGACCTTAATTATAAGACTATAAGCTGCTGAGCTACAATTAACACGTAGATTAACTGCCAGTGCTAAATAAGCCCTAAGCTTTTTGTAGGAATAATGTCTGGTACTGGTGCACATAGTAAGCACTTAACAAATATTCACTGAAGGGGAAAAATGAGTTGTAGTTAATGAAAACTTATACTTTCCTTTTATATATTTTGAAAAAGGAAAGATAGGAACGTGGTTAGAATTAAATAGAAGTTTTTATGTGTAAAAGATAAAACTACTTTAGAACTTTATGCAAGGACTTGAGTACAGTGGAACCACAGCACATTCATACTTAATGTTTGTTGATTCAACTCTACATGCTGGCAAGTAAAAGAGAAAAAAACTTTTGAAATAGCGTGGGTAATAGAATTTGTAATGTGACCAAGAATAAGCTGTGAGCTGAGAAATTGAGTCTGCTTTCTGTCTTTGCTCTCTGTAGTCCTGCCTGCCCTCATTGTGTGAGAATCTCACTGTACTAAGTGTGCTTCTGGTGGTTATGTCATGCAGCCTCATTCCTAAATGCAAGTCAGCTCTCTTACCTGATGCCCAAGCAAAGGAGCAGCAGTTGCTCTATATAGCTGGAGAAAAAATAAGCAACAAAATGGATTTTTAGTTTTCAGTTAGATAGGCAGTCTAAATTCATGAGTCAGAAAAGTTCAATGTTGGCCGGGCACAGTGGCTTACACCTGTAATCCCAGCACTTTGGGAGGCCGAGGTGGGCAGATTATGAGATCAGAAGATCGAGACCATCCTTGCTAACACGGTGAAACCTCATCTCTACTAAAAATACAAAAAGTTAGCTGGGCGTGGTGGCGGGTGCCTGTAGTCCCAGCTACTCGGGAGGCTGAGGCAGGAGAATGGTGTGAACCCGGGAGGCAGAGCTTACAGTGAGCCGAGATTGCGCTACTGCACTCCAGCCTGGGTGGCAGAGCGAGACTCTGTCTCAAAAAAAGAAAAAAGAAAAAAGAAAAAAAAAAAAGTTCAATGTTAGCTGCCAGTGAGCAAAATTCATTGAGTGTCAAATTTGAGGACCAAAGTTAAAGGTAAAACCTGAGAAAATGGTAAAGCCCATTTTCCTGCTGCTCAGTAATTGTCCAAGGTCTCTAAATAGGTACCATGAATAGGTGGAGCTCATCCTTGCAGACTGTGTCACTGCAGAGCTTCCCTGTTGCCACTCATATCATGCATGTTTCAGTGGACAGTAAGTCAGATGTATGGACGTGGGGCCGCCCACAGTGGCTTATGCCTGTAATCCCAGCACTTTGGGAAGCCGAGGTGGGTGGATTACCTGAGGTCGGGAGTTCAAGACCAGCCTGGCAAACATGGTGAAACCTCATCTCTACTAAAAATACAAGAATTTGCCAGGCATGGTGGTGGGCACCTGTAATCCCAGCTACTTGGGAGGCTGAGGCAGGATAATCGCTTGAACCTGGGAGGTGGAGGTTGTAGTGAGCTGTCATGCCACTGCACTCCAGCCTGGGCAACAGAGTGAGACTCTGTCTCCAAAAAAAAGAAAGAAAGAAAGTATGGATGTTAGAAAGACACATTGAGTGTTTATTTCTTTGTGTGTTTGCTAGCATGAGGAGGTTTTAGAGGGTAAAGATTAGAAGAATTCAAAACTTAGTGAATTTCTAATTAGCCATTTTATTTTATTTTATTTTTTAAGAGATGGGGTCTTGCTATGTTGCCTAAGCTGGAGTACAGTGGCTATACACAGGTGTGATCATTTCGTACCTCAGCCTCCGACTCCTGGATTCAAGCCATCCTCCCGCCTCAGCTTCCTGAGTATCTGGAACTATAGATGCACACCACTGTGCCTGGCTAGTCATTTTGTTTAATAAAACAACTTTTTAAAAATTTATTTATTTTTTGAGACAGAGTTTCACTACTGTTGCCCAGGCTGGAGTGCAATGAGTGCAGTGGCACAATCTCGGCTCACTGCAACCTCCGCCTTCTGGGTTCAAGCAATTCTCCTGCCTTAGCCTCCCGAGTAGTTGGGATTACAGGCGCCTGCCACCATGCCCGGCTAATTTTTTGTATTTTTAGTAGAGACGGGGTTTCACCATCTTGGCCAGGCTGGTCTTGAACTCCTGACCTTGTGGTCCACCTGCCTCGGCCTCCCAAAGTGCTGGGATTACAGGTGTGAGCCACTGTGACTGGCAATAAAACAACCTTTTTTTTTTTTTTTTTGAGACAGAGTCTTGCTCTGTTACCCAGGCTGGAGTGTGGTGGCGCGATCTCAGCTCACTGCAAGCTCCGCCACCTGGGTTTTAAGCAGTTCTCTGCCTCTGCCTCCCAAGTAGTTGGGATTACAGGTGTTTGCCACCACATCTGGTTAATTTTTGTATTTTTAGTAGAGATGGGGTTTCACCGTCTTGGCCAGGCTGGTCTTGAACTCCTGAACTCGTGATCCACCTGCCTTGGCCTCCCAAAGTGTTGGGATTACAGGCATGAGCTACTGCGCCCAGCCTGAAACAACTTTTTAATGATAAATTATGCCAAATTATCTTCTGATTAACTCATATAACTTAAAATAACTTTAAAATAGTTTTAGTTCATTAATACATTCAATAAAGCACATAGAAAATATCAACGATTTTGTGCACATATATCATGTTCAGAATATTTTGTGTTATGCATTTTTTCCTCATCAATAAAGTTTCCTGAGTGCCAACTTTATGGTAGGCTATGAGAATAAAATAAAGAATAAAATTTATGCTCTGTAGGAGCTTCCAGTCTAATAGAAAAGATACACTTACGAATAGATTTTCATTATAATATAAAATGTGCTTTTTAAGTGTTTTTCACGTTAGGACCTAGCACAGTGCCTAACACATAGTAGGCACACAGTTAATATTTGTTGAATGGATGAATGTTAATAAATCATAGTTTGTATTTAGCTTTATCCTGTTAATTGCATGTTTGCTAACTTAAAGGGTTTTTTCTGCAATAACTTTAGAGATAAATGAATCAAAACTTTAAGGTGACAATGACATTTTATACCAGTGTTAAAACTGAAGTATGAGATCTATCTAGTGTTCATTGGAAGTCACTTTTTATAAACCACTAAGATTATAAACCTCTATAGGCTATAGCTTACTCTAACATGTTGCAAGTATACACTTGAAAAATAATTTTTTAATCAATATTCTTGATAACCATGAGTGTGATGTTTTTGTTTAATAGATGAAAATAAGGTCATGGAATTCTTATTAAAATTTTTTGTTATAAATAATTTATTTTTTAGTAGAAAAATTGGGAAATGCAGAATCTAGGAAACAAAAGCTTTCTACAAATCAGAGGTAATCACTGTTAATGTTTTATTATATTTTCTTACAGCCTTTTTTCTTCTTTTGCATTTGTATACATTTTGTTTTTAAGAAAATTGAGGGCATTTTGTATGCTCCTTTTCTGATCTTCTTTTTCTACTCAAGATTATATGGAAAGCATTTTTCTGTATTGTTAAGATTTCTCCAGAAGTGTAGTGTCAAAGTCAAATAAAATAGAGACAAATCTCTGAAATTAAAACATTTTATCTTGGAAGAAAAAAGACCACCTGGCCAACATGGTGAAACCTCATCTCTACTAAAAATACAAAAATTAGCCAGGTATGGTGGCAGGCGCCTGTAATCCCAGTTACTTGGGAGGCTGAGGTGGGAGAATGGCTTGAGCCTAGGAGGTGGAGGCTGCAGTGAGCCCAGATCACCCCAGTGCACTCCAGCCTGGGTGACTGAGCAAGACACTGTCTCAAAAAAAAAAAAAAAAGAAAGAAAAGAAAAAAATGCAGTTTGGGGCATACACACAGACTGAGCGGTCTTTGGTATGTCTGAAAAAAAAGAGAGGGTTAGGTTTTATGAGAAAGAAAAATGTTATGTATTGCTGTTTGCGAAAGTTCATTGACACTAGTAAGGTTCAGGAGAGCTGACAAGTTTTACTTAATTTCATGTAATCAATTTATATTCTGCTTGATCTCCATTAGTAGTTTCATGATTCCATCAGTTTATATTAGAGTTGTGGAAATTTTTATTTAGCCTATTGCTGTTAATGTTATCAGCAACCTATATTGAAGAATACTTGTTGAAGTCTTTTCCATGAATCTGACTGTGCATGTTTTTAGAGACAAAACAGTAACTGTGAATGACAAAAGCTTAGAACAACCATGGTTAAAAATCTGATGAAAGTTTACAATTGATAAGGAATTTTGTTATTTCTATTATAGATAGCATTTTAGGATACAATAATCAGAGTTAAGATGAAAACATATTAGGTTTTTATGAATTATACAATTTTTGAAACATTTATATTAACATACCCATAAATGCAACAAAAAGAAGATCTAATATCACTTACCATTTAAGTTTCTTATATAATTTACTAAATAAGCCTGATCATTTCATATCTCTGTAAGATGAGAGATACAGATCTTTTGAGGCTTTCCAGGGGTTGAACTGGAAAATCCCGAAGTTTATTTTATTTTATTTTATTTTATTTTTTTGAGATGGAGTCTCACTCTGTCACCCAGGCTGGAGTGCAGTGGTGCAATCTCAGCTCACTGCAACCTCCGCCTCCCAGGTTTAAGTGATTCTCCTGCCTCAACCTCCTGGGTAGCTGGGATTACAGCCCCCCGCCACCATGCCCAGCTAATATTTGTATTTTTAAAATAGAGATGGGGTTTCACCATATTGACCAGGCTGGTCTCGAACTCCTAATCTCAGGTGATCCACCTGCCTCAGCCTCCCAAAGTGCCAGGATTACAGGTGCGAGCCACTGCAGCCAGCCCCAAAGTTAATTTTAGGTCCAAAGTACTTGAGGCTGGTTACATTGGCTTAAGCCTGTAATCCCAGTTCTTTGGGAGGCCTAGATGGGAGGCTAACCTGTGTTTAGGAGTTAAAGACCAGCCTGAGCAAGACCTTGTCTCTACAAAAATAAAAAACAAAAAAAGACTTAATTGAGGGTTTGATTTTGGGGACGTTTGTCAAAGATGTCAGAAGGCTCAGAACATCTGATCAAAACAGAATCACACAGGTCACTATAAAATAATGGTCATTTGGCTATGTGCAGTGGCTCATGCCTGTAATCCCACACTTCGGGAGGCCGAGGCAGGTGGATCACCTGAGGTCAGGTGTTTGAGTCCAACTTGGCCAACATGGTGAAACCCCGTCTGTACTAAAAATACAAAAAAGTAGCCAGGCATGGTGGCGGGTGCCTGTAACTCCAGCTACTCGGGAGGCTGAGGCAGGAGAATCACTTGAACCTGGGAGGCAGAGGTTGCAGTGAGCCAAGATCGCGCCACTGCACTGCAGCCTGGGTAACAAGAGCCAAACTCTGTCTCAAGAAAAATAAATAAAAATAATAATCATCATCATCATTCGGCCAGTGATAATCAGAAGATTTCCAAAGTAATAAAGTTACATGGATGTAAAAAACTTTAACTTCCTTAAAGCTTAGTTTTCCTAAGTAATAAAATACCTAATAAGGGCAACACAGAAATTATCTTGATGAAATGCAAAAATTTTGTTTGTTTTTTTTTTTTAATACTTTAGATTCTGGGATACATGTACAGAACATGCAGGTTTGTTACATAGGTATCCATGTGCCATAGTGGTTTGCTGCATCCATCAACCTGTCATCTACGTTAGGTATTTCTCCTAATGCTATCCCTCCCCTAGCCCCCATCCACCGACAGGCCCCAGTGTATGATGTTCGCCTCCCTGTGTTCTCATTGTTGAGCTCCCATTTATGAGTGAGAACATGTGGTGTTTGGTTTTCTGTTCCTGTGTTAGTTTGTTGAGAATGATGGTTTCCAACTTCATCCATGTCCCTGCAAAGGACATGAACGCATCCTATTTTATGGCTGCATAGTACTCCATGGTGTATATGTGCCACATTTTCTTTATCCAGTCTATCATTGATGGGCATTTGGGTTGGTTCCAAGTCTTTACTATTGTGAATAGTGCTGCAATAGACATACGTGTGCATGTGTCTTTATAGTAGAATGATTTATAATCCTTGGGGTATATACCCAGTAATGGGATTACTGGGTCAAATGGTATTTCTGGTTTTAATCCTTGAGGAATCGCCACACTCTCTTCCACTGTGGTTGAACTAATTTACACTCCCGTCAACAGGGTAAAAGCGTTCCTGTTTCTCCACATCCTCTCCAGAATCTGTTATTTCCTGACTTTTTAATGATCGCCATTCTAACTGGCATGAGATGGTATCTCATTGTGGTTTTGATTTGGATTTTTCTAATGACCAGTGATGGTGAGCCTTTTTTCATATATTTATTGGCCGCATAAGTGTCTTCTTTTGAGAAGTGTCTGTTTATATCCTTTGCCCACTTTTTGATGGGGTTGTTTGTTTTTTTCTTGTAAATTTGTTTAAGTTCCTTGTAGATTCTGGATATTAGCCCTTTTTCAGATGGATAGGTTGCAAAAATTTTCTCACATTCTGTAGGTTACCTGTTCACTCTGTTGATAGTTTCTTTTGCTGTGCAGAAACTCTTTAGCTTAATTAGATTCCATTTGTCAATATTGGCTTTTGTTGCCATTGCTTTTGGTGTTTTAGTCTTGAAGTCTTTGCCCATGCCTATATCCTGAATGAAGCATATAAAAGTTTTGTTTCTTAAACAAACTACCAAAAAGGTAAAGAAAAACCTTCTGTAGTATGATTGTTTCTTCTTATGCTATGTTCACTTACATAACCTGGAAATCAAACCTGATGAAAAGAATACTTGAATTAATCAGACAGAGAAAGAATGTGCCCAAGATTATGAGTGTTGCAATTCAGATACATCAAGAAAAGTCAAGAATTACACTAGAGGGAAACATTGCTTTTCTAGGCTTTTAAGATAAACCTCTTAGTGTCAGATCGTAACAGTAGAGTTAGAATAGGAGAAAAAAAGTTACAGGAGCAGATGAAAAAGTTGGAGAGAGTCACCTTCTAGCCAAGCAAAAATATATACTTTTTCTTTTTTTTTTGAAACGGAGTCTCGCTCTGTCACCCAGGCTGGAGCGCAGTGGCCAGATCTCAGCTCACTGCAAGCTCCACCTCCCAGGTTTATGCCATTCTCCTGCCTCAGCCTCCCGAGTAGCTGGGACTACAGGCGTCCGCCACCTCACCCAGCTAGTTTTTTGTATTTTTTAGTAGAGACGGGATTTCACCATGTTAGCCAGGATGGTCTCGATCTCCTGACCTCGTGATCCGCCCGTCTCGGCCTCCCAAAGTGCCGGGATTACAGGCTTGAGCCACCGCGCCCGGCCAAAAAATATATACTTTTTCAAGTGGAGAAAGAACAGAAGGCAATATGTGACTTGCAATCATGTGCAGTGAAGGACAGCAAAATTTGAACTTCTGAGGTATACATCTGAGAAGTTTCAAAAAGAAACAGATTTCAGAATTAAGTATCAAAACCTCTTGCAGTTTTACTAAGAGAAAAATCAATACTTTAAGAAAAGCCCTGTTCTACCATAGGAGACCACATTTTTTAGTTTTATATTAGTGTCTTTTTAATATCAAGCTCAATCTTTAGCAAGACCATATGTCTTATTTATTTATTTATTTATTTATTTATTTATTTATTTATACAAAGTCTCACTCTGTCACCCAGGCTGGAGTGCAGTGGTACGATCTCGACTCACTGTAGCCTCTGCCTCCAAGGTTCATGCCATTCTCCTGCCTTAGCCTCCCGAGTAGCTGGGACTACAGGCATGTGCCACCACGCCCAGCTAGTTTTTTGTGTTTTTAGTAGAGATGGGGTTTCACAGTGTTAGCCAGGGTGGTCTCGATCTCCTGACCTTGTGATCTGCCTACCTTGGCCTCCCAAAGTGCTGGGATTACAGGCGTGAACCACTGCACCCAGCCCCATATGCCATTTTATTTTAATTATAGCCAGCTTGATCACATATAAAATTCCATTTATAAATTCCATTTTCACAAACCCTATTACAGTTTCGCTCAGACCATTAATGACATGCTTGGACTTTCTGCTTTGTCCTATATTTCCTTTCTTAAATAACCATTGTATTTTAGGACAAAAATTTGCCACATAAGATTCTTTATCATACAAAATTATTTCTCAATAAAGAACACATTTTAATGCCTATCTTATAATTAAAAAAATAAAATTTAAGAAACAGGGTCTTGCTCTGTCACCCAGACTGGAGTATAGTGGTGCAATCATAGCTCACTATAACCCTGAGCTCCTGGGCTCAAGCAATCCTTCTGCCTCAGCCATCCCAATTAGCTAGGATTACAGGTGTGTGCTGCCACACTTGGCTAATTTTTTTTTTTTTAATTTTTTTTGGAGATGGGTCTCACTGTGCTGTTCAGGCTGGCCTTGAACTTCTGGCTTCAGGATACCCTCCAACCTCAGCCTCCCAAAGTGCTAGGATTACAGGCATGTGCCACCACAGCCAGCTTTTATCAACAATTTTAAAAACAAGTAATTTATCAGAGATGTACTTAAGTCACAAGAACTGAAAAAAAATTTGGGTTAATTACTATATATTTTATATGAGCACTCATTTATTTAAACCAATCAGAATAAATTTTTTAGGGATTTCTGGCTGAATACATCAGATTTGATTATGTAGACACAGCATATAACATAGTATATATATAATATAAGCACATCTACACAGATATACATACTTATAAATAAATTCTTATGGCTTTTGTTTTAGAGTTTTGGTCATAAGATAGTAAAACACTCGCCAATTTATAAAAAACAGTTGGATCCAGATTATCTTTCTGACAAAATGGAATAAGGCCAAACTTAATGTTCTTTTCTAAAACTGACAATATTATAAGGGTTGTGAACTAAATTTTGAGTAACGTAGTTTGAGTCAGTTACCAATAAACTGGATTCGACACAGAACAGTTAATTGTGGAAATATGACTGAATTATCTTCTAACAAGATCTGTTCAGTATCTTCTTGGTCTCAATTCTTTATCCTTGAAGATAAAAGTGTTGCCATTCCTTTTACTATAGGCAGGCTGTCTTTACTTGGGAATTTCATTTTTGCAAAGGAAACAGCATGAAGGTCAAAATGATTTTCTTTAATATCTGCTGGTTTTAAGGGTTTTGCTTAAATGGTCAGTATGCCAGAATAGCCAAAGAGTTTTGAAAAAAGAGAGTTTAGTTTAGAAAAAGATGAGAGAAGGCAGAGCGGGAGGGGAGAGCTCTAGAGAGGAAAGTGTTTCAGCTAGCTTTGAGGGAGTATTTTTTTAGGAAGTCATTCTTTGAGTCCTGAATCCTTTTTTTTAGCCTTGAAATATCAATGAGATATGCATATCTTATTTGCTGTGTATTGTTTTATAACTGTGGTCTTTTAGTTTAAAGAACAACAGACTGTTTGAATGATCCTTATGATGTTTGAACATGTTACCAGCTGGAATCCCAGAAAATATCTTGGCATGTCTTTGAATTTTGAGAGCCCATTTTATTGTGGGTGCTCTGGTTTAATCCCAAATACACAAAAACCAATTAAATGTAAGCACTGAATTTGGAAAGGCCAAATAAACGCAAGCACAGATGGGAAAATAAAGTACCCACTTACCAAGAAGGACGATAAGAAGCCTTCTCCAACTGAAAGAAAAAAGAGAGATCCCAAGGCCTCAACCCAAAGGGAAAAGTCTCTTCCCTGAGACCCCATAGCCAGGGTCTACAAGGAGGAAGAGTCTTCCTTAGGAGATCTCTCAGCCAGATCAGACTAGAAGGGGAAAGACACCGTCCCATCCAAATCCCAGATAAAACAGAACTCAACCAAAATTGGGAGTTCAGTCCAAGAATGACTCACTAAGGGAAAAAGAGGCAGCTTGCAGAAGCTGGTAGGGGAGGGGGTGGCTTTCAGAGTGTGGCTGCCTCATACTGTAGTTCCAATGGCTGCTGATATTCTCTGAGATGAGTCAGCCTTAGACTCATACTTGACCAAGTGTATCAAAGTCAAATGAAACAATGAGATGAATCTCTGAAATTAAGATGTTTTATTTGTGAAGAAAGAATTGCAGTTTAGGGCATGCATGCCGACAGAGTGGTATGTCCGAAGAACAAAGAGAAGGTTAGAGGTTTTATGAAAAACAGAAATGTTACATACTGCTCCTTGAGAAAGTTCATCGGCACTAGTAAGATTCTGGAGAGCTTGCCAGTTTTGATTGATGAGTGATGGCCGTGGGTAAAATTAGCCTTAGAATTTCAGCAGATCATTTCAGTAGCCATTAGATAAAACTGGTTTCCAGTAATAGCAGGCAGTTTCAGCAGACATGCTTCCTGCAGATGAGTACATTTTTGGGGCTATGTTATATGTCCTGAGTGCTTCCCCCCGCCCCTGCCCTCTTGACTTTGTTTTAGTTGGGTATGACAGGAATAACCCAATTCAATTCATATGATCAACTTTCACAGTAGTTAATGATATAAATACCTTAATTTATTTCACCATTCCTCTACTGTTGGCAAAATAGGTTTATAGCAGGTCATGCTATTGCGTACATTTTCCCTCCATCTTCCCTACAAACAATATCTCTATTTTATTCAGATAAATGAGATTCGGGTTGCAGGGAGAACCTTAGATTTCAGGGAAGGAAGGCCCTTATCCCATCCCCAGGGAATGAATTCTGGTTGGTCTGAACTAGACAATCAATTTCCTGTCACTCATGACTAGTCTAGGGGTAAACACTAGATTTTCTTTTAACCAGTATAAAGGGAACTCAGCTGGGTTTTTGTTTGTTCACTTGCTTTTGGAAACACTCTTTCTTGATGAAAAGACTATTGCAAGGTTGAAGCTTTTGGACCCCCTTTCCACCATGTCACTTCATATGCGGATGTTGTACTGTAGCAGCCATGCTGTGACTATGAGGAGGAGACATGACTAAGGAGGAAAAAGCAGACCTGTCAATCGCAGATCACAGAGGTACAGAGGGCTTGGTTTCTTGGCAAAGATGTTGAACTAGTACACCAAACCTGAATATCTCATCTCCAGACTTGATGTTGTTTTTTTTTTGAGACAGAGTCTCACTCACTCTGTCGCCCAGGCTGGAGTGCAGTGGGGCACCATCTCAGCTCATTGCAACCTCTGCGTCCCAGGTTCAAGTGATCCTCCTGCCTCAGCCTCCCAAGTAGCTGGGATTACGGGCACCCACCACCACGCCTGGCTAATTTTTGTATTTTTAGTAGAGACGGGGTTTCACCATGTTGGCCAGGCTAGTTTCAAACTCCTGACCTCAGGAGATCTGCCTGCCTCAGCCTCCCAAAGTGCTGGGATTACAGGCATGAGCCACCGAGCCGGGCCCAGACTTTGTGTTTTATGAGATATTTAAATATTTTACACAACAGCAAGTTGGATTCGGTTATCACTTATATTTAAATGGTACAAGGTTGTTTTCCAATTATTTCCATTCTGCACATTGCTGAAGTTAACATCTTTTTGAATATATCTGTGATGGCATTTCAGATACTTAGATCAGAGTCTCACACATGAAGTAACTGGATGAAAGAGTAGATCATTTTTAAGACTTCTGTCGCTGATAAAACAGAATAGTGAAGTTTTATTTTTCTTTGAGCCTTTTGATGTTCCCTCTTCATTTGTACCTATTACAAAGTGCTGGCTGGGCACAGGGGCTCACGCCAGTAATCCTAGCACTTTGGGAGGCCAAGGAGGGTGGGTCATCTGAGGTGAGGAGTTCGAGACCAGCCTGGGCGACATGGTGAAACCCCGTCTCTACTAAAAATACAAAAAATTAACCACATGTGGTGATGCATGCCTGTAGTCCCAGCTACTCAGGAGGCTGAGGCAGGAGAATCGCATGAACCCTGGTGGTAGAGGTTACAGTGAGCCTAGATCATGCCCCTGCATTCTGGCCCAGGTGACCGAGTGAGACTCTGTCTGAAGAGAATAAAAATAAAAATAAAAACAAAGTGCTTCCTCTTCCTCTGTGAGAGAGGAAGCTAAATTTGAGTTTTCTTTAATTGATTTTGTGAGAAAAGAAAAGATTAAAGGGAACATTTTCAGCAAAGATATATTGTATTAAATGCACAGAAGCCACCAAAGAGAAAAATGTTATCAGATAACCAGGTGATATAAATGTTATTAGATGACCAATTGATGAACAGGTATTGACATACAGAAATGATTCTAGAGGCAGAGTAAAAATTCTGCTCACATAGAAGTGAAAAAGTAATTGAGTGGTTGAACAGATCTCTTGATAATCATGACCTTGTGATTGAACTATACAAGACAATTGTACAGTTGTGTCCTGCTACATAAAATAAGGAAATAAAACTTGAAATTAGAAGCCAAGAAGCACATCACCAAATGATATTGTACTATGGGTGGATTGTGCCTTTATATATTTCATTACCTCAAAAAGGTGAGTTAGAAGGCACAAATGTATACCCAAAGAAATCAAAAGATATATTGTGTTCTTGGTTGGGAAATGTAGGTATAGAAAAGATAAAGTGCTTTCTAAATTTATATATTGATTTAATATAACTTTTCCTTGGAATATTTTGTGAAAATTGGTATCTTGGTAATGAAATTTAACCCCTCAAAAGAATAAAGCCACATAAGGTTATTTATTTATATACGTCTGTATGTTTAAGCTTTATGATTATTTTGCAATATCTGTTCCAAAATGTGTGTATGCTTTAATGCAACAATTCCATTTTTGAGAACCTATGCTTTAGATGCATTCATAATTACATACAATGATGTTTAAATTGTTTGTCACAATGATTAAAAGTTTCTTTTGGCATTTGATAAACAGGCTTCAGGGATACAAAATACCCTGCAATGTGTAGGAGACTCCTGAACAACAAAGAATGAATGATTCTCAGGTTGTCAACAGTGCCTGTGTTAGATTCTGGGGATCTAATATGGAGATGCATAAGCAAAGTCCTTTACTGTATTTTCTGGTGACAGGGACTGCATCATGTATTTGTTTACCATCCATGAGAACCAAATCAGAGGAAGGGGCTAAGGCAGGACAGGAGCAGCTAACTTGGAGTGATCAGGGTAGGATCTTTTGAGGAGGCAATTTTTGAACAGAATGACCTGCGGGAACAAGCTGTGCATAGATCAAGGGAACTACATTCCAGGCAGAGGATACAACCAGTGTAAAAGCTCACAGGCAGAAGCAAGTCTAGGGCAGTCCATGTGTAGAAATGAGGCTGTCGAGGCTAGACAGAATAGTGAGTAAGGGAGAGATGGAAGAGATGCAGAGAGTTGGGCAGATAGATGATGTCAGGCCTAGTAAACCATGTCAGTGCATTTAGGTTTTATTCTGAATGTGCTAGGAAGTTATTGGAGGAATTTCTTTTTGAGCAGGGGAGCGACGTATTCACATTTATGTTTTAAAACAATTACTTTGGCTATTAAAAGGTCAGTTGACTTTTGGAGCCCAAAAGCAGGTGCAGGGAGACCAGTGAGGATTTAATCTAGTAGTATGGGTGAGAGATGTCAGTGATTAGATTAGGCATACTGAGAAACATTTGGATTCAGGATTTTGAAGTCTTTCCTTTTTGAGGAGGTGGGAAAGTCTCAGCTGAATTGATCGAGCTCCTCAGGTCATGGCACATTTCTCACCAGTCTTTGCGAAGTCCCTGTTTCTTGTTTTATTCTTTTTGTCCTTATCTGTCATCTCTGAGTTCCCTACTCTCTCTCCCCAGTAAATACATGCTTCTACTATATTTAATATATGCTTCAGAATACATCTAATATATATATGAATGAATGATTTCTCAGATTGTCAACAGTGCCTGTGTTAGATTCTGGGGAGCTAACATGGAGATGCACAAGCAAACTCCTTTATTGTATTTTCTAGTGAGAGGGACAGCATATATATATATTATATATGTTATATATATTATATACATATAAATATATACATATATAATAAATAAATATATATATATTCATTAATTTGAGACAGAGTCTTGCTCTGTCTTCCAGGCTGGAGTGCAGTTGCGTGATCTTGGCTCACTGCAACCTCCACCTCCCAGGTTCAAGCAATTCTCCTGCCTCAGCCTCCCCAGTAACTGGGATTACAGGCACATGCTACCATGCCCAGCAATTTTTTTTGTATTTTTAGTAGGAACGGGGTTTCACCATGTTAGCCAGGATGGTCTCGATCTCCTGACCTCGTGATCCACCTACCTCGGCCTCCCAAAGTGCTGGGATTACAGGCATGAGCTGCCACACCCAGCCAATACATCTAATATATTAATTTTTTAATATATAGAACTTTTACAGATAAAATATTTTAATTTTATGTAAGTGATATGATGCTGTCCAGTGGTCCTGAAATGTTACCGTACATCATTATTACCTGGAAAGCTTGTGCAAACACAGGTTGCAGGGCCCTGACCCTGTTTCTGATTCATCAGGCCTGGGGTGGAACCTGGCAATCTATATTCTGTCGGGTTCCCAGGTGATGCTGCTTATCACACTTTGAGATGAATGTGACTATACTTTGAGAACCACTGTTGTAGTGCTATTTATACTGTTGACTTTTTTCACTTACCACTGTGGTTTTAAGGTACCCAAGTTACTAGTATAGGTGCCTCTAGTTGATTGTTTTCTGCCTGTTGTATAGAATTTCATAGTATTTATCTGTGACACTTTCATTCTCTGTTCTGCTTGGTGGACACCTAGTTTAACTCCAATTTCTTTCTAAAATGAACACTGCTATGATGAACACCTTCATATAAATCTACCATGGTTTAATGTCTGTAGGGTTTATGAACAAAATGGGATTGCCAGGAGAAAGGGTGAGTGCATTCATACTTGAACTGAGCATTGATTGCCAAATGGCTCTTCAGAATGGCTGTGCAAGTCTCTATTCCTCCCAGTAGCACTGAAGAATTCCTATTTCCTCACATCCCTCCTTCCAGAATATGATTTTATCTCATATTATAATACTTGCCAATATAATGGGTATAAAGTAGTGTTCTACTGTTTTAATTAATGTTTCTCTAATTACTAATAAAATTAAGCATCTCATATGGCAACCATTCAGCTCTTGCACTCACTCTCAGGAGTTTCTTATATGACCTTTCAGAGATAAGTTAAACATATACTAGCATATTTGAAAATCTAATGAAAAAATAGTGTACTTGTCACTGTACATTGCCCTTTAAGTGCTGCTTTATCTGAGTCCCACAGATTTGGATTATGTATTGCTTTCATTATCATTCAGTATTTTATATTTTAAGAATTTTCTTAATAAAGTAGTATGTTTTTTCTTTACAGTCATGTAGGATTTTTTTAGAGCTAGTATTTTGTTACTGATTATTGACTTAATGTAATTTGAAGAACATGATTGGAATAATATTCATTCTTTGAAATGTATTGATACTCCTTGTGGTATAGTACAGAGTAGATTTTTGTGATTGTCCCATATATACTTGGAAAGAATGTGTATTCTCTACTTGTTGAGCTATTCTTTATAACTTTGACTATATTTGTCTGCTTGCACTATCAGTTACTTTCAGCATTGTGTCAAAATTTCCAACCACAATTACAGTGTCATGCATCACTTAATAAGGAGGGTACAGTCTGAGAAATGGGTGCCGATTTTGCTGTTGTGAAATCTTCATACAGTGTACCTACATAAACCTGGATGGTATAGCCTGCTACACACCTAGGCTACATGGTATAGCCTGTTGCTCGCAGGCTACAGACCTGTACAGCATGTTATTGTGCTGAATACTGTAGGCAGTTGTAACACAAGGGTAAGTATTGTGTGTCTAAACATATCTAGACATAGAAAAGATATAGTAAAAAAAATATAAAAAATGGAATACCTGTATAAAGTACTTATCATGAATGAATTGTACAGGACTGAAAGTTGCTCTGGGTGAATCAGTGAATGATGAGTGAATGTGAAATCCTAAGACATTGCTGTATACTACCAGATACTTCATAAACACTGTACACTTACACTGCTCTAAATTTATTAAAAAGTATTTTTCTTTCTTCAATAATAAATTAGTCTTAGCTTACTGTAACTTTTTACTTTGTAAGATTTTTAATTTTGAGCTGCCATCTTGCGTACCCTGTGTGTGTGCACCTAATCTCAGCTGGTCCACCTGAGACCCCCTAAGCACCAACCCTAGCCCCCTGCGTGGCCCGTTATCTGCTGAGAGAAGATGAAAGAAACATTTATGAGCCAGGAAAAACTCGCCAAACTGCAGGCACAAGTGCGCATTGGTGGAAAAGGAACCACTTGCAGAAAGAAGGTGGTTCGTAGAACAGCCACAGCAGATGATAAAAAACTTCAGTTCTCCTTAAAGAAGTTAGGGGTAAACAATATCTCTGGTATTGAAGAGGTGAATATGTTTACAAACCAAGGAACAGTGATCCACTTTAACAACAGAGATGCCAGCAAACACTTTCACCGTTACAGGCCATGCTGAGACAAAGCAGCTGATGGAAATGCTCCCCAGCATCTTAAGCCAGCTTGGTGCAGACTGTCTGACTAGTTTAAGGAGACTGGCTGAAGCTCTGCCCAAACAGTCTGTGGATGGAAAAGCACCACTTGCTACTGTAAAGGATGATGATGATGAAGTTCCAGATCTTGTGGAGAATTTTGATGAGGCTTCCAAGCATGAGGCAAACTGAATTGAGTCAACTTCTGAAGATAAAACTTGAAGAAGTTACTGGGAGCTGCTATTTTATATTATGACTGCTTTTTAAGAAATTTTTGTTTATGGATCTGATAAAATCTAGATTTCTAATATTTTTAAGCTCAAGCCCCTTGGACACTGCAGCTCTTTTCAGTTTTTGCTTATGCACAATTCATTCTTTGCAGCTAATTAAGCCGAAGAAGCCTGGGAATCAAGTTTGAAACGAAGGTTAATAAAGTTCTTTGCCTAGTATACCCCCCAAAAAAATTTTTTTTAATTTTTTTAACTTTTTGACTCTTTTGTAATACCACTTAGCTTATAAGTGGTATTATGAGTGAATGTGAAGGCCTAAGACTTATGCAGCTGTACAAAAATATTTTTGCTTATATTTTTATTCTGTAAACTTTATTAAAAAATTGTTTTACTTTTAAAATTTTTTGGTAAGAATGAAGACACACACACACACCACACACACGTGCATGTGCGCCTAGGCCTACAGAGGGTCAGGATCATCAGTATCACTGTCTTTCACCTCCACATCTTGTCCCACTGGAAGGCCTTCAGGGGCAATAACAGTCATGGAGCTGTCATGTCTTATAACAGTGTCTTCTGCTAGAATCCCTCCTGAAGGACCTGCCTGGGGATGTTTTACAGTGAGCCTTTTTCTTTTATAAATAGAAGGAACAAACTTGAAAATAATTATAAAAAGTATGGTATAGTAAATGCACAAACCAGTAAATTTATCATTAGGTATTTTGTACTGTACGTAATTGTATGTGCTATACTTTTATATGACTGGCAGTGTAGTAGGTTTTTTTTTACCTCAGCATCAATACAAACATGTAATGCCTGCATGTAGACATTATGATGGTTACATCACTAGGATGTGGGAATTTTTCAGTTCCATTTTAATTTTATGGGACCATTGTCCTGTATGTGGTGTGTTGTTGACTGTAACAGCATTACGTGGTGCCTGACTATATTGATTTATCTGTTTCTCAACATAGTCCTCTGTATTAGTTCTTTTTCATGCTGCTGATAAAGACATGCCCAAAATTGGGAACAAAAAGAGATTTAATTGGACTTAACAGATCCACATGGCTGGGGAGGCCTCAGAATCATGGCGGGAGGCAAAAGGCAGAAGGTACTTCTTACATGGCGGTGGCAAGAATGAGGAAGAAGCAGAAGTGGAAACCCCTGATAAACCCATCAGATCTCATGAGACTTTTTCACTATTACAAGAATAGCACAGGAAAGACCGGCCCCCATGATTCAGTTACTGTCCCCTGGGTGTGGGAATTCTGGTAGCTACCATTCAAGTTGAGATTTGGGTGGGGACACTGCCAAAGCATATTAGCCTCTCAATTTTTGCTTGTGTTTTGAGGCTGTGAAATATATACAGAATATTTCATAATTGGTGTATACAATTGATTATCATCATTCATGGGTTCTGTATCTGCAAATATGCCTTTGCCTCCTTGCTAAAATTTATTTGTAACCTCAAATCAATACAGTGCTTTTGTAGTCACTGGTAGACATGTGGAGAGTGATCTACTACTTTGAGTCTCCCAACACACATGTTGCCACCTCAGACCAAACAAGGCCACACTCTCCCTTCTTGTTTTAGCTCTCATGCTTTAAACAAGTATTCTTTTCATAGTCTATTTAGTGCCTGAATGCCTGCTATAGGTAACCAATCTCTTTAGTTTTTGGGTTTATCTTTCCTGCATTTTTTATGTACAAAGGAGATACATACATATGAATTTCATATATCTTCTTTATTATATAGAGGGTGGCATACTATAGCTACTCTTGTACTTTTTTTAGGAGACAGAGTCTCACGGTGTCACCCAGGTTGGAGTGCAGTGGCATGATCATGATCATAGCTCACTATAGCCTCAAACTCCTTGCCTCAAGGGATCCTCCTGCCTCAGCCTCCTGAATAGCTGGGACTACAGGCATGTGACTACCATATCTGGCTAATTTTTAAATGTTTTGTAGAGATAGGATCTTGCTGTGTTGCCCAGGTTGGTCTTAAACTCCTGGCCTCAAAGCTATCGTCCTGCCTTGGCCTCCTAAAGCACTGGGATTGCATTTGTGAGCCATTATGCCCAGCCATACTTTGCTTTTTTCATCTAAAAATATATCCTGGAAATCACTCTAAATCAGTTTATAGAGATCTTCCTCATCCTTGTGCTTTATTGTTTGAGCATATCATAGCTTAGCCTCTCTCCTGTGCGTGGTCATTTAGGTTGTTCCTAATGTTTTACTATTACACACATGCTACAGTCTTGTGCATATTTATTTTCATATTGTTGGAAGTGTATCTTCAGGGTAGATTCCTAGAAGTGGGTCAAAAGTTAAATGAATGTGTAGTTTTGTCAGTTTGGCCAAATTGTTTTTTACTATGCAAATTATATTATTATTATTATTATTTTGGGGATGGAGTTTTGCTCTGTCGCCCAGGCTGGAGTGCAATGGCGTGATCTCAGCTTACTGCAACTTCTACCTCCCAGGTTCAAGCGATTCTCCTGCCTCAGCCTCCTGAGTAGCTGGGATTATAGGCACCTGTCACCATGCCCAGCAAATTTTTGTATGTTTAGTAGAGGCGAGGTTTCACCATGTTGGCCAGGCTGGTCTCAAACTCCTGACCTCAGGTTATCTGCCTGCCTCAGCCTCCCAAAGTGCTGGGATTGCAGGTGTGAGCCACCGCAGCTGACCTATATTCATTTTTGTGTGGTCAAGTTTACCAATCTTTTATTTTATTGTGTCTGGATTTTTAGTCATTGGTTACACAGTTCTTACCTATATCAATTTTGACCTACACTGGGCTTAAGAACTCACTCATGTTTTCTTCTAGAACTTGTGTGGTTTTATCTTTTTACATTTAGATTGCTCATCCTTTTGTTGTTTATTGTACATTGTGTAAGATGTGGTTCTAACTTTATCTTTTTTTTTAAATGGCAGCCACCTGACCCAGAGCCATTTATTTAAAAGTTCATCATTATTACTGTGATTTGAGATACCACCTTTATTATTTACCATGTTTTTATAGGTACTTTTATACTATTATCTGTAGTATAAAATTCCACTGGTATATTTATCTACATAAGGCCAGTATCACTGTTTTGATTATAGACGTTTGTATGTTTTAACATCTGGTAGGGCTAGTCTGCCCTCATGGTGTCTCTTTTTAACGTTTTCGTGGCTTTTCTTTCTTGCATGTTCATATTTCCATGTTAATTTTAGTGTCAACTTGTCTAACTCCATAAAATAGCTTGTTTGTATTTTTCTTGGAATTTCAATGACTTAAATTAGGGAGAACTGTAATCTTTTTTTTTTTTTTTTTTTTGAGGCAGAGTCTCGCTCTGTCACCCAGACTGGAATGCAGTGGCGTGATCATGGCTCACTGCAACCTCAGCCTCCCAGGTTCCAGTGATTCTCCTGCCTCAGCCTCCCAGGTAGCTGGGATTACAGGCACTCGCCACTACACCTGGCTAATTTTTGTATTTTTAGTAGAGACGGGATTTCACCATCTTGGCCAGGCTGGTCTCGAACTCCTGACCTCAGGTGATCCGCCCACTTTGGCCTCCCAAAGTGCTAGGATTACAGGCATAAGCCACTGTGCCTGGCCGAGAACTGTAATCTTTTCATGTTGATTTATTGTATCCAAAAACAAGGAATGTCTTTCCATTATTTCGTGTCTACTTTTATGTCTTATAGAGACATTTAAATTTTTTTCTTGTATGGATTTTACACATTTCTTGTTAAATTTATTCCTGTGTCTTTAGGCCTCTTTGTTGCTGTTACAAATGGGGATTTTTCTGCCATGATGTTCTGTTGATTGTTTCTATATAAAAGGTCTCTTTTTGTTTGTTTGTTTTGAGACAGAGTTTTGCTCTTGTTGCCCAGACTGGAGTGCAGTGGCGTGATCTCGGCTTGTGGCAACCTCTGCCTCCCGGGTTCAAGCAATTCTCGTGCCTCAGCCTCCCAAGTAGCTGAGATTACAGGCATGTGCCACCATGCCCGGATAATTTTGTATTTTTAGGAGAGACGGGTTTTCTCCATGTTGGTCAGGGTAGTCTCGAACTCCCAACCTCAGGTGATCTGCCCACCTCAGCCTCCCAAAGTGCTGAGATTACAGGTATGAGCCACTGCGCCTGGCCCTATTTTTTTTTTTTTTTTTAAGATGGCGTCTCCCTATGTTGCCCAGGTTGGCCTTGAACTCCTGGGCTGAAGTGAGCCACCTGCCTTAGCCTCCTGAGTAGCTGGAACCACATGCGTGCCGCTGTGCCCCACGGTATTGATTTTGTATGTTAATTTTATATCCTGCTGCTTTACTGAATTATTTTATTATTTGAGTTAGTTTTACTGATTTTTGGGGGTTATATCTGCAAATAGAGATAGTTTTATTTTTTACCCATTCTTAACCCTCTAATTGAGGTGTAATTCAATTGGCTAATACCCTTACACCAGTTTTGAACAGTAGCAGAGATAGTAAATATTCTTGCCTTGTTCCTGGTCTTAGTGGAAATGCCTTTAGTGTTTCAGAATTAAATAAAATACAGGTTTTAGGACTAATATATGTGTGAGTGGCTTTCTGAGAGAGTTCTAGATATTTAGATAAAACATGAGAACAGAGATTAGAGAGAGATTTCTGTGAAAGCTACTCTATACTCTGTCAATTTCTAGGGCAATAAGTATATCACATTCAAAAGGTTTCATTTTTCAGTTTGGGACTAACAGTGATATATGCCATTACAGCAAGTCATTTGAATTATATAAATTGTGTCTATGCATTATAATGGTCACAAAGAAAATTTTATCTGTCTTATAGTGTGTGCTGTATTTATGGAGTTTAAAGATTAATCATCCCAAAACATTGTTCCTGCTTCGGGGAAATCATGAATGCAGGCATCTTACAGACTATTTCACCTTCAAACAGGAATGTAAGTATAATCACTCCTCCAGAACTTTTTTACTTACCCTTTAACCTGTCCCAAGTAAATCAAACATAAAGAAAAAGAACTAATGGAATTCAAATGCTTCCTGTCCTGTTGTTATTTTTTTCACCTGCGAAGAACTAAGACTATCTTCTAAGGCATTTATTTTGAATATAACTTTTGGGTTCCCCCTTGTTTAAAAAATAATTCATTTGGGATATTTGGAAAGCATAGAGAAGTCTAAAGAAGATACAAGTGTCCATAATCAGGTTGCAGTGAGCCGAGATCACGCCACTCTACTCCAGCCTGGGCAACAAAGCAAGATTCCGTCTCAAAAAAAAAAAAAAAGTGTTGGTAATCATGCCACTTAGAAGTAATCACTGTTATCACACTATTTGAAATATGGTCTTCCGTTCTTTTTCATTATTATGAAATAGTTCAGGTATATATATATATATCTATCTGTATATATTTTTAAAATAAAATTGGGCTCATATGTAGTGTTTAATACATTTCTGTTTCACCTAATATAGTAGCATTTTTTCCATATCATTAAATATTTTTGACAACATGGCTTGTGTTATTTTAATTTTTTTAAAGTATTCTATCTTACAAATGCACAATCATATATGTAGCCAATTTACTAACAATCATAGGTTAGGTTGTTTCTAACTGTAAGTACTACTGTAATAGTAAAAAGTTTAATATAAAAGTAGAATTATTGGCTGGGCGTGGTGGCTCATGCCTGTAATCCCAGCACTTTGGGAGACCGAGGCAGGTGGATCACAAGGTCAGGAGTTCAAGACCAGCCTGGCCAACATGGTGAAACCCCTGTCTCTACTCAAAATACAAAAATTAGCTGGGTGTGGTGGTGTGCGCCTGTAATCCCAGCTACTCAGGAAGCTGAGGCAGGAGAATGACTTGAATCCAGGAGACAGAGGTTGTGGTGAGCTGAGATCCTGCCACTGCACTCCAGCCTGGGCAACAGAGCGAGACTCTGACTCAAAAAAAAAAAAAGTAGAATTATTTTGAAAGTCAGAACATTACTTGCTGATTTAAAAAACAACACAGTGGGAGGCTGAGGCTAGATGATTCCTTCAGCCCAGGAGTTTTAGACTAGCCTTGGCAATACAGCGAGATGCTGTCTCAAAAAAAACAAACTCATAGGCGGTGGCTCAAGCCTGTAATCCCAGCACTTTGGGAGGCCGAGACGGGCGGATCACTAGGTCAGGAGATCAAGACCATCCTGGCTAACCCGGTGAAACCCCGTCTCTACTAAAAAATACAAAAAAAATCTAGCCGGGCGAGGTGGCGGGCGCCTGTAGTCCCAGCTACTCGGGAGTCTCGAGGCAGGAGAATGGCGTGAACCCGGGAGGCGGAGCTTGCAGTGAGCTGAGATCCGGCCACTGCACTCCAACCTGGGCGACAGAGCGAAACTCCGCCTCAAAAAAAAAAAAAAAAAAAAAAAAAAAAAAACAGATTTCCTTGACTAGCATCTAGTACTCATAATTGGCTGCTCACTGACACACAGTATGATGCTGACTATGTTGGGGATGTTTGGGAGATCCTGCCCCAGGGCATTTGCATTTTTAGTTCTTCTTTTCCCAGATCTCTATCTGCTTATAAGACATACATTCTATTTCATTCATGTCATTTCTTCCGAGATTTTCTCCTCTGGTTGCTTTTTAAATCATAATCTCATCATTTTACCCTCATACCCTGTTTCTTTTCATAGTGTTTATCAACACCTGAGATTTATGTATATTTATTAGTTGACTGTCTTTCTCTGCCACCAGAATGTAAGCTTCATGCCAGCAGGGATACGTTTTGTTCACTGTTGTTTTCCCCAACACCCACAACAGTATTAGTTGCTCATCGAAGTTGCTTAATAAATGCTGGTTGAGTTCATTTGAGTGAATGAGCATCTATGATTTGTATCTTCAGAACAAACTCTCAAAAAAGAATTTCTGGGTTAGAGGGCACGCACATTTTAAAGACTTTTGACATACTCTGAAGTAGTCTTCCAGAAAATATGTATATTGGGTTATACGCCAAAAATTTTTTTTATTTTTGTGATGAAAGTACTGAAATAAACAAAAGCAAAATTTTACCTGTTTTGACTTCTAAAATGTTAGCATATTCTCTATAAAATAAACTAAACTAATCTCTTGGGTCCCATCTGGCTCTAAAATCTACCCCTTTTAACGAATCCTGAATGTATAAATATACTTTAGTGTTTGTATGGTTGATATTTTGATCATGGATTTCATTTTGTATCTTACTCAGATTTTTCTGCAGATTATTATCTTAGAAGAATCTATTATAAACTTTTTTTTTTTTTTTTTTTTTTTTTTGAGACAGAGTCTCACTCTGTCATCCAGGCTGGAGTGCAGTGGCCGGGATCTCAGCTCACTGCAAGCTCCGCCTCCCAGGTTTACGCCATTCTCCTGCCTCAGCCTCCCGAGTAGCTGGGACTACAGGCGCCCGCCACCTCGCCCGGCTAGTTTTTTGTATTTTTAGTAGAGACGGGGTTTCACTGTGTTAGCCAGGATGGTCTCGATCTCCTGACCTTGTGATCTGCCCGTCTTGGCCTCCCAAAGTGCTGGGATCCAAAAATAATTTTCAAAGTTAAAAAAACTTTTACATTTGTTTTCAGAGACTCAGAGTTTATTCATCTGCCACAGATCCGTTTACTGACAGGTAGATTGCTATTTATAGTGTGTCATACGCTCATATGAATTCTCGCTACCAGTAGCTTCTTACATTGGAGATGGCAGTTGTAATGACAGCCTCCCTCCTATTAGAGCCTCAAAGAAAAGGTCTTTGTTATTAAGAGAAATTTTAGAGGATAATCACTTTTTAAAAAGTCCTTCTGTCAAAAAAGTCAGCTACAAGAGGGCAAGATACAGATCCTTGGATTAAACACTTTAAATTAGCACATAATTACTGGGAAGTTTTAAATCTACTGTTGGTGGATGTTTAAATTGGTGTAGGCTGAGCATGGTGGCTCATGCCTATAATCCCAGTACTTTTGGAGGCTGAGGTAAGTGGATCACTTGAGCCCAAGAGTTCAAGACCAGCCTGGTCAACATGTTGAAACCCCATCTCTACAAAAAAAAAAAGCACAAAAAATTAGCTGTGCATAGAGGCACTCACCTGTAGTCCCAGCTACTCAGGAGGCTGATTGAGGTGGGAGGATCACCTGAGCTCAGGAGTTTGAGGCTATAGTGAGCCGTGATCACCACTACCCTCCAGCCTGGGAGACAGAGTGAGACCCTGTCTCAACAACAACAACAACAAAGATGTAAAGTATTTGAAGAGCAATTTTGTAATATATATATAAATTTTAAGTGCATATCCCCTTGATCTGGCAATTTCATTTGTAGGAATTTATTATGCAGATTGTATTACTTTTTGAATGCTGCATAAAAAATTATCACAAATTTAGTGGCTTAAAATAACACATTTATTATCTCATAGTTATTGTAGGTCAGAAGTCCAGGCCACAGTGCGGCTAGATTCTCTGTATAGAATCTCACTGAAATCAAGCTGTTTCCAGGGTTTCAGTTCTCACCTGGGGCTTAGGGTCTTTATCCAAGGTCACTTGTTGGCAGTCCTTGTAACTGTAGGATTAAGGTCCCTGTTGTCTTGTTAGCTGTTGACTAGGGATGACTCTCAGCTTCTAGATATTGCTTGCAGTTCCATAACATGTAGCCTCCAGTGGTAGTTCGCAATATGAATGTTTGCTTTTTTCCGGGCCGCCCTGAATGCATCTCTCTGACGTTCTCTTCTGTGATCAGCTAGCTGGAAAGAAACCCTCACTCAGTTTTTAAAAGGCTCATCTTAGGTCAAGCATGGTGGCTCATGCCTGTAATTCCAGCACTTTGGGAAGCCAAAGGGGAGAGGATCACTGAGACCAGGAGTTCAAGACTAGCCTGAGCAACATAGTGAGACCTCCTCTCTACCAAAAAGAAAATTAAAAACTTAAAATTCAGTCAGCCTGCATGGTGGTGCAAGCCTGTAGTCCCAGCCATTTAAGAAGCTGAGACTGAAGGATAGATTGAGCGTAGGTGTTTGAGATTACAGTGGGCTATGATTGTGCCACTGCATTCTAGCCTGAGTGACAGAGTGAGACCCTGTCCCTAAAAATAAATAAGTAAATAAATAAATAAATGTTCACCTGATTAGATCAGGCCCTCCCAAGGTAGTCTTTCTTTTGCCATATAATGGGACAAAATAATGGGAGTCTCATCATACTTACAGTTTTCATCCACTGAAAGAGGAGTGGATTATACATACAAAGATGTAGGTCAATTCAGGTCATTTTAGAATTCATCTACCACACAAATATACTCACAAAAAGACAGTAAGATACGGATGCTTAAGGATGTTCACTGCAGTGTTAATTTTAACAGCAACAACAAAAAGATAATCTAAATGTTGACAAGACAGTGATTAATAATACTTTTAACTTTTAATACTTTTAATGCTTTTTAACAATGGAATGCTAGGCAGCTATTGAAAGACCAAGGTGGCCAGGTGCAGTGGCTTATGCCACACTTTGGGAGCCTGAGATGGGGGCATTGCTTGAGCCCAGCAGTTTGAGACTAACCTGGGCAACATAGTAAGACTCTCTCTACAAAAAATTTAAAAATTAGCTGAGTGTGGTGGCATGTGCCTATAGTTACAGCTACTTGGGAGGCTGAGGCAGGAAGATTGCATGAGCCCAGGAATTCAAGGCTGCAGTGAGCTATGATCACCACACTCCAGCCTGGATGATAGAGCAAGTCTCTGTCTCCAAAAACAAAAGAAAGACAGACCAAGATAGACCCATAATATGTACTGATATGGAGAGATGCTATTTTATAAGCCATTTGCAGAGCATGTAAATGGTCATCTCCTTTGTAAATTAAAAATATATAATGTACAGAAGAAATCATTAACAGTGGGAGGTTGGGTTAGGAGGACTTACAGTTGTTGTTGTTGGTGGTGGTTTTTTTTGAGATGCTGTGTTGACATGTTGCCCAGGCTAGTCTCAAACTCATGCAATCCTCCAGCCTTAGCCTCCTAGATAGCTGGGACTATAAGTGCATGCCATCATGCATGACTTACTTTTAATTTTATATTCTCTCTAGTATTGTTTGAGTTATTTTTTACCAGCGCTGTGTACTACTTTTGTAATTATTATTATTTTTTCAAATTGGTAATTTAAAAATTACCCAGTTGGGGCCCAAGCATTTGAAAAGCTTTGTAAGCACCCGAGGTAGTTCAGCTGTGTGCTGCTGGTTAAGAATGATGGCTCCGGAGTCTTTAGGAAGCTTCTACTATCCTTTGGGAACCACTTCATCAAATACAAAAATTAGAAATATTTTATTTTATGTTATTTTTCTAAATCAAACATTGGGGTATTCTTTAATACTTTCATTTCTTACCTGGCAACATTAAATAATGCATATAGCAGTTAACAAATGCCCTGGAATATAACGCTCGATAAAAGTCAGCTAATTTTATTAATTAGGAGTAGATACGTAGTAAAGAAAGCTCCCTATGACTGCCTGTGTTTTGAATTAAATTTCAGAGGTTTTTTTAGGTGACATTTTTCTTAATTATTCTTCTGTCTTTTCAGAATTGTTTTTTAATTTTTAATTTTTATGGGTGTATAGTAGGTGTATGTATTTATGGGATACATGAGATATTTTGATACAGGGATGCAATGTTTAATAATAACATCAGGGATTTTTTTGACAGGTATAAATGGTTCAGACTATTTTTAGAAGCTGGAACAATAGGTCCTGGAAACATTTTAAGTGTCTCCTTTTGCCCGTAATTTCTTATCTCAGGTTTTTATTTGCTTTTCACATGATTTAACTGTAGTTAAACCTGATGGCTTTCTTTTTTTCCTGTCTACCAAGATAGTCCTCCTTTTTTTATTATAATGCTGCATCTGAAATGTAAATAAATCTTGGAACAAGCACACAAATTCAAGTATAAGTTTAAAATTTTATTCCTGTATAAGGAGAGAGCATGTGTGTTGCTGTGCATGGGTGTTTTTACGAATAAGCTGATCTCTCTTCAGTGGCCACTGTGTCTTCAAGAATTAGCATCTTATAATTAGTAAGGGAGGCTTAGTTTCAGATTGTGCAGCTGTAATCTTGTTCATGTTTTTAAGGGGGAGGTGGGTAAAGGCTTTTCTTGTATCTATCTTGAATTGCTGTATAATGCAGAGATTTTTTTAAAATATTCCTTTCTTTATGGAAAAGTATACTGCTTTTTTTTCCTCTTTTAAAAAACTGATATGTAATAGTTGTACCTATTTTTGAGGTACATGTGATATTTTTACTTTATGTGTACAGTGTATAATTATTAAGTCAGGGTAACTGCAATATCCATCACCTCAAACATTTATTTTTTGTCGAACAGTTAAACAAAATTTATTTTTTTAAGAGACAGGGTCTCATTCTGTTGTCCAGGCTCGAGTACAATTGTGTAATCATAGCTCACTTCAACTTTGAACTCCTCAGCTTAAGTGATTCTCTTGCCTCAGCCTCCTGAGTAGCTGGGACTGTAGGTGTGTGCCACCATGCCTGGCTAATTTTTAAATTTTTTTGTAGAGACTGAGTCTCGCTTATGTTGCCAAGGCTGATCTTGAACTTCTCAAACAATCCTCCTGCCTTGGCCTCCCAACGTGCTGAGATTACAGGTGTGAGCCGCCATGCCTAGCCCCTAACAGTTAATTTTTGACATATCATTTGGTTTTGCAAAAGTATTGCTTCATTGTTATCTACTTAGAAAGCAAGAAACATAGTGTCTGTCTTGTTTTGTCTTTTCCTTTTCTTCCCTTTTCCCTTCCCTTTTCCCTTCCCTTCTTTCTTCCCTTCTCCCTTCCCTTCTCCCTTGCCCTCCCTTCCCCTCCCCTCCCCTCCCCTCCCCTCCTCTCCTCTCCTTTCCACAGGGTCTTGCTCTGTTGCCCAGGTTGTAGCACACTGGTAAAATCATAGCTCACTACAGCCTCAACTTCCCAGGCCCAAGTGGTCCCTACACCTCAGCCTCCTGAGTAGCTGGGACTACAGGCTTGAGCCCTCATGACCAGCCTGTTTTTATGTATGTATTTATTTATTTTCTTCGAAGGAACCTCGTGTTTATATTATTCCATAAATGCTGTGGGTTCAAGCTCATAGCTCTGGGTCAAAGTTTCTACTAAAGTAAATGAATTTCTTATTTCCACGAACCGGGTTTTTTGTTTGTTTGTTTGTTTGTTTGTTTTGAGGCAGAGTCTCACTTTGTCACCCAGGCTGGAGTGCAGTGGTGTGATCTCGGCTCACTGCAACCTCTGCCTCCCAGGTTCAAGCAATTCTCCTGCCTCAGCCTCCTGAGTAGCTGGGATTACAGGTGTGCGCCACCACGCCTGTGTAATTTTTGTATTTTTAGTAGAGACAGGGTTTCACTATGTTGGTCAGGCTAGTCTCGAACTCCTGACCTCGTGATCCACCCACCTCTGCCTCCCAAAGTGCTGGGATTACAGACGTGAGGCACCGTGCCCGGCCCTTCCAGGAACCATGTTTTTAAATGTATATAGTTAAATAGCTTACTGACAAGTTCCAGAAACTCCTGTAATTTTACTAATGAAAGCAGTATTGTTATGACAACTGGATTTTTTTTAAAAAATAGATATTGTTTGTCATTGCTCATTGCAGTGGTTTTTAGAGTAGCAAAAGATTGGTCTAATTAGATTGTGGCATATCCATAAAGCAAAATACTAGGTAGATGTTAAAAAATTACAAAGCTCTTCTGTAGGGGAGGCAAAATTTTACCTTTACTCTCAGAGTTTTTCAGCTGGGCTGGAGAATTAAATTGACATAAGATGAATTAATAGGAGAAGAGCATACAGATTTATTTAATATAAGTTCTACATGACATGGGAGCCGCTATAAGAAAATGAAGACCCAGAGACTCAGAGTTGAACGCTTATATGCTGAATTGGATGAAAAGTAGTAAGTTGTGAAAAAGGAACTAAATGATGTGAGGAGGCTAGAAGATAAGAGTTATTTGAATTCAGCCTCAACTATTAATCCTTGGTGATAACAATGTTATTTTCCTTCTTGTACACGGAGGGCATCTTTCTTTTCTTTTTGTTTTTTTAACTTTTATTTTAAGTTCAGGGGTACATGTGCAGGTTTGTTATATAGGCAAACTTGTGTCATAGGGGTTTGCTATATAGATTATTTTGTCACCCAGGCACTAAGCCTAGTACCCAGTAGTTATTTTTCCTGATCCTCTCCCTCCTCCTACCCTCCATTTTCAAGTAGGTCTCAGTGTCTGTTGCTCTGGGAGGGCATCTTTCAAATGGGAATTTCATCTCCTGCTTTTAAAAAGCAGCGTGAGGCCGGGCGCGGTGGCTCAAGCCTATAATCCCAGCACTTTGGGAGGCCGAGACGGGCGGATCACGAGGTCAGGAGATCGAGACCATCCTGGCTAACACAGTGAAACCCCGTCTCTACTAAAAAATACAAAAAACTAGCCAGGCGAGTTGGCGGGCACCTGTAGTCCCAGCTACTTGGGAGGCTGAGGCAGGAGAATGGCGTGAACCCGGGAGGCGGAGCTTGCAGTGAGCTGAGATCGCGCCACTGCACTCCAGCCTGGGTGACAGAGAGAGACTCCGTCTCAAAAAAAAAAAAGAAAAGAAAAAAAAGCAGCATGAGCTGGGCACTGTGGCATGTGCCTGTAATCCCAGCTATTTGGGAAGCTGAACTGGGAGGATCATTTGAGGCCAGGAGTTTGAGACCATCCTGGGCATGTAACAAGACTCCGTTTCAAAAAAAAAAAAGAAGAAACAGCACGAAGGCCAGAGTGATCTTCTTGCAACTGTGGTTTTTCAAGTGCCTTTAACTCAAAGTTGTCAGTGTGCCAGAGTGGCGTATTTTGGGGTGGCATACTCCTAATTCCACTCTTCCTCTGAAGATGTGGCATGATAGCCAAAATGTGTTCTTAAGTGCAAAAAGCAAGTAAAGAACAGTACATATGTGCTATCGTGTATGTAAAAACCAAAAGGATGTTTTGGAAAGAGAAGAAACATACATATCTGCATGTGTATGCATAGAATATCTTTGTGAAGACACCCAGGAAATTGCTAATATTGGTTACTTGCAGAGAGAGGGCAGGAGGTACATTATACCCTTTTGTGGCTTTTAAAATTTGAGCTATGTCTCACGTCTGTAATCCCAGCATTTGGGAGACTGAGGTGGGAGGATCTCTTGAGGCTAGGAGTTCTAGGCCGCAGTAAGCTATGATAATGCCACTGCACTCCAGTCTGGGTGACAGAATGAGACCCTGTCTCAAACAATAATAATAATAATAATAATAAATAAAGCAAATAAAAATTGAAACAAATATGTCATCAGTGACTAGACCAGATTGTGATTTCTTGCAAGTAGTGCGGACTCTCAAAATTGCTTTCAAAGAGTTTTGTTGAAACTTTTGTTTTGTTAATATTGTATTATTGATACTAGTTAGAACTTATATCCATGTCATCCTATGGCTGTAGTGCATTTTCCCTTCACTATAGAAATAACTGTTTTTTGGGATATATCCTAAAAATTTGTCTTGAAAATAAAGCACTTAAATCAGCTAATTTAACCTCTGGGAATTATGTATTTGGCTATTTAGATTCTCCTATTCAAAATCTTATTTAAAAATAATGATTAGGAGGAGTATTAGAGGGTCATTAAGAGCATGAACAGGTTTAAGTCCCAGTTCTGCCAGTCACTAGCTTGCAGCTTTGGGCAAGTAAGCCTAATTTCCTCAGTTTTTGAATGAAGACAGTAACAATATCTACTTCATAGGGTTTCTGTGAGTATTAAATACTTTATCAGTTAACACTTACATAGTATGTACTAAGTGCCAGCATTATTCTGCATATTTTACATAAATGAATTCATTTAATCCTCACAGCAACCCTGAATCTACAATTCAGGGTATTATTATTATTATTATGACCATAGATAAGGAAGCCAAGGCAGAGAGTTAAAATTTTTATCCAAGGTCCCATAGCTAGTAAGTGGAGGGTGCTGAGTTTCTTCAAAGCAGGCAACAAGTTCCAGACTGCATTCTCTTTACCACCATGCCATGCCACATGCTTAACTCACTGACAGACACGTCATAAGCCTTAAATACATTTAAATAATAAAAGTAATATAGGCCAGGTACAGGTGCAGTACTTCATGCCTGTAATCCCAGTGCTTTGGGAGGCTGAGGCAGGAGGATTGCTTGAGGCCAGGAACTGAAGACCAACCTGGGCAGCATATCGAGATCCTGTCTCTACAAGTAATTTTTTAAAATTAGCTAGGTGTGGTGGTGTGCACCTGTAGTCCCAGCTACTTAGAAGATTAGGCAGGAGGACTGCTTGAACCTACGAGTTTGAGGTTACAGTGAGCTACGATTGCACTACTGCACTCCAGCCTAGAAAACAATAAGATCCTGTATCTAAAAAAATTTTTTTAAAGGCAGTATAATAATGTTATTATATAAAGATTACATATTCATCATAAAAAAGAACAGCTAAACTAAGAAAACTATAGATACCATTGTCAATCTAATCCCTCAGAAAATTAAATATTGGTGATTATATATGCAATTCATATACTTTGAAAAAATAAAGATGGTAACATTTTGTAGCCTATTTTATTCACATATTAATATAACATGAACTTCTTTTTGCTTAATTTAATTTTTGACCTCCTGATTTAATTTACAAAATAACAATTGCCATCTTGACTTGGCATTCTTTTTTGGAAGTGGGCTAAGGAATTATTTTGAGTCATTCTTGGAATTGAAAGGCATTTATCAATGTAGGATGTTATGGAGCATAAATTAATAAGTAATTGAAATTCCTACCTATATTCAAGTATAGAACTCCCATGGAGGAATTCCTTACTGACACTGGCAACAGAGGGAACTCTGGTTCCTAGGATTTTCAGGAGAAAAAGTCAATCACTGACCATAAATTAAAGAGTTTTTTTTTTGTTTTTTACTTCCAACAGACTTTATGGCCAATGCTGGATCTACTTTGAAATAGGCAAAATTTATAGTATTTAAGATAAAGCAGAGTATAAGGATGTAACTGTAAGCAGAGGCAACGATGCATAAGACATGGCTCTTGTTAACTTTGAGCTCCTAATAAAGTTAGCATATGTTGTGGAATAGATTATGCTGACTGCTATAACAGCAACACAAAATGTTCTGAAAACCTCAAAGAAACCCACAGGCTCCCTTAATGAACTCAAACCCTGATCACCCAGTATTGGCATTAAAGAGAAATCTTCACACTCAGGGATGGAAGGCCTTACAACCTCCAATGTCGTCTACTGGTTTACACCTTCCTTAGGGATCTCTCTCTAATCATTCCTGTCACCCATACAGTAGTTCAGTCTGACCCAAACCTGAATCCATCATTCTTCACTTTATTCCCCAAAGCCTTGCCAGGACCAGGCTCTGATCCTTAAACATGTCTTTCTAAAGGCTTAGAGATCACAAAAAGGAAATAAACACAGAAATAATTACCAACTAGATAGTCTGACTCACTCGATACAGCTTTGTTCTCTTGGTCCTGTAGGCCACCTCATCGTCCCAGAATCCTAGAAGAGGAGAAGGAGCACACAGTTCTGCAGAGCTGCCTGACTATACTTCTGGTCTTCTCTGCCCACACACATCCCTGAACACAGCTTGACTTTTTGAAACCAAGGCCAAGGAAGAAGAAGATGTTCCTTTTTCTCTTTAAATGCCCATTTTCCAGTTTCCCACCTGTTATTTCATGACTTTTCCTTTCTAGAGATTTGTAGAGACTCCTCCTTCCACCTGCTGATGTATTTCCTTATTCTGTAGCCCCAAGTTGACAACCACATCAAAATATAATTTATTAAACCAAACATTTATTTTTTATTGTTTAGAGGCAGAGTCTCACTCTGTTGCCCAGGCTGGAGTGCAGTGGCACTATCGTAGCTCACTGCAGCCTCAAACTCCTGGGCTCAATCTGTCCTCCCACCTCAGCCTCCCAAGTAGCTTGGACAGCAGGCGTGTGCCACCACAGCCAGCTAATTTTGTTTTTTAACTTTCTGTAAAAACGAGGCCTTGGCCGGGCGCGATGGTTCATGCCTATAATCCTAGCTGTTTGGGAGGCCAAGGCAGGTGGATCACAAGGTCAGGAGTTTGAGACCAACCTGGCCAACATGGTGAAACCCCGTCTCTACTAAAAATACAAAAATTAGCCAGGCGTGGTGGCGTGCAACTGTAGTCCTAGGTGCTCGGGAGGCTGAAGCAGAAGAATCACAAGAACCCGGGAGGCAGAGGTGCAGTGAGCTAAGCTCCTGCTACTGCACTCCAACCTGGATGACAGAGCGAGACTCCGTCTCAAAAAAAACAAAAAAACAAAAAATTAAGCCTCATTGTGTTGCCCAGGCTGGTCTCAAACTCCTGGCCTCAAGCGATCCCCCTACCTCAGCCTTCCAAAACACTGGGACTGCAGGCATGAGCCACCACATCAGCTTAAGCCAAATGTTTTTAGAGAAAATAGAATCAAGACATAATTTGTTTACAGACCTTAAAAATCATGAGCCAAAACATTACTGACATTTTATTGATATCTCCTAAGACTCCAGTTTCCACTTATATATCTTCAACACCCCTAAGGGATCTTCGAGACCCATAAAATATTCAGACTCACAAGACTACCATGGACCTTACTTATCATCCATATACTTAGAAGGGTATAGGTCATGAAGGGCAGCACTGGGCGTTCTTTTTCAGTGGAGTGGTCCTCACAGCAGTGCATACCACAGTCCAGCAGCTTTCCGTCTCTCTTGCCCCCTCCCATCTCACCAGCTCAGGTACAAGGAAACAATATCCATACTGGGAAGACTAGGGAGCCATCCTGGTATAGAAGCCTCATGCATCAAAAGTGTCAATGTGTGTTGTAAAACTACCTTCAGAGGAGCCCAAAGCTATAGCTTCCCACCAGGTAACTGGGTAATTTTTACCACAAGCCATGTTGCCTAATAACACAGTGGACAGTCACCTTCTCACATTTCCAAGCAACAGAGCTAGAAAGTTAATCCAAGGTCACACTTGTCTAAGAGGAGAAAGGTATTGTTAACGTATTATCCACAACTTTTCAAAAGTATCTTTACAAAGATAATTGTGATCTCAAATTATCTAAAATAAATGGCTTTAAAATAGCTTCATATTCTCCCGACCTATATCCTTTTTCAAATGTGATACATTTTAGTTTTTCTTCCATTGACTGGTTTTCCTTTTTTGTTAGGTCGAATCAAATATTCGGAACAGGTGTATGATGCATGTATGGAGACATTTGACTGTCTTCCTCTTGCTGCCCTCTTAAACCAGCAGTTTCTCTGTGTACATGGAGGAATGTCACCTGAAATTACTTCTTTAGATGACATTAGGAAAGTAAGTTATCTTTTATTATTCTCATAGAGTATATTTTTTAAATGTGTTGGGTTTTGTTGTTGTTGTTGTTGTTTGCTTTAAGGCAGAGTCTCTCTCTTTCACCCAGGCCGAAGTACGGTGGTGCTATCTCAGCTCACTGCAACCTCCACCTCCCTGGTTCAGCCTCCCAAGTAGCTGGATACAGGTGCACACCAGCACACCTGGCCAGTTTTTGTATTTTTAGTAGGCTAATTTCTGTATTTTTAGTAGAGGCAGGGTTTCACCATGTTGGCCAGGCTGGTCTTGAACTCCTGACCTCAAGTGATCTATCTGCCCACTTTGGCCTCCCAAAGTGCTGGGATTACAAGTGTGAGACACTGGGCCCAGCCTAAAATTTGTTTCTTGTTGCAGTCAACCAATATATCTTTAGCTGAAATCTTTAAAATATAGATAATCAAAAGTAAGAAAATGGAAGATACCTGTGATTTCATCACCATAACTACCGTTAACATTTTGATATGTATCTACCACAAATTATAATTTTTAATGAGCTCTATGTTTTTACCAACTAGAAAGCTAACATTCCTATAGTCCTGAAACTTAAATTATATCACAGTGCAAAAGGAAGGAAACCAGGGTTCTAATCATAGTCCTGCCATTAATTGTGTAACCTTGACCAAATTATTGAACCTCTTTGTCACATTTCTTCTCTATGAAATGAAGTTTGAAAGAATGGTTTGAGAACACTGCCATCTCCGATATGCATTGGCTTTGACATTTTAGATGATACGGTTTCATTGTTTTACTTGCCTTCCTTGGTGATTATTATTTCCAAGATTCTGTATCTTCATTATGGAAAAAGATGACAGATTTTTATTGTACATAGTCATCTTATCTTCTCTACCTTTGAATTCTTCTACGTGTCTCTCTCTCTCTCTTTTTTAATCACAGTGATGGATACTCATCCTCTTATAGGTACTGAGACTAAAGATTTTTCTGTTTATAAAACTATTTTCTCTGAATGAAAGTCTCCTTAGGGTAAGAGGGTGTACCTATATGTACTGGCTTTTCTCTTGCCTTACTGTCTTTTAAATAACCAGCATTTCTCTCTTACATAGTAAAATGTGAATTTTGTAATTCTGAATCAATCATATCAATAAAAAGCTCTTTCACTCAGTAGAAATTTATCTTCTTGGCATTCAGCTATTCTATTACTTTCTCTTGGTTTTTATGCTTTTAACTAAAGCAGCAGTGACTAAAGGCTTAAGTTAATAACTCATATTGAAATACCTCAACTGCATAGAATGGAAAGGATAAATGCCCTTACAAAATTAGCATTCTTTAAAATAAAGAAATCTCCACTGGAATGAAGTTTGCAATGAACAGAACCATTGTAAAACATTTCTGCTCTCATGGTAACATTGGCTCACCTAGACAATTAAAATTAATTTTATATAGTCATAGTCTTTCTAAAATTGTATATCTCTATAGTGGTTGATTTCACATTTGAATTAAATTAGTACTCCTTTATGATTAGGATGTAAGAGGGTCCTTTACTACAGTATGGTTAAATGACAGGGATGTTTATAAAAATTTATTGCAGGCCGGGCGCAGTGGCTCAAGCCTGTAATCCCAGCACTTTGTGAGGCCGAGGAGGGCGGATCACCTTTGGTCAGGAGTTCGAGACAAGCCTGACCAACATGGAGAAACCCTGTCTCTACTGAAAATACAAAATTAGCCGAGTGTGGTGGCACATACCTATAATCCCAGCTACTAGGGAGGGTGAGGCAGGAGAATCGCTTGAAGCTGGGAAGCGAAGTTTGCGGTGAGCCGAGATCATGCCATTGTACTCCAGCCTGGGCAACAAGAGCGAAACTCCGTCTCAAAAAAAAAAAGAAAAGAAAAGAAAAAAAAAATTATTGCAGAAAAATAATAAAAGTTATTGTATCTAAAATTGTTAAATGTTCCTTTTCTTGCAGGAAAATCCTTTAGGGGCACAGTGGCTTCTCTCCCAATACATTCCTGTGGGTGGAAGGGGTTTTTCTTTGATGCATACCAATTTCCAAGAGGCCTTTTGCTTTCCTGATTTTTTTCTTTTGGCTTTTGTGTGTCTTCTAGTTAGACAGGTTTACAGAACCTCCCGCCTTTGGACCTGTGTGTGACCTGCTTTGGTCTGATCCCTCAGAGGATTATGGCAATGAGAAGACCTTGGAGCACTATACCCACAACACTGTCCGAGGGTGCTCTTATTTCTACAGGTAAGCTAGTCCTTGAGATAGAAAATTACGAAAGGAAACTGTAATTCATTTTATCAGATTATTTTTCAGCATTTTATATTTCAGATCTGTGTAGCATAAGCACTTGTGTTTAATTTTTCGATTAATAGGAGGCAAGAAACTTATTTGTTTGGCTTTTTATATTTTCTTAGATATTATGCCCTAAGAAGTGTAATACACGAAACATGATTGGACATCCTGCAGTGCTCTGATATTTTTGTCTGACTCTAAGTGATCTAGACTATTTGTTCCTAAACATTATCTATACACTTTTTAAAAAAAAATCAAAGCTTTCTTGGCTCTTTCCCCAGAGATTCTGATACTAGGTCTGAGAGGAATCCTATTGTGTTTTCAAAAGCTCTCCAACTTTTGTAACCACTAGTGTAGACTAAGATATAAAAAGAACAGGACATTGTGAACTAAGCCCAGTACATTTCCTGGAAGTTGGTGGTTGTTTTAAATTTCACAGGAGCTTTCATTGTGATTAGACACTCAAAAATAGGAAGACAGGCAGGGCTTGGTGGCTCACGCCTATAATCCCAGCTCTTTGGGGTGCCTAGACGGGCGGATCACTGGAGGCTGGGAGTTCAAGACCAGCCTGGCCAACATGGCAAAACCCATCTCTACTAAAAATACAAAAATTAGCCAGATATGGTGGCAACACTCCTGTAATCCAGCTAATTGGGAGACTGAGGCAAGAGAATCACTTGAACCTGGGAGGTGTAGGTTGCAGTGAGCCAAGATTGTGCCACTATACTCCAGCCTGTGCAACAGAGCAAGACTCTGTCTCAAAAAAAAAAAAAAGAAAGACATAGAGAAGTTGGAAATCTAAATTATTTTTAATCCCAGTATTTTATTGTGGCAAATAATATATTTATTTCCCTAAAAATCTCTGTTACTTGGCTAAGATAATGTGTTCATTAAAATACACGCATGCACACACACATGAAACTTTGATTTCACCGTTACTTTTAGCATTCTTCTAAACCTTTTTTCTTTAAAAAAAATTTTTAAAAATTTTTGTGAGTACATAGTAGGTATATATATTTATGGGTTATATGAGATATTTTGATACAGTCATACAACATGTAACAATCACATCAAAGTAAATGAGGTATCCATCACCTCAAGCATTTATCCTTTGTGTTACAAACAATCCAATTATACTCTTTTATTTTATTTTTTGTTGTTTTTTTTTCACTTTGTTTTTGATGGAGTCTTGCTCTGTCGCACAGGCTGGAGTGCAGTGGCGTGATCTCAGCTCACCGCATCCTCTACTTCCCAGGTTCAAGCAATTCTCCTGCCTTAGCCTCCTGAGTACTGGGATTGTAGGCACCCACCACCATGCCTGGCTAATTTTTGTGTTTTTTAGAAATGGCGTTTCACCCATGTTGGCCAGGCTAGTTTGGAACTCCTAACCTCAAGTGATCCACCCACCTCAGCCTCCCAAAGTCCTGGTGTGAGCCACTGTGGCCAGCCTCTTCTAGTTATTTTTAAATGTACAATTAAATTATTATTCACTATAGTGACCCTGTTGTTTAAATCTCACAGTAGCAAATACTAGGTCTTATTCATTCTTTCTGTTTTTTTGTACCCATTAACTATCCCATTTCCCCTCTCACTACCCTTCCCAGCCTCCGGTAACCATCATTCTACTGTAATCTCCATTAGTTCAATTGTTTTAATTTTTAGCTCCTACAAATAAGTGAGAACATATGAAGTTTGTCTTCCTGTGCCTGGCTTATTTCATTTAACATAATGACCTCTAGTTCCATTCATGTTGTTGCAAATGACAGGATCTCATTCTTTTTTATGGCTGAATAATATTCCATTGTGTATATGTACCACATTTTCTTTGTCCTTTCATCTGTTAATAGACACTTAGGTTGCTTCCAAATCTTGGCTATTGTGAACAGTGCTGCAATAAACATGGAAGTGCAGATGTCTCTTCAATATACTGATTTCCTTTCTTTTATATATATACATAGTAGTGGGATTGCTGAATTATATGGTAGTTCAATTTTTAGTTTTTTGAGGAACCTCTAAACTGTTCTCCATAGTAGTGTACTAAACATTCCCACCAATAGGGTATGAGGGTTCCCTTTTCTCTGTGTCCTCACCAGCACTTGTCATTGCCTGTCTTTTGGATAAAAGCCATTTTAACTGGGTGAGATGATATCATAGTTTTGATTGCATTTCTCTGATGATCAGTGATATTGAATACCTTTTCATATACCTGTTTGCCATTTTATGTCTCCTTTTAAGAAATGTCTATTCAGATATTTTGCTCATTTTTAAATTGGATTATTGGATTTTTCATATTGAATTGTTTGAGCTCCTTACATATTCTGGTTATTAATCCCTTGTCAGATGGATAGTAAACAGTCTTTTTTTTCTTTCTTCTTCTTTTTTTATTTTTTATTTTTATTTTTTTTGAGACAGGGTCTCTCTCTGTTACCCGGGCTGGAGTGCAGTGGCGCCATCACAGCTCACTACAGCCTCAACCTTCTGGGCTTGAGCAGTCCTCTTGGCTCAGCCTCCAGGGTAGCTGGCACTGTAGGCGTATGCCACCATGCCCAGCTGCTTTTTAAATTTTCTGTAGAGACAGAATCTTGCTGTTTTGCCCAGGCTGATCTCAAAGTCATAGACTCAAGCACCCCTCCCTGGTTGGCCTCCCAAAGTGCTGGGATTATAGGGATGAGTCCCACCCAGCCAATAACCATTTTTCATTCCTCCATGCCAACTTTTCCAATGACTAATGTGATGAAATCAATTAACTTTTATTTCTTTTTACATTGCTTAAAATAAAGAGCATAATACGTATTCATTGTTGTCAGAATAGAAATTGGTACAATTTCTGTGGACATCAACTTGGCAATATCTCTCAAAGGCATTTGTACATGGCCTTTGATCCAGAAATTCTACTTCTAAAACTTAATCCTGTGGATGTATACTTGATTCTCATTACTTATGGATTTCATATTTGTGAATTCCCCCACCTACTAAGATGTATTTGTAACACCCAAATCAGTACTTACAGAGGTGTCATAATCATTCATGGGAATGCAGTGTGCAGTGCAACAAAAAATTTGAGCCACCTCACTCACATGTTCCTAGCTGAGATTGAACAAAATGATGCCCTACCTTCTTTTTGCAGCCCTCCTATTGTAAACAGGCATTCTTTTGGGTTTTATTTAGTGAAACATGTTTTATGTTTTTGTGCTTTTCATGAGTGATTTCACTGTTTAGAATGGCCACCAAGTGTAGTGCTGAAGTGCTGCTGTCTCGGGTTCCTAAGCACAAGAAGGCTGTGGTGTGTCTTACAGGGAAAATATGCGAGTGTTAGATATAAGCTTTGTTTAGGCATGAGGTGGTTTTGGCCATGAGTTCGATGTTAATGAATCAACAGTGTAAATGACCTGAAGTATTATTAGACAGAAACACATCTGAAACAAGGTTATATATTAATTGGTGGGTGAAAATGTTATGACCAGAGGCTCACAGGAACTTTACCCTGTATTTCCTTTAGCAGTAGTGTTTCATTATTTGCTAATTCTGTTTTTGCAGCAACATTATAGAATGTAGCTACTGGGAATAATGAGATAAAAAATTTGACTCACCCAGGACACATGCATGTTCCCAGCTGAGGTTGAACAAAGTGATACTCTGCCTTCTTTTATCCCAGGGATAAATCCCATTTAGCCATGGTGTATAATCCTTTTAGTGTGTTGTTGAGTTTGGCTTTCTAGTGTTTTATTGAGGATTAAAAATCTATGTTCATCAAAGATACCTGTACTTTTCTTTCTTCTGGTGTCTTTGGCTTTGGTATCAGAGTGATCCTGGCCTCATAATGTGAGTTTGGAAGAATTCTCTCCTCTTCTATTTTTTGGAAGGTTTAAGAAAGATTGGTATTAATTCTTTTTTTTAATGATTGATAGAATTCACCCATGAAACCATCTGGTCCTGTGCTTTTCTTTGTTGAGAGCTGTTTGATTACAGATTCAGTCTCCATATTTGCTATTCGTCTGTTTGGGTTTTCTATTTCTTCTTGATTCAGTTTTGGCAGGTTGTATATTTCTAGGACTCTATCCATTTCTTCTAGGTTTTCCAGTGTTTTGGTGTATGGTTATTCGTAATAGTTCCTTATGATCACTTTTATTTCTGTGGCATCTATTGTAATGTCTCCTCTTTCATTTTTTATTTATTTGAGTATCTCTTTTTTTCTTAGTCTTGCTAGGGGTTTGTTAATTTTGTTTAGTTTTTCAAAAACCAACTCTTAGTTTTGACTTTTTTCTGTTGTTTTTCTATTCTCTATTTGATTCATTTCTGCCCTAAACTTTCCTTTCTTCTGCTAACTTTGGGTTTATTTGATTCTCCTTTTTCCAGTTTCTTGAAGTGTAAGATAAGGTTGTTGAATTCAGGTCTTTTTTGTTTTTTAAATTGGCATTTATTACTATAAGCTTTCTTGTAAGTACTGTTTTTGCTGCATCCCATACATTTTGATATGTAATTTTTGTTTTCATTTGTCTTGAGGGCTTTTTTTTTTTTTTTGAAATAGGATGTTTTGCTCTGTCACCCAGGCTGAATGCAGTGGCACAGTGATACCTCACTGCAACCTTGAACCCCTGGGCTCAAGCAATCCTCCTGCCTCAGCCTCCTGAGTAGCTGGGACTACAGGATGTACCACCATACCCAGCTAATTGTTTTTAAAATTTTTAGAGGGGACGAGGTCTTGCTATGTTGCTTAGGCTGGTCTCGAACTCCTGACCTATCTAGAGATAATTTTTAAGTTCCTTTTTGATTTCCTCTTTGACACAATAGTTGTTCAAAAGTGTGGTGTGTAGTTTCTACATATTTGTGAATTTTCCTGTTTTCTTACAGTTATTGATTTTTAGTTTCATTCCATTGTGATGGGAAAAGATACTTAGGATGATTTACATCTTCTTAAGTTTGTTGATACTTCTTTATGATGATATAGCCAAAAGAATATTCTGTATACACTGTGGAAGAATTGTAGTCTTCTGTTATTTGGCAAAAAGTTTTGTATATGCGTATTAGGTCCATTTGGTCCATAGTGTTGTTCAGTTCTGTTGTTTGCTTAATGATTTCTGACTGGATGATTTATCCATTCTGAGAATGATGTATTGAAGTTACTTGCTATTATTATTATTATTATTATTATTATTATTATTATTATTATTTTGAGTCGGAGTCTTGCTCTCTCGCCCAGGCTGGAGTATAGTGGCACGACCTCGGTTCACTGCAACCTCCGCCTCCTGGGTTCAAGCAATTCTCCGGCCTCAGCCTCCCAAGTAGCTGGGATTACAGGCATGCACCATCATGCCCAGCTAATTTTTGCATTTTTAGTAGAGACAAGGTTTCACCACGTTGGCCAGGCTGGTCTCGAATTCCTGACCTCAGGTGATCCACCCACTTCGGCTTCCCAAAGTGCTGGGATTACTGGTGTGAGCCACCATGCACGTCCTACTTGCTATTATTTTATTACTGTCAATGTCTGCCTTCAGATCTGTTGTTGCTTTATATATTTAGGTGCTTTGATGTTAGGTACATATATATTTATAATAATTATATCTTTCTGTTGTATTGACTCTTTTATCATTATATAATGACTTTTGTTCCCTCTTGTGATGATTTCTGACTTAAAGTCTATTTTGTCTGATAAAAGTTTAGCCACTCATGTTCTCTTTTGGTTACTGTTTGCATGGAATACCTTTCTCTACCCTTTTACTTCAGCTTATGTGTGTCTTTAAATCTAAAGTGAGTCTTTTGTAGACAGCATATAGTTGGGTCTTGTGCTCATCCATTCACTCATACTACATCTTTTGATTTGGGAGTTAAAGTAATGATTGATTGGTAAGGACTTACTATTACCATTTTGTTGGTTGCTTTCTGTCTGTTTTGTGGTTCTACTATTCCTCTCTTTTTCTCTTTGTGATTCGATTTTTATTTTTGTAGTGGGGTATTTCGGTTCTTTTCTTTTTATCTTTTGTGTATCTACTGTGCTTTTTCATTCATAGGGTTTGCATCAAACATTTTATAGTTATTGTAGTCTGTCTTAAGCTGAGAAGAAATTACCTTCAATGACGTATAGAAACTCTACACTTTACTGCCCATTCACACACCTAATGTAATTAATCTCAGATTTTACTTTATTTTTGAGACAGGGTCTTGCTGTGTCACCTAGGCTGGAGTGCGTTGGTGCGATCTTGGCTCACTGCAGCCTCTGCTTCCCAGGTTCAAGTGATTCTCCTACCTCAGCCTCCCGAGTAGCTGGGACTACAAGCATACACCACCACACCCAGCTAATTTTTTATATTTTTAGTAGAGATGGGGTTTCAGTATGTTGGCCAGGCTGGCCTCTAACTCCTGGCCTCAAGTGATGTGCCTTCCTCAGCCTCCAGAGTGCTGGGATTACAGGCATGAGCCACCGCGGCCAGCTGCATCTTTTAATTTCTACTTTAACTTCCTTTAGTTGCTCTCATAAGGCTGGTGTAGTCGTGAACAAACTCCAGTTTTTGCTTTCTGGAAAAGTCTTTATCTCTCCTTCATTCTTAAAGGGCAATTTTGCTGAGTAAAGTATTCCTGGTTGGCAGGTTTTTTTTTTTTCTTTCTTTTAGCACTTTGAATATATTGTCTCCCACTTTCCTGGCCTGCAAGGTTTCAGCTGAGAAATTCACTGATAATCTTATAGAAGCTTCCTTTTATGTTATGTGACAAGTAGATTTTCTCTTGCTGCTTTCAGATTTTTTCTCTTTAACAACTTAATTATAATGCGTCTTGGTGTTTAACTTATTTGGAGACCTTTAGGCTTCATGAATTGAGATGTCGATTTTCCTCCCTAGATTTGGCTAACAACTGTTAGCCTTTAGTTTTTAAAAATAAGCTTTCTGCCCCTTTTTCTTCTCCTTAACTCTCATACGCCTATATTATTTTCACTTGATGTTGTCCCGTAAGTCCCGTATACTTTGCACATTCTTTTTTATTCTTTTTTCTTTTTGTCTCTCTAATGGTATCATTTGAAATGACCTTTTTTTTTTTTTTTTTTTTTTAAGATGGAGTCTTGCTCTGTCAGCCAGACTGGGGTGCAGTGGCACGATCTCAGCTCACTGCAACCTCTGCCTCCCAGGTTCATGCCATTCTCCTGCCTCAGCCTCCCAAGTAGCTGGGACTACAGGCACCCGCCACCACTTCCGGCTAATTTTTTGTATTTTTAGTAGAGATGGGGTTTCACCGTGTTGGCCGGGATGGTCTCGATCTCCTGACCTCATGATTCACCCTCCTCAGCCTCCCAAAGTGCTGGGATTACAGACGTGAGCCATCGTGCCCAGCCTCAAATGACCTATCTTTTACGTTTGCCATTTCTTTTCTTCTGCCTGAGTCTGCTGTTGAAGCTGTCTCTTGAGCTTTTCAGTTGACTCATTGTGTTCTTTAGCTGCAGGATTTCTATTTGCTTCTTTTTATGGTTTCTGTTTCTTTATTAAACATCTCTTTTTATTCATTTATTGCTTTCCTGATTTTGTTTAGTTATAGTTCATTGAGCTTCTTTAAGATGATTATTTTGGATTCTTTGTTATACAATTCATACATCTCTATTTATTTTGGGCCAGTTACTAGAGCTTTATTAGTTTCCTTTGGTGATGTCATTTTTGCCTGGTTCTTTATAATTCATATAGCTTTGCAGTGGAGTCTATGCATTTGAAGGAGCAGGGGCCTTCCAGTTTTTATGGACTAGTTCGTCAAGTAAATACCTTCTCTTATTGAGTCCCTGGATTGATGGGATTGCCTGTGGTATTGTGATTAAGCAGGGCTGAAGCTAGTTTATGGGGCTACATTAGGTTTCACAGTCAGTGGGCCTGCCACTAGGGGCATGGACAAGTATGTCCCATGGATGGGGAGAGCTGTTTCTGGAACTCAATAGGGTGGGACCCAAACCGGGCCACAGGCTGGTTTGGGTTTATGTTTGGGTCCATGTTTGGGTCCAATCAGCAGCCCTTTTACCAGAGGAATGGACAGGCATGATTTCCACAAGGTCCCTGTTAAGACAGGACTTCCTCTTGGCCATAGTAGAGCACAGCTGGAGCCAGGTCAGAGTGCTGCTTTGAGTTTGCAGTTGGGTCTGGTTGGTTGATCTGTTACTAGGGGCATCAATAGACATGGTTCCTTCCCAGGATGGATGAGGTTGGTCGTAGGGCTGCAGACAAGTAGGACTGGAGCCAAGTTTACGAGGGATGGGCTGATTCTGGGTCTATAGCTGAAAGGTCAGTGGGCCTACCTTCTCAAAGCAGCTGTTCCTAGTCTTGGGCTCCACCAAGGTTTCATAACCACCTACCTCAATCCCAAGGTTCTCGTAGTGGCACTTATGGTCATGGATGGCTTCCAAACTATTATTTCTGTAGGAGGACCAGGGCTGGGGACATTCTCTTTTGCCATCTTGCTGACGTCACCTATAATCTACTTTAAAAGTAAATTTTTTCTAATGAGCATAAGGAGAAACAAAGATTTAAAAAATAAACTAAATAATTAATGCCTAAGTAATTCCAGGTTAATTTTGTATACTCCAGTTCTTCCTATCAGGTATTTGTCATTCAGAGAGGTAATAGTAAGACAAGAATATTTTAGGTGTATATGAGAATATTGTATCTTTTTTTAGAATATGGTTGACTAAAATATTTACATCTACGCCTAAAATATTCCTGCATAAGCTTGCAGTGAGCCGAGATTGCACCACAGCACTTCAGCCTGGGCAACAGAGCAAGACTCCATCTCAAAAATATATATATATATATTCCTGCATAAAATTATCTTGGTGTTAATATTACCTGTGAAGCTGTAAGTACGTTCTCTTATTTTTCTAACAATTTGACAATTTGACAATTGAAGAAAGTATGTGTTGAATTTTTAGCACCTACTACATATACACACACACTACTGTTGCAGTTTTTAATATCAAGACACTGATAAAAGTTTTTGGTGTTGTATTATTATCATTATGGATTAAGACAAAAATTAAAAGATGGGATGGAGGAGCTCCTGCTATTGTAGGATTATCTATTGTCTTCATGTTTGATCTGTAGTGAGGTATACTAGTGAAATAGAAAAATTGAATGATGAGTACTAATGTATTCATAACATTTCAGTAGTGTATAATACTTGTAGTTTTGAAACAAAATCACCTAATATCACGTTGACTTTTCTCCATCTTCCTATTTAAAAAATTGTTTTAATTCTGGATTTATGTTTTCTAATTTTCTTTTCCAGTTACCCTGCAGTTTGTGAATTTTTGCAGAACAATAATTTATTATCAATTATCAGAGCCCATGAAGCCCAAGATGCTGGGTAAGTCACATTAAAATTGTACCAAATATCACTGCAGAGTCTTTGCATTTAATATGAAGACAGACGGGCTTTCATCTCTTTTTCAGGTATCGAATGTACAGGAAGAGCCAAGCAACAGGCTTTCCATCACTTATTACAATTTTCTCTGCCCCCAATTACCTAGATGTCTATAACAATAAAGGTAAAGGAGTCCAGCAATATTTGAGTTTGAATTTATGAGTAAACGTTAGCTCTGGTTTGATTGTATGTATGTATGTGTGTTTGTTTCATTTTAAAATATAAACTTTAAATAAGAAAAAAAGGGGTCTTAGTTGAAACAAAGGCCAAGAAATTTAGAATTTATGCTGCTGCTTGGTCTTTATCTCCTAAGGATTACTGGCTTCTTTGTGAGTATAAATAATGATCATAATAGGTCGGATTGATACTACAGAATCAGAGTATAAGAAGAATAAATTGCTTCAGGCTCATGTTAGAATAGTTAGCATAAATTACTGGTTTTGGTGAATTTAATGTATTTATAACAGTATCTCAAAGTCATCATTGGTATTTTAATATTTGTGAATTGTTAAACTATTTTCGTTTTTCTTGAGATATGGTCTAGGTAGAGTGACCTAGTGTACAAAGTCAAAAAAAAAAAAAACTTCATTTTTAGTTTAAGCCCTGCCAGAAACTAATACTGTGACTTTCGGTGAGTCACATTATCTTTCTAATCTTCAGTTTCCCATATGAAAAAAGAAGAATGGATATATACATGCCTTTTGTTCCAGAAATTTTATTTCTAAGACTTTATCCTGTTAAAGTCTTTTTTTTTAATTTAAAACTTTTATGATTAATAGTTTATAAGTTTTCTATCGAAGCCGTGGTCCTCCTAAAAACTTCATATTTCTGTAACTATTTTGTTGTTTATAAAGTATGACTATAAATTAATAGGACTTTGAAAATAAACATGCCAGAACGAACATATCCAAATGAGTATTGTCCCTTCAAAGTAGTTACCTTGGGAGGCTACACACCTATTCCAACAATGCTGTCCTTGTTCAAAAACATTTTTGGAACTCCTCTTTTGGCATTGCCTTCAGAGTCTGCGACACATTCTTTTGATTATCCTCAATGATGGGAAATCTTCGTCCTTTGAGGGTGGATTTGATTTTTGGACAGCCAAAAGTCATTCGGAGTCAAGACTGATAAATAAGGTGAGTGATCAAGCTAGATGATACCATTTGGGGTCAGAAACAAGGTATGATTATAAGGTAATGAGACTGGTTTTTCTCGTGTTGCTGATATAGTGGCTCTGGAGGCACTTCCAAAAGAGGAGTTCCAAAAACGTTTTGAGTAATGGCAGCATCTCTGGATTAATTGTATGGTAAGGCAATAAGTTGTGCTGAAAAGAACACAAAGCAAGGAGTCAGTCTAGTACTGCTTCACTTTTAAGTGTGTCACATTTAACAAGGTACTTCTCTGAGCCTCATCTTTAAAATACCTGTCATATAGGGTTGTTGAAGATAAGTTGGAATAAGGAAAATGGATCTTAAAGTGTTGTTCAAAATATAAATTACTATAATAATACAGATTTTACTGTTATTGTACCTGATGTGATGATATCAAAGGACCACACTCATCTGATACAAAGGTCTGGTGTGTTTGTAGCTGGTGGTTTCTTAAGTCTCATTACTTTATAGTTATACCTTGTATATGCAGTTGGGGAGATAAGTTTCAAAGATGGCCAAAATATAATTAATATTTACTCTGTTTAAAAGTAAACTGTGGAATGGCACATCTCATTTAAATCCGATTTGGGTCAGTCATTTTAGTTTGTCCTCCAGTGACTTGTCTATTTTAAAAAGCATGTCTTTGACTTAAGTTCTGTCCTAGCCTTATGTTTTCATTTACGTTAACATTCTTCCCTGAGCCTGATCTGTCCTACAATGCTCTGCTTCTCCCTAAGTTATTTCCTTTTTCCTGATATTTCCAGTATATTAGCAACTTAGGTTTTTATTCTTATTTATTCTCTTGTCAATGGTGTGGACTATTTGTGTTGTTAAACGTCTTCAAGGACTGTTAGTGGCCCTAGATCTCCTATTTGTAATGAAGGTGTTCCTTTCTCACTTTCTTTTTTAACTTCATCAGAAAGAGTATCTGTTGATACTCTTGACTTGCTGGGCTTGACTTCCTGGGCTCAAGTGATCCTCCCACTTCAGCCTCTCAACTAGCTGGGACCACAGGTGCATGCCACCACACCTGGCTAATTTTTAAATATTTTTTTATAGTGATAGGGTCTCATTATGTTGCCCAGGCTGGTCTCAAACTCCTGAACTTAAGCAATCCTCCTGCCTCTGCCTCCCAAAGTGCTGGTATTACAGGTGTGTACCACCACACCTGCCCTCTTTCATATATATATATATTTTTTTTTTTTCCCCAGAGACAGAGTCTCGCTCTGTTGCCCAGGCTAGAGTGCAGTGGTGCCGTCTTGGCTCACTGCAACCTCTGCCTCCGCGGTTCAAGCAATTGTCCCACCTCAGCCTCCCGAGTAGCTGGGACTACAGGTGCACATCACCATGCCTGGCTAATTTTTTGTATTTTAGTAGAGACGGGGTTTCACCACATTGCCCAGGCTGGGCTCGATCTCCTGAGCTCAGGCAATATGCCCGCGTCAGCCTCCCAAAGTGCTAGGAGTACTCATGTTCTTTAGACTTCTCGGTATCTACAGGTATTTCTTAGTTCCACTGGTTACACGAAAGACCTTTAATGATGATTTTTAAAGATTCTTCTTGTTTTCTTCTGTCCACTGGGAACACACCCAAAGGCAGTTTTGTTTTTGTTTTTTTGAGACAGAGTCTCGCTATGTCGCCCAGGCTGGAGTGCAGTGACGCACCATCTCTGCTCACTGCAAGCTCCGCCTCCCGGGTTCATGCCATTCTCCTGCCTCAGCCTCCTGAGTAGCTAGGACTACAGGCGCCCGCCACCTCGCCCAGCTAATTTTTTGTATTATTTTTAGTAGAGACGGGGTTTCACTGTGTTAGCCAGGATGGTCTCAATCTCCTGACCTCGTGATCCGCCTGCCTCGGCCTCCCAAAGTGCTGGGATTACAGGCGTGAGCCACCGCGCCCGGCCCCAAAAACAGTTTTATAAACTCTTGTTTCCAGTCATTCACTGTTGAGACTCACCTCCCACTTCTTTTTCCTGTGTAGAAATTGAGGGAGTTGTTGAATAATGATATATGATGTATTTACCTAAACTAAATAAATACATACACGTGAAAATAATGGAATGTGTGCATCATAGCTAGTGTTAGGCTTTTTAAGAGCTAGAGATTATATTTTAATTTATTTTCTTAATAATCTATGGTGTGCATTTTAGACATTCAATAACAAATTTTAAGAACACTAGATTGGCCTATAACAAAGAAACAGAAACGAGGACGTGACCTATATCTGTCATTTATAGAGAACTGTTACACCCTATTTTATTTCATGACCACGGAATAATTAAGAGAATAGTGCAAACAACATTGCTGGTGATAGAGGCTAAGGAATTGGATTTTAAGACTTTCAAAATATAAAGAAAATCAGTTTGGCATCAAAGTATGTGTGCAACTATCTGAACGGTTAATATTAAACATAGCATGCTGGCCATATACTGCTGTGTATTGGAGAAATCGGCAATTTTAAAATCCACTATATTGAATACAGAGATGATTTAATCTAATTTTGAACATTTAATTGTAAATTGCTCCAAGTTTGCCTTTTGTATCTTCCAGTATGAGTTGGTAACTGCACTGTATAAACTCCCAGAGAGTGTATACAATATTTAACTCAGGCTAATGACTAGCAAAACAGGCTGTGGCCGTTTAATGAGTGATATTTGCCTTCAAAGGAGAGTTGTAATTATAACCATTTGGCCTATAAAAGGAAATTGTGGGGAAATTTTCCTCATGTGGATCTTGAGGGTTATATAGATAGTTACTGTGCAGTGACTCCAAAGTTTCAGTTTCTTTTGTACTTTTATTATATGAGCTGTTCAGGTGACTTTGTTCCTTGGAATAACTCCTAAGAGAATGAACTAAATAAAAGGCTTTAAAATTTTCCATCTGCACTTTACCTAGTCAAGTCCTGACTTTACAAATGGAAAGTTCTCGAATTCTGTGTAGCAGGTACACAGCTGTGCAAAGCATATCAGTTGCCATGCCATGTTCCTCTGTGCCAGATTTTCTTGCTTTTTTCCTTTTTAGCTGCTGTGTTGAAATATGAAAACAATGTCATGAATATCAGGCAGTTTAATTGTTCTCCACACCCCTACTGGCTTCCAAACTTTATGGATGTTTTCACATGGTCTTTGCCTTTTGTTGGGGAAAAAGGTAAGAGAACTAAAGCATGTGTCTCATCAGTTGTTTGGTGACTGAGCACACCTTATATTTGCGTGAGCCCCCGCAAGGTTCAGAAATGTTTTCTAATTTTGTTTGTTCTCTACTTAGATTTTTTTTTTTTTTTTGAGATGGAGTCTCGCTCTGTCACCCAGGCTGGAGTGCAGTGGCACAATCTTGGCTAACTACAACCTCCACCTCCTGGGTTCAAGCGATTCTCCTGCCTCAGCCTCCCGAGGAGCTGGGATTATAGGCATGTGCCCCTGGGCCCGGCTAATTTTTATATTTTAGTAGATACAGGGTTTCACCATATTGGCCAGGCTGGTCTCAAACTCCTGACCTCAAGTGATCTGCTCTCCTCAGCCTCCCAAAGTGCTGGGATTACAGGTGTGAGCCACTGTGCCCAACCTCTACATAGATTTGTAAATGGCATGTAATTGGTTCTTAAATTTTCATACATTATGGTTTTCTTACTGTAAATATCAATTTAAAGTAGCTGACCTACTATGATCAAGATGATAAAACAACATAGTTACTTGTCATTGCCTCAGATTTCTTCACTACTGAAGAGATTTAAACAGAATTTATTGTCCTTACAATTTTATTTGTACAACTACTCACATAAGCTAAGTCTGTTGGATGTAGGCCTGTTGGCTTAACTTTGTAAAATGGGAAAAAATTTTATCACGTGTGTATCAGTATGGGAAGAAGCTCTGAACAGCAACTCAGTAAAATCAAGTAGTTATGCAATAGATCTTCAAAGACTCCAAACTTGTACTGGAGCAAGTAATCTACCCAAATTCTTTTTAAATCTGAAAATTTACGTTTATGCTACTTTTTATAGCTATTGTTACTAACATAATGATAAATAATTTTTGTTCATGCTTACTTAACGTGTGTTTATTTAGATATACACATTATTTTAGAGAAAATACCTCATTAATTGCATAAATTTTGGATTATTTTGTTTTACATAGTCACAGAGATGCTGGTAAATGTGCTCAACATATGCTCTGATGACGAACTGATTTCTGATGATGAAGCAGAAGGTAAACTTTTCCTTCTCTAAACTAAAACTAGGGAGAGGTTCAGTTTTGGTTTTAGTTGTTTTAGTTTATTTTGAATGATTTTCTTTGTCATATTAAAAATAAATTTAGTTCATTGTGGAAAAATAAAATTTGAAAAATACGAGAAACCATAAATAAGGAAAAAAAGTCACCCATAATCCCATCATCTTATAGATATCCACAGTTAACATCTTAATGTATACTGTGTTAGTTGTCTTTTATCTCTGCACATAGCTTTCCTCTGTTTTTTTTTCTTTTTAATGAGAATGAGGTCATGTAATAAGATCTAGTACACTTACTATTTTTGTGGAGTTTCTTGTAGACTAGTTTCTAATGGATCTGTAGTTGTCCGTGCTGATCAATGTTTTATCTAATCCCAGTGGTGTTAGATATTGGAGGTTTTCCAAAGTTTTTGCTGACAAAACCCATACAGTTTTGAAAATTTGTATAGATAAAAATGTACACATTCTCTTAACCAATATTTATTACGTGGTTGATATATACCAAGTACTGTACTGTTTAGGTCCTTGCTCTCAATAAGCTTATTTGCTAGTGCAGGGAGGAAAAACAGTAAATAAATATGTCAGATGAAAGGAAGTAAAGCAATATTAGAAAATCAAGAATAACACTCCTTATTTCCATAGGATGAATTTCTAGAAATTGAATATCTATGTCAATTAGTACTTAAAATTTCAATTCTGATACAGATAGAAATTTCTGATACAGCCTCTAGAAAGGCTGTACCACTTTACATTTTGCAGGGTGCATAGTCACAGTGCGGTCTCCAATACTCTTTATGATACTCGTTATAGTCTGGTGTTAAGTTTTTAATTAAAATTTTAGTTTATATTTTTATGAGACTAATGGACAATTTTTTCTTGTGTTTATTGGTCATGTTTATCTCTCTTTTGTGACTTGTCAATTCATATCTTGTATCCTTTTTTTTTTTGTTTTTTTTGAGACAGAGTGTTGTTCTGTCACCCAGGCTGGAGTGCAGTGGCACGATCTCGGCTCACTGCAACCTTCACCTCCCGGGTTCAAGTGATTCTCCTGCCTCAGCCTTGCAAGTAGCTGGGATTACAGGCGTGTGCCACCACGACCAGCTAATTTTTGTATTTTTAGTATATATGGGGTTTCACCATGTTGCCCGGGCTAGTCTCGAACTCCTGAGCTCAAAGTGGTCTGCCTGCCTGGGTCTCCCAAAGTGCTGGGATTACAGGCATGAGCCACCACGCCCAACCCCATTTTGTTTTTTTTTTCTTATTGGCGTGTGAGGAATCTTTTTATTCAGTAACATTTTATTATATATGTAGCCAAGTACTTTTTTCCTAGTGTGCTGTGGGAGGTTTGATTGTAAAGGTAGGTCCTGACTTGTCTGAGAATGCAAGAGATTCTGGAAAAGTGGTGGTTACCCAAGCACAAACCGGCCTCATCCTATCCAGGCTCTGTGCTAAGTTGGTTCCCTTAACTGTGAGGATAAACCATCTCCATCATGGAGAAAACAGAATTCCCTTTGGGAATCTAGAGGAAATTACCATACACTCTCATGCTTCAGGTTCTGCACTGAAAATCAACAGCATATGGAAGATAGCTTGCGAGTGTATTTATTTATGGTATAGGAGATCACTATAAGGAACCAGTTCTTCTTGAGGAAGTAGTGCAGCCAAGTGAAAAACAAAAGAAAAACCGAATATCCCCTTGAGCAACATGGTGAAACCCCATCTCTACTAAAAATGCAGAAATCAGCCAGATGTGGTGGCGAGTGCCTCTGGTCGCAGCTACTTGGGGGCGTGAGGTGGGAGGATTATTTGAACCTGAGAGGCAGAGGTTGCAGTGAGCCGAGATCTTGCCACTACACTCTAGCCTGGCAACAGAGGGAGACCCTGTTTCAAAAAAACAAACGAACAAACAAAAACACATGTATTTCCTATTCTTTACCACCACAAATATAAAAATAAATAAATAAATAAAAAGGAAGAATGGGCCGGGCACAGTGGCTCACGCCTGTAATCCCAGCACTCTGGGAGGCTGAGGCAGGTGGATCATGAGGTCAAGAGATTGAGACCATCCTGGCCAACGTGGTGAAACCCCATCTCTACTAAAAACACAAAATTTAGCTGGATGCGGTGGCGCGCGCCTGTAGTCCCAGCTACTCGGGAGGCTGAGGTAGGAGAATTGCTTGAACCTGAGAGGTGGAGGTTGCAGTGAGCCAAGATCGCACCACTGCACTCCAGCCTGGCGACAGAGCAAGACTCCATCTCAAAAAAAACAAAAAAAAAAACAAAAAAGAAAAAAAGGGAAGAATGATTATATCCCCTGAAAAAGAAGCTGTGAAGCTGTAGAATCCATTAAACAAAAAACATACTATTCCTACAAAGAGATTTGTTAACTGTTCTGTCCTCCGTTTTTGTTCCTTGTTTTTGCCATCATTTATTCCACAAATGATACCTTTATTTAATGTTATTTTCATGATGTGTGGGGGTAGCAAATGTTGGATGCTCATAGATGTGAATTAATGTAAAACCATAAACTTTTAAGAAATGGAAGAAACTACTGACAAAATAAATTTGTAATTTAATGTTGCATCATGATTCCAAGGATATCTCTTATGAGCTGGTAAAGATAATAGCCTGTTTCTCTCATTGCATTTCACTTTTTTTTTTTTCTCTTTTCCATGTAAACATAAATTTCTCTTCTCATATTTCTGTCTTCATCTCCTTGTTTCTTGGTGTCTCTTCTCCCTGAAGATCACTACATTCCAAGCTATCAGAAAGGTATCCGACTAAACTGTGCTAAGAGCTTAATGCTTACTCTCTGTCCCACCACAGTCGTCTATTGGTTAGACTTTTAAAATTGGTAGTTAAATTTCAGAAAGGCTCTCCATCCTCCCCTTCAGTTTTAATGTGTATGTTTTCTCTGGACCTGTTGCATGATCCGGCAGGGTGTTGAGGGTTGGATGTGAGGAAGGAGAGGCCATGTTTCTTTTTCTGACTTTTGACTGTAGATACCTGGTGCATGCTGGACCTTGGCTTCTCATTTGTGGGCTATTTTCAGAATCCTAGATAAGAAAAAGCCATAAAGTCTCGCGTTAACTTTTTCTGTTGTTGCTTTTTAAAATAGTGCACGGTTGTAAGTAGTATTGTGAGGCAATAATTCACTAATGTAAGTGAAGATTATAGAATGAAAGCAGCACTCACTAAGTTCAGAAGAGCTAGCTGGGTGTTGTGTTTACATACAGAAGACAGCTGCTGGAATGATCACTTGCCATTTGGCAGGCCAAACCCTGCACCCTAAGGTGGCCCACAGCATTGTCAAAAGACATCTTTGCTGTAGCAGCGTTCTTGGTGAGGTTTGTTTATGTGTGTGTGTGTTTCATTCTTTGCTGTGTTCTACGTTTCACAACCACAAATAAGTTCCTACCTCTCATAGATCCACCCAGTCTGTCTCTTTTGTGGCCTCTCATTTTTTACTTCATCTTTTTATCTTCTGGGTCATTTTTTCTCTTGCTCCTTAGAACTTCCTGAGATTTTTGTTTGTTTAAACAAACTTAAGCCTTCATTTCTGTTTTTTAAAAACAATTGTTTCTTTAACTTAAGACACTTCATCCTGAATTTTTTAAAGGCAGCCTATTAACACATCCCTTTAACTTACTTATTCTTTGTATTCTCTAAGGAAGCACTACAGTTCGTAAGGAGATCATCAGGAGTAAGATCAGAGCCATTGGGAAGATGGCACGGGTCTTTTCAATTCTTCGGTAAGGATGTCTGTCATTACAGTGTGGATTAAAGGCATTTTGAGAGTAAATTAGACATCGAATTCAGAACAGTTTTTTTAGAATTGGAATTTAGTATTGAAACTGCAGGTCTTTAGGTCGAGTCCATATTGAATAAACATGTTAAAGCGACTAAAAATGTTCCATCAAACATTCAATTTGTTAGTAGCTTAGATGTAGTGGATGTAGTGGTTTAGTGTGGACTTTCCAACCAGATTGCCTGTGTTCAAATTCTGGCTCTACCTCTTATCTGTGTGATCTTGGGTTTCATCTGTGTGCCTTAGTTTCCTTGCCTGTAAAGCAGAAATAATAATAGGCCCTAACGCACAGGTTGTTAGGTGTATTAAATGGGATAAAATATGGGAAATGTTAGAACAGTGCCTGGCTGTTAGGTGCTTCTAATTGAAAAACAAGAACTGGCTGATTGTTTAAAATGAAAATATTTGTGGAAAACATCCCTTTCTTTGAGTCAGGGAAGGGTTAGGAGGTAGGTGAACCTATCTTCCATCTCTGCTCTCTTTCTTCACTTCCTTCAATATCTTTGAGTTGCTGAATGGAGGGTTCCCTGGCATTAACCCAGGGCTTTGGTCTTCCTTTGCAGGCAAGAAAGTGAGAGTGTGCTGACTCTCAAGGGCCTGACTCCCACAGGCACGCTCCCTCTGGGTGTCCTCTCAGGAGGCAAGCAGACTATCGAGACGGGTGAGTATGAGAGCTCTCCTCCATGGAAGGTGTGCTCCCGTAACCTAACAGTCAGCACACACTTACAAACGGGGGCTTTCCTCAGTAAATGCCACGAGAGCAGTTGGTTATACCATAAGCGGGGAAATGAATCTTCACCCCTACTTCCCTCGATACAGAAAACCTAAATCAGAATGGCTTATTATAACTTCAGTGTGAAAAGCAGGATAGTAAAACGAGAAGAAAGTATGGAGAGTAGACACTGGGGTAGGCAGAGTCTTTAAGTAGGACACAAAACGTACTAACCTTAAAAAGCCAGTTGAATTTCATTAAAATCAAGAACTTCTCTTCTTAAAAATACATGATTAAGAGAGGAAAAAGGCAAGACACAAAATGGAAGAAAATTTTTGCAATACACATGTCTCACAAAGCCCTTGTATCCAGAACATATAAAGAACTATAAATCAATAGGAAAAAACAAATTTCAAAAATGGTCAGAAGATTTAAACAGGCACTTCACAAAAGAGGATATCAAAGTGGCCAATAGACCCGGTGCAGTGGCTCATGCTTGTAATCCTAGCATTTTGAGAGGCCAAGGCAGGCGGATCACCTGAGGTCAGGAGTTCAAGACCAGCCTGGCCAACATGGTGAAATTCCGTCTCTACTAAAAATACAAAAATTAGCCAGGTGTGGTGGTGGGCACCTGTGATCCCAGCTACTCGGATGACTCAGGCAGGAGAATTGCTTGAACCCAGGAGGCGGAGGTTGCAGTGAGCTGAGATCACACCACTACTCCAGCCTGGGTGGCAGAGTGAGACTCCATCTCAAAAAAAAATCAGTGGCCAATAAACATATGAAAAGATCGGCTGGGCGTGGTGGCTCTCGCCTGTAATCCCAGCACTTTGGGAGGCCAAGGCGAGTGGATCACGAGGTCAGGAGATGGAGACCATCCTGGCTAACATGGTGAAACCTCGTCTTTACTGAAAATATAAAAAATTAGCCAGGCTTGGTAGCGGGCGCCTGTAGTCCCAGCTACTCAGGAGGCTGAGGCAGGAGAATGGCGTGAACCCAGGATGCGGAGCTTGCAGTGAACAGAGATCGCGCTGCTGCACTCCAGCCTGGGTGACAGAGCAAGACTCTGTCTCAAAAAAAAAAAAAAAAAAAAAAAAAAATGAAAAGATGTTAATATTATTATAGTTTTCAATCTAGGTAGTAGACGTTAAAACCACAGTGAGGGCTGGGAGCAGTGGCTCACGCCTATAATCCCAGCACTTTGGGAGGCTGAGGCAAGCAGATCTTTTGAGGCCAGGAGTTCAAGAACAGCCTGGCCAACACAGCAAAATCCCACCTCTCCTAAAAATACAAAAATTAGCTGAGCATGGTGGTATACTCCTGTAATCCCAGCTACTCAGGAGGCTGAGGCACTAGAATCACTGGAACCCGGGAGGTGGAGGTTGCAGCAAGCCAAGATCACGCCAAGACTCTGTTTCAAAAAAAAAACACAAAGCACCGCAGTGAGGTACCATTACATACCCACTAGAACAGCTAAAAAAAGTTTGGGCCAGGGCGTGGTGACTCACACCTGTTATCCCAGCACTTTGGGAGGCTGAGGTGGGAGGATCACTTGAGGCCAGGAGTTCAAGGCTGTAGTACGCTATGATTGTGCCACTGCACTCCAGTCTGCAGTCTGGGCAATAGGGCGAGACCCTGTCTCAAAAAAAAAAAAAAAAAAAAAAAAAAAAGTCTGACAATACCAAGTATTGTATTGGTGTGTTTGTGGAGAACTAGAACTAGGTATGTTGCTGAAGTGCTTGTAAATTGATTCAAGCACTTTAGAAAACTATTGGGCAGTAAAGCTAAACGTACATCTACCCTGTAACCCAGCAGTTCCACACCTGGTATATATCCAAGAGAAACTGGATGTGTTCACCAAAGGTTATGCTGGGAATGTTCACTGTAGCTTTATTCATAATAGCTCAAAGCTGGAAACAACCCAAATGTCCATCAATGGTAGACTACATAAATAAATTGTATTCTAAAATATAAATAAACTGTATTCTATTTATACAATAGAATAATACTCAGCAATAAAAAATAGCACATTATGGACACATGCTACAACATGGTTAAATCTCATAGACATTACAGTAAACTGCAAGAGCCAGACACAAAAGAGCATAGACTGTCTGATTTATATAATATTTAAGAACCGTTAGACTAATCAGTGATAATAAAGTCAGAATGTCACTTTCTCTGGTGGGAGAATATTGTCCCAGAAGGGCACAGGGAACATCTGGAGTGTTAGGAATGTTCTGTATCCCTATCATGGTGGTAGTTAGACATGTGTATAAATAGGTAAGAATGTATCGAGCTGTACACTTCAGATTTGTGCACATGCTATGCCTCGTGTATATTTTGTACCTTAAAACAGTTTGAGAGGGTTGCAGTTTCTCAATCAGAGAGGGAGTTTGCCTCTTTCTGTGCAGCCATATTCTATTCCAGTGCCAGAATCACCTCTTCAATCAGAGTACCAATTCTGAAATTTACCCAGGAGCCGACTTCTTAGGAAAGGGCTTTCTGGAATCCTGGAATGAAAAGATTGGTGTTTGTGAGAATAAACATACAAAGGGAAGAGACAGGAGATCACATTACTGGGTGACTGACACTAGGTATGAAAATTGGTGTTGAAGCATTAATATCTTAAACTAAAGTTTCACTGCTTTTTTTTTGCTCCCCTTGTTTTGTTGAATTGTTTCTACTTAAGTGTTTTTTCCCACATCATCCTTCATCTGGCCTTTTTTCTTTTTTCTTTTTTTCCCAAGAGACAGAGTTGCCCAGGCTAGAATGCAATGGCTATTTACAGGTGCTGTCATAGCTCACGGCAGCACCCAGTTCCTGAGCTCAAGCAATCCCCCTTCCTCAACTACTTGAGTGGCTGGGACTATAGGCATTTGCCACTGTGCCTGGCCATCCTGCCATTTATAGGAGTCCTTTTTCTTTTGTAGAAATTTCATTGCTATTGACTAATAGGGACAAACCCTTTTTTTCTCTCTTTTTGGAGACAGAATCTTGGTCTGTTGCCCAGACTGGAGTGCAGTGGCACGATCTTGCCTCACTGCAACCTCCGCCTCCTGGGTTCAAGCAGTTCTCCTGCCTCAGCCTCCCAAGTAGTTGGAACTACAGGCGCATGCCGCCATACCCGGATAATTTTTTGTATTTTAGTAGAGACAGAGTTTCACCGTGTTGCCCAGGCTGGTCTCAAACTCCTGAGGTCAGGCAATCCGCCCGCCTCAGCCTCCCAAAGTGCTAGGATTACAGGTGTGAGCCACTGCGCCCAGCCATTTTTTTCTTTTTATAAAATTGAATTCCTCCTTCTCTTTCAAATTGAATTCTGAAATATTAAAGTTCAGCTATTTAGAAGAAAGTCTGAACATTTTCTCTTTGGAAGTATAGTTTATTTTCCTAGTTCCTTTAGTTTCACAGAAAGTATCAGTAAACTATTTCCAGTTGAATATTTTTCTCAAATAAATGTGCAGGGTTTTTTTGTAAGCAGAATATGTTCCCACCATTGCTTTGCTTGATAAGAAAGATATCTTAGAGGAATAGGCAGTAACATGAGTTAAGAGAAAAAAAGGAATGTCCTATAGCATCCTTATGTGAACATTATGCAATTTTGCTGACCAACAAAATTGTTGTTTTAATCGAAACCAACTTTGTCTAAACCTTGAGAAAGCAAATCTTCAAATCAGGGCTGAGCAACAGAATTATATAGCTATGTTATTTGGAAATTTGTTTCTAATTCTTGGTCATCTTTTGGGCTCAGCCCCAATGTATGAGTTGAATATAAGTGTTTTAATCAAGATAGGACCATTTATTGATACTTCCAAAATTGATAGAAATCTTCAATAATGTGTGAGAACAAAGGTAAAGTTGGAGCCAACTTTTTAGAGTTTCTTGTTCTTACTGATTCACAGGAAGTGAGTTTATTCTGTTATTTTCACATTGGAGTCTCAGTTCCACCGGCTCATTGGCAAACTGGAGCATTAACTAAAAAAGACCTTTTATTCATATAACTTTACTTTTATTCATATAACCAACAATATCCCATATGGCCATGTAACATACATTCATATATGCCCCACCTTGATCTAAGAGGGACTGTCATGAGTTACAATATACACAGTGGAGTAATGCTTGGAAATTGAAGCACAAGGGAAAACAAAAATAAAGCCAATAGTTAGCCACAAATTTGACTATAAGAATCCCAATAGCCAAAATAGTGGGGAAAGCCAAGGACAGGACAAGATTCATGAAGACCATCAGATTAAAACAGATCAGTTATAAATTGGACTACATCAAAATTAAAAACTCTTGTACTGCAAATGGTGCTATCAAGAAAATGAAAAGACAACCCACAGAATGGTTGAAAATGTTTTCAAATCATATATCTCCTAAGAGATTGGTATCTAGAAAATATACTCTTACAACTCAATAATAAGACAACCCAGTTAAAAATGGGTAAAGAATTGAATTGACATTTTTCCCATGAAGACATACAAATGGCACATGAAATGATGTTTGACATCATTAGACATTCAGAAAATGCAAATCAAAACCACAATGGGATACCACTTCATAGTCGGTAGGATGGCTGTGAAAAGACAGCAGTTAATAAGAAGTGTTGATGAGAATGTGGAGAAATTGGGACCTTCTTAACACTGCTGGTAGGAATGTAAAATGGAACAGCTGCTTTGGAAAACATTCTGACAGTTCTTCAAATGATGAAACATAGAGTTGACTTATTACTCAGCAATTCCAGTCACAGCTACATACCCCACAAAGAAAAGAAAATATGTCCTCGCAAAAACTTGTACACAAGTGTTCATAAATGACATTCATCATAATAGCCCAAAATGGCATTTTTATAATAGCCAAAAGGTGGAAAAAAGCAATTGTCCATAAACTAAACAAAATGTGATAAACACAATGGCATACTATTCAGCCATAAAAAGGAATGAAATGCAGGTATACATGTGAACATAACTGAACCTTGAAAACATTATGTTAAGTGAAAGAAGTCAGTCACTACAGACCACATATTATATGATGCCATTCGTATGAAATGTCCAAAACAGACCAGTCTACAGAGAAAGTAGATTCGTGTTCGACTAGGATTGAGGGGAAGAGGTGAGGGAAGGAAATGGGAAGTGACTGCTAATAAGTGGGGGGTTTCTCATTGGGGTGATGAAAATATTCTAAGCACAGATTGCGGTGATGGTTGCACAACTCTATATTAAAACCTTTGACTTGTATACTTTAAACAAGTGAATTTTGTGGTATATGAATTCTATTTCAGTTAAGATGTTAAAAAGAAAAAAAAAAGTTGAGGTAGTTTGATATGACTGTTTCTTATAATGGCCCTTACTGCAGGCTACTATCTTTATACCCAATGTGAATAATAATTCTAGGAGGGCCCCAAACAACGTAATATACACATTTTACCATGTAGCTTTTAAGCTTTAATTAGACCAACACTCAGTATACAGTTTTAGCAATGCTTTGTTCTCCCACTTCCTAACAGTGACATCAGTGATGTGGTGTTAGAAGGCATTGTAGCTTTCTTGTCAAGGGTATTTGTTCTACTTAAGGAGATTAGAGAGGGTGTGACAGTGATTTAATACATGCCTACCTATGGTTGACAAATGAAAGCACTTCGTAAGTAGATTCCAATTATCCATTTTTCACATTGCATTAGGCATTTAATGTTGTAGTTCTTTCCGTTTCTTTTCTCATATTGATATATAAAGCCTTGGGAATAGCAGCATACTGTTACTGCTCATTATTCTTCCTTGCCTTCTTTTGGCAAATTGGTACTGGAGTAACTGACAGAGTTCTCCTAATAGGATCTTTCTTGCTGCACCCTGTACCTTTTCATATATTAGCGTTTTTACTGTCTGAGAAAGGAGATGCAAGGGAGTTCACCTGTTGGTACTAATTTTTAAGTTGCTTCCTTTTCCATTGCTAAGAAAGAAGAGGGCTTTCTTAGTTATTGGCCTACTCTCTTGAACACTGTGTGGAAGCCATATGGATTGTAAACATCAGCCTCTGCTATATTTTTAAGCCCAGATGGGTACCCACATTTGCATTAGGAATTCAGTAGTTCTATGCTTTTGTTAACTTTGTACTCCACTCCTGGACAAGGAATAACCCTTCACATGGAACCTATTTTTCGTCTCCTTCCAAATGCCAGTCTGCTGTTCAAAGGCCACTTTTTTTTTTTAATGAAGTAATTAATAGGACAGTTGGACTCCAAATAAGTCACTTGAGAGCAATAAGATGTAGTTGTAAATAAGCTTTTTGAATAGGACCCAGCAGTAGCTCATTTAATATCACCTGAGCTATTTTACAAACTAAGGATTATTGTGATGTCAGACTATTTGATTCTACATGTTGTTTTGATATGTGGATGTCAAGATATAAAGTAGCAGTTGGCTATTTGAAATGAAGAGAGCAATGTTCAATGCCACCCGAAATGTTAAAAATATTAGAAACTCTCCCCACCCCATATTCCTCCCACCCCAATTGAGTCTCTCGCAATAATCTTCTCGCTTCTCTAACTAGTTGACTTTCATTGTGGATGGGGATAGGCTAAAACTCGGGCCCCTGGGATGGCTGTGCTGCCAGCAGTGCTGTTGGTTTACTCACTCTTTTTCTGTCTTCATTTTTGCATGCTACTGCTCCTGCCCTCTTACAGCCACAGTAGAAGCGGTAGAGGCCCGGGAAGGTATGGCCATATTACTCTGATAGATGTGATCCATGTGTCTGTGTACTGGTTTTTCAAAGCTTTATCAACATTTCAAATATTTTATTATTGCATCACCAGAACTGTAACAGTGAGAAAAGGAATAGTTGTTTCTAGGCATGTTAACGAAGCAGGTGTTTCCTTTGTGTCCTATCTTTGCATTAATTTTAAATAACCTTCACCACAGCTACAGTTTTGTGTTTTTTTTTTCTGGGCTCTATCAGCTTTAATACAATGGCAGAAGCTTAAGCAGCTGGTCATGAGAGGTCAAGTGGTTTACTTCTGTATCCCTTCCATGTACAAGAGACATCCATTTGATTCTAAAGAGAGCCAAATAGGTCAGCCTCTTCAACGATTCTAAAAGATTTCAAGAGCAGAGGCAGAAGTAGACTGGAATTTAGTTCATTTCTGAGGTTGCCCTAAGGTAGGCAAGTTAAATTAACTTTGTTTCTGTGAAAACCATTGGAATTGATAAATTTGTATTATACATGTAATTGTTTTATTAGGTAAGATGGTTCAAAATGGGAATGCCTTTCTTTGGTGATACAAAAGTTGAATCAGAAAGAAAATATCTAGAAGCTATTTTTAAGTTTTTAACTTATGTACAGCTCCTGGTTGTGCAAGATAAAAAGCTGTCCTAAACAAAAAGATTAGCTCTTTTGTTACCTGTTTTTGGTGTGGTCTATGTGGTCTTTGTGCTAAAAGCAACTACCTGGGTTCAACTTGTTCAGTTATTCTAGGGTTGCCTTTGTTCTAGCATTGCGTATGTTTGTAGTGCATAAGACACTCTTTCTTAAATGTATTGGGGCCCAGTAAGTACTTGTTAGCTTTTTGTTAGGTATATGTCTACCATGATTATGCATATAGAGCTTTTATGAAAATTTCTTTCACAATTTCAGCTGCCCTTTGGGCTTTAAGGAAGCAGTAGCTTCAGACAAGACCGATTCAGGCAAACATTGCCCATGACTTTCACCAGACATGTGCTTCATAGCCACCTTTCTGTGTGTTTCTCTAGGAGGTTGCTGTGTGCTAAGAAACTTTTTAAGCTTGTTGCTTTGCTGCCTAATTGAGCTCTCTCCACCTGCTTCCTGTTTTTCTGTAGCCATCAGAGGGTTCTCGCTTCAGCACAAGATCCGGAGTTTTGAAGAAGCACGAGGTCTGGACCGAATTAATGAACGAATGCCACCCCGAAAAGATAGCATACACGCGGATGGGCCAGTGAAATCTGTAACCTCAGCACACTCACATGCTGCACACAGGAGCGACCAAGGGAAGAAAGCCCAGTAATGACTTCAAGTCCTGCCGTGGCTCAGGTGGATCTAAAACTCAAGAACAAATTTTATTTATTTATTATTGGAAAATGAAAAGCAACTCAAACAATTTCAACCTGGAGGTGCATTTATAATTCAGTCTGCATTTATTCTGTAAAAAAGTGACTGTTTTATAAATTCTTTTAATTTATGTTCAATATATATAAAAAGTGCATCTGTTTTGTTTTTCCCTTTTTTCTCCATAATTTTAAAAAATGAATCTGATTGTTGTCAACACATTTGTGAAGTCTTGTGCTACAAAGGGGAACTTCCCCTAATAAAAGGGCCTTGGAAACCTGCTGGGTTTCTGACTTGAACTAGTCAGTCTTCATTATTGTTTTTTGGAAGTTAATGTCTTGTCTTTCATGTAAGACTAATAAACTTTTCAAATGCAAGAAGATTTTTTTCCTTTTCATTTTTTTCCTTTCTGCTGGGTGCCATTGAAGAAAGTCCTCTTAGATTTCAATGGCTAAAACTGCTTCTCTTCTTATGGGAAACTGGATCATAGTAGAACTTCAAAGTGAATAACCCAAACCCAGTGATTTTAAGGGCAAAGGGAAATGTTTTCCATAATAACCTACTTTTTCTGGACTCTCAGTTCCTTTAAATATGTTCTAGTAAAACAAAATTAAAAATAACAAGGGATGTTCTTAGAGTTACTTAAAATTTGTTCATCTGACCATGGGCATGAATGGTTTAAATTTCCTTAGAACTTTGGAGGAGAAATATTTTCAGAAAGCTTTCACAGTTGCCAGATTCTTTTGCTTTCATTTTTGAACCCCAGGTGACTTCTGTAAAGGAAGTCACTTTCTAAATATTTGATAAATGCCCTCAATAGCACCTTCTACAGCAGGATGTATATACGCCCTTCTAGGCTGTTGGCATCAGCTCTCGCATCTGCCTTCCCATCGTCCTTCTGTTGTTCCCTGTCAGTATTACTGAAACCAGCTGGGGTAGTAGAAACTGACAAGAGTTCAATGGTCTCCTTGTGAATTGAAGGTCTTGCTAAAGGACATTGGATAAGTGAGGATTTCCTGTCTTCTATATCAGTTACTCTTTAGGTTGAATGGTATTTCAGCCTCCATTAGCATATTTTGAAATGCAAAAAACAAGTGTTCAGATGTAGCTTGTGTATTATTTTCCCTTAGTTTGATTTTCAAGTCACAACTAACTAGTGAAGAAAATTTTGGGGCAACTTAGGCTCCCATTTTGGCCAGCCTCATCTCAGGAGCCGGGTCATAATACTCATTGGTCAGCTCTGCAATGAATGTACATGCCTGAGAACATTACATCAGAGCATGGAACATGCACATTTATGGCATTCCTTAGTGTTATTTGTGATGTGGCAGTCTAGCACTAAAGCAAGTATTTCAGACAGTAATACGTCATATTGGGAGTTTCCAGGAAACCAGAAAAACAAAGAACAACATAATTTTGGTGGGTTTTTTTTTCCCCAAAAAACTATACTTTTCATTAGAAGAATGAAGACTTAGCCCATCTATCTCTGTTTTCCTATACCTTTTTTCTAACAGTTCCTGATTTGTTTATGGCAGAAATCAAAGCACTCTTAGGGATTGGAATCTGCCTGCATGGATTGCTCCGTTAATAAAAAGATAGGAAGGAGATAAAGGATCTCTGAATGGGTTGTGAGTAAAACCTGTGAAAGAAGGGAGAAAAAGTCTCTAGTAACTGTCTTTTCCTGATTGTCATTGAACCTAAATCGGGTATTAAGCACCTAGATATCCTTATGTTCCTTTCTCTTCCAATCCTAGGATTAGAAAAGATCCTGTCTTTGGAAATTTCACTGATGAAAGTCATTCCACATGACAGATTGCAGAGTTGCTAGTACCTTATCCCTTTCTCCTTTTCATTAAGGCTGTTGTTACACATATACAATCCACAGGGAGAAACCACTCTTACAGGCCTCCATCAGCAGGCAGTAGTAGGAATAGTTACTGTAAATCCTTATAAGCAAAAAATAATAGTTTGTTAGGGATGATTATTTAGGAATGGCTTCACTATTGTCTCAAAAAGCAGAATGATAAAGCAAGTTTCCTTGACAGAAGCATCACAAAATTATATACAGTACTTCACTGGTTCCCTCTGAGCTGTCGAGGAATCAGCCAGAGTAGAGAGGTTATGTGGTCCTGGTTCAAGAAAACCTGAGTGAGTTTTAGAGCAGCACTAACTCTTAAGAGGAGGCTAGATTTGAAAAGTCTGTTGAATTCTAAAGGTAAAGTTATCCCTTCCGTTGTGTAGCTGTTTTAATGTAAACAACAGCTTCCAAGGTGGCTGGACCCCTGCCCTGGGTTTGCTCTCCGGCTACTTTTCCTGCCTAGGGCCATGATTAAACAGACATTTTAACTGCTGTTAAAGCTCTGCAGTCTTGGTGTTTTCAAAGTCTCTTCTGTTTTATTGCATGTTTCCCCCTGTGTGTGCGTAAAGATACTATAAACAGTTTTATTGTGTTCTCGGTCACAGGACCTTCCTTGTGGAAGGCCCACAGGGACCTTCTTTTTCTGCAACTTCTCCCATTTAGGAAAACAAAAACAAACAATTTCCCAGGCATGTCAGGACTCCTTTGTAAACTTTTCTGAAATACCATTTTGAAAATGATGCTTCACATGGAGCCAGTTTCTCACTTTTGGTGACATACATATCACAGGACATTTAAATCGATCGGATGATTATTTCTTTTAAAAATTTGAAAACTCATCTAATGTAAGTTCAAAACATATATCCCTTTTTGATTTCTGTGTTCTGAATGTTTAGAACAAAAGCAAAACAATAAGCCAAGGGTGTGTGTGTGTGTGTATATATGTGTGTGTGTATGTGTGTGTGTGTGTGTGTGTGTGTCTTTAATAGAATGCTAAAACAAAAATAGCCTCCGTTTTCCTTAAAATCTCAAAGTGACACTTTGGTTACAAGTAGAGACATTGCTGATTTGCTGGTCTTTTGTGACTGGATATTGATTGGCAAGGTAAGAATTGCTTATCATACTCTGATGAGCTTGATACTGCTCCTTGCCTAGGAGTAAAAGACAGCCTCTCCAGCAACATCAGTATTTTTCATGTCTTTCGTTGCCTTTTTTGGTTCTTCCATGAACAATTCAGTGAGGCAAGTTTCTATCAATAGCAAAGATTTGCCACCTTAAGTTTAGCTTTCTTTGCTGTCCTGATAACTTAGGGATGATTTCCTGATTGACATTGTTCAAAATAGGAAGAGAGAAACCTCTATGTGTTTTGTCAGTAGACTATTGTTGAATGTCATTAAGGAGCAAGGGTAAGATTTTTAAAAACTGGATAACTTTGGGGCCTTTTTAGCCTTTTTGGCATTGTTCCTTAGATCCTCTACTCTCTGAGTGCTTTAAAAACACACAGTTTGAGGTGCAGCTGATCTCTATAGGAAAAATATAAGCCATGCCTGCATGAGACACAGCTAGGCTTGCTGTTCATGGTCATTACTCAAGAGTCTCTCTAGCCTCAGAATGAGTAAGGCTAAAATCTGTTCCCTTTACCCTGCCCTATTTTATGTAAATAAATAAATCTCCAAAATTTTCTACTGTACCATATCTATAAAGTTTAAGTTCTTAAGAATTTTCATCCAAGCTGGGCACGGTGGCTCACGCCTGTAATCCCAGCACTTTGGGAGGCTGAGGCCAGTGGATCACGACGTCAGGAGATTGAGACCATCCTAGCCAACATGGTGAAACCCTGTCTCTACTAAAAATATAAAAATTAGCTGGGTGTGGTGGTGCATGCCTGTAATCCCAGCTACTTGGGAGGCTGAGGCAGGAGAATCGCTTGAACCAGAGAGTTGGAGGTTGCAGTGAGCTGAGATCACACTGTTGCACTCCAGCCTGGTAGACAGAGCAAGACTCCATCTCAAAAGAAAATGAATTTTTATCCTGACCAATCTGGGTGACCAATCAGTTAAATTGGTTTAGGAAGAACTTGCCCTAGATTGGTTGATGCATAATTTTTATTTTTACTAATTATTGGGTTTTTCTCTCTGATCTCTGCATTGAAAATTATTTCCTAAGCCATAAAGATTTGTGGAGGTACCATTCTAGAATCCCCAATGTTTATTCTAGTTGTTATAGTAACAGTGGAACCCAAGTTTCTCCTAAAGCATAACTCAGCTTTCCTTGCCCAGGCAGAAAAGATATCAGAGGGAGGGTGAACTCAGGGCCCATCTGTGGGTATGGGCTCCAATTTCCTAAATTGTCTGTGGTTATAACCATGGCTTCCACCTTGTCTGGCACCCGGTCCACATCTTTTCTGAGATCTGCTAGAAGGTGAGTAAAGGACAGCATAGGAAGGCCCAACAGTGGATTGAGGAGGGTCGGGTTATCTGGAGGACAGGGCCCAAAACTGGCTTCCCACAGTCCCTTTCAGTATTGCTGTGATGAGATGCCTGGAGGAAGGCTGTCAGAAAGAGCAGATGTGTGTAGAGGAAGAAAGTTGTGTAGTGGAAGGACAGTGTTGTTTACTCTTATCTTGAGTGTGAGTAGAGAACTGTATTAACAATAGGGCTTTGTGCCATTGACAGAGTGTGAAAGAGGGAGCCTATATTACATTGGGGCTTGGGACCTGACCTGCCTATATCTAGCCAGCCAGAGTGAATGGGGTCAGTGTTAGCTGCCTTCATCTATGCAGTCACAAAGGTAAAGATGATACTGGAGAGTATATTCCCTCCCAGGAGGCCCTGGCCTCCCACCCCTGCCACCTTGGCAAGACCTGCTAAATAACACCTTTGTCTGAGACAGGGTTATGCCTCATCTCTTCTATGCCCTCATGACAAGTCTAGGTGGCTTCAGATCAAGAAGCGAGGCCGTGGAGGTGGACTGTCCCTCTGAGTGGCTCTAAAGTAGGGCCCAGCACACTGCCTTCCAGTAAGTTCTTGCCCACATTCCTTCATTCCCTTGAGGTAGATGTCTCCAAATACTCTTAACATGAAATGCATGTAATGAGGAGCAGGCCTATCATAGATCTTGATTTGGGGCAATAAAGATATGTTTTTGTCACAGAACTTTTGAGGATGACATTGTAAATCCCTAACTTTTCTTTTCTTGGTGCATGGTGACCCCAATAGCTGTTTTTTTCCAATAGATCTGTCAGCAGACATTTTCCAAGAAGGGGTCCCAGTATTCCTTCCTAAATGGTGAGGTGGTCAGATGTCAGACTAACTGGTGGTGTGATATTTTTTTCAAGGTTCTTCTGAATGATGGATTATTTGCTTGTGCTTAGAGATTGCCTACTTTTTCTTGCTTTCAGTTATGTTGAAGAAAGTGGGGGAAATGTTGCTTTTGGCCAAAATCATCTAATGTCTTTTTTGTGAACAAGAAATTAATTTGTTAGGACTTTTGACTATAAATTAGAGGTCATCTTAAGATTTTAAAAAAAGAAGAAAACACCCTTAAAATTAAATGAAAACTGTATTGGCTCCCTGTGTCTTTATTTCCTGTATTTTCTGGTGGAGGTACTTATATTTGGCCTTTACTCATTTAACAATTCCAGAGTCCAGGAGAAAGCCTGGCTTTTGATATCTGGTCTCTGACGATGCCAAGGAATTCTCCTCCCAAGGGAGGGAATCCCATCGCAAGAAAAAGGACCTCTTTCTTTCCTCTCTCCAGCCCTTTCGTTTTAAAGCAGCTATGGTGGCCACACCGTGTTTCTGTTTCTCCCAACTCAGAATCCACTCCCCAACCCTGGCCTCCTTCTTGCTCAAGTCCCAGCCCCCTCTGCAGCTTCTCCAATAGAGGCCGCTACTTGAAGAAAAGGAATAAAGACATCCCAGAAAACATACATTCTTTACCAAGGATAAAAACAGTTTTGTATTCTTGTAATTTAATGACCGTGCATGTGATCCTAATAATAGACATGGTGAATTCCATCTTGGAGAAGTCAAGGCAGCCAAAGAGGATTTGAACGTAGAGCTGGCCCACCAAGAACGGGAAGTGTCAGACTAGCCTTTTCATTCCTCTGAAAAGTAGAAATATGAGGTGCTGTGGGTTCACAAGGAAAAACAAGCTCCCCTGCGCAAGTGGGGAATTGGGGATACAGAAAGCCAGGGCCCTGGAGAGTAAAGTGTGTCAGTGATGGGACCTCTACAGGTTATGGCAGTACAGGTAGAAGGGCTAAATCCAGCACTGCCAGGCCCCAGTGAGGTGACTTTTACGCTAAATACAGCCACGTTAAGGGCCACAGTGCAGTTTACAGGCCAGAAAACAGGCCCAGGTTTCTTTTTTTTTTTTTTTTTTTGAGACGGAATCTCGCTCTGTGGCCCAAACTGGAGTGCAGTGGCCAGATCTCAGCTCACTGCAAGCTCCGCCTTTCGGGTTAACGCCATTCCCCTGCCTCAGCCTCCCGAATAGCTGGGACTATAGGCGCCCGCCACCTCACCCGGCTAGTTTTTTGTATTTTTTTTTTTAGTAGAGATGGGGTTTCACCGGGTTAGCCAGGATGGTCTCGATCTCCTGACCTTGTGATCCGCCTGTCTTGGCCTCCCAAAGTGCTGGGATTACAGGCTTGAGCCACCGCTCCCGGCCACAGGCCCAGGTTTCTAATTTCCAATAAGATGAGTATGCATTGCGTTCTTTGTTATCCCAATGGCATCCTGATGTAGCAATGTCCCTACACCTTAGCTAAACCTTCAGTAAAATTAAGTAAGATTTGCCCATATTTCTGGAATTGTGGAAAGATTTTAAATAGCCTGGAAATGAAGGACTTCAGTGCAAATTTATATTAACCCGTTGTTCCATCTAGATCTGCTCCTCGCTTTGTTGCCTGCTGCATGTAATTGCATGGTCTTGCCTTTTTTTTTTTTTTTTTTTTAATTACAGCGTTCAGGCTTTAGAAAGAAAATGTAATTTTGATACAGTGGATGAATAATTTAATGGTAAATGAAGCAGACTTTTTAATGTTGATGCTGTTAAGGAGAAGGTTAATCATAGAATTCAAGGAGGTGGGAAGACAAGGTTATTCTTTGTTTGGAGGCCAGAGCCGTACCTTATGGTATCCACTGGGCCAGCAGATCAGCCCTCTTATCCTACCCATCGCAGTCTACCTGAGCTGGGAAAGAAGGCTGATGCAGACCTAATTTCCCAGCTCCTGGGTCTGTGCCCTCCTTTGTGGCTGAGTTGACTTGGCTAGGTTTTCCCTCTGAGGTCATCACTTATTTATCCTTCCCTTATAAAATAGACTTTCTAGAGCTGACAGCCACTTGTTTGTTTCATCTTTCCTGAGAACTAAGAGAGGTTCACCCAGCTCAGTTCTTCTCAAAGACACCCCATCTGTACATTGTGCTTATTTTCTCATCCATGAAAAGAGGAAGAGAGAACAGCCGTGGATGTGATGTCAGCATCAAAACTTCCTTGAGGACAGGAGGGATAAATTGGGCAAACGGCTGAGTTCTCCCGCAGCCTTTGGGAGACTGGCCCTGAGAACCCAGAATAGATGCCTATTACATCATGCATGTGCTATGGAAAGGTCTGTGCCAGGCAAACCTGAGAGCCTCATTCTCTATTCCTATGGGGTTCCATGCACCTATCCTGGCTGCCAGGCTCCAACACCCACCATACTTGACCTGTACTGGGCATTTCCCCCTCCCCCTCAGATCCCTCACTCTGTATACAGTGAGTCTACCAGAAATCTTGAATTCCAGATGAGCCAGGTCATGCCATTGTCAGCATAGAAGGCCCTTTGAAGCCCCAAAATGGGTCATTTGCACTCTCTTCTTCTGCCTGCTCCTGTTCCCATGAGTGGTTGGCATGGAAAGGGCCATCAGTAGAACTTGGCTGGCAACATTTGCAGGAGCAGGAATCAAGAGAGGACCCAGGAGAAAGGAATGGAGCCCAGGGGATGAAACATAGTCCAGATTCTTGCTGGTGTGTCCATGTGACTTGGTTTCAGTTCCTCACCATTGTGTCACTGTGGCCTTCTAGAGAAGTCCAAACTGCTGGAAACGGGCAGTGCTTTCTGTGCTAACCCCTTCTGGTCTAACTGCTCAGCTTAGAGGAAGGAAGAAAACACTCAGAATTCTGAGAGCAAAACCTCCAAAAAAATCTACTCAAAGCACCTGAAGTTCATCCCTGGGGAGGAGAAGAAAGGAAGAGCAGATGCCCTGTATCTCCATGGGAGTACTGAGGCACAGAGCTAGGGCCGCCTAACTGTCCAGGGTAGATCTCAGAGGGTGACTCATCTGAATTGCCAATTCCAAGCACCAGAGCAAGGTGCTCCTCAAGAACTGAGTCCGGGTTCATGTCTTCTGGGACCCCTGGCTTCCCTCTTCCCACTTGAGAACTAAAACTGGGTGCTCTGCCTACCCCGCTCACCCCGCCTTCACTTCAGTGCTCTTTCCCCCCATCTGTCATCCTTGGTGACAGAGGTTGCTTTTCAGAATGACCCACATTCCACCACCTTCTCCCCCTCCCTGTGAAGAGCCACATTTACTGGTAGTCCCCTGGCTCATCCTCCCCTGCAGGCGGGGGATGGGGGGCAGGGGATGTGGACAGACCCCTGTTGATGGTGATGTTGGGGACTACCCACAGAACAAAAGGTGCAGCCTCAAGGGCTTGAGCAGGGGATACTGGTGCCTGGGATCAGGTAGCTGGGAAAACAGGGCAGTTACGTAACTGTGTTTACTGTGGCTCAGGTGGCTCTGAGAAGGCAGAGGCAGCCCCCGACAAAGGGCAGTGCCAGAGGTGGGGAAGCGGCGACTCACAGGGAGGGAGGTCCCTCTTAGACAGGGGAGTCGTGCTTGCAAAGGGGAGAGTGCAGTGGGATTTGGAAAGGAAAGGAATCTGTTCTGTTGTTGACAGCCAGCTGGCCAGCCGCCTTATCTAGGACCATCTTCCCAGCCTTAGCCTCTCCCTAACCATGCCAGCTGTGGAGGTAGCAAGGGAAGCTGAGCTAGAGGGAGGCGTCGGGAAATCTGACACCTGGTTCCTGGCTCAATCTCCAAACCTTGCTACTTTTCCCCCCTTAATCTACTTTTCAAAGAGAACGAATTATTCTCTTTAGATAAGGGCAGAAAGGGAGGAATCAGTCAAATTTCCTTATGTTTTCCCTGCTCTGTGACCCTCTGTCTCCCATCCTCTCGGCTGTGAGGCCAGATGGGCAGCACGGAACACGGTGGATTCTGACCTGAGAGAGGTGATAAACCCGGCAGAGCCCAGGCCTAAGCAGACAGGCAGAAATCAAAGCGGCTCAGGAAGAAAGCTCAGGTCTCCCGTAGACCTACCCCGCCTCCTCCTACAAAGCTGTTTACTCAACTCCCGATTCCCATAGAGATGAAACTGGTGGCCAGTCCCCAGCTCCTTGCCCATGGCTGCCACCTCCCTTTGTGAGAAACAGGAAGTGGGGAATTTTGTCAGCTCAGCTGCACCCTCTACACTAAATATTTATCTTGGAGTCCAGGTCAGAGCCCTAGAGAATAAGAGAAGCTTGCTGCTGGTGAGGGGGTATGGCCAGGATTCCTGGAGTCGGAAGAGCTTCAGCTTCACCATCTTGGGAGAAGAAGGAAGAAAGTGAAAGTGATGTGGTCCTTCTTAGTCCCAAGGACCCTGACAGGTGGGAAAAATGCGTGTCTAAGAAAATGGGCACCTATTTTATCCCTGAGGGAGGGAAGAGGCTACCTGGGGTGGGTAAGCAGGTATCTAAGCTTCAGGGGAGGGGCAGTGCACTGCTGCCTCCCTCAAGAAGTGTCCCAGGGTTCCTCCCCTGCTCAGCTGTCCTCCACAGCAGTGCCCCCGAGATCCCCATCTCTCCACCTTCCTGGAGAGGCAGGTTCTTGGAAGGAGTCTTGAAGGTCATCTTGTTCAGCTCCCGCTCAGGGCAACAGTTGCCTTTACATAGATGCCCCAGGATTGGCAGACTCAGAACCCCTGGAATCATGTAGAAATGTTTCCTGGGAAGCCTTGGACTTGCTTCCCTATGATGTGTCCCCCAGTGGTCCCACTGCTGCTGGTGAGGCTGTCTGTGTCTACATGGCAGCCCCGCAGGCACAAGAGGCCAGCAGGCCTATCTGAAGCTTCTCAACCCAAACATCTCCTCCAGCTTTCACGTGTGATGTCGTTTCAAGGCAACTGGGGAGAGCTCCTTTACCTGAAGGAGGGAGAAGATAAGACTAAAGCAGTAATGGTGGGAGGGACTGAAAATCGCTTAGTCTTTTCTCCACTTTCCTTCCAACCTTTGAGTTGAGCGGTGAGTTTGGAAAACACTCCAAAGCTCTTGGTGGCCTCTGGCACCAGTCTGACACCCAGTAGAAATGCAGGAGATGACATTAGTTTTCATAATTTAGCACTGATCATACCCAGCTCCTATCTAAAGTTGATCAGCAACTATTTGCTGGTTGGTTGGTTTGGGGCTTGGGGATCCCTGAGCCAACCCAAGGGCTAGAAAGGATTCCAGAGTGTTTCCAGGCCCGTCAATGTTCCTTACCCACTCCCACTTTCTGAAGCAGGCCCTGTGCCACACAGAGGCTTGGGGCAGAGACAGGGAGAGGGGATGGCCAGAGTGGATGGGGAGCAAAAGGGCCGGGGCTCTAGGGACTCAGCTCAGAGCAGCGAGAACAGCGGAAAAGCAGGCAGATCAAAACACACACAATGTCCGGGAACACCAAGACCCTCCTAATCCCATCCCCGAAAAAGGGACCCCACCCTTATCCTCTCTAGGGGCGCGGCACGCCCAGAGGGGCCGCTCCCTTGGGCTGATTTCCTCCCTGTGCTTGCACGTGTGTGAGCGTCCCCACGTTCGCAGTGCACGCGCGCCTGTTTGTTTGCACACGCCCGGCCGCGCGCCGCCGCAGGCACACCCTCTCCCCCAGCGCCGACGGGCGGCGGGGCCTTCCCCTGGTCAACTCTGCCACTCTGCCCGCCGGGCGTCCTCATCTCGCTCCCGGCCTGCGCCTCCCCCGGCTTGCCCAGTTCACCACTCCTGCCGCCTTGTCCGGGCTCCGCCCGGTTCACCACTCCTGCCCCCTGTCCTGGCTCTGCCGCGCGGCCGCTCGCTTCCCACACTCTGGAAATGTCGCTGGAAACTCTGAGTGGCCCGCGTCGGGCCGCCCGACCCCTCCCAGACGACAGCCCCGCGGTAGGGGCCGGGATGGCAGCTGGGAAACAAGAGAGAGCTCCCCGGGGACCCTCGGCGGCCCCTCCCGGCGCCGCCTCACCGCCGGCCCGGCCTCCTCTGCAGGGAACCAGTGTCCCCGCGCGCGCCCCGACGGACGGAGGGCACTCGCACGCCCCTCCTCTCCGGCCCAACCCCGGCCCGCAGTCCATATTCGAGACCCAAACTCCGCCCGCCCCGCCGCGCGACTCTCACGGTCCTGCCTCCAGCGCGCGCCCCCTCGGCCTCCCTCTTCCTCCTCGGGCGCCCAGCCTGGCCCGGCCCGTCCTGACCCGGTCACGAGGGCCGCGACGGCCCGCGCTTCTCCCTGCCCTTCTTCCCCGAGCGCCCGCGCCAGGCAGCAGCCGGGCAGGGATGCTCCTGCGCTCCCGGACGGCCTTGGGCCCAGCCACCTGCTCGCCGGGGAAGGTAGGTCCGGGGAAGGAGGGGCGGGGAGTAGGCGAGGCCGCGGGAGGGACCCATGCCCAACCCCAGAGTACCTCACCGAGTTCCTCCCCGGGGTCCGCGTCCCAAACTCTGGGAAGAGGTGGGAAGTACCCCCCATCAGTCCTCATACCAGAAAAAGCGAAATTCAAGAAACCTGTCCTTGTACACGTGGCCTTGTGGCTTAGAAATACCTGGGTAAGCGCTTAGGGCCAGGCCCCCAAGACCAGGGCAGTGTTCAGAGCAGGAAAGCCGGTGTCCGCCCCAGCAGAGCTGCCTCCCCTCTCCCGATCCCGGGACTTCGCCCGCTCCCGGGGCTGGCTGACTGCGTGGAGGGGCGGCCTGAATTCTGGGAGGACCCCTCCGCTCTCTGCTACATGGGGAACCAGTCCCCAGATGCTGCCCTCTTCCTTGGGAGTCCTCCGTAAGTCTCCTGACCAGGCTGCCAAGAGAAGAACTCGGACCACCCTTCCCTGGAGGTTCCCGGGGGGATGTCACAGGGAGCAGGGTTGAGAAGGGGCAGATGGGGGCACCAAGGGTCAGCAACCTCTGACTACAGGTCGTGGGGGACCTCCTGCCCTGCCCATCCTCCAAGAGAGCAGTTCTCACTGAGCACGAGGTGGGCGGGGAGGTCAGGGAAGGAAGGCGCTGTCAGCTGATGGCCCAGGCAGCCGCTGCTGACCGGCAACTTGGCCCGAAGCAGTCAGCTGGGCAAGGAGGGGCGCTGGGCAAGGAGGGGCACTGCGAGGAGCTGGCCTGCTCCAGGCCTCCTGAGCTTCCACCCCACCCTGCCTCAACTTCCCCCCGCAAGGGGAGGTGGAGTGTGGGGACTGGGGTGTGTCTGCATGTTTTGCTTTGGTGGGAGTCCTAATTGGACCCAGCTGGGGAGCTGCTCCTCCTCCAGCCTCAGCCCTCCACTTCCCGCAGTCAGGCATGGGCACAGAAGAGCTGTGTCGCAGCAACTCGAATGTCAAAAGTCCCCACAAACTCAAACCAGAGACAGGGAGCTGCCCCCAGCCTTGGCTGCACCCTCGCCAGCCCTGGGCAGGAGCTGGGTCCAGGGGATGAGTCATCCCAGCCTTATTCTACCTTCATCCCCTCCGGGCCCCCCAAGTCTTACACTGCTCATATGACTGCACCTCCCACCACTGTCCAGCTGACACCCCCCTGTACCCACAACCCCCGTGCAGCTCATGTGGTCTGCCCAGTGGCCCCCCAGAAGTCATATTCACAGCTCTGCACCCAGATTCCCACACACACACACACACACAGCTCCTCCCAATGCATTTGCAGCCCTCCCTGAGAGCCCCCAAGGACCCCACAGGCACAGGCAAATCTGATTCCATCCAGTCCTGGGCAGTGGCAGAGCTTGGCTGTTTCTGGTCCAGTCCCACAGCCAAGATGAGGAGGGATGGACACCACAGCACAGTGCTCTGGGTCAAAACGCGCGCTTGGACACCCCAAACTGGGAGCCCCTTTTTGTCCTCTTGCACCCACCCTTCTGGGCTCCCCTCTTGCCCCTCCATTCCCTGGGTGCCTGGGGCTCCCTTCCCCTTCCCCAGCCTTGGCATGAGGTGGAAGAAGCTGGCTGCGGGCAGGCATGGTGCCGCCAGGGAAGACCCTCCACTCACAAAACAGCCTGGAGTGGCAGGAGAAAGTGGAGCCAGGGTGCGCGTGTATGTGCGTGCACACGTGGCCACATGCAGAACACCCCAGGGCACTCAACACCACCTCTCCATGGGCATAAGCAGGTCCAGCTTTGCCCTCACCCACCGCTTCTCTCTACACCCACCCAGAGCCCTCTGAGTCCTCATTCTGTGAAGGAGGCCAAAGAAGGGCCTGATGCTCCCTGTGACCTCGCAAGAGTGGGTCTTCCTGCCTGGAAATGCCCCCCCGATGCTCCCCGTGGCCCTGTCGGGCTTAAGGCCCTGCTGGCTGCTTCCTAGAGGGCAGTGGGCGGGTGGCTGAGTAATCCCTTGTGCCGCAGGCAAGAGATGCCCACACAGGGCCTGGGGGAGGCAGAGGGAACTGAAACAAAGTCCTGGCCCAGGCCCCTGCTCTGCCAGCTGCCCCAGTTCCCCTGCACCTTCCCTCCGGGGGAGTGGGGAAGCCGGCTGCACCCGTGCAGGGAGAGCCCCACGGGCTCCTGGCCAGCCCCTCCCCTCCTCCTCACCCAAGCTCCCCCTCCCCCACTCCCACCCAGAGCTCCTGCCCTGGGCCTAACAAGTGGCCCATTGTGCCTCTGGGAGCCGGCAGGCACGGGCAGCCTGCAGGCGGGTGCCTGGTGTGGCCTGTTTCCTGGGTCCTTGAGCTCGCACCCAGCTGATCCTGACCCCCTCCCACAGCCGGCCCCTCCTCCCCTATCCCAGGGTCGAGCCAAGAGGGCATGGGCAGCCCGACCTAGCAGGGCTTTCCGTTCCTTCCTCCTTCCCCACAGAGGACACGCAGAGGAGCAGCTGGCTCGCCCTGAGTCCTCCAACCTTAACCCAAGCATGCAGGGCCCACCCCGCAGCCTTCCCGCTGGGCTCAGCCTGGACGACTTCATCCCTGGCCACCTCCAGTCCCACATAGGGTCTTCCTCCCGGGGGACACGGGTGAGTGAGTCAGTAGGAAGGAGGGTGTCTTGGGGGCCGGGAGTTGGTTGGGACACTAGCTAGTCAGGTGGGGGCAAGAGGATGAAAGGGATGGAGGGAGGGCTGAAGAGAGTTCTAGGGGGCCTCGCTGGTTTCCCACAAAATCGTCAGGTGGCCCTGGGACCGTCACCGAGGAGTATGGGCTGTGCCTAGTAGCCATCCCTCCCTCCCACCCTGCTGGGCCCTGAGCTGCCGCTCCTGGCCCCTCCCCGCAGGTGCCCGTGATCCGGAATGGTGGCTCCAACACCCTTAATTTCCAGTTCCACGACCCCGCGCCCAGGACTGTGTGCAATGGCTGCTACACACCAAGACAAGATGCTTCCCGGCACCCGGGTAGGTCTGCTCAGGAGCCTCATGCCGGAGATGGAAGGTCAGGGCCCTGCCATCTGGCACTGCCTTGTGTGAAGCGAGAGGGGCAGCAGCGGGAGATGGGGTTCTTGAGGCCATGAGGAGGTTCCTCAGAGGCCTCTGGGCTCACTGCAAGCCTCTCCCTGAGGAGCCTGCTGACTCTGCAAGAGACATCATCCGCCTGGGGAAAGCAGGCTGATGCATCCCTTCCCCTGCCCTCCAGCCCGGTGCCAGGGAAAGGAAGTGTGCAGGAGCCCTGGGCGCTGGGGGACCTCCTGCAGGGACTGGGGATGGAAGGGTGGAGGTGATGTGGGTATCTGTTGGCTTGGGAAGGGGTGGAGACTGTCCCATTCAGGCCCAACAGGCTGCCCAGCAGGAGGTTAGAGAGGCAGCTCTAGGTCCCGGTCCAGAGGTCCTGGGAACTCCTGGGTGCAGGCCAGCCCTGAATATGTCTCTCCTAAAGTGACATCTTTTATGCAGCATTCCCCTGAGACAGGTGCTGTGTAAAGGAATTTATTCATTTAACAAACAAGTATCCAGCCTGGGCAACATAGCAAGACCCTGTCTCTGTCAGTCTGGGTGACACAGCAAGACCCTGTCACTTAAAACACACACACACTGGGAGGCCGAGGTGGGTGGATCACCTGAGGTCAGGAGTTCGAGACCAGCCTGGCCAACATGGCAGAACCCCGTCTCTACTAAAAATACAAAAATTAGCTGGATGTGGTGGTGGGCGCCTGAAATCCCAGCTATTTGGGAAGTTGAGGCAGTAGAATCGCTTGAACCTGGGAGGTGGAGGTTGCAGTGAGCTAGGATCATGCCACTGAATTCCAGCCTGGGCAACAAGAGCAAAACTCCATCTCAAAAACAAACAAACCAACCAACCAAAAACACCCACACAATTATGGAACACCCAGAGCATGCTGGCCACTGTAAAAACCCTTTACAAGGCTCACCTCATTTAACCCCTTGATATCCTGACAAAGTAGGGGTGATGGTGACTGATAGCATCCCAGTAAGGAATCCCGCCCACAGAGACGTTCAGCCACCGAGGCTGAGCTGCAATTCACACCCTTGTCCATCTGGTCTCAAAGCCTTTATACTGCTACCCTAGCTACTTAGAGGCTAACAGTTATGGGTAAGTTGAGGACTCAGTCACAACCATGTCTAGGGAATGGGTTTCTGACCTTCACTGAGAGCCTCTCGACTGTGGGTCGGGCACTGTGCTGGGTACAGTCACACACACTAGTTGTCACTGAATCCTTGTCACGATGACCCTTGTTTTGAAGTGGAAACTGAGACACTGCGAGGGTGACTGATGTGCCCCAGGCCTTGGCAGCCAGTAGGTGGCAGAGCTGGGGTCTGAATTCAAGTCTGTCCCCTCCAAGCCCAGCATCTTTACTGCCACACCCCAGCTGGGATGTCCCCTGCATTCTCTACAAGTAATGATTTCCAGACCTTATTCTGAAAGCACTTAGGATGGTCCCAGGAAAGAAGGATGGGGGTAGGGCCAGGCACAGCATTCTCAAAATCCATTTAAATTCACTTAAACAAACAAATGGAGTCATCCACTCAAACAAACGAGGCGCTGTTGAAACTTGGAACTCACAGAGATCCATGCTCTGAGGAGCTAAGGGACACACAGGTTCAGGTGGAGACCACTGCCTTTCACTAACGCGCTCCTGCACGCACCCGACAGACCCCACGTGTTATCAGACCTGGCCAGGCCCTGGGAGCAAGCCCTCTGCAAGCACAAAGATCCCTGCCTCCCAGCATGCCCAGAACTGGTCAGCCACATGGACCAAGGACAGCAAGCGTCGGGACAAGCGCTGGGTCAAGTACGAGGGAATCGGGCCCGTGGATGAGAGCGGAATGCCTATTGCCCCGCGATCCGTGAGTCCAGGGCTGGGGGCCACAGAGAGATGGGGCCCAGGGATCTACAGGAAGTTCGACTTGTGTGCATTAAAGTGGGGGTGGGGCAATAAAGGCCACACCCAAACCATCCCAGACTAAGCAGGGGTTCAACCGTGGTGGGGTTCAGGGGCCATAAACCTCATGAAGCTACGGACACCCTCGTGTGCCTGAGTTGCTCAAGTGGTTTGTGCAGGGTACAGATCTAGAACTCCCATCAGTGTCTCAAAGGTAGAGAACCCCTTCTATAAGGGCTGAGGCTGCGGGCACCCTCTCTTAGTTTCATATCCCCAGGGCCTGTCACCACGCTCATGAAATGGTTGCTGAATGAACGATTGACTGGCCGAATGAATGAGTCTTGTCTGAGAAGATCTCTCACTGTGGCAAGAGTGGAAGGATCTGGGGGTCCAGTTAGGACTGGGGATACACTGCCCTTTTCCATCCATTTTTGTGTCTTGACTCAGCTCCATTTTCTTTCTTTCTTTTTTTTCTGAGACGGAGTCTTGCTCTGTCGCCCAGGCTGGAGTGCATGGCGCAATCTTGGCTCACTGCAAGCTTCGCCTCCCAGGTTCACGCCATTCTCCTGCCTCAGCCTCCCAAGTAGCTGGGACTACAGGCGCACACCACCATGCCCGGCTAATTTTTTGTATTTTTAGTAGAGATGGGGTTTCACCATGTTAGCCAGGATGGTCTCGATCTCCTGAACTTGTGATCCGCCCGCCACAGCCTCCCAAAGTGCTGGGATTACAAGCGTGAGCCACCGCACCCAGTGGCCAGCTCCACTTTCTCATCTAGAAATTGGAGATGGTAACATACCCTTCCTGCCTCCCAGGGCTGTTTTGAGGCTTGAATGAAGCAGGTGATGCAAAACACGCATCTCACTCCTACGTTATTACTGTCAATTTTGGCCCAGGTGCAGTGACTCACGCCTGTAGTTCCAGCACTTTGGGAGGTCAAGGCAGGAGGATCACTTGAAACCAAAAGTTCCAGACCAGCCTGGGCAACATAGTGAGACCCTGTCTCTACAAAAAATAAAATAAAATTAGTTAGGCAAGGTGGTGCACACCTGTAGTTCCAACTACTCAGGAGGCTGAGGCAGGACAATTGCTTGAGCCTAGAAATTGGAGGCTGCAGTGAGCTATGATCATGCCACTTCACTCCAGCCTGTGTGACACAGTGAGACCCTGTCTCCTCCAAAAAGAAAAGTGTTCTTTGTAGAAACACTAGACATAAAGAAAAGCAAAGAGAAAAAATGTAAATTGCCCCAAATCTCATAACATCATTATTGCGTACACTTCGATGGACTTCTTGCCATGTATCTTACTTATATAGGATGTGTTACATGAAGCTATTGTTATTAAAGAGATCACAAGAGAAGCATTCCCCAGCTCGCCTATCGGGGGTTCAGGGGTGGCCAGAGAAAGGACTCACTAGGGGAAAACTTCTGTGGCTTGCTATTGGGAGGGTGAATAAGCAGGGACGACTGACTTTGCATTTTCTGATCCCAGAGTGTTGACAGCCCCAGAGACTGGTACCGGAGAATGTTCCAGCAGATTCACCGGAAAATGCCAGGTAAGATACCCTTCCAGGGTCCTCGCCCTGCCAAAGTGGATTCTGGCCCCTGGGGCTTGGAGAGACAGGGAAAGAAAAGGGGACTTAGCTGCTCAACGGGTTCTTCTCCACCTCCCCCGAGGCTCTAATGAGTAGTCCTGAAAATAGGCTATCCCCTCCCTGTACTCAGAGCCAGCAGTGGTCTCTAGAGCATCCCCAGAAGGACATTGACCAGCCACTGTCCCCCAGTGTCCTCTGAGGGGACTGAGAAACCATTCCTTTCCTGAAGTCCCTCTCTGATTTCCCTGCCAGGCTGGAATGCCACTGTTCATGGTCATTCCCTTACTGGAAGTATTGTTTTCTTCCACAACTCAAAATGCAGCCAACCCCGGGGGTGCCTAGGAGCTGGCTCTGAAGTCACCCATCCATTCAGCGAGTCCTTGACCATCTATTGAGCATGGACCACGTGCTGAGCACTATTCTAGGTGCCAAAGATCAAAGGAAGTCACACATTAAACACACACCTTTGACATGGCAGATGGTGGAAAGGGCTAGGGAAAAATAAAGCCAGACCAGGGGAGTGCCCCAAGCAGGGAGGCTGCTGCTTCACCCAGGAGGGGCCAGGAAGGCCACTTGTAAGTGGCGTTTGATCAGACCACGGAGGGAGTGAAGGAGTTGGCCTGGCAGAGCTGGGGGGGAGGATTCCAGCAAAGGGAGCTCCGAAGACCCAGGGGTAGAAGCATGTTCTGGACTGGCAAGGAGAGCCTGGCCTGGAGCGAGGAGCATGTGGTGGGAGATGGAGTCAGAGAGGTGGTGGGGTCAGGGCATGTGGGGCCTCGTGGGCCATTACAAGGACTTCAGCTTTTACGGTGCAAATGAGGAGGAGCCACTGAACGGAAGAGTGCCATGCTTTGACAGGTAATGGCTGAAAAGGTTGTGCCTGGCTGAGGGGTGGGGAAGGAGTGGTGGAAGCAGGGTGACCAGTTCCCTTGCCTGGTAAGGGCTAGGGAGTAAAGGCCGCCTTTACAACTTTGCTTTAATCCAGGAGAGAAGTAATCGTGTGTTAGACCAGGGTGGTAGCAGTGGCCCTGGTGGGACAGGGTGAGACTATGAATACATTGCAGTCACTGGAATTTGCTGATGGATTGGACATGGCATGGAAGAGACAGTCAAGGATGGTTTAAACCTCAGCAAGTTGAAGATGGGAGTTGCCATTTGTCAAAACAGGAAAGACTATAGGAGGAGCAGGTTTAAGAGGCATTCACAGGCTGGGCGCGGTGGCTCACGCCTGTAATCCTAGCACTTTGGGAGGTTGAGGTGGGTGGATGGCCTGAGCTCAGGAGTTCGAGACGAGCCTAAGCAACACAGTGAAACCCTGTCTCTACTAAAAAAAACACAAAAAATTAGCTGGGTGTGGCGGCATGCACCTGTAATCCCAGCTACTCGGGAAGCTGAGGCAGGAGAATTGCTTGAACCTGGGAGGCGGAGGTTGCAGTGAGCTGAGACCATGCCACTTCACTCCAGCCTGGGCGACAGAGCAAGACTCTGTCTCGAAAAAAAAGAAAAAAAGAAAAGAGGTGTTCAGTTTTAGACACATGTTCCCTCTGAGTGAAGAGATTGAGTGAGCGGATGAATATCCAAGTCTAGTTCATGGGACAAGTTCTAAAACTGCAGATGGAAATACCTGGGACTCACTCAAAAGAGATTTTGGGACCAGCCTGGCCAACATGGCGAAACCCTGTCTCTATCAAAAATACCAAAATTAGCCGGGAGTGGTGGTGTGCTCCTGTAATCCTAGCCACTCTGGAGGCTAAGGCAGGATAATTGCTTGAACCTGGGAGGCAGAGGTTGCAGTGAGCTGAGATCATCCCACTGCACTCCAGCATGGGCGACTCAGTCTCAAAAAAAATAATAATAAATAAAAAAGAGAGATTTTGATTTAAAGTTTCCCCAGTAACTCTAGTGTGCAGCCAAGATTGTGAATCATGGGACTAGATGGTGTTGTGAAAGCCTTAAGACTAGCTGGGTGCGGTGGCACACAGCTATGGTCTCAGCTATTTGGGACCGAGGAATTCAATTCAATTCCTGGGAGCCCACGAATTCAAGTCCACCTTGGGCAACATAGCATGATCCCATCTCTGGAAAACAACAATCCATAAGACTAGACAAGATCACCTAGGGAGATAGAGAGACAAACAGACCCAGGACTGAGCCCCCACGCACCTGGATGCTTAGAAGTTTGAGAAATGAGGTGGAACCAATAAGGCAACTGAGAAGGTAGAGCCAGGGAGGTAGGAGGAAAACGGAGAGATCTCCCTGGGGCCAAGTGGAAAGGGAATTCCAAAAGGAGAATGTGACCGGTGGTGACAAATGCAACTGATGGGTTGAGTAAGATGAAGACTTAGAATTGACCGTCAGATTTGGCAACGTGGAGGTCACCAGCATCCTTGATAAGAGTGGGTGGATGGGCAGTGGTGAGCAGAAGCCTGTTTAGGGAGACGGGGAGTAGGGGGATTGGAGATGGTGAGGTCTTTATGGTCACTGGTTACAGTTTGCTATGGGGGAAAGCAGACAAATCCAGGAGTCGGAGGAGGGTGTGGGGTCCAGTGAGGGGTGATGTGGCTGGCGTTTAGGCAGGTGCCGTTGTAGCGTGTGTGTGTGTGTGTGTGTGTGTGTGCACGTGCCGTGGGGAGCAGTGGGTCAGTAACTCTTCCCAGGAAGAAATTCCCAGGCACCTTGAGGAGCTAGGAGTGGGTCTGGGCAAATGGGGAAGGAAAGCGTTTGGAAGAGGGTGCAAGTCGAGTTTCCCCAGCCTGAGTGGCGAGGGCAAGTCCACAAAGGTCAGGAGAGGGTGTGTGTGGGAACGGGGAGGGAGGAGCAGGAGGGCTTGGGCAAGGCGGCTGCCCTCTTGGCTCGCTTAGGCCCCAAGCCTGCCAGAGGCATTTCAAGCCCTCCAGAGAGCTGCCCTCCTAATTCCTTCCCTCCCTTGGGACATTCTTCAGGCCCTGACTCAGCCCTCAGCCCCCTGCTCTAGGGATGTTGGGAGCGGCTGTGGTTGCCTCCCAGGGCACCCTGCCCTCGCTTTCTGCCCCGTCCCATGACCTGGTCCCTTTTGCTCCTGCAGACCTGGAGCTGGACTGGACGTTCGAGGAGCCACCCAGAGGTGAGTGGATGCGGGCCCACCTGCCTGCCATAGCTCTGCACCTGTGTCCGTCCCTCCCTGGGGCTGGGACCTGCAGCCCCGCCTGGCTTTGGGGCTCTCCAGTTGGCTCCGTTCAGCTTGAGAGGTTTTTATAACTCATTTCCAGAGCACTTCAAATCCCCCGGTAGGTGGTAGTTAACAGCCTCAGCTTGTACCGGGAATGGGCGCCTTGCCACTCCTTGGCCGGGATTTCTCTGGGCCTCCCTTTCCTCATCTATAAGATGAGATCATCACCTACCCGGAGTTGCTTTGAAGATTTAGTAAACGTTGTAAAACTCTGGGGGCAACGCCCACATTCAGTGTCCCTGAGCACCAACCACCCTGTCCCCACCATCCACCCAGGAGCAAGGGGGTGGTGCTGAAACCCTAAATAATCACCCAGGCACCCTCAGCCCCAGTCCCGGCCTGTCTCTTCCCACCTTCAATGGTTTCTTCGTGTACCTCCTCTGCAGACCCCAGGCATCTAGGAGCCCAGCAAAGACCTGCCCACAGGCCCAGCCCGGCAGCATCTTCCAGTGGGTGAGCACAGTGGGGAGGGGCCGAGGGCTGCGGAGAGGCGCGGCCCGTGAGACCCCCATGGGATGGGCGCCCCCTCGTGGCCACAGCCAGCGCAGCCTCGGAGCAGCAGCCGGCAGTGGGGTCTGACTTTCCTGTCCCTCTGGGCTCTGTCCCATCTCTGGGTCTCCACCACCCCCATAGACTCTCTTCCCTACAGGGCCAAAGGGGACGGGAGGGCAGGAGTGGACCTGGCACCTGCTCCTGGCCAGGAACACCTGTGATGCGTTTGTGGTCAGCAGCAGGAACTCTTGCCCCAAAGATCCCACCAGTCTTGTGAGACAGGGAGCAGGGCGGCCGGGGCAGCCATGGACAGAACTGTTGAGGGGAACTTGGACGTGGGGCTGTCCACTTTGAAACCTGAGAGAAAATGGGATATGGAAGTACCCAAGTTCCCGCCTGATAGCACAGAGAGAGGAGCCCCTTGGAGGGATAAGGATGACATTCCTTTCCTCTGTACAAACCACAGGCCCCGCCGGGCTGCTGGGGCCCTGGCGGGGTCAGCACCACCGTGGGAATCAGGATCTTTGCTCTCAGAGTTAAATCCTTGAGTTTCTTATTCCCTTGCAGGGAGGGACTCATCTCATTAGCATGGCTGAAACTGGCCTGTGGCTCTGGGCAACGCTGATAAGGTTCAGAGGCAAAGGGCTCAAGATTTGGACACTAAGTTCTGGGTTTAAGCCTGTGCACTACCACTAGCCATGTGACTGTGGGCACCTCACTCAATCTGAGCCTCTGTGTCCCCATCTTTTAAGTGGTGATGCCCAGAGGATTCAGTGTGATCATGTATGTATCACGCATCATGTTTTGCACATAGCAAGTCTGCACAACATTAGTAATATACAGGCTTAATTATGATTACAGCTTCCTTAGGTTAGGAATGACACAATCCATTCTCACCGTCACTTTTATTATTACCAAAATCAGAATGGAGTCATAATTACAGCCAACAAATCCCAACCCTTGGTCAGACATTGCATTATTTGATAAGCCGGATGCAGCGGTTCCTCTCGGTGGAAACTTTCAAACAGAGACTGGAACGTTTCATGTAAGCCAGCCAGGAATGGGGCCCTGGAGGGGAGCTAAGGCAGATGTGACCATGCTGTACTGCAGTGGCTGGGGTAGTCTCACAGATGGAGTCACTGAATCCAGCACCCTCATGGAACTAGGCCCAGCGAGCAGAAATAACTTGCCCAGAGCTGCAGGGCAGGGCTGCCTCTGGCTTTCCTTGCCCGTGGGTGTACGATCACTCAGCCACAGCACCCAGAAAGACCAGCTTCTTCAAAGCTAAACAGATGCACATAGCCACAGTCATGGGGCCAGACCAAACACACGTGCAGGATTTAGCAAAATGGCCCGCAGGAGAGGGTCGGGCCACACCTGGAGCAAATATATGTGTGAGGCCTTCTCCCGGGCACCTCACACATGTTCTCTCACCAAATCATTTCTATATTACAGGTTCTGAGCCTGAGGCTCTGAGGGATCAGTAACTTGTTCAAAGGTCACACATCCACTAAACAATGGAGCTAGAATTTAAGCTTGGAGCTCACACACTTCCACAGTTTAACCTTGCTTCCAGAGTAAGGGCAGGGCAGTCAGAGGCAGAGCAGACCCCACAGCAGGGACAAGGGCAGGGCGAGAGGGCTGTGTGCTGGCTTCTGCCTCAGTCTCTCTAAAAGGAAGCTGAAGAGATGTCCTTCCCTTTCTTCAGAAGAAGCTGGGACCACTCTGAAGAGTTACCTAGAAGCACCTTCAGCTACAGACCTGGAGCATTCTCCACTGTGCTGCAGCCCCCAAATCAGGTAGCCCACCCAGCGTGTTCCCTGGTCAGCCCCGGCTGTATGCTGGCCAAGCCCCTGTGCCACGACGTCCTTTCAGCTGGAATCCCTTGGAGGACACCGTGGGCCCACGGGAAGGGCAGGGGCCTGCAAGCCGGCATTTTGAGCCTGGCCAGTGTCCCAGGAGCCCTCTTCACAAGCTGACGCCCACCCACCTCCACACAGGTGCCCAGACGCCGAGAAAAAGGAGACAGTGTCTGGACAGAAGAGTCCTGGAACCAGTTTCTGCAGGAACTAGAGACTGGGCAGAGGGTGAGTGCTGGCTGGCTCTCGGGGTGTGCACGCACCCTCAGCTGATACATTTTGGAAAGTGAGCTCACCTGCTCTGACACACCCTTCCTACCGTTCAGCCCAAGAAACCGCTGGTGGACGACCCTGGTGAGAAGCCCTCCCAGCCCATTGAGGTGAGTGCTGCAGGGTGCTGGGGACAGCAGCCTGATAAACCAGGGAGATTAGGGTTTTGGGGGCCCCAGTGACCACGGGCATAGGCCACGAACTAAGAGCTCTCTCTCCAGTCCCACAGGGTTTATTTCTGTAATGCCAGCACTCGGGACAGTGGCTGGCATACAGGAGGCACTCAGTAAACATGTGTTAAATAAATATATTGGCCAAAGCAGGAGCAGAGAAGGGAGTGGTCAGTGTGCACTGGGATTATCAGGAAATATTCTTGGAGGTGGAGCTGGACCCTTGAGAAGCTCTGAGGGCCTGATCCGGCGGAGACCCATAGCAGAGGCTGGCAGGAAGCAGCGTGAGGGTGGGGGCACCAGTCCCTGGGGTGGCGGGGGAACCTGGATGGGCACAGTGAAGCCAGGCCTTGGAGGGCGGGAGAAGATGGGAGAGGAAATGGGGAGCCCCACTGGTGCTGGAAGAGAGAGATAACTTGGCAGAAACTGGTAGAGCTTCGGAATGGCGGGATCAGGAAGCGCGAAGGCACTCCGGGGGCTTGCAGGGCAGGTGAGAGGCCGCGGCGGCGGGGATGCCCTTTTGGCACCCCGGGCCACACCTCCCGGCAGGAGCCCGGCCCGTGCGCTGAGGCCTGTCCTTACGCCGGCCCAGTGCGCCGGCCTGTCTTCTCACAGCCGACCTTTGACCGCTGCCCCCACCCCCACCGTGCGCTGCCCCTCACTGCCCAGCCTCTCCCCGCCCCCAGGTGCTGCTGGAGAGAGAGCTGGCCAAGCTGAGTGCCGAGCTGGACAAGGACCTACGGGCAATTGAGACCCGACTGCCGTTCCCCAAGGTGCCAGCCCCCTGGGTTCACCCGCGGGGCACGCTGTTGACCGCACGGTCGGGGCGGGCCGGGAGCCTTGGCGGCTGGGCTGGGCGGAGGACGGGCAGACGAGGTCAGGCCTCTGGCGGAGCGCACAGGCCTCGGGCCCTCCTGGGCGCTGGCGGGCTCGCTCCTCCATAAATAAAATACAGGGCATCGACTTTCGCAAGTGACCCCGAGGAGCCTTTCTAAGCGGACTCCACGTCAGCCCGACGCCCGGGCTCCCGCCCCGTCCCGCCCCCGGGCCGCAGCCTCGGGGACCCCCGCCCCTTCCCCTAGTTCCCGCCCCGCTCCGGGATCCGCCGCGCGGGCGCCTCTAGGACCCCGCGTCCCGCCCGCTCTCCTCCCCTCCCGAGCCGCGAACTTTTCCGGAGGCGGCGGCCTCGACTGCCGCTCGGTCCCGGGGTCGCGGGCCCTGATTGCGCCGTCTCCCCGCACAGAGCTCGCCTGCGCCCCGGCGGGTCCCGGAGCAGCGGCCCCCTGCCGGGTGAGTGGGAGACGCGGGAGGAGGAAGGGGGCTGTCCCGGGCCGGGCGGGAGGGAACGTGGCGCGGCCGGGCGGGGCGGACGGGGGCTATCGCGGGGCCCAATCGGGGGAGGAGGGAACCGCAGAGCCCAGTGTCCGGGAGGGACCGCAGCGCCACTCTCTGCGGGACGCCGTTCCCGCGCCAACGAGGGCAGCTAACCCCGAGCGGAGGGCGAGGGTCGCGGCCGCCGGGGACGCGGCGCGGTTGGGGCGGCCCCGCCACGGCCCAGGCACTCCCGCTGGGCCCTGCCGGGCCTCACCCTTCCCGGCTCAGCGACTCGGGAAGTAGGACATCCTGTGGAGAGCCCAGGACCCGGGAGACGCCCTGGGAGGAGGCGGCAGGGATGGGGGCGATGGGGGTCAGAGCGGTCTAGGGGTGACCAAGGTGGGGCGCGGAACCCCAGGCTGGAGGCTCAGTCTCTGTGCCCCGTGCAGCCCGGCCTCAGCCTGGAGCTCCAGCTCCCCGAATGCACCTTACCTGGGTTCCGCCCGGTCCCTGAGCCCCCGCAGAATGGCTGATGGAGGAAGCCCCTTTCTAGGTCGGAGGGACTTTGTCTACCCTTCCTCAACCCGAGGTAAGGACCCAGCCCTGCTCTGTTTCTCTCGGAGTTGCCCACCCACAAGGCATGCTGGTGCCCCAGGGGTGGCAGGTCACAGAGCCCCTTGCTTCTGCCAGTGCCTGCCCTAGGTGGGGGTGCAACCCCATTCCAACCCCATCCGCTGGGTTGGCCTCCCCAAACTGAGGTTGTGCTTCTCCACAGACCCTAGTGCCTCTAACGGAGGGATCAGCCCAGCCAGGAGGGAAGAGAAGAAGGTAAGGAGGGGACCTGGGTGTGGGGAACCTGGAGTGGTCCCAAGGCTACCATCCTGGATCTGCCACCCGCCCAACTGAGGTAGCCCACTTTGTCCTCTCCCCTGCCTAGAGAAAGGCCGCCAGGCTCAAGTTTGACTTCCAGGCGCAGTCCCCCAAGTAAGTGCCCTCCTCCCCCTCCCCTTCCACCCAAGGCAGTCTCTGCCATCCCAGAGCGGGATGGGGAGGGGATTGGGCTGCAGTGGGCATCCCCAAGCTGTGAGAGGAATAAGGTGTACTGGGGAGGGTCTGAAGGGAAGGAGGCTTGGGAGCGCCTCAGCTTACCATGCGGTCGTCACCTGCAGGGAGCTGACTCTGCAGAAGGGTGACATTGTCTACATCCACAAGGAGGTGGACAAAAACTGGCTGGAGGGAGAGCACCATGGCCGCCTAGGCATCTTCCCTGCTAATTATGTGGAGGTGAGCAGGAGGGACAAGAGTAAGCAGGGGTTGGGAGAGACTTAGTGCAAACCTCGGGTTTCCTAAGGCAAAAAACTGTGAGGGGCTGGGCCATGTCTCAGGATTGTCCTTGGCCCCCACAGGGCCTGGCCCAATGCTCTGCATGACCCCAGGAAATGTTTGCTAAATGAGGGTGGAGCCCAGCCAAGGGGAGGACCCAGCAGCCAGCTCCTCAACCTTCCGTGTCCCAGACTTTCACCATTCAGATCCATCTTTCTAAAGCTATCTTTGGGAATCATCCTAATGGCAACTAGCAAGAGTGGGAAGTATGCAACAGTTTATAAATCACATATACACACATAACCTCTTTCAGGTGTATTACTGCCCTGGTTCCTCTCACTGCCCAGAGAGTGATAGTTTATCTCTGTTTTACAGATGGGGATGCCAAGGTTCAGTGACAAGTTATTAGGTAAAAGAGCTAGAATCTGAATCCAGGTCTTTTGATTCCAGAGACAGGTTCTGGGCTTGACAGATAAAGGGCAATAGGTGACTTTTAAGATATGTCAAGTTATCCAAATTACTGGCATAAAGATGTTCATTATAGTCTCTTACTATCGTTTTAATGTCAGTAAAATATGTAGTGATGTCTTCTCTTTGTTTTGTTTTGTTCTGTTTTGTTTTGTTTTGAGAGATGGAGTCTTGCTCTCGCCCAGACTGGAGTGCAGTGGCGGGATCTTGGTGCCCTGCAACCTCCACCTCCTGGGTTCAAGTGATTCTCCTGCCTCAGCTTCCCAAGTAGCTGGGACTACAGGCATGCGCCACCACGCCCAGATAATTTTTGTACTTTTTTTTAGTAGAGATGAGGTTTCACTATATGTTGGCCAGGCTGGTCTCGGACTCCTGATGTCAGGTGTTCCACCCGCCTCAGCCTCCCAAAGTGCTGGGATTATAGGCATGAGCCACCACGCCTGGCCAATATGTTCTCTTGCATTCCTGATGTTGGCAGTTGGTGTCTTCTCTTATTCTGGCTAGAGCTTTATTAATTTACTTGACCTATGGATTTTATTGATGTTTTTCTCTTGTTTTTGTTTTCAATTTCATTGATTTCTGCTTCTTTATTATTTCCTTATTTTTGCTTGCTTTAGGTTTAATTTGTCCTTTTTCTAAGTTTCTTAGGTGAAAGTTTAGACTATTCATTTGAAACTTTTTTTTCCCTAATGTAAGAATGTCAATGCTGTACATTTCCCTCAGAATGCTGCTTTAGCTACATCTCACACATGTTAATTTTTCGTCAACTCTGACTGTTTTCTCATCTCCTTCGAGACTTCCTCTTTGACCCATGGGTTGGGTTGTTGTTTAATTCAGGCTCTTGATTTGATAGATATCATTAGGCCTCCCTTGCCTGCCCAATAATCCACTTGGTCCTGAAATTTCACAAAGTATATACAGTATTTCACTCCACCAGTCATTTCTGTCTTTGTGTGAAATAGTTGATTGGCTGCTTGATTTTTACGGGCAGAGTGAAATAAAGAGAACATGAGGATTCTGGGCTCCTGCTGGGGTAGATGGGGAGGAGGAACCAAGACACTGGAACCCGGGGACACCCGGTTCTCGGCAGTGAGAAAAGGGTGAATCCTCAGTTTTGGAACAGTTCCCCAAGTTCTCCCTGCTGCTTGGAATGCCTCATTGTCTTCTGTGGTCCAACTTAAACTCTCTAATCGGACTGGCTTCCATCTTTTCTCTTGGCATTTTTCATTCAGTAATGCCCACTCCACATACCCCTATGGAAAATGTTTCTTCCAGGGAGCCTTCCCAGACTCCTCCCCATCCTCCAGCTCCCCTTGGCTGTGCACACCCCTGGCAGCCCTCAGGACTTGTTTTTGGTGTTTATATCTTTTCTCTGCCAAGGGGCAGGCCCACTTTCTCTTTGCTGTCTCACAGGAACCCCCAGTCTGTGCTATGTTGATGCCCAGGCCAAATCTTTCTCATGACCTTTCTTCATGCAGGTGCTGCCCGCAGATGAGATCCCCAAGCCCATCAAGCCCCCGACCTACCAGGTGCTGGAATATGGAGAGGCTGTGGCCCAGTACACCTTCAAGGGGGACCTGGAGGTGGAGCTGTCCTTCCGCAAGGTGGGCCAGGCAGGAGATGGTGGGGTGGGTCGGGGCAGGCGAAGATGTAGGTAAATATGTGGACTAAAAACACATTTTTTTTTTTCTTTTTGAGACAGAGTTTCGTTCTGTCGCCAGGCTGGAGTGCAGTGGTGCCATCTCGGCTCACTGCAACCTCTGCCTCCCGGGTTCAAGCAGTTCTTCTGCCTCTGCCTCCAGAGTAGCTGGGACTACAGGCGCCCACCACCACACCCGGCTAATTTTTGTATTTTTAGTAGAGATGGGGTTTCACCGTGTTGGCCAGGATGGTCTCAATCTCTTGACCTCATAATTCACCCACCTTGGCCTCCTAAAGTGTTGGGATTACAGGAGTGAGCCATCGCACCTGGCTTAAAAACACTTTTTTAAAAAAAGAGTCTGATGTACCTAGCTTCACCTAGGATTTCAAAATTTTCCCCAGTCTCTTTCATTATGCTTCCTTTAGTGTAGTCTTTTTTTTTTTTTTTCCTGCATTTTTTTGAGACAGAGTCTCACTGTGTTGCCCGGGCTGGCCTTGAACTCCTGGGCTCAGGCGATCCTCCTGCCCCTGCCCCTATCCCAGCCTCCCAAGTAATTTTGGTCCATTTTTAAAAGATCATCATAAACTTCTAGAGTTATGTATATTTTCAACTGCAGGTTGCAGGGGATCATACTCAGCATTTTTAAAGGTATAGACAGAAACATTAGCGCGCGTCGCGGGCAGGAAGAGCACTTTGTCTTACTGTAGGCGGTTCTGTGTACGCACATATGTATGTATTCTGGCTGTTATTAAAATGTTTTTAACTGTGGACTGTGGTGAAACAAGTTTGAAAAATGCTGTTCTAGAAAGCAGAGACGTGGTCTGCCTTTAGTTGATTTGGGGAGCAGCGACTATGCTTCCAAAATCAGCCAAAGACAGACCATAGTGAATGCTACCCAGAAGAGCTGGCCCCAGGGACAGAGGGGGAAGAAGGTGGCTGGATGGAGAGAGGTGGGGGTAGGAGAGAGCAGGGGAAGGCAAGGGCTGGAGGCCACCCTCCCAGGGAGTGGTCCTACCTAATGTCAGCCAGCCTATGGCCTTGAGGACTCCTTGCCTGTCCTGGGGAGTGTGTTTTTGACACACTCATGACGGTCCCCCAGCGTGAGGCAGGAACAGGACCCAGGCAGGGCAGTAGTGGTAGCACCTGTCCCGTGTGCCTAAGGAGTGGACTGTTGATCTCATTCACACCTCATAGTGACAGTATGGTTATTTTCACTTAACGGAGGAGAAAATAAGGCTCAGAGAGACAGAGCAGCCTGCCTGAGGCCACACAGCTTGACCTGGCGGAGCTGGGTTTGGATCTGCATTATTAGCCACGGGCTCACCTGTGATTGGAGCTCTGGGGAGGGACCTTGCTATGCATCCCAGATAAGGCACCAGGGGTGCATGGCACCAGGAAAGCCCCACAGACACTGACTTTCCCCGCTCAGGGAGAGCACATCTGCCTGATCCGCAAAGTGAATGAGAACTGGTACGAGGGGCGCATCACGGGCACGGGGCGCCAAGGCATATTCCCCGCCAGCTACGTGCAGGTGTCTCGTGAACCCCGGCTCCGGCTCTGTGACGACGGCCCCCAGCTCCCCGCATCGCCCCGCCTGACCGCTGCCGCCCGTTCAGCCCATCACCCCAGCTCCCCCTCAGCCCCGCGCAGCCCAGCTGACCCCACCGACTGGGGAGGGCAGACCTCCCCCCGCCGCACTGGCTTCTCCTTCTCCACCCAGGAGCCTAGACCCCAGACCCAGGTGAGGTAGCCTGCCTCCACCAGAGAGCCCACCTCCTCCCCACCCCCCATCCCCCAGCCCCGTGAGTTGTCCACACTTGGGAATCTTTCCCAGACAGCCCTGGGACAGACGAGTGGGGTGACAGGGCAGAAGCTAGTATGGCAGCCCCACCCTGGCCTGGGGAACCTCAGCCTACCGAGCTCTGGCCCAGGGAGCTCTCAATGGAATCCCAAAGCCAGCCTGGGCTCCTGACCCTCGGTGTTCTTGGTTCATCCATCATCTTCCTGCCTCTGACATCCCTTTCTTCCTGTCAATCCTCAGAATCTTGGCACCCCTGGTCCAGCTCTGTCTCACCCTCGAGGTCCCAGCCATCCCCTGGACCTGGGGACCTCTTCTAACGCCTCTCAGATACACTGGACCCCGTGAGTACCATCTGAGGGCTTGATCAGACAGGGGGAGGGGTCACTGGCAGGCAGTACCCCATATTGCACCCTCCCCTAAGTCCCCACCTGTGGATTTGGGAAACATCTACCAGGTAGCCCTTGTCCTCGAAGAGCTTATGGTGATTTGGTGCAGGGAGGAGGCGCTGGTCTGTGATGTTCCCAGTCCCTCCTGGCAGCTGCGTGGCCTTGTGGCCTTGGTCTCCTCATTGGGTTTCTAGCCCTGAGGTCAGTGCATGTAGAATTGAAGTGTGGAACCGGTAGAATGGACAGGAAGGCACCAGGTGCTCAGAGGAGGCGAGGGTTCAGTGGCTTAGGGGCCAGAGGGCAGAAGGCAGGCCTGGGAAAGACTGCACTGAGCACAGGCAGAGTCGCTCCGAAGAGCTGGGGCAGGGGCTAGTGAGAGCATAAAGGGACCCTGGGGCATTCACAGGAAGTGGCAACACTTGGGTTAGAGCCTCTGGGCCCTTTCTCCAGTTGCCATGATGATGCTTCTCATAGGTACCGGGCGATGTACCAGTACAGGCCCCAGAACGAAGACGAGCTGGAGCTGCGCGAGGGGGACAGGGTGGATGTCATGCAGCAGTGCGACGATGGCTGGTTTGTGGGTATGTGGGCAGGCCGGGAGGAGGCATCTCAGGGCCCCAGGGGATGTGGGTAGGCTGCTGCTGCCTGCCAGTGCTACTTCAGCAAAGATTCATGGCCGACCACCCCCAACTCAGCTTCCGACCGGGCTACTGGGGAGGGCCTGGCACCTGATGCTTCCCCAAAGCCAGCACTTCTGTTGGCTGCCTTCCTTCATGCCCTGAAGAGGCCGAGGCCCAGGAGGAAACTGGCACCAGTCCAGGGTCACCGATGGAGTCACCGGGGACCCAGGCCAGGGTTCCTGACCTCCAGAGCCCTGCCCCTTCCTCCTGCACACCCCTGCCTCTGGAGCAGCCCTTGGGGAAAGGACCTGGTGGAAAGGACCAGGACTCACACTTGTGTATCCTCCAACCCCTAGCTGGCTCCTCCAGCCTGGGAGGAAAAGGGAGTGGAGCAAGGTCCCAGCCCCTCAGGGCTGGCCCAAGGGCAGCTCTGACCAAGGACAAATGCAGGAAGCCTCAGGTTGGCCTCGGCCTGAATCAAGGTGACCAACCTACCAGGCTTCACATGGCCTCTTTCCCCAGAGTGGGCTGGCCCTGTGCAGGTCTCATCTTCAGAGGATGGGCTGTCCCCACAGAGAAGAGAGTGGCCAGAAGCCCCCTGCCCCTCCCCAAGTAGGTTTTGAGGCCTGAGGAGCTGGGGGGCTGCTTGGGCAGCCCCTTAACCTGGCAGCCCACCCTTCCTGATCTGATCCCAGTACAGCTGCCAGCCAGTCTCCTGACCCACCCAGGACCGTAAGCACTACCCTGTGAATGGCCCCTACCTTCTGGTGGGGGAGGGAGGGAGGCGGTGCTTAGAGATGTATTCAGATTTACTCGATACACTTTTGCTTCGGAATTTTTTTTTTTTTTTTTTTTTTTTTTTTTTTTTTTGAGACGGAGTCTCGCTCTGTGGCCCAGGCTGGAGTGCAGTGGCCGGATCTCAGCTCACTGCAAGCTCCGCCTCCCGGGTTCCCGCCATTCTCCTGCCTCAGCCTCCCAAGTAGCTGGGACTACAGGCGCCCGCCACCTCGCCCGGCTAGTTTTTTGTCTTTTTAGTAGAGACGGGGTTTCACCGTGTTAGCCAGGATGGTCTCCATCTCCTGACCTCGTGATCCGCCCGTCTCGGCCTCCCAAAGTGCTGGGATTACAGGCGTGAGCCACCGCGCCCGGCCAGCTTTGGAATTTTTTTTACAACTACTAATAAAGTTTTGCAAATCTATGCAGACAAGAAGAAAAAGTACCACTTTTGTGTTATGAGCCACAAGTGCTTTGAGAGGAATGGGTGAGACCTGTGCCCTCTCTCGTATGGCAGCCACCAGCTGCATGCAGCTGTTGAAATGTAGCTCAAATGAAATAAACTAAAAATCCAGTTCCTCAGTTGCATGGGCCAGTCTCAAGTGCCCAACAGCCACACGTGGCGAGTGGTGACCATTTTAGTTAGTGCAGGTCAGGGAAGGCTTCCTGGAGGAAATGAGGGAGCTGGGCCGGGAAGGGCAGGGGAAGGATTTGGGGAGGCCAAGAGGAAAGGGAGGTACTCAGGGCAGAGGATGAGGGTGGGGGTGGGACGAGCATGGGCTGCCCCCAAGGAAGTCAGGGTGCCAGCCTGGAAGGGGAGGCTCAGGATCATCCATTCACCCAAGGTCAGGAGTGACGTTCATTTGAGTTTATATTCCTATTTTTCTATATATAGGAATATAATAATATTTATTACATTTCTGTATTTCTATATTTCTCCATTCCTTCTTCCTCCCAGGCTGGAAGAACCAGCTGGGGGGTGTAGGGATACACAGGTGTGAGCTCTGGGCCTTTCCACCAGGAGCTCTCCCCAAGTGCTGCTCCAGAGGCAGGGGTGTGCAGGGGAAAGGGGCAGGGCTCTGAAGGTCCGCAGCCCTGGCCTGGGTCCACAGTGACTCCATCGGTGACCCTGGGCTGGTGCTGGTTTCCTCCAGGGCGTCACTCTCTTCAGGGCATGAAGGAAGGCAGCCAACAGAAGTGCTGGCTTTGGGGAAGCATTGGGTGCCAGGCCCCCCAGATGCTTTGCCCGCTGGGGTTCCCCCTCCTCCTCTTCAAGACACGAGTTTCTGTGGGGCTGTAGACCAGAGGCCTGGATCTGTGTCCCAAGCTTGCTCCTAAGCATCGGGGTGCTCTCAGGCAATTCATTCAGTCTTCTCTTAGGCCTTCCCACCCACCTCTAAGTGAGGGTGCCGTATTAGACCAGGGACGTTTCTCCCGATTTCAGTTCTATGATTCCTCCTCCTGCGTCCCCACTTTGCGGAGGAGGTGGGGAGTGACTGCGCGCTGTGTACAGTGTGATGCGCCTTTGTTAATTGCTCAGATTCTTTGATTGTTGAGTGTGGGAAGTGTAGCTTTGCCCATCTAAGCTTCTGCCGCTAGGGGGCAGGAAGGAGGAGAGCAAATCCAACTCCCTCCCTGGGCTCCCCTACAGAACTCCCCTACAGTTCTGGGCACTGCCGGCAGGGGGCAGGCCCTCACCCTTGCATCCCTGTTGAAGAAGGGAGCGGGAACGCTCTTCCTGCCTTTCCTCTTTCAGGTGTCTCCCGGAGGACCCAGAAATTCGGAACATTCCCTGGAAATTACGTTGCCCCGGTGTGAGTGGTCTCCATGGCAACTTGGAGCCAGCCAGGATGGGGTGGGGAGCAGTGGCACTCGTGGGAGGGACATGACCCCCGCCCACATCCTCCTTCCCCAGGACCTGAGCTCCCGGCATCTGCAGACGACCCCCACAGCCTTTCCCTCGGACCCCCCTCGAAGCCCCCTGGACTGATTCCCACCCACGACTCACAGACATTCCTCCCACAGCCCTTTCATTTCCTCCCCACCCCACTCCCCAAATACAGAGGTCCGCTTTGAAGTGGAGACCATTTCCAGGCCTTATTGAGACCAGACCCCAAGTCCCCCACCCCCATCCTGCTCCAGCTTTCCTCTAACAGGGACCAGCGCTCCGCTTTGCCCCCAGGGGGTTCCTCTAACCAGGACCAGCTTCCTAGCCTCCTAGAGACCAAAGGCCGCCCCGACTGCTGGGGTTCCTCCCACCACCCCAGCTTGCCGACTGCCCACTTTGCCTTCTTGCCTCCAGCTGGGCGTGGGGGGCGGAGCAAGGCGGGGGACAGCAGCACTTTCTTAGCGATCCAGGCCTGGCAAGAGCTCTGGCCTCAAGGCTACTTCTTCCCAGGGGCTATCAAGTCCTGGGCCTGGCCCTGGAATATCACCCCGCACTGTGGGGCCGGGCACCACTAGCCTGGCTCAAATATTCCCCAGGGAGACTGCTGTGTGCTGCCCACCTGCCTGCTGGCTCTCCCCCAGCCCCACGTCCCCTCTGGAAGAGAATGTAAAATAAACCTGGACACAAGGGACTTTGTCTCTGAGGCCTTTTCCTTGGGGTGGGAGATGCCTTCTCCTGTCTGGGAAGATGGGAATTCCTTCTGCTGGGGGCTGTGCTGGGAGACAGGTGGGACAGGTGTGTGTGTAAGGGGAGGATGGAAAAACACCGTTATTACCTCCAAAGATCTCTGCCTTTGAGTGTCAGGCAGGCTGGGATAGCCCCCACGAATGGGCAGCTGTGTGGCAAGAAGTGCAGGGAGAATGAACAGTGCCAGGCCCTGGTAGCAGGGAGACATCAGAGATGGGGGACTGAATGTGGCCTTGTTTGCAGACTGTTTTGATTCTGGAGCTGCCACCGTGGGGTTGCTGGGCTAGATGACATTTCTAACTGTTCTGCTGTTTTTCTTCTGTGTGTTCCATTTCCACACCGAAGCCCTGTGTGTGTTTATTCTCCTCTTTGGGCTCAGGCTTTTGAGCAGTCCTTTGTGGGAAGCTGGGAGTGGTGAGGCACAGCCAGCCAAAACTACTCTTGAACAAGGGTTTTTGTTTTGTTTTGTTTTGTTTTTGTGAGATGGGGTCTCTTTCTTTCGCCCAGGCTGGAGTGCAGTGGCCCAATCTCGGCTCACTGCAGCCTCTGCCTCCCGGTTTCAAGCAATTTTCCCACCTCAGCCTCCTGAGTAGCTAGGATTACAGGGTTGCAGCACCATGCCCAGCTAATTTTTGTAGTTTTAGTAGAGACAGGGTTTCACCATGTTGGCCAGGCTGGTCTTGAACTCCTGACATTGGGTGATCCACCCACTTCGGCCTCCCAAAGTGCTGGGATTACGCACATAAGCCACTGCGCCCGACCTTCAACAAGGTTTTATAGTCCTGGAGCTTGGGGGTCCCTGTGGGATGACAGTGGTGGCATAGTCCAGGCAGAGTCCAGCCACTCTGCCAAGAAAGGCAGCTCCGTGTCTCAGCTGCTGCTGAGAGGTGAGCAGGGCACCAGGGCCTCTCCGTGTGTTACCTAACGTGAGACTCACCATGGCAGGTTATGATTCCATTTTACAGAGGGCTCAGAGACCCAGGCTCTGAGAAATTAAGCTTTCTAGGTCACATCATTATTAAATGCTGAAGTCAGGTCTACCTCACTTCCTGAAATATACTAAATGCCCAGGCAGCCCTCATCCAGGGGCCCTTGGAGAAGGAAGGTCATGTGTGAGGTCAGGGACTTCTCTAGGGCGGCCCAGGGTTGGGCCGCTTTTATGTTCTTCCTGGCAATCCTGTCTTCTAGGCCTGTCACCTAAGGCAGGTGTGAAGAGGTGGTGGCTGGAGTGAAAGGTGGTGGTGCCCAGTTCTTCCAGGACAGAGGGGAGGGGTTCGTGGTTGACAGGGCAGTGGCCTAGCCCTGGCTGGTTTCTTGAACCTGGGTGCGGCCTGACCCAGCAGGGGTTAAACAGCAGCTGGAAGAACAAGTCCTCCATCCACCTCCATCCTCACCCTGGTCTGGTTCTAAATGGGCAGGTCCAGCCCATCCTGGCCTGGAAACGACCATTCTTCAGAACCCACTGGCCAGGTTGCCGTTCCCCCATCCCAGCTCTTATTTCATGAACTCCCTGATGCCCTCATAAAACATATCAGGGCTGAGGCCTCCTCTCCCTGGGACAGAGACCAACTCCACACCCTCTCTTTGATGGAGCGCTGGCACCTCTCGCAGCTAACAAATCCTCCAACCCTGGGCTGTCTGCACCACAGTCCTGCCTGAAAGATGCTTCTGTGCCTCAACCTGGCCTGAGTGGGGGGGCAGGGGGTGAAGGGAGGATCAGAGGCTGCTGGGGATGGCTCACCCATGAGAGGGGAGGGTGGTGACGTGGCTTACCCAGGGCCACAGAGAGGCTACGAGCAGGACATGTCCCCTTCTGTGCCAGAGTTGTGCCCTGCCTGCATCCGCTGACTTGTCTTTGTGGTGGGTTTTGTGAATTCACAACCCACCCATCAGAAAGCCCTGCCAGATGAACCTGGGTCTGTTTGTAGAGTCTGTCCAAGGTATGCAGGAGGGGCTCTCTGAGGAAATGATTGGCTTTTGTTTGGTTCACTCTCCATTCCCAGAGGCAAGCATAGTACCTGGCGCTCAGTACTCAGTGGCGCTCAGTACTCACTGGCGCTCAGTACTCACTGAATGAATGCTGTTGGAATGATTGTGTGGAAGAACTGAATGGATGAATTTCCCTTCCTTTGGGTCCCTTCCCAGAAGTCACCTCCCCATTTGAGGCAGGGACTCTGTTTGACACCTCTGTGCCATCCTTGGCTTTTGCCTGTGGCCAAGCAATTTTTACAACAGAAGGGTAAGCGGCACATTATCCCCATTTTCCACATGGGGAAACTGAGGCCTGGAGGAGCTGAGGAAGTTGCTGAAGGTCACACAGCCGGTGAGACGCAGCTGTGCACTTGGGGGCTAGTGTGTGCCCCCGGGGCTGTGCTCACCCTACCTGTAGTTGCCTCTTCCCTCAAGAGGCTTCCAGTCTAGTCAGGGAGGTGGAACAGGTGCAATCAGGCCAGGTGGTCATGCCAGGAGGCTGGAAACCAGCCAGTGGGAGAGGAGTTTGCACACCCAGGACAGAGGCTGTGGGAGGAGGGGGGCTGAAGTGTGAACGCGGGGAGGCTGAGATGAGGGCACGGGCAGGTGAGGGGCGTGGGGAGGCCACTCTTCACAGAGCGAGCGTGGAGGGAATGACTCACACCTGAGGCAGGCAAGGCACAGCTGCACCCACAGGTGTGATCCCCTGAAAACACAGCAGCTTGGCAGCCAGAGACTCAGTGGAGACCCAAGGAGAGGCGGATCTGTGGCCCTGAGGTCCCTGGGGAGAGGGTTGTCAGGTACAGCTCCTCCTCCCTAAGTTGGCACCTGGGTCCCCTCCTTGGCTGCCCTCTCCTCATCCTTACAGCCTGGGCTCCAGATGCTTGAAAGAGGACGGGGGAGGGGGCAGGAAGGGCGGTGAAGGCCTGCAGAGAGGGTGAGGTGAGGGCCGACAGGAACGGGAAGGTACCAGCCTAGGGGTGGGGGTGTCCAGTGAACCCCCAGCCAGGAGGCGCTCTCTCCATCTCCTAGGGCCCCTGCGGGTCCCCTTTCCAGGCAGAGAAGAAGTTCCAGGCAGAGAAGTTCTGCGCTGGCGAGAAACCAGCGCTCAGGAAGGGAGTTGGCGGGAGGAAGGTGGCCTTGGTTTGGGATTTGTGGGTGTCAAGGCCGCATCTGCGCCAGCTTCCGAGCCTGGAGTAGGTGGAGAAGCAGGCGGACCGCAGACGCACCCAGGCAGCCCACCCTGCCCAGGACTTGGGGATGCGGAGCGGGAGAGCGCGGCCGGCGTGGGAAAGCTTTATGTGGCTGCCCCCTCGGCCGTCTGCGAACTGGGGCGCGGGGCCGTCACTGGACCGGCTCCGCTGTGCCCCGGGCGGTCGGGGGTATGCGGGCGCTCCGGGGAGGATGAAGGCGCCACCGGCTGGACGGCCGCAGCCTGCAGGGGACCCTGGGGACAGCCTGCCCCATCCCCCCGGCGGGCTCGGGCCAGGTGGCAGCGCCTGGGCTCGCCGCGCGGAGGCGGCGGCTTCCCGGGCCAGGGGCGGCGGCAGGGGCGGCCCCGGGATCACATGGGCGGAGGCAGGTCCCAGGGCCCCGGGCGGGCTCTCCCCAGAGTCGGGCAGACCGCAGCGGGAGCGGCGGCGTCTCCTCGCCCTCTCTTCCTCCCGGGCCTGGGCGCCCAGCCCAACAGGTGAGCGGCAGCCAGGTGAGCGTGCCCACCTGCGCCCCTCCGAGCGGCCCGCCATCCCCGGCGCCCGGTTCCTCTCCGCGCCCCTCTCGGCGCGGGACCCTGGCCTCGTCCCCGGCCCGGCTCCTTGGAGCCTCGCATCGGCGGGGGCGCCCCCGCGGGTTGCACTCTCCCCGGCCGGCGCGCTCCTCCTCCAGCCCCCGGCCCGCAGGGTACTTTGCCCTCAGAGCGAAGGAGGCACCAGAACTGGGAGAGCCGGGCCATCCAGCTGGGCACCTCCCCGCGGCGCCCGCAGCGCGGAGTCCACTGACCGGCTCAAAGGTCTGGGAATCTCAGGGTGGCCGCCAGTCGCCAGAGCCGGCCTCGGGGACTGGGGGTGGCGGCCGTGCGGGGTACAGAGGCCAGGCCTGGGCCCAAGGGGAAGGCAGCCGGGGATGGAGCGGACGGACCGCTGGTGCTCTTGATAGATTCTCGCAGCGCTTGCGTCCCCGGGCAGCCCCAGGATGGGTGCTGGGCAGGGTGGTGCCCAGCCTGGTACCGCGGCTTCCTGCCTGGGTTGGCTCCTGGTTCCAGAGCTAGAGGCTCAGGAAATCCCACAAGGGTCTGTCTGCTGGGGTACTTCCTTGCCCAGCAGAGGGGCTATGGATAGGAGGCCTGTCACCACCGCTGTCTGTCGGGCAGCATCAGGAATCTAGGGTGGGTGTGCCCAGTTTGACAGATGAACCCTGGCCTCCTTGCCCTGGCAGCAGGCCCCTGGGGGAGGTGGGGAGCCTGGTCTTGCCCGTGTGAGCCACTTTGCCAAGAACGAGGTGGGCAGCTAGGAGGCCCCTGTGAAGACCCAGCCTCACCCCACCAGCCCCTCACCTGGCCAGTGACTTACACAGTCTGTACTGGTGCCAGCCTGTTCCTCCTGCTTCCTGAGCCCTCCTCTCCCTAGGCCACTCACCAGCCCTCCCCAAGAGTGGAGAGGAAGTACCGTGTGCTGTGGGTTTTGGGGACAGGAAGCAAGCGCTAGTGGGACTGAGCCCTGATGGTGGAGGAGGGGAGATGGAGGCGGTGCTGGCATCTCCTCCACTTGCCAGCCCTTGCCCCCCATGCTCCAATAAGCCCCCCACCTGGCAGCTGGGCCGCCCCCTCCTGGGAGTCACTCCCAGGGCTGAAGCCTAAGGAAGGGAGAACACAGAGGCATGGCTTCCCAGGGTGGGGGGAAGTGAAACAGGGCTGAGGGAGGGAGTTAACCACTTCCTCTACCCACCCCAAAGACCCTGAGTAGCTGTCCGGGAGCTGTCGTGCCCTCTCTTTCTCCCTTTGGCCCCTCTCCTGCTGCCTTACAGTACCCCCAGAGCCGGGTGGGGGCACGGACTTCACCTCCTGGTCCTGTGTTCCTCAGGTATGGTGCTCACAGTGGATGTGACCGGGCCGGCGCCCTGGGGCTTCCGTATCACAGGGGGCAGGGATTTCCACACGCCCATCATGGTGACCAAGGTAAGGATGGTGGCTCCAAGAGGTGAGGGGGTCCTGCCAGAAGCGAGGTCAGCCATGTTCACGCCACTCTGCACAGAAGGCTGGCTTTTTCTGTTCTGGGGCCAGGGACCTACTGCTGCCCGGCATGCTGGCTGCAAGGGAGCCGTGGCCCTTTGCCACGGGGATGTGGTGGCCACTTCAGGAACAGACTTTGGGAGTGAAAAGGAACTGGGCTGAGGACAGGGCCTGCTCTTGCCTCCCCAGTTGCCATCCCGACACCTGCAGGCAGCCATTTTGGGTGGTTACTAGAACAAGAGCCCCAGAGTTCTTGGCAGTCTCCTCTTGACCCGGGCCGGGCTGGGAGCATTCGCAGGAGGGCTGTGCAGGCAGTCACCTGCAAGGTGTGATTTGCACGGGCAAGGCTCTCTATCCAAAAGTATTTCCAAGCACAGTTCCTGAAATTCTGCCACTGCATGTTCTTTGGGAGGCTCATTGGAATGCCAATGTGGGGCGGGGGCTGCCACCTGTGCTTCTGGAGGGGACGGCTGATCAGTTGGGTGTCATGAGCAGGCAGAGGGACGTGCAGGAGGGTGCAGGCAGGCCTGGGTCAAGCCAGCCTCTGTGTTTCTTGGGTAGCAGAGTGGGAAGTCCCTTCCCCAGGTGGGCCACGGTCTTAGCATGCCGGCTTCTCATCCCTACAGGTGGCTGAGCGGGGCAAAGCCAAGGACGCTGACCTCCGGCCTGGAGACATAATTGTAGCCATCAACGGGGAAAGCGCAGAGGGCATGCTGCATGCCGAGGCCCAGAGCAAGATCCGCCAGAGCCCCTCGCCTCTGCGGCTGCAGCTGGACCGGTAGGGCCTCCGGCTCTGCAGAGCCTGTGGCATTCCCCTTCCCCCCACCACCCCACGGAGCAGCCCTTGCTCCTGCCCATGGCCTAGAGCTCAGCCCTAAAGCGGCCTTCTTGGGCCCTCTCCACACCTCGGTGAGAAGGTCCTGGGCTCTGCTTCCTGCAGCAGGGTGGGCTGAGGGGTGTTCCCGTGCCTGGTGGGGTAAAGGTGGGCGCCAGGCTGGGCGTGCAGTCACAGGCTGGGCAGGGCGAGCTGGCACCAGCCACCTGGAAGCCCGGGTTTGACTGGTTCCCAAGAGTGTGCAGGGCACAGGGTGTGGGCATGAAGTGGGTTGAAGAGGGGAAACTTCTGGGATAGGTATGCCCGAGGCTGGTCCCCAGGACTCCTGCCTCCAACAGAGTATGGCCTTTGTTTAGTTCCCAGCTGGAAGTGAGGACCTGGGGGGCTCATTCCTCATACAGCCTGTCTGTTCCTCCCCATCACGGCTCTGGGCCCTGCTGGTGACGTTGGATTTCCCATCCTGGGCCTTACTCCTAGGGTTTTGAGCCTATAAGCCAAGGTGGGGCCAGGGTGGGGCCTGGAGGCCAAGCTATAGGGGGAACAGGTGGCTCCCTGGGGTGGGGCTTCGCAGTGAGTCACAGATCAGGAATGCCAGGAGATTCCCAAGTCAGGAGAGCCCTCTGCACGGGCCTGGAACATGAGTCAGACACCTCTTGCGTCCTGGCCACCCCTACATTGTCCTGCTCTCTTCAGCCCTACCAAGCCCCTTCTCCAACTGCCCTGCCTTGTGGTGTGGCAGAAGCTGACTCTCTTCATGTCGCTCAGGTCCCTGGGTGTTTGCAGCAGTTGGGACCCCGAGAAGGAGGGTAGAGAGCACCTCACGGTTTCTGGGAATGGGGCAACACCGTCTCTTCCTCTGGGGTTCTCTGGAGGGTTCAGGGCTCCGGGGAGGTAGGTAGGCCTGGGCTGTAAGTCAGGCCTCTGGTTCTGCACCAGACAAGCCCAGACTCCAGTCTTTTAACTTTTTTTTTTTCCTGAGACAGAGTCTTGCTCTGTTGCCAGGCTGGAGTGCAGAGGCGTGATCTCGGCTCACTGCCACCTCTGCCTCCTGAGTTCAAGCGTTTCTCCTGACTCAGCCTCCCGAGTACCTGGGACTACAGGCACGTGTCACCATGCCCAGCTAATTTTTGTATTTTTAGTAGAGATGGGGTTTCACCATGTTGGCCAGGATGGTCTCGATCTCCTGACCTCGTGATCCACCCGCCTCGGCCTCCCAAAGTGCTGGGATTACAGGTATGAGTCACTGTGCCTGGCCCAGTCTCTTAACTTTTGCTGACGTGCCTCCCCCATCTCCGGCCTCCTACCCTCCCAGGTGGCCTCTCTGGCATCAGAAGCCCTGGGGCAGGAAGCAGGGCTCCAGGCTGGAGCCAGAGCCTGCGCTCCCCTCACTCTGATCCCACGGCTCTCCCAGGAGGCTGAGGGTCCTGTTGCCTTACATCTCTAGAAGCAGCCTCACGGCCAGGAATGCGTGGCAGGATGGGACGAGGCAGGCTGTCCCTTAGCCCTGACTTCAGTTACCTCCCACTCAAGGATCCAGCTGGGTTCCACCCAGGGAGCTGGGAGGGGGGAGCCCCTCTCACTGGTGGGGAGCTGGGCCTGCTTGTCTGGAAGGAGGCAGGTGGGTCTCACCCTTTGTTTAACTGGGGAGACCCCTGAGGAAGGGATCAGGAGGGACGCTCTCAAAGGCACCCTGGCCTCCAGTGGGCAGGGTGCGCAGCTGACCCGGTCACCGTGGCCTCTAGAACTGGAGGCAGCTCACTTTCCCTCTCTGGGCTTCAGTTTCTCCATGGGTTAAAATACAAGGGATTATTTCTTTTCTTTTTTTTTTTTTTTTTTCCGAGACAGAGTCTCGCTCTGTCGCCCAGGCTGGAGTGCAGTGGCCGGATCTCAGCTCACTGCAAGCTCCGCCTCCCGGGTTCACACCATTCTCCTGCCTCAGCCTCCCGAGTAGCTGGGACTACAGGCGCCCACCACTTCGCCCGGCTAATTTTTTGTATTTTTTAGTGGAGATGGGGTTTCACCGTGTTAGCCAGGATGGTCTCGATCTCCTGACCTCGTGATCCGCCCGTCTCGGCCTCCCAAAGTGCTGGGATTACAGGCTTGAGCCACCGCGCCCGGTCATAAGGGATTATTTCTATGAAATCAGTAATCGGGCCGGGCGTGGTAGCTCACACCTGTAATCCCAGCAGTTTGGGAGGCCGAGGTGGGCAGATCACCTGAGGTCAGGAGTTTAAGACCAGCCTGGCCAATGTGGCGAAACCCTGTCTCTACTAAAAACACAAAAATTGGCCAGGTGTGCTGGCGGACACCTGTAATCCCAGCTACTTGGGGGGCTGAGGCAGGGAGAATTGCTTGAACCCGGGAGGCGGAGGTTGCAGTGAGTTAAGATTGCGCCATTGCACTCCAGCCTGGGAGACAAAGTGAAACTCCATCTCAAAAAAAAAAAAAAAAAAAAAAAGTAATCATCCCCCAAATCAATCTACAAACCTGAGGCTGAGTGACACCAGTGACAAAGTCCAGGCGAAACAGAAAGAAAAAAAAAAAAAAAAAAAAAGGCAGGATAATGTGACGGCTCTAATAAAATTGAATGTTTGAACTTTCTGATGAAGTTACATACATTCTACTTTTTAGAACCAAACTATCCTTTCATTTTGGGGAGTGGGTTTTGTTGTTGTTGTCGTTGTTTGAGATGGAGTCTCACTCTGTCTAGGTTGGAGTGCAGTGGTACAATTTTGGCTCACTGTAATCTCTGTCTCCCAGGGACAGGCAGTTCTCCTGCCTCAGCCTCCCAAGTAGCTGGGATTACAGGCATACGTCACTATGGCCTGGATAACATTTTTTTTTTGTTTTAATTATAGACGGGGTTTCACCTTGTTGACCAGACTGGTCTTGAACTCCTGACTTTAAGAGATCCACCCTCCTCAGCCTCCCAAAGTGCTGGGATTATAGGTGTGAGCCACCGTGCCCGACCTTGGTGTTTTTTGAGACAGAATCTCGCTGTGTTGCCCAGGCTGGAGTGCAGTGGGTCAATCATGGCTCACTACAACCTCCGCCTCCTGGGCTCAAGTGATCCCCCCACCTCAACCTCCCAAGTAGCTGGGACTACAGGCATGCTCCACTATGTCCAGCTACTTTTAAAAAAATTTTAGTAGTGACGAGGTCTTCCTATGTTGCCCAGGCTGGTCTTGAACTCCTGGGCTCAAGCGATCCTCCTGCCTTGGCTTCCCAAAGTGTTGGGATGACAGGCGTGGGCCACTGTGCCTGGCCAACTGTCCTTTCTTTTAAGAAACCATGGTGGTTGTTGATGATAGTTGTTTGTCTTGAGTTTGAGAAAGTTAAAAGTTGACAACCTGATGTCCAAATTTTCTGTAGCTTTTACTGGTGTTGAGAACCAGATCTGGAAACAGTTTTAGCCTCTTTTGGGGGTTGCTGGGTGCAGGGCCCCTGTGTCACTACCTCCCTCTGTTGCCTCCTTAGGTCTCAGGCTGCGTCTCCAGGGCAGACCAATGGGGACAGCTCCTTGGAAGTGCTGGCGACTCGCTTCCAGGTAAGCTGGTGCCCTCCCCTGGGAGCCTCAGCACCCTGATCACTGGTGCATGAGAGTGAGGCCCGAGGGCAGGGCGGCCTCGGTGGGGCAGCCCTGCCTTTCCTGACATGGCCACTCTCTCCGCAGGGCTCTGTGAGGACACACACTGAGAGTCATTCCTCCCTAAGGTCCTCCTACTCCAGCCCAACCTCCCTCAGCCCGAGGGCTGGCAGCCCCTTCTCACCACCACCCTTCAGTAGCCCCCTCGCTGGAGAGGCGGCCATCAGCCGCAGGTGAGCACACCGTGGGTGGGCACCTTGGTCGACTAGGCTGCCAGCTCCAGGCTGGCTCTTTGGAGTCTCAGGAGCTCTGCTCAGGGGAGCCTGGGGCAGCATCCTCCCTGGGCAAGCTGGGGGTGGCCCCGGCACACACTGTCCCTTTCCCACTTTCAGTTTCCAGAGTCTGGCGTGTTCCCCGGGCCTCCCTGCTGCTGACCGCCTGTCCTACTCAGGCCGCCCCGGAAGCCGACAGGTGAGGCTCTGTAGGGGAGGACAGGCTGGAGGAACAGAAACACCTCCTGTTCCTGTGGGTTGCCAGTGCCCCGGGACTGCAGGCGGCCAGGCCCACCTGGGCAGCCAGGGCCTCCTTCCCCTGACGACAGGCATGCTCTGCTCCTGAGCCAGGGAGGCCACGCTTCTGGTCGTGGGCCACATGTGCTGTGCCCAAGACCTGCCTGGCAGTGCCCAGTGGCCTGTCCATCTCCTGCACCCCTCTGACCACCCCTCTCCTCTCCCCTCCCCTTATTCCCCTCCCCTTATTCCCCTCATCCCCCTCCCCTCATCCCTCTCCCCTCATCCCCCTCCCCTCCCATCCTGCTGACTTCCTCCTGCCTGTGTGTTTCTCTTGGGCTGCGGCTGAAATAGTTTCGCTGCTGTTGTTGGGATGATTCCCTTTAGGCTCTGGCTGCATCTCTCGAATACATTCCTCCCCATTCCAAGACCAGGGCCTGCCCAACTCCCACCCACACCCTCCTTTCCTCCTCTGACTCAGCCCAGAGATGCCCCAGTGGGACTGCGGTTCTGCCTGGAGCTGCTCTTGGCTGGTTCTGTCTCCTCCTCCCCCCACCCCCCATCCGACCAGCTCCCCTGGACTCTCTTCCAGCCAGGTCTCAGTGGCCACTGGTGACAGCCTAACCCCCTTCCTGGGTGGTATTTCTCCTCTTCAACGGTGGGGGATGGTGAGGGAGTGAGGCAGCCAACAGCCCTGGGCCACAGCTGCTGGGGACGGCATCGGGGGCACGTCCAGCCTTTGGGGTGATGGGGATACAGCCCAGCTGCTGAGCCCTACCTTCGGGTTGATTCTGCATTACAGAAAGCAGAGCCTTTGAGGGTAGCCAGGGGGAGGGCAGTAGAACCCAGGGGCTCCAGAGGAGGAAGGAGCAGGATCTTTCTGGCGTGGGGAGTGGGGGGGCTTCTGAAGAGGGGCTCCCTGGTGACCTGCTGCACGCCCACCTAGGGGCCAGTCTGGCCTTGTGGTCATAGAGATGTATTCCATGGGTCCCCTTTGTTAAGGAATTGAAGATGCAGTTGTGGAGATAAGGCAAACTTGCAAAACAATTTTGGAGCAATTAGGCACTAAGCAGTGTGGTATTAATTACAAAAGCAGGAGGCGTTCTGGTGGGGGAGTTGGGGAAGGAAGGCTGTGTGACGAGTATTGCTGGACATTGGAGGTGGCGGCGGGAGGGTTTAGGGAAGGATGAGCAGGAGGCCCGACACGCTGGGAGATGGGGAAACCGTGGTCCAGGCGAGGCCTGGTGTACTGGGGCTGGGGGATTTTTTAGGGGGAAGCTTTGTTCTGAGATAAGCCAGGAATGAGCTTGTCTCAGGGCTAGTCAGTGTCAGTCCTGGCTCCTTTCCGCAAAGCCTCTGGCGAGCTGTGGTCTCAGCAGGACCACATGCTCAAGGGCAAGGCTTCCTGGGCTTCCCCCTCGTGTTGCCCCCAGTCCAGGAAAATGAATGGTGTGGAAGGTACAGAGGCATGGATCCCAAACCAGCGGCAACACCTGAGAACCTGTTGGAAATTCCATTTCCCAGGCTCCAACCTATACCCGCTGAGTTGGGCCTGGGGCTTGCGGGTCACGTGTCCAGAACTGGATGTGGGGAGACCCACCTGGGCCGGTCCCACCTCTGCCATGACGACTTGGACCAGTCCCTCTTCCTCTCCCTGGGCCTCAGGTCAGACTAGACACTCCGAGTTCCCTTCTCTGACCTTGATGACTCTGCTCATTCCTTCAGCAAATATTTGTCGAGCAGCTGCTTCATGTCAGACACTCATCTGGGCTCTGGGGATGCACTCGTGGAAAAACAGAGTGACACCTCTGACCCTATGGAGCTGACGTTCTAGTCTACAAATGAGGCTGTGGTCCCACAGCTGCCTTTGGAGAATCACTGTGTGGCTGGGTGCTGTAACACGCGCCTGGAGTCCCAGCTACTCAGGAGGCTGGGGCGGGAGGACTGCTTGAGTCCAGGAATCCAGACCCAGTTTGGGCAACATAGTGAAACCCCATCTCTATTAAAAAAAAAAAAAAAAAAAAAAAGTCACTTAAGAGTCTTAAAAGCTCTAAGAAGTCCCATGAGAAAGAAACCCACTTAATTTTTCTTTAGATCCTAAACTTGTTGAACAGCAAAATTTCTCTTCTGTGAAGGCAAGGGTCCCTAACCACTAACCGCCTGGGAGGACGGGAGGGAGGAGAAAGGCATTGCCTCTCCCAGTGGGGGAGCTGGGCTCCTTCTCTGGGCCGGCCAGTCTGGTGGGAGTGTATGGGAGGAATGCTGTGAGCTAGAGAGGCAGGAGTGCTGTGTCCTTGTGGCCTCCTGACATGGCCAAGGCTGCAGAGAGCCGGAGGCTCAGGATGCCCTTATGGTGCCTCTGGAAATTACAAGTTCCCTTTGCTGGTAATCACATGCCTTGGTGAGCAGAGGCCAAGTGGGAAAAGCCCCTCTCCCTCTGGCTGGGAATGAGGACTTGCCTCATGGAGGGATCCTGGGCCGGTGCCCCAGGCAGGGCTCATGGTCTGTCTGGAGATGTGATGTGGCTCTTGAGTACCTGCAGAAACTATCTCTAGGTCCTTCAGGTGACCGCACAGCCCCAGGCAGTTGCCCTGCAGCCCAGGTGTGGAGTCCCAGCCCTGCCTCTGATGCTTCCGGTGGCTTAGACCAGCCACTTTGCCCTTCTGACCTGCAGTCTCCTTACCTATAGAACGTTTTACTGACGGACCCTGAGAGCAGAGGGATGTGAGGGGAACTGCTGGTGGGGCGAGGGTCTAGGGCTGTTTTCTTAAGATCCAGAAGTTTTTGCTTTAGCTTAAGGATTTATGCAATTTTCCATCTAGCTTCATAATTCATCCATGACTTTGAATTTTAAAATGGAGAGAAGTTGGCTTCCCAGGAAATGGTGCCCCTGGCCCTGGGCACCGGCCTGCCTGGCTGTCTCCAAGGCTCTGCTTCCCAGTGGCTGGTGCCGGCTTCTGGAGCTCAGTTGAGTCCCATTGGGGTGGCAATGGACAGGGAGCAGGGGAGTGCGGAGTACAGAGATGCAGGCTGGAAATTGGCCTCCAGGAACAACGGTGAGGTTGAAGGTGAGATTTCCATGTTGGGAGCACATGGAAGAGCTCCAGATGGACAGGGCACACCTGGAGATGGGCATTGCTGCCAGGGTGTGGCCCAGGGAGGGCTCGGCTGCCCAAAGCTCCATGGGGCAGGCCCAGACCTCCCAGCAAAGCAGGGACAGGCTGGTCAGCCTAGACCCCTGCCTCTCGTGAGAGGAACCAGCTCTCCTTGGGAAGACGGCCTCTGCCCCCGCTGGCCCTGGCTCCCAGGGGACCTCGACCCCTTGCTTCATCCCTTTATGTTTCCATCTCCTCAGTGCAAAAGGGCAGCGTGCTTCCTCTCTGCTGGTTCCGTGGGATCCGAGCCAGGCCCCAGTGTGCAATGTCTTTGCACACAGATAATAGCGTGCGTGACAGAGGACTCTGTGCTTAGCTGTCACCTGCTGCCTTCCTGCTGCCTGGTCCCTGGCAGAACCCACATGCCTCCCTCACCCTCTGGGCCCTGGCAGTCTCTGTGCCCTGGCTCCGAGGGAAGGGGCAGGGGTCCGCTGGTCGGCGAGGGCCGGGGGCCCCCTGGTGTCGGGCCTGGGAACAGCCGGGCTAGGCCCTCCTGGGTGTGTTGGTCCAAGGCTCCGGCCCTGACTCCTCCCCGACTGCCTCCTCCCCACAGGCCGGCCTCGGCCGAGCTGGCGACTCGGCGGTGCTGGTGCTGCCGCCTTCCCCAGGCCCTCGTTCCTCCAGGCCCAGGTACCAGCTGGCCCGGAGGGTCGGGTGGGGTCTCGTAAGGCTGGGAGGGGCAGGAGGGAGATGGGTTTCCCCGAGAGGGATGGGGTCCTCCAGGCCCAGTTGGTTCCTCCACCTCCCAGATTCCTCCCCCTCCCCCCACTCTCTTCTCCTGTCCTCCACCCCCTTGCTTGCCTAAGCCCCGGCAAGGGACCCTCATTCCTGGCTGCCGTCCACCCAACAGCGTGGACTTGGAAGGGGGAAGCCTCCTCCTGGACGAGGACTCGGAAGTCTTCAAGATGCTCCAGGAAAATCGCGAGGGTCGGGCGGCCCCCCGACAGTCCAGCTCCTTTCGGCTCTTGCAGGAAGCCCTGGAGGCTGAGGAGAGAGGTGAGGGCCTCGGGGGCTGGGGAGGGGAAGGAGATTCCCTCCCATATCCCGGGCCCTGACTGGATGGGTCAGTGAACCAGTGTTCTTAAGTGCCTGTGAGGCGCTCACCCCCGGACTAGGCATGGAGCCCAGCAGGGCGCGAAGCCCCAGACCCTGCCCTTAAGGAGCTGACGGTCTGGGAGGGTCACCAGCGTGCTCCCAGACAGTAGTGGGCAGTAGCTGGCTGGGATGGGAAAGTGTCATTCGAGTGATAAAAGCGGTGGCAGGGCCTGAGGCTGGCCCTCCAGGGAGGGCTTCTTGGAGGAAGAGGGATTTGACTTGGCCTCTTGGCCTCAGAAAAAAACATCAAGACTTAAACAGCATTAAGATGTTGGCAGGAAGCGCCGTGGAAGGTGGAGGCTGGCGGCCAGAGGGCTTTGGGGTGTGGGAGCGAGAGAATGGGGGCCTGATAGCATGGCAGGGCACCACTGGAGGCCAAGCCCCTGCAGTGAGGGCCCTCAGGAACCAGACTGAGGAGTGCCCTGACCCAGGAGAGCCATTAAATACAGATGCCAGGTGAGCAGGACATATGGAGGCTTGCCAGAGTTCAGTTATTCATGTGACAGACACTGACTGTGTCCATCTGAGGGACCAGATGTGTGCAGAGTTTGGGGATAGAAGGTGACTATGACCCCACTCCTGCCCTTGGGGAGCTCTGTTCACTGGGGCAGACAGGCCTGGCCGGCTCCCATGGAAGTGGGCGCTGCTATGGGAGTTCCTATAGACGCTCAGCACCAATGCCCTTTAGAACAGCAGGGAGAAGGGGAGGGAGGCAACAGGACAGGCAGGAGAGTGACCAGAGAGGCTGCATAACTCATCCATGACTTTGAATTTTAAAATGGAGAGAAGTTGACTTCCCAGGAAATGGTGCCCCTGGCCCTGGGCACCGGCCCACCTGGCTATCTCCAAGGCTTTCCTTTCCAGTGGCTGGTGTGGGCTCCTGGAGCTCAGCTGAGTCCCATTGGGGTGGCAATGGAAAGGGAACAGGGGAGTGGGGAGTAGAGATGCAGGCTGGAAATTGGCCTCCAGGAACAACAGTGAGGTTGAAGGTGAGATTTCCATGTTGGGAGCACATGGAAGAGCCCAGATGGACAGGGCACACCTGGAGATGGGCAGGTAGCTGGTTCTAATGCTGATGTTTAGCTCCAAGGGGCATTTGCAGAGGCATGGGGGTGGGGTGAGGAGGTTTGGAGCAAATCTTGTCTGTTTTGGCCCTGAGGCCTCAGAAGGTCCCAGGAGGCAGCACAGGGAGAGGGCAGTGCCTTTGCCAAGGGAGCCTCAGCGTCCTTAGCTGCAGGCAGGGGTGACAGCTGCCCCATAGCCCTGGGCTTCATCTTCGTGTGGCTTGAGAGCTCACATGCGATAATGCATGGAAAAGCCCTTTGAAAGCCACACCGAGGCATTGCACTCCTGTTGCCATCTCGGGTTATTATCTAATCACACTGTCATTACTGGCTCACTAGAGAAGGGAGCGCCTGCTTCACCTGACATGTCACACACGGAGCACAGATGGCCCCAGGTGGGCAAACTAGGCCTTGTACCTGCCTCCTTCATGCCCTTGCCCAGCCTCAGCCATGGGTCTGGCAATATCACCTTCCTCCTTACCCAGTGCCACCGTCAGTGTGACTTTAGGGGTCCTCTTATAAGGGTGCTTTCCAAGACCACCACCTTAGAGCATCTTTGGGAGGCTGCTGTGGTTGGTGGGCTCTCACCACGTGTCTGTCTGCCCTGCCCTCAGGTGGCACGCCAGCCTTCCTGCCCAGCTCACTGAGCCCCCAGTCCTCCCTGCCCGCCTCCAGGGCCCTGGCCACCCCTCCCAAGCTCCACACTTGTGAGAAGTGCAGTACCAGCATCGCGTGAGTGTGGAGGAGGGTGGGGGACCTGAGCCTTGGCAGGGGAGGGGGGAGGGGGACAGGGCACTGGATGCTTTCAGGAAGGGCCGGGCCCATCGGGCTAGCACTGGGCACCCAGTCAGGGACCCTAGGGGAAGCAGTGTCCCACAGCTTTGGGGGCTTTAGTTATAGGCTTCTTAGGAGCCTGTGCTAGCTGCTTCCAGCTGCATCTCCTCCCTCTCCCTCTCCTCCTTTGCCCATCCCTTTTGATTTATCTTCCATAATTTCAAAGCCTCTGGAGATCTCCCTGGAGGTACAGCACATCCTCCTGGAAAATCTTGATTTTTTCCCCCTTCTCCCCCTTTGGAGCAGGCTGAATTTTCCCGATATGGGCTCATATTTCTTATTTTTCTTTTCATTTTTTTTTTTTTTTTGAGACAGTGTCTCATTCTGTTGCCTGGGCAGGAGTGCGGTTGCACAATCTCGGCTATCTGCAACCTCCGCCTCCCAGGTTCAAGCTATTCTCGTGTTTCAGCCTCCCGAGTAGCTGGGACTACAGGCGCTCACCACCACTCCCAGTTAATTTTTGTGTTTTCAGTAGAGACGGGTTTTCCCCATGTTGGCCAAGCTGGTCTCGAAATCTTGACCTCAGGTGATCCGCCTGCCTCGTCCTCCCAAAGTGCTGGGATTACAGCTGAGCTACCGTTCCCGGCCGAGGTGGGTTCATTTTTCTCATTGGGTGGCATTTATAATGCAACCACATTCTCTGGAAGGTTGCTGAACACCCCCCGCCCCGCCCCCACCAACCCCTCTCTGGTAAATTTCTGAAGTGTATAGCGTGGGAGGGGCAGGTGATTGACTTTAGGCAAATCCCTTAACCTTTCTGGGCTTTAGTGTTTTCATCTACAGAGTGGGAGAATATCCAGTCCCCCTGCTGTGCACAGATAGGGAAAAAGCATGTTTTCCATCCTGGTTCTCAAAGGTGTGTGTGTCGGGTCCCTTGGAGGATTTGTTAAATGCCGATGGCTGGGCCCACCCCAGGGCCTCCTCTCCAGGAGGCCAGCAGGCCCGAGAATGTGCATTTCTTACGAATTCCCCAGTGATGCCGATGCTGCTGGCTGTGGGACCCAGGACCACACTGAGAATCACTGCTCTGTGAAAAATCCAGGCAATGTGGGACAGACTGGTCGGTCTTTGTGTGGGAGGAACAACTTTTTAAAAAAAACTTTAATATTTTTAATAGAGTTTCACTCTGTCGCTCAGGCTGGAGTGCAGTGGTGCCGTCATGGCTCACTGCAGCCCTGAACTCTTGGGCTCGAGCGATCCTCCCATCTCAGCCTCCTGAGTAGCTGGGACTACAGGCGTGTGCCACCATACCTGGCTAATTTTTAAATTTTTTGTAGAGATGAGGTCTTGCAGTGTTGCCCAGTTTGGTTTCAAACTCCTGGCCTTAAGTGATCTGGCCATCTGGGATCCCAGGTGTGGATTACAGGCGTGAGCTACTGGGCCTGTTTTTTTTTTTTGTTTTTTGTTTGTGTTTTTTTGTTTTTTTAAATTTTATTTTATTATTATTATTTTTTGAGACGGAGTCTCGCTCTGTCACCCAGGCTGGAATGCAGTGGCTGGATCTCAGCTCACTGCAAGCTCCGCCTCCCGGGTTTATGCCATTCTCCTGCCTCAGCCTCCGGAGTAGCTGGGACTACAGGCGCCCGCCACCTCGCCCGGCTAGTTTTTTTTTTGTATTTTTTAGTAGAGACGGGGTTTCACTGTGTTAGCCAGGATGGTCTCGATCTCCTGACCTCGTGATCCGCCCGTCTTGGCCTCCCAAAGTGCTGGGATTACAGGCTTGAGCCACCGAGCCCGGCCTTTTTTTTTTTTTTTTTTTAATTAGGCATCCCAGCAGTGGCAGCGGTGGTGGGGGTATGTGTGTGTTAGGGGGTTCATCAAAGTGAGATTCCTGCGTGCAGCTTCAAGAGTCAAGTCTCGGGCCGGGTGCGGTGGCTCATGACTGTAATCCCAGCACTCTGGGAAGCTGAGGAGGGTGGATTATCTGAGGTTGGGAGAGCAAGACCATCCTGGCTAACACGGTGAAACCCCGTCTCTACTAAAAATACAAAAATTAGCCAGGTGTGGTGGCACATGCCTGTTATCCCAGCTACTCCGGAGGCTGATGCAGGAGAATTGTTTGAACCTTGGAGGTGGAGGTTTCTGTGAGCTGAGATCACGCCATTGCACTGCAGCCTGGGCAACAAGAGGAAAACTCCGTCTGGAAAAAAAAAAAAAAAAAAAAAAAAAAAAAAAAAAAAAAAAAGTCAAGTCTCTGAGAAGGTTTTGGACTCTATCCAGGTCCTGACGCTACAGTGGGGACCAGGCCCCTGGGCGTGGTGGCCTCCTGCTTGGTGCTGCGGCTCTGAGCTAAAGCCTCTCCCTCCCCTGCAGGAACCAGGCTGTGCGCATCCAGGAGGGCCGGTATCGCCACCCCGGCTGCTACACCTGCGCCGACTGTGGGCTGAACCTGAAGATGCGCGGGCACTTCTGGGTGGGTGACGAGCTGTACTGTGAGAAGCATGCCCGCCAGCGCTACTCCGCACCTGCCACCCTCAGCTCTCGGGCTTGAGCCCGCCATGCCCTCAGCCTGCCTCCCTGCTGGGCCAGGGTCATGCCTATATAAGCTGGCATGGCAGGGACAATGGTGGGCAGTTGCTCTTACATGAGCTAAGTTTGGAGACCTGAGGCCCCTTTGTCCTCACTGGGTGGGCCAAGGTCTGGGACCTGTGTTGGACTGTGGGAGTCTCACCCTCACCTTGCCAGGCCTCTCCCCTGCAGGACTGGTATTGCACTAGTCTGAGGTGGCCACTGCCTTTGATGAACCTTTGTGTGCCAGGGTCTAAGTAGGGTTGAACACAGAAGTGGGAAGGAGAAAGGTGGGCCAGGGGCTAATGGTGTCACTATGTAAAGTTTTTGACTTATGAGCTGTATAAATGTATGAATACGGACAAAATAAAGTGGACGTCCCTTCCTTGTCTTTCCTACCGCCAGCCCTGGGTATGACCTGCTCCCACCACTGGGTGGAGGGTCTTTATGAAATGTACATTTCTTCTTTTCCCTCCCTCAAATCCCACCCCTGCCAGTTGCCTGCACCTCACATTTCCCATGGAACGGCCTTGCCTCTTTTAGGTTGGGGGTCATGGTGTTCCTTAATCTTTTGGTAAAGATGCCTGTTGTACAGGAGGACCCTTGTGCTATGGAGGGAATGAGGTTGTCACTGGAAGCTTTGGAGGGGATGGTGGAGGGTGCCAAGCAGAGGGACAGGAGGAAGACCAGGAGACCCATCCAGCCAAGCTGGTGAGACAACCTGTGACCCTGAAGGCCGGCCACCCACCAAGGGTTGGGCCCCCAGGGCCGGGTTGATCTACTGACACCTTCCACTTCTTTCCTGGGAGACTCTGCTGGCTTCATTGGTGATTGATTTGGAGCGGGGAAAAGAAAGGACAGGGTGGCTCAGGCTGTAGCCCCAGGTACTGGGGAGGCCTGAGGAGTCCTTCAGCTCAGGAGGTCGAGGCTGCCTTAAGCTATGGTCATGCCACTGCATTCCAGCCTGGGAGAGAGAGACCTGGCTCTTGAAAAAACAAGAAAACGAATGCATGTGGCCAGTGCCAGGTGAGCTGCCCTGGGGGTGCACTTGAGTTGAGGCAGGGGACAGTGGTCCCCCCTGCCAGACTAGGATTTTGGGCCTGATTCACCCACTACCCCTAGTGCTAGTCCCAGAGGCTGCTGTGGAGGGGGCAGCCCCAGCTCTCTTTTCAGAGATCAAAGCTGGGCTTCCCAGGGTGCCTGGCTGGTCCCTGCCGGCAGCTTTGTGCTCTCTGGCTCTTTGTGGAAGGAATCTTGGCACAGATGTTTGTGTTGCCTCCTCAGGCACCTGTAGATATAATTTACACCATGATATCATCGTCTCACCTATTGCCTGGATGGCTGCCTGAGAAAGGTCTTTATTTTTACAGAAAAGATCAAGGCTGTCTGGCTCAGGAATCTATGGGTCCCGGGCGCTGGTCAGAAACGGGGTAGCCTCTTTGGCGCCACCTAGTGTCCAGTGCAGCCCATGGCGGGGCCCATTCACGGGGCAACACTGGGCTTCTGGGCACAGTGGGAGTACGGAAGGATACAGCACTCCTCACGCCTTCCTGGAGGTAGAAGGCCAGTGGCAGCGACTGAGCTGGCATGAATTAATAAGGGGACGTGGTAGTGAGCGCTAAGGGCTACCTTGGAACGCACGGAGGAGCGTCCCGTGAGTTCAAAGCAGTGGCCATGATGCAAAAGGAGGGCTGGGTCTTGGAGAGGTGGAGAAGAGGAATGCTGAGTGATGGGGTGGCCGCTGGAGGGATGCTTAGCTCAGAGCAGTGGCCAATGGGAACACTGAGATAAGATCGGAGGGGAGCTGACAATGCCAGAAGTGGTTTGAACTTCCCCTTGAGGCTCTAGGGACACTTTGTTTTGAGACAGGGTCTTGCTTTATTGCCTAGGCTGGAGTGCAGTGGTGCAATCTTAGCTCACTGCAGCCTCCACCTTCCAGGCTCGAGAGATCCTCCTACAGCCTCCCAAGTAGCTGGGACTACAGGAAGGCACCACCACACCCAGCTAATTTTTAAGTTTTTTTTTTTTTTTTTAAGATGGGGTCTGGCTATATTGCCCAGGCTTGTCTCGAACTTCTGGCCTCAAGCCATCCTCCCACCTTGAACTTCCAAAGTGTTGGGATTACAGGCGTGAGCTAACCTTGCCCAGCTCTGGAACACTTGGAAGGTTGTAAGCAGAGAAGTGACAGGTTGGAAAAGATGGTTTGGATTACTGCTATGGATAGATTCCCAACTGTATGTAGTATGCCATACTGGGCCAGCAGTGTCATGGGAGTGGAGGGGGAGAAGTGGGGAGTGGGGACATGTGAAATGATGGGTATTCTGTGAGGCGTCGAATGCCTTCCGAAGGCTTTGTAGGTTCCAGCTCACATCCCCCTCTGGCCCTTGTTCTTTGGTGTGGCAGCCGGCTCTCCTTCCGGGGGTCCTGAGTATTTCAGCGCCAGGTTTCTCTGTAGCCACACAATCAGCCTGGGCTCGGGAGCAAACTCCTCTGGAAGAACGGAGTTAAGAGTTGGTCAGCAGAGGAGGCTGGGGACAGGCAGTCTTTGGTCTTTTACCTCTGACCTTGTCCCCACCCTAAGCCAGCTAGCTGCGTGCTCCCACTTCCTCTGCCACACACTGCCTGTGTTCCCCGGACTTTGTCCAGTGCGGTGCCCTCTTCCCTTCCTGCATTGTGGAGATCAACTGAAGTGACAGGTTAGAGTCAGAAGTGGCCCAAAGGAGCATCTGATACAACCCCCTTTGGTTAGAGAAGGGAAAGTGGCTTTTCCAAAGCTGCACAGCTAGACAGTCATAATGGTTAAGTTCTGGGAGTGCTTTTGATATGCTAGGGATATTTCAATGCTTTAACTCACTTAACCCTCACAACCCGAGATAGGTACTGTTATCATCCTCTCTGCAGATGAGGAAACTGAGGACCAGGAGGTTCAGTAAATGGTCCAAGTACTCCTAGCTAGTAAGGAATGGATCTACAGCCTGCTTCCCGGATTTCTGGCTTGTGGGGGGCAGAGTTTGTCCCTTTGTTATCAGAGGCAGCCTTCCGGGCACAGCTCTGGCCACCTCTGGTCACAACTGGAGGTCACCACAGCCCTTCCCAGCCCTCTCTAGGCTCTCAGCTTTGTGCTTCCTCCTACAGGGACTAGCTCCGGCTGAGTTTGCAGGAAACCCACTTCCTGAAGCCAGGACTTCCCCATGGGAAGTGCAGGGGCCGCTGGGCACCAGTGGCCTCTGCCTGAGGGCTGACTCTGCTCTGGACACTGTGTCTCAGGAACTCATGGCAGTGGCTTACCTTGTCAGGAGCGTGCGGAGGGGCTGCTCCTCCCATTCCTTCAAGCATCACTCAGTCCTGGCCTGGTTCTAGGCTTGGGGCTGTGGCTGCCACAGGAAGGGGGATACCCCCCTACTTTGGGTGTTGGGTCAGATCCTGCCCCCGCGCCCCACAGGGCTAAGGTTCCTCTGAGCTGATCCTGGGCTAGGTCGTATCTGTGTGGGGAGGGGAGAGGGGTGCGCCATGGCCTGGAGGGGAGTGTGTGTTGGGGTGTGTGTGTGTGGGGTTCTTTTGAGTCACACACAAAGCATTGTGCTGAGACACTGCATTCCTGCTGGCTGGGCTTCCTGTTTCCAAATGCATTCCTGCCCCAGAGTCACCACAGAGACTGTTTGGAATCCTGCCCCACATTCTCCAAATTCAGGGCGCGATCTGGCAAAGGCTCCCTCCCCCACCCTCTTACTTTGGAGGGAGTCTGGACTCCCTCCTAACCAGGGAGGGCTGGCAGGGCTCTGGCATGGCAGTGAGTGTGATGCCACACATCTTCTTGGGCTTGTATAAGGCAGTTCCTGGAGGCCCACCACTCTGGTTCTCTCTGCCTGTGGGAAGCAGAATGGGTACTATCTAGGAGGACTGGGCTGGGAGGGGGCAACCCAGAGGACCCGTGGCTAGCAGGGAAGGGCCTGGGCTTGAACATGACTCTGTTGAGACATGGCCAGCAATTCCGGCACTTGGCTGTCATTCAGCCGGCCTGCGCAGGGCTTGGCCATGGGCCTCAGTTTCCCCATTTTATAAAGTTTTAAAATCTGATAGTTTGTGGCTGTCTGATAAAGGGGTGTTTGGGGACTGCAGTGGGTGTTTGGGGACTGGTTCCAGAAAGGAGCAAAGGGAAGGGGATGCACAGACGGTCTTATACCTCCCAGTTAACAGCCACTTCCTTCCAGTGGCTCGGGCTCCAGCCTCCCCCCTCCCCTAGAGGTCCAGGTGCAAGTCTGCACGTCCGCCAGCTCCCTTATCTGCCTCCGGGGGATTTGGGTCCTGCTGGGATTTTTCCAGTCCTGTCCCCTCCCTCTGGAGGAGGCGCCTTCCTTAGAGGCCACCAGCCCCAGTCTGGTCACCAAGCTGTCTCTCATCTTCAGTAGCTGCTTGGGTTCCTTTTAGGATGGGGAGTGAGGGGTGGAATCCCACGGGCCAAAGGCGGGGTGAGGTGGGAACAGGGGGACATTTACACTTTGGCCCAGTCTCCAGGCGGCTCCCCACTGACTCGCGTCTTTCCAGACCTTGAGACCTAACTAGTCCCCAGCTTTAGGAAGCCAGGGATGAGAAAGAGGCACGGGACCGGGAGGGGGTTCAGATCTAGCCAAGGACACACGCATGTTCTGCAGTTGTAAAGGATTTCCCGGTGGGCAGGAATCGTTTCCCCTCCTATCGCCCAGCTTTCCGTGCGGCCAAGGGACTGGCCCCAAGCCACACGGCTGGGGAGCACCAGGTGCCCGCGTCCTGGTCAGGGCTCTTCCCACCGCCGGCACGTGGGGCTCCCATTTCCTTCTGGGCTCTTGTCTGGTCCTCCAGCCAGCCTCGGCTGTAAGTCCGCGGCAGGAAAACAGACCCTGCTTGTGAACCTGGGGAGCCGGGTGGCCCGGCGCCCCGAGCCAGACGGCGTCCCCAGGCCGGGGCCGGGTCCTCGCAGAACAGCGGATCGGGACCCTTATTTTGGCTCCTGCCACAGTTGGGGGCGCCACCCAGTCCGGGCCTTCGAGGTGCTGGCCGAGTATGCCCATTCTTGGCGACCCCGCCACCTGCAACCCCCCACCTGGTGCCCTTCCCATCCATCGCCTCGCCCCTCCTCTCTCTCTCCCCGCCCCTCCTCTCCCTCGTCTCTCCCCTTCCTTCGCTCGCCTCGCCCCTTCCCTCGCCTCGCCCCCTCCCTCGCCTCGACCCCCTCCCTCGCCTCGCCCCTCCCCTCCCTTGCCTCACCCCACCCTTTCCTTCTCTCGCCCCTTCCCTCGCCCGTCCCTTCTCCTTTCCCCTCCCCTCCCTGTCCTCGCCCCTCCCCTCCCTTGCCTCGAGTCTCTACTCTGCTTCACTTCTCCCCTCCCTCTCCTCGCCCCTCTCCTCCTTTTCCTCTCCCACCTCCCCTCCCTCCCTCCTCTCCCCTCCCCTCCCTCGCCTCGTCCCTCCCATCTCTTGTCTTGCCCCGCCCCTCTCCTCGCCCCTCCCCTCCCTCGTCTCGCCCCTCCCCTCCCGCGTCTCGCCCCCGCTCTCTCGTCTCGCCCCTCCCCTCCCGCGTCTCGCCCCTCCCCTCCCTCGTCTCGCCCCTCCCCTCTCCTCGCCCCTCCCTTCCTCGTCTCGCTCTCCCTTCTTCCTCTCCCCTCCCCCTAGGCCACGCCCCCCGCCGCCCCGCCCTCCGCCCCCCAGCCCCGCTGGGAGTGTCCGGGGGCCGCGCCCAGCTGGGTCGGGACGGGACGCGCGCCCTGAGCTGCCCGCGCTCCACGGGGACTCGGGCCGGGATCCTCGGGAGGCTGCAGCGGCCGGGGCCGGGAGCGGGCCATGATGGGCCGGCGGCGCGCCTTCGCCGTGGACGGCCGGGGTGAGTCGCCCACCCCCAGGCTGACTGGGCCCCCCGCCCCGGAGCCGCCTCCCGCCCCCAAGCCGGGCAGCCTCTCTCAGCTCCTCGCCCAGCCCCGCGCACCCGGCGGGCGGCGCCCGCCCCGCTGCGCCTCCCTCACCGCCTCCCTCTGGAGAGGCGGTCATCAGGGGACGCCGTGCAGGCTGGAGCCCCTCTGGACTCAGGCGTTAAACCAGCCACCGCCTCCGCCCCACTTCCTCCGGCTCCGCTTCCCTCACCTTCCCGCTCCGTCTGAGGATGTGGGAATCCGCCCGCGCCCCAGCCCCCTCCGTGGCTGCGGACCCCTCTCCCACCCAGTGACCTCCTAGCCCACTTCCTTGCCCAGAGGGGCCTGGGTTGGCATCCGGCTTCCGCGTGCCCCGCAGGTCGTCGCCGCTCCCCCCGGCCTGTTTCCTGTACCGTTCATCCCGCCAGGACGCCTCGTCGCGAGAGGGCCTGGCGGAGGTGACAGTGAGGGGGTGCTAATGCTGTCCCTTCGTCCCTTTCTTTCACTTTAGTTCTTTAATTTTAAACTTCTCATAAAATCTTCACTATTCCTCACTTACAACAGAAACCCAAATCGGTTAGAGCGGTGATTTTTATCACTCTCCCCGTGAGCTGCAGGAGAGACTTCACCTGGCATCCTGATGCCGCAGGGGCCCCCAGAGAGCAGATTGGATCCCAGGCTTTCCTCTCTGTACCCTCTCCCCTCTCCCTGAAGCTGGACACAGTCCTACTCCCGCTTGGGGAGCAGCGGAAGAGCCTGTGGCTCCCCACTTCTGACTTGGGAGATGGTGGGCTGATCCTAGGTGGCAAGTGCAGGCGCAGGCCATCTAAGGGATGGATGGATGTGGCCTACCAGGGCTTTGCCTACCACAGAGCTCAGAGCACGGGTTCCCTGTCGCTAACAACTGTTGTGAAGGGAATCCCATCCACACATCTCCCAAATAGCTGGGGCCATATCCGGGCGGCCCATGGCTGTCCAGTGACCACCCTTCCTCACTGGTCCAGGACACTCCTCCCTGGGGCAGTGCTGCCAGCCATCAGGAATGCTGGGGGTGTTGGGGGTGGCCTGCCCAGCCTGACGCTGACTCTCCATGCAGATGGGCCTGGCGAGGGCCTGGCACGGGGCTGCATAGTGCCTGGAGTCACCAGCACCTACAGACGGATCCCGGACGCCACCCACGGGTGCTCATCCTGGGAGAGAGGTGACAAGCTCAGAGGTGTCAACAGGGAGGCGCTGTTTCTCAAACTGGCTTCCCGGGACTCAGGAGTGGAGATGGCAGTTGGGGACAGCCCCCTGGCTGCCTTACCGGGCCTTTCTCAGGACTCCCTGGACTTTGAATCCTCAGGGGGTCCCGAGCCCCCGGCCCATGTAGACCAGCTCCTGGCCAGCCAGAAGCTGGGGCAAGTGCTGGAGCGTTCCCACCGGCTCCCAACAGCTCCCGCTAGCTTGTCAGGACAACACTGCTGCCTGCGGCCGCCCAGCAAGTGCGAGCGTGAAGTACCCCTTTTTGGAGCAGGGGAACCGGAGTCCATGGAGGCAGACACAGACCTAGAGGCAGGCCTGGAGGAAGAGGCGGTGAGTGCCCACTCTCAGGCTGGGTTTAAGAGCGGGATGGACAGCCTAGCTCCTCTGGTTCTCCCTGGAGCTCTCTCTCGGGGTGCGGCACTCCCTGCCCCTAATTGCTGGGTTGTGTCCTAGATTCTTGCTGCACCCCACTTCCATTTGTGCGTGGCCACCTCCGCAGAGGAGCTGGGCAGCTACGGGCCCTGCCTGGCACTATGGCCCGCTGGGCAGTGGGGAAGCTGGCTGCGTGTGTTCCTCCTCGGGGCCCACTCCGCTCCTATCTGCTGGCTGAGCCCAGCCTGGCTGCTTGGGATAGGAAAGGAGCCTGACTGAAATCTCCCCTAGCTCACAATGTCCCGCAGGTGGGGGGCCTGAGGCCTGGAGCCTGGGCCTGCCTCCCTGGGCAGGGTCTTCGCTATCTGGAACACCTGTGCCTAGTGCTGGAGCAGATGGCAAGGCTCCAGCAGCTCTACCTTCAGCTGCAGATCCAGAGGCCCCCAGGGGTGAGTGAGATTCGAGTGGGGGTAGTCGGGCCAGCGAGTGGGGGAGGGAGAGGACAGATGGGACCCCGGGAACTGTGGCTGCCCTCAGAACAGCCTCACCCCTCTAACCAGGCCCTGATCACCTGTCTTTCCTGTGCACAGGATCCCGGTGAGGAGGAGTCAGCCCGAGCCCCTTTACCGTCCCCGTTACACACCCCAGGTAATGGGGGGCAGCGGCCATGGGAGCTGCTAAGCCAGACAGAGCAGACAGGTGAGGGGCCATCGTGTCGCCCTTTGTCCTGCATGCCTGGGGTCCCACCAGCAGGTCCTCTGAGCTGAAGCTTGATGAGGTGTCTTCTGGCCCTGGCCAACCTGATTCTTTTTCTGAAGGGGCAAAGGCTGCTTCACCCCCAAAGGTGGAGGTGCCCAGCGCCAACCCTCCCAGGCTGCCAGAAACCCCAGTGGAGCCAGCGTACCACTTGCCATCCTCCCAGGGACACAAGGTAGGGGACGGGTGTATGTGGGGCAGGTGGTGGGCTGGAGTGGGGGGAGGGGAGGTGGGGATGCCTGGGCATCCTGGGGGTCAGCAACTCTGGGAAAATGACAGGATTGATTCCTGTTTGGAGCAGGCGACTCATCCTGGCTGTGGTGACAGCTGTCTCGGGGAGCTTGGTTGGGGGTCTGAGTGTGGGGAGGGCTCTTGGTGACCCCTCCTCCTCTGCTCAGCGGGATTTCTCCCACTGGGACAAGGTCAAGGTCCTGCTCAACCGGATCTGCCGGAGAAGCCACCACCACCCTGAGCCCCCTGCCCCTCCTGATGGCTCTGACCCCAGGTGAGCCCCGTGCCCAGCCCAGGTTAGGGCACGGAGAGGAGACTGATGAGCCAGGATGCAGAGATTGTCATGCCAGTTGTCAGTATTGTCCCCGCGAAACTTGAGAGGCAGTCTGGGAGGGGCTGCTAGAAGAAACAGTAGTTAAAACACCCTATTTGCAGATAAGGAGGCTGGGTTTTGGGTGCGGATGGGGGTAGTTGCTTTTCCAAAGCCACACGTCAGCGACAGCCAGGACCAGAATGTGGGAAATCTGCTAACCCCAGCTTAGCAACCCCTCACCCTCAATGCTGACATTTAGGCCACCTCCCAGGTTTGTGGGGAGAGCAAGGTGGAGCACAAAGGATTTCACAGTGAGTGAAGGCCATCGTGCCTCGGGGCTTGTACCGAATAGTTCTCCAGGGGTAAGAAGTACCAAGTCATTTAACAGCCCCAGGTCACACCCCCACCCTGCTACCTGCCAGTAGATGAATCATGTTTTCTCAACTCTAGGACCATTGTTAGTTTTATTTTCTCTTCCTAGCCTAATGTCTTCTTTTTATTCCACAGGATCGAGTCCAGGGACCTCCCTGAAAGGCCTCAGTGCCGCCCCCACCGGAAAACCTTTATGCCGTCATTAGTGGTTAAGAAACAACGAGCACAAAACCTTTCTGTAGGCTGAGACCTCTCGGTGCACCTGGTGACCCTGGGTGGAGGGGACTTGCTGTGAAGTCTTCCTCGCCGTTTGCCCTGTTGCTGCTTCTCCACATTGCCAGGAAAAGCTGCTGACGCCTGCCCTCCTCTCTTGAGTGGAGGGTGAATCTTTCTCCTCTAAGCAGTCTGGTCAGGAGCCCTGGTTTCTTGAGAGGCCCCCAAGATGCGGCAGCTCCAGGGCTGTTCCTCCTCACCAGAAATCCCTGGGCTTCCACAATGTGAACTCACTCATTATCAGGTGTCCATGGAGTGTTTTTGACACGGTGACCTGTCTGGGCCCAGCATGTTGCAGATGTGTATTTATGCACAATGGTATGCATATCTCTGTGTGACTGTCAGTGTTGCAAGCTGGCTGGATCCAACCATCTCTTCTGAAATAATGCATCCAAAGGGCTGATATTCTGGGGGAGGTCACTGCAGAAGGATGGAACTGACCTTTATTCCCCAGTGGGCAGTTACTGAGCTTTCTGCCTCAGAGCCGTGCTGGCAGCCCTGGGACAGAGAACGGTGTGGCTTTGACTGCCTCTGCATGGAGTCTTGCCCCAGACTCCTGAAGACTGCACCAGAAATGAGGAAGATCAGGGACAACCTGGGAACAGAAGAATAACTTTCAAAGCCAGTGCTCAGCTTCTCTCCCCCGTGCTAGCGTTTACAGGCCCTAACTCAAACCAGATGCCTGTACTAGTTTTTAGACCCTAAATCAACCTTTCTGAGCCACAGTTTCCAGCTGGGAATAATGATGCCTGCCCTACCTACCTCACAGACTTGTTATGAGGATAAAGTGAGATTAAACTGCCTCAAAGTGCTTTGTAAACGTTAAGTGAATAGGAACGGGGAAAGCAAGGCTGGAGGGATAAGGGGGGCATGGGATTGCTAATGAGGACTAAACTGGCAGATCTCTGGCAAGATTTTGAGCAGGCCACTTCATTGAGGCCCCTTAGATTTCATATTTGAGAATTAGGGCACTGATTCCTGACTGGCTATAGGCATGGGGGTCACTGGCTTGAGTCAGACACAGGAATGTCTCTTAGAAATGGCCACTGATAGGCATCCTCCTCCTCCAGTCAGGAGGGGCTGGTTTCCTCATCTGTTGCAGTCTCGACTGCCAGAGGGAGGCGGGCGTGGTAAGCAGTCGGGGGTTCCTTGTGTTTGGGGTAGTCCAGCTCCCGCTGCCTTAGATTCCGGAACCAATGATCCGAAGCCTTCTTTTCTGATGGGATTCTTTAGCGAGGACACTATCGAGGCGCGACTTCCTGACGCGCATCCGATCCGGGAAGGCGCACTTCCGCTCCCCAGTTGCCGCGGGATGGCAGGCCGGCGTGGGGGAAGGGAGAGGTCGGCGGAGACGAGGGAGGGACCATATCCGGGAGAGTGGCAGCTTCCGACCAGTGGTCGCGCTTCCGGAGAGGCGCTTCCGGTGGCGGCGGCAGCAGCGGCTGTGGTGGTTCCGGGTGTCTTTGTCCCCCCGGTGTCGCTGCCCTGGCCCGCAGGTGGGTTAGGGGGCCCCTCGCCGCCCCTCTGCCCCTTCGCCCCTCCGTCCCTTCGCTGACCGAGGGACTGCGAGGGCCGGGCGGCGAAGATGCGTGGGGCGCGGAAGGGGCCGAGCCCCTCTTTGGACTGCAAGTCCCGTCTCCCTGGCAACGGTCTCGGCCTTGGGGGCGGGCGGGAGGAGGAGAAACCGCGCGCCTCAGTCCTCCCTCGGTGGCCTCGCCGCGGCCCTGCCGGGAGACTTGGCGCTGGCGGCTGCTGAGGCCGGAGCGGAGGGCCCGGGAGCGTGGGAGCAGGAGGGTGGCGCGCAGCCGGTTTCGCGTTCGGTCGGCCAGGGAGCTGCCTTCCCACCAGCCGGTCGAGGAAACAACGGGTCGGGCTTCCGGGGAGAGGGCTCACACCATCTCCTCGCCGGCACCGGCCTCCTCCATTTTTCCGGGCCCTGCGTGGAGGGTTTTGGCGGATGTTTTTGAATGAAGGAATGTCATCGGGGCTCTCTCCAGCCCCTCACCCCGCCAACTACTCTGGGGGTGGCGTGGCATAGTGAGAGGAGCGCTAAGTTGTTGGGTGGCCTGGGTGTGAGTACCAGTTTTGTCACTACTTGATTATGTGGCCCCGGGCAAGTCTCTTGATCTCTCTGAGCACCAGTTTCCTTGTCTGTAAAACAGCATGACAATATGACCCACCACTAGGTTATTGTGAGGGCAAACTGAAACAATGTAATTTATTGTTCCATTTCCTACTTCTCTATATTCTCTCCATCCATTGCCTTCATTCATTCTCATTACCCACCTCCATGTTTTCATTAATATCCTTACTTAAGATTCTCCACTTTTCCAGGTATAGATGGAAATTTCCCGTGTGAGCTGTTAACTTCTTTCTTTTTGGATTGAAGGCTTTTCCCCACGACTCTGAAAGAGGACAGCGTTCCCAATGTCCCAGTTTAAGCGCCAGCGGATCAACCCACTTCCAGGGGGACGCAACTTCTCAGGTGATCACTTTTTTCCCTACCTGGCCTCATCCTGGGAAGTATGTGCTGTGGAGTTAGTTTGGGGTTTCCCTGGTGGAGAGCAGTTTGCTGCTGATGTTCCTCTGGAAAACAGGAGATTCCCACCGTGGTTGCCAGTGAAGCCCTGTGGAGGAGCTGGCTGGAGCTGTAGCCTTTGGATTTACCACATCCTTTGGTTGACTCTAGTGCTTAAGGTGGTAGGGGCGGTTCCTGTAGATTGCTTCTCTTTCCCCATAGGCACAGCTTCAACATCTCTTCTGGGCCCTCCTCCTGGTTTGCTCACTCCTCCTGTGGCCACAGAACTGTCCCAGAATGCCAGGCACCTTCAGGTAGGTTGGGCATCCCTTGTAGTTTCTGCCCTTGGGACTGGATGCATGGAGGTCTGGAGCTCTTCATCTCTTACATAATAGTGTTTATCATTCCTGACCCCTCTCCTGGTAGTAGTAATGTGGAGTTTCCCAGATAGCCTTCAGACTGGGGCATCTTCATTTCTCGCTCCAGGGAAATCTTTAGTATACGTCTTGGAATTAATGAACTGGAAGTCCCAGAAGAAGATTGTGGGTCAAGAACCAGCTCAAACATGCCCCGACCCTTAATGATGGCGTATGCCCACCACACACCTGTACTTCACTCTGTGTGAACTCTTGATGCAGTACGCTGAGCAGGGGTGTGGGTTGAGATGAGACTTTCATGGCAGAGTGTGATTTTGTCCAGCTTCCTCTCTTTTACTTTTCAACTGCTCCCTTTTCTTACAGGGTGGGGAGAAACAGCGGGTCTTCACTGGTATTGTTACCAGCTTGCATGACTACTTTGGGGTTGTGGATGAAGAGGTCTTTTTTCAGCTAAGGTAGGCTTGAGGTTGGTCCCCTACTGGAAATGCTTATTGGATTCCGTTCTGTCACCGTGCTGGGATTGCCCACCCCCCTCCCCAAAGCCATTGCTTTGCTGTTTTTGTGCAAGGTGTGGGAAATCTTGATGGAAAGGCCCCATGGGGCAGTCAGGGTGGCTTGGCCAGGGTCCCTCTCCTAACGGGGCCTCCTGGCTTGTGTGCTGGCAGTGTGGTGAAGGGCCGGCTGCCCCAGCTGGGTGAGAAGGTGCTGGTGAAGGCTGCATACAACCCAGGCCAGGCAGTGCCCTGGAATGCTGTCAAGGTGCAAACACTCTCCAATCAGGTATTCATCTCTCCTTAGCATGTGCATTGGAAAGGGGAGGGATGGAAGCCCCTGTGCCTGACAGCTGGGCAAAACCCTGACTTTTCTCAAGGGGGTGGGACTGCATCTTTCCAAGGTAGTGAGTGCCTCAACCATGGGGTCCCCTGAATTTCCTGGCTCCTGTTCTGCAGCCCCTACTGAAGTCCCCAGCACCTCCCCTTCTGCATGTAGCAGCCCTGGGCCAGAAGCAAGGGATCCTGGGAGCTCAGCCTCAGTTGATCTTCCAGCCTCACCGGATTCCCCCACTCTTTCCTCAGAAGCGTGAGTACGAGTGGCACTATTGTTGAGTGTGGCTTTATGGGGTAGTCTGGATCAATGGACTTTCAGGTTGTCGCTGAAAGTCCATTAGCATAGAGGTGGGTACTTCTGTGTACTGGAAGAAAGGTGGGTGATCTGGATAGGTGTTTAGGAATTTTTTTTTTTTTTGATGGGGTCTTGCTCTGTTGCCCAGGCTGGAGTGCAATGACCCAATCTTGGCTTGTTGCAACCTCCACCTCCTGGGTTCAAGCCATTCTCCTGGCCTCGGCCTCCTGAGTAGCTGGGACTACAGACATTCACCACCTCGCCTGGCTAATTTTTTGTATCTCTAGTAGAGACGGGGTTTCACCGTGTTTGCCACGCTAGTCTTGAACTCGCTGACTTCAAGTGATCCATCCGCATTATCCTCCCAAAGTGCTGGGATTACAGATTTGAGCTACTGCGCCCGGCTGGTTTTTAGGGTTTTTGAGTCACCAGTCATTTCCCTTCTGCAGCTCTGAGTCTCTTCCAGACATCCCACACACTTCACCTGAGCCACCTGAACAGATTTCCTGCCCGGGGCCCTCATGGACGGTTGGATCAGGGCCGAAGGTAAGAGGATGATGTCCCTTTTTTGGCCACTTGTTGACACTAACATTCTCTTCATTTTATTATTACTATTTTTTTGTGTTGGCCAGGAAGTGAAGCCAGGTCTACTGCTTGGAAGGTGGCTATGCTTACCACTAACATTCTCTGCCTGCAGCTAGATCCTAGTCCCTTTTCTCTGAAGTATGTGGACACACTGAAATGTATATAAAAATATTGGAATTTTATACAGTGGTTTAGCAAGTAGGGAGTTGATACAGTTCATCTTTGAAAATGTCATGTTGAGATATTTCTTAAATACTCTTTTGTTTCTAGTCCCTAAGTTGAGATGACAGGAATGGAAACTCAATAGTAACTTGTCAAAAGTAACATTGCAGTATCTCTTTTAGTTGTTTAAAATGTTCTTTTATAGACACTATTCTCATAAGTATGCTGTTAGAAGGTGTATATTGCACTCTGCCTTGGACATGCAGGTAGCTTTCTCAGCCATGTGTGGAGCAAGCATGGCTGATTTGGGCCTTTAGGGTATTCTGGTGATCCTGTCTCATCTGTAGCATTGGGGACCACCAGGAGCATGCTGTCCTGTCCTCTCTCTAGTTCACATGTTCCTTCCTCAGTCTCACTCTCCCTGAGTGTTTTGCTTATACCTCTAAAAGTTAAGCTCTAGCCTGATTTAAGACTTGTTCTAGTTCTGTCTTCATTTTAAACTTGTCATAGTGGAGAATTTTAGTATATGCAAGGTAAACAGAAAGGTATGAGGAACCTTATACCCATTACCCAGCTGCTTCAAGTATCAGCTACCATTCTTTTTCATCTCTACCTCCATCTACTCACTGCTCCTACTTGATTTTGTTAAGGTAAAAAAAATCTAAGGTGGAACTTACGTAGATTGAAATGCACAAATCTTGACAATTTTGACAAATGGGAAATCTCGTGTAACCCTTAACCCTATTTTTTTTTTTTTTTTTTTTTGAGACAAGGTCTTGCTCTGTCACGCAGAGTGGAGTGTGGTGGCGTGATCATGGCTCATTGCAGCCTTGATCTCTCTGGCACAAGCCATCTTCCTGCCTCGGCCTCCGGAGTAGCTGGGACTGCAGGTGTGCACCACCATGCTTGACTAATTTTTTAAAACGTTTTTTGTAAGGCTGGGTGCAGTGGCTCATGCCTATAAATCCCAGTGCTTTGGGAACCTATCTCTACAAAAAATAAGTAAATATTTATTTATTTTTGTGGGGGGCAGAGAAAGGGTTTTGCCATGTTGCCCAGGCTGGTTTCGAACTCCTGGGCTCAAGTGATCCTCCCACCTCAGCCTCCCAAAGCCCTGGGATTACAGGTGTGGGAATTCACCATTGTGAATTCTAACTAGGGGGAAGCTTTGGGATTGTTTGCCATGGGGTTTCCACTACTTGAAACCCTGTGTCCCATTCTCCATTGTAGACACCATATTCATAAGTATATAAGTATATCCAGTGGCTGGTATATGTTTTGCATTTACCCACTTCTCTTGTCCTGTGCATCTTCCTGGTCCTAAGTTTCCAAGGACCTTCTACCTCTCACATTGTGTGAGTTTATTAAAGGCTTCATTACAAAATCACAGCAGGTGCCTTCTGAGACAGCGTAGCCTGGGTGAAGCTCTGTGACTGCTGTGGACTTTCTGCTTTAGGGTTAATTTCAGGCTTTCTCTAGTCAGTTGCATTTGATTGTCCTGGATGTGCTGAGACCCATGCAAGGTCTGTTGTATTACTTTGGCCATTAGCTTCAGTGTCACAGCTTCTACAGAAAGGATGTACAGGTTGAGCATCCTAAATCCTAAAACCCAAAATACTCTCAAATCCAGAACTTTTGAGTGCTGACATGGCGCTCAAAGGAAATGTTTATTGGGCATTTCAGATTTGGAGTTTTGGATTTGGGATGCTCAGCCAGTAGGTATAATGCAAATATTGCAAAATCTGAAAAACATTCCAAACCCAGGACGCTTCTGGTCCTAAGCATTTCAGGTAAGGGATATTCAACCTATACCACCATTGGGAAGGAGATATTATATTAACATCGGTCAGTAGAGAGAATGTGCAGAGTGGGGCCAAGGGTGGTACAAAGTAGGTCATTCTGGGGGAGTAACTTTTATTTATTTAGTTTTGCAACTTTTATGAAGGACTCAACCACATTAATGTTTTGCATGGAAGCCAAGCTTTATTTTGAATTCCTGGCTTTGGGATGCAGAGAACAATGTCTTTATTGAGCAGCTACTGCTGAGCTGCGGTTTTTAGACAGGTGTACCCAGGTGGGCTCTGCTGCTGTGGGTCCTGAGAGGTCAACCCCTGGTGCTGCCTTATGACCTCCTGACAGTGTACAGGAAGGGGAGGAAAGTGGCCACACAGTGTACACCGTTGAGTGGATCATAACAGTTTAGCTAGAGGCCAATGGCATTACTGTGAGCTGGAAAGCTGTCACAGCGGCTTTGGCATGGGTCTTCTATTAGACACACGGGCTACTGACATCCCATCGGGGCTTGAGAATCAGGCCACTTTAGGATGCAGATGCTCATGCACATGGAAGTGACCCAGGCCAACAGAAAAGAACAGGCCTCATGATAAATCTGTTCAGCTTAGTCACTGGGGTGTGATGAATAGGGAAATGACCCAGGCAGGTCTAAAAGGCAGAACAGAAACCTTCCGGTAAATACAATCAACTCAGTTACCGAGGCACAGATAAATGACAGTTGATTTTATTTCTCTCATGTGATATGGGGGCTTTTCCCCTTATCAGTCTGGTACTTTATAATGAATGGTCTAAAGGTTTTTTCTTCTCAGCTATTTTTATTTATTGTACCCATATCTATTGCACTTACAATGTAGTTATAGTGTAATACTGTAGTGACTTATAAAAATGTGTAAAGCAGTACATGCTATTATATAAAATTAAAATAATAGAAATATGTAGGCCAGGTGCGGTGGCTCACACCTGTAATCCTAGCACTTTGGGAGGCTGAGGCAGGCAGATCACTTGAGGTCAGGAGTTCAAAACCAGCCTGGCCAAGATAGTGAAACCCCATTTCTACTAAAAAAAAAAATTAGCCGGGCATGGTGGTGGGTACCTGTATTCCCAGCTACTCGGGAGGCTGAGGCAGGAGAATTGCTTGAACCCGGGAGGCGGAAGTTGTAGTGAGCTGACATCACGCCACTGCACTCCTGCCTGGGCAACAGAGCGAGACTGTCTCAAAAAAAAAAAAAAAAGGAAAATCTCTTGCCACTCTTTTCTCCTGTGTTCTAGTTTAAATCTATACATGTGTATGCTTTTTGCAATTTTAATCTTAGACTTCAAATTATTTTTGTGTATTTATAAACAGTTTTCCATATTGCAGCATAATCCTGAGTGTTTTAATGGCTGCGTGATTGTTTTTATTTACTATAAAAATTTGGGTATTTGGTTTTTTACTCTGTTTATGCTGCTTCCTATTTTTTCACTATGTATAGCCTTTCTTCTTCTTCTTTTGAATTAACTTTCTTGGGACAAATTTTCAAGAGTGGAACTATTGGAGCAAATGATTTGAGTGTTTTTATGACTTTAATGTGTATTATTAAGGATTTGTAGCTGTCACTTTTTTTTTTTTTTTTTTTTTGGAGACAGAGTCTTGCTCTGTCGCCCAGGCTGGAGTGCAATGGCGTGATCTCGGCTCACTGCCACCTCCACCTCCCGGGTTCAAGTGATTCTCCTCTCTCAGCCTCCTGAGTAGCTAGGATTACAGACATGTGCAACCACACTTGGCTACTGTTTTGTATTTTTAGTAGAGACAGAGTTTCACTATGTTGGCCAGGCTGGTCTCGAACTCCTGACCTCAAGTGATCCGCCCACCTCGGCCTCCCTAAGTGCTGGGATTACAGGCACCTTGTAACTGTCTCTTCTAATAAACTTTATAGAATGCATAGCATGGATTCATATATGCATCCCTTGTTTTTAAAAGAGAAATGAGTTTTTTTCTCATTTCAAAAAAACATGTTAACTATAATTTATGAAGTGCAGAAAAATGGAAAATTATTTGTAAGCTTACTGGAGGCTTCCACCATTAATATTTTATTTCCTTTCAGTCTTCTAAAGTTGCTTTTGCAGTAGCTCAGGCCTACTGTGTATACAATGTTGCAGAGTGTGCTTTTTGCTTAACAGGAATGTTTTTCTATGTTATTAAAAGAGTGTAAATATCCATTTTAATATCTTTGTAACATTCTGTCATATGGCTGTTGGCATGGCTTATTTTTCCATGTATTGAATGTGAGGGATTGTGCTTGTTTCCAATTCTTTTGGTTCAGTATGTATTGAATACATATAACAATGTGATTTCTTACTGTTGGTGATGGGTCAACCTCTAGCGATGACTATGACTCCAAGAAACGCAAACAGCGGGCTGCTGGAGAGCCCTGGGGTGCTAAGAAGCCAAGGCATGACCTGCCTCCTTACCGGGTCCACCTCACTCCCTACACTGTGGACAGGTGAGCGGCGAGGCTGAGGTGGGCTGAGACTTGCTGCTGGTAATAGTTTCTCATGTAAATGAGATGGGGTCTATGCAAGTGCATATGTGTGTTCTCACAGCCTTTTCTTACAAAACAAAAAGCACATGGAAACCTGTTGTACATACTGTTTGGTGGTTTGCCTTTTCGCTGAATGTACTTTTGATTTTATTTCATATGAACATTTATTAGATCCAGTTTTTTTTTTTTTTTTTGGCAACTACACAGTATTCATTGAATGGATGAACATGATTTATTTAACCAGTTCTCCACTAGCACTCTATCCTAAATTTTCTTGGAATGAACATCCTTCTACCTACACCTGTGTATTTGTTGAGATCAGTTCCTAGAAATGGAGCAGCTGGCTCAAAGGCTTTGCTTTAAGCTTCCATAACTATTGCTAGTTCTCCCGAAGAGGCTGTGCCCATTCTGCTGCCACCAGTGGGGTATGGAATCCTTATTTCCCCATGCCTTTCCCAACACTGTTAGCTGACTTTTTCATCTTTGTCTAGTTGGTGACACATGATAATGTGATTTGCATTTCTTTAATTATAAGTGAGATTGAGCATATTTTCATGGGCTTTTAATTCTTATGTATTTCTCTTAAGAACCTATTATGTCAATTTTCTGTTTTAGGCTTTTGAACTTTTTGTTACTGATTTGTAAGTTCTTTTATATTAAGGCAGTGATCCATTTCTTTGTCCTGTATTATAAGTGTTTTCTTTTTTCCCTTTCCTAGTTTGACTTTTGCCATCTAGAGGTTGTAAGTTAAGTGGTCAGATCTGATCTAGCTTTCTTGAGAGGTGCCTTACTTCAAAAGTTCTTTCTCAGACTAAAAAAAATTTGCCCATTTTTTAAACTCTTTGATGGTTTCATTTGTAATTTTTAGTGTTTGCTCAGTCTGGATTCCCTTGTTGTCTTCCTGTAGCCCCGTCTGTGACTTTCTAGAACTCCAGCGTCGTTACCGCAGCCTCCTGGTCCCCTCAGATTTTCTGTCCGTGCATCTGAGTTGGCTGTCAGCCTTCCCTCTGAGCCAACCCTTTTCCCTCCATCACCCGAGCCGGATCCAGGTCTCTTCTGAAAAGGAGGCAGCTCCAGATGCTGGTGCTGAGCCCATCCCTGCAGACAGTGACCCCGCTTATAGTTCCAAGGTAAGCTGACAGGTGTCTGTCACTTAACCTGATTTCTGGAGGCTGAAGGCAGGTCTGAGTGTCTCCTCCTGCACAGGTACTACTGCTCTCTTCCCCGGGGTTGGAGGAATTGTATCGTTGTTGCATGCTCTTTGTGGATGACATGGCTGAGCCAAGGGAGACGCCAGAGCATCCTCTGAAGCAGATAAAGGTAAGAGCTGGAGGGCAGGAGGAGATGCATTCACTGGTAATGTCCAGAACCTGTCATGTTTTGAGTGCTTGGCTCCTGTTCCTGAATGCACAGAAACGAGGCATCTCGGAGCCGAATGCCCCTCATTTTACCCAGGAGGAAGGTACAGCTCAGAGCTGTTCTGACTAGTCAGAGAGAGCTAGGTGGCTGGCTCATGTTAGCAGATAGAGACCTCACTGTGTGATGGACTTCCCCACTTCCTGCTCCCTTCATCTTGATGCGCGGCAGCCTTGCCCTGCAGTGGGAGACCCAGGTAACGGAGTTTTTTGTTTCGTATCCCTGATCTCTTTTTGCAGTTTTTGCTGGGCAGAAAAGAAGAAGAGGCAGTGCTGGTTGGGGGTGAATGGTCTCCTTCCCTGGATGGCCTCGACCCCCAGGCTGACCCACAGGTGCTGGTGCGCACCGCCATCCGCTGTGCGCAGGCCCAGACCGGCATTGACTTGAGTGGCTGCACCAAGTGGTGAGTGGGCTTCCTGAGCCTCGGCTGTACCAACCCAGCAGGTTGGGGAGGTTTTGTTGGGGAGGCCCAGTCCCTGCCCCTTTCTGCTGGTTAGCTCTCTTCTGCCCCCTAGTCCCGCTCCTGCCCCCTCTGCTGCCTCAGGCTAGGGTGGGGTGTATGCCAAAAGCCGGCTGAGCCCCAGGCTGCACTTGAGACCCTCAAGTTGTCCTCACACCTTGTAGGGTGCTTGTATGGTTGCGGCCTCCCCATGACCATTTCTTGAGGACTTGGTCTGTAGCTTTGCTGTTGTGTTTTCAAAGCTTGGCTCGCAGTATGTGCTGATTGAGTGCTGACTGGAAACCGAAGCCCTTGCCTGTGAATGTGGTGTCTGCGTGGAGTTGTCAGTAACGAAGTTGGTACTTCCTTTTGCTATATGTAGGTGGCGCTTTGCCGAGTTTCAGTACCTGCAGCCGGGACCCCCCCGGCGGCTCCAGACAGTGGTGGTGTACCTGCCGGACGTCTGGACCATCATGCCTACTTTGGAGGAGTGGGAGGCCCTGTGCCAGCAGAAAGCTGCAGAGGCAGCTCCTTCGACCCAGGAGGTACTAGGGGTAAGGCTGTGCCTTAGCCAGCAGCGGGAGATATAGGTGGCCTGATCCTGGGACCCAGAGGGTCTCATCTTGGCTATTGTCACAGGAAATGGAGCCTACTGAACAGGCACCGGACACCTTGGAGCAAGCAGCAGACACTTCTAGACGGAATGCAGAAACTTCAGAGGCCAGCACACAGCAGGAAACGGACACTGATCTCCCAGAGGCCCCTCCACCCCCGCTAGAACCTGCTGTCATTGCACGCCCTGGCTGTGTGAACCTGTCCCTCCATGGGATTGTGGAGGATCGGAGGCCAAAAGAAAGGATCTCTTTTGAGGCAGGTGTCAGAGTCTTGGGGAGGCTATGGGCTGGGATCTGTGGGCCTTGAACAGTCTTTCTTCCTGATGCTCATGGACCGTGCCACCTCCCCGTCAGGTGATGGTGCTGGCTGAGCTGTTTCTGGAGATGCTCCAGAGGGATTTTGGCTATAGGGTTTATAAGATGCTGCTGAGCCTTCCTGAAAAGGTCGTGTCCCCACCTGAACCTGAGAAGGAGGAGGCGGCCAAGGAGGAAGCCACCAAGGAGGAAGAAGCCATCAAAGAGGAGGTGGTCAAGGAGCCCAAGGATGAGGCACAGAATGAGGGCCCGGCTGCCGAGTCAGAGCCCCCACTGGTGAGTACCCTGCCACCTCAGGCTGTCGTAGTGCTTACCATGACCATGCATCTTCACCCTGGGCTCTGAGTGCTTCCTGTGCCCTAGCTCATTCCCCACTCCCTTGCTCAGCACGCACTGAGGCCGCACAGCTAGTAAGTGGCACACCTAGTGGAAGGGAAGGTGGCGCAGAGGAGTGCAGGGAGCATGGCTGAGGAGCCTGACAGCATAGAAACCCCAGTCACTGAGAATCCTTAGCAGAGTGGGGTGCTTTGATTGTCTGATGGTTAACTAGAAAATATTGTAGGCGGGGTGTAATCCCAGCACTTTGGGAGGCCAAGGCAGGCAGATCACGAGGTCAGGAGTTTGAGACCAGCCTGGCCAATATGGTAAAACCCTGTATCTACTAAAAATACAGAAATTAGCTGGGCGTGGTGGTGCATGTCTGTATTCTTAGCTACTCAGGAGGCTGAGGCAGGAGAATCCTTGAACCAAGGGAGGTGGAGGTTGCAGTGAGCCGAGGTCGTGCCACTGCACTCCGCCCTGGGTGAGAGAGCAAGACTCTCTTGAAAAAAAGTAAACAATAAAATTTGTAAACCTTTTCTAAAATACTAGTCTTTTTTTTTTCTTTGAGATGGAGTCTTGCTCTGTCACCCAGGCTGGAGTGCAGTGGCGCAACCTCGGCTCACTGCAACCTCTGCCTCCCAGGTTCAAGCGGTTCTCCTGCCTCAGCCTCTTGAGTAGCCGAGATCATAGGCACCCACCACCATGCCTGGCTAAGTTTTGTATTTTTGTAGAGATGGGGTTTCACCATGTTGGCCTGGCTGGTCTTGAACTCCTGACCTCAGGAGTGCTGGGATTACAGGCGTGAGCCACCGTGCCCAGCTGTTTTTTGTTTAAATACTATCAAATAAATGTAATTTCTTGTGGGACCAAGATCAACTCCTGAGGGAAAAAGCCCAGGTGTCTGGTGATGCCCTGGTATGCTCTGAATTCCACTTAATGAAATTAAATACATGAAATGAGGTGGTGTCTAGAGCCCTCCATACAGTGCCTGGGGCATACTTATTACTCAGGTGTCAGCCATGATTACTATTGGTAATTACGGTAACTGCCTTCCTTCTAATCACCTTCGTCTGCCTCCCTAGAAGGAGGATGGGCTTTTGCCCAAACCACCCTCTTCTGGGGGAGAGGAAGAAGAAAAACCCCGGGGCGAGGCTTCCGAGGACCTGTGTGAGATGGCCCTGGACCCAGAACTGTTGCTTCTGAGGGATGATGGAGAGGAGGAGTTTGGTATGTTGAGTGGTGAGAGGGGAGCTCGCAGGCTCGGGATGTGGCTTTCCACCTGTGGCCAAGCTGGTTTTAATTTTTGGACTGTGGAGCTGGATGGGCCCTGCTCTCCATTTATTTTGGGCTTTCTGTAGCAGGAGCAAAGCTGGAGGATTCGGAGGTCCGGTCCGTTGCCTCAAACCAGTCAGAGATGGAATTCTCTTCACTTCAGGACATGGTGAGGCCTCTTCTCCACCTCTCTGGGCCTTAGTGGTGGTGAGGCTTGGCAAGGCCTTCGGCACACTCCTGGGAGAAGGATACTTACCAGTGATTTCCTTTCTTGATGGACCCAACACACAGTGTGGTCCTTGGCTCATGGAAGGACACGTTCATAGGCTCCAGGAGAACATTTCAGTGTCTGTCAGGGTGAATGGGAGAGAGGTATTTGATCCTCTCCTGAGAGAGGAGCACAGGAGCTTTTGTGAAAGTGCCCCAGAGAGGAAGGCTGGCTTGGGTGTGATGAACATCAGCCAGGCTGCTTGATGTTTTGTGTTTTAGAGACGGGGTCTCGCTATGTTGCCCAGGCTGGAGCACAGTGGTTGACAGGCATGAGCATAGTGCACCGCAGCTTCGAACTCCTGGGTTCAAGTGATTCTCCTGCCTTAGCCTCCCCAGTAGCAGAGACTTTAGGCATGCATTACTGCATGTGGCCCGAGCCACTGGATTCTGAACAGGCTGAATCCTGGGCGATAGAGCCACTGAGGGAACTATTTGAAAATCCTGCTCATCTTTGTTTTCTTTGCAGCCCAAGGAGCTGGATCCCTCTGCTGTGCTCCCCTTGGACTGTCTGCTTGCTTTTGTGTTCTTTGATGCCAACTGGTGTGGCTACTTGCACCGGCGAGACTTGGAGAGGATCCTCCTTACCCTTGGGATCCGGCTTAGTGCAGAGCAGGTACCTTCTTTCTTCTGCCTCAGCACATGGGCACAGGCCTGCACTTACTCCTGCTCCAGGTTCCTGCCCATGGCCAGGGTCGGGGACTGGGCCTTCTGGTCAGCAGGTGTCTGGGGGTGTGTTTTCTGCAGGCCAAGCAGCTGGTCAGCAGGGTGGTGACCCAGAACATCTGCCAGTACCGGAGCCTTCAGTATAGCCGCCAGGAGGGCCTGGATGGTGGCCTTCCCGAGGAGGTGCTCTTTGGTATGTCCTGAGCCCTGCAGCCTTCCTGGGCACGGGTAGGGCAGGCTGCCCTCTCCGGAGACCCCATCCTGCAATCTTTTTCATGGTTCCCTCTAGGAAACCTGGACCTGCTGCCCCCTTCTGGGAAGAGCACGAAGCCAGGTGCCGCCCCTACGGAACACAAAGCCTTGGTGTCCCACAATGGCAGCCTGATCAACGTGGGGAGCCTGCTGCAGCGCGCGGAACAGCAGGACAGCGGCCGGCTCTACCTAGAGAACAAGATCCACACACTGGAGCTGAAGCTGGGTGAGGGCCTGGGGCTGCATCCACCACGGGGGCATGTGCAGACCAGTAGGGAACCCGTTGCTTAGGCTCAGGCCCTGCCCTATGCTCTGGGCCTTGATGGAGCAGCCGTCCCTCTGTTTCCTCCTCCACCTCGCAGAGGAGAGCCATAACCGTTTCTCAGCCACTGAAGTAACGAATAAGACTCTGGCGGCAGAGATGCAGGAGCTGCGAGCCCGGCTGGCGGAGGCTGAGGAGACCGCTCGGATGGCGGAGCGACAGAAGAGCCAGCTCCAGCGGCTGCTGCAGGAGCTCCGCAGGCGCCTGACCCCCCTGCAGCTGGAGATCCAGCGGGTGGTGGAAAAGGTAAGGTGGGAGTGGACCAGGAGGCAGCACAGCTCCTTTCCCTGAGCTCCAGAAACCCCTGGAAGGGTGCTTGCCCCTATGTCCGGAGTGACCAGAGGGCCAGCAGGCACCAGCTTCTTCCTTCCGTCGCTTGCCAGGCTGTGTGCCCCTGGTTGCAGGTTCTCTGGGAATTGAGCAGTCAGCAGTGTGCAGCGGGAGCTTCCCAGCAGGAGACAGTCCGCAGTCCTCAGATCGCCTTGCCAGGCCTGATTCTGGGTACATGTTTCAAACAGGCTGACAGCTGGGTGGAGAAAGAGGAGCCGGCACCTAGCAACTGACGGCCTCACACAGAACTGCCATCCTGTGAGGGCAGCGGTGGCGCTCGGCAAAGTTGGAGCCCTTGCGGTACCAGAAAGCAGCGGGAGCGAGACCTGGGAGCCAGGGCAGGGGTGGCTGACCCCATGCTCAGCCTCTAGGGGACGGCAGGCCATCAGGCTGGGGGCTGTGCTATATGGGATGGATGTGTGAGGAACCCCGGTTCCAGTTAACAACTAAATACAACATCTTTTGCACCCCTAGAATGTCATATTGCCCTCAACCTTGGTATTTCTCCTGGGGCCCTTTTAGTCTTGTGCTGACTTTCTCCTGTCCTTTTCCAGTTTAGAATAAGACAGGGGAGAAAAAGGCTTTTCAAGTGTGTGACAAGGTCTGATGTCAGTGAACTGAACTGAAGAGACAGACGTGGAGCCTGGCTGGGGCTAAGCAACCCCTCCTCCGGATGGCACAGGCTCTGCTAGGTTCCAGATGCAGGCTCCTGGGGGAAGGGTCTCCCTTGGCCATCACGGGAATGGAGTCCATGCTAGAAAGTGCTCAGTGTTGGGCTGGGTTTGCCAATAGAACACTGTGTTCCAGTCACCCCAGATTTGCCAGAAGAAACCAGCACCTCTTTCCCGTGGCTCCTGTGTTCAGAATGTGGTATTGGCTCTGGCCCAGCCTTCTCCCCTGTTACCCATAATTCTTGCCTCTTTCCATAATCCGTGGTTTCAGTTTGACTTTGTATATAAAGTTGGTTTTTTTTTTTTTTTTTTGGCTTGTTTTTTAAATAAACCAAAGTCAAAAACAAACCGAGCGTGTCCTCCACAGCTCTTCCTACTCCTCTCCTAGGCTTGCGTGCGTGCCCTTCCGCCCAGCATCTCTGCTGGACCACGGTGCAGTTCACTCCAAAAGGTGGGGCAGGGCCGGGGAGGCACACACAGACCCCTGCGTGCTGGGCTGCCTGCTGGAGGGTGCTGCTGTGCAGCGGAGGGCAGCAGGCCCTGGAAGAGAATTTCCCCTGCTCGCCCTAAGTTATAACAATACCATGTGCACATTTCATTGAAAACTTTACTTGAAAAAATAAAATTCCAAATACTCAGGTGAGACACAAACCCACTGTTTTGCTTTGAGACCTGCGAATTCTTGTGGGACATTCTGTGTGGTGGGACAGTTCCACTGACAGTTTGAGGTCCCGAGGTAACAGTTCTCAGTGACCTCGGGAACCCCAATGACTTGGGTCCCAAAGTCACGAGGGTAGCTTTTGTCTTGCTGGGAAGCTGGCTGAGGGCCTGCCAGGGTGGAGGAACAGCTCTCCTGGGCAGGGTTCAGGGCCTCTCCCAGAAAAAAGAGGCTTTTAAGTGAAAAGGCAACGAGGGGCCAGAGGGCTCCCCAGGATGGGTCTTTTGGAGGTAGATTTGATGCCCACAATGCATGCAGGGCTAAGACCCCCAACTGAGCCGACAAAGCCCATGGCTTCAGAAGGGCTGCAGCTTGCTCAGGCCATGGGCCAGGATGCATGCTGGACGGTTTTCCAAATAAAAAAGCCCCAAGGGTTTGTCTACACTGCTTACCTGCTGGGGCTGTGAGTGGGGAGATGGCGGCCTGTCTAGGGATCCTGGTGCCAGGCTCAGGAAGAGTCACTCATTGCAAAGGGCCGGCAAGTGAACCAGGGCCACCTCTGTCCCCAGCCTGTGAGAGGAGCAGTTAGCCCTGAGAAGGGCAAGGACGAGCGAGGCTGACCGTGTCACAGGAGTCGTCCAAGAGTGACGGGGATTCAGTCATCGGCCACAATGGAGAGGGCCCGGAGCTCACTGAGTTTGGCCTCGTTCTCCCGCTCCCGCTGCTCATCGGAGTGGCCTGGCTGGTCAAGCTGCTGGGTCAGGTCTCCAAAGATCTTGTGCATTTCCGAGTAGTACACAACCTGGGGGAGGCGGCGGGTTGGCACATGCTGGCTCCAGGAAACCATGTGCTTCAGAGGGTGAGAGGCTCACACTCCTCTGCTACCCCCTGCCCTCACCCCTCTGGAGCTGTGTAGCAGTGTGCCTTTGGGAATGTGCAGGGCATGGAAAGGCTCTAGCTAAGACTGAACCAAAAGGAGCCGGGGAGCAACAGGGCCTCAGTGGCTGCAGGTGGAGGTGCCCCTGCTTTGGGCGACTGGTTTCCCCAGCAGCAGGTGCAGGAAGGCATGGGCCTCCTAGGGCAACTGTGGGATGTTGGGCACCATGACGAGTTTTACTGCTTTTTGTAAGCTAGGGGAGAACCCACGGCTTTTGTCCATGGCAGAAAGAGGGTATGGTAGACTGGTGGCTCCCAAAGCCCTAAGCCAGCTTTAGAAGCACAGGCGAGAAAGGGGATGCCCGTCTAGCCTTCCATTCCCTCCCAACTTGCATCCCACCCTTGCTCATGGCCCAAGCTGTGTGGCCAAGGGGACAGCTCAGAGGCCAGGTTCACTCCCTCTAGGGAGGCACCAGAACCGGGGTGGGAAGGGACACAGGGACGAGGGTGGGGCAGGTGGAGGAATGGGGAGGCCTGTCAGTTCTCACAAGGGCTTTTCCACAGACAACAGGGGCCACTTCTGCCTCAGTTTCTATCTCATGACCCAATGAACACATGCAGTTTCCTGAAAGCTTCCACACTTTGCACTCTAGACACAAGGAGGAGCTCTAGACACTAAGGGGACCTTGTGGGAAATGCCAGGTGGGGCAGGGACCCACGGCTGACACTTCTGAGGCGAGATTTCTGCTGGCCGACGGGGAGCTAAAGTGAGCTGGTCTCAACACTGCTGTCACCTCTGGGCTGGGGGTGGGCTGCCCTACCCGCCGCTCCCTGCCCAAGCCACTGCGCACTGAGTCACCGGGGATGCTCACTTCTCCATGACTAATGGCAGCCGGGCGGGCGAGGAGGAGGCTGGGGCCCAGGAGGCAGTCAACAGCCCCCAGCAATGCTGCCTGGTTACAGGGCATCCCTGGCCTCCCATCTGCTCCAACCTGGGCATGCGGGAGCCTGGCACCCTGTGGCTTCCTCCTGTGAGCAACAGGAGGGAGGGTGTAGGGCAGCACCTAGGTGACAGTAAGGAAGGGGCAGGGCCAGGTCTCCCGTGAACCCAATGGGGCGGCTGAAGGGAGCCCTCACTGCAGCAGCAAGTGTCGGGAGAAGTCCCCACCCCTCCTGCATAAGGCTCTAGGTCTCATGCTGCCTACAGATGGCACAGGCCCAAGTACGTGGGTCACTGACAAGGCCCAGCCCTAGCATGAACCCTGCTCAGGCGTCCTGATTGGGGTGGGTGGCCACCCTGACTTTGGCCCGGCAGGGTGGGTGTGCGGGCCAGGGCTTCGTGGCTGTGACTGCGGGGCCTGCAGGGAACGGCCACTGGAGGGCGCCAAATGCCCACCCAGGTGGCGCAGAGTCTGCGGCTCAGGGACCTGGTGCAGATGGCTGCTAAGGGTGTTGGGGTACTGAGGCTGTCGCTGAGTGCGAGCCATCAACAGGGTCCTGTGTGGAAGGGACCCGCTTCTGGCATGGGTGCCCACCCTTTTCTATTTTGCCAGTTGGGGGAACAATCCTTGCTAAAGGCTTGAAGATGGAGGAGGGTGAGGGGCGTGGGAGCCACAGGTGCTGCCACTCCGTGTCCTCCCATCCCCGAGTGGAAGGGGACACTGGGGCCTGGCCTGTGTCTGACCCCCAGTGGCGCCTCCATGCCTCCAGGCCTGCCTTTCCACCCCAGGGCCCTAGCAGCAGCCCTGAGTGTGGCTCTCCCCAGGGCTCTGGCACCCCTTCCCTAGTGGCTCCAAGGCAGGACTCCTGCCGTTTCCTGCTAAAAAGAAGACTGGCTCAGGGTGGGTAGGGGAGGGGAGCTGAGTCCTCAGAATAGGCCTCCACTCTCCAGATCCCTTTCTCCTCAGCATCACCCCGGGTCAAGAACCTGCACACCTGAGGGTGCGGGGCAGAGGGGCTACTTAGAGTGAAATGCAGAGAGATCCAGGGAGGAACTGCCGGACAAAAGGGAATCTCGGCCATGCCTGCTCTGGGATTCACCAGAGCAACGTGAGGACTCTAGCAGCAGACAGGGCTCCCAAGTTGCCGAGCCAGGGACTCTGGTACTGGAATGAATTCCTTCGGGGCCGTGCCTGGGGTGGGTGCCCTGTCTTTGTGGAGAATGGCTAAGCCACCCTTCCAGCGTGGGTAACAGGGAGTGGCATGAGCTATGTCCACCCAGGGGAAGAGCGCCTGGGCCTCACCTGTGCTCGGATGAGGGACTCAAAGCTGGGCTGGAAGTAGTCAAGGCGGCTGCCGTAGAAGCGCGGCATCTCCTCCAGCAGCTGCCTGTTCTTGGCCTCGAAGTCCTCCCGCACAGGCCGCAGCTCCTCTCGCGCCTGGGGAACAAGGCCCTGGCTGTCAAAGCTCTGTCTCATGCTGGGTGTGGGATATGGGATGGGTGGCGTGGGGACGGCTAGTGTCTTGGTCCTGGTGTCCCCAGGTGAAGGGAGGGACTTACCACAGGTGACCACAATGGCCCATCTGTCCAGCCCCTGCCTGCCTGTCTCCCCTGGTACCTGGTGGAGCTTGGCCAGCACTGGCCCCGTCTTCTCCTTTTCCTCATACTTCTCCACCTTGGCCTGCAGCCTCCTGTAGTCCTGCAAGGCCTGTTCCCGCCGCTTCACCGCCATGTTGAGGCTCGGGAAGACGCTGCCGAACCTGTGGGACAAGCTGGCTGGAGATGGGCCCGCTCTTGGAGGGGCAGCCTAGTCAGCACTCACTTTTCCATAAATGTGCCCTGAGCACCTACTAAGTGCCAGACCCTGCTCTAGGTCTTGGGGAGTTCACCGTGAACAAGACAGATGAGGCCCTGTGCCCCGGAGCTTGTGCGAAAGCAGACAATGTCGTGGGGTGAGGGCAGATGAGAGGCGGCGGGGCTGTGGGCCAGGTCCCGGGAGTCCGGCAGCACAGGGTGGCCCAGGAATGAAAGGTGCCCTGACCTCCACCTCCTGTGAGTTTTATCACACAATGGACTAGAGAATTGTGGGGAAGGTGCCTTGAAGTCATCTGGCCAAGACCTCACTTTTAAAAAGGAGGGAAACTGAGGACAGAGAGATGACCTATGACTCAGCCAAGGTCACCACTGGGCAGAGAAGGTCTAGAAGACAACACAGGTGTCCATGTTCTCTGTCTGGCACCCTTTCCAGCCCTCACAGTGCCACTGGCAGGTGGCAGAACTGAAATCTGAACTCAGTCCTGGCCCAGGGCATCTTCTCCTTCAAGGGCTCCTTGGCAACACGAAAGCAGCAGAAATCCTATGGTTCTGCCACTGGAACAGCCAAAGTGTCAACCAGCTGCTTCAGGAAAATGGCCCGAGGACCTCCTACTACCCCACCGTGACTAGAGGACCGCATGGGAGACTCAGAAGAGGGGCCCCAGAGAGAGCAGCAGTGGATGTTGTGGTGCTGCAGGTCCACACGGGCCTCATCTTTGTGACCCATGTGGCCTCTAGTGACCAGAGCAGTGCTCTCCTAAGGCTCTCGCTGCTGCTGCTGCTAGAGGGCTGGCCCTTGGCACGATGGCAGGGGGCGTCTACCAGGCAAGCCAGAGACCCTGAGTGCCCGGGATCTGGCTGTGCAGCCCAGGGAGCTTGTGACTCTGTGGCCATGCGGAGGTGACCCAGGACCAGAAGAGTTGGTTCCTCCTGGAGGTTTTTATGGGAACCCAGAGAGGAGGAAAGACGAGGGAGGGCAGGAGGCAGTCACTGAAGCTTGGGTCAGCCTCTCACAGGCGCTCAGAGACTCACTGTCAGGTTCCAGGAGCTCAGGCACCACACAGAGCAGGACTTCCCAGATCTGCCTCTCAAAGGGCATGACCAAGAATCTGGTTTACAGACAGAGTCTTGCTCTCTCACCCAGGCTGGAGTGCAGTGGTGTGATCTCTGCTCACTGCAGCCTCTGCCTCCCGGGTTCCAGTGATTCTCATGCCTCAGCCTCCCAAGGAGCTGGGATTACAGGCGTGCGCCACTACGCCCAGCTAATTTTTGTATTTTTAGGAGAGACAGGGTTTCACCATGTTGGCCAGGCTGGTCTTCAACTCCTGACCTTGAGTGATCCACCCGCCTCGGCCTCCCAAAGTGCTAGGATTACAGGCATAAGCCATCGCGGACGGCCTGGTTTTAAAAAGCCTCACAAATCAGGTGTCCATTTGAGGTAACAGTTTTGCCAGAGAATAAGTGGATATAAACTTTACCAAAGCATTAAATGCCCCAAACTAAGTCACAGACCCAGGGGCAGATTTTGATGAAACAAAGGGCTTATCCCCAAGACAGGCTACTAACATGAATCCTCCACCTCAACAGTGTCCGTAACTAACTCCCTGTCTAACAAGGTGCTAAGTGGGTGAAGCCACCAAAGCCCCCTGAATCCTCACCCGTGCCCTTAGACAGTAATCAAACCAGCATCTGACCAACTTGCTGGGCAGAAGCCATGGGCCTCCCAGCACTGTGCAGAGAACGCAGGCCCCTCAGCACTACGGAACTGGGGGGTGGGAAGCAGACACCACCAGGACGCATGGTCACCCATGGCGTGGGCTGGAGTGAGACCGCTGGGAGGAGCTAGGCTTGATGCTTTTGCCCAGGGCAGCTGCGTGGTGGAGCTGCAGCTGCTGGGGAGCCCCGCCCCCTTCCTGGGCAGCTGAGAGGCACGTGCTCTGGCAGCAGGTGCAGCTGGGCCTGAGAGGATACCAGGCCACCTCTCCCACCACCCCAAATGGCCAAGGGACCACCGGCAGCCACCCCGGTCCTCGCCCTATCCTTGTGTTAGAAGCCACCTGCTGCTTGGATGGTCCCAGTGCCTGGGCCTTGTGGGTGCCTGGGAGCTGCCGGGTGGGTGCAGGCACTGGGACAGGGCATGGATGAGAGGCAGGCAGGAGGCAGCAGGTGGAGAGCTCTCTGGCCCTGGCCTCAATCCCACCACCCTGAGCTCACACCCTCAGGAAGGAGGGCATCACAGTGTCAAGCCATGTGTGCGCAAGGCGCCTTCCACAGCGCGGGATGGGAGGAGCCGCATGCTCGTTGCTCCAGCAGCCTGACCCCCCACATCCCCTGCGGCACTCTCATAGCCTCCTTCCCACAGCTGTCGGCTGGGGCTTCTTGTTTCCTGGGCCAGAGTCAGAGCCACCAGGAGCACTGACTACAGGGGAGTGCCGAGCAGGGGTGGGGGAGGCTGGGTTACAGAGCTCCTCGAGGGATGGGGTGGTGGTATCTCCAGGTAGCTACCTGGCTGCATGGGTTCCTGCCAGCCCCCTGTAACCAAGACCACCTGCCTCTGCAGGAGACGTGGCTGCAGTTCACCTGCATTGTCCGCTTTCGCACAAGCTCCAGGGGACAGGGCCTCATCTGTCTTGTTCCTACCCCTGTGGGAAGAGCACGTCTTCACCGTGAAAACCTGTTTCCCATGACAGCACCCCTCAGTCACCAAGAGGCTCTGCCTGCTCAGGCCAGTGGAGGTGACTGCTGATAAATTACCACTGCGGTGGGGGGGAGGTTGGGTCCTGGGATTGGGATTCCCTAGGGGTAGGGACAAGTGTCACACCCTTCTACATTCAGGGGGACTCACATCAGTCAGGGCAGGGCGCAGCTTGTGCCGAGGTGGCTGAAGAGTGGGGGACCAGGACTCTGTCACATCTGCCCTGGTCACCGACCCATTGAGGCCCCATCTCCCTGTTTTCTACTTCTTAGCAACAGAACAGACTTTGCCAAAGCCTCGGGGTGGACAGTGGACGTGCGATGGTGCTGTGTGGGACCTCAGGTCAGGGCTCAGGGTGCTGGCAGGGGAAGTGGAGACATGCACAGGCTGGGCCCCTGTGGCAGCCCCTCCCAGATATGCCCCTGGGACCCCACAGAGGCCCTGCTGACTCTACCCAACCACATTGGGGGCGGGGGGGCCTCTCCCCAGGCGTGAAGCCAGGACCCAGGCTCCACTCTGCTGTCCTAGCGCACTTCACCCCTCCTCTCTCCCTGCCCACCTCAGCCCACCAAAACCTCTCCCGCTCCTAGGCGCTGACTGTCCCATTCTGAGAAGTCAGTTTGGCTCTCTCCTTCCACATGTGAGGAAACAGCCTCTGAGGCCTGCTGGGGCAGGTGCGACAGCCCACTCAGCACGCCCCGCTCCATGGTCCTGCGCCACGCCTGGCCGCTGACCCGAGAACACGCCGTGGCTTTCCACTAGACTGTAAGCTACTGAAGTCTGTTTTACATTTATCCTCAAAGAAGGGGGCCAGGCTAGGCCCAGGCCAGTGATCAAAGAATTACCCATGATCACTGCCCAATTCTTGTCTGTCCTAAGGCTCAATATCAAACTCACTCCCCTGGGGATGGGAGGGGCGAAGAGGAGCAGGAGAGGGAAAGGGAGCGAGGCCGGCTGGGAGGTGGGCTGGGCGCAGCCAGCACTGGTGGGGAATGCCTGCCATGCCTTGGTCTGTACCCACGCAGCCAGGAGCTTCCACCCACCAGGAAAGGGAAATTGAAAGCATCCCCATCCGACATGTGAATGCGGCCCAGAGACTGGGGATTAGAGGCCGAGCCCCTGCAGGGAGGCCGGGGGCGGTGGGGTGGCCATGTGGCCATGATCTTCATCAGAGGACAGGAAAGCTGGAGTTTCCTGTTTCCGGTGCTGGGGTCCCTGGGAGCTTCTCTTCTGGCAAGAGGAAGCCAATGGGAGGAGGCTGTAGGCTGTGCAGTTTTATGTGGTTGGGGGAGATCATATGTCAGCTGTGGGGACGCAGGGAGAAGCCAGCCAGGCAGGCCTGAGGGCTCATGCAGAGGTCAGCGGATCTGCTGCGGAGATGTGCGCCCCCTCTGCCACGCCCCCACCTTCCTGGCAGGTGGTGGGCCACCAGAGTGGTGGGAAGTGGCTGGGGTTTCTCTCCATTTGGGCTTCAAAAGCCAGGAATCAGATTTCAAGGGCGCCTTGTTGATACTGAAATTGAGGTGGGAGTCAGTTCCCCAGTTCTCTGAGTCCCTGCCTCACTCTGCCAGCCATGGGTGCCTGTAGCAGCCTCTGTGTCCGTCTCTGGGACCCGTGTGGCCCTGGCACAGAAGAGCCCTCTGTGGGCAGGGTCTGCTCAGCCTGCGTCCTTCCCAACCAGCCCTGAACAGTCTATCCTGAAGCCGAGGACCAAAACCCACAGCCACGGAGCTCTCTCTGCACCCCAGCTCCCTATGCAACCCTGTGGCTTGGGGCTGCACCGTTACCAGTAGGCAGGGGGTGGTGGATGCCCACTCTGGGGAGGCTGGGGGGCCAGGGCCGGAGCGGGAGGCACAGTCCCTTCCCTCCCTGCCTTCTCTGAGCCTCCATGGTCCTGGTGTAGAAACAAGAGCTTGCTAGGGTCTGGGGGCCTTTTCTTAACCCTAAACTTCAGGTCTGCACAGTCAACGAACAGCTCAGCAATCCCAAACACCAGGGGCTGCAGGATCAAAAACTGCTCCCCTCATTGCCCTCTGGGCCCTGGGCCAGGCCAGTGATAATTAGGCAGAGCCTCATGACCCGGCCCTGGCAAGTCACTGCCCGGGACCACCGCAGAAGAGGCAACAAAGTGCAGCTGGGCGAGCACGAGCTTTCTAGGTCACAGCCTGCTCGTGAGAGGCCAGGGAAGATGAAGTGATTCCGGGCTTCAAGGCACGGCTCTGCCTGTTCCCCGCCCTGGGGACCGAGGGAATAGGCCTGTCTGATCGCTGACCAGGGCCTGCCCAACAGAAGATGAGTCTCACAGAAGCATTCCTGACCCCAACAGGTCACAAGCTAGGGAACCTTCCCGGGCCAGACCCCGCTGCCGCGCCCCTCCCCGTGTGCGGCCACCCCCACATTTCCAAAGCTGAGTGCTGCAGGCAGCTGCTCTCCCAATCCAGCGGGGCAAGATGAAAGGCCTTGCTCATGTCCACTGAGGGCTGGCCAAGATCTCTGCTAGCTCCATTCAGCAAGCCCCGGCCCAGTGGCTCTCAATCAGGAGGAAGCGGTCAAATGACCACCAGAGCAGCGGCGGTTGCTGGGTGGGGTGGGGGGGGCGGTGGCAGGGGTACCCTGAGCTCACCTGGGCCATGCGGGTGCTCTGGAGCCCCCAGGAGCATGGATGCTTAGGCCACAGGTCACAGAGCTGACGTCCCCACTCAGTTTCCCGTCAGGCCCCATGGGAATCTGGGGACAGGCAGCTAGAAATCCTGTTCAGTTCCCAAGTGGTTGTTGACCTGCCTCTCCCATAAGTGCCCCGAGGCTCCCAGGTGACATTTACTCACTTTTTTAAGGGCTCGATCACAGTCTTTTGGATCTGGTTCACCTGTCAAAGAAAAACCCAAAGACATTAAAACTGGTAGGGAGGGGAGGACGACAGGCAAGGCAGGGCCCCTAACTACCGCTGGGCTAGAAAGTCTGAAGGGCCACGGGGTGCTGTCCTTGTCCTGGGCCTGGCCTTGCTCAGGGTGGATGGCCGGGTGGGTGGCCACAGAAGGCTCAGGGGCTGGGGCGAACAGGACTGCCGTCGGTGACCCGAGCTTGTGGAGCCTCAGGAATCAGGTAGAGCCGAGGCAGACCAGTCTGGAAAGAGCCCTGTGGGCTTGCAGCACATTGCAGCACACGAGGCCAGAGGGCTTAGAACCCCGAGGGCAGACGGAACGCACTCGGGCCTCCCTGCACAGTCCACCCAGAGGCCCACACCGGGGGTGGAAGTCATGTTTGCCCACCCCAGACCAAGACCTAGTCACCTTTTCCTGGTTGAAGGCGTCCATTCGCTTCATGGCCGTGTCCAGGGCTGTCACCATGCTCAGAAGGTCCTGGTCTTGCTCGCAGAGGGGGTTGGAGAGTAAGTCCAAGGATATCTTCACGGCAGATTTTGACATGGCTGTGAGAAGCCAAAGCTCAGTGAGCCTTCTATGAAGGGGCAGGTTTCACGGCCTTCTCTCTAGGACCACGTCCTCCTATGCCAGGGGCCTGCACCCTGAAGACCTCTTCCCACAGCCACGGCCATCAGAATGGCGAAGTACCACACAGCTACAAGCTGCTGATCCCCATGCTTTAATACTCATTCCCGACCCTAACACTGCTCTCGACAATTCTTTTGAGCAGCTTTACCTGTTCTCCAAACCCTGGGTTAGAAAAGGACCATCTGGGTGGGAGGCTATAAAATATGTTTCTGGCTCCGAAGATTCTAATTCAGTAAACTTGATACCCAACAATATGCATTTAAAACCACCTCTCCAGGTGGTTTGGATGTGACACTTGGTTTGGGACTCCCAGAGGGACAAGAATAACAGTATTCCAGTTTACACATGCTTTTACTACAAAGGGCCCAATAGTAAATATTTCAGGCTTTGAGGGCCGCACGATTTCTGTTGCAACTTCTCAACTCTGCCGTGTGCTGTGAAAACTGCCAGCGACGGCACATAAAAAATGGATGTGGCTGTTTCAATAAAACTTTATTGACAAAACTGGGTCAGATTAGGCCAGCAGCTGTAGCTTGTCAACCCCTGGTTTCCTCGACATCCAGTAGGAAGAGATACACTGGAAACTGTGTTTTCCCCTGAGACTCACCCAGACACACTCTGCAGCTGGTACAGGCGGCACTGGGACAGCAGGGCCCTCCTTCAGGGTGTCCTGCTCCTCCAGAATTTTGTTTGTAAATAATGGAAACCTGGGAACTTATACGGGACAAAGAGCTCCAAAGCTGCCAGCAGGTCCCCATCTTGGGGTTCTACCACTACTAAATAAAGAGTCCCAAACACTCTCATTTAGGGCTCAAACAACCCAGGGGATGTCTAGCGGAAATGTACTTTGGTTCCATTTTAGAGAGGAGGCAGATCAGGCGCAAAAGGGTTCGTAATGCCTCCAAGGTCAAATGGCTGAACATGCCAGCTGGGCCCTGACCCTTGACCCTGGGCAGCTGCTTCCCTGTTCACTGCTCTCCTTATGGTGATCTGGCCTGGAGGAAGCCAGTGGACAGGTCTATCAAGCTCTGTCCATCAGGCATCCACTGATGTTTTTCAAGGCACCCTGGTACCCGATCCCCACGAATGTGCCACCCACCCCTCTGTGCTCCTCCCTCCTCTGTTGACATTCCCTGCTGGGCAGATGGGAAGCCTGGGAGTCACAGGCGGCTCAGAGGCGGGCTGGAGACCTGCTGGCAGCTTCGGAGCTCCTGGTCCTGAACATGTTTTCAGGCCTCCATTATTTCTAGATTCTAGAAACAAAATTCTAGAGGGGCAGGAGGCGGGCCTGGAGAAGGGCCATGCTGGCCTGATGCTGTCTGTACCAGTGTCAGAGTGCGTCTGGGGCAGGTCTCAGGGGAGAAGACACATTGCAAATGCATTTCTTACCATATGCATGTTACTGAATTTAAGATGCTCTTCATCGTAAGTCATTTATTGTATAAACTACTAAGAGAGAAAAAACTGTTGTCAATCAAACCAGGCTACACTTTCAGTCCTTTCATTTCAGAGACATTAACTGTGGAAAAAGTGTCTTAGGACCCATGACATTAGGTCCGCCTCCCAGTTAATTACAGATGTGGCCTCGCCTAGCACTCCATGGTATGAATCCGACCCCTGACCTTGGGCTCCCCAGGGAAGGGTCTGCCTCCTCCAGGCCCCTTCACCAGCCAGCAAAACAGTGCTGAGCGGACTGGCCGGCCAGGAGCATCCTCCTGGGGGTTTTCTGGAATCTGGGAGAGTGCTACAGTCACCCAGCAAAAGGGCAAACTGTGGGAGAAGGCTGGAAATGTAAACTTTCCAGAAATGTTGAAGCAACGGAGGGAAAAACACCTCTTAAATTCTGTGGAGTGACCCTGTAGGTTTAGGAACAAATGTTATGTGTAACTTGATTTATGAAACGATCACATACAGCATAATAAAAAGATAATAAACTTCTAGATAAAGCTGGAAATGTTTCTAAAAAATATCTTCTGCTATTTCTTAAAAAAAATATGAGGAAAACAACCCAAAAAGCCAGAGGAGCAAGGAGACGTTCTTCCCACTTTCCCCCTTTTTTTTTTTTTTTGAGACGGAGTTTCGCTTTTGTGGCCCAGGCTGGAGTGCAATGGCATGATCTCGGCTCACTGCATCCTCCACCTCGTGGCTTCAAGTGATTCTCCTGCCTCAGCCTCCCAAGTAGCTGGGATTACAGGTGCCTGCCACTACACCAACCTAATTTTTATATTTTTAGTAGAGACGGGGTTTCACCATGTTGGCCAGGTTGGTCTCGAACTCCCGACCTCAGGTGATCTACCTGCCTTGGCCTCCCAAAGTGCTGGGATTACAGGCGTGAGCCACTGCGCCCGGCCCAGCCCCATTTTCTCCTTTCTTTCCTAAAGCTCTTGCATTGTCAGGAAGTCAAGGAACTGAGTGGGCTCAGTGGCCAGCCCTGGGCAGAACTGGGTCTGGAATCTCCGCCCAGTGATACCCCCGCTTCATGTGTGCAGAGCAGAGCTGGGGTAGATGACACTAAGAACACCATGACCTTGGCTGGGCGTGGCAGCTCATGCCTGTAATCCCTGTGCTTTGGGAAGCTGAAGCAGGAGGATCCCTTGAGCCCAGGAGTTCGAGACCAGCCTGGATGACATAGTGAGACTCCGTTCCCCCTCAACAAAAATAAAGAACAGCAGGTCTCCATGCCCCTCTGGACCTGTGGTCCCTGCTCCAGCCCATACCTCTCATTGTTTCCTATAGGGTCTGGGAGAGGGGCACAGTCAGCCTGGCCCACACCAGGAGGCTGGTGGTCTTTGAACCTTAGAGAAAGTGAGGGTCTTGGACCCCACCTGGGTCTCCAGAGTCCTGATGCAGCCTCTGGAATATAAGAGTCAAAGGTTCACCAGAGCACTCTGAAAGTAATATGAGTTTCTGAAAGAAAGGTCATCTATTTTAGAATAACTGGGGATTTTCCACCTTGCTGGGGAGCTTAGGAAATTCCACGCTCAGGAAAGGCATCCTTCCATTCCCCTCAACTGTCCAGATCAGTGGTGCTCAGTGTGGGCCTCAGCGTCACCTGGGAACTCCAGGGACACACATCCTCAGGTCTCGCCCAGCCCATGAGTTAGTTGGAGGCTGGAGGTGGGGCCCGGCGGCCTGCAGCACAGCAAGCCCACCCACAACGCTGATGCCCCGTATGTGACTGACGTGGCCGTCAGGCTCGCCTCAGCCCCATGACCAGCACCGTGGCTCTTCAGAGGCACTGTCTCTGCCCACATCCATTCCTGAGGATAGCAGTGCTAGGCTTCTGCAGTCACCCATCAAACTCTGGTTTCTCTGCTGGAAAACTAAGCTTTCCACAGCCACAGACAGTGCATCACAGACCCCTGATGCCCTCCTTGGTTCCGGAGCAAGCCACTGTGAACACAGCACACCCTGGCTTCATTTATGCTCTGACAGTGCAGCTGTCTGCAGAAGCAGGAAGGAAAGGAAGCAACGGGTCACAGCAGCTCCTGAACTGGAAAGGCAGTGGGGACCGATCAAGAAAAATGTGACCCAAGTAACTCAGACCTGAAATAACTACAAAACAAACAACTGCAGACAAACTTCCAAATCCGGTCCTTGGCTTGTGACACACATAGTTTGGCAATGCTAGAGGCCAGGAGCAAGGTGCATGTTCAGACCGGCCCACGGCCCAGGAATTAGCACTGGCATGAGAATTCACGGCACAGACCAAGACGGCCCCAGTCCCTGCACCGGTAGTCAGGGCTCACCAGGGCATGGTGGTGGTGGCGGCGGTGGTGGTGACGGCAGCTGCCAGGGAAGGAATGTTTTCCTTTTGTGACAGTGCTTTGTAGGAAAGGTGTGTTTACACATCAGTAACTGGCCGAGGCTCAGGAGCTGGCATAAAATGGGAACAAATTCAAATCACTGCCTCTATTAGGGACATTTCAAGCGTTTTCCTCGTAACTGCCGTACCAAGTAGGAGCAGGCTGGTCCTCAAATCCCACCCTTAGGTGCCCACTGCCCTGTGGCCCTTTGAATGGTGTCAGGAGACAGTGATGCTGCCATTTGCACTAGGCTCACAGACAGCCAAGCCAAGAGTGGATGGGCCCTTCTGGAGCAGGGGCTGTTTCAGTCGCCTTCTAGTTTGGCGGTGGGGGTGGGCAAAGGAAAGAGTGGGACATGGGCAGCCTTCGCTGGGGAGACAGGGTCCTGGACTTGGAGAAGAGGAGCTGAACTCTTCCTCCTTTATCAAATGGACATGCCTGTTTATAAAATGGGTGTGTCATGTGCCCCGCCAATCTCAAGGTCAGAAGAGCTCAGGTAGGTGAAATTTCTTCACAGCCATAACAGGGCATTATTCAGCAGCTGGAGTGGCCGAGGGGACTGAAGATGGCTTCTCCACTCTCCTGCTGCCTCTCCTGCATCTCTGGTCAATGTGCACGGCCTTTGGGCCTCCACGCTTGCTGTCTGTGTTTCAGGCCCTCTTCCCTTGACTCTACTTGTGTGGGTTACTCATTCCTTCAGGACTCTGCCCAGAGAACACTTCCCCAGGAAGGCCTCCCTTGACCCTGTCACTCTTTACCTCCTTATTTTTCTTGACCCAACACGCCATGACATGTCATTATAATACGATCCGCTTGTGGACCTCCTGCAGGGCTTCCTCCTAGAACATAAGCGCCCAACTTGTCTTGCTGTTGAGTCTCTAGTGCTGAGAGTGCCTGGTACATGTGGGTTCTCAGTCAGTATCTGCTGAGTGAGAGGAAGTGGGCAGTCCTGGCCATACCCAAGTCTCTTTCAGGTCCCCGTCCCAGTGTGGTATATGGACACAGCCCTCCCAACGGACCCAGGGAGGGAGCTGCAGAGGTCCACCCAGTCAGGGAGCCTTGCTGCCCACAACGATGACAGTGATGACAGGAGCGGACGCCCCAAGAGCTGACCCTCGCCAGGCTCTGTTCTCAGTGCTTTACGTTGCTCATCCGACTTTATCTTCAACATGAGCCTATGCCACTCGGACTGGCACTACCTGTGCTTCTCAGGTGAGGGAATGGAGGCTGAGCTAAGTCGGCTGTCCAGAGTCGTGCAGGGAGTGCTGAAGCTATTGATCAACCTTCGTCAAGTGCTTGCTGCTCTGGGGTGGGAGAGTCAAGGCCTTGGAGAAAGAACCTCAAGGAATGGTCTCCATCTCTCCCGGTTGCTCGTCGCCTCCTTCCTGGGACATGGCCTGTGGCAGGGGCTCTGGACACTCCTTTATTCCAGACCTGCCTGTGTCTCTAGGCTCCTGGGCCTAGTTCCTCCTTGTTTCAAACAAGAACTCCCCAGCCAAGAAACCTCCCCAAGGGCCCTGGCTGTTTCCCAGCACCTGCTGGCCCCCACTTCCCACGGGCCTCCCAGTGCCCTTTGTCATGACAGAATTATCTGGGGTATTTTTGGCCTTACACTTTAACCCAAGCTGTTCAAACACACAACAGCTTCCATTCTTGTTGCCACTGGAGCGCCCGTCCCAGCAGGACAGGGAGTTTTGTTTCTGCAGGAGGGAACGTGCTTCCCTTTCCCTCTGGACAGCCTGAGCCGGCGGCCAGGATTATGAAGCAGTGGAGGTATCTGATGGCAGAAGCTTCCACCAGCTGCAGTACTGCCCTGACTGGAGTCCCAGGAGAGTCTTGCCCTAACACCCACATCCAGAGTGGGGTGGTGTGAGCTCTGTGCGAAGTGGGATCTGACTGGTGAGGGGTAACTCAGGCTGCTTCTCAGGACACTGGGCACATGTCCTCTGAGTACAGTGACATCAGAGCCCTTGGAGGCCTGAGGGAGGAGGGTGCCCACCTCTGCCCCACCTTACCAAGCCAGTGGTGCGGGTGGAAAGTCACCTACCCAGGTCAGCGTCGGTGCTCTTCTTCATGTCTTTCTGCAGCTTCCGGGTCTGCTCTTCCAGCCTGCAAGGCAGGGGACAGGCTGCTTGGGGTCTCATTCCTTCCCCCTACCTGAGCGAAGTCCAGGTGCTCTGGAGGGCCTGCCATGGAGGAGGAGAAGGGGATCTTCTCCGTGGGGACTTTTCCCACTCACAGAAGTGCCACTACACCCAAAAGTTACAAGTGAACGACTCTTGCGCGGCCATTGCTGGGGAACAGTTCTGGCAGCCTGGTGACCCGAACTGCCCTCAGCTTCCAGGGTACTCACGGGGCAAAGGGGCAGCCCAGGGAAGGGCACTGGGCAGACAACTGAGACCTGGCAGGGGGCCCTTGTCCCTCCCTACCTCCCACCTCATCTTTCTGGGGTTGACACTCACTGCTGAAGTTTTCCATACTCCCTTTCAAAGTCTCTCTCCACCTGCAACGAGAGAGATAACTCAATTATTGGAGAAATGACAACACGGTGGAAAAAACCTTCCAGCCTCCTGAAACTCTCTCCACACCCAGCCCCAGTCCGCAGAAAACAACACGGTCCGGTTCACACAAGCACTGACAGATCGCTCCTGACACGATATTCCTGTGTTCCCAAGTTAATTAAGTGTTTGATTTACGGAGGAAGGCTCCCCTCCCAGAAGGGCCAGCCAGGCAGGTGCCAGCGGACCGTGGATCTGCTCTTCCCAGCCTGGGGCAAGGCACTCGCTGCGTGCCCTCCTCACCCCAGGCTGGAGGTGGTCACGGTGCTCAGAACATGACTTGACTCCATCCAGGGAGGCAGCAGGGTGCAGAGGATTGGGTGGGTCTGGAGTTGGAGGCTGTCTCTGCCTTTTCCTAGTTTCCGGGTCCATGCAGGGCACCTCCCCTCCTACCCTGCCCTCCACTCAGGACCCCCTGCCCCTGCTGGGCTCAGGGTGGGTCAGGACCAATCATGCACTTGTGCTTTGTGATTGGGATGCATCAAACACAGACACTATGACTACTGACTCAGGCCAGGCTCTCTCCACTCCTGACTGGATATCAACTCTCTCGAGAGCCAGCAACACTGAAACCAAATGGGTGAGTTCTGAACCCGGGGTTGCACTTGTTGCGGAAGATAAAGTCTAGTACTTTCTTCTGGTGCCTAGACTTCACTATTTGTAAAATGGAGCCTCATGATTGGTCTCTTATGGGCGTAGAATGGGAAGTAAACGACATCGAGAGGCAAAGGAGACTAAGCTAGAGGCCAGTCCTTCCTGCTCTCCCTGGCCAGAGCTGCAGCTGTCAGGGGCCAGCTTCAGGCTTCGTGCTCTGAGAAGTCAAAACCGCTAACTCACTGTCACAGAGCCCTCACTGTGTGCTTTACAAGAATGGAGTTCTCTGAACTCATCTCCAAGGCAGGTGTGACTATCAGACGATAGTACTGAGGAGGTCACTGGGAACCAGGTTATGTACCCTGGCCAAGGTCACCCCATTGATGAGGGGTAGGGTTGAGCACAGTGGGAATGGAACCCAGGCAGCCTGGTTCCACAGCCTGTATTCATAACCATCATTCTCCTGGAAGGCATTTGCTGATAAATGAAAGCCCTGACCTAAGAAAGAAGTCTTCCTGGCTGCTCCCCGGGAATCCTGTCCCCAAGAGCCCTTGAGGGCTCTGAGGGTCAGGGAGTACATATCTGCAGAAACTGTCAAAGCCACACTATTCCCACCACTGCCTTCCAGCAACGCTGACCTGATGAGAGTATTCTAAGCCCATCAACCTTAGCATTCCACGTTTGGATTTAGATTAATTCAACATAGCCCTGGAATGACAAAACAGCATTCACGTTACAAACGAGGAGCCCGAAGCCCAGAGGCAGGAGTAACTTCCCTAAGGACGCAGGACATTCCGGTGGCAATGCAAGGCTAGAATCCAGAGTCCTGGTTCAGGTCTTTTTGTTTCAAATTTCAACAACATTCATTCCTACGGACATGTATTGAGCACCTATTAAGTGCGATGCATTCTGCCAGGTTCTGGGGATACCCTGGTGATTCAAACAGACATGGGCCCTGGTGGTGGAGATAAACAACAGCCAGATACAAATCTACATGCTGACTATGATGGGCCTTTTGGAGAGCAAGGATGAGGCCAGAGAGAGTTAGAGAGTCTGCTTAGCTCTGGCTCTCCAGGCACAACAGACTCCTTGCATAGAGATAGCTTACCTTCCTCATTTCAACTGTAAAATCCAGAAGCAGGAAAAAAGGCTCTTTTCCTTACTTTATGATCCTAGCATCTAGAATCTTCCACAAAACTGTGACGTACAATCCACCATTGGTGCCCCCGCCTCCCATCCTACAATCTTTCTTCCTCTTTTCAACAGACTCTTTCTCCATCCAGGAACCCAATATTTTTATCATTACTTTCCTTAGGATCTAGCAAAAGCTACTCATAAGAAAAAAATTCAAAATTCACTCCCACTAGTGCACAAATGCTTGATGAGCGTTTAAAGTGCTGCCTGTCCCAGAGGATTTGCAAGTTTGCAGGAACCAAAGTCTTAGTTAGCTAAAGGAACGGAAAGGCTCATGGTGTGACTGCAGGTGGGAAATTTGCTTTGGTGTGAAGGAGCTTTGCCGGGGCCCTTGAAAGTCTGTACTTTGGTGTCAGCCTAGTTTTCTGGAGCAGGGCTAGAAGAATGCAGTTTAGAGGCATGAGCAGAGACAGGTAAGATATGAACTCTGATACTAGCTGTGGAGCCCTGACAGTACTGAGCATTTTTTTTTTTTCTTTTTTTTTTTTTTTGAGACAGAGTTTTGCTCTGTTGCCCAGGCTGGAATGCAGTGGTGGCATCATGGCTCACTGCAGCCTTGACCTTCTAGGCTCAAGCAGTACTCCTGTCTCAGCCTCCTGCATAGCTGGGACTATAGGCATATGCCATTATGCCTGGCTAATTTTTAAAAAATTTTTGTGGAGACGGGATTTTGCTATGTTGCCTAGGCTGGTCTTGAACTTCTGGCCTCAAGTGATCCTCTTGCATTGGCCTCCCAAAGTGCTGGGATTACAGGTGTAAGCCACCTCACCCAGCCAACTTTAGGTGGCTTACAAGGAAATAGCTGATAATAATATCTACCTTAGTGGTTCCTTTTGAGGATTAAGAGGCAGTGCGTGCAGAACAGACTGCAAGGCGCCTGGCCCACGGCAGTGCTCACTAAATGTTAGTTTCTGTGTTTTTCTCCTGCTCACTGGGGTGTTGGGAAGACCAGAGCAATCTGGGGCTGAAGGCTGGGCTATAAACCTGTTTGCAGAGAGGAGAAGCTGCTCCAAGTACACAGGAAACCGGCAGCCAGGGAAACTCTGATGTTGGCTAAGGGTGGAGCCCCATGCTTGGGTGCTGTGACAGTGCTCTGGCTCCCTTTACTAGACACACATTTTTTAATTTTTTTATTTTTTTGAGACGGAGTTCCACTCTTGTCACCCAGGTTGGAGTGCAATAGTACGATCTCAGCTCACCGCAACCTCTGCCGCCCGGGTTCAAGGGATTCTCCTGCCTCAGCCTCCCAAGTAGCTGGGATTACAGGCATGCGCCACCATGCCCAGCTAATCTTTGTGTTTTTAGTAGAGACGGGGTTTTGCCATGTTGGTCAGGCTGGCCTCGAACGCCTGACTTCAGGTGATCATCCCCCGTGCCTCGGTCTCTCAAAGTGCTGGGATTACAGGTGTGAGCCACTGTGCCCAGCCTGCTAGACACAGCCTTCTTTTTTTTTTTTTAGACAGTCTCACTCTGTCATTCAGACTGGAGTACGGTGACACAACCTCTGCTCACTGCAACCTCTGCCTCCCAGGCCCAAGCAATTCTCATGCCTCAGCCTCCTGAGTAGCTGGGACTATAGGAGTGAGCCACCACACCCGGCTAATTTTTGAATTTTTTTTTTTTTGGTAGAGATGGGGTCACCATGTTACCTGGGCTGGTCTTGAACTCCTGGCCTCAAGTGATCTGCCTGCCTTGGCCTCCCAAAGTGCTGGGATTACAGGCATGAGTCACCGCACCTGGCCCACATCTTTCTTCTAACTTTGCAGGATATGATAGCTGAGCAGCATCTTTACTTACTAAAAGTATTTATTTCCAGAAAGAGAAAATTAAAACTAAGCACTACTTGGCTCAAACCAAACTCTCCTAGAGATCCAGAACACACAGGGGGTGCTCTTTGGGAGGGGTGCTGAGTGTCAGCTGTACCCTGGGGCCCCAGCCTTTGGCTCCCTTCCTCTCTTTTGCAGTCCCCCAAGTGTGCCGATGTGTGTGGGATGTCAGAGAACACCTGGTCTCCCTGGCTGGGGACTGTTTGGACTTGTATCGGGAGGGACTTCAGGTTTTCAGCTAGGTTGGATCATTCTGGAAGCTGAGGAACTCGAGGTCTCACAATGAAGCCGAGGAGCAGGCTGGGGGCGGGAGTGCGTTTTCTACTTGGTGCCGCTCAAGGCCATCTGACAGCCTGAGAGGAGTTCGGACACATTTCACCTCCCTGCTTCCAGCGGCCGGGGCGTGTTGCTTCTCTAGCTCACTGGTCCGAGAGCTCTCTCCTTCACTGGGGAAAGATGCACGGGGACACTGCCAGAATTCTAGCCTCTCAGATAATGGCTAAGGGACCAAAGGGACACACTGGAGCCTCATTCTGAGGAAAAGAGCCAGACAGAAAAGATCTGAACATCTTTGAATGCTTGATGCCTTTGCCAAAAAGGCAATTGGACCCCAGTCAACAATGCAAGTATAAACACATGTGCATGGACCGTCAGGGGATCAGGGCAAGCTGGGCCAGGCTGGCGAGGTTAGTGCAGGGAGAACCAAGCCCCAGACACTACCTTTGGCCACTCCCTGCATTCATTCTCCAAGGCCCACGGTGGGAGGAAGGGGTTTTGCTGTTCCCTGCTCTATTGGCAGTGCACAGGTCACGCCCTGGCACAGAGTGGGAACTCAGTATTAAGTGAATGAACAGGCTGAGTTCCCACCCAAACTTATGCTCATGGTGAAGTGAAAAAGGAAACTGGCAGGCAGGGCTGGGGCTCTGATCCCAGGGCTGAGGTGCATCTGATCGGAGTCTGAGAAGCCCAGAATCCTCAGCACTCTGGGAAGCCCCCTCCTTCAAGGGATGCTCTGGGTGGAAAGTGGGCTCCCTGTAGGTGTGTTCTAGCAGGATTAATGAGGCTAAGGGCCCTGTCGCCTGGCAGGTGAAAATCCTTCTCCAGTGGCGAGGCTGCATGTGGCCAGACTCTCTTCGCCCTAACTTTGCAGAGCACCCACCTGGCTAGGAACCTTGGAGTGCATGTTCCTTGTGTGCAAGACTCACAGTAACCCTTGCTTCAGGGGGACATGAAGAGCAAAGCTTTGAAGAGCTCTTCCATCTTCCCAGGTTATGCAGGAAGGTGCGGTGGCTTCTTTCTATGCTAAGATGCTCCAGTCACTTTATGGGACCTGGGGAGCGGGAGGGGACTGGGTGGAAGGTGAGGATAGGGACTGGGGGAGCTTTCGTTCCTCCACCTCAGTTCTAATGGTCAGCCCCAGCAGCAACAAGTCATTCTAGCCAAAGCCTTGACAATAATGGAATTTGTGTTAATAACCTGGGCACAGGAGAACAGTGAGGGTAGGGACACAATGCTGTCTTTGTGCCTGACAGTTGGGTGCCCTGAGCCAAAAACCTCCTGAAACTCCCTGAAGATAACATGAGCATTTCTTCCCATGACAGGGGCTCCATGACTTCCAATAACCCAGGCAGCCACAGCTGCTCCCCTCCCTGAAAGTGCCTGGGCAAGAACAACAGAGTGCGTCACTGCTGTCCGAGGGCAGCTGCCAGAGATGCTGAGACAGCCACACAGCCCAGGCCTGTTTTGGGGGCCGGGAGGGGGTGGTGGGTGGGGAACCAGACTGAAGAGGCAGGGTCTTGCTACTTCTACTTTAGTGCCTCTGGGGAGTGGAGGGGTATAGGCCAGGGAAGCAAATAACTACTCCAAGTTGTAGCTCAGCTGTGATTCCTTGTGAGAGATCAAAGGCCTAGCCGACTTCGTTGCATTGGGAAATCTAGCTGCGTGGGACAGGCTGAGTCCCTGATGGTTCATAAAGAGGATCAAATCAACCAGCTTCCTGTGATGGAGTTAATATTAACTGGGGACTTATTTTGTGCCAGACACTGTGTTAGGTGCCTTCAATGTATTACCTTGTGTGAGCCTCAAAGTAACATCTGTGACACAGGTACTGTCATCATCCTCATTTTACAAATGAGAAAACAAAGGCTCCAGAGGTTAATGAACTTGCCCAAGGTCACAGACAGCATGTGGTAGAGCCAGGATGTGGACCCAGGGCGCCAGCCTCCCAAACCTGGCTTCTTTAACCTCTACCTGACCCCAAGTCTATTAGAGAGCAGGTGCCATAATCAGAGACCACAATTCCATCTCCAGCAAGACAGATGTGAGAAAGGGAAGAGGGACGCCCTGTGTGCATCTGCCCTCACTGCGACTCCTTGCCACTCCTTAGATGAACGGAGCCAGAGATCTTGCCACCAACACACTGGCAAAGCAGCTGGTTTGCCTACACTTTCTGTGGAGAACAAAGTTCATTTTGATAAAGATTGGGGTGCTGGGAAGGTTTTTGTTTGTAGTGAGCATTCAGAATAAAAGGCCCCTCTTGAAACCACTTCTCTTTCAGATCTGTCATGGATTAAACTCTGGAGACTCAAAGCCACACCTTCCCACTTCCTGCAGCCGGCTAGAGCCCAACATATGCACACCCAGATTCTTTGGACTTCAGCTGAGAGCCTCCACAGATGGTCAGCCTCTGCATGAGAGGTCATCGCTGAGTTGGTCAGCAATCTGCCTCTGCATGAAGCAGAGGGCCCCCTCCCCAGCTTTTTTTTTTTTTTTTTTTTTTAACAGACAGGGTCTCAGTCTATTACCTAGGGTGGAGTGCAGTGGTGCAATCAGAGCTCACTGTGGCCTTGAACTCCTGCGCTCAAGCAATCCTCCTGCTTTAGCCTCCCAAGTAGCTGGGACTACAGGCGTGCATTTTTTCTTGTAGAGTTGGGGTCTCTCTTTGTTGCCCAGGCTGGTCTCAAAATTCTTGCTTGAAATGATCCCCCTACCTGGGCCTTCCAAAGTGTTGGGATTACAGGCATAAGCCACTGTACCCTGTGAGGGTGCTTTTAACTTGGGCCTGCTCCTCTCAAGTGATCTTACTATGGATTTGCTAGAGATGGAGCCATTGGTCAGATGTGTGCCAAACTTCTCACCAGACTGAAGCAATCTCTTTCCTATGCTTTTGAGAGCTCTGCCAAGGAGGGGAGAAGCTAGTAAGACAAGAACTGTCAGGGGCTGCGATGACAGACGAGGGCCTCTGCCACCAGCACAGCACCGGACTTTCTGTAGCTGTCACATCAGAGAGGCTCTACAGTTGTGGTCTCCCATGTTAAAACCAAGAGACCCACTCAGATTTGTGGGTCAGGAGGTTGAAAAGGCTATTTTGCACTGGGATTCCAAAACAATGGGAGGGCCTCACAGCCTAGGCAAGCATCAGGCAATGGAAAGAGTATCGGCCAGGGGCTGACGCCTGAGTTCTAACTCCAGCTTTGCCAGTGTGGGGTTTTCATAACTTGAGAAAGTCGCTGCAACTTTCCACGGGCCTCATTTTCTTCATCAAGAAAAATCAGGAGGTTGGACTAGATGATCTCTACGAGCTTCCAGCTCTAACTTCCTAAGAATCTATGATTCTCTTCCTTTCCCATTCTGGAGATAAGAACATTCTAGGGATAAAAACTGTGGGCTTGGCTGGGCACGGTGGCTCAAGCCTGTAATCCCAGCACTTTGGGAGGCTGAGACGGGCGGATCACGAGGTCAAGAGATCGAGACCATCCTGGCTAACACAGTGAAACCCCGTCTCTACTAAAAAAATACAAAAAACTAGTCGGGCGAGGTGGCGGGCGCCTGTAGTCCCAGCTACTTGGTAGGCTGAGGCAGGAGAATGGTGTGAACCCAGGAGGCGGAGCTTGCAGTGAGCTGAGATCCTGCCACTGCACTCCAGCCTGGGTGACAGAGCGAGACTCCATCTCAAAAAAAAAAACAAAAAAAACTGTGGGCTTACAGAGGGGTAGGATTCAACCTTCCCTTCCTGCTGAGTGACTGGGTCATGGCCAAGAATGCATTTGGCAGTTGGGACAAACAGGCTGAGGCCACTGGGAAAAGCTTCCTGGACTTTTCAGCAGCTGAGGTAACAGAAATAAACGCCTGGGCAATATCTTTGGTGGGGGCCTCTGTTTCAGGAACTCTCTCAGGAAAAGTGTAGACCGCAAGCCAGTCCCTAGAGGCGGACTGTTCTAAAGCAGTATCTTTCTCTACATTTTTGTAATCCACCTCTTCCACCTGCCCAAGGACGATAAAGAGCCCAGGCTAACCTTTCCTAGGGGAAATGTCCCAGGACAGGAGGCCTCCCTAAGCCCCAGTCTGTGTGAGGTTCTAGATCCGCATAAGCGGGAATAAGGCCCAGGTTGCCGTCTTCCCAGCCCCAAGATGTGTTGATTCAAAGCTTTGGTTCTATGCAAAGGCCATGTGATACAGAACGGAATCTCACAGCACAACAATCGAGTTACTCACTGTTTTGGGCACAATCTGTTTCTTGGGCTGCCCAATCTTAAAAGGAATCCTATAAAAGAAAGAGACAAAGAGGGATATTGTGAGAAGTGGGGAAGGATGCAGTTGAAAGTATCAGTACAGTACAGGCCACTTTCCTCCAGGAGGGTGAGGAAGCCTGGCCATGGCTTGCTACTTGCTACTTGGACCACGTGCCCTGGTGGGCATACAACCATGGCATCTGGGCTTGGTTAGAGAGAGGTCCTCCCACCTACAGTGTCAGACGCAGGTTGTTCTGCCCCAGAACATCTTTGCTACTGATAGTCTGTCATTTAAAGACAATGAAAAGGTGAGGGCAAGGAGTTTGAGGCTGTAGTGAGCTATAATTGCACCACTGTACTCTAGCCTAAGCGACAGAGCAAGATCCTATCTCAAAAAAAAAAAAAAAAAAAAATCAGTTTGGTATGGCAGCTCATACCTGTAATCCCAGCACTTTGGGAGGCCCAGGTGGAGGACTGCTTGAACCAGGAGTTCAAGACTAGACTGGGCAACACAGCAAGATCCTATCTCAAAACAACCACCACCACCACCACCAAAAATCAGCCAGGTGTGGTGGCACACGCCTGTAGTCCCAGTCACTTGAGAGGCTGAAACAGTAGGATCACTTAAGCCCAGGAGTTCGAGGCTGGAATGAATTATGATCATACCACTGCACCCTAGCCTGGGCAACAGAAGGAGACCCTGTCTCTTAAAGAGATAAAGGAAGGGAACAGAAGGGAAGAAAGAGGAGGAGGGGAGGGGGAGGAAAGGAAAGGAAAGGAAAGGTGAGAAGGGCAGGAAAGGGGAGATATCCTGTGAATAACAATAAGACCTTGTGTCTTGAGGAGTTGCAAACTCAGAAATTACAGACTCACTGCAGACTCACTATAATAGCTCTCCTTGAAATCACGAACCACTATGGTCTATATTAGATCCTTCACTGCTTCTCTATAGAGAGGCAAACTGTGGATCTGCAAGTCTTCTTGGGAGGCTGGGGAGAGGCAATAAATAACAGAGGCATTAATGATTGGCGAGGCTGGATTATTTCCCTGGGAAAACTCACAAAATCAAAAAGCTGCTAGCTTGGAAAAGAATCTGAAATCCAGCCCAAGTCTGCCTTGGACTTGCTCTGAAGAGCTGCACCTCAGATTCCCTACTTTACAGCATGGCACAGCAGAAGGAGGATCATGGGTCTAGGAGTCTCAACCTGAGGATTAGCCTGGCCTCTGCTTCCACTGAGCAGGCTGCCCTTTGGCAGGTGACGGCTGCACTGGGCACTGGGACTCCATTTCCTGCTCCATAAAATGAATAGATTAAAGTAGGTAATTTAGGAGCTTCCTTGAGGCACTGAGCATTCTATGATTCTCTGATTCCAGGAAGAAAAGCAGCCAGGCTAGAAAGTGCATCCCAGTGGCTACGGAAAGGGTAGGCTCTTAACTACAGGTAGGAAGTGAGTCAAGAACCCCTGGGATCAGCTCTGGCAGAGGGCTCTCAGCCAGCCATGCTCATCCCTCTCCTTTTGGCTCTTCCATTCAAACCTCCCGCCTTCCACAATGCACCAGACCTGCTCCACAAGGCCCAGGACCCACCCTTCCCTCCACAACCCCTTCTCCCTGAGCCTGCTTTCCTTTGGCCCAAACTGACCAACACACTGTTGCTAAACCCAAGAGTGTAATTAACTACCGATAATATAACCCCAAGCAGTGATCCAGTGGAGGGGATGGGCCAGCCTGAGTCACAGCGGTTTAAATTTAATTTCTGGAGGACATCCTGTTTATTGTTAACCCAGCCCCATAATTTGGGAGTGTTAACCCTTTAGGGGCTGGCTGATTAGCATCTTCTGTAAACAAATAATTTCTGGCTACATAATAACCAGGGAGGAAAGGTAAGGTCTGGAAATGAAAGGGAAAGAAAAAATGAAATTGTTTCCTTTCTCAGACCTAAAGAGGAAAGGTTCACAGGGAGATGGGTCCCTTCCCCGCACCCTGGTTACTTTTCCCATTCTCAGGGATTAGAGCTGACAGACATGATGGTTTTTGGACAGCGAGCAATTGCCCTCAAGGACCATTCTGGAGACAGTGCAAATGAGGTCCTGGTGGCAAAGACCACTCTGGAGACATTGCAAATGAGGTCCTGGTGGCATTGTAAAAAGACAGCCCGTATTCTGTGGGAAGCACGCTGCAGGTGAAAGCGCTCTAGACCTGATATCAGAAAACCTGCCCTCTGCCTCCGACTCATTTTGTGATTTGAACAAATCTCAATCTCTCTGGAGCCCAGTTTCTTAAACTATGAAACAAAGCAGTTGGAATCCCTTCAGCTCATCTAAAACTGGAATTCTAAACTGAATCTCCACTCCAAGAATATGGGGAGTAGGATGGGAATTCTAAAGAAGTCTCAGAGTGGTCTTCAAAACGATTCTTGGAGTTTAGTACTGTAGACAAGGGACCAAGAAATCAGAAACGTAGATTCCATTATTTGTGGTGCTACAGCCTCCCTCTAAACCTTAATTTAGTATCATGGTATTTTTAGAACTGTAAGTTACCATAGAAATTTTTTCCCCAGTTCAACCCTCTCCTTTTGTAGATGAGGAAGCAGATCCAGAGAGGTTCAGTGACAAGCCCAGGGTCACTGTGCTGGCTCACAAGAGAACCAGGAATAAACAACCAGGACCCCTGCTGTCCAGCCCAGTTTTCTCTCTGCTACCCACAGTTCAATACTCTTTTCATATGAATTTGTTATAAGTATGTAATGAAAATACCTAGTCTTAAAGTCCTGTGGAATTCCAAAGGGCTGATTGTTCTTAAGGATCTGGAAATGAACGGGAGGAAGTTTGTGCTGAACTGGGTGCTCTGGCACAATAAGGGGTTATGTACACCAAGCAGACGGAACAGGTCACCACAGTTACTGACGATCACAGAGACCTATCATACTGTTCTAATTATTTTTCAACTCACCTGGTCAAAAGCCCTATGAGAATACTTTAAAAAAAATCCTTCACATTGAAAAAGTTTTAGATTTAAAGAAAAATTGTGAAGGAAGTATGTAATTCCTATGTCGCCCACCCTCAGTTTCCCTTTTTATTTACATCCGATATTGGTGTGGTACATTGGTCACAATCAGTGAACCAACAGAAACAGGGTCAAGACTATCCTTTCTTTAGACCTCCTCAGTTTTCTCCATGTCGTTTCTCAGTTCCAGCATCCCACCCAGGTCACCACGTCACATTCAGTCGCTATGTGCCCCAAGGCTCTGCTTGGCTGTGACAGTTTCTAAATCTCTCCCTGCTTTTGATGACCATGTCAATTTTAAGGAGTGCTGGTCAGATATTTATAGAATGCCAACTTGGATTTGTCTGATGCTTTTCTCCTGACTAGACTGGAGTTACGGCTTTCGGGGTAGAAGATCACAGAGCAGAAGAGTCATCCTCACTACAACATGCCCAGGGTCCACGATGTCAACATGCCTTACCCTGCTGATGTGAACCCTGATCACCAGGCTGATCAGGGTCATCTTCAGGGTCATCTTTCCCAGCTTCCTACTGTGAAGTTACTCCCCCTTCTCCCTTTCCCTACTGCACTCCTTGGGAGGAAGGCATCATGCAGAGTCCTATTTCTTATTTATTCAACCATTCAATATCAGTATGAACTCATAGATCTTTATCCTATATTTTGGGTTATAATCCAATACATTATTTTGATGCTCAAACTGTTCCAGCTTTCACCACTGGCAGCTCTTTCAGTTGGCCTGTGTCCCTTTGACATATCCACATCAACATATGTATGTATGTATGTATGTACGTATGTGTGTGTGTTTAGTATTTCCTTACTTTCTGGCACTACAACATGTACCAAGTGCATCTTGTACATTTCCTGCCTCAGCCCTAGAATCAGTGGAGGAACTTACATTAGTATTCAACGGGCTTCTGTAATATGGTCTCAACTTTACTTTTAATTTCTTTCCTATTCACTCAGTACAACTGCCATGATTCAGCCAAGTGGTTGTTCATTAATCCCCCAGATCTAGACTCCTTATAATTTCCTGTCTCAAACTGGGACATTTTGGAGTACACATCATCAGAACAACTTGGACTGCCCAGGGCAACCAGGACAAATGGCTACCCCACCTATATGGAATGCTTTCTCTGCTCCCAGGAAAACTTCTTGCCTTCTTCTAAATGTCTAAGACTTATTTGGCATTTAAAAAATTCTGCCCTTCACAGTTAATTACAGTTCATCTCCTCAAAAAAGTATTCACATGAGAAACAGTAACTTTAAAACAATTATTATAGAAAAACATGCTCATTGCAGAAAACTTGAGAAATAAAAGGGGATGGGGTGGGTGGGGGGGATAAGGGAGGAAAAGAAGAGGGAGAAAAACCCAGCCATGATTTCAGATCTAAAATATGGCCAAGGTTAATGTTTTAGTGTTGTTATTTATATTTTTTAAATTTACAGAAAGAAAAACCAAAGCAAATATGCCAAATGTTGGTAGTGGCTAATTCTGGGTGGTGAGAATAAGATTACTGTTTTCTTCTTTGCACTTTCCACATTTTTTTTCAAATAAACCAAAAAAACCCTGTTTTTTTTCTTGACTACAAAAATAGCACCTGATCAGTGTTAAAAACTTGGAAGACACAGAAAAACGCAAAGGAAAAAATGCATGCACACACACACACACACAACCCCAAAGGAAAACATTAACAGTAATACCCTGAATCACAGTGTGTACATATGTGTGCATGTGTATATGTAAATATTTATGTAAGTTTTAAATTAAAAAGTGAAAGAAATATATATCACGAATGGTTTTATGGGAATATATTTTTTCACTCTCCTGATTTTTAAGAGCTACAGAAGTAAAATGCATGGTTCAGGTACACAATGGAAGTGTACCGCTCATTTTATTTCTGTAACCTCATCACTTACTGCTGGTCATTTCAACTGTTTCAAATTTTTCTTCTGTTATGAACAAAAACTCTAATAGCTAAATCTTGGTGTGCACCAAGAGTCATACAGGATCAATTCGGTATATAACAAACTGCCCTAGAGACAGATTGAAACATTTAACGTTTTTGAAAAGATTGAAACAGTTTACATTTTACTAACCATCCTTTGGTTTGTATATCAGGACTTTTTCCCCCAGATCAGTGTTTGCCTTTCACTTCTGTACATGTTTGTGTTTAATGTACATAAGTTTTTGATGAGTATGAAATCAAATCTATTAAATCTGCCTTTTCTTTTGTGATTTCTTCTTTTGGTATCAAAATGAGGATGACCTCCTTCCTCCACTCCATCAACTTGCAACTATTCATCTATATTCACTTACTTTTATGGCTTCCTTTTGTTAATCTAAACTATTTATTAGTATCAAAGTTATAGGGTGAATAGTCTAATAAGGCAACAAGATTTCTTAAGGAAAACCTTAGCTCCCAGGACTCCCTAATCTCATTTGCCAGAAACAACCACTTTCAACTCAGCTGAGTTTCTAGTATTTACCTTTGCACATCTAAAGATAAATGCTTATATTGCTACCTCTAGATTGTTAGGATTTTAGGCGCTAAAAAGCTACTTTAGCTATTGACTTTTTACTTTGGAAGATGAGGATTTAATTAAAATATTTTTGGGTACCCATCCCTACTTCATGAAGCCACACTTGCAGCCACTCTTCTTCTCAATATAGTTACAGTATAACTTGGATAGCTCAATATTAAGTCAACTATTAGGAGGATATTGTGATTTTTCTTCCATCCTGCCCTTGGGAGCCAGCAGATTGTTCAGCCTCAGTCAAAGCTTTAGGGCACTGCAGATGCAGCTGATGTACTGAGTCACAAACTCATGAGCGTTTCCAAGTCAAAGCTCGAGCTACACCACTCCCAAATTCCTGACCAACAGAAACTATTTATTGTTGTTTCCAGCCACTAAGTTGTGGGATAATGTGTCATGCAGCAGTAATACATAATAACACGCATACTTTTTTTTTTTTTTACTTTCCCTAAAATTGATAATTGTCACTTTTCTTTCATTTGCTTAATTGTCTACGTACTTATCCCCAATTCAATCTGTGGTCTAACTCTGGTTTCAACACATTCATCATATCAGGCGTTCTCTACCCTGTATCTTCTGGAGAGTCTGCTCTGCAACTGCTGCCTCTCGCTCCAGCCTAGACTGGCTGCCTGCTCCCCAGCCGTGAGGCTCTCAGCTCCAGTTCTCCCTTCACCAACCTTTCTGGGATTCCTTTGACTTCTCTCTCATGATTTTTCCCTGGTCCTCCTCTTTCTTGGTTTACCCCTTATTTTGGTGGGAACAAAGTATGTGTGGGAGGTCATTTTTGAGACTTTGCACATCCGAAAACCTTTTCCTTCTACCTGCAGGCTAGTTTGACTGGGCATAGAATTGACGGCTGGACATAATTTCTGACAGAATTTCAAAGGCATTGCTCCCATCTTCTAACTTCCCACTACTGCTGCTGTGGGAAAGTCTGAAGCCATTCTGAGTCCCATCCTCTGTAGATAACTCGCCTTTTATTTTCTTACACAATCTTATAGGAACCTATGTTGGCCACGGTGTTGTATAATTTTACAATGATGTGGGTCTATTTTCATCCACTGTGCTAGGTACTCACAGGACTGTTTCAGTTTGGCAATTTATAATCTTCAGTTCTGGGATTTAAAAATTTTGTTGTTGATTTCTTCTGTTTTCTGTTTCCTACTTCTGAAACTTACAATTTCGATGCTGACCCTCCTTTGCTGGTCCTCTAATTTCTGTTTCTCAATTTTATCTTCTAACGCTTCTAGGAAGGTTTTTGTTTTTTGTTTTTTTCATTTCTGCTATCAGATTTTTAATTTCTAAGAGCTCTTTTAAATTTTCTGGATGTCCTTTTAAAATGGTATCTTGTTTTTATTTCATGGATGCCTTATCTCTCAGAGGATCTTAACAGCTTTAATTAAAAAGTTTCTTCTTCCCTTTATAGTTTCAATTTTCCTCCAAGTTGCTTTTTTTCTTTTTGTTGAGTCTTTATGTTTCATACTAAGTGCTTTCCTTGTATGTGTGGTAATTCTTGGTTGCCTACTCTCATATATGACTGGGAGACAAAAAGAGTTGACAAGAAGCTCTGAGCACAAGAACCATGTTTAACTACTGGGTAGGGCAATCTGCAATCTGGCTGCACAGTTTTGTGGGGAACTCCCTGATGTCACTATCTTTCTAGTCTTTTCTCTTGGGCGGGTAAAATTCCTTAGAGAAGATTCTTCCAATCTCCTGCCATTCTGGGAACTTGGCAATGGAAAAGCTTGTGTGTGCATGTATGTGTGCACATGCCTGTGTGGTGGGGAGGGGAAGGGGTGTGCCTTGGCACTCTGAGGGCGGGCATTCACTTCATCCTCCTGACTTCACTAGGGCAGTCCCACCCTCAGCTGTGCTGGCTGCCCTCTCAGAGGCGGGTCTGAAGTTTATACAATTTTGTATGCCCCATTTAAAGAAAATTACAAATATATAAATAGGCATGAAAGTGAATATTTAGGCAGAGAAAAGAGCATAACAAATGCCAAGTTTTAGCTAATAAATGACACAAACATCAGAAAAGAATGTAGTATTTTTATGAATCATCTGCCTAACACACCTCTGTCTTTGTCTCCCTACATTTCTGGGCTGCTTAGTGTTTGGTTGCCTCTTCACGTGACACAGAGTTGGTAGCATCACTTTCTTAGAGTAAAAAAGATAATTCCCTCTTTCCTCTGGTATGGTTGTTTGAAATTTGTTTTCTACTACTGATGGTTTAGAAAAGCCTTTTTCAGCTTACTGGTAATAATTAAATTTTAGGATTACTGTAAAATTTAGAAAAATCTCATGTTTCCTCTGCAAATAAACTAAGATGTCAGGGCACATTTCAAAGTTTCTTGTATAGTGACTAATCTTAAATGTTCTTTGAATTAATGAGTGACCAGTTTGTCATTAATGTCTTTGTAGGACAGTATATTTTGAATTTTGTTATCTTCATTATGTCTTTCATGTTAAATCTGCTAGAAGTTTAAATGTTTTATCAATGTGTTTCTCTGATTTGCTCCTCCTTTTCGTTAACCAAGTTATCTAACAATCATCACTCCTATTTAAAATGGATCTCGTTCTCTTAATGGATTACTCACTTTTGGTACAATTGGAAAATGTTTTGTTATGCTTTGATTTCAGAATGATTTCTATATATTTAAGCACTCACCTTATCATTTTTGTTTTCCATTATTTTTAAATCCAATTTTCTCTTTAGTTAAGTAAATTTAAAATTGACCACAAAAGGTAACCTTTATACATTTCCAACTCAGGAATCTGTGATTTCTTGTTTTATTAACAATTTCCAAAGATGTCTTTACCAAGTACAGTTAAAACAGTATACTCCCAATTCACCCTTCCCTAGTTCTATCCCCCAAAAAAGCCTAGGCTACTCCAGGACTGCCTGACATGAGGGGTAGTATGAAGAAGTAAAAGCAGGAATGAAGACAGAGGTCTGCCAAACTCATTGCAATATAAATACTTTATATTTCAGTTTACCACAACATAGGTATGCCTAGGGTTCCTTCTAGGGTCTTGGAAAAAGTCCATTTAAGTTGGGGCCCTGAGGCTTAACCTTTACAACTTTTACACCTTAAATCCACCTTTGTGTCCCCTGGTACAGAATTCTTTGGAGGTGGGGGTTGGGGTGGACGACTCTTCATTCTTCTGCTAGGGTGGGGTGGGAACAGTCTCCCAGTGATAAGGAGTTAGGGAGATGTTAGGGCTATAAACTATTCATAGTTTTCAACCAATCACCCTGATCTCAGTCCTTGGCTTCACCTAACTTCTAGAGGTACTTAGTACCAACTCCCAAACCTTTGAGAATTCTGTAAGGTGGGATAACTCTTGGTTTTCTCAAATGCCAGTTTGGGATTTGACTTTCTTGGAACTAAGTCAGTTACCTCATGTAACTGCACTCTAATTCCCGAATTTCGTTGTTGATGTCTCTTCTATTCTCCCTGAACTATGGATTTATGCCTTAAAAAAATTGCTTTACTGTGCTTTTTGTAGGATTTGTGAGGGAGATAAATTAGATGTATGTATTCAATCTGTCGTCTTTACTCAGAATCTGGTTTATTTTTAAATAACATACCATAACATTCACCCTTTTAAAGTGTACAATTTGGGGTTTTTAGTATATTCCCAGAATCATGCAAAAATCACTGCTATCTAATTTCAGAACATTTTCATCACACCAAAAAGAAACCCCACACCTATTAGCAAGCAACTCCCCTCCCCCAGCTCTGGCAACCATTACTCTGCTTTGTCTCTATGGATTTGCCTTTTCTGGACAATGCACAGAAATAGAATTATATTTGTATGTGGCCTTTTGTGTCGGCCTCCTTCACTTAGCAAAATGTTTTTGAAGGTCATCCATGTTGTAGCATATATCAGTACTCCATCCTTTTATTTTTTTAATCACTGAATACTAGCTCAGGGTATGGATTTACATTTTGTTTATCCACTTATTTGATGGACAGTTGGGTTGTTTCCCTTTTTGGGTATTAATGAATGCTGTGACAAACATTTATGTTCAAGATTTTGTGTGGATATGTTTTTCTCTTGGGCATATATCTAGGAGCAAAACTGCTGGGTCATATGGTCACTCTATGTTTAACCTTTTAAGGATGTGCCAGACTGTTTTCCAAAGTAATTGTATCATTTTACATTCCCACCAGTGGTATATAAGGGTTCCAATTTCTCCACATCCTGGCCAACACTTAGTCTTTTTCATTTCAGCCATCCCAGTGGGTATCAGGTAGTGTTTCTGATGTGCATTTCTCTAATGACTAATGACGTTGAGCATATTTTCATGTGCTCATTTGTATATCTTTGGAGAAATATCTATTTAAATCCTTTGCTCATTCTAAAACTGTTTTATTATTATTGTTCTAAGAGTTCTTTGTATATTCTGGGTATTAGGCCGTAATCAGAAATATTTTCTCTCATCCATGGGCTGGGTTTCCACTTTCTTAATGGTGTCCTTTGAAGCACAAAGTTTTACATTTTGATGAAGTCCAATTTACCTGTTTTTTCTTTTGTCGCTCATGTTTTTGGTGTCATATGTAAGAATCCTTTGACAAATCCAAGGTCATGAAGATTTACTCCTGTCTTTTCTTCTAAGACTTTTATAGTTTAGCTCTTACATTTAGGTCTTTGATGCATTTTGAGTTAATTTTTAAATATGGTGTGAGGTAGGGGTCCAACTTCATTCCTTGGCAAGAGGCTATCCATTTGTCCCAGCACTGTTTGTTGAAGATTATTCTTTTCCACTGAACTGTTCTGGCATCCTTGTTACAAATCAATTGTCCATATACGTAAGGGTTTATTTCTAGACTCTCAATTCTATTCCATTCATCGACATGTCTATCTCGATGACAGCACCACACAACCTTCATTACTGTAGCTTTGTAGTATTAAGACTGGGGAGTGTGAGTTCTCCAGCTTTGTTCTGTGTCAATATCATTTTGACTATTCTGTGTCCCTTGCATTTCCACGTGAATTTTAGTGGTTTATTTTTTATATTTAAATCTTTGCTGTATTTAGAGTTTGAGTGTATGACTAGTTAGGTGTTTCAACATAGTTTTAAAAAATTCCATCTTTGAAAAATTATTTTATCAACATTAAATGCATCTACTATTTCATATCACAGAGTAATCTACTCTTTTTGCCTATAACAGATTTATTAAGATGTATCAAAGTTCCTAATACTTAGCAAAGCAAATCCCTTATCATTAAATTTTCTTTTTTCAGGTAATTTCTTGGCTGTTTTAATTATTCAAGATAAATTTCACTAGCTGTATGCTCTTACCCCCACACCTAAAAACCCCTGATAAGGATATTACCAGAAGTGCAATATATTTATAGATTAACTTTTGAAGATCCTATTTTTGGTTTGCTCATTCAGGGCCATATTTCTTTTCATTCATCCAAGCCTTTTTCTCTCTCTTGGTCTTAAGGGTTTTTTTTCATATCCATCCTCTACATATATTTTGTTAAATATTAAGATCCCAAAGTAACATATGTGAAGTTTTAGCTCTATACATGTCTTAGGTTCATTCTATGGAATTTTATATTTTTGGTTATACTGTAAATGGGATTCTCTTTTTCAATTTATCTTCCTGGCACATTTACTCTGTAACCAGTCACCATACCTACATACTTAATTTATATAGCCTAAGAAATTCAACTGGAAAAGAAGAAAAATAACCAATTAGGCTTTCTAGGTAGACAGTCTTAGAGTATGAAAATACGATAAAATTCATCTTTTTCCCCAATATTTATACCCGTTTCTTGCCTTATGTTATTGTATTAGCTTGAAGTTATAGAAAAATGTTTCTGACTTTGGTAAAAATGCTTTACATCTGATTCCTCACTATCAAATATGAAGGCAGCTCTTCTTGATTTCAGCCAGGAAGGTTCCTAATAGTAAGAAAATATCTTTCTGTTACTAGTTTACTAAAAGTTACAAAGATTAGGTTTTTGAATTCCACCAATGCCTTTCACCATGCATTTAGATGACCAGTTTGTTCTCCTATGACCTATTATTGTGTTGAACTGTGTAAACATATTTCCTAATATTGAGCCATCCTTTCATTACTTAAGTAAACTCTGCATGGTAAAGGGTACAGGCTAATTAACTCTGATGTGTGAATGTCCTGCTTTCGGATTATGACGTACAGCACCTCAAGGGCAAGGGCTGTTATGTCATGCTTCTTGGCAACCCCTGTTAAGTACTGTACTAGGCACAGTGCTATTTTCAACTTTTCATTGAATGAGGAAACATTTGTTAAGGGCCACCTTTGTTCCAAATACTATGCTAGGTTCTAGGGATATCAGGACGAACGAGGCAGATTCCTTCTATGATCTCATGCAGCTTATAGTCTAGTTCTGAGCACATAGTAAGCACTGGATGAATAATTAAATGACTAAAATAAGCGCATTGCCCAAGGGGCCTGGAAAATAACATGCTCTGATTTAAGGTTCCTGAAGAAAGCTACGCTTAGGTAATGCTACATAAAGAACAAAGAAAGGTAGTATCATTGTCTTTGGGCGCCCAATCCTTACGTAACCAAAAAACAAAACAAAACACAAACAAAAAACCCCCAAAACCAAAAACTAAAAAGAATACCCACCAGTGCTGGAGTCCAGCAACAGTACATTCAGTGAAGACCAAGAAAATGGAGTGGGCCCTTGGCCTTGAGAGCAAAGCCTGACGAAGTTATTGGAGTACGACGCATCAAGGGAAAATATTTTACAGAGCCTAAGAGGATATATGAAAGGAGAAGAGCCTCCTGGGTTTATTCTGAGGCTGCCAAATGGCAGATGTGAGCCCACTCTGCCAGATAAGTGGGCAAAAAACTGGGCAGGTGCCCTGATGGAAGGATCAGATTCTCCCTGCACTGAAACAGAGCATTCCTGCAGAAAGCGGTGAAAGGCGGCAAGGAAGGGAGAAAGGAAAGGCAACACAACTGCACTTCAGCAGACTCTTATGCCTCTTCTCCCCTTGAGTTCCCATTTCATCCCCGTGGCTCTCCCACTGCAGGCACAGGGGACTTCCATAGGAGAAGCAGCTGCTTTGGAGGGCATGGGGCAAGAGCGATAGTGCCACAGCCTGAGAGCAGCGGCCTTGGTACTGCCAGGTCACAGCAGCCCGGGGTTGGCAGTGCTCCAGGGCAGGAGGCCCAACTGGGCTTCAGGACTCTCCTCCCTCCTCCTCACACTTGCCTCAGTGCTCCCCTTGGAATCAGGGATGTGAGCAGAGAGCCAGAGTGAAGACAGGGCTTGCTCCCCAGGGCGTCTCTGAGTTCTGGAAGAAATTAAGAGGGTTCTGAGCTCTCTGCCTCTGGAGTAGGAGTCCTAGCTTGATTCTGCTTCCCATTCCATAAATATGAGCACCAGAGGGCAGGAGAAGAGATATTTTAGTCTCAGCAACAAAATGGAGAAAACATTTCTTTCAACCCTCCTCTTCTCTAACCCCCAACTGCCCCACCTCAAAAAAGAAAAAAAGTTCTGTGTGTACGGAGGGCAAAGGGGGGCAAGATTCTATTTTCTTTCATAATAAAGAAAAAGTCAACAGGATGTTCTCCAAAGCTACAAATATACTTTTTCAAACAGTAAATATCTCTATTAGCAGCATGATGCCAGTTGGCTAATTCTGTCTGTCTCAGTAAAACCTTTCCAAAAAAGCCCCTGCTCTTGTGTAATGTCTATTTACAAAAACAGCTCTTTTGCATTTTCAATTTGCTAGGTTTCTCCATCTTTTGTTTCCTCACCGGCTCTGCAGAGGCAGAGATAAAACGCAGGCCCAGATGGCAGTTGGGTGGGGATCCCCTGGTCACCCCAGCAGAGCTCTTGTCCCTGCTTTCTTTGGAGTGTCCCACTTTCATGACAAAGAGTGGAAAGAGGCTGAACCCTAAACCTGCTTCCTGGGCCTTTGCTTGGCCTCCAGAATCCTACTAAATGTGAATAAGCCTAGGTCTGGCTTGGGGGTGGAAAGAACCCTGGAGTGATTCAGTCTGCCCCACTCCGTATCTTTCTGCTATCTCTAGCTGGGCAAGAGACCCACAGTTTTGGGGGCGAGGGAGGTAAGGGAGGTGAGAATGGAGGGAGGGCTGAGCAAAGAGTAGGCGGTGGTGGTTGATAGTGGCTGAAATCCTGGCTCCCCGGGGAGTGGTCTGGGCCTGAGTCACTGTCTCGGCAAGAGCAGGAAGGTGGGCGAGAGGCAGCAGCTCCAGCAGGCTGGAAGGACAAGCCCCTCCCCCTGGGCCTTCTGTTACTCTATCCTTGGGTTGCTGCCTGCTCTGGCCTGAGGCCCCACAAGGCCACCACCACCTTAATGGTGGGAGAGAAACAACAGAGGGCCAGAGCCGGGGCAGGGCTTATCGAGAGCTATCTAGGTCCGGCAGAACAGCTGCTGGTTGGATGCCATCCTCTCTGTCTGATGGGCCAGCTGGCCACAATGCCAAAGGCCAAGGAAAGTTCAGCCTGAGCAAGGCGGAGACCCCAGCAGAGAGGGACATGAACTGAGCTGGAAATCCGTCCTTTCCCCAGTGCCTATGACCACAGCCTCCAGCCCCACCTCAGTCCTTTCTCTAAATTAGCTTGATCCAAAACCAGCACACACAGAACTTGACCCCGACCCGCCATCAGTCTGAGGAGGTATGTGTGTGTTTAAAAATAAAAGGGATGACTGTGACTTGGCGGTTTGTGACTTGGACCAGAACAGTCTTCCAGCTTAGCTGTGATCCCTTCTTCTCCACTGCTCCACAGGCTGACCTCTGAAAAGTAAAGACAGGATGAAGCACCCAACGTTAAGTCGCACGAGAGCTGGGAGATCATCTCAACAAAGCAACCATTTATTGAGCATCTACTATTGCCGGACTCTGCAGAGGCACTGCTGATACATCAGTTTATTTGAAGTGTCCACTCCTGCACTTCATGGGAGAGACAGCGCATGAGATCAGGGGATGAGCGCATGAGATCAGGGGATGGACCCTGAAGCCAGACAGTTGGGGTTCAAATCCTCACTCTGTCTATTACCAGTTGTGAGACTCTGGGCAAGTGACCTCACCTCCCTGTGTCTCCATCTCTTTATCTGTAAAATAGGATGGATAATAATTTACTCATCCTCTAGGGTCGCTATGAAGGTGAAACGAGTTTAATGCTTAAAACAGATCTTGACACACAGTAAGCAGTCTGTTTTATTGCAGAGAAGGTGGTTGTGATATTTTGAAGACGATGACCAACCAGGTCCAGAAGGGGTGACTTGTAAGAAGTTACAGAGATAAGCATATTCACCCCCGCCAAGAATGGTTAGGAAACCTGAAATTATTTGTTTGTTTTGGGGGCAAGCAGCTGACACATACCATGATGCACCACCACCAGGCCCAAGTGATAAGTTTGCCTAAATTTGAGTGGCGACTTCCCCCTAAATAGTGAAAGGATTTTGACAAAAGTGTGGAGGCTGATGAAGCACCTAAGAGAGGAAGGCAGGCAACCCAAGGAGGCAGTTTGGATTTTCTTTGCAGCCCCTTAAGAAGATCCTAATATCTGACAGACAAGTAATCACCTATTCTCATTCTAATCTGTAACACAAGAAGGGGTAGAACATGGGTTTGCATTTGGAGGTGAAAGGCTTGTCCTGTGGACTCCACAAACTGAGAGAACCTCCACCGGTCTAATCTCCATTCCGATGGGCTGACAGTGGCTTAGACTCTGACAGCACTACACCGTCTGTTTAGTTTCTGAGGTACCATCTTTAATCTCATTTCGCTCCTGTCTCCTACCAATCAGCAATCATAAAGAGCTCTCACACTACCTTTTTCCTCTTCTCTGCTGAAAGTTTGGCCCCTAAAAAGCAAGAGGTAGAAGGAAGACGGCGGATGGAGACTGACTTCTAGGCTCCCTCCCTAGATCGTCCCCACCCTGGGATTGGGGGTTAGGGGAGCGCAGGCAAACATTCTCTTGCTATAGAAAGTGAGGTCTGCCCCAGCAATGATTTAAAAATTAAATAAATATGAAATATTGTAAATACACACAAAAAATACAGAGAATATAGAATAAATACTTATGTGTCCACCACCTGGCTTTGTCAAATTCTAACGAAGCCCTCTTGCTTTAGATATTATTATTTAAGCAACAAAACAGTACAGATACTGTTGAAGCTCCCTGAGTATCAGGCCCCGAGATTGTATTTCTTTCTTTTTTTTTAACTTAGTTTTTTTGAGACAGGGTCTCTGTACCCAGGCTGAGGTGCAGTGGCGTGATCATAGCTTACTACAACCTTGAATTCCCGGGCTCTAGCAGTCCACCTGCCTCAGCCTGCCAAGGGGTTGGGATTACAGGCTTGCACCACCACCCCTGGCTAATTTTTTATTTTTTTTGTAGAGAGTCTCACTACACTGCCCAGGTTAGTCTCCAACTGCTGGACTCAAGCAATCCTCCTGCCTTGGCCTCCCAAAGTGCTGGGATTATAGATGTGAGCCACCTCGACTGGCCCCTGAGATTCCATTTCCTTCTCTCCTTCCTTGTTATCCTAGAGTAACCACTATTCTGAATTTAGTACTATTCCCATACTTTTACTGTGTAAGCTTAAGTCCATATGCAAAACACAGTATTGCCTTATAGGTCTAATATTTATATAAATAGTGCAATGTTGAATGCTCTATCACCCAGGCTGGAGCGCAGCGGCGTGATCTTGGCTCACTGAAACCTCCGCCTCCTGGGCTCAAGTGATTCTCCTGCCTCAGCCTCCCTAGTAGCTGGAATTACAGGCGTGCACCATCATGCCTGGCTAATCTTTGTATTTTTAGTAGAGATGGGGTTTCACCATGTTGGTCAGGCTGGTCTCGAACTCCTGACCTCAAGTGATCTGCCTGCCTTGGCCTCCCAAACTGTTGGGATTACAGGCGTCAGCCACCGTGACCGGCCTGCAATGTTGAGTGTATCATTCTTATTTATTTGAATGTATCATTCTGAAGCTAGCTTTTTACATTCAGCATTAGATTCTCGAGATTTGCCCGCATTGGTACACAAAGCTCTATTTTACCCATTTTAACTACTACATTTTTTTTGTTGCCCATAATATTCCATCACATAAAGACATCACAATTTATTTCTCCATTCTCCAGAAGCTGGGCATCTGGACATGATGATGCCCCTCACACTCCCGCATGTGTTCCCTGCTGCATGGAGGCCCGGGAGTTTCTCTGGGGTAGGGGATAGCTACTGTTCCAACCGCAAAATCTCCAGTTTACACCCCCTCCTGCAGTGTATGTGAGTTCCTACTGTTCCTCACCCTCAGATACTTGGCATTGTCAGGCTTTAAAATTTCTGCCAGTCTGATGGCTGTGAAATGGCATCTCATTGTTGGTTTAATCTGTTTTTCCTGATTACTAAAAGGACCAAACATCTTCGTATGAGCTTTTGTTCACTTGGGTTTTCTTTTCTGGAAAGCAATGGACAGTTTTCAAATCTATGGAATAAGTTCTTAGAAATAACTCAGCCAGTGTTCTTTATAGCTGCCCCTTCTGTATTTCTTACTAACCCAGTGAAACAACCAGATATACAAGCAACCCTATCTTCAGTTGCTGGAGTCAAAGATGTTAGCTTATAGTCTGAGTATTTGCAACGATATTCTTAGATACGTAGTTTTCAAACTTGAGATCTTTGTAGAATATCTATCACTCAAAGATCATTTAAACTGCTACACAGTCTTCTGTTGTACACATAGATCAAAATCGGTCATGAAATTAAAAAATCATATGCACTCACCTCAGGAAGAAAAAAAAAAAAAAGGTCAACTGAGGTGGGTCATTCTTTAAAAAAACAAACAAGGCTGGCCGCAGTGGCTCATGCTTGTAATCCTAGCACTTTGGGAGGCCGAGGCGGGTAGATTATTCGAATCCAGAAGTTTGAAACTAGCCTGGTTAACCTCGCGAAACCCAGTCTACTAAGAAATGGTGACGCATGCCTGTAATCCCAGCTACCTGGGAGGCTGAGGCATGAGAATCGCTTCAACCCGGGAAGTAGAGGTTGCAGTGAGCTCAGATGGCGCCACTGCACTCCAGCCTGGGCAATAGGGTGAGAGCCTGTCTCAAAAAACAAACAAAAAACCACGAACAAGAACATAATAGAAAATATCAGAGTGCATTGCACACATACTGTGTGAAACTTTTATTTCAAGTATAAGAGTGTGTGTGTGAGTTGTGACATCAAAGGTATTTCTAACTGTGAGTTGTGTTCAAAAAATTGTGGAAACTAGTCCAGGTGTGGTGGCTAACACGTATAGTCCCAGGCACTCAAGAGGCTAAGGCAGGAGGATGGCTTGGGCCCAGGAGTTTGAGACTGTGGTGAGCTGTAATTGCACCACTGCACTCCAGCCTGGGCAACAGTGAGACCCCCCAATTCAAAAAAAAAAAAAAAAAAAAAGGAAACTATTGTACAAGTTAGCGTCCTTGGCTCCATTCTTTCTCTTCTGAGTTATCCTGCAGGCCACTGCCAAAATAATCTGACTAAATCATTGCTTTGGCCATGCCACTTCCCTGCTCAAAAGCCTTCAATTTTCAAAAGCCTAGGCTCAATTTCAAGTCCTCAGCATGGCACTGAAAGCACTGTATAACGTGGCTCTGAGGTGGAGTGCCAATTCTCCCCAACACAGCCTCTACCCAAACCACTATTTACCACCTCCAAGCTGGCCTCCTGACAGTCCACACAAACACTCTTGACACATTCTGACTCCACACACCTTTTTCATACCATGCTTCTAACCTGGATCCTTCTCTCACTCCCACTGAAACAGCACGTATTTGCTAAGTCAAGGTTCAGTTAAAATTACATCTCCTGCTTCAAGTCTTTCTTGATGATGCCACGCTGACATTTAGTGATCGGTTGTCCTTTTGAATCCCTAGCACTTTCCATACTCTGGTTGAAGACAGAGACTGACTCATGCAAGTCTTTTAAATGTTCCTCAACATTTAGCACAGACTTTTGCACATTATAAATGTTGAACAAGCATTAAATCAACAAATATTTGTTGAGTACCATGTATGTGCATCGCACTATACTGGGCCCTATTTGATGGATTAGCCACCAAAATCATGAGTTTGGGAAAACAACTCTAATAGGTTAACAACGGAATCTAAAGACTACCCCAGCAGATTTCCTTAAAGAGTATAATACATATAACACCTCTGACTAAGTAGCTATGGGACTCAAGACACTTGACTCTTTCTGACTGCTCCAAGATCTGGGAGACATCCTTCTCCTCTCAATTAAACATCTGAAATAAGAGCAAGCTCACATACAGAATCTCACAGACATTTTATAGGGCCTCTGTCTTCAAGGCATTACTATGCTCTCCAGAGAGGAAGAAAAGCTTGGTGTGTCCAAAGTCACAGAAGACATGACTGGTGAGGCTGCCCCAGGCAGGAGCCCCATAGGTAGAAGAAGCTAAGCCAGTTACAGAACACCTAGAGGTCTGCATGGCACAAGGACTTCCTCTATCACTTGTGTGTGAAGACTGACAACTCCCTGCGATTCATTACCAACCTGCTAGTGTCAATACACCCCAGCAAAGCGAAATTCCATGATCCAGTCAGCTTGGGAATGGTCTGCCACTCTTCTAATATTCCTGATCATGGGGACAGAATACTTAGGAGATACAGGTTTTAGTTCCAGTTCTGCCAGGTACTGGCTGAGTGAATTCTAGTAAGTTGCCAAGGGGGATAATAAGACTGCACTGCTTGCCCAGATGTAAGCATGAAGTCAGACAAAGGATGGGAAAGCCATCTGAAAAGTTAGAAGCACTTTACACATGTGAGATAGCAATGGTAACCATAGGGGAAAGGACTTGAATAATGGTTCTGTTTGACCCAGAAGTTTACCCTTCTTTCTTTACATTCCATTAATTTAACAATTACCTGTTAGATATCCACTATGTGCATGATACCCACTATGTGTACATAAAGATGAAGAAGCTGTATGTCGCTCCTGTTCTCATGGGGTTGGTGTGGAAGGGAAGTGCGTGTCTGTGACACCTAGAAGGACACAGAAGCGCTACAGTAGAAGCACTATGGAAGTACAGAAGAAACCCAGTAAAGCAGTTTGGAGTGGAGGATCAGAGAGGAGTGGGGAGGAGAAATCACAGACAGCCTGACCTGGAAGCCACTTGTGCCAGTCAATTTAACAATAGTACTTTCAGAGGCTCTTCATTTTAGGAAGTGGTTTGTAGGTTCTGCACGTTTTTATCTTAACATTTTTCCTGAGCTGAGGCAAGTCAGGAAAAGGGAAAAAAGGCCCCATTCATACATTTAATAAACACTTCCTGACTGCCAGGAACAGTGCTAGGGAATAGCGGTGACCACAAGACAGTCCCCATGCTCAAGAACTCACAGATAAGTAAACCAGCCAGTGGAGTACAGATGCTGATGAAAGTCAGAAGAGAAGGTCAGAGAGGCAGCACCCAGTGCAGCATGGCAGGGTGTGGGGGGCCGTTCAGGGAAGACCCTCAGAGGAGGTGAAGCGTGGCCTGATGCTTGAAGGATGAGTGGATGCTGGCCTGGTGGACAGGGTGCGAGTGAAGGAGAAGCATTTCAGGCAGAAGGCACAGTTATCCAGAGGCACAAGGGCATGAGAGAGCAGGAGAAGCTTGGAGCATGGCACACACAGAGTGAAGACGGACAGCCAGGCCCAGAGAGCCTCAGAAGCCCTGGCCCAGAGTTGGGCCTCTATCCTGAAGATGATGGCAAGGGAATACAGGGTGAGAACAGGAAAGAAACAAAAAGGATCAAGCGTGAGGAACACCAAAGTGCAAAGGGCAGACAGTGGCAGAAGACCCTAGAAGAGTCAGAAAAAAGTCAGAGGGAGGGAGAGAAAAAGAGAGTCAGGGGGAGAGAAGCATTTGGCTTGAGGCCAAGAAGTGAATCTGTGACATGAGATGTGAATATCAAAGGCCTTCTTCTTAGTAGGACAGACCACTGGGTCACTCTGCTGAAAGGCAGATGGGTGTATGGGTGGTGGCTGAGTGGATGGGTAGATGGTGCAGGAAGACAGCAGGTACCCACTAAACAAACAGGGGGTAGGCGGGTTGCCTGCACAGAGCAAGCAGGGAACAAAGGCCTCTCACTCTTCATGCAAAGTCCACAGTGTGCAAAGGGCATCAATATTGGACATTTCTCACTGTGACATTTTGAAAGCTCAGCCTAGCCCAGAACAATGGTTATCCTCTGGGGACCATGGGCCATGTGCCCCTGGGCCTTATTTAATGATGGCTTGGCACAGCCCATGTACTTGGTGAACTTGACCTTGGGCATCAGCCTCCCATGATGGCTCTACGTCACTCTGGTCTCTTCCCCTAATGAGAATTCCAGTCTCACATGAATGGATGGATTCATTCTGGGGGCAGGAAAACCGCTCAGGGAGTGAATCAGAAGGACCCAGCCCCGGTCTCCTTGCCAGCCATTGAGCTAGGAACTGAGTGTGATTGTGTGCCCAGGCGCCGGTGCTGTTCCTCTCTTTGAGAGGGTCAGAGTCCACGCAAGAGATGACGTAGAAGCCCTTTAAGGGGGAAGAGAAAGGAATCTCAGCTTTGAGGGACAAAAGCCACCCTTCTGGTTTTGACTCTCAGTCTGAGGAGGTGCCAAGATGTGCATGTACTGGTAAATTAAAGCTACTAGATGAAAATCTCAGCTCTTGTTAGACAGTTGTCAATTTCAATTCTCTCCAACCTGACAGGCTAACCTTTAAGGAATGGGCTACTATTTTTTTCAGAAGGGAAACTTTCTGTGAGACAGGTGAAAACAACCTGTTTCAGATCACCCAGAGAATCATTTACCTTTATTAGTTTCTGCTCTGCTCTTCTCCCAACTTGTGAAGCAAAGACAGTAAATGTCAATCTAGGCAATATAAAGCACCTGTACTGCCTGCTGTTCACTTTGAAAAATTAGGCAAGAACACTCTAAAGATTCAAGACACAGCAGCCAAGAGGACATCTATATCCCAAGACTGGGGGCCCAGAATGACACTGAAAGGACGTAATTCCTCCAGGAAAGGGAACTGAAGAACTGCCGCTTTGCCCACCACTATCTAAGGTTTTCACAAGACAGGAAAGGTAGCTTTTTAAGGCTCCAGCCCCCTATTGGCCTCCTGGAGCAAATGGTGGAGGTAGAAGCAGCAGCTCCTGTGGGGGCTTATTAGGGCATTGCTTCGGGCTTCCCTCACGTGCTAGCGGTGATTGTCTCACATTTGTCCATCAATCTTGGTCTAAGAAACAGGTGGGGGAGGGGACAGATGGTTCGCATTTTACTTTAGAGCGCTATCCCTGACACTGACTGACATCAGCTGCTTGCGGTCTCCACTGATGGCCAAAAGTTAAACTGCAAAAGTCTTCCTGAAGGATATTCTACCATCTTCATTCATTCATAACTGGTTATCATGCACTTTGCATAAACAAGCACACTAGACTCTGAGGACAGAGTGGCAAATATGTTCCCTATGCCCATGGGCTGATTAATCTTGTACATCTCTGGGGGTCAATTTATTCACACATTATAGTTGAATCCCCTGAGTTACAGGGTTGTGGCTATACAGGTCCTTGGGCCTGACGGTGAGGTAAGGTCCTGTATATGAGTATCCTCTAAGAAAGCCCCACGAAGGCAGGCAAGTCACAATTCTCTCTTGTGAACATAAAATCGAGAGCAACAAATGGGGATTGCCTTTTGGGCAAACTGAGTCTTACAAAATAGATACACCATTATGCAGTGTCTACTATGACCCAAGTATCACATCATTCTGCAGCAACTGCAATTATGACTCTATTACTCTAAGACTCCCTGGCTTCTTTTCTTATGGCATGATAGTTCCCATAAGTTTAAACTTGACCATGCCTATTTAGAGGCCAGGCAGTGAGTAATAGCCCTGGAATGATTAAAACCAGTCCAATCCCACAGTGGGAGGGTGTGTGCGGGGTGTAATTCTGGCCCCTTTAAGAAGAGAAGCAAGTTTTCCTTGTCTTTTGAAGACTGTTAAGTCGTGCAAAGGATAGTTACCCAAAAGGGAGTGGGTTTTGATTAGTGAACTGGGTCCAGGCTGCCACAGAGAGGGCCACAGCTCTGGAGGGATTGGCGCGGGGCAGAGATGCCCACAGGGGAGAAAGACGACACTGACTCCACCTCAATGGGTGTTTAAAAAAGGAGGGAACAAGGAAGTCCCTCACTTCAAGGAGCTAGGAGGACACGAGTCCGGCAAAACAGGGGTCAGACGCAGAGTCCCAGGCTAAGAGGATCCTCCGCCACTCTCCCAGGGAGTCCTGCGGAGAGATGGCGACTCCGGGAAAGCACCGAGGGAACGACCCTAGGGCAGGGGCTATCGGGCCTTGCTCTGGGGCGGAGGGGTCGTGCGGGACCGGGGAGAGCCGGGACGCGGCACTGACGCAGGGCCAGGGGCCTCGTGGGTCCGCGGGTCCAGCAGCTCCCGCCGCCTGGGCCTCACTCACCAGCTCATGGTCCCGAACCTGGGCCTGCCGCCGGGGTCCTCAGCCACAACTCGTTCCTCTGGGATCACTTCCGGATTCAGCCAGTCTCCAGGAAGTGACGTAAGCCCGCCCCTCTGCCCGGAAGAGGCGGTTGGGAGGCGGAGCCCGGCGCGTTAACCCTTCTGCTGCAGCGTGCTCGCTGTGGAGTTTCGCTTGCCGGCGACCCTCTGGCTCTGGCCTAGCACTTAGAGACTCAAGCTGCAACGGGCGATGAGGGGTACTTCTGGGGCCATTTTCTGCCTTCAACACTGACTCCTAAAGATCTCTTCACCGGACCACGCGGGGCCCTTAGCCGGCCTGTTCTCTCTGTCAAGTGGTTTCTAATCCAGATACAGTGGCAGCAATTGTCTATGGGAGAAGAAGCCATTGGGGATGGAGAAGGTGGAAAACTTACATTTTCTGAATGCTGTTTCCTATCTTTTACAGTTTGTACACCACACATGCATTACCTGTTACAAACAAATGGACGTTTCCCCTCCAAGATGGCACAGGGCTCTGAATATCAATACATAGGTCCTTTTCAGGTTGGAATGTTCTGTAGATTTATTCAACACGAGAAGATGCAGAGTATGGGTTGCTCCCTACCATTCAGCCCTTCCCGTTGGTCTCCTCTACAGGACTCAAATGATGGAAATTTCCCCATTCTTTCTATTCCTTCATTTAACTAATATTAGTTGTACTAATATTAGTGTCAGGTACTGAGCCAATCTCAGGATATAACCATCTCAAGGAAGTATCTGCCCTGCCCTTGTTCCTTCCCAGAGCTACTTTCCTGGAGGGAGAGACGAGCAGGCAATTACAGTCATGCTATATGATGGGATAGAATGAGGTGTGGTGGCAGCCTGGAAAGGGACCCTGAGGCAGCACATGGAGTTTTAGGGAAGACTTCCAGGAGGAGCCAGTGTGTAAGCCAAGCCCTGAAGGCAGAATCAGGGCTAGCCAGGTGAATCTGAGATGAGGGGTGAGGAGGCTCCAGGCAGAGGGAACTTACCATGGCAAAAACACAGACAGGTCCAACAAGCAGCTGACTTGCCTTGGGTCTCCTAAAGTCAGAATTCAGGGCCTTGTGGCTCACAAGTTGCCTGAGATTCTGGGCTGATTTGGTTTCCTCACCCCTAAGTACCTCCCTGCCTTAGAAGAGAGACAAGAAGGCAGTGAGGCCCGTGCAGGTGCTGCTGGGTCCCCAGTGACCTTCTCTCTAGGAATTCTCCTTCCTAAAATGGACCAGGAGTGCTTCAGCGACTGCTTAGGGAGTTGCTAATCAATGACCTAACCGTGAAAGATATGATCAATGACCTAGAGCAGAAGTAGTGTATGATTTGTTCTGACCTCCTAGGGTGGAGTAGAGGGCTTCAGCAGGAGGGGTAGGAGGGTGGGCCACAGGATGCAGTCTCTCATTTGTGTTTTCTGTTTCCATTCTTGAGAGTCCATAGTTTGACTCAAAGTTTCCAATGGAGGTTGGGTCCCCAAGCACATCGTGCAGATCAGCTTCATCACCATGTTGTTCCTCAGGAAACAGGCCAAAATGAGAACAAGAGCAGCCTTGAAGAGTAAGGAGGATGAGGAGAAGTCACCAAAGGGCAGCCTGGGCAGAGAGTGTGGGTGAAGGGAGAGAGAGAGAGTCCTTGCTGCTTTGCAGAGAGTGTGATGGATGGAAGGGCTGTTGTGGGTTTAGGAGACTCCTGGCATTTAGCACCTGTGAATAGTTCTCCCACCTGCTTCCTCCCTTCCCCATGTTCTGCCTCCCTCAGTTATGCCCCACAGGGATAATTATTTCCAAATTTTAGCCTAGGTAACTGCCATATCCTAGGAGAAGTCTGTTTCAGGGCTGGAGGACAGCGGACACATCTTAGAGGTCTAGAATGGATAAGTTCTGAACTACAAGTCTGGAGGAGTCTGGGGCTCTATTTCTAGTTCCACCTTTGACACTGTAACTGACCTCAGATAAGTCACATCCCCTTTGTGGCCTTGGTCCCCTCATCTATAAGATGGAGTGGGTAGATCACATCCCCAAAGTCTCCAGCATTGCAAGGTTCCAAGTCAGCTGTCTTGTTGACTCTAGAGACTCTGGGGAAATAGGAGAATGGGAAAGGCAGGTGAAGAGAGGGGCAAGCCCAGAGAAGTGGGCAGGTCTGAGAAACTGGCGATATCTTGGATAAAGCTAAATATGAATTTTTCTGGGGCCGTGCAGTTGACAGGTCACCTCAAATCTTTAATGTCCCCAGCAGGATCTTTGAGGTTACTAAAAAGAATGGTGTCCTCCCAGGAGTCAGTCTGGAATGTGCCTGCTTGGTCTCCTTACCTGTGGCTCATTCACTCAGCTAGAGGGGCACTGGGCTGAGGAGGGACAGTCAGGCATCCTGCTGTCCTGAGCCTGCTGTGCCATGAGGCATTGATCCCTGGGGAGCTGAACATGGAGACACACAAACACTTCCCACTGTTGTGAAAAACTCAGCCTACAAGGTCGGGAGCTATATCTTTCTTATTTATAACCAAAGGGACAGCATGATACAGATTGATCCTGCCCCTGCCGGGAAGGAATGGAAAAGAGAAAATTGGGTTTCTGAGTAGAAGCTGAGAGTGGAGGCACTTTGGGTAGAGGTGGATGCTCCTGGTTTCCAGCCTTGTAAATACTGATTCTTCCCCAGAAGTCTGAGCCTGAAGTTAAAAGAGTGTTCAGGTGGCAGAGGTCTACTTCTGGGCAAAGCTGTTTATGAGAGGAAAAGCAGCAGCAGAACCTGCTCCGCCATCAGCCCCCAACTTTTCCTTGGAGTTTTTTACTCAGAAGTTGGTAGGCAGGTACTTCCCCCTGACCCTCATTTCTGGGATTGTCATGTCCTGTCCTCTCCCAGCCTTTCCCACACGGAAGTCTAGGGCTGGCCCCTGAGTCTTTCACCATACCAACTCTCATTAGTAAAGAGTGAGCATTCCCAGAACCTGGACCTGGGCTGTCAGGGGCTTCATTAGAGCACCAGGCTAAGGCTGAAAAACTGAATGTGACAGGGCCAAATTGGTGGGCTCAGCTCTCTTGGAGCCCTAAAGGTCTTGATTCCTCAGGGAGGCTCCTGCAGATATTCAGACACAGGCCTCAGGTTTCTATGTGGCCTCACTGCCCCACTTCTCCCTGCTCTGTACCTGCTCAGTAGGATGTCTCAGAACAATAGCTTTCCCAGGGCCTTTGGGGGGCAAGGACATAGGAGGAACAAGGGTGGGAGAAGATGGAAGAAATCAGGTGAGATTTCCAGTGGCAGGAAGCCCACATGGACTGCTCAAAGGTCAGGGTGAAGTGACACATCAGAAGCCAGGCCAGCAAGAAGCAGGCAGAACCAGGAACGCCTGTCTGACCTGTGACTCTGCCCCCAAGTGGCTTGAGGAAGTCTTGTCCCCCTATGGACCTCATTTTCCTTAACTGCAATGGGAAAAGTCCAGGTTAGATCTGGGATGGCGAATGGATATCATCCTTTGTGCCTGCTCTGATTGTCTGCCTGGAATGCAGTGTTGAGGATTCTGGGGAATCTGCCATCAGTGGGGAAGTTCTGTGATTGATTAGTCATGTCTGCCTTGGACAAGAAAGGGCAATGAGATGGTTTATATTCCACTTTATTGTTATTATTTTTATTATAAGTCAATAATAATAGAGCACTCATGACATGACAGGCACTATTCTCTGCAGTTCACATTTAATCCTTGCCACAACCCTGTGAGGTGGATACTACCATTATTACCATTTCACAGATGATGGAGGTATAGTATAGCTTCATGAAGCACTGAAATGGGGTTTCTGACCTAAGTACCCTAGCTTTGATCCGTATGCTTTTGCCACTACAGTTTGCCATTTGACCTCCAACAACCTATGGTTCTGTCAAGGCACAGTCAGGTCAGAAGCCAGCAGGCAGATGGAACCAGGAGAAGCACCGCTACTAAATAGCCAGGTTGTGGATGGAGGGAGTACCACCCTACGACCAGGTTGCCAAGCTGGGCCTCATCCTGGGAGCTTTTATATGCTTCCTCCAGCACGGAGAGCGCCAGGCCAGCAGGTGGCAGCACCGGGCAGGGTGAGAGGAAAGGGCAGCCCCTGACATGGCATGGATGTCCTTCAGGGATCAGAAGGCCCAGATGTTGGGGAAAGCAAGAACAAATGTGGGTGTGGAGGAAGGATACCCAAGGGCCCAGAGGAGGAGGAGCCCTGGCATCTGACCCACAGGAGCTGCCACAGCCAATGCTTTGGTTCCACCCAGCAGTGCAGGCCTCTCAGCTTGCATCTCGTGGTGCCTGCTGTGGGCTTTTTTTTTTTTTTTTTCCTCCACTCTGGGAGAATGACTAACTTTAAGGACTAAAAAAAAAAGTGTTTTGATTACACTGCCTTTTTACCAACTGGGAGCATTAGTCACCGTGGATTGCTGCAGATAACGGGGAAGGCAAGCAGCACCCCCTCCTCCCCCTCCTTCTCTCTGATTAGCTCACAGAACCCAAGAGGAGACTCGAGTGAGGGAGAGTGCACCAGTAGGGAAAACAATCCCCCCAGGATGATATGTTCCCTGGGCATCAGGCCGAGTGTTGTCCAGCCTGGGCAGCCCCCTGACAGGTAGGCTCTAAGATGCCCCCAGACCCACAATAGGAGGTGCCCATTGGAGATAACTGGCAGGAGGACCACTGAGTCCAAGGCTCCTGAGATTCTGAGTTGGGTCTGGATGGCCTGTTTCTCCAGGTAGCTCCAGGGTACACCCAGAAGGGGAAGTCAGAGGAAATCACTGAAGACATGGCTCCTGAGGTGGGGCTCAGGATGGCTCTGATGTGGGGCTCATGCCAGGCTGTGGTGTGGCTAAGGCTGCTTTCTTGAGCTGGGGCCCTCATGGCTCTAGCTGGGGTTGAGACATTCCTGGGAGGTGAGGTTGGTGCTCACGCCCCACTCCCCACCCTTTGGCCTTCTCCCTTCTTCTCCATCTCCATGGGGCAGTATCTAGTACTTTTGACTGATGTTCCTACCCAATGCGGCCCTCTTTGCTCCCACCTTGGCACTGGTGAGGCTGGAGAGCTAAGGTTCTGGTCTAGCCTGTTGGTGCAAGGTGTCAGAAGTGGGAGCTCTGGGCCCTGCTGGGGAAGGCACTGAAGCAGGGAGAAAATGGTGCTGGGTTGCTTGGTTGTTTTGGGGGCAGGCTGACCTTGTCAGTCCTAGTCTTTTGGCCCAGCCCCTCAGCCCATTCACCACCCACCCCCAAATGCTTCACTCTGGAAAGCAGATATTTATTTATCTGAGTGGCCTTTCAAGTGACAGGGCCATGAATATTTGTGTAAAGAACTTTAAGCATTAGGACAAATAACCTTTTTACTGTAACAGGAAAGGAAGAGACAGAAACATAATTCAATTTCTGCATCTCTCAAGATCCGAGTATTTCATCTGGATGTAGCTGCTGCTGACTTTCTCTTTGCAAAATAAAGTATTCACAGGTATTTGGTGTGCTCTGGCCTCAAAAAGCTTATATGGCACCATGTTACAGGAAATGAGGTCAAAAGATTGGGAGTGGGTGCTCCTAGATGGAGAAGGTCTGTGAGATGCCCCACCACAGCCTCCAGGATCTTAGCTGCAATAGAGAATGTCCAACCCTGGGGCTGCCTGTGGTTTGTGCCCTCAGCCCCGCTTGGCTTTCCTGGGCATCCTAGAGCTGGCGTATGGATGCTCCCAACCCCCATTCTCTGCCCTTTGCAGTTCCCAATAATAATACCCACCATTGTAGAGTCCCATTGGCACTGGGCGAAGCATTTTACATGTATTAGATCATGTATTCTGCAGTAACTTGGTGAGGCAGCTCCTCTGATCATCTTCTTTTTACAGATGAGGAAACCGAGGCTGAACTAATTGCCCAAGGTCACAGAGTTGGCTAAGTGAGAAGGACAGGCATTTAAACCCAGGCTGCCTTGGAGCAGAAAATAATGTAGCAAAAAGGGAGGAAGCTAGCATTTATAGTAGACTCACTTTCACAGTCATCTCATTAGCCATTGCCGCCTCCCTGAAGGAAGATGATGAGGCCTGGTGAACTGAAGGTCAAATCCAAGTCCCTCTTGATTTGGCTGTTGCTCTGTCCAGAGGTCAGCAGCCAGGGGATATCCCCTGACCTCAGAAGGCAGTATGGGAGAACAGGGTTTGGGCTGACTGTGGGTGCATAGAGTAGCCTCAGGACTGTTGTCCCCTGGCTAGGATAGCCATCCACCCCCAGCTGAAGCCACAGAGCATCCCAGGTGAGCATAGCTTGTAGGAACGCATGGCTTTCCTAGGGAATCCTTGCAAGTCCCACGCGTGAGCAGCAGGCCTGGGGAGAGGGCAGGACTGCCCCAGCCTGACCTTGCTGCAGGCCTGGCTGCCCAGCGTCCACCCCCTGCTGCTGTGGTGGAGACAGCCCCCAGACACCGGCAGGGCAGGTGGTAATTATCCGCGGGCACTGATTACACCACAAGGCCGGCAGTGCCCCAAATAGCCCAGGAGCTCAGCCTGGGGGAGGAGAAGGGTCCTGCTGGGGAGGAAGAGGCAGAACTAAGGGATGCATAGTGTGGATGTGTCAGGAAGGACTACGGGGCTGGGGGAGGATTTCATACCAAGGCTTGCACCTTTGGGGCAAGCCAGGACCCTCAAAGAAAGTGATGAGGTCCCACTGCAGCAGCCTGGCCTAGAGAAATTAGATGGGGCACATGCCAAATCTGGTCACAGTGAAAAGGTGGTAACCAGCATGAGGGGCATATGGAGAAGGCCTCACTGATGGATAGGAGGAGACAGTGGTGCCACTGAGGCCAGGCCAGCTGCCACCCTCCAGCCTTGGCCTGCTGTACCTCTGGACTAATCAGGAAGGAATTCCCAAAGAAGGCACACAGCAGGAGGGAAGAGAGGCTAAACAAGCGCAGGAAGGCTCCCATGGGCACCAACGCCCTCTGCCAGGAAGGTCAGGACAAGCAACTTTAGTCTGTGGTCCCCTTTTCCAGCCTCAGCCATCCTTTTCTTTTCATGGAACTGCAACTGGCCAGGCCCCAGGGATGGCAGCACCAGCAGAGGGGCCCTCCCCCGGGGTCCTCTTCAACCAGAAACAAGTCAGGCAGTGGTGGGCTTCAGAGGTTGAAGGCCTGTGGCAAGGGGCCTCATGAAAGAACCATCCTCAGGGCAGGGAGGCCTGCATTGCTGCCCCCTTCATTTCTTTCTTTCTTTTGTTTTTCTTTTTTATCTTTTTGAGACAGAGTGTTGCTGTTTACCCAGGCTAGAGTGCAGTGGCGTGATCATAGCTTACTGCAGCCTCGACCTCCTGGCCTCAAGCGATCCTCCCCCCTCGGCCTCCCAAAGTGTTGGAATTATAGGGAAGTTCAGTTTCTCAAGCAAGTGGTGGGGTTCGGTGGGCTGTGCCCTGTAGGCCCTTGGATGTCATAAGAGACAGGCTCCTTTGGGGGTCTCTCTGACTGACCCCAACCCTGAAGCTGGATCTTTTTGAGGTTGCTTCTCAGGGAGCAGCGTGAAGGCCTGGAACAGCTGCGTGGGAGGAGGCATTGGATACAAACAAAGGGAGAAGAGAGGCACCCCCTCTCACCATGCACCCCATTTTTCTTCTTATATAAGCACCAGTTCTTCTGTATTGGTCCCCTTCCCACATGGAGACCCTGTATCCTTTGCATCTTCTCCACCTGTCAGCCAAGGGAGAGGGCTGAGCTGCTGCTCCCCCATTCCAGAAAAGTTACAGAGAGGAAGCCAGGCCTGAGGTTGTTCCTGATATTTACCAATGTGGGCACAAGGCAGGCTCACACCTGGTTTCCCAGGGGTCTCTGATTGAGGAGGTCATGGTGACCCCAGGGTGCCCAGTGCCTGCACTCCTTCTTGCCACCCCAGAGGAGGCAGCACCCATCTGGCAGCGCCTGCTCCAAAGCCACCTGTGAGTTCCCTGGACCCAGGTCAGGGAAGGAGGCTGTCAGTGGCTCCAAACCACCTCTTGCAGCAACTCTGCTAATCCAAATAAGATAGGGAAAAGGCAGTGGGAGGAAATGATAGTTTCATGGTTATTTTCAGAAAGGAAACAAAAAAAAAAAAAATGCAAACAGGAGCACACCCTGCATTTTGGTACAAAATCTAGGAGTCTCAGGGAAAAGAACCCACAGTTCTTCCTTCTTCTTGTCCTCTCACCAGATGCTGGGGAGGGGCTGCCCGGGCTGTGGGGGCCTTGGGCTGCTTTTGCCTGTAGAGAAGGGGAGGTGAGGGGCTGCAAGAAGCCAGCAAAGACTCTTCCCACAAAGGCAGGCCTGGAGAAGCTGAGGCATCCTAGTCTTGTGGGCAGACAGGGCCCACCCTTTGCGGGTGGAGGAGTTTGAGAGATGGAGTGGAGGGAGCAAGCGGGGAACTGGGAGATTCTTGAGCTGATGCTTGTAAAGCGCAGTGGCGTGTGTAGGATTGGTGGGCTGGGAGGGTGTGTTCTGGGAGCACAGCTCAGAGAGAGAAATAGAGAAGGGGGAGGGAGAGCAGGAGAGCGTGTGCTCGTGGGAGAATTGAGTAGGGCTGCTGCCTGCATGTGTGTGCAGGGCATGCACAAAGATGGGAGCCACAGAACCCGGGCTGTACACAAAGGATCGTCCTGGGCCCTGCCAGCTCCAGAATGCTGTGCGAACTAAGGACAGAGCCTGGCTTCTTGTCCCCAGAGGGAATCTGGACCTTGCTGTCTAACCTCTGGGTTTGCCTGGACAGTGTGGGGTAGAGCAAGGAAGGAAGAGGTGGCCTGAACTTCTGGGGGCTTTGTCTGCAGTTCCTGTTTGGTGGCTGTCACCAAACCAAGACCCCAAGGGTGGGAGGATGTGGATGGGAGAGAGGTAGGAGCCAAGGACAGAGCCGGTGGCACAGAGACTAGGCTGCATAGTGACCTAAGAATCGTAAGTGCTTGCACATGAGGTGTTCTAAGAGTAAGAGAGAGAGAGGGAGCTGAGATGAGCAGCCTAGGGGAGCTGGAGGAGGACCATGGGATAGTAGCAGCTCCGCGTCCTCCCCTGGGGCGGGAGAGGTATCATTATCCCCCATTTCACAGATGTGTCATCTGAGGCCCAGAGAGCTTCATTGCTGTGTCCAAGTTTCCATGACTGGTCACAGAAGGAGCTAGTGTGGGGAGACGGGCAGTGAGCAAACTCAGGTGGGTGATTGGGTGGTCTAGTTGGTGACAGAGGGTGTTCCGGGAAAGACAAAGTTATGTTCAATACCCGGAAAATCCTGGTCCCAGGAGGCTGCCTCCATGGAAGAGATGGAGGCTTCCCTCCCAGCCTGCCAAACCAGCCCAATTCCTGAGACCTGGGAGGGTTGGGAGGAGATGGAGGTAATGACTCAACTCATCCAACACAGGCTTGACCTAGGGGAGGTTGGGTAACTCAGCAGACGCTCCAGTGGGGTGAGGATTGGAATAAATGGGTGATGCTGGAGATAAGGGCAAGAGGGCGTGCTGGCAGGGAGGGGCTGCTGGTTCCGGGCAGAGTTTGGGAGGAGGATGGGGTGGGGCACACTTGGGCTTTGTGGATGAAAAGAGGGATGGGCTTCTAGGACCACTGGGTCCTTTCCTGAGATGAAGGAGGGACCTGTGATGGTGATCTGGGAGGAAAAACCCAGCAGGTAGGGCAGCGGCTCAGATGGTAGATTTAAGGCTGAAATCCCAAAACGGGAGACTCCCAGCAGCAGGAATTCTCAGGAGGGCCCCAAAGGCAGAGATTCTGAGCCCTCTGGGGACCCTGCTGCTCCCTCACTAGAGCAGAGGCTGCATTCAGGAGCCTACAAGTCCACAGAGCTTTCCAGTCCTCAGAGAGGAAGTGATCCGAGTACCGCAAACCACTGCGAAGCATTTCTGGCATTGGGTTGAATGGGATCCCAAACCAGAGGATTGCATTGTATATGAGTTTCTAAATATTTTTCAGGCAAATATGAGAGAAAATGGGTTTAAAAACACAACCCAAGATACAAATGCAGTCACAGAACATTGCCCCATTGGCTCAGGCCAGAAGAAACTGGAGTCAGGGAAAGAGGCCGGCAGACTCAGAGCCCCAAGAAGCCAATGGCGCCTTGGAGGCTCTTAGGAGGAGATGTGTGTGTGTGTGTGTGTGTGTGTGTGTGTGTGTGTGTGTGTATATATATATATATATAGAGAGAGAGAGAGAGAGAGAGAGAGCTGGTACTTTGAGGCAATGGGAAGCAGGATCTTTGCATTTGAGTCTCATGCTAGCATTGCTGAGCCGTGGCTCAGTCCCCAGCCGTGACATGGGGGTGGGTCTTGCACAGAGTGACAGTCTTGGGACTTCTGCCCTTTAGGACTGAAGGTATCATATGGATTCTCTAGTGGGACCACTTGATTTTCTAACAGGGACTTCAAGGCCCAGAGAAGGGCTGTGACTTTGCAGACGTCATAGAGCTTTGTTCTCATGTTAGAGCCAGGACTAGAAGCCAGGTCTCCTGATGCCTGATGCAGTGCAGTGCAGAGGGTGTACATCTGTTCAATGATCTACATCCTCATTGGATGGAGATTTCCATGTCTTAAGACGCAGAAAATACAGTTTCTAACAGTGAAGCAGGGATTATTCCTGAGCTTGCCACCTCTGAGCCATCTGAATCCTGTGTGGTCTTCTCACTTGATCTAGTAAGAATAGTGACTGAGTTCAGACTGGGCTTGTAGCTCCACCTAGAAATGTCTCCCCATAGTATATTCACCTGTCGAAGGAGAATGGCATCGCCCACCTCCTCCTCCAACAGTCTTCTTTTGGCTTTTTTGAAAGGACAGCTCTTTTTCATAATTTACAGTCCAGTGGATCCTCTCAATAACTCTGTGGAGAAGGGTATATTATCCCCACTGTCAGACAGGAAAATAGAAGCTCAGCCAAGTTAAGAAATTGACTCAGGGTCAGAGAGAGGCAGTGCTGGAACTGGAGCCACAGCCTTGGTCTTTTGTCTGATCTCTTCAACCAACAGCACAGGAGAAGCAAGTGGATGGGCTGAGAGAGGGGAAGGTGGAGGTTGGCCATGCTTGGAACTGTGGAACCTGACCCTAAGCACCCCGGGAAGGAAAGCACGTCTGGTGCGTTTCCTCCCAGCTCACCACCTCAGGTCCTGGGCTGAGGAGCTAGTGCCTACAGAGCCATGGTAGGTGGAGGTCACCTGGAGGGATATTGTACCCGTATCCAAAGAATCCAAAGATGGAGGCTTATCCCTCCTCAAACTCCAGAAAACTCTGCTCTGTAGCAAGGAGAAGCAGCCAGAATGTAACACAGGGACATGTCATCTGGGTTGGACAACTTCCACTAAGCCAGCTGGGCATACTCCAGAGATGCCAAGCTGCTCTGTTGTTTCCTGGGGCCTGTGGGCCACTGGGATTTTCTCTTCCTCCTCCAGGGAAAGGACAGAGTGAACAGCCCCACAGGTTACCCGGTGAGCACCCTGGGGTAGTTCTACTCTACCTAGAGTCCAATGGGATAATACATGTCCAGCCTTTAGCACAGCACTTGGTGCGTAGGAAGTCCTCAGCAGCTTAGTGGTTTTGTTATTGATGTGGGACTTGAAAGAAGACTGAGATCCTCCAGGAAGCTTCCCTACCCCACCCTATCCTTCCCACTTACCCCCAAACTCTGATTTAGGCGCCTTCCTATCAGAATGAACCATTATCATGACACCAGTCCCAGTGTATTGAAATCATCTGTTTTTGTATCTGCTTCCTCGACAGAGTGTAAGATCTTCAAGGACTGTGTGTTGTTCATCTTCAGACTGTGACCACCCCACCCCGATGCTGAACATTACCTGGCTTAATAGTTTTGCTAAATTCATGGATGAATGAATGAGATGTGAAGAAGCTCTGGATGATGCCAAGTTGCAAGGAAAAGCCAAGAACTGAGGGGAACTTTTGGGAGGCATGAAATGGAAGACCAAAAAAGGTGGGGAGAGGGAGGAAGAAATGTTTTTTTCTCAGGCATGAAACTGCCTAGACTAGGTTATAGAAATGATGCTACTAGACGGAGATTTGCCAGAATCCAGGGAAAAAGAAAGGATGTGGCAAGTGGCACTGTGGATCAAGTGATTTTTTGGGTACCATCTTGCCTGCTCAGGGCCTAGGGTATGGGTGAGAATGTGACCGTATTGGAAGAACCTGACCATCCACCAGCTTTCTGTCAAGGGAGGGAACATGGTCAGTCTAGTCACAGACAAAAGAGGGAGCTGGCTTTGCAGGAGCGATTTCTGAGAGATGAGGCCAAGGGAGATTCCCACTCCTAGGCTGGGCAGCAGGAAGAGTCATTCATCTCATTAGGAACTCGGTACCAAGGCAAATGTCAACAGGAAGAGAGAAGGCTCTCGGTTACAGTTCTCAAAGGAGGCACTTCTGTCTCTGCTTGGCCAGGCTGGAGTTTAGGAATCATTGGTGGTCTTTGACATCTCAGATGTGAAAGAAAGGCTAAGGAGATTGCAGTCAGGGGATGACAGAGCCAGGCAGAGGAATGGGGGCGTTGAGGGTTGAAAGGACAGGGTACCCGCAGCCCAGGGCTGGCCTGGCAGTTCAGTTAGTACAGGTTGGGGCTCTGCTCAGGGGTCATGGGGACTTTCCCTCACCATTAGCCTTCAGCGTTTGTTTGCAGCTTTTGGACACATTCATTTCCTTTAAAGCGCTCCTGTGACCTGGTCCCATACTGTCTCTCCGACTTCATCTCCTATTGTTAACTCCCTTCCTTTCCAGCCACTCTGCCTCCATGTTACTCCTCGAACTTCCAAGAACACCATCATCCCCTGAGGACCTTTGCACCTGGACAGCTCTTCCTCACATGACCACGTGGTCCATCCTGTCACTTCCTGGGCCTGTGCTGAAAGACCCCTCCCTGTGAAGCCGTCCCAGATCACCCATATGTGATTGTAATCCCCTTCTCCCAATGCTAGCCATTCTCCTTCCTCTGTTGTATTTTTCTCCATTATCACAATAGGACACAACACATATTTGCTTCTTTGTTTTTCATCTGTTTCTGCCCTGGAGAAGGTAAGCTGTGACAATGCAGGACTTTTTGTTCACTGCTATAACCCCAGTGCCTAGAACGTGTTGCACATGGCAGGCCCTTGACACATATTTAAATAAATAAATGAAGCAATTAACCTTTCTGCAGGACCTTCCACTGATCGGCGGGATCTGAATTCTCAGCTCTGCCCCTCCTTGAGGTATGAGCTTGGACAAGTCACAAACCTCTTTAGGCCTCTGTTTCCTTATCCGAAAGGGAGAGTGTTGGACTAAATGGCATCTTAAGGTCCCTTATGACTAACATTTAGGGGGAATCACCCAAGGAAGTGGGACCTTGAGGTAAGGGCCCTGATGTCCATGATTCTCTGACAGAATTAAAGCCCTGCATGTCAACTCTGCCCCTGACCAGGCCTGGGCAGAAGCAGGACCACCAGCCCTGCAGCTGGAAGCTAAGAACTAGCCAGAAGACTGAGATCAAGGACCGATGACTAAGATGAAGGGAAAGAGATGGACGGGGCAGAACTGGGGCTGCTGCGTTTTATTTAAATCCCTGATAAGGATCAGGAAGCAGGCAACAGCCCGATGACACGTTAATTAACTTTGCAGATGATACTGGATCAGGAAGGTGTCCCATCCACCCATCTCAGCGAGATAGATGGGACAAAAGGACCTGAGGAGGGGTCAGGAATTAGTCCAGGAAATGACAACAATGAACTTTGGCTGTGGCCAAGAGGGGAAAGGACTCATGTTCTCTTGAGTGGATTAGGGGGTAGGGTGGAGAGGATCTATTTTCAGAACACAGATATGCAGTGGATGGTAGGGGCTGGGAGTGGTGGCAGGGACTGCGAGGTCCCCTGGCTGTTTGAATTGATGTACTGATCCCCAGTGGAGACAGAGCCTGTTTTCTTGCCACTGTGTTTGGAGGATGGGGACGGGGTAAGGGACCTGGAAGATAAATGACATTGATGGAGCACCCACCATGAACCAGGCACCATACACAGTATCTCATTTAAACTCCGCAACAGCAATGATAAGACAAGAGGAAATAATGGGTCAGATAGACTAAGAACGTGCTGAGAGTCACACTGCCAGAAAGTGGCAGAGTTGAGATTCAGATGTAGGAGGGAGGTGATGGTCCCAAAGTGGGTTAAGGGCCCCAGGAGAAAAACTAGAGTAGCTGCCAGGTTATCAAACTGCCTCTTTATTTTTAGGACTGAAACCTAACTAAATAACAAGTACCCAAAAGAAGGCTTTCATTAGCACCCTGGGGTTCCATGGGTACTGGAAGTTTTCTTCTGTCCTTCCTGCTGGACCAACCTGACCTTCCTAAGCAGTGCAGAGAAAGGAATGGGGAGGAATGGAAGACTGTCAGGCATCTGGACAACGTGGAAGGGTGACGCTAAGGTAAAAAGTGTTCTCTTGCAGCCTGTTGTGGAAAAGATACCAAAGGGCCCAAAGCCTCAGTTCTGTTCTTGCCATTAACCTCTCTCTCTTTGGTGAGAACAGGGTATTGACAGATTCTAGGTGAGTGAATGGCCACCCCTGGGGTGAGCCATTTCAAGGAATACAGGCCCACAGACAAGGGTAACTTCTACTGAAGAGGGCTTGGGGTGTCCCCAGACTCAAGGGTGACAGACATCTCTATTCCTCCAGGGAGCTGAGAGCTGGAGGCATTCTTGAGACTCTAGCTAGGAACTCAGTGGGTGACCCAAAAGGGAATCCCAAGCAACAAATCTATCATTGAGCAGTCTGTCTCTGGTTGGGTCATGATGCCACAACAAAAGGCCCAAGCAGAGAAGGCTGCAGGCCGTGGGCAGGTCTGGTGGGAAGGACCAACCCGAAGGACAGCCATCGTGCTCCAAGCAGCATGAGCAGGGCTCAGCTCAGGGGCACCATCAGAGCAAGGATAGGATTGGAGGGTGTGGAACCCCAGAGTTACCCTGGAATGGGGTGAAGGAGGGGTTGATAGGAGCAGCACAGGGTGCCTGGGGGCCCGGGAAGGCATTTCTGAGGCCCAGAGGAAGGGCCTTCCTCATCCAGGGACCCTGGGAGCAGAGCAGGGTCTCGGTAAACCAGAGAAGCCACACATGTCCTGAGAGAATGCACTGGGGGCCTCCCTGGAGGAGGCAAGACCCAGAAGCAGGTAGGCAGTATGAAAGAAGCTGTATGGAATCACAGTCTGGCGCCCACCCAGCCTAGAAGTTAGAACATTTTTGTTGACATTCTTCTTGTTTGCAGCTCTGTAGCCATGTTCTGTTTGCATTAGCTCCCTGGTAAAATTGCTCAGAAAACATCCTTCTAGGCATCTGTGTGTTTGCTAGAGGGGAAGAAATAGTGTTCCCAGCCTGGGGTCAGAGGATGGTGGAAGCCAGGAGAGGTGGTGGCAGGAACTGCTCCAATTCCAGGCTAGAGATGAACCAGCTGTGACAGGGATGGGGACTCTTCTGGAGCAGGAATAGTCAGGGCCTGGTCCTATCCTGCCTGGGCATGGACACATCAGAGGCTTTACTGCAAATTGGGGAAAGCTTCATGACACTATCTCCCACCCTGGCCTACTCCTGTTCACATGGGGCTGTGAAAATGACCAATTTTTAAAAATATTAGAGATGGAGTTGATGGAAACATTCAAGCCACAAGAATGGTGACACTCCAGAGCTGACATGCTGGGAGAAGGCTCCAGGGCCAGGGGCTCTCCTGGCCTCTGCGGATGTCTGACCAGTGAGTGAGACTGTGTGGTCCATGTGGACCTTCTTCCCTTTCCTCTGGAGAACCCTCTCCTCTCTGCACAAAGAATGGTTATTCTGGAAAGAACCCCTTGGGATAGATCTGAGACTATGACCTATTTTTAAAACTCCACGGCACCTTTTAGACAGTCAGTTATTTCCCCTTTGTCCTTAAGATTTTGCCAGTATGATTTCTAGCTCTTGGGACACACAGAAGCCTCCTGCTTTCCCCAGGCTTATTGTTCCAGAACACCAGGGAAGCTAATCAGGGGCAGGAAAAGGCAGCTCACAACCCCCTCATCTATGACAAGCAAATTATGGATTAGCAAAAGGAGATCAATAACAACTGGCCATGAGCTATTATCTTCATTCACCAGAATCCACCTTGCTATTCTTTTTGATATGCTTGTGAATACAGACACACTTACACACTTGCCACTACCACTTCTACCACACACCACACAAAAACATATGCCATGCCTTGCCCCATGTTCTCTCCAAGTAATTCACTTACACTCAACCCCAGTTCACCAAGTACAATTTTGCAAAGAGTCATCGCTTTCAGTACACCACTCCCAAGATGTATGTGTGTGTGCACGTGCACGCGCGCGCGTGTGTGGGGCATCCTTTCATTCATCCCCAAACACCCTAGGGGTTCTTGGGAGGAGCTATACCTCTACCCCTTCCATACTTTGATGCCTAATTTTGCCCCAGGGCCCAGGGCCTGTTCATTGCAAAGCCTCTACTAATTCCCTCCCATGATAGCCCCATCTAGGCCTTGCCTCCACCTTCTCCCTACTTCATCCCTGAGTTTCGGGGTTGAGTCTCCTCTCCCCATATTTACAAAACCTAGGCGGGTTGGGTAGCTGGTGTGATGCTATCTGGGACAGTCTTATCTAGCTACAAAGTGTGAATCAGTGATTACACCACACAGGGTTGGTGCCAGCCAGGCGGACTGCCGTATTGCCAAGTAACCCAGTGGTTGAACCAGGTTGGGTTGAGTAATATCCACCAATGGATAGTGAGTTTATTAATCATGCAGCATAGTACACAGTTGATGAAAGTGTAACACCGAAGGCCTGGTTTGATTGGAGAAGGTGCAGGTGGGGCTGGATGCTGACTGTGAAGACACTCAGGGACAGTATCTTCCTCCCATACTACTCACTTGAGAAACACACAGAAATCTGGAAGGAAATATCTAGTTTAGCAAAGAGATGGACTATATGCTCAATTGTCAGGACCTTTCTGCCATCTTGGATTCCCTCTGTTAAAAAGGAAGGATACTTCTCTGAGGCTATTGAAGCCTCAGTCTGAAATTTTAAGTTTCATGAAGAGAAGGGAATTCAAGATGGCAGCCGGTGACCTAAAATTGTGTGGGTGGGAAAATTTAAGATTCCATACTGTATTCTCCTTCTTCATCTCTTACTTCAAAAACATTCTTTTCTAGGGCCACAGCCTACCTCCTCCACCCAGGTCTGGCCTCAACTTCTTGATAACTATAGTCAACCAGAAATACCACCCGTATTTTTCTCTGTGGTGGGCCTGCCTTGGGGGTGCCGAAGAGCAGTTTCTGAGCAGGCACACGGCATTTCTGTTGCTTTGTGGCTGACCTGGTTTGCACCTCACGGTCTGAGACACAGACCCCAGTCACAATCTGGTGGGGCATTTACATAGTGCAGCATTATACACCAGGCCCCTAAACCTGGATGAGGCAGATCATATGTGAAATGAACTGCAAAGGAACCCAGGTGAGTTTTTTTTAGAGGGCAGGCAGGAAGAAGGGGAGGCAGCAAAAACTGACTTGTCCAAAGACAGCTCTAGAATAAGCCTCAAGGGATAAAGTCTTCTAAGGACTATGGGGAACAAGGTGAGGGGTGCAAAATAGAGATGCAGACACAAGAAGGAAGTGGAGGATACATTTTCCTCAAGAGAAATGGAGAAAGCTCTAGGGCTGGCAAATAAACTAAGTTAAGGAGGAGGAATGTTCTAGGGAAGACAGCTTGGAGGATAGGAGAAGCATTGCTTTTATGGGAGGTAGAAATAATAAGGTATGGCAGTTTGAGGCTATGCAAACATTCCCCGTGTGTTCTGCAAATCCCAAATGTTCTTTCTTCCTTTCAAGGCATTGGATCCCTAGGTCATTCATAGGAGCTGGTTTTCAGCGAGGTTCAACTTTACCAGGCAGCTCCAAATAGTGAGGCCTAGAGGAATCCCATCTAAGTGGGATTAAAGTTGTAGACGTTTAAAACCTGATTTTTTCCAGTGATCTGACCACAGAAGAGCTGCCAATCTCTCTGGTCATCTTGCCAACCCTGAAGAACCTTGGTCAAGTCTCCACCTGTTTTTCAGGCTTCGAAAGCTTTGGCAAGAGAACTACTCAATGTGGCTGACAGGCCCTCCAGTGTCCTGTTCTGGCGTTCCCTAAGACTGTCTCTAGAGCAACTGTTAATAAACCGGGAGATTTCCCTTCTACCCCCGAATATCCATCGGAAACTGGAAAGAAGGTTCTAGAAGATTCCCAGTCACCAGCCCTGACTCCCATGAATTTACCTAACCCGTTCGCCTAACCCCTCTGGCAGTGTGAGGCTTACAGAAGGGTGGAGGGGAAGCCTATTCTCCTGGTACCACAGTAAACACTAAAAACTATTTGAAACACCAGAACCTTGCACAAAATTCTGACCTACTTCCAATAACACCAAGTGCCACATTTCCACTTTGAGAGTTTTCAGAGGAAGAATGGCACAACCAGGCATAACAACCTATCAAACAAATCACCAGCCAAAAACAACCCAAGACAAAAAACAGGCCAAACTAAAGCTTTATGCTATAAAAACAAGAAATAAAATAAGGAGATTTATAGGCCGGCTGATTGTCAGCAAACACAATATATTTACTGTATTAGCATTTGCTCACAGTGCAAATGGTACAACATTACACCATTTCAATATTTCGGTTTTTAAAAATGCTGTTTTCATTAACTATATTATATTGGCATTACAATATGACAAAGGAGCAAATGAAATGTTGGTGAAGAATTTCACCTTTTCACAATATCAAGCATATTTTTTTTAACCTTAGTATAAGGTACTATAAATCCAAGAAATAAAAACATCCACAAAATATATTACATCTGGTTTGTCTTTTTTCTAAGTACTCAACTTTATACAAAAGTCTTTCAAAAAATATCATTCCCCATAGGTTTTCCTGTTTAAAACCTGATTTTTTTCTCTCAGTTCACATAAGTTAGAGTGCATTTTCTTTTGTTGCTTTTTTTTTTTTTAAAACATGCAGACATATAAAAAATCTGGATAGCACAACCTTTTGGCAACAAAGTTATTTTTCTCTTAGTTTAGCTTAATGTCTGAGAACAGTTTTATTAAAACAAAGGAAAACTCAATTATCATGCAGTGACATGCATATACCAGAAGGAGCGAGGAAAAAATATTAAAGGGTATCTGATTCCTCCTTCTAGCTTGGAAGTGACCAAAATTTTTGCTTTTTTAATAATCATCACATTATAAAAAGTATTCAGCAAAATACTGTCTCTGCAAAGAAAGATTTTACCCTTCAGCTGAAAAAATATGGGCCCTCCTGGCAAACTTCATCTTCTTCTCTCTCCTTCTACAAAAAGTCCAAGTACCTGGATATTCACAACCCCCTGCTCTTCGATTTCCCCCCTTTTCACTAGAGTCCTTTTAGTATTATTTATCCACCACCAAAAATCAAAACAAAACAAAACAAAATGGTACTTCTTTTCCTTAAAAAACAAAAAAGTGGAAAACGCATAAAGTGACTTTAAAAACAGACATTCTGTAAACTCCAGACCTTTGTTCCTTCTCTCTGGGCAGCTTACTGACCACAGGAGAAATAACGCTAACAGGAACAGTACATTCAGTCAAGACCGCGCTGGAAGCTGTGGCAGAGAGCAACCTTCCCTACTACTCCACTTCTAAGGAGCCACCCTGTGCGAGAAGGGTTGGCAGGACAGCTGGGAAAGAGGGGTGCCTGAGAAGAGGTGAGGTAGGGTGGGGAGAAGGTGAGACTGGGTATGGAAAGGAGACACCTCATTCATCAACATGGATTCATGAAAAAAATCCTCATATCTTTGAGGAAATTTTGGACAGAGATGCGTATATGTGTATACACACATATCCGTACATATATGTGTGTATGTGTACACATGTACACTCATGTATATGTACAGATATGTGTGTATGTATATCCACACACATAACACACGTATGTAGATATAATCTCATCAGTTAACATTTTCATAAAAAATAAATCATTTAAAGCTGTATACGCCTACAAATTCTCTTTATTCCGGTGCACTGCACTGGATAACCAAGTACCTTAGAGATTTTATTTTGCTAGGAATACATATTGTGTGTATGTTATGTATATATATGCATGTGCATTTTTATACACATGCATGCATATACATACACATACATACACACACACCATATACATATATTTAAATTCTATCTGTTGTGTTGGTGATGACAAAGGGCAAAAGCAGAGCCAGCTTCCCCATGATGGTGGGAAGGAGAAATTGCTATGTAATTGAGAGAAGACACAAAGCTGGAGTGGCTGGTTGAAGCCTGCCTTTCTGGGAAAAGATTTTGGAAGCGATGGGAGAAGGTTTAGAGGGGAGAAGGGGAAGAAGCGGGAGGGCAGAGGGCAAACTCAGGAACGTAGATTTCTTAGAGTGGGGCTAGGGAAATACACATATATTTTAAAAGGCAGGCTCAGCGATGGCTGCTCTTTCTCCCCACAGATCAAACTGCCCTGAGGCCTAAGAGGGAAGCGCTCAGAAAAGGAGGGGTTCTGAGGGGCCAAACCCGAAGCGGCGGCAGCAGCACCGCGTCGGCGGCATCCGAGGCATTTCTCTAAGAAACATGATTTCAGAGCGGATGGAAGACCACCTCTTCCAGCCACGTGCGGACCCCCAGCCTGGGACATCTCCCAGAGGCTTGGGAACCCGAGGTGGGGAAGAGTTTGGGGTAAACACAGCCCAGTTCAGCTCAAGAGTCTTACACACACACGCTTGCGCGCGCGCACACACACTCACACACACATACACACACACGCGAGCACGCACACACTCGCGCGCATCCCCGCACGCAGGCGCGCGTGCGTGCGGCGGGCAGCAAGCTCTGCGCTTTGGTGCGCTCCTTACCCCCTCCCCCTCTCGAGTCTTCGAGGGGGTACAGAGGGAGACGTGGGGGAAACAATGAGGTGTTTGGGTCGGGCGAGGGTTGGATGGGCTCCGCCTTCAGTCCCTTGCAGGTCCTTGGCGCGGCCCGGCGGCCCCTGGATCAAGGCGATCCGAACTGAACAAAGCGGGCTAGACGCCACCTTTCCGCTCCCACGCCTTGGCTCAGTGGGGGACCGCGAGGGGAAGGCGCGTCCAGCCCTGGCCCCTGACCGCTGGCCGGCGTGAAAGGTTGGGAACCGGGGGCGTCGAAGGGGAGCAAGGGGCCGCACGTCCATGGAGAGACCAGGGCGCGGCCCCTGCACCTCCGTGGCTGGCTTTCCCGCTGCTTTCAGGCTAGCAGCCGGGAGGCACTGGAGGGGAAAAGTGGGGATCTGGGGGCCCGATCCTCAGGCGCAGGTGGTGACCACTGGGGCCAGCGACACAGGGGGCGCCGAGGATGCAGAAGGTGCACCGCCCTTCTCCGCCTTCTTCTCCTTTTGCTTGAGGTGGATCTTGGCGTGGCGCTTGCGCTCGTCGCTGCGCGCAAACTTGCGACCGCAGAACTCGCAGGCAAAGGGCTTCTCGCCCGTATGAGTGCGGATGTGAGTGGTGAGGTGGTCGCTGCGGCTGAAGCTCCGCATGCAGATCCGGCACTGGAAAGGCTTGTGGCCCGTGTGGATGCGCAGGTGCCGGGTCAGCTCGTCCGAACGGCTGAAACGGCGGTCGCAGCCCTCGGCCGGGCACGCGTGGGGCCGTTCGTGGAGCGGGGTCTTGCTAGGCCGGTTGGGGTACTTGCGGGGCCGGATGGGCTTGAGGGTGAGCGGCGGCTGGGGCAGGCTGCCAAAGCCCGGGTGGATCTGCTTGTCTTTGAATGCCTTGATGGTCTCCAGAGGGGTAATAGGGGGCGGGTTGACCCGGATGGGGTCCATGCCCTGGAAGGGCTTGTGCTCCGGAATAGAGCCCATGTCGTTGGGGTGGTGGTACAGGTTGTAGTCAGGAATCATGGGGAAGAGATTGCTGTCCAACGCCGGCTTGGCCGATTGGTAATCCTGGGGGGAATAGGCGAGCCCGGGGTTGCCCTGCGGATCGTGGAAAGACACGGGCTCTGAGTAGAGGTCGCCGCAGTTGGAGTAGGGGGGTAGCGCCGGATACATGGCCTCCACGTCACCCTGCGGTGGCTGCACCATGCTGGCAGTGGACGTCTGCGTGCTGAGCGCCCCTGAAGCCGGGGGCACCCCCAAGATGCCGGCGCTCATGAGGCTAATGATGTTGTCCTGGCACCAGTTGGAAGGGGAGTCGAAGGCGAACTTTCCCAAGTAGGTCACGGTCTTGTTGCCGGGGGCTGGCTGGAAGGAGCCGGAGTAAGAGAGTTCCGGGTTGGGCTTCTCGTTGGTCAGACCGATGTCCATTACATTCTCTGCGGAGAGCGGGGGAGAGAGGGGAGGGGTGAGTGAAGCCGAGCCGGCTCCGGGCCACGGGGCCCAGGTCCTTGCCCAGGTGCGGAGGGTGCGGCCGGGTGGAGTGCGTAGCGCATGGGGTAAGAGGAACGCTGAGCCCGGCGCAAAGCGGGCGGTGCCGCGCTCCCGGGCGCAACCTGGATATAGCAAAATACTACGGATCGGGGTGTGGAGTGGCTGCTGCACACACACCGCACAAGCCACGCACACACTCACGTACCACACACACACGCGCGCGCGCGCGAGAAGCATTGTTGTTCTTCCCGAGGTGGGGCGGGCAGGTAGCTGCAGCTACAGGTAGTTTCAGACCCGGAGCGCGCTGGGCTCTCGCTCTCCACCGCACACAACTCGGCCTCTTCCCTTGGCCCTGTCCGCTCCAGGACGCCGCGCCCTTCCCTCCCCGGCGATGCCCCCCACGCGCGCTGCTCCCGGGTTGCCGACCCAGAGCGCTCCGACGCTTTGTCCCTGGAGCGTAGAAGGGTGCCGCCCTCAAAGGGAGCTCTCCCTTCACCTACCCCAGCCCCAGCCTCCTCGGGCATGAAGGAGCTTTAGGCTCTTGCTGAAGGGGAAAAGCCTAGCCCCAGCTAGGGAGGGTGGAGAGCGGCGGAAAACCGGCCGGCGTCTCCATGGCGGGATCGGCCGCCCTTCTCCAGCTCCCCGGCCCGGAGATCGTTCCCCGTGGCAGGCCCTCGCCCCGCGGGTGAGCCCCCTCCTTCTCCCCGCCGTCCCCACACCCCCACGGCTTTGCTGAACGCCCCGGAAAGGCAGCGTCGCAGTACCTCTCCCACCGCGGGGACTCCACGCCGCACATGGCTCCATCCCGGGTGGGAGGCTGAGGGAGTAAGGGGGGAGAGCGCGGGTGAAAAAGACGCCGAGCTCCTCCCGGGAAGGGGGCGACAGCACCACGCCTTGCGCGTAGTCCGGCGATCGGGCCCCCTGCGTGGTGAGGGAGAACCCCAGAGCCTCTCGCACCTACCTCCCTCCGGTCGGCGGCTGCCCCCACCCGGGAGAACCGAAGCCTCTACCGTGGCGTCGCCAACCTAGCCTTCTCGATCGAGGAGGGCGGGAGGAGTGGGTGGGAAAAGCAACTCGCCCCCCGCAAAATTCCCAGCGCGCCCCCATCTCTCCATCCATTTATCTATATATCCATCCATCCATCCATCCATCCAACCATCCATCCATCACCAGGTCGTCCCCTCCTCCTCTTCCTCTCCCCTTCCTTCCTCGCTGCCTCGCCGCCTCCCCGCCGCCCTTACCTGTAGCCATCTGATTGTAATGGACTACCGAGTCGCTGCTGCCGGAGAAGAGGTTGAGCGCGCTGGGGATCTCCTCGGGGTACAGATTGTCAGGCAGTTGGTTTAGCAAACTGCTCATGGTCACCGGCAGCTTCTCGGCGAGTTTGCCGGTCATAGCACTCCCGAGCTGCCGCCGCCGCCGCCACCGCCGCCACCGCCGCCGCTCGCTCCTAACGCAGCTTCCAGGGAAGCGGCATCCGAGAGGCGATCCGTGGTGCAGGGGAAAAGCATGCGAGAGGGAAAGTTCGGGGGGAGGGGGGAGGGAAGAAGGGAAGGGATGGGCCAGGAGAGGGGATCTTCTCTTTTTTGGGGGGCGGGAGGGGGCCCCAGGGGGTAATCCTCTTGGGTGCCTCAGCTGGTGCGGTAAGAGGCTGGGTCGTGGGGGGGTGGGTGGGGCGTGTGCGAGGGGTGGGGTGGGGGCTGGGCTGAGGGGATCTCGGCTCAAGGGGGTCGGACGCGGCCTCAGTATTGATCTCGCAAACAGACACGCGCCCGCCGCCCCCCCGCCCCCCGATCTGCCACCGCCACCGCCACCGCCGCCGCCGCCGCCGCCGCCTCTGCCGCCGCTGCCGCCGCCGCTACCACCACCACCAGCCCCGCCGCTTCCTAGCAAGCTCACTGCTGCCCAAAAGCTCCCAGCCAGGGAACTCCACCAGCCTATTTATCTGAGCCCCGGGAAAGCTCCGTGACGTAGCTGCCCATATATGGACAGACAAAGCCCAGCCGAAGGGGCGCGACGTCACAATGGAAGCTCCTCACAATGGAACATTAGAAAGCAGGAAGCGGGCCGCAGCCAACGTGCGGCGCCCGCACCGCTCGCGGCTCTTGAAAAAAAGAGAGAGAAGGGGAGAAGAAAGAAGAAGAATGCGAGAGAGAGGAAAGAAGGTTACAGCTGCATGCAAAGCGCAAAGCGCGTAGCGTGGAGTCGAAACGCCAGTAACTCATTGTGTGTGTTATATTTGAGGTTTGCATTAGAAGAGCGCATTGGGGGGTGATGGGCGATGCGGTGGGGTTGTTTGCAAGTGGTCTCCAACACCCTAGCAGTTAGAAAGAGAGTTAAAAACACCTGGCAAAGTCCCTTTGCAGCCCGGGAACTGCTGGGGAACCCGGAAGGCGTGCGTTGCGCCCCAGCTACCGCAGCGGCTCCAGCGTTTGGGATCCTATCCGAGATTAAGAGAAAGGGAGTGCTTCCCTTTGTGGGGGGAAGGAGAGCTGCGCGCAGGGTTGGGGGGGGGGTGTTCCAACGTGTCAGAATTCCTTGGTCCAATATCCCAAGAACTTTTGTGCCAACTTCACTCTGATTCGCCGCCCCTGCCCCTCCCTGGGCCCCTGACCCGGCGCTGACTCCTGGCTGAGCGCAGTGGCGACGAGATTCGGAGCACCCCAGCAGTTGCGCCAAAGACAAGAGCCCCATCCATCTGGGGTCGAGGATGTGCGGTTTTGGTGCTGAAGAGGAAATAATGAAGTTGAAGGGATAACACGTGCACTGAATCCCCAGTAAACTCCCTAACGGTTCCAAGCAGCCTCTGTGGCCACAGGATGGCAGGAGGGCCCAGCAGGCCCGGGCGCAGTCGCTGTCTACTGCTGCCTGCTAAGGGTCCGCCACTGAGTTCCAGCGGGAGGACGCCGAACCCACAGTCTCTGAGCCACTGGCGGTCTCCCGTAGTCTCTGCCCTCCTCCTCGCCTTCCACAGGGCTGTCCCCATTGCTGGCTGCCGGCGCTCCGCAGTCAGGGGCGGCCTGTGTGCCGACCCGGAGCGCTGTCACCTCCCGGAGCGGCAGCAGATCCCGGGGGCGGCTGCTGTGCTCCCTGGGGCCTGCTCCCAAGGCGCGCGCAGCCGGCCCGCGGGCGAGGGGGAGGAGAGGGCGGGAGCATGGGGGTGCGACCCCAAATCACTTCGGCTTGGCGGGGGAGGATTCCCTCCTCGGTGGCCGCGTGGGCGCGGTGAATCCCTCGTCCCCTGCTGGGGAGTCGGGGTTGGGGGAACGTGCATTTCTCGGGGGGAGTGGGAGTGTTGACAAGGAGGAAGAGAGGATCCCCGGGCCGCACGCCGTGGGAGGGCCACGCGGGCCGGGGACGTGTGGGAGGAACTCCCGAGCTGCACGTTGTGGTGGAGGTGGATGACAACCTCACTCCCCTCCCCTCCCCTCCCCTCCCCTCCCCTCCCCTCTACTCGGTGTAGGGCTGGGGACAGGAGGGCCCGGCCTCCCCCTATCTTCTCTAGTTCTTAGGAAAGGAGGGATTCCCGCCTCCCGCGAGCCCCCTCTTTCCACCCCCGCCGCCTCTCCCGCCAGGCTCCCCACTCCTATACTAGGGAGCCACAGCGCCCCCGGGCTCTCCTCCGCCCGCGCGGCTCGGGGAGGGAGCGCGCTGCAGCGGTCCCGCGCTCCGGTCAGAATCAGGGCAGGCTGCGCCTCCCGCCCCCGGTTCCCTCCCTGTGGGGGGGGGGGGCGCGAGGCCGGTCGGGGGACGTGGGCGGCGGTGTGAGCCTGGCTAGGTGCGGGAGGGGCCCGGGCGGCTGCAGGGAGGGTCGCAGGGCGGCGGGCCAAGCCGGGAAGAGCCATACAAGGAGCGGATCCGGTGACGCGCCGGCCGCGCCCCTTCTCCTTCTCGATTTGGCTGCAGATTCCGGTCCCAAGATTTGCATATTTTGGCATCCAGTGGAAAAGGAAAGAAGAACGGAACCCGCAGCCTTTAAAGGAACCGCACAGGCTGTAGCGTCACCCAGCGAGGCGGTGGGGGTGGGGGGGCGTGAAAAATTAGCCAGCGGCTCTGGCCTCTGGCCGTAGAGCCAGGCAGTAGGAGAAGGCCGGGGAGGGGCGGCTACCAGCGAGCTTCGGGCGCGCCAGTCCCAGACCTGGCCCCTCTAGGGTGCTTCCTGCTGCGCGTGCACCCGGAGGTTGCGGAGGGTCTCCACGGGTTCCTGCCTGGGGCCGGGAGACGGTGTTGGGGTCCGCGGTCCTGGGCGAGCTGCAGGCCCGAAGGCTGCAGTGCCCATGTCTCCCCGCGCGAGGCAGAGCTCAGCCTGCGGGGGTGGTGGGAAGGAAGTGAGAGGCCTCCGGGCCGCCCAGCTCAACTCCGGAGGACCCCACCGTGATGCACCCACTTTCCACCTGTCAGGATCTCTCCCGAGGAGGGGCTGTAGAGTGAGGAGCTAGAAGCCCTCATGCTGTTCGATTGGGGCCTGCGTTGGGAAAGGCAGAGGCAGTGGAAGCATTTGGGATCCTAAGCTTCCAGGGCCCCAGAGGCAGTGGAGTGCAGCCACTCCCAACTGGAGGAGACCGGTGCTCTCCCGACACTTTTCAGCTCGCTGGACTTGTTGCTCCCAAGTAGAAGAACATGGGGCAAGTTTTGCCGACCTGCACCAGGACCTGCTTACCCGTCAGCAAGATTGGATAGGAGTCTGGGGACACGATTCCTTCCTTCTCCTTTCTACTAGTTTTTTGCATAAAACGGGAGCCTTCAATTAAAGTCTTCATTAAAGCTTCACTGTGACCTTGGGCAAATGTCTGTATTTTTTTTTTCTTAGCCTCAGTTTCCTTGTCTGTAAATTGGGATAATACCAGTATCTACCCTTAGGAAGAATTAAATTAGATAATCCTCATAGAGTACTTGCCAATCCCTTAAGCAAGCACCCAATCAACTGCAATTGCTGTTAAACTGCCATGTGACAGATACGCCCTTCCCTCTCGTGTGTGGCAGGAGTAAATGTAGATGATATAGGTGGTAAAAAAAGGCGGGGTATGGAACTCCATCACAGACCAGCGTGATCACATGCGAGAAGTATTAATAATGTGGATTATTTAGGGGGAAAAGGAAATTCCTATCTGGGTGCCTAGTATCTCCTGGGTACTGCCCCAGTCTAGGGATGGTTAAGGAATGGCCCCCGGTCTGAAGGAGCCCAGACACCAACTGAGCTGAGCCCTCAACATCTGGTGGTGACACAAGGCAGGGTTCAAAGAAGTCACTCAGTTGCTCTCTAACACTCTAGAGCAGCCTTTGAGACATTTTTCGGGGGGTGGTGTGGCTCCTGGAGTGGGAGAGAGCCTTCTCTCCTCTGCTAGAAGGAACCATGCTGGTGAAGGCCTGCCCTACAAGGTTAGGCCCTCAGTGCCCAGTGCCTGCTTAGGTTGCAGCCTGCACAGATGTCCCCTGTCATCCTCGATGATGGTGGCAGATGGAGTCCAGGGTTCTGTGGCAGGAGGGGACAACCCTGGGTGTGGAGCAGGAGTGGGGTGTTGGAGTGGCTGCTTTGTAAATGAATTCTCCCTTCTGGTTGCCAAGTCTTAGAATAGAAAAAAGTTTTCCTCCTTCCCTTCCACCCTGTTGGTTTTCTCTCTCCCTCCTGAACAGGAGCTGAAGGTGTTTGTCTGTTTTATTGGCGGGCTCAGGTGAGACTGCCAAGGGCCTAATTACCTGAACTCTAAGCCCTGAACTTGCTGGGGAGCGAGTAGGCACTGGTTCAGGGCGTCCTCATCCTGCAGATGGTGAAAGCAGGCCGGCTCCTCTGCGGCATAGCCAGGGCCGCCTGCCCCTGGCCGCTCTCTCCTACGGAGTCCAACTCATCAGCTGCACTTACGAGGACTGCTGCTACTTGTTGTGGGCATGGGCGTGTTTGTCTTGATTAAGGACAAAGGAGGGAGATGTGGTCCCTGAAATCCACTGAAGAAAAATGCAAAGTTACAGCTGTCTTGGTCTTTTTTCTCTAGTCAACTCTGCCCTCTGAACTTTAGCTGCCCTGTTTGCTAAAGATACCTAGTCCTTCTCTGCTATCTTACAATAAAGAACTCCCCATACCCTGAATTAATTCAATCTGCGGTGTGAGCAATCTAATTACTGCATTGCCCTTCTCAGAGGGTGTTTGCATTTTAAAAGAAAACACTTAGGGGTGGTAATATATAATCCAGAGGAATCAAGCCCAGTACTCAGCATGGTGCCTGGAAAGTGGTAGGTGCTCATGAATCCTGGTGAAATGGCATCTGGTTGTGGCATATCAGAGTCAAGGAGTGGGAGACTTGGGTGCAGAGAGCGTCTGGGTTCCTCCAGTCACACCAAGCACCTGTGTATGGAACCCACCCTGGTAGGACTGCTCCTGAATGGCAGTTATCTTGAGGGTCCTCAGTTGTTTTCCATCTTGGGGTGTGCCACAGGGCTTCATGGTGACAGACAAGTCACAGTGGAATCCTCCTGGCCAGTCCTGCCTGGCATTCTAGAGGTCGTCATTTCTTGGATAATGACAGCCAGCTCAGAGGCTAGGCTGGTTTTGCCTACAAGTTTTAGGAAGGGAATGTTATTGGCAGCCCTACAGATTCCCACAGGCTTCATGAAGACCTTGAGGCTGCTGCTTCTGGTGGAGTCGGAGCTGAGCCCAGTCCCGGGAGCTGCAGGAGCTTCGGGGCTGTAGCCATGGAAGATGGGGCGACTGATATCTGATGCCTGCCTTGGCCAGGCCTTGTGGACACATTTCATTTTCTTCAGTTTTCTTTCTTTCTTTTTTAAAATAGGGTCTTGTTCTGTTGTCCAGGCTGGAGCACAATGGCATGATCATGGTTCACTGCAGCCTTAATCTCCTTGACTTAAGCAATCCTCCTGCCTTAGCCTCCTGAGTAGCTGGGACTACAGCTGGGTATCACTATGCCCAGCTAGTTAAAAACACTTTTTTTTTTTTTTTTTTTTTAGTAGAGATGGGGGTCTTGATATGTTGCCCAGGCTGGTCTCCAACTCCTGGCCTCAAGTGATACTCCTGCTTCAGCCTCCGAAAGTGCTGGGATTATAGGCATGAGCCACCATTCTAGGCCATAATTTTCTTCATTCTTTACAACAATCCTGTGAGAGGAAGCCTTTAGGGCTGTCCTTTCAAGTCTTAAGAGTTCAAGTAGCTTACTGGAGGTTACCTGGCTGGTCTGACATTTGAATTCATCTATGTGACTTTAAAATGAATGCTCTTAACTCCGTCCTTTGTCCCCATTGTGGCTGTTAAGGGAAAGAAACAGGGCAGTAGACGTGGGTAAGAGGAGGAATCAGGATGAAGCCTGTAGAGAAATCAATGTGTGGGAGAAAGGCAAGCTTGAATGGTGTACCCCAGCACCCCCTTGGACCCAGCATGGAGGCAGGGGAGGAGCCATAGCCCAGGGGAGAGTAAGGGTACTCACTATTCCCATGGGAATCAGGGAGGAACTGTTTCCGCCAGGGCCTCTCAGTAGGTGCAATGGCCACTGTGCCACTCTACACCTGGCTACCCTTTCCTAGGCTGTCTCAGAGGCCACGGGATCCTCTCCAAGCCAATTACATACTTCTCTTCTAAACAACTGTTTGTGCCTAAATTCAAACTAACACATTATAATGATGTTGAAACAAGAGTGTTTTTGATTACACTTTAAGCAATTTCAGGTAGAGTCCAGTGACCAAAGAGAAAATGTCTTGTTACACAGTAACATTTACTGGAGGGATGAAGTGGCTCATGCCTGTAATCCCAGCACCTTGGGAGGCCAAGGTGGGAGGATCACTTGAGGTCAGGAATTTGAGACCAGCCTGGCCAACATGGTGAAACCCCATCTCTACTAAAAATACAAAAATTAGCTGGGCATGGTGGCTCACTACTGTAGTCACAGCTACTTGGGAGGCTGAGGCAGGAGAATCACTTAAATCTGGGAGGCAGAGGCTGCAGTGAGTCGAAATTGTGCCATTGTTCTATAGCCTCGGCAACAGAGCAAGACCTCGTCTTAAAAAAAAAAAAAAAAAAAAGAAAGAAAAAAAAGAAAAAGTAACTTTTTTTTTAGATGACGTCTCACTCTTGTCCCCCAGACTGTAGTGTAATGGCGCGATCTCAGCTCACTGCAACATTTTGCCTTCTGGGTTCAAGTGGTTCTCCTGCCTCAGCCTCCCAAGTAGCTGGGATTACAGGTGCCCGCCACCATGCCCAGCTATTTTTTTTTTTTTTTCCTGAAACAGAGTCTCATTCTGTCACCCAGGCTGGAGTGCAGTGGCATGATCTTGGCTCACTGCAACCTCCACCTCCCAGGTTCAAGCAATTCTCCTGCCTCAGCATCCTGAGTAGCTGGGACTACAGGTGCATGCCACCACGCCTGGCTAATTTTTGTATTTTTAGTAGAGATAGGTGTCCACCATATTGGCCAGGCTGATCTTGAACTCCTAATCTCGTGATCTGCCCACCTTGGCCTCCCAAAGTGCTGGGATTACAGGTGTGAGCCACCGCGCCTCGCCAATTTTTTTGTATTTTTAGTAGAGATAGTGTTTCACCATGTTGGCCAGGCTGGTCTTGAACTCATGACCTCAGGTGATCAGCCCACCTTGGCCTCCCAAAGTGCTGGGATTACAGGTGTGAGCCACCGCACCTCGCCATTTTTTTTTGTATTTTAGTAGAGATAGTGTTTCACCATGTTGGCCAGGCTGGTCTTGAACTCATGACCTCAGGTGATCAGCCCACCTTGGCCTCCCAAAGTGCTGGGATTACAGGTGTGAGCCACCGCACCTCGCCATTTTTTTTTGTATTTTAGTAGAGACGGTGTTTCACCATGTTGGCCAGGCTGGTCTTGAACTCGTGACCTCAGGTGATCTGCCTCCCTTGGCCTCCCAAAGTGCTGGTATTACAGGCATGAGCCACTGCGTCTGGCCAGAAAAAGTACCATTTACTGAGAGAGACAGGTGCCCAAAGTGGGTTGTCCTGGAGACCTCTTCCAAGATACAAGTCAGTCACTGCCTTGGGTAGTCCAGAGGTCCAGAGATGAGAGTTTGGGGCTGGCTGGGCTAGGGTGGGGAGGGAAGGAAGATCTTAGAAGGTGAGACTTGTGCAAAGTGTGGTGTGTGGGTAAATGTCAGGTGTTAGCCCTGGCCTGCAAATCAGGAGTTCTGGGTTCTGTTATGAATTAGCTACAATTTTAGGCCAAGGCCTTCTTATTCCTGGTCTTTAGTTAGGGGTTGGACTGGCATAAACTTCCTCTAAGTTCCTCCCAGCTTTGTTAATCCATGAGTTTCTGGTTCTATTGCAGAAGGGTTGAGAGGAGATGTCTGTTAGAGTTCCTAATCAAATTTAGGGACTAGGGCTTGGGCTGGGGTCTTCAGGGAGAAGGAGGAGGGATGAGTGCTTGTGGTGGGAACTTCACTATCTTAGCTCAGGGGTTCAGGGAGGGTAAGTGGGGTCATGTGCTCCGAAGGGCCTGATCATTCCCCCTAGGGGCCACTGGGACAGCCCCTTCTCAGCCAGCAGGGACGGGTGTCTTTGCAGAAAGGACTCTCTGGGGATGGGGCTTTTTGGAAAGAGGAACTTTGTGATTTGAAATGAACCAGAAAAGGCGTGAGTGTAGGGGGACGGTGCGGGAGGCAGTCAGGGGAAGCAAAGAGGGAGTGAGAGAGAAGAGGGAGGGTTAGAGAGGAAAGAGATGAGAGCACGTTCTCACCTCCATTGTTTACCACATAGCTGGCTTCTTGCTGGATGAAGGCTTTGCCCATGGGACAGGTGCTGAGTCCAAAGGCTGGCAGATTCCTCTTCTCCCTGCCCTGTGAGAAAAAGCTTCAGGAAACCAGAGAGAGCTGCAAACCCTAGATCATTGTCTCTTATCAGCTCTCAGCCTTAGGAGCCTCCTCGGCCTAAAACAATCAGGTGCTGGCCTCATCCACCCAGGTGAGGAATTGGATGGAGGCTGACTTTTGGTTTCTTCTTTGCTGTTCTGTGCAGTCAAAACTCTGGGATCCAGGGAACAGCAGTTAATGACTCTTTGGGACCCAGAATTGGAGCTCCTTTGTGGCATTTGCAACCTCTTTCACCAGGTGGCTTAGGCAGGGCTTCCCAACCTTTGTCATGCTGCAGTTCTCATAGAAAATGAAACTCTTTTTACAGCCACTGCAGTAAAGAACCAAGGCTGCCTCTGGCCTCTGAGGCCAATATTGGCCCAACTGGAACCCACTGGAGGGCTGCACGTTGGCTAGGAAGCTCTGACTGATGGTGTGGGCTTCCCTGCCAGGGCTCATGGTGCATAGGCGAAGGAAGAGGGGTGTGATCTCTCTCAGACGCTGAGAATTATTTGGGTTGCTCAGAATTACTTGGCCTAGGGTCACCCAGAAAGTTACTGAAGACAAGAGATGGTATCCAAGCTCCCCGACGGCAGGGACTGAATCTCGCTCATCTTTGTCTCCCCAATGCCTGGCACTGTACCCGGCCCCAATCAGTACTCAGTAAGAACTTGTGGACCCAATTCAAGTGTCCTAGTTGGTGATTCTGAAGGATGGTTGAACCTGGTCCTTTTACTTCTATCCCCACATCCCCTGACTCTCCTAACCCTCACAGCACAGGATGGGGGGCGTCTTGACCACCAGAATTCCATTTTGGGGTGGGTACAGGGTTCCCAGGTCTGGGCCTTAGCTCTCTCATTTCAATGAGGGCAACATCTACAGAGAACTCCTGTGCATTCTTGGTGGAAGGAAGCAAACTTCAGACTTGGAATCTGCTGCCAGGGAGCAGGCAGTTTAATGAGAAGTGTGGAATGAGGCTCAGTGGAAATATCACATGAGACATGATATGTGTCCAGAGGAGGTACAAGCAGGAAATTCCAGTTGGTAAGGGCCACTGCAGGCTTGGAGGAGAGAGATGTTCAGGGCAAGGGGAAGGCCCTACAGAAGAGGGGGCGCGTGACCAAGACCTTGAGGAGGGGCTGAGGCCATTAGAAGGGGAGAGGAGAGGAAGGGTGGGGGTTGTTCATGTAAGGCACTGTGATCATTTCCCCTCCTCTTTATGTTAACTTTGTTGTTTTCATCTCTGAAACTAGAACCCATTAACATTGTCCACCCAGGACTGTGGTGCTTGGCCTAGGCCTGCTCATCGTTTGTTGTCTGAATGAGGAACCCTTGGGGGAGAGGTGGAAGGCAGAAGGAAGCCCTTGACATACACCAGATCCCACTTAGACATTTGGGCACCTACCAGAAGATGAGCTCCAGGAAGGCAAGGACTTGGGTCTGTGACCTTCACTGCTCTGCCCCAGCATCTAGCCCCTGGCTTTGCTGGGAGCTCAACAATACATGTTGAAGACTGAATGTGGCAGACACTCTTCCAGCACCGGAGAGTACTGGCAGGAACAGGAAAGGGGCTAACTCTATGTATGAAATCCAGGAGAAAGAAGGAGCCTGCAGGAGTCCAAGGAAGGGGCATCAGGGGGCAACACAGATCCAAGGCAGGGGGCAGGGGGCAGATTAATCAGACCTAAACTCCAGTGGTAACAGCTCCATTAATTGAGCGGTAATGATCCTTGGTATTTTTCATCTTCAAAGTCAGGAACAAACTGTAATGAATACTCTTGCCACCCGGGGGCAGGGTGCGGAGGGTGATGTGGAGAATCTTATGCTACTGGTACTCAGTTGGGGAAACTGAGGCACTGGCAGAAAGATGGTCCTTAGGAGAGCGGATGTGAAGCCCAGCAGAGCTTGGAATCTTCAGGGGTGTCTTGAACACACCAGAGAGAGGCCCCTCCCAAATCCAGGCGCCTGGGGAGCCCAGGCCACGAGTAGGGAGGAAGGTAGTGCTGGAGCCCCTTGCAGGCCTGGTTAAAAGTTGCAGCGGAGAACTCGGGTCTGCAGGAGGCTTGGCTGGTGTGCGCCGGGTTTCCCAGGGTGGGTCGGGGTGCCCGGGGCGTAGACCCTGCGACCCTGCGGCCCTGCAGCACGCAGCCGCGCTCTCCGGGTTCCAGGGGCGGCGCGGGAATGGCGCGCAGTTGGGAGGGCACCCGGGCGTCCTTCGCGCCCTGCGCAGGCCGGCGCGCTGCACACTCACTGTGACTCACCGGCGGCTCCGAGATGCCTCCCGGTTTCCTCATCACAGTCTGGCTGCCCTGAGCCCCTAGGGCGTTTTTCATTAGGGTGATTACCCTGCTGTCATTAAAAGCCGGTAAATAGCACCCAGGGACGAGGCCGCGCGGCCGCGTCTGAACTGCAGCCCGGGTTCACAGGCCCCCGGCCGCGGGCGGCGGCGCCGCTCGGCCTCCCCGGCGACTAGTTCGAATCCCCTGTGTCCGGGTGCCAGGGGGAGGCACTCTCCGCCGCACCCGGCACCACGCAGTGCCAGGTAGGGGCTGGGGCCTTCACAGAGTCAAACCCCAAGCATCCGTCAATCTCCGCACACGGAAAAGCCTTCCCGGTGTACCTTCTTCCAGGTGTTACCCTAAATATCTCTCCTAGGTTGCCCAAAATCCTCCCTAGTTACCTTTCGATATTTATTTGTGTATCCATTGATAAATGTCTGTCTCACCCTCCTCCCCCAAAAGTTTGTTCCACAAGGGCCAGAGCGCCTGATTTTGTATTGAGTTACCCATCATACCCCCCAACTCTCCCCTCTGGAGCCCCATTGCACCCTAATAATGGCACCAGAGGCTAGGTTACAGCCGCCGAAGCAGTTTTGAATTTACAGGTCACATGAGACAAGAGAACTGTCTGATGACCTCTTTCTCCCATTTTTTCCTAACATTTGAGAATTGTTTATTGTGCACCTACCGTGTGGTCAGCCACTGGGGATATGGCACTGATGAAAGCCAAGTCCAAGTCCTTCCAGTGAGGAAAGTCCAGGTCTAATGAGTGTTCAGGGTGGACACAGACAAACATACATATGTGAGGGCTGATAAGTGGTGTGAAGATAGATAAATCTGGATGAGGGCACAGAGGGTGATGGGGAGTACAAGTTGAGATCCTGTAATTCTTCTGCAATCCTTGCATTTTAGGGCTAGCATTGATAGTCATTAAATGACGGAGTCTGAATATGTGGGTCTGTGTTTTGGTCCAGCTATGGCCTCATTTACTGGGTGCTCTTTGAAAAATTCTATGAAAAGATAATTTTTGTAAAAAAAAAAAAAAGCATCAAAGTTCACAAGGGAAAGTCTGGTCTCTGAAGGCAAAGCCACCTGCGACATGTCCCTTTCCCCCTGGCATCAGCCCCTCTTCCCCTGGGTGGGCTTTGCCACCCTGCCACCAGGTGGCCCGAGATGAAATTCTGACAGTGCGTGAGGACAGGGTTGTTTTCAGAGGCCACCTGTTGGGGAGAGACGGCAGCGGAAGAAGGGTGACTGCCGTGGCTGCGGGTTCCCCCAGCCCCAAATCTCAGAGCGGCACTCCCCTCTCACACAAACACTCTCTCCAAGCGGTACGAAAGCTGCTTCTAGACCCCAAACGAAAGAAAAAGTACCCCGCAATGGAAACTCAAACTAATCTTCCCCTCTTGCCCCACTTCCCTCCCGCGGTCACACTTCCGGCGGCCACCACAGGGTATTTTGGGTTCGAAAACAAAGCGTCAGATCTATTTGAGCAACTTTTGTTCCATTGGAGTAGAAGCCCAGGGGCCTGTGGCCGCCCTGGGCTCGGCCACTTCCCCAGGGAACTGACGCGTTTCCCCTTCTCTGCCAAGGTCCAATTTAGCAACTCAGACTGGCCACTTTTAGCTTCTCCTTTCCCTGGCCTGGCAGCAGGCAAGGGGCCAGAGGTAGGGCTCCTGTGGGGAAGGGCATGTGTCTGGGTGCCTTCCTGGTGGACTTCAGGGAAGGCCTTGTTCCCTTCTTCTGCCAGAACCTCCCCTTTACCCCCACCAAACTCCTCCCAGTCCCCCCTCCTCCATGAAACCTCCACTGCCGCTGTCAAAAATCCACTCACTGCATCAGAAGATGTAAAGTGAGGGTTGTGGTTAGGCCTTGCCTAGTCCTTAGTCTAATCCACACAGAGGTGTGTCTCTGTATCAGTGGTGGGCTGGGGTGTGTACAGGTTGTGAATGAAGTGGGTGTGCATATATGGAGATCACATGTGCATGCAAATTCCATGTCTGCATTTGTGGATGCTGAGCCATGCATGTGTACACAGCCTGCATGGATGTCTAGAGAGAGCTTGGCAGAGTCGATATCCTGGAGTGTCTAGCGGGTGCATACACCATGTGATTTTGTGTGGGCTGTTGTATTTACAGTAAGCATGTGCAAGTTTCATAGAGTAGAGGTGTGTGTCAATGTGTGCACGCACACTTGTCTATGTGTGGACAGGCAGGGCTTGCCTCTCAGGGGGTGACGATGGAAGACAGGTGGGCTCTGGACAATGGTGACTGGGGCCCATGTGAGCAAATACTGGGCTGTAGGTGCCCTCAGCAGATCAGGGCTTGAGGGCAGGTTAGTGAACTACAACTATGAGCCTGGGGCCAGCAACTGTTTTGTCCTTTATTTTAAGCCTCTCTCTTCAAGCTCCCTTCCCCCTCAATAGGCCGCTACATCCCTTCCTGTCCCCTCCCATCTTGCAATGCTCCCTCCTCCCTTGTTAGCCAGCCTTCCTATCCCTCTCTTTTGGCATTTACCTCTGGCACAGGTGTCACCATCAACACAACTCTTGGCCACCTCTGGGTCTGTCCATCTTCTCTCCTACCACACTGGAAGAGCAGAAAAGCTTCCAGAAGGCAGAGACCTGGTTTCTTTCTTTTCTTTTCTTTTTTCTTTTTTTTTTTTGAGACAGAGTCTCACTGTATCGCCCAGGCTAGAGTCCAGTGGTGTGATCTCTGCAAACTCCACCTCCCGGGTTCAAGAGATTCTCCTGCCTTAGCCTCTCAAGTAGCTGGGATTACAGGTGCCTGCCACCATGCCAGCTGATTTTTATGTTTTTAGTAGAGGCGGAGTTTCACTATGTTGGCCAGGCCGGTCTCGAACTCTGAATCTCAAGTGATCCACCCATCTTGGCCTCCCAAAGTGCTGGGATTGCAGATGTGAGTCACTGCACTTGGCCAAGAAGGCAGAGACCTAAGCTTTTTTTTTGTGGTGCATTCAATTCTTGGCTCATAGTTGAGCCTCCCTAAGTCCTGCAGAAGGGCTGACTGTGCACTGGCTTCACAGCCACAGCATGTGTGTGACGTATTGGTTTCTTTACAGTGATTTGAAGGTGCATGTCCAGCTGTTCTGGCATGCTGGTGGGTGTGGGGGGTCGTGGGGGTAGGGGAAGGGTGTTTGAACTTCCAGGGTGCTTCCCAGGCCCCTATGGCCAAGTCCCTAAGGGAAGCACACTTAGCTGCTCTCCTACTTCCATCATGGGACTGGAAAGCCATGTTAGGACTCAGTGGCCTTGCTGCTCCTCCTTCATGACACAGTCAGCCTCTTCCCTTTTACCCACCCCTCTCTGCCCAGCTGACTTATGCCAATGGTGTGGAGCCCAGCTCATGAGGAATACAGGGTGTGCTCCTGCATCCTGCTCTCCATCTCTGTGTGCAGACCCATGCCTATGCACTCCTCCATCCTCCCTCCAAGAGGTGCTGAGAGTCTCTGAACGGGTTTTCTCTGGCCTGGGTTTGGGGGAGACTGACCCGTCTGCTGCTTCTGGGAACTCCCAGGGTCTTCAGCTCCCATATCTGTAAACTCCTTTTAACCTGGGCCTCCCACTAGGGAGGGCTTTCTGGCTCCTGCAGCCAAATGCACTTGGCTCTCTTTCATTCTGGATTCTGGAAAAGGTCATTTTATCTGTTCTAGTGGCTTCCACTCACTCTCTACCCCAGCGAGTGGTCATAGCTTTCTCTGCCACTCCCCATATAGAATTGCAGAACATTCAGCTAGAGGAGGTGTCAGAGAATACCTATCCCAAATTATTTTATCAATGAGGAAACTGAGACCCAGAGAGGGTGGCTGACTAACCCGGGCTCACACAGCAGTGAATGGTGATGATGGTACTGGAATCAGGTCTTGACTCCTGGTCAGTGGTTCTTTTCAGGCTAGACAGCCATATTTTTCTTTTCTATTTCCTTCTGTTTCCCACTCTTGCTCGAACTTTCCTTTACTATTAAAACATTTCCTTTTTTTTTCTTTAAAATGTTCTGTGTTAAGCAGGACAACTTGTGCTTGGAGGCTCTGAGGTGGCCCTTGGCACTCAGACCACTGTCCCAGTATGGGTTTCCTTGGTCCTTGTAAAAGCCCTTTGTTGTCTTTCATCCCCTAAGATACCTTGGGACCCTGTCCTCCCTTCTCCCTGAACCATTGTTTTCAATTCTCATTTCTCTTTCCAAATACCAGGGAGGCAGCAGACAGAACCCCTCAAAAAATGGGCTCCTTTCACTAACCATACTTTTCTGATCTTTCAAATGGAGAGTCTCAGAAGGAAAATATGGGCATTCGTGTGTGTGTGTGCGTGTGTGTGTATGTGCGTGTGTGTGTATCTCATGTGTCTCCCAGGAGCTCCTGGGGGTAAGTGGAAAAATTAATTAGCACCAGGATGAAAGGTGTTCTGGGATAATTGCAGGTAATATCAGGACAGCCAGGAGGGTGAGGCAAGAGGCCTCTAGATGTCCTGGGGACTTGGATAGGCCCCCAGCCCCACTCCTGCAAAGCAGATCAGACACCTGGGGAGGCTAGGGGGAGGGAGCATTCTGAGTGAAGGGTCTTTGTCTTTACAGGGAAATTCTTGTTAGTTGCTAAGGAACTGGGTTGTCTTTCCTGATCCAAGCCTCCCAATGTTTTGCTTAGCTTGGGAGGGGGATGCTGGGCTGAGGCTTGAGGCTTCCTTGGCAGTTGGTCCTTTCCCTGGGGCTGCCGAGCCTCTGATGGGTCTCTGGGGAAGGACTCTCTTCTGGGAGAGATGCTTCTTTCCCAATATCCTAAGCCTCATTGCTTGCTCCAGCCATGCTGAGAACAGGTGAGGTGGAGGCAGGGAAAGAGAGGAACATGCACATTTACTGAACAGCCTGCACGCCAGGCATTGTGCTCAGATGCCTTCCCTGTTATCTCATTTAACCATTGCAACACATCTTTGGAGGAAGGCACTTGTTTCCATTTATTTATTTTCATTATACTGCTTTTTTTTTTTTTTTTTTTTCAGTTGAAACACAGGTCTGGAGCAGTTGCCAAGGTCACGGAGCTATCAATGGTAAAAATTCTATGTGAATTTAGATCTGCTCAGTAAGAAAACTTGTTTTTAAATGGCATCACTGAATGCATATTCTAGGCTTTCTTCCTATCCCATGACTGCTGAGTGCTGACACCTGGACCCATTGCTGTTACCATTATCATCACCATCACCATGATCATCACCATCACCCTCACCGTGATCATTATCACCATCACCTCATCATCACCATTACCATCACCATCACCATCACCATGATCATCATCACCATCACCATCACCTCATCATCACCATTACCATCACAATGATCATTATGATCACCATCACTTCATCATCACCATTACCATCCCCCATCGCTATGATCATCATTGCCACCATCACCATCACCTCATCACCACCATCACCATGATCATCATCACCATCACCATGATGATGATCATCATCATTACCATCACCATTGCCATCACCTTATCATCACCATCACCATCACCATCACAATCACCATGATCATCATCACCATCACCATCACTATCACCTTATCATCACCATCACATCACCATGATCATCACCATCACCATCATCACCATTACCATCACCATGATCATCATGATCACCATCACTTCATCATCATCATTACCATCACCCATCACTATGATCATCATCACCATCACCATCACCTCATCACCACCATCACCGTGATCATCACCATCACCATAACCTCAAAATCACCATCACAATCACCATGATCATCATTACCATCACCATCACCATGATCATCATCATTACCATCACCATCACCATCATCTTATCATCACCATCACATCACCGTGATCATCATCACCATCACCATTGCCATCACCATCACCATCACTTCAGTATCACCATCACCATAATTATCATCATCACCATCATCTCATCATCACCATCACCATCTTCAGCATCATCACCCATTACCATCATCATCACCTTCATCAATATCATCACCCTGGAGCCTTTCTAGGTGACTTTCCCTTCTTTTCTACCTTTCTTCCTTACCTAAGAGCAGTTATCATACAGGAATGATGGGGAGGGAGAGGGGTCATTCCATGGACTAAGGATGGTAAACTGTTGGGGTAGTGGCTGTGGGCAGGTGGGGAGGGATGGTAATGGCCTTGGGCTGGGCCAGGCTATTGCCTTGAGTATCCAGGAACCCTGGCCATTCCTACAAATCACACATGGTCCAGGATGGCTTAACCTTGAGTAAGGAAAGACACTTGGAGAAGAGTCCCCTTAATTTCTTCTGGAACTTCTGGCCCTCTCTCTTTGTCCCACTCCAGATCCTGATCTGGCCTTTATCTTATATAGCCAAGAGAGTAAAATTAGAGTACAGTTTTCTTCTAAATACTACACCTGAGGAGGCGTGAGTTAACACCAGATTCCACCATGACTAGTTAGGGAATAGGGAGTAGGTTCCTTAACTTATGGGAATGTCAGTTTCCTCATCTCTAAAATAAGAATAACACCCACTTTATTAGCGTGTTGTGACAATCAAATGAGAGAACATGTATGAAGGCCCCCAGAAGGCCATGAAGTAGCGTGGGGATGCATTCAGTGACATACCACACATTAGACATTTTGTGTAGTACCTGGTATGCAGAAAGTGCTCAATAAATGCATCTGATTACAATGATGATAATAATAATGTCAGTTCTCTTTATCCTGGTAAAGGGGTCACTAATGCTCCCTTACATTTTTCTTAGCTGCTTCGTTGGAGATCTCAAAGCAATTTAGATATTCATCTTGTTTCTTCCTGGAGGAGGTGGTGCAAAGAAAAGGATGAGAGGCCCAAAGTGTTCTGCAGACAGAAAGCACCATCAAGGCTGGGTTTTCCCCAAGGTCCCCGTGGTCTCCAGGTTTCCCCTCTCCACAACTGGGACCTCCTTCTCTGTGGTTTCCAGGGATCGCCTGGCCAGGGCTGGCTTCAGCCTAGAGCCTGGGCCAGCTTTGTTCTTTTTTCACATTTTGGGGCCAGGAGGGTGGGGGTCTCTCCAGCAGCTAAACTCAAAGCCCAAAATGTCAAGTCAAAAGGAAGGAGGGGGTTGGGGGAAGGAAAGAAAGCAAGCCGATAATTTCCTCGAAGGATAAACATCCGATTTTTTTTCCTCACCCAAAATAAACATGCTAGCCACAATGAATTAAAAGCAGAAGAGGGGAGGATGTGTCTCGATTTGGGGCTGCTCTAGGAAGCTGACCTTCTATTTATCCTGGCCCTGGGCACCAACCGGAGCTGCCAATTACATTCTGAGTCTTGTGGGGTGGGGGCTGTGAGGAGAAGGTCCCAGGGAATAGGGGACCCAGAAAGTTCCCTTGTGAGGCTGCCTTCCATGGCACTGCAAATGGACACTTCCTTTTGCTTCTTATTTTAGGTCAGCTTGCAGGCTTGCCTGGTGGGGTAGAAGGAAGTGGGGAGGCTCCACAATTTCTACTGCCCAGGTTTCCTTTTACCTTGGGCTGGCATAAAATGCCCTTCTGGAGCATCAGAATTTGGTGCCCTTTACCTGGGCAGGGAGCTGAATCTATCAATGAAGGGGGGATCATTCAATTCTCTCCCATTCACAAACTCAACCTCCAGCCCCACTGTCTTCTTCAGATCCCCACCACTAAAATTGTGCCACTAGTTAAAAGCGTGCTCAGCTGGGCCAAGGGTTCATCTAGGGCCCTCTGCCTTCCAGCTAGCGAGGGGCAGGACTCTAAGATGGTAAGAACCCTGTACCCAGGTGCAGCTTGTTCTTTTCATCTGGGGATCTCAAAGCACTTTGCACACATGAGTCACCAATGTCGCTGCATGCTAGCCAAGGAGAGGTGGTTATTAACTCTTTGAGGGAAACCAAACTGAAGAGGGTGTTAGGGGTGCTGAAAGGACTGGAGTGGTGGTGGGGAGGTGAGGGGCCTCCAAAACTTTAGGCTAGGAATGAGACTGTAGCAGGGAGGGGTTCCCCAGGAGTCCTCGGGTGGGGAAGTCAAGAGGCCTGCAGAGAAAGCCCAGGGAAGTTAGATGGCAAAAGTCCTTTTCTTGCAGATACCAAAGAATTTATTCATGGCTTTCTTTTCTTTTTTGTCTTTTTCTTTCTTTCCTTCTTTTTTTTTTTTTTTTTTTTTGAGATGGAGTCTCACTTTGTTACCCAGCCTGGAGTGCAGTGGTGCGATCTCGGCTCACTGCAACCTCTGCCTCCAGGGTTCAAATGATTCTCCTGCTTCAGCCTCCCAAGTAGCTGGGATTACAGGCGCCCACCATTACGCTCGGCTAATTTTTGTATTTTTATAGAGACAGGGTTTCACCATGTTAGTCAGGCTGGTCTCAAACTCCTGACCTCAGGTGATTTGCCCACCTCGGCCTCCCAAAGTGTTGAGATTATAGGCATGGGCCACCGCACCTGGCCTTATTCACAGCTTTCTAAAAGCATACATCTGATTATGCCATCTGCCCCTCCAATCTATTTTTATTTTATTTTATTAATTTTTTAGAGATGAGGTCTTGCTCGGTTGCCCAGGCTGGGGGCAGTGGTGCAATCATAGATTCATAGATAACTGCAGTCTCAAACTTCTGGGTGCAGGTGATTCTCCTATGCCAGCCTCCTGAGTAGCTGGGACTACAGGCATCCACCACCATACCTGGCTAATTTTTTATCCTTATTTTTGGTGGGACGGGGGGGGGGTCTCCCTATGCTGCCCAGGCTGGTCTTGAACTCCTGGCTTCAAGCGATCCTCTGGCCTTGTCCTCCCAAAGCACTGGGATTACAGGCACAAGCCACCATGCCTGGCCCAATCTACTTATCATTTAATGATTTCCCATTGCTTTTTGGATACAATCCAGAGCTTTAACATGGCAACAAGGCCTGGCATGGTCTGGCCTTTGCCCACCCGTCATGCTGTTCTTGCCCTTTCATACTTGGCAGTAGCCACACCACGGGCCTTTCATTTCCTGGAAGATGCCATGCATGCCCCGCCAGCCACAGGGGCTCGGAGGAGCTTTGGAATGTTCTCTATTCCTGTCTCCACTCACCTGGTAACCCCTAGCCCACTTTTCAGCCCCGAAGTTAAACATCAGGGCTCTGCCTGAGTCTTCCTCTCCATCAGAAATCAGGCCCCCTTTGCACCCTCAACATACTTGTCACAGTTTATCATTTGTTGGGGATATTTCCTTCCGCTGCTAGACTGGAAGCTCCATGAGGTGAGCACTGCGCTGTGTCTGCCCTATCTACCCATGCATGGGGATGAGGCAGGCATGCATCCCCAGTGCCTGGAGGAAGGCCAGGTGCATCCCACATGCAACAATAGTTGCTGAATGAATGTTGTCGAATGTCAGACCTGGAAAGGCCCATGGTGATAAACCAACCACCCTCTCCCGCTTCTTCCTACCTCCGTGTCACAGCCAAGGGAGCAGAACTTTGGGGAGGGTAAGAGGTTTCCCTGAGGTCCCACAGCGACTCAGTGACAGTTTGGGTGCAGGGATCACTATATCCTGCCTGTCCGTCTATTTTCCCCACTCCCCACCCAACCCCTTGCATTTATAGGAAGGCCTCGGTCCCCAGTGCTGAATATTGGCCGATTTCCTCTTGTTGCTTTTCAAATGAATACAAGTTAGGAAGCAAAGCACTAAGCTCTGGATGGTTTTTTTTTTTTAATTTGGAAAAGAAGGGGTTCTGTATCCAGAGGGGGTTCCATACCCACATCGTCGGTGGTGGGCAGTGTGGCCACGTGCCTGGACGGCGAAGCCTGCCATCTAGCAGGCAGCTATCTCCACCTGGTTTTGTGCTTGGGCTTGCTGGCCCCTCCTCTGGGAGCCTGGAGGGTTGGCGAGTCCTGGTAGTTCTGGGTCATGAACTGGGTGCTTGCTTCAGGTTCGCCCAGGTGGAAGCGGTTCAGAAATATGCCCATTTTCCAAGAGCCTGGAAGGACAAACAGACCATAGGGAGGCAGTGAGAAAGAGCCATGGACTTGAAAGTTAGCAGGGGCCTGGGAGGGAGGCTGGCTCAGGGGAGCCGAGGCAGCAGGTGATGTGATGGCCATGGAGCGTAGTGGCTGTGGGAGCTTCTGGCTCCTGCTGCAGAGGCAGTCCCCAGATGTTAGCAGAGCCTCTGAACAGCAGCAGAGCTGCCTGCTCTCCAGAAGGCAATGGGGACTGAGAGCCCAGCCCAAGTCAAGGATGCCTGAGTCTCCTTCCCCAGCGCCTCAGTTTAGCAAAGCTACCTTCTCACTCTCGGGCAGAAAGGAAGCCCAATCATGTCGGCTGCCCACTTCCTCCACTCACGCCCTCTCCCTGCAGGCTCCCCTGACCTCAGGATGGGAGGTTTTACCACTGCTTTCCTTCACACCTGCTCACCCCTGCTGCTGGGGCTGAGATTGGGGCTGAGATTGGCGGAAGTATCAGTGCTCTTCTTTCAATCTTCTCCACTAAACCCCACCAACCTCCTCCTCTCTGTCCTAGGACAGGACGTGCACCAGGGTGCCTTCCCTGTGGCAGAGGTGGAGGGGCAGCCCCTGGACCCTGGTGGAAGAGCTGGGCCTGCAGAAGCCCAGACAGTGCCCAGGTCGGAGGGGTTCCTCCTCAGGGCGAGAAAACACAAGTGTGTACAGGGAGGCGCATCTTCTGGGGCGAGTGTGAACAGGCCTCGTGGCAGGGCGAGGAAGGCACAGCCCGGGGCATGGAGTGAGGCTGAGGGAAGTGGTCAGAGGCATATTCCCACGTTCTTGTTTCCCAAACCCTGGGTGTCAGGCACCCTGGGCAGATGCTTGCCAGGAAAAGGCAGGAAGTAGTTCAATTTGAATCTCAGATAAATAGCAAATCATTTGTTGGTGTGAGCGTGTCCCACATTCTGCATGGAGCATACTTAACACGAATTTTTTTTTTTCGTTGTTTATTTGGAATTCAAATTTTACTGGGCATCCTACTTTTTTTGTTGTTGTTTTTTGCTAAATGCAGCAACCTCCCAGGGTGGAGAGAGAGTGCCTGGGGAAGACCCTGTCTGGAGCAGAGCTAGGCAGTGGCCGATATACAATGGATTAATGGAGACCAGTCACCTCTGATACCCAGACAGAAGAGGGCAAGGGGCTGGCAGCTCTCAGAGCCTCACCTGAGACTCACGGGCCACCCACCCTCTCACCTACCTGTCTCCTTGGTCAGCACCCACCACCCTTTTCATAGCAATTAAGATAGCAAGCCCATTGAAGCGTTCCTGCCTCCCAGAGGCTGCTGACATTTCAAAGATGTTCTCAAGGAAAGGATAATTTTTAATCCAAAACCCAAAATAACAATAACAATAATGCAAATAATAAAAGCAGTAACACCCCAATTTCTGTGCTTCCTATGTGTTGGTACTACTCTAAGAGCTTGACACATAATTCACTTAATCCTCACACCAATCCTAAAAAGGGAGGACTGTTCCCATTCCCAGTTCACAGATGGGATGACTGAGGCACAAAGTGGGGTACTGGCAAGGAAGCTTCGCAGGGGCAGGGATAGGGGGAAGGCCTTTGCAGATTCCCTCAAATCCTATCCGACTCAGTGACTGCATGCTCAGATGGGGCCCAGGGGGACTGGAAAACAAGGGGTTCCAGGAGTTCTTTTGCAGAAAGTATAGGCAAGGTGCTGAGAAAGGCTCTCCCGCTGGAGGTGTACTGACTGCAGTCGGGTTCTCCTAGGAGTCTCGGTGTTACCTGAGTGTTCTTTCAGAGGGGCTGTGCCTGAGCCTCTGCACCCCAGGAGCCCAGCTGGCTGGAATGAAAGGAATTATGGTATTATGACCCTGGGAATGAGTGTGTGCACACACATGTGTATGTGTAGGTGCATGTGTGTATATGTGTGTATGCCGGTGTGTGTGCATGCCAGGGTAATAAGGGCTTATGGGTGAATTGGTGTGTGACAGGAACAGGGACAAGGGGGCCTTCCCCACCGTAGGGCAGGAAGGAACCCGCATGGCAGGAAGGGAATTGAAACCCATCACGAGGCCAGGGCAAGCTGTGGGGAAGAAATCCCCTGCGTCCAGAGCGAGAGCTGGCTCCCTTCGATAATTCGGAAGCCTCTGAGCCTTCAGTGCCCTGGGGACCTCGTGGTTCCTTTCCAGTCCCAAGTCGACAGCCCTGTGGTTCTCGGGCTCCCTGGCCAGCTCCTGAAACCCAGTCCCTGTGCTGGCTAGCCTCTTGCTGCCTCCTTTCCTGGCTCGGCCGCAACTCCTTACACCCCCTGTTTCCTGCCACAGAGGACAAGTTCTAGAAGGCAGAGGGGGTGAGTCAGGCCCTTGGGGTGTGTGGGGAGAGCTGGAGAGCTAGGAGACTGCGGCTTCTGTGGTCACCGCTCAGAGGAAAGCCCCTTCCTGTATGGCACTGCTGTCCCTGAGAGGCAGAGAGTCCGCGGCCAGGCAGGAAGAGGGCAGCGCTGCTGTCTGTGCTTGGGCCACTCCACTGTACCCTGGACGCACCCAGGCCAGGCTCTTCCTGGGATGAGGGCGGGGCAGTGTGGGCACTTCAGAGGCCTCTGTGGTGGGAGGCCTTGGCTAAAGGGAGAAAGGAGGAGGAAGCTGTCTGATGCCTGTCTCATGAGCCACCTGCCCTGTGACTGGGACACAGAGGCCTGGGTGTCTCAGGACAGGGCTGCCGCATATGATGTACAGGCTGATCCCTGCACAACCATAGGGGGTGCCGTTCTCATCCTGCATAGCCAGATGCAGCGGCCCTGGAACGCTCACTTACTGGTCAGTGCTGATAGGAAAGATGTTAGTGATGAGAGATGTTAGATTTCAGCGTTGTTCCAGATGGGGGCCAAGGGGAGAGTCTGATAACCTTATCTAAAGCCACCGGCGGGTTTCTGGGCCACCACTCTGTGCCTGGCTTCCTATCAGGCTCTAGGGGGGAAAGATGTCCCCTGTCTTCAGCAGCTGGGGAAGGGTCTCCTCCTCGGAGCTTTAGTCCCAGGGACTGTGATGATGGCAGGAATGCCCTGGGGCAGGTCTTGACAGTCACTCTCTCCACCCCAAGCTTCCCAGATCTGTGGAGCTGGCTTTCCACCATTTGGGAGTGGTTTGTCACGTGCATCTGGATGACTCCATTGGGCCAGTTAGGGTTAAGCAGGCATCCGAGAAACTGAGAGGTGCTCCACCAAGTCCAGCTGACCCTGGCCCCCTTGCAGGACTCGGAAGAAAGAGGGGTCTGCTCCCCTGCCAGAAGTGCAAGCTCTTAGATGAGGTCAGACCCCAGAGCCCCTTTAACACTGGCAGCCATCACCCTCATCCTCTGCCAGGCATGGGGTCAGCGGAGCCGCCTCGTTTCACCTCCTGCCCTCGACGAGTTTTTAATATAATACAAGTAATACTAAACTAATCACAGTCTGGTCCTTCAAAGGGTGGCCTTGGCCAGCAGTAGAACTTTGTAGTCTGGGTCCCTAGCAGACAAGTTCCCCACCCCCAGTGACACCCCTGGCTTCCCTTCAGCAGGCCCATTCTCTAGGCTGGGGTGCAGTGGCACTATCACTGGTCATAACAGCCTTGACCTCCCAGGCTCAGGTGATCCTCTTGCCTCAGCCTCCTGAGTAGCTGGAACCACAGTTGTGTGCTACCACACCTGGCTAATTAAAAAAAAATTGTTTGTAGAGACAGGGTCTCTTTATGTTGCCCAGGCTGATCTCAAACTCCTGGCCCAAGTGATCCTCCTGCCTGGGCCTCCCAAAGTGCTGAGATTACAGGTGTGAGCCACCGAGCCCAGCCAGGCCCACTCTTTAAGACTTCCCAACAGCTGAGGACAGCACTTCCTGGGTGACCCTGCTGTAGCCAAGGGACGTTTCCCACCTGACTGGTCACTTGGTCCTCAGTATTTCTGTCCTGATGTATTTCCCTCTTAGCCTGGGAAGTGGGGTAGGGAAGCTCCTCACCCCAGCTCCATTCTCCCATGGGCTCCTGTTCGGGTGGACTGGAGAATAGGGAGTGGGTTGCTGAGCCCCTGAGGTTGGAGCTGCGGCAACATCTTGTCCCAGGGCAGTCTCTGTAAGGACAGGGGCCACTGGCTCTGGCTCCGAACAGCCCTGTTCCTTCAGCTGGTGATCTGTATCTACCCAAGGTGGTCACCCTCTTTCCTGGCCTCGCTGCCTCTCCCCTTAGGTAAGGGCACCACTGCTTCTTGTTGGGGGATGGTGGCCCTGAAGAAAAAAACAAAAACTCAACTCCAGCCTAATAACCGCCCCACAGAGAGCCCAGCTCAGGTCTGTAATTTGTCTGGCTCGTCACGGGACCGGCCACATTGATAGAAGCGCTGATACCTTTCTGCCAAGATTAATGATGTCCTGGCGGTGGTAGGCGGGAGGCCTGAGCCTTTTATTTTTTGTGCCATTAAATGACATCCGGAGACTTCTACTCAGGACCTGAAAAGCCCTCGTTCCATCACATCCAATTACTCCTGGAGGAGATTTGCTGAGTGGCTGATCCTGTGGGCTCGAGAGGCTTTGGAGTAGTGGGGGGCACTGTGACTTTGGCAGGAGTGAGAGGGTGGGGATGCCAGGGGAGTTTTGGGGTGGTGAGGGGACCCACATCTCCTTTGGAGAGAAGACCCAGGAGGACTGAAGAGTAGAAGCCGGTTCTAATTATCCAGCCAGTGCGTCTCCTAGGCCTCCTCCGCCCTTCTGCAGCTGAGGGTGGGGTGCGGAAGGTATAGGAGGATGGGAGACTCCAAGCTGCCAGTTTAGCTCCCAGTGATAAATTCCAATATTTGGTAGTGGTGACAGTTGGCTGGCATTTTGGGTAGAATCTGGGGGCTTATCTGTGGTTTCTTCATGATGTGTTCAATATTGCTCGGGATGGCTGATGTTTGGCTGGACTGGGACTTGCTTCTTGAGGAGGTCCACCTGGGGCTCATGGAGATTTCAGGTGGTTCCCAGCCTGGGCGCCTGTCTGAGTGTTGCCCGGGATGGCCCCAGCTGGGTGGCTGCCAGGCCCCCAGTTCTACCTGCTTGGCCAGGTGGGTGGGGCCCTTTGGAGGAAGAGCGCCTCCTGCCACAAGCCCACACAGTGATCAGGGGCTGGGCCCTGGGGGATGCTGGGGCTGGGCCAGGTGAACCACCATGGGAGGTCACGGGGGTGGGCTGAGTGTGTTTGTGTCTGTCTGTGTGTGCGCTGGTGGGGGGCAGTCTGAGGGGGGGGGCTGCTCTCCAGGCAGGGCCTCCTTTCCTCTCAGACCTCTTCTCTCCATGCTTCCTGACACCATGAGCTGCTGTGTTCTGCTACCGCGCTGGTGGATTTCCTCCCAGACCCATCCCTCTGCGGCAACACCGCCTACCCTTGAAGCTGCGTGGGGCTCTGCTGCCCTTGGCCCCAAGATTCCCCTTCTTTCTCACCCACCGAGGCCTGCATGCCTTCAGATGCCACAAGCAAGACTTCAACCCCCTGTGTGGCAAGTCCCTGCCTGTCTCTCCTCTCTGACCCCTGTGGGTGGGCGGCTTCACCTCTGAGCTGCTGAATTTGGGTGCCTGTGGTGCTAGGGAGCGGTTTATGGCTGCCTGGTCCAGGACTTCCATTTTGCAGTGAACAAGTTTCCCCTCTGAAGGCCCTGAGGCTGCTCTGGAGGTGGTGACCAGAGCCTCTCTTGCCTATTAGTTTCCAGCACGTTGACACCATCCTGGGCACTTGGCCTTGGAGTGGCTTCTGGAGCAAGCTGTGGCATGTCCTCTCGTGGGGTAGAGAGGGGATTTCCCCTGCTTGCTTGCAAGAGGAGTGTGAGACTGGCTTGTGACACCTCTGGGTGAGGTGACTGAGGTGTGGAGTGGCACAGACCATAGCTCCCCAGGAGTCTGAGGCTCAGCCACAGCCAGGGAGGGGGCATGTGCATGGACCATTCTGGGCAGCTGCTGCTGGCCAAGGAGGCCCGGGAGAGCAGGATGCAACTGCACTCTGTCTGTATCCCCAGTGGGGCTCAGAAGTCTGGTGGTCTGGGTCAGGAGAACAGGGATGTAGGCAAGACGGTGGCAGGTGCAAACAGCCCTTCCCTGGAAGTCAGAAGAAAGTCAAACGGCTCTTAACTGTGGATGCCCTTGGTAAGTCATGCCACTCAATGTTTCAGATTTTGCTTTCCTCATTTGCCCCGGGGTAGGGGTGATGGCCTCTGTCCTGTCCCCTTGACATGGTTGGCAAGGGGAACGCCAGGGAGGGGCAGGGAGGCTGGTGGAGAGGCGGGACAGGGAGGACATGGATCAATGCAGAGACTGTCACTTGTGGGCATGGTCCTCACAGAGGTGGCTGCCTTCTCAGGTGCTGATGTGTGTTTGTGAATGTGGGGGTGTGAGAACGTGCAGATGCGTGTGTGAATGGCTCGTGGATGTGCATACGTGGGTGTGTCCCACACACAGACACACTCATTGACTGAAAGCCCACAGTGGGCTGGGCACAGGGACAGGTGGGAGAAGGGAAAGAAGGCAGAGGTGGGCACTTCTCTTAAGGAACTGGTGGTCTCATGGTGGAAGGGGGGCCGCCACGAGTGGCAAGTGATTTAGGAATACAGAAGAGATCAAAGCAGATGTCTGGGGAGGCACGACAAATGCTGTGCGAGTGGAGAAGACGATAGAGACTAGAGATGCCAACAGCAGGCAGGAGGAAGCCTGGCTGAGCGGATCAGCTCTGTGGGGTTGTTCCAGAAGGCGTGATGGAGGGCCAGTAGAGGATACTGGTGCTTGGCAGGTGGGCAAGGCATTGCGGGTCTGGGAAGGGGAGAATGAGGTGCCCAGATGGGCAGTGGTGGGCCGGCAGATGTGAGCAAAGTAGTAGTTCAGGGATATTCTGGCAGTGTGCTACACACAAGGGCAATGGTACAAGGTGCAAATGAAATCTGCCTGGAAGGGAAGATGTCCCCCTCGGAGGGGTGAATCTCTAAGTGAATCCTGTGATTCACTTAGAATCAGAGGGAGAAAGCCTAGCACGTCACAGGCCTGAGATAATGGTGACTGCAAATCTGGAAAGATAAAATGTGGCCTTTGGGACATGTGTCGCACAGCTGTCCTGTGATGCTGGCCAGCCAGCACTTGTCAGAGGCACCAGTTAAGGCTGTTTAGAGTTCAGAGGTCTCTGCTCCTCCCGCACTGGGGACCAGTCATGCTTGCGCTGTTTGAATATCTTCCCTAACTCTCTCAGTGAGCACCGCCTATCCACAGAGCTACACCAGAGTGACTCCACACATGCATGAGAGCAGGGACACCATCGCGTGGTGACTTCTTACAGCACCCAAAACAGCGCCAAGCACACACTAGGCGTCTGGCATCAGCTGAGTGAATGCAGAAGGCATTATTGAGTTACGCCAAGCGTGGTTCAAAAGTGGCCAGAGAGGAAGGAGCTGTGCAAAGGTAGGAGGAGTGGGGTGGCAGGGCAGGGTTTCATCAGCTAGAAGCAGGGTAGGTCTAAGCCCCTCCAGGGCCCTTGCTGTGCTCCTGGCCTCCTGGGGTCTGATGGAAAACCTCTACTAGGAAATGTCAGGGTTGGCCGGGAGAGTTGAGCCTCATCAGCTGGTCCCTGCATTTATTTGGCAGAACAGAGAGGTAAGGACAGCCCAGGAAGCTGGGAGCAAATCAATTTCAGGTCATTCAGTTGCAGATCAACTAGTCCAACCCCTTATCTTGATGAGGTCAAAATCAAGGCCCAGGGAGGGGAGGTCACCCGGCCAATGTCAAACAATCAGAGTCGGGATGTCAAGATCTCATCTGCTGACCACATGTACATTGTCCTGGGGTCACAGTGAAAAAAAGGAATTCTGGGAAGGGTTTCACCTCCTTGGGTGTGAACAATGCCATCCCCACAACCCTCTACATAGTCATGACAGGCTCTACTAGAATCATCTCAAGCCCCCTTCTTCACCCTAAGCCTGTCATTCACCCATAAGGTCCAGGGAGGGAAGAGGCCTGAATAGGATGGGGTTCAGGGGCCCATCTGCCATAGACGCCCTTCTACCTGGTTCCTGTAGGCTGACCTTTCCCCTCGAGTCTCTAGAAGCTTTTCCTGCTTGTTCACCCGGGGGACACAAGCAGCTGGTTACACCACACTGCCCCCCCCTCCGCCGCCCCGCCCAACCCCTGGCATCCCACTTCCTCCACAGATTCTCTCCCATGGAGAGAAATCTAGATCAAGGCAAGTCCTGGGGCCTGTGTTCATTGGCAGGGCCCCATGCTCTGGCCTCCCAAGCACTGGTCCAGCCCTGGGCTCCATAAGTCCCCAGGCACTGTCCAGGTGCTTCAGAGAGCACCAGACCCTGAGTGTTTCAACACTGTGCAAGGACCTGGGGTTTCTGCTTTTGCAGTCACCCCTGGGTTCATCCACACTTCACTGTCTCATGTCTCGATCCCTCTGGTGGTGTCCTGTCCTCTCATTCTGGTCAGTTCTGCCTGTCCCTCCAGGTTCATCATCTCCAAAGAGTGACTTTTGAGTGTCGCTTCTCCGGTAAATAATCTTGAATGGCTTCCCAGAGTCGACCCGCAAAAGCCACTCCTCTGCCAGACTTTTGAGAACCTTGTTTTCCCCCTTCCCCTCCATTTGCTCACTTAAAAAAAAAATACACACACACACACACACACACACACACACACACACACACACACACACACGGTTTCTCCAACCCAGAGCTCCCTCTTCCTTCACTCAAGGATTCAGCTCTCCTCCTTCTCTAGGGCCCAGCCCTGCTCCAACCTCCTCCCCATGGCCTCAGGGCCAGAGAAATTTGTAGATCATCTGGAGCCAACCCCTCATTTTCTAGATGAGGAAACCGAGGCCCAGCAAGTTTCATTCATTGGCCTCAAAATGAAATCACTAACTAGAGAGAGGGGAGTCCAGATTGCCTCATTCTACAATAAAACACCTTTATATCCTCTCTGGCTGGAGAGGGCACAGTGTTCCGGAGGGAAGGGCATGGTAGGAAGGGAAGAGATCTATCCCTGAGTCCACAGACTTCCAATTGTCCTTACAGTTAGAATCACACAATTAAGTGTTTAATTACAACCTGCTCTGCATTGTTATTTAATTATTTCCAAAGCAAACTGTAAGCCGCTTGAGGGCAGGGAAAATTCCTGGCGCCCTTGATTGTATCTTCTCTGAAGTTCCCAGCACAGCGCTGGGCACATGGAAGGCATCATATGGCAAGACTGGGACCTTGGCTGGGGCTTTCATCTGGGAGGGCCATTTTAAACCCTGTCCAGATGCAAGTCCAGTTTCTAAGTTCCCCATGGACGAAAGGTGGGTCAAGGGGTGAGGTGGGGAAGTACACAAGACCAAACAATGGGTTTCAGGCCCAGTGTGTTTTGGCTTCCTTGCCTGGTCACCAACATCCTGGGAGGGGTGGATCAGGCCTTTGCTGGTACCTCAGGCCACTGTGGTTTCTGGAGGACAGGCTGCCGTCAAGCCTCGGGAGCCCCAGCACACAGAGTAGGGAAGCGTCTTTGGTGTACGCAGCTCTCTTATTCCCTTGTCTGTCCCTCCTCATGGCATCTCCTGATGCTCTATCCTTGCCTCCATCCTGCCTTCAGAAGGCACTTACCCCGCGAGAGGTTCCTGCCCTGGGCATAGGCATGGTAACCCTGGAGTCTCATGGTGGGGCTCAGAGGCACTGCCTCATTTTATGAGAACCCCATGGGTGGGGGAATGTCATAGGCTGAGGACCTGACATCTTTGGTGAGACTGGTAGCCAGGGTGCTGGAGACAGTTTTTCTTGGTCTGGGCAAGATACATAATTGTGTTTCTTTCTCTCTGCATCTAAACTTAAAAGTGTATCTTTGGCAAAACCGTTTAAACAGATTCACGGATTGGCAAGGCGCTGAGGGCACCTGGGGAAGGTTCACCGGTGGAAAGTTTGCACCAGCTCCACTCCCAGGGTGGCCTGGAGCCCTCTGTGATTTGTGGGCCCTGCTCGGCACATCTGAAGGGCCCGGTCGCTCAACCTGTGCCTTTCTGGGCTCCATGTTCCTCTCCTTTGGGGCCTCCGGCATCGCAGCTGTAGCAATACCTGTGCCGGCTTCCCAGTGGGTGGATATTTGGTCAAGGTCACTGGGTGAGAGGCAATGGCTGATGACACCCACCCTCCCACTTGCCTTCCTGCCAGCCTGGGGGACGTGCTCCTTGCACTCTCAGATGGCATTTGTGCAGTCTCTATTGCCTTCCCCTCCCTAAAATTGGGGAGGTGATAGAGTGCAGGGGTGGCTTTATTTCCCATTTTCTGGAAGAGAAATCTAAGGCTCAGATGGTGGGAGGGGGAGTCGGGGGCATGGCTCACACTGGGTCAGGTGAGTCACTTGTGGCATGTTGCAGTGGCCAAGTGGCCACCACTCCTGCTCTCTGGCCCTGGTGGTGGGAGGACCGAGGCCAAGCAGGCAGGGTTAGCCATTAGGAGGCTATAGGGAGTTGGTCTGCTCCAGAAGCCAAGGAGGGCTGCTCAGAGAAGCTAGTGGAGGGGGGATGGTGGGGGACATCTTCACCTCATCACTGAGATGGCACAGCCGACCCAGTAATTAGCAACCCGTGAGGATAGACCGGCAGGGTGGCATTCCAGTGCCCTCTTGCCCAGATCAGACTCAATTACAGAGCACAGTGACTTGCCAAAGTTCAGGGGCAGCTGTCTGCACATGCCATGCAAAGTTTCGGGGCACTCTTCTTCCTGGCTCCAGTCACCCACTTTGAGACCCTGCCTTACATAGCAACCCACCCAGCCGGAGCCTCCACATTAGTCTGTGGGACTTACTTCTCAAGGGAGACCACATCTGATGCCAACATCATTAAGGAACTCCTTCCAGTTTGCTCCCAAGAAACACCAGCCTTTGACACCAGTCTCCAAGGCTCATGAGTGGGGGTCAAGGCCCTAATTTCCCCATAAATGCATGAAGCGTTGGTTCCACCCCAGAATTCACCCTGGAGGTGGATGGAAGGATGGGAAGGTCTTACCTCGAGTTTTGTTTTCCTTGGGAAGGAGAGAGATGACTTTTCCTTCCTGAAGATAGACAAAGAACTGGTAGCGATGGAAGCCACTGTGTGCTGGTGGGGAGGGAGCCTGGTAGGCTACAGGTAGAAGAAGGAGAGAGGTGGGCATCAACATCCCATATTATCCAGGGCAGAGCTCTCTGTCTTCCCATGGTCCTGCTGACCTCCCTGGGGCCCCAGATCGGGACTCACCCGTGCAAACCATTAGGATTTGTATTTGGTGGGATCTCAGCTTCAGTATCTTCATTTAAGAAGAACATATTTTGGTGGGGGTGAGAGTGGGGGAGGAGGTGGTCCGAGAGAAAACACCCTGAGCTGGCTTGAAGGCCTCGGGTGCTGGCGTGGCTCCCAGGCCTTTATGGGCCGGTGGGTGTTGGCATTGTCCTGTTTTTGCTTTAGTCTATCCTGATGGATTTCCTGCCTCAAGAGAAGCCCATCTTCCTCTGCGAGTGTGTTTGGCAGGGGATTTTTATTTATTTTTTCGGCATTTGCTTATGAACTCAATCCCCAAAGAAGCCAATTTCTTGGCTGCGTCTGGAGGATCTGGAAGTGGTTACAAGGGTGGGTGGGACTGGGTTCAAAGGTTTGATCATGGGAGCTGTAGAAGCTGGGCGCTTGGGGCACCGGGGAGAAGGCCCCTCTCCCACTCCTTCCCTCTTCCTCCAGGAGGCTGTGCTTTTTTTGTGTGTGGGGGGGAAGTGGGGTGGGGACATCCCTCATTCTTCCCCCAAGTCCATGCAGAGAGACAAGATCTTGCTGGCCTGGCCTGGGTCTTTCAAGGTGGGCCTCTTTCCCAGCATATTTCAGCCCTTCCCACTTCCCTTCCCTCTCTCCATCTTCCTTTCCATGGAGGAGAGCCAGGCTGGAGCCAAGAATCTTCCTGGGTGGGTGGGAAAGAAGCATTTGCAATGAGGATGTTGGTGGGAGGGAGTATTGGTCCTTTATGGCCATCTCCCCTTCTTTTCTCTCTCAATCATTAAACAAAAGCACGACTTGCTGCTTGGAGCATTGGAAGAGTCCCTCACTGTGCACTTCCGGCCACTGGTGGCTTTCAGCATGCCAACAGCCGGGGAATTCCTGACGATTCATCTTTCCCTGCAGTTTTGGATTGCAGATCAGATGTGTGTGTGTGTGTGTGTGTGCGCACGCGTGTGCACTCAGAGTGAGAGCAGAGCTGGATGTGCTTGGAGCCATGTGTGTGTGTGGTTGGAGGTCTCCACTTGGGGCGGGTGTGTGCACACGAAAAGCCAGTGTGCAAACACCCTGAGGCTGTTTTGGAGGCCCTGTTAGTGTGTGTGTAAATGCAGGTAAAGGAGCATTTTTCCTAAACACCACCAGTGCTGAGGAAGTCTTCTGAGCACAGGTGGGTGCCAGGGAGTCTCCTCGTGCGCAAGTCAGTGTGGGCGAGGTGGGTGGGTATGTGGGCTGTGGAGTGCACTCCACCGTGGGCACACTCGACGCTGCCCAAAACTGGTGACCTCGGTTCTGTGCGGACAAGCATGAAGTGAGAACTCACTGGATCTGCGCAATGGAGAATTTATCCTCAAGGGAGATAGAGACTAATGCCTCTCACTAGGGCTTTCCCCAAGAATCCCCCATTCAAAACCTCCAAAGGCAGAGAATTGAGGCATGAGGAGGAGGGGAAAGGGTTCATACATGCTAGACTACTTCTCCGGGCCAGGCCCTGGGCTGTAGGCCTTCACTTATGACATCTTCTCCATCTTCCCGTTTCCTGGAGGCTTGAGAGGTGAAGCCAGGCCAACAGTGAGTGGTGGTGCTGGGATTTGAATCCAGGCCTGAGTGGTGCTGAAGCCCACGCTGCTTCACGGAACTGCAAGGCTAAGTTTGGTGCCCAGTCCTGTGCCAGAGGCCAGCCCACTACCTGAGCATCCCTTTCAAGGTAGGTTGGGGGCACCATCCTGGGGCAGGGATCTGAGAGAGGGGAGCTGGGGGGAGGATGGGGGTGGACAGGCGTTGCAAGCAGCCTCCAGTCAGAGGGCCCCCTGCACTGTGACGCTGGCTGCATTCCTTACTAGCTGTTCACATGGCACAGGATGGTCTGTGCCTCAGCGTTATCCTCTTTAAAATGGGGACACTGATGGCAGTGACCATAAAAGGCAGTTGTGGAGATGAAATCAGGGCATCCAAGAAAACTCTCAGGGTGGCGCTAGCACACGACAAAGCAGCACCATGAGGTTTTCATTCCTGTGATCGTCACTGATGCCCTGGCTGGGGGAAGGGGTCCCTATGTCTTACTCACCCGATAACTCCTGGCCCTGAATCTTCCCTTTCTTCAGGTCGGCACCCTGAAAGAAGAGACAAACAGGGCTGTAGGTTATGCCTTGGGCACACTTCAGGCCACGTGGGCTCTGCGGGATTGCTTCTTTCTCTGCAGGAGGCAGATGGGAGAGGAAGGAAGATGGGAGAGGAAGGAGGATGGGAGAGGAAGGAGGATGGGAGAGGAAGGAGGATGGGAGAGGAAGGAGGATGGGAGAGGAAGGAAGGAGGATGGGAGAGGAGGAAGATGGGAGAGGAGGAAGATGGGAGAGGAGGAGGATGTATGGCTGCTTTTGGGAGACAGGGCAGTGAGTGGGGTTTTGGAATGGGTACCTCAGGGGATCCAGGGAGAGAGGACAGACACAGATGTTGCTGAGGGTGGCAAATGGACACCTTGCCTCTAGAGAAGCCCTGTAGGACACTTCCCAAAGAGCTGTTCCATGATCCCCATCGGTGCCTGAGACTGGGCGCTCGACATCACCTGCGGGCTCTGGTCAGATCTAAGGGAGGCGCTTAGATCTGCAGCTCTCTGGATCTTGCTAAGGAGCCCATCTTCTCTGGAGGGAGGATTCTGCTCCCTTTGGAAGCTTTAGAATATTAGGCAATGGGCTCTGAGCAACCAGTGGGGGGAGGGAAGGCAGGAGGAGGCTACACTGCCTGATTCTATAGTAGCTTCTCCCCACCGTCAGTTAACTTAGCCCACAACTCTGGGGCAGTTTCTTTGGCCACTGGGACAGCCTCAGTTTCCCTCCTCTCTTTCCCTCCCTCCTCCCCTCCACGCGGTGTCTGTGGGATAATGAGGTGACCCCGGGGGTGGGTGCTAATTACTGTTTGTGCAGGACCAGGAGATGCTCAGATGAAAGAGACTGGAGCCGGGCCTCTGGTTCTGTGCCATGGCTCAGGGGCCCCAGGCCATGCCAGGGAGCCCCGAGGCCCCTAGGTGTGGGGTTTTATAGCCTTAATGAAGGTGATTAGCGTGACTCTTAATTGAGTCTGCCGACACCTAACTGTGCCCTGGCTACCTTTTCACCAAGCCTAGAAGAGGGGCTCATGGGATGCTGGGAGGATGGGGGAGAGGTGGGAGGCCCTGCTTGAGTTGGGGGCAGGGGTAGGTGAGATCCAATCCCCTAGCTTGTGGTTTACCTTTTATAGAACTAAAGTCCTACTTGCCCAGTCCAGAACCCACCAGATCTCCTCCCCTTTAAACTGCAGCTTCTCTATTACTGTCCTCACTTTGGGCCTCTTGGTCAGATATCCCTCTTCCAAGGCTGGTTCCTATAGACCTAGGTCTCATTTGGTTGGAAGAAGAAGCAGGAGACTGTGGAAGGATAGACCCTTCCCCCATGAGCCCCTTGTACTTCGTCTTCTTCACCTGATGCAGGTGAGATCTTCCTTCCTTCCTTCCTTCCTTCCTTCCTTCCTTCCTTCCTTCCTTCCTTCCTTCCTTCCTTCCTTCCCTCCCTTCCTTCCCTTCCTTCCCTTCCTTCCCTTCCTTCCCCTCCCTTCCTCCCTTCCTCCCTTCCTTCCTTCCTTCCTTTTCTTTCTTTCTTTCTTCTTAGAGTCTCGCTCTGTCATCCAGGCTGGAATGCAGTGGTGCGATCTTGGCTCACTGCAACCTCCACCTCCCGGGTTCAAGCGATTCTTCTGCCTCAACTTCCTGAGTAGCTGGGATTATAGGGGCCCGCCACCATGCCTGGCTAATTTTTGTATTTTTAGTAGAGATGGGGGTTTCACTATGTTGGTCAGGCTGGTTTCGAACTCCTGACCTCCGGTGATCCACCCGCCTCAGGCTCCCAAAGTGCTGGGATTACAGGCATGAGCCACCATGCTCAGCTGAGATCTCTTTCCTTTAACTTCCTTCTACTCTCCCTGATCCTGTTCTCTTCTGCTCAGGAGAATCTGGGCAGCCTTCAACGTCAGGTCCCACCCATACGGTGATGCACACTCCAGCTCTGTCTCACTTCTCTTTCAGCGTGGTCCCCCAACTCCCCACATTTTGGGCCTGGCATTATCTAGGGCTGGCATTATCCAGGCCCATGTGTGGCCAAAGGGCTGCGGCCCACAAGGATAAGGGATTGGAGAATGGAAACCTGTCTCCTTGATGCCCATCTCTTCCACGAGAGGAGGAAAGGCCTTGACAGATGCCCAGCAGCCACTCTCCCTGCAGAGCTCTTCTGCCACCCTAGCAAGATAGAGAGTTCTGGGGCTGAGCTCAGGGAAGACCCGCCCAGCCTGGTCTGCCTTGAGCTCCTCATCCTCCCCTTATTCCTTTCCAAGTCAGTCCAGCCAGCGGTTTGTTTAAACAAAACAACAGCAACCTAAGCTGGCTATTTCTTTTCAATTCCCCCCAGGCTTGGGCTCTACTCAGAGTGAGGCCAGAGAGCGGGTAAGGGTGGGGGCTGGGGCCGGTCAGATCAGGGAGCTGGTTTGTGCAGGGCCGCAGCAGGTGGAAAGGCTGATCTGGCGCCTTGATGGGGTGGGAAGGCTCCCTTTCTTCATCCTTTCACTCTGGGGAGCTTTCCTTATCAACCGGGGCCAGCATAGGCAAAGACTCTGCAAATCCTTATGTTGGGTTTGCTGAGGCAAGCCACTGGCCCTTCCTAGTCACTCAGCAGACCCAGTGCTTGACTGGGGCACTGATGGCAAATGGACTGTTCAGGTTCCCCCGCCGGAGCTGATCCCACAGACAGGTGCTGGTCCTCACTGGCAGAAAGAACAGGGGAGGACCTGGTGGCAGAAGGGCCCCCACATGGTGTGGGGTCAGAAGCTGTGATTTACTTGGATTGTCCTAAGAATTGCCTAAGTTCCCTTTGGCCATAAACCTTCCCTCATTGGTCAGTCCTGGAGGGGCTACAATTTCTACCATGGAATCAACACCTGGTAGGGGCCTTAGGAAACTAAATTCTAAAAGGTGAGAGAGTTGGGCTCCAGAGAGGGAAAACCCCAGAATGTTCAAGGAGAATGAGACCTTGGACCTTAGGCCCTTCAAAATCAGCTGACTCAAGGTCTCATGCCTTTTGATCTCAGTGCCATCCTGCGCTCTTTCTGTGACATCATGACAATCCCAGTATTTCTATGGGAGGCATCATTTTCCAAAGACCATGATTAAAATACGGAGATATTATCAGGAGGGCTGGGGCTGTGGTGAAAATGGGGACCCTGCCACCTGACTTTAGCTCTTCTAAAATATCTTCATGATGGCCAAATGCAATGGCTCACACCTGTAATCCCAGCACTTTAGGAGGCTGAGTTGGGCGGATTGCTTGAGCCAAGGATTTTGAGACCAGCTTAGGCAACATAGCAAAACCTCATCTCTACAAAAAAATGCAAAAATTATCTGGGCATGATGGTCTATACCTGTAGTCTCAGCTACTTAGGGGACAAAGCTGGGAGGATCACCTGGGCCCAGGGAGCTGATCCTGAACCAAGGTGGTGTCACTGCACTTCAGCCTGGATGACAGAGTGAGACCCTGTCTCAAAACAAATATATGGATTAGAATGTCACTTCTAGCCTGTGATCACACTAGAAAGCTGAAACTCTTTAGGGATGGATGAGATTCAAGGAAGTTTCAGGAGGTAAGAGGGAGAAACCTGTAGTTTTGAGCACTGCTCAGCGCTGCTGGGCTAGGAAAGTGCCCGGGGAGGAGGGAGTACCAGCCCAGCGTTTGAGGAATACAGACACCACTCCTGTCATGTCTGAGAAGAGACAGGCTTTGGAAGGAGACCCTGAAGGAGGCTGAAAGTTGAGCTTTCTCACCTTTTAGAATTTAGTCTCTGAAGGCCCCTACCAGGTATTGATTCTATGGTAGAAATTGTAGCCCCTCCAGGACTGACCAAGGAGGGAAGGTTTATGGCTGAACCTGCAGGGTCTGCTAAGAGCTTCCCCACACCTTAGGCCTCCTCACTTTGACCGTGCTGCCTCCCCCAGCCCAGACTCCAGATGTGCTCTTGCCTTTTTAAGATGGGCTGAGCACAGACCAAATCTCCTTTCCCTTCCTATAGCTAAGACAGGCTGACATTTTCAAAAGGAACTTGTTTAAATGCTAAGGTTAAAAAAAAGAAATATAGTTGACCCTTGAACAACATGGGTTTGATTTGTGTCCACCTATAAACAGATGTTTTTTCAACAAAAGTTACAGTGAGTGTGCCTGCCTCTCCTGCCTCCCCTTCCACCTCCTCCACCTCTTCCACCTCTTCTGCCTCGGCCACCCCAAGACAGCAAGACCAACCCCTCCTCTTTCCTCCTCCTCAGCCCACTCAGTGTGAAGACGATGAGGACAGAGACCTTTATGATGATCCACTTCCACTTAACAAATAGGAAATATATTTTCTCTTCCTTAGAATTTTTTAAATACCATTTTCTTTTCTCTAGCTTACCTCATTTTCAGACTACAGTATAGAATACATATAACATATGAAACATGTTAATTGAGTGTTTATGTTATTAGCTTCCAGTCAACAGTAGTCTATTAGTAGTTAAATTTTGGGAGAATCCAAAGTTATACTTGAATTTTTGACTTTGTGGGGGGTGGCACCCATACCCCCTCATTGTTTAAGGGTGAACTGTAATTATAGAAATTACAGACAACATAGATGTAGTTCAGTTTCTCATCCTCAAGAATGCTGAAAAGCCCAGGATGGCTTTTCAAATAGTACCAAATACCGAGGTATTTGGGTAGTGTGCCTAGGAGGACATTCCGGGCCTTTCTAAGTCTGGGACTGGAGGGCCTGGGGAAGGCAATTCTTCCTCATCGGCATCCTCTGGAGATGGGGAGTCTAAAATATCCATGAGTCTCCTAGCAAGGGAAGGGAGGAGGAGGTGAATTCCTTAGAAGGACTCTTAAATGCTCAAGGTATAAGAAAAATAGTAGTCATCACATACTCTCACTTACAAGTGGGAGCTGAACAATGAGAACACATGGACACAGGGAGGGGAACAACACACACTCAGGTCCGTGGTGGGGGCAGGGAGAGGGAGAACATCAGGATAAATAGCTAATGCATACGGGGCTTAATACCTAGGTGATGGGTTGATAGGGGTAGCAAACCACCATGGCACACGTTTACCTATGTAACAAACCTGCACATCCTGCACATGTACCCTGGAACTTAAATAAAATAAAATTTAAAGAAAAGAAAAGAAAATGAATAGCAGTCACTCCTTTTTCCTAGAAGCTGGCCCCAGTTGTGTGTGTATGTGTGTGTGTGTGTGTGTGTCTGTGTGTGTATGCATGTGCACAGGTATGTGAGTGTAGGGTACTGGGTTTGTGCATGACTGCTTGGCACAGGACTAGGTGCAAATTATTCTAACTGCAGAGAAGGGGGCTCAACACTGTGAACACTTTTGAGGTGCTTCTGGGTTCCTAGAACATGAGATTTCCTTTCCAGCTCTCTCCCACCTCAGAGCCCACTGCTTCTCTGGCAAGCTAGCCTGGAACTGGCAAGTAAGATACTCAAGGAAAGTTGTGGCTCGACTGAGAGTCATAGCAACCCCATTCTCAGTCCAGGGTGATGCAGACTGTCTTCCCGGACTTGTCCCATCTGGGTCAGGTAAAGAGCACGGTGCTGGAAGCCGGGGGTCTATCCCCACCGCTATCACCTTGCATTTGTAACAGGCTTTCAGCCTTATTCTCCAGGCAACCATCCAACCGATTCATCTCACAACATCCCATTCAGGGGAAGGGCAGAGATCTTTAGCCCCACTGGACAGGAGAGAAACCACAGAAGCTTCAGCTCCTCAAGGGTGGGGACTACACCCTGCCCATCTTTGTAACCCATGAGATGCTCTGCACATGGTGGGTATAGTCAAAGTCCATGGGCACCCCGGCCCAGTGCCTAGCCCTTGCAACTTGAGCCATCCCTACTTAACAAACTCTATCCTTTGGTTGTCCCCATAGGGACAGAGAGCTGCATTTTCTGACGCCTTTCATGGACTTGCAGGTCCAGTGACACTCCTCCCTCACCTGGGGAACCCCTTAGGTAAAGGCTCTGGCTGGATTTGGTGTGTGAGGTCTGCAGTGTGGGGAAGGGGTATGGCTCACTGCTAGTCTCAGCAAAGATGCTGGCCCAGTTCCCTCATTCCCCTTCAATTACCTGTAGGCAGTGGCCCACCCACCGGGGCATTTGTGAAGGCCCCAGATACGCAGGCTCGTGGTCCCTCAGAGCAAAGGGTCAGTTGCACATATCCTTGAGTGAGGGAGATGATTTAATCTCTTTTCCCACCTCTTCCCATTTGCACAGGAGGATTCAATCTTCTCCTACCTGGTGCAAACCCCCGTCAGAGCGGGAAGTTTTGCTTTTTGATCTCTGGGTGAAAGGTGGGAGTGGGGATGGGGGGATTGGGGAGGGTGGGGATGGGGGAATTGGGGAGGGTGGGGATGGGGGAACAGGCATCGGAAGAGTCCCTAACTTGGAATGTGAGGCACAGAAAGGTGTCATGGAGATAAAGGAAAGTAGACGGAGAAATTAGCAAAACAGAGTACTTGAGGGTGGGGAGGAAGAAATGAGAAAAAAAGGGAAAATGAAAACAGAGTTCCAAGCTCTCTGACACTGGCACCAAACAAGAAAGCTCCTTGCTGTTTTGCACAGCTGCCTGCAGGCTGCCAAGTGGCAAAGGATCCAGGAAAAGGCACAGAACTGGAAAGCGCTACCCAGCAATCTGTATATTCTGCAATTAACAAAGGGTAAGTGAGCAGAAGGCACTGACAGCTCCCAGGCTCTGAGGTCCCCAGGGACCACCTAACGCCAGCCTAGAGAAGACCCAGCTCTGGAGACTACTGCCTGCTGCCAGGGACAGGCTTCCAGTCAATTAACCCCATGGCCTCTCTTTTGCCCTGGGGTTGGGGAGAGGAGGGATGGCCGCTGAGGTGGGTGGAATGAAGCCCGTGGGAAGTGGAAGAAGGAGGCGCAGATCTAAGCCCTCCTAGGAGCTGAGTACTTCTAGACTCCAGGGTGTAGGATGGCCAATTATTTCATGGACAAGTTTCCCTCCAGAAATGTCCATATCAAAGACTTGGTAGGCCTTTTCCTGGCGCCTTCATGGGCAGTGGGGATAGCTTGGTGAATATCATCTTAGGAGATGCCAATGGGTACATGGCAGATCCTGGTATCTTGGCACAGACTGGCGATGGGACTGCTGGGTTTTGATTCCTAGTTTGGCTTCAAATCTGGAATTGGTTACTTCTCTGGATCTCCAGATGCCAAAGTGGGGTTGGGCACTATTGAAAGGAAGCTAGATTTTGGGGCCTTGAAGGATGTGTAGGAGCTTTTCAGTTCTCCAGTGGACAAGATAAGGGAGGGCAAGGGCAGCTTAAGTTGAGAAAGCTGTCTAAGCCATGTATCAATGTGCGGTTGAGGGAGAATGATTTGCTTCTTGGAGTAAGGAGCTTTTGAGCTTGGAGTAAGGAGCTTTTGAGGTTGAACCCAGGATGGGAGGAGCTTCACCCAGAATGTCATCATCCTCCATGACACCAGGTTAAGAGACAAGATTTCCCAAGGCCCAGGGTGTCTGAGTCTTGAAAAGTACAGGCTTTCCAGGCCCTTTGTTCTAGGTCGTATGGTTGCCAAAAACGTCACACCATCTTGCAGCTGTGTGTGTGTGATAGTATCTAGCACAAAGCTGGCCCTGAGGAATGGTAGCTGGGGAGATGGGTAGATGAATGAATAAATGAGAGGCCTGTGTTAGAGGCAGAAATATAATTAAGACATAGGTCGTGGTATCAAGGAGCCTCTGATCTGCCAGAACAGATAAATCACAAAGAAATAACAATGACAGGCCTAAATAATCGAGGCCTAGAGGCCATGCTGGGGGAGCAGAGAAGAAGGAAGAGATAACTGTTTGGGGGTAGTGATCAGAGAAAGTTATTGAAAGGAGGCTAGATACGGGGCCTTGAAGGATGTATAGGAGTTTTTCAGTTCTCCAGTAGACAAGATAAAGGAGGGGAAGGGCAGCTTAGGTTGAGAAAGCTGCCTAAGGAATGTATAAATGTGTGCATGAGATATGAGAACATTTCAAATGACCTCACTGTCTGTTGAAGCCAGAACCAGCATGTGTGTCTTCAAGAATCTCAAGAGAAGGCTGGAAATGCAGGATGGGGTAAGACTGGAATGGCAGGCAGTGCCTCTGATTTCTGAGACTCAAAACTCTCAGCAACCTAAACTCTGGGTCCACAGATCCCAGGCAAGGCTTCTTCTCTTCTCCAGATGATCAGTAACTGTGTCCCAGGAGGGCCACCACAGCTGGCTGGCTGAGCGGCCTTCCCTATCAAGAAAGGACGTGGGTGGGCCTTTACTTGGGGACACTGCCCACGTGGCAGGTCAGAGCAGGATGCGGCTGAATTTTGTCATCAATGGCCTCACTCAGAGCAGGTAACTCTTGGACCCCCAAACCCAAACACCTCCCTTTTACAAACAGTAATTTTTGTTTCAGGTCGTAAAAGGGCTACATGTTCCTTGTAGAAAAATTGTAAAACACACAAAGGCACTAGAAAGAAAAAGCATTCCCTGGATCCTACCACATAGAGACAATTGCCCTGAGAACATCTTTCTTTTCTTTGCATTTTGGTTCCAAAGCTTCTTGTCATGCAGATGGCAGCTTCGAGCCCCTGGTCCCTCTGGGGCCTGTACTGGCTGGGACTCTCAACTGTCTGCCCTTGGGGAACTCCTGCTTGGGGAACTTGCCCAAGTTACTTTCAGTCCCTGATACTCAGAGAGCAGACTGAGCCATAGGAAATTGTGGAGCCACCTCCTTTTGACCCTTGCCTGTCATGGGTCACTCATTCTCTGGATGGGGTTCAGGGGTGGGGTTAAGAATAAGGAAAGAAATAAAGAACACAATATATGGTCTTATTAAGCCTGTTTCTCTTAGAAATAGAAAAGAGTCGGGGTGCAGTTTCTCATGCCTGTAATCCTAGCAGTTTGGGAGGCCGAGGCAGGAGGATTGCTTGGGGCCAGGAGTTCCAGACCAGCCTGGGCAGCATAGCGAGACCCCATTTCTACCAAACATTACAAAAATTAACCAGATAAGGTGGTGTGTTCCTGTAGTCCTGGCTACTCGGGAGGCGGAGGTGGGAGAATCACTTGAGCCTGGAATTCGAGGCTGCAGTGAGCTATATTGTTGCACCACTGCATTCCAGCCTGAGTGACAGAGTGGGAGTCTCAAAAATAAAAAAAAAAGGTAGACAGAAATATTAAGTTGAAAGCAAATATCAGGAGTTTGTTGCTAAATATGATTACTATGCACTGATATCACTTTAAACTGAAGACTGCCCTTTCTAGACACTTAGAACAAAAGTAGCTTTTGCTATCAACCTCAGGTTGCCAGGATGCCTCAGTTATCTGAAGTCATATAGGGAATTGGGTATTCCTCGTAAAAACATTTCCCTGATATCTCAAATCTTATATTTTTTGCTCCCCAACTCCTTTTCTCTTACCTATTTTGGATAGCCATCTTATTAGAACACTAGTTCTTGTCTTCTTATGTGATTTTAAATACCATTGTTGTTGTCACCATGGATGCCAACTTTGCACCCAACTACGGCATGAGATTGCAAAGCTGAGAAGCAAATAAAGGCCGGGCATGGTGGCTCACACTTGTAATTGCAGCACTTTGGGAGGCCGAGGCGGGCGGATCACTTGAAGTCAGGAGTTCGAGACCAGCCTGGCCAACTTGGCGAAACCCAGTCTCTATTAAAAATACAAAAATTAGCCAGGCATGGTGGCAGGCACCTGTAGTCCCAGCTACCTGGGAGGCTGAGGCAGGAGAATCGCTTGAACCTGGGAGGCAGAGTTGCAGTGAGGCCAGATCATGCCACTGCACTCCAGCCTGGGCAATCGAGTGAGACTCCGTCTCAAAACAAAAACAAAAACAAATAGAAAGAATGGGCCATTCAGTTTTCCACCTGCCCCAGCCTCCTTAGGGGCCAATAATTGAATGTTTATGTCATGACCATCAGGCAAAGAAAGGGGAACCACCTCTCGTGGAGTGCCCGTGGTGTGCGGGCATCTCGCCAGGGTCTTTGCGTGAGTTCGCTCATTCAGATCCCCGCCGTCCAGGAAATTCCCCGCAAAGGTGCAGGATCCCCCCACTCCCCACGCCTTGGCGAGCAAAGGCTTGCTGCCCTGCTTTGCTGATTGCTGGCAGCCACAAGAACGATGGAAATGGAGCCATCCAGTCAAAGCAGCCTCAGTCAATGAGCAACTCAGCGTCTAACACAGCCATTCTCCTACAGGGCAGCCTGGGCTTCAGTCCAATGTCATTACCAATTAGCTACATGACTTTGAGCAAGACACTTAATTTCACAGCGTCTCAGTTTCCGTACCTATAAAGTGGCGATGATAACGATACCTGCCCTGGTTTCTTCACAGAGCTGTTGTGAAGGTGCAATTAGGAAATGGAATATTCTAAAGTCCCGCAGCGCCGTCCAAGTGTAAGGGTCTTTACTGGGCTGAGCTCCTGGCTGGACCCTGGAGGGAAAGGCTCGGTGGCTGCCGGGGAGTGGATGGTGTGGGGGCTGAGGATGGGAGTGCTGCCTCCGTCCCGCCTTGGAGCCCTGGGAGTCCATCCTGTGAAGTCTCCTGGCAGAGCCAGCCTCCTGAGGCTGATGGCTGTGCCGTGGGCTTGGAGGTTACTCAGCTGTGAATATCGGGCCTGCCCCGCTGGGCCTGTACTCAGCCAGGGTGTGCAGAGCGAGTGGCACATCATGTTTATTAATAACCCTTGATGAGGGGCATTAATAGCTCCTAATGACACCATCTGAGCCCGGCCTCCTTCCTTCTCTCGCTCCTCACTCCTTCCTCTTTCCCTCCATCCCTTGGAGACACATGATCCCACATACAGACAGACACAGGCAGGCTCGGCTCAGGAGAGAGAGTCAGAGATGTTGTCCAGCAGGTGGGGCCTCTGGAGAGGGGTCTGGCCTTAGGGGTCAGACAGAGGATCCTGGGCTAGAGAGCAAATAGGATACTGCTGGCTCTGTGGTCAAGTGGAAACTTGGCCAGAACCTGCTCAGTGATGGGAGCAAGGGAAGCACAGCAGTGGGAAGAATTTTCCAGAACTGGTGGGAATGGGAGTGGCAGGGTGTGAGATGGGAGAAGCTGGAGCTGGGACCAGAATGAGGCCAAGGGGGCTTAGGGGCAACCTTAGGCTGGGTCCGAGAGGGTCAGAGACAGGAGAGCACAAGTCACACACATGCACACACTTGCACACTCGTGATATACTCACAAGGCACATGCTCACACACCCACACACTCACATATACACACATTCACACACTTACACTCACAACACTCATACTTGTAGCATGCTCACACACCCACACATGCATGCTCACACTCACATGCTGTCACACATGGACACACAGAGGCACAAGCTCACATACATGCTCGTATATCCACGTGCACACACAGACACACACATGCTCACACACACATGCACTCACATACTCCTCTCCTAGACTGCCTTTCACTAGGTATGCCTGGGGCTGGGCATGGTGGGGAGGACCAGAAGAAGGGGGCATTTGGGAAGGGGTTGGTGGCCAGGCTGAGGTTGGGACCATGCAATTAGGAAAAGTGGGTGTGGGAATCTCCAGGCCCCAGGCAGGGGCCCAGGACAAACAGACGACTGATTAGCACTGAGGTCTGGGAGTGAGACCTAAGCTGGTCTGTTACCCACCCAGGGACTGAGAGCCAGTGGAGCTGGGCTGCATCTGAGCAGAGGTGGGAGAGGAGGCAGTCAACCAGGAGGCGGGGCGGGGCGGGGGGCACCCTCAGGTGCTGCCCTCCTCCTGTGCTGCATGTAGGAGGCTGCAGGTCGCCTTGCCCTCCCTGCTGCAGCAGAACAATTAGGAAATGGGTGCAGTTAATCCCTAAGACAAACAGGGCTTGGGAAACTGCAACCCAACTGGAGAGGAGAGAGCTGTAGGGCTAACTCCTCAGCCTGACTCTTATCGCTCCCCATCTCTCATCCAGCACCCAGTCTTTCCGGCTGGGTGGCTGTACCTCCAAGAGGCAGAGGAGGAGGAAGTGGGGGGACCAATACACTGGGAGGAAGTGACCTGACCAGACCTTTGCTCCCTAACTCCGGCTGGACAGAGGCAGCCCAGCAGCCCCCTAGCATCCATCTGGCCTGGGGAGCGGTACCCCAGGGCTTACGAGTGAGCTGGAACCCCATGCCTTGGGATCCTGAGTGGCCGTGACTGCTGAGTGATGCCCCCACTCCCTGCCGCAGGTCTGGAGAGTGGTTCAGCATTCTCCCCCAGCTCCGGCCCTAGCCGTCCTCCTGTCTCCCCTCTATTTGGGTAAGAAGGGCCCCTCAGCCCCCAACCCTGACCCATCCTGTTCTCTACTGCCAACCAGAAGACCAGTACTGTCTTGGCTTACTCTGCCCTCCTCATGTGCCACCTATGAGATGAGGTGTCCTTGGGAACCCAGGCCACAAAGCCTGGGCTGGGGGGAAGGAGGGAGAGGGAGTGCCCAACAGCCAAGAGCCTCAACTGTGGCTCTTTGGGGAAGGCTGGTAGCAGCAGGTGGGAGTCAGATTCCTCGTTCTGTTCTCTGCTTTGTCTCCCTCCGTTGCCCTATTTTAGGTTTCCATACTTGGCTCTGGTGGGAAGAGAAAGCATAATCTACCCTTTGGAGCCTCTTCTCTCCCTCCCCACCAATGGGCCCAGGCCTGGGGCTGCTTGTGAACAGAAGGGAAGAAAGGAAGGAAGGATGGATGGAAGGAAAAAGAGACAGAGGGACTCTGGAAGAAAGGTCGGGAATTTCTAGCAAGAAAAGATGCCGGCGAGATTTGGAAGCTCTAAGAAATGCTATGCTCATTAGAAAGTGTGACAAGAAGCAGAAACATTCTACGTCTTATTCAAATCACGGCTTGCTCTTTTTCAAGGGACTGATGGTGAACTTGGCCCCAGTCCCCCAGCCCCTCAGAGCAGCAGCAATGTGTCCTGGGAGCTTGTCAGAAATGTGCAATCTCTCTCAGGCTCAACCCTAGACCTAGTGAACCAGAAGCTTCCTCTTCACAGAACCCGAGGCGATTTCTATGCACACTAAAGTCTGTCCAGCCCCGCAGCACCACCACAGCGGCTTCCTGCTCTCCGAACCTTCCTGCCGGATTCCCCAGGGCAGGGAAGGGGACTCCTCATCAGACCTGTGGTGGCAGCTGTGGTGGGAACCATCTGAGCCCTGGTTCCCGATGGTGCCTCCTTTCCTGTTCCTTCTGGAGGCCCCGCCACAGGGCTCCCCTTTCCTCTGTGGCCCCAGCTCTCAAGTCAGACCCTTCAGACTGGTTGGGCTCCTGGGTGTTCAGAGGGGCTGGGCCAGACCTGAGAAGGCAGGAGACACAGCCCTTTCCCTTTGCCCCTGCTTAGAGCCAGGGAAAGTGGCTCCAGGTTAGCGACTCTGGGTGTGCTATTCTGAGCCTCGAAGTTCCTGGGGAGAAGGGCAAGGGCTGGGCACACAGAGATGTTTGTTGGCTCCTTTCCCCAGATCATGCTCTCCGCACCTACCCTCCGTGAGGAGGGAGGGTTGCTTGTCCTCCAGGTGTTCAGGGACCTCAGGGTCTGGGAAGAGACAGACGGGATGGAAGAGGCGAGAGAACAGTGGTTCTTCTGTGTTGCCTACAGACCAGAGGAGGGCACGGGGCAGCCCAGGTTTGCAGGTCAGGATCAACTCTAGGGCCCTGGCCCCAGCAGGAGGCCAGCAGTCAGGCGACTTCCTTGGGTCTCCCTCCTCCGAGGTGCCCAAGCCAGCTGCCATCTCTGCTGAGCTGCTGTTCTCACGTGCCTTGGTCATGCCAAGGCCTGTGTGGTGGGCCTTCGTGTCCCTGCCTGCCTGTGTTAACCCAGATTCATTTGTCTGAGCCAACGAAACAGTGAATGTGGCCCACCAGGGCCTGCCGGCGTCCAGGGCCCTGCCGCTGTCTGCTAGGCCTGGGGACTGTTCTCTTTCTGTTGTGGCACTTTTACAGTGCCCAGCAGGCAAATGCCAATCTGGGGAGGTTGGCAATCACAGCAAAAAACCCTGAGCCTGTGCTCAGTGAACTCCACCTGGAGCCCACAGTTGGTCCCATGTTCCAGGAATGCTTTGGGTACTGACAGAGCCCCAGGAGAGGAAGGGAGGACCACGGCTCTCTCAGGCAAGGCCAGCGGAACCTGGGCCACTGTGCCACTCCATCAGTGGGTGGCTGTCTGTTAAGGGCCGCTCAGCTGAGTCCCATAGGTGGCGGGAAGGTTTGTGTGCAGAGGAGGAACCCTGACCATCTCGGAAGCCAGCGCCACCGTCTCCCCGGCAGGCAGGAGAGCGGGGCTGGGGGCAGCCCATACTGCCTGGCTTCAAGTCCCCATGGGGAACATCGTCCATCTCAGAGTGTGTTGAAATGAGTCTTTGCACAACCATGACGAGGGCCCAGCTGTTCCTGGTGACAGTGCCCAGGGACACGAGGAGATGGGAGGAAAGGGGACAGGGTCACAGCAGAGGGAAGGACCCAAAGAAGATCAAGGGACAGCTGCTGACTCTCCAGGCCGCCCCATCTGGGGCTCCCCTGCCTCCTTCCAGTCAAAGCCCACCGTGCCCTAGGTGGAGGGCAGGGCCTCACCCTCGAAGCTAGGCCTTCAGAGGCCTTCCTCTGAGGAGTCTGGGATTCTAGGACACCAGGCCTCTCCCTAGGCTGTGCTGCGGGGAGCTGAGAGAAACTTCTCCCCTGAACTTTTTGCTGTGAGCAGTTAATTGCCCTGGCGTCTGAGGCTGCTGTGCACAAGCAAAGGGCCTTTAATGAATGCAAACGACAGTTGATTAATCTGCCAGCTCTTGCGCCCCTGGTCCTCGCTGTGGGGTCTGGCTACGCTCCATTCAGCCTCGATGGCCTGCACCAGCGGGGTGGGCTCCAACCTATTACCAGTGGTGCTGCCAGTCCTAATGGGAAAGAGGGTGAGCCCCCGCCCCTCCTCTGCCCCCATCGGCCTGCGGTCCTGTCAAGCAGGAGAGGCTCTTGGGACTGGCCCTGGAAGTGTGGGCTTGGCCCTGCTGGGCTTTGTCACTGGGTGTTTCCTATAGTGATGTGGTCACCCTCTGGGGACAGAAAGGGGCTGATGACAAGGGGAGACCTGTCTAGCTGCTCAGTGGCAGCATTCATGTGAAGGGATTAAATTTAGGAGGTAAGGGGGCGCTGCCTAGACAGTGGCAGAGGATTTATTTTTCAGTCACTCGCTGACTGTGGCCTTGAGAAAGCAGTCAGGCCATCTGATCATCACCTTGTGGAAAAACACAGAGAGAGAGGAGTTGAGGCTAGGAGAGAGTCCCCTTTTTCCACCCCGGTTCATACATCCTACCCTGGATCCTGGCTGATGTCAACTCAGCCCACCTCTATGGAGTTCCTGCTACATGCCAAGCGTGGTGTCCCTGTATGGGGTGGCTTGCAGTCTGGCAGGACATAAGAGTCAAGAGATCATTACAGCTGTGATGAACACTAGGAAGAGGAGGTGCAGAGAGCCTTAGGGGAGCAGGGAGGGCTTCCTGGAGGAGGCTGCATAGGCTCTCTGTCAGCTACTGGTGCTTGGTTGGGGCAGGGGGTGAAGCGCTGTGTGCTGGGGAGCCATTGCTCTCTTACGCCAGACTCCAGTGCCCAGGCCTCTTATGCCTGCCTCCTGTCCCCAAGAAGCCCCAGGCCCTTATCAGCACTTCCTTGGGCTACCTGACCTCCCCTTGGGCTGCCCAGCTCCTGGGGCTGGGGAGTGAGCAAGGGCAGTGAGAGTCAGGCCTGCCTGAGAGTGGAGGCTACTGACCTTCTCCTGGGCGGGACCTCCTTCCCGGAAGCAGAAGCAGAGCTCCCTTTGGGGGAGAAACCCCCTCAGTTTCTACTGTAATAAAGAAGGGGCCTGAGCTCTTGCTGGAGCCTCTAATGACGGGGTTGAGGTGTAATGAATATCTGTGTACTCATAAAACAGGCTAATGACGGCTCTCGGCCCTCATTTCATGGACCCCTTTCATCCTTACTTGTTCCCAAACCAGAAGGGACCATCCTGGGGTCTGAGCCAGGAGCCTGCTGGCAGCCCCAGACCACAACTGTTTGGAGTGGGGGCTAATTGGTTCCTGAGCCCGAAGCCCCTTGGAGCTGCCTTTTCCTCCTCCATCCCTTATCTGGTTGAGACAACCTGAGGAATTTAGGTCAATGGCTGACAACAACCAGCCTTAGGAAATGGGCAGGGGACAGGGAGGGAGGAAGTGCATCCACCCTGATTCTTAAGAAGAGTGTCAACACTTGTCACACATGGAGGCCAGAAAGAGCATTCAGCACCTGCTGGTGGCACCACGCCCCTTTCCTCTGCCCAGGTACTGATAGGAGCTCCCTGAATCATCCCAGTTGCAATTCCAACACCTGAGCAGAACTAGACTCCGCGGAGGGTGGGGCTGGCCTGCTGAATCACCAGCAACACCTGTGTTTTGCTTGGGAGGTCTCCCTGCTCACTCGGGGACCAGCCAAGCCTGACCCTGTTTGGCTTCTTGGAGCTTGGTGAGATCACAGCCTGGGGGTTGTGGCTGCAGGCCAGTGTGACCTGCTGTGCAGGGAGTATTTTTAAAGAGATACTTGCCCTGTGTTCCCAGGACCAGCTTCCTGAGAGACTCAAGTTGTTCTTTGAATTCTGCTTCCCTCTCCCAATTTGACTGTAGACATTGGTCAGGGGAATATAAAATCACCTGGGATAAAGTGTGTAGTGGAAATCAACATGCAATCTTCTAGCCATAGACAAGCCCCTGGTGGGCGCCCAGGGAGTCTTGGTGACTGGTAGCACCTGAGAGAGGTGGGATGGGCAGAATCAGACTCCCTAATGCCCTTGAGGATGAAGAGATGGACCCACCTGCTTTCCCCAGAATTCTAGAACTGCCTAACTGTGGTCTTCCGGTCAGAGCCTGGACAGGAGCTACAGGCTACCATGACAGGGTCTGCTGGTGGAAAGAGACTCATGTATGAGTCAGTCTTCAGCCTCGGTTCCCAGCCAGGCGCGGGCCCAGCCCTGCCTACAGGCCATCTGCCGATAATTGGGGTCAGTGGAGGGCAGAGGAGCCCAAGCATGCAGGTGCCTTGTGCCCCTAACCAAGCTCCCCTTTTCATGTCCTCTCTTCTTGCAGACATCGCCTTCTTACAATGCAGAACAGACAATGCACTGTCCCAGGTCACTCTTAGCCTCCTACGGGGGCACGACAGAAGGGGAGGAACATTTAGAGAGGTACAGCTCCTACATCCTTGGATGGGGAGACTGGAGAGCAAACAGGCCAGGTGAGTCACCTGGGGGTTGTGCCATGGTTGTTAGATGGTAACAACAACAGTCCTGGACCCGTATCCAGCACTCTCCACTCCAGGGGTTTCAGGCCCTTGTGTACTGCTGTATCACTTAATCCTCCTTCACCGGGAGGCAGACAGGGTAGCATTTGCAGATGGGGACACAAGCTCTGGAGAGGTTAATGACTTGCCCGAGATGGGAGTTCCAGTCGGCAGCAGATCAGCAAATGGAATGCAGGTGTCCTGGCCCATGATCTAAGTCTCCTGATTCACAGTCTAATGTTCTTTTGTCTACACCTCAGAACAAAGGGGGGCTGTGTTCAGAAAATTGATTCTGAAGGGAAGGGAATATTTTTTCTCCCTTTGCTGGAATTTCTCTGGAGACTTTGGACTTGCTCAAGTTGGATGGAAGAGCCCGTCTAGATCTTCCCAGCTCTCTCCTGGGTTATGCCCTGGCCTGGGGGCAGAAAGCTTTTGAGACAGGGATACGCCACGTTCTCCAGCACCCTCTTGACTTAGGGGACCCTGTGCACTGTGGTGGGGAGGGCTAAGAGTGGTGTGATGAGTCACCAAGTCCCCAGTCTTGGGTCCCACAGAGGCATCGGGGGAGTGAGCCCTGCAGGGATGTGGGGTAGCCCTGGTGATTCAGGGCAGGGGCAGAGGCTGGGGCCCCGTGGCTAAAGGTTTCACGGATCCCAGGCTGAGACCTCTCTCCAGAGCCCCTGTCTAGCTCAACTGAGAAGAGTTGATGAAGTTCCTTGTGAGCTTGGCTCAGGGATGATCTCAGTCTCAAGTGCGCTACTCTGATTCTCTTTATCTTTCCAGTCCAGTTCACACTTCTTTCCTCTGTGAAGCCTTCCTTCTCCCACTGTTCCCTCCCCTCACCCTACTGTGCTGTGGCTGCCACTCGGCCTGGGACCACAGCCATTTGTCCTTCTGCCTCTCCTCTGCCTGAGAGCAATGTGAGAGGATCCCTTTCCTGTTCTCCATCTCTTGCCCATAACACAGGAGAAAGACACACAGGATGTATTTGGGGAACAAGGGGAGGAACTCACATCCCGAGGGTCTGCCTTACCCATGAGCTCTCCTTCCGCCACCACAGCCCGCAAGGCAGGAAACTGAGGCTCAGGGAGGCAGCGCCTTGTCTAAATCATTAGGCGGCAGAACTGGAATTTAACCCAAGTATTTCTGACTTCATAGGTGATGCTCTTTGCCAAGATCAATGATGCTGCTCAAATGTTTGCTTAGAAGAATATGGGGGAAAGTGACAAATGGACTGCTCATGTGTCTGTGGAATTGAATCAAAGTATTGTCCTGTGGTCTGAAAAATATACCCATCTCGTGGCAGGAGAAGCCTTTTCATATTACTATATTCAACTTTCTTTTTTTCTCCTGCAAGAGACATTTTTGCTGAAGTGAATATGAAGAGGACCACAGGGTCCTCCCTGTTAGATCTGCCCCACCCCCAGAGGAACAGAGCAAGGAGTGTCTCTCTGTGAATCCAGGTGCTGAGGTGTGGAGGCCACCCTGGGGGTAGAGAGAGCTCTGGGTACAAGGGCTGATCAGTTTGGAAGCAGGTTGGGCACTTCGGGTCTGGAAAGCCACCAGGTGCCGTCTCTGTGGCCCCTGACTGATTGCGGTATCTGTGATTCTGGGCCCTGGCCCTTTTGGACTAGGATGGAGGGTGGGGTGGGGAGAGTGTTAGTCTCCCCCGGTTCAGTCAGATCTCAGCCAGAGCTGGGTCCTCTCTCCTTCCCTTCACCACCTTCCCCTTCTCTCCGATTCCAGCCTCTTCCTCCCTGTCCTCTCTCTTCTCTCAAGCCTCTCCCCGTCCCCTCCTTTGTTCTGCCCTCTCCTCCTCTTCTCCCTCCTCTCTCTCCTCCTCTCCTCCCTCCTCTCTCTCCTCCTCTCCTCCCTCCTCTCTTTCCTCTTTCCTTCACAGAGGACCTCAGCCTTCCATCAGAGAACAGATTTCTTCTGACCATCCGATCCCCAATCTGCCTCCCTCCAGATTGGCGCTGCCCAATGCGACATTCTGTGATGGTGGAGATGTCCTCTCTTTGTGTTGTACTGTAGAGTAGCTGCCAGCTGCCTGTGGTCATCAAAGTTCGGAGGAATGGAGTTGTAAAAAGAATTATTTAACTCTCATTCTGTCACCCAGGCTGGAGTGCAGTGGCATAATTACGGCTCACTGCAGCTTCAACCTCCGGGCTCAAGTGATCTTCCCATGTCAGCCTCCCAAGTAGCTGGGACTATGGGTCTGCATCACTACGCCAAGCTAATATTTATAATTTTAAAATTTTTTTAGCGATAGGGGTCTCACCATGTTGCCCAAACTAGTCTTGAACTCCCAGGTGATCCTCCTGCCTTGGCCTCCCAAAGTGCTGGGATTATAGGCATGAGCTACCACACCTGGAATTATTTATAAATTTATTATTTATTATGGGCTGCCACATGTGAAATTATTTAATTTGAATTAATTAAATTGAAATAGCCACAGGCAGTTAAGTGGCTACTGTAGTAGATGTCAAAGCTCTGGGTGATAATAAGTGCTAGACTCCTGGGAAGTCCCTGGGGGTGCCCCCACCCTTGTTCAGGCTCTGTCCCTTCCTCAAGTGCCACTGTGTGGATCCAGGGTCTCTGCTGTTCCTAGCCTCCTGTACAGCGCCTGTGAGAGGCCACAGACTCCTGGGTTCTGGACTTGAACCTGGGTGACCTTGGGCAAGTCACCTGATTTGTGGGTCTCTGTGGCCTCTTCAGTCAAGGTTTGTGTTTCTTTGGGCAGGAGCCTACTGTGATCAGAGCTGGGTGAGACAGTGTGAGCAGCAGGGCGAGTGGGGCGTGCATGGGTGTGCATGCACATGGGGGCAGGGGGCTTGAGGGGCGGCAGGGGGACCCCAGGGGATGTTGCTTTTCAACCTGGCCCTGCCTCACTGAGCAGCTTGAGACTAGGAAAAGGGTTAAAGGATTCACAGTGGGAAGGTTGCAGCCTGACTCCACTCCTGGCTGGCGTTTGCCCGCTGCCTGGCCCTGGCTGTTCCAACGATGGACTTCCTTCCTCTTTGGCCATAAAAGTCTCCCGGAAAGCCTTCCCACAGAGGCCCCAGGGGCTTTCTCAGGGAATGTGTGAGTGTGCGCTCACACAAGCACTGTGGAGCAGAAGCCCAGGGCCGCGTGCAGGCTCTCCCACAGAGCTGTGGGTCCTGGCGCTGGAGGAGAGGTTCGTCCCAGCCTGGGTGGAGAGCGGAGGAAAGGCTGGCCCTTGCCTGGACTCGGGCCCTGGCTTATGCAATGCTCAGACTCTTGGTCAACTTGAGCAACTGGGGCACATCCACATGTGTGTGCACACACATGCAGGCACACACCCAGGCAGGGAGGTGTGAGGAAGGCAGACCAATGAGCCTGTGCCAAGCTCTGTTTACAGATCTCCCCATATCTGGAGAGAAAAGGGGAGCCCTTCTCCAAGAGGGGGCTGCACTTAGGCTGCTTGGGTGCGATGATGGCTCCAAGCCTATGGGTGAGGTTGGATGGACCATTGAGAGGAGCCCTCCAGGGTGAGGGGACAGAAGCCCATCAGTCTGTATTGATGGAATGTGGCTGCAATGTGGAGAGAAGAGGACACTTTCTCTTCCTGCCCCAGAAGGTGTCCAAGCCTCTGGGATGCTGGATCACAGAACCCGCCTGGCAGAGAGTTGCATCAGAGCGAAACTGCATGCTAGATGCCTGCGGGGGGAGAGGGCACTGAGGGCTTGTGATCCTAATTTCCCAACCTTCAGCTGCTCAGGGTCAAGTCCTTGGGCTCCACTTGCTCTTCTCCCCCTCCCAAGCATTCTTCTGTACTTGGTGGCACATGATGGGGGTGGTCTGGGGGGAGAACGAGGAGGGGGTGTGACTCAGAGTTCACCAGACTGTCAGTAGTCCTGAGTCAGAGGGAGGGTGGGGAGGTGGGTGGAACAGTTTCTGGTAGTCTTGGGGTTCCCTGTAAGCAAGAGTATCCCAGAAAAAGAGAGCCCCCCTGGAAGCTACGAGGCCCCCACATGCAGGGTAGGCCTTTTCTCGGCCACCACTACGCACCCCAGGAGGACAGGAGAGGCCTCCACGAGTCCTGGATGATTTAGGCGCAGACTTGCCTGGGGGAAGGGTGTTGGCCCAGAGGACCCCTTGGGTACCTCTGAACTCTGGGATTCTGCAGAGAGGCCTCACCACATCAATGCTTTTTGCTCTGTGTACCCAGACGGGTCTGCGGAGAATTTGGGTGGTGCCACTGCTGGGACTGGGGAGATGACAGTCCTGGTTCAGGGGAGTGGGGTGGGTGTGGGATGTGGGAACAGGAGGGGTGTCCCATAGCACTAATGGAGTTTCTGCATCTGCTCCAGGGCTCCTGTTTTCCTAGAAGTAGGAAGGAGAGTGGGGATGGCTAGAAAGTTCTGAAAATTGCTTTTTGCTTATGTATGGTCTTGGCAAGGAAGCTGTGGGGTGTGTTCCTCCTTTATCATAGCTGGCAGCCCTGACTTCCCATAATACAATGATTGGGAGGCTGAGGCTTGGTTACTTGGTGCTTCCTCCACGTGTCTCTGTGGACCTCTCTGCAGCTCTTCTTGTTTTAGCTCCGTAGGCAAGACATCCCATCGATGTAATGTCAGCCTAGGAGTACAACTGTCTTCCCAGGCTCACGGCCTCCACCTACCCAGCTAGAGCTGGAGAGCCATGCCCACCCCAGGCCCTGCATCTCCTCCCTCCCTGGACAGGGGTGTCAGCACCAAGGGCACACCCACCAAACACAGCATGTGGATCAACTCTCTGAGATGGCCCTTTGCTCACTGTCTGAACAGAGCGTTTCCTTTCCTTCCCTTCCTGTGAGCAGATTCCCCATCCAGGTGGGTAGCTGCGGCCAGCTGTGCAGGCACCAATGAGCTGCAACGGAGGTCAGCCACCCTTTAGCCAGGTCCACCCCCTGCCTTTTACAGAGGAGCAAATTCAGGGCCACGGCATCCACAGGACCAGTCACGGGCAGTGGTGTGGATCTGGAACCTACGTCTCCTGATTCTCAGTTTGTGATTCTTGATGATAAATTAATGCTTTCATTTTCCCGGGGGCTTGGATGTGCAAGGGGCTGGAATTGGGAAACACTTATTTGGGCAGAATTTTTTCTTCTTCCATAATCAAGGTGGATGGTTCTGGGCACATGGCTGGTGCTCTGTAGGTACTTGTTGACCTGCCCATCGGTTTGTTTCACCTTCTATGGGAAGGAAGGGAATACCCCATGGGAGCTTGGTTTTTTCCTTCACTATTCTCATCCTTGTGATCGTGTTCTGGCTGGGCAGTTAGAAAGGAGGGGGTCAGATGGGCCACTCCCCCATCCCTAGGGTCAAGCTTCACTCTCTCTCAGTTACCCTTGGAACTAAGACCTGAGCAAAGGGGTCGGTCTGTGCAGTGCAGCCACCCTGACTGACTTAGAGAAATAAACAAGATGTTATTGTGCCGAGGGGAGAAGAGTTACATCAAAAGTATCTCAGAGAGGAAGAAAGCCAAATTTCTTTTTATATGAGATGCATGGATAGGGGGAGAGAGAGAGAAAAAAATGCCTGGGTAATTAACTTAATAGGTTTCTTAAAGAATGCCCTTGTGAGTGATGTTCAACACATTCAAGTGTTGACAAGAAGGCATTGAACTTGACGCCCACGCAGCGGGCAGAAGCATGCTCTCGGCTCCAACACACCTTCTTTGTCTGAAACTTGTGGTAAAACTCAGTGCTGGGTTGTGAAATCTGTCCCAGGGAATCCATGCTGCAGGAGCTCCAAGGTCAAGCCCTGTGCTTCTGGGTAGGGTTGGGGCTGGCAAGGGTGACCACTCGGAACTAAGATCCCACAAGTAGGAGAGCAGAGGAAGAGACCCTTAAGTCAGACGCCTAGAGATGCTGCCATGCCTGGGAGAGACCTGTGAGCTCTAGGGCTCCCAAGACAACCTGCCACTCTTGGGGCTGGTTGGAACAAACCCCTGCTTCTTCCGTGCAAATCTCAGTTGCCTTGGGAAACTTGGGTCTGACGTCCAGGAACACGTGTGAGACCTTAGGTCTTCCCTATCTTGATGAACTAGGGGAGGAATCCAGGTGAATGTGTGAATGTGGATTTTCCCTTTCTCCTAAATCTGCGATAGATAGGCACCAAATCATTGCTGGACTGCTGAAACAGGAGGCTGTGACTTGGAGAAGGAGGAGTGTATGTGTCTGTGTGTCAGTATCTGTGTGTGTGTTGTGCATCTATATATTAGTATTTACAGAACATTTTGGGTTGCTCTTGATTGAAACCACAAGAAGCATAAATCACTGTTCCTAAAACAAAGCCATCTCCTCTGCCAGGCAGCCTGCCTCAGAGGCCCCAGATGTGGATGGGGCCCTTGGCCTCTTTGCCTGTTGCTGGCAGATCAGCCTGCCTTCCTGCTGTCTGTCACCCACTCCTCTCATCACCAGCCATCCACTCAACCATCCTCTCTTTCTTTTTGTTTCTTTTTTGAGACAGGGTCTCATTTTGACACCGAGGCTGGAGTGCAGTGGTATGATCATAGCTCACTGCAGCCTTGAACTGTTGGGCTCAAGTGATCCTCCCACCTCAGCCTCCTGAGTAGCTAGGACTACAGGCACACACCACCATGCCTGGCTAATTTTTAAAAAAAATTTGTATTTCATAGAGTTGGAGTCTTGCTGTTTCCCAGGTTGGTCTCAAACTCCTGGCCTCAAGCAATCCTCCTACCTTGGCCTCCCAAATGAGCCACCCTGTCTGGTCCCGTGCTCCCTGTCTGTTACATTAGGCTCAGGCTTATCAGGAGATGGGGGTTTTCAGGCTGGGACCTGAATCTCAGGGACTCTGTCACAACCATAGTGGCCAGATTTGTAAAATGGGAAAAAAGGTGACAAGAATGCCTTTGTGAAAGAACTTTTCTTTCTTAGATACTTTACCAAATAAAGTGACCTAAGTCTATGGTTGCCTGGCCATAGACCCTGTGGAAGCTCACTTTAAGGGAATAATCCAAAAGGCCTGAATTCATACCCTTGGTTAATGGGTTTCCAGCCTGGGAGAAGGACCTGCACTGCCTCTCACCCAAAGTCGTATATCAAGACTGTGTGTGTCTGTGTATGCAGCGGGGAGAGTGGGGTGAACTAGAATCATTTACAATCAGTGGTCACAGAAGGGAACCTCCTCTTGCAACCAGAAAGTCTGGGCTAGCTCTCTTCTCCTGTTATTGGCCCCAGCCTTGTTCTGGGGGCTCATTTCTGCCTGCAGAAGCTGGTTCCCACTAAGGCAATGCCATTATTCTGGAGATACAGGATTGCAGAGTTTGCAAGTCCTCCTGGGGCATTTCTGTTTCTAGGAAAAGGGAAGAGGTTGTCATCTTTCTGCCTAGCTCCCCATGCATTAGGACATGACATTCTAGAAAAGACTGTGGGTTTAACTGGGGATGCCCGTTAATTTTACAGTCCAATTTCTCCTTCCTTCACCACCCCATCCCTTCTCTAGGCTGGAGACGTATTCCTGCTATGTCTCCTCTTTTCCCCGTTGCCCAAGTTGAGTTTCCTAAGGGCAAATGGAGAGGGTTAATCGGATACCTCACTTGCCTGTTTGGCCTGGGTGTGTGGTCAGGGAAGTATCCTGGTACCTTTAGTTCAGTGCACACTTATCGAGTGCCTGCCATATACAGAGCCAGGGCTGGGTGCTACAGGAGATACAACAATTAATAGTCTCACCATTAATAGTTCCTGCCTTTAAGGGGTATTAATTCCATGGGAACCAGACAGCTGCCTGCCCCATCTCTATATTCCTAGAGAATAGATGCTCCCTGCTCAGGAGCCAGGAGGGAGCTGTGAGCATCCCAGAGACAAGCAGGTTTCCAGAAACTATCTCTCAGCAATGCAGAACCCACCTTCCAGAATCGAAACTGGGGGCCACATGGATTCCGACAAGGAGACAACAATCAAGGTGGGACAGCTTTGTGCCTCAAACTCTCTTGAAAATATAATTTTCTTCCCTTGGATACATCTGGCTCGAGTGAAGCAGCCTTCTTTTAATTTTGACAAAATAATGAAATCAGATCAGTGATGTTGGCGTGTTTCATGTGGACACATGACGCTGGGAGAACTTCAGAGCTAGGCAGCTCTCACGACTGCCAAGAGACTGAAGCTGAACTTCAAGGCAGAGTCCTCCAGAGTGGCCTAGGCAGTGTCTCCACCTTGTTGAAGCCCTTCCCGGGCCACCACTCCTTGTGGAGGAGTGGGGAGGGCGGGAGCCAGGGTCTGGGGCTTTGCTGGCCTAGTGGCAGCCTCAACATTGGCTTTGGGATGAATCTCAGGACCAGACTTCCCCACCCCTGCGTGGGAGGTGTGAGGGGCTGGAGCTGGGAGGCAGGAAGTGAGCGCAGATGGGCTGCCGCCGGACAGCTGTGCGGGGAACAGAGCACATCTGTCTGGGCATGAGTGGGGCCCCTCCCCACAACCTCTGCTGATTCTACATGTTTGATCGGGTGTGGGCTGAGGGTGTGGGCTGAGGGTCCCAAATGGGGAAGAAGATGAGAAAGTCTGATGATAGAGCAGAAATGAGGGGCTGCTGACGGGGTATGTTCAGATGGAGGGAGAGGAGGGATGAAGATAAAGTAGAAAATGAAAGCAAATAGATCAAATTTTATCTTTCTCAGGACGGGCTCTGGGCTTTCAGAGGCTCTCCAAGCCCCAGGGTCTGATGTCTGTACCTCTGGGAAGCTGCGCTAGACTCCTGGCTGCCCCACCCACAGGGTGCTCCCTTTTGGTGCTTCCAGGATCTTACATCGTAGCTATGAGAGTCCCTGGGATAACTGCTGATTTTTCTACCTTACCTACCGGACTGCGGGTGTATTAAGATCAGAGACCTTATCTCTGTGACTGAATCCTCACTCTGTAGACGTGTGTTGAGTGAATGAATGATTTTTAATGGCCTTAACCAACACAAATTTTTCTATTTAATTCCTTAATTTTTCTCTAATTGGCTTTCAATATTGCTGGAAAAGCTTATGCCAAGTAGATGCCCAGGAGATCTTCGGGAGTTAGAAGCTGCAGTAGATTTCTCATCAGAAATTTGCCGGCAGGCCTAGGAGTGAGTGAGCCTTTTGCTCTTTTCAGGGAGCAAAGCAGAGAGGAAAGGCTCTTCTAGAAACTGCACACCCTGACTTGGCTCCATGGCCATTTGTGTGGCCTCCTTGGGGCGGTTGGTCTCCCTCCACGTGAAGCTGTCATCTGCCTGATAGTGAGCCAGCTAAGCAGGGGGTATGGATCCCACAGACCTCTGCAGGCTCAGGAGGCGGATAGTTTCCCCACATTCATCCCCTCCCGCACCTCTCTCTGGTTTTCACAGTATAATAAAAGGATGTGGGAGTTTGAGACCCATCTCTGCTGTGTGGCCCTGGGTGAGTCAGTTCTCCTCTTTGGGCTTCAGTGTTCTCATCTATAGAATGAGAGGGCTGAACTGAGACTCCTTCCGGCTCTTAACTACCGTGAATCTGGTAGGCTAATGAGGAGGCAATCTGGCCCTTGGTGGTTATTACTGTCTCCTGAGAGCCTGGGCTGGGGCTTTCCCTTAGGCATGGGAAAGAGAGGAAGGGCCCAAGAGGCTGTCACCCCACTCCTGGATTTCGAACCCACTCCTAAGTTCACCTGCTGCTATAACGGTGACTCTTCTTGGATGATTCAGTTGAGCCCTGCCTGGAGTCCGAAGATCTGCTTGAGTGATTCTTAAATGTTTCTCAAGCTTCTGCTCCTGGCTTTCTATTGTCTAGTGGAATGTAACAGAAATGCCAATAGGCAGGAAGGAAGAGCTGAAGTTCCCGGGGCTTTGGGCCAAAATCGTATACTCATTTCTCTCTCTCTCTCTCTTTTCTTTTTTTTTGAGATGGAGTCATGCTCTGTCACCCAGGTTGGTGTGCAGTGGTGTGATCTCAGCTCATTGCAACCTCTGCTTTCCAGGTTCAAGTGATTCTCCTGCCTCAGCCTCCTGAGTAGCTGGGATTACAGGCACCCACCACCACACCCAGCTAATTTTTGTGTTTTTAGTAGAGATGGGGTTCCACCATGTTGGCCAGGCTGGTCTCGAGCTCCTGACCTCAAGTGATACATTCGCCTTGGCCTCCCAAAGTGGTGGGATTACAGGCATGAGCCACTGTGCTGGGGCAAAATTATATACTCTTTTCCAACATCATTTTTGTCATCATCATCACCATCCATTACTGATGTTAGACATTTATTGTTCTTTATTTTCAGCCATGTGCAGTGGGTAACTACATCAGCAAGAAATCTGGCCTCAAGAATCCCACCCTATCCTGGGCATCTGGGGTTGAGGCTGGCTGTGCCAACCTTTACACAGGGTTTCAATCTGCCCTCAAGCAGAAAACGGAGCCACCTGCTTAGAGTCCCTCTCTCTGAACACGCTCTCCCCTCTGGAGGAAAAGCATCGCAATCCCAAGCTCATGCTGCTGCCGTACATCTGCGTCTTATTCATCTTTGTAGCTCCTACAATGCCTCCAACAGGGCCACAACTAAAGGTGCTTGCTAAATATTTATTGATAATAATCATTATAATGATGTATCATAATAGATTCAGCGGGGAAGTGGGCTACTGAGCTGCCCTGAGCTGAGATCCATATTTAACTCCTTGTCTGAGCATCTTCTGTGCTCAGGCCAGAGAGGCAGCCTTGCGAGGCCAGCGTGGGATGGTCTGGAGACAAGGTGGCAAGACTCAGGCAGGAGCTGAACAGCTGGCGCCTCCTTCTGGCCTCGCAGGGCTGGAGCAGGACTGGGGAGGGCAGGCTTGTGCGAGAACCTTTGCCCCTGGGCTCCCAGGATGTGACCCTCCCTGCCAGAGACCCTTAACCCCAGAGAGCCCCAGCTCAGGAGAGCTAACGGCGAGCCAGGGAGGCTGTTATGTAACCGACTGAACTCGTCAACACTGGTGACTAATTCCGACAGTCTCCGCCAGTTGTGGCTGATTCTCACACCCTCTGCTGGATGCATCTCTCCGCTTCCTCCCTGGCCTTGGCCCCAGCCCCACCGACCTCCACCACTGTCCCATGCTCCTCTGCACGTGGACTGGGGATGCTTGGGGAAGCAAGCCTTTTCTAGATGCGTCCAGCCCCCAGTCTTTGCATCCCTTCCTGTCTTAAAAAGATGCCAGGAGCAGATTGTCCATTTCTGTCTGTACAAAATCCCACTCGCCTGGGGGCTCACTGAGGCCCTTCTTTTGCTCCTGGGTAAGGGAGAAGACAGTGGTTGCTGGCAGGCTGGGAGTTTCGGTTTGCCAAGGCTGGGACTGTTGAGTTCAGAAATCGTGGTGACCAGACTCCACCACTTACCAGGGGAAAGGGAACCAGGGAGTACCTGACCTCCCTCAGTCTCTGGACCTAGGACCCCTGGCCCTGTGGGTCACAGGTTCCCTGGGTGATGCTGGGGAAAAGGCCTGTGTTCATTGCCTCGGTTCTAATTTTTCTTTTTCAAAAGGAAGTGCTCAGAATGCCTGGCTATCCCCACTGCAGAAGGCGCTCCCTGGAAGGGCACAGGTGGAGGATGTTCGCGTTTATCTGGAAATAGTTCATGGAGAAACACAAAGAGGTGTCCTGACAAGACAACAGGTCCACAGCAGTCGTCATAATGAGCGCTCACCTATGCCAGGGATCATCTTTTCAAATCCTTAACCAAACAACCAAACTGTGGTTGGGATTATTCTCTTTTTATAGGTGAGAAAACTGAGGCCGAAAGCGACTGGGTTGTTTGCCAAAGTTGGGAAGTAGCTGAGCTGGGGTTTGTACTCACGCCGTGGTGACTCGGAAGCCCAAGCCCGTTCTGACACACTGCCTTCCCGTGACATTCCCACCATGGGTTCCCGAGGTCGTTGGAATGCTTACACATTTCAGCAACTTCATGGCAACTGCCCAGCTCAACCCAGAAGATAATACTACCTTGTACTCCCCCTGCCGCTTCCTTCCGCCAGGCAGCCCACAGACATGACCTCATTCCCTTTCCCAGAGTCCCATAGGGGTGAAGGACGGGGTGGGGATCGTTCACTCTGCTACTAGGGAAGGAAGGGAGGCTCAGAGAGGGACGCTGGCCCACCCTGGGTCCTCCAGCCAGCGAGTGGGAGAGCTGCTACTGGAAATCAGGCTTCCCTGCCCTGGGGGACAGTTATTTAGCCTGCTGGATGTGAGCTAGAATCACCCCTGAGATGCAGCAATTGGGGTACTCCATTGGGGTACTGGGACTCAGTGGCTGAAACAGCTCCAAGAGAGTTGGGCCTCTGCTGAAAACAGAAATCTGAGATGCATATAAATTCAATCCGTATGAAAAGAGCAGGGTGGCCTGGGAGGAGCGGTCACCGCAGTGGCTCCGCCTTCTGCCCAGCCGCCCGCAGCCCTGCCTGGGTTGCTGTTGGTCTGTCTGTGCCCAACTTCTCTGGCCAGATGCCCTGGGGGCCAGAGCAGCCACCGTGTGATGGAAAGAACAGTGGCCTTGAGGTCATGGGACCTGGGGGGGATATTCACCAGGGGCCCCTAAGTTAGTCATGTTAGCTCTCAGTTTTTCCATGTTTCATTCAAAAAATGGGGACTCTAACTCCGTGAAAGAGACATTGTGTGTGAAATATTTCATCATAAGCTGTGAAGCCTGCAAAGAGAGAAACTCCTGGTGTTCTCTGTAGCCTGATTTCATCACTACTAAACACTACTTTGAAAATGGTTTTGAAGCTGGTGGGTCACATAGAAGCATGGCCTGAGCGTCCTTCCATCTTCCCTCTGGTGACCCTTTCACTTCGTGTCTGTGGTACCCAGTGGCTGGTACTGAATGTTCCTGGGTGGCCCTGTGGTACGGCAAACTTTCTGGAAAGGCCCAGGTAGTAAATATTCGAGGCCTGGTGGGCCACATATGGTTTTGGTCACATGTTCTTTCTTTGTTTCTTTTCTTATAACCCTTTGAAAATACAAAAACCATTCTCAGCTCACAGGCCCTACAAAAACAAGTTGATCTGGCCTGTGGGCTATAGTTTGCAGGGGGCCGGTTTACCTGCTGGAAAGTGGGTGGTGGGAGTTTGGAAATGGACAGAAAAGCCTGCAGCCCAGTTTTTGCACTTGCCTGGCTGTATGCCGTTAGACCACTCACTTGGCCTGCCCCGGATTTAGTTGAATGGGCTGCCTATGATTCTAATGATGCCTACTTCAGGGGCTATCATGAGAATAACACATAACCCATAGCAGGCTCTCAGCAGATGGGAGCTGATGTCATTGCTTCTGTCCAACAAGCATGAGAATGTAGGGTCCAGGGCTTGCCCACCCTGTCTGCGGTGTGGTGGGGTGGACAGTGCTTTCCCAGGGCTTGGGATATTTTGTTAGGGAGTCAATGCCTTGCCTTGGATGGGAGAGGTCCCCAGGCTGGAGTTTCATGATGGAAAGAGGAGTGAAGTCCGGGGCTTATGTCAGGAGCTGGTCAGTGCACACTGCGGGAGCATGGAGAAGTGGAAGCCAGGGGAAGGGAGGACCGTCTGTAGGGACGGTGTGAGGGTGGGAAGAGGGCTGTGGGAAACAGCTGTTTACCTGTTTTAGGCAGCTGTGATGGGCTCTGCTGGCCTTTGGGGAGCAATTCCAGGTGGCTGGAGTGGCCACAGCAGTCTGGTGGGCTCAGGGAAAGGTGGGGGTGGATGTGAGGTGCTGGAGACCTGGGCCCCAACATGGACTTTGTTGTTGTCAGGGGTGGGAGCTGGGAGTCTTTGAGGCTAGAAGAGACCCTGCATAGACGGAGGCCCAGGGCTTTGCCAAGAGAGGATACCCAGGGAATACCCAGTCCTCTCGAGTCCTGGCTTCTTGTCAAGTGAAACATTAGACAACAACAGCCCTTTTTTTTTTTTTTTTTTCCCTGAACAAAGGGTGGACTGGAGTAAGCTCTCCCCATAATAATGAAAGCAACCATGTCCCGAGTGCCTTCTGTGTATCGGGTGCTGTGCTGGACCTTTGTGCACCTTGGTGCCCCTCCTCTCAACCAGCCTCTGCCACCATGAGGGGTGGAGGTGCCCGCTCCATCTCAGGGCTGTGGGGCTGCAGCTGGGGTGAGAACTGGCTGGAGTCAGTGGTCCTGCCTTCTCTGTGCCCCACCGCCTCCCCGGGAGCCTAGCTCTGCCATGGGTTCAAGTTGCAGTAGGATACCCGGGCCGGGGGGGTTTGCAATCGTGACTCCTTTCTTTTTGAGAAATGCAGAGAGAAGCAACTAGTTCCTCAAAAGACTCCATCACCACCCAGCCATGGAGACTGCTCCCTTCCGCGTACCTGTGCTGTCTCATGGCTGGTTCTGAAGGGCTCAACTGGGAACAGACTCCCAGGCTGTAGCATAGCAGTGTGAGATGGAACTCAAGGCAATGTCTCAGTGGTTTACTCATTTCTGCACCCCCTGGCATCTGTGTGTGCCCTTCCTCTACCTAGACAGCACTTCTGTCACTTCTCTCCTGGTAAACTTCTATTTGGTCCTTTAAAACACAGCTCAGATGTCACCTCCTCTGGGAAGCCTTCCAAGACTACCTAGGCACAGTTAGTACTTCCCTCTTCTACCTTCAGGCATTTTGATTGTGCTCCTATCGTTGCATTATTTTCAGGGACACACATCGGTTGAGCACTTATTACACCCCAAGCTTTGTGCCAGGCACCTCACCGCATTATCTCATTGAATACTTACAAACCTATGAGGTGGATATTCTTACCCCCATTTTATAGACAAGGAACCTGAGGCTTAGAGCAGTTAAATCACCTGCCCAAGGTCACCTAGCTGTTGAGTGGTAAGACTGGGAAGTTGAACACAGGCAGTTTGACTCCAGAAGAACTCCCTCCTAACCACTAAATTATATTGCCTCCCTTACATGACTTAAAATTGCCCCAAACTGTAATTATACGTTTATGGATCTGGTAAACGCCTCACAAGCAGAGACCATGACTTATTTATCTTGGCTGCCCTAGAACATAACACATAGTACAATGCATACAGTAGGTGCTGGGTGGATGCTTATGGGATGAACAGTGAATGAAGAGGCTATGGGGGTTGAGGCTGCTGATGGAAGGTGGGGTGGCTGAGGCCAGGGAAAGGAAGATGGCAGGGGGGCAGTTGAGTGGACAACATGTGTAGGTGGTGGGTGCAGGGAAAAGGCTCCAGAGGCCTGGGAAGGTGGTTCCTACAGGGCCTGTGCCATTCCATTTTGGAATCACCAGCCTACTACTTAGTAAGCGTCTTCAGTATGCTAGGAAGTGCTTCAGACGTGGGCATTCTAAGTCCACAATAAAAGAAGGCTTGTTCAAACCCCAGACAACTAACTCACATAGGAAGAGCCTAGACCTCAGTCCTTGTAGGATGAACTCTGGCAAAGGTTCCCCTGAACGCAAAGTCTGGACCAGGTGATCTTGAACATGACTCTGAGCCTTGCTGGCATTCTTTGGGTCTAGGGTGTTCAAGGAGGTTTCGTGCACACCAATTCCCCTGGGCATTAGTCCTCTCTTGCACCGTGTGACTCTGTCATAGCAGCCTGGCTTCCCAGAGGAAGCAAGCTCTAGGGCCAGCGGGGAGGCAGGCATCAGATCTCCATCTCCTCCTGGCCCCCTCTGCCCATGGCCCACAAGAGGTGGGACCCTGCCAGGCCCCAAAGCCCAGAGCCTCCCCAGCAAGCACAGGTGGGCTGTGAGGTCATGCTTCTCAGACCTGAAAGGAGACAGCTGTCACATCTTGCAGGTGGGCCTGCCCTGGGGAGCTGTGGAGTGGTGTGTGTGTGTGTGGTGTGTGTGTGTGTGTGTGTGTGAGAACACCTCTAGCCTTATTCACAGTCCCCTCTGGGGGCCGGGGGCGCCCCTTGATGCCAACCGGAAAGCACTTATCTTGCCCGGAAGAAGTCCAAAGCTTGTGTGGCTGCTGACATGGCGAGGGGAGGCTGGGGGGAGGCGGGGGAGGCGGAGAGAGAGAGAAGACCCCCCTGCAAGCCGTGTTCATACAAAATGCATTTCCCAACGTATCCCTCTGGCCTGTCGGAGCCCCTTCTGCTCACTGCTCTGTTTATACATGATAGACAACTAATTAACATCCAAACCTCTTGAAAGGTCTTTTCAGAGGTAATGTTCTGACAGATTATGTCAGCAAGGAGCACTGATTTGTCTAAGCATGGATCACATTGTTTCAGATTGAATGAGGTGAATATTAAACTGCTTTAAATGTACTCTTCATAAAGTACTAATTACACACTCCCAAGGGAGAACAGCCAAGGAATACTAAACAGTAGAGAAGTCAACAGAGGGTTCTTTTTATAGTATGTTGCTGGGCTCTGTGTTTTTCTGTCTCCTTCTTTCTCGCTCTCTCTCTCTTTCTCTTTTTTTTTACAGTAAAATCACAGCACGCTAAAGAATACACATTTATAGCACAATGCTTCTCATCTAATTATATGGCAATCATTAGTTTTAAGCTGGATGCATTATATTTTCTTTGATATATTATGCCTAAGGCATAACTCTGCATTTATTGTTGCTACTGGCAGATTTTAGTTCCCCGTCAAAGCCCCCTTTTCCAAACCCCAACTCCTCTCTACCCCCCCACCTTTTAACAAATTATTTAACCCCTATGTTAGTTTGCTTATTGTCCCAGAAAAAAAAAATCACAATTTAAATTGGTAAAAAAAATGGGGAAACAATACACCCTTCATTAATTTAAAGAAAAGAAATTGCATGTGTTCTGGGGAGCTGTGCAATTTTTATTAACCAGGTGATATCCTGAATACACAATTTCTACCTCCTACCCCAGTGAATTTCCTTTGCAACAAATTCTACCAGATCACATTGAATTCCCTCTTGGCTGAGACTCTTTGTCCCTCAGGGAAAGAGATATTTATATGTATATAAATATATATCTAGAAAAGCAACACAGGGTGGAAAACCATGTGCCAAAGAGCATTCCTTCAAAACGCCTATCCACAGATGTAGCCAGAATTCTGCTCCATCAGTTTTTCTGGGTCTTTCTGACATTAGCTTTTGCCCATGGTTGAGAAAAAGCAAGGTCAATTTTGAGGTGCCCTAGACTCTCAGATTCTCAGTCCTGAGGAAAGGAAAAGGCCAAGTTCCCTGGGGATGGAGGATATTGACCCATCTGGTTTCTTCTCGGTCAGGCTTCCAATTCCCATGCCATTGCAGATAAAAGAGACGGAAAGTCTCCGAGAGGTAGAGTTACTTTTCTGTAAGTGGCAAAGTGGGGCCACGTTCTCCCGCACTGTGACTTTCTCTTTCCTTCCCCACTCCAAATCAAAGAACTGTGGAGTCTTGGGGTTGAAGGCATCAGAGATTTCCTTTGCTCGTTGTGTTACAGCCAGGGAATCCTGGCTGAAAGGGGTTATGCGTGTCCCCTAATATCACAGAGCTGCCTGCGGTCAGGACTGGACTCCAGGTTCCTGACTCCTAGACCAGTGTCCACTTCAGAGAGAGAAGTTCCAACTCTTCCTACACGAGAACGACCAAAGGTCAAGGAGTACAATGACAGCAGCATCTTTTCTGTGGGCTGAAAGAACTCTTTTTTTTTTTTTTTTGAAATGGAGTCTTGCTCTGTCTCCCAGGCTGGAGTGCAGTGGCATGATCTTGGCTCACTGCAACCTCCGCCTCCCGTGTTCAAGGGATTCTCTAACCTCAGCCTCCTCAGTAGCTGGGATTACAGGCGTATGCCACCACACCCAGCTAAGTTTTGTATTTTTAGTAGAGAGGGGGTTTTGCCATGTTGGCCAGGCTGGTCTTGAACTCCTGACCTCAGGTGATCTGCCCACCTTAGCCTCCCAAAGTGCTGGGATTACAGGTGTGAGCCACTGTTCCCCGCCGGAAGAAGTCTTAAACCCCTTGGGTTGCTTCTTGAATCCCACTCCACAATGTCCCCAACCAAAGACTTGTTCATTCTTGGCCCTGGGCACTGCCCCCAACCCCTCATAGTTGTCAGATCATCACTATGTAGCTCTCATGGTTTAAAGTAAGTGTTTAAGAGCAGTGAATGCTGGCCCTAGAATGTGTAGCTTCGAAGCTTGCACTGCCACTCCATGGACTTCTGACCTTGGCTAAGAGACTTAGCATTTCTTTGCCTCTGTTTCCCCCATATCTATAAAATGGGAACAAGGCAAGTGTCTGCCTCACAGGGTATTGTGAGGATGAGACTAGGTAATATATATGTAAGAGGTGCCCAGCCTACTAGGCTAATTAAGGTTAGCTATCATTATTGTTAGAAAGTTCACCTTCTCAACCAAGCTCTTTCTCCCCAAAACGACTACCATGAAAGCACTCTCTCACCATGGTTGTAGGTCTGCCTGGCGCCCCATGGAACAAGATGAATTTTTCTCCTACCTGACTGCTTTCAACTATTTCATTCATTCATTGCACAGCTTTTGCTAGGTGGCCCCTGCATGCCAAATGCGCAATACCAGGTGTGGAGAGAGCCATGAGGAAGACCTGGTCCCTACTCTCAAGAGCCCATACTCCAGAAGGACGTGTAATTTGTCTTCGGAGCTTCTCTTCCCCAGGGGAAACGCTCCTCAGTTTCTTCACATATTCCTCACTTAACATGATGTCAAGCCTTTCCTGGCCCATGTTCCTTATGTGAAATGATCCAAAGAAATTTACCAAGGATGAAGAAAAAATGGCAGCGAATCTGGGCTTCCATTACCCAAACATACCCTATAGCACCCATTACTCAGGAGATTGGGATTCTATTGGGCTGGAGTGGTCCCAAGTATGTTGTTTTTTTAAAAAGCTCCGCACACTTGAATCTAATACACACACACACACACACACACACACACACCCTCCATCCTGAATAAATGGAGAACGATACACTTTTCTCTCCCAATGCTGGTCTCCACCTCCTCCAGGGTCTCTTTTCAAGTCCAGGTTACTCTCTGTGGAGGTGTTATTTGATATGTGAAGGTGTGAGTTGCTGACCTGTGAACGCTTCAGGGTGCACTAAGTTAGCTGGCAGTCCCACTGCCCACCCTGTATGCCAACCAAAATCCAGGGACCAGGGCTGGCTTTGTGGGCATGTGACCAGTGTAGTTGCTCAGTGCCCTGTGCTTTGAAGGCCTTTATATTTTTAATTTAATGCCCCATGTTTGCTGCCGAGTTCCTAGTAGTTTTATCTTTGAATGTGTGTTTGGTAAGTGAAGTATGATGGGACTATGGAGCGTGTGGTGAGGATTTGGAGCCTCAGCTGGCTGACCCGTGGCCCTACTCTGAGGCTGCTACCGCCTTCTGCTCTCTGTGGGAGCCTGGGTGCAGGTGCAGAGTGGGGATCAGGCATACACCCCATGGCATCTTAGAGTGGGACAAACATTGGCCGCTCCTGTCCCCAAATGGCAACATTCAATGGATGATTTGGCAGAGGCCTCTCACCCACTCCCTATCCAGGTTCCAAGCACATCTGGGCACAGAGGTTGCAATCCTTGGGGATTCCCCTGGCCATGAGGACCAGTGCAGCAGAGAGAGGAGGGGATGGACTTCCCCTGTCCCAGGCAGGGCACAACATTTCCAAATTGCCCTGGGTCCTGCAAATCACGGTTCTGCCAGAGAACGAACCAAGCGCTCCCTCTCTCACACCTCTTCCCATCCCATCATCACTGGGTCCTCAGTTTCTTTTTCTTTTCTTTTTATTTTTTTTCTGAGACAGCGTCTTGATGCAATGTCCAGGCAGGAGTGCAATGGTGCAATCTCGGCTCACTGCAACCTCTGCTTCCCGTGTTCAAGCGATTCTCCTGCCTCAGCCTCCCAAGTAACTGAGACTACAGGTATGCGCCACCACACCCAGCTAATTTTTGTATTTTTAGTAGAAATGGAGTTTCACCACATTGTTCAGGCTGGTCTCGAACTCCTGACCTCAAGTGATCCGCCCGCCTTAGTCTCCCAAAGTGCTGGGATTACAGGTGTGAGCTGCCGTGCCTAGCCCGGGTCCTCAGTTTCTTAGGAACACCTCCTCTTAGGGACGAACATTGTCCCTCATGAACCCATGCCTGGATGACCGTAACCATCTTGGAGGGACCCCCTGCTTCTGTTCTCTCATCCCTCCCATCACGGATGCTGCCAAAGCTAGCACAACAGAAAACAAATTCGACTTTCTCATTCTCCTGATAAAACCCTGTCCACAAGATTCCCCATCTACTCCAGGATAACATACTGTGTATGTCAGTGCATGCGAGCATGTGTATAGGTTCTAAGCACCTAAACAGATGTTCGCTCCACGCTGTGGGTGGGCTCTCTCCACACAGCCTGTGGATCACCACCATTCGTGGGCTTTACATGTCTCCATTTCTACACTCTGACACCATGAATGTATTTTATTCATTTGTTAAACGCACAGCCTGACACAGTGCCTGATACAGTGTGGGTCTCTGATACAAAGTTTGGTGAATTGCCACGCAAGCATTGACCCTCAGTGTTTAAGACCAAGGGAGTAAACATGTCACAGCGCAATCTGGGCAGTGAAGATGCTATTTTCGAGGAAGAGCTCTTGCCTCACACCTGTAGACAGAGGCAGCCAGCTCCTTGGCCTAAATTGATGGACTCCCTAAACACCTCCTCTTCCTTACCAAGCCTGTGTCTCCTTCCTCACCCTCACGCCACAGTCCTGGCCAGTCTTGTCACGGTGAGGCCATCAGGTGATGAGGATGTGGTATGGAGGATGTGCACTTCAGGGTCCGGCGGACCCGGCCATTCACACCTGTGGGACTGTGGGTGGTGAAAGCCCACCGACAGGTCGCAAGCATTAGGGAAATGCCAAACCAAGTGGAAGAAGCTGGCCTTGGGTGATGACCAGTTCATAGATGGCCTCTGACCTCATGGAACTTGCAGCCTCTTGGCGGTAACATAACCCTCTGAGCACTGGCTTTCTCATTTGCAAAAGGAGACCCTTTCCTCAGACTGAAATAATGCACATAAGCTGCAAGGTATGAAATTTCTGAAGGGGTATTCTTCCACAGCCAAAGAGGTGTATCAGGAAGCTGGCTCTTCAGGGACAGGAACACCTGTGCACCATATCGCTGCGATGATGCAGCCTGGTGCCTGCGACACACCCCTGCACCTGGCTGTGGAGGTGACCAAAAACAGAGGGGTGGGAGCCAGTGGAGGGCATGCCGGTATCTCAGGGGCAGCAGCACCCAGGGCGGTGGTGGGGAGAATGGAATCCAATATGAAGATGGGTCTTTTCTTTCTCTAACACTTTACTTCATGCCCTGTCACTTTTCTCAGCACGGCTTCTCCCTGCACTCCTTGCTTCCAAATGCTCAGTACTTCCTGTCCACCCAGGTGGGTCGCAGCACAGGCTTTGGAGGAAGCCAACTAAGCTGGGTTGGAATGATTGCCCTCTGCAAGCTAACAGCCGTGTGGCCTTAGGTGAGTTATGGGACCTCCCCATGCCTCAGTTTCCTCAGGGACAAAGTGGGGGATGACAATATCATCTTCCTTACCTCACCGTGGGGGTCTACAGTGTGCTGCAGAAGTGCCTGGGTGAGACCTGCTTCCAGTTCCTCTTTAAGCCATACAAAGGAGTGTTCTAGATTTCACAGATTCTCACGTCAGGTGTACTTGCATTTTCAAAGATGACCCTCGGGCTGCTTCATACAGCACAATAAATTGACTGGGGCAAAGCTCTCGGGGGAAGCAGTGGGGTAGAGGAAAGATATTTTGGGGGCAGGAAATAACCTTCCTTTACTTCCCAAATCACACCACTTAGACTAGCAGTTCTCAGCCTCAAAGCTGTGACACGCTGGTATGGGACCAGCAGTTGTGAGATGTATCACAAGCAAATATGCTGCCAATAACAAAGTGCTGCGGTTTTCGAATAATCCCCCCCACCAAATTTTTCTTTGTAAATCAGAGGGAATTCAAAGTTATCCCTATAATGTTGTCATGTCCACTGTCATTCCTATGTGATTTCTTGAGTGGGAAAGAAGAGTAAGCAGGGACCACTGCTTTCTGCAACAACACAAGCGATTTTTACGATAGAATACCATGATTCCATTTACATGACACTCAAGAACACGCCTGATTGACAGTGATAGGACTCCAGATAATCTCACCTTGCCGGGGATATATGGATGAGGAGGAGGTGTGTGGGAGACTCCTGGGGTGTTGGAAATATTTGCTATCTTGATCTTGGTGGTGGTTACTAGGGTAAATAACCATTAAATTTTATGCTTAAGACCTATGTACTTGATGTATGTACTTGTAACTGCATAGTTTTTTCTTTTTTGAGACGAGTTTGGCTCTGTTGCTTAGGTTGGAGTGCAGTGGTGCCATCTCGGCTCACTGCAACCTCTGCCTCCCTGGTTCAAGTGATTCTCCTGACTCAGCCTCCTGAGTATCTGGGATTACAGGCGCTGCCACTATGCCCAGCTAATTTTTGTATTTTTAGTAGAGATGGGATTTCTCCAGGCCAGGCTGGTCTCAAACTCCTGACTTCAGGTGATCCGCCCACCCCGGCCTCCCAGAGTGCTGGGATGACAGGCATGAGCCACTGTGCCCGGCCTATAAATGTTTTTTGAAAAGTACCTTGGAATTCCAGGCAAACACCTACAAAGGGTTTTCCTGTGGTGCCTGTTGGAAATTCCCTAAATGCTCTAGGGTCTTGGGCAAAGATAGTGGGGTGACAGCATTAATGCAGGAGTCTGGGAGCACTGGGGTCCCTAGCAGGCTGTTTCCCCTGAAGTGACTGCCCACAAACACTTCTTGTGCCCCTTTGCTCCCTGGTAGATGCCTTTTTGGGGCTGAAATCTCAGCCTTATTAGTGCCAGTGCTTGCAGAGACAGGACCCTCTTTGGATATCATTTCTCCTGGCCACACAGCCCCTAGCACAGGAAGAGCATGCATGCTACCACGACGTGTTGTGAAGCATTTATTGCCTGAGGTGGTTTGGGGTGCTCACGGGAGCCCCCCAGGACAGCCTCAGTGAATGAAGCCAAGCAGACCCCCCTATCCCCTGCCAATCCAAGGCCCCATGATGCTGAGGTGACAGTTCCCAGGCCTCCGGTGTGGAGCTCATTTTGTTTGCTTTGTGTGTTACTTTTCACCCAGCCCTTCGGTTGCCAAGGAAACAGTGACGCAGCCTCGGGTGGGGCCTCGGCCCAGTCAATACAGAGCCTTTTGAGGCAATGGTTCAGGGAGGCCAGCCGGGTGCTGGGGAGGGTAGCAAGGAGGTAGGGGTGGGTCAGGGCAGGATGGGGAGGGGAGCGGGGGCGGGCTTGTTGTTGGCCCGCAGATGGTGCTATCAGGAGGCAGCGTTCCACTTGCAGCCTCTGGAGACCCACCCTTGGCTGTGTCACTGGCAGATGCAAGGCAGAAGGTTCTAGAGGCCGAAGGAACCGCCCTTTCCTATCCTGGTGTTTGTGTGGCCTGGGACAGTTGTCTCCCGGGCTCCACCAGATGTCAGGCCTCTGCAGAACTCAGTCACACCAGGAGCTGGGTAGAGTGGGTTTCTAGGGGCTGAGAGCATTTGTGGACATTTGGGGAATGGGGGCCAGCTGGAAACTAAGGTGCAGGAGGATCCTTTTGATGTGAGAAGTGGCTCCTGTGTCCCCCAGGGATGATCTCCCTCCCTCTCCACCCTCACGTTGCCACCACCAGTGACAGGGGACCCTTGGGAGATCCCAGACAGCTTGGCCTCAGTGCCGCCTCAGCGCCCCCTCAGCCTCACACTCCCTGGGCACGCCATTGAGGTCGCTCCTGGGTTCCTGCCTCCCTCAGGCCCATGCTCTTGGCGCCAACCAAGCAGCCCAAGTTTACAGGCCGGGAGGTTACCTAAGGGTCTGGCCCTCTGGGGCTTATCTCAGAGCCTCTGTTTTGAAGACTCCTCCAGAGAGGCAGGGCCCCGTTATTATGCTTGGTCCTTTCTCAGCAGCTCTGGATGCAGCCTTTTGGTAAAGATATTCTGAGTTCCGTTCTTAACCCTAAGCTGCCCTGCAGCCCGGTGAGTGAGCAAAGACCCTCCCTGCTGTGCACCTCAGTTTCCTTTCTGAGACCCTTCCTTTCCTGCTGCGTGGATGCTCTCCCATGTCTTGCCTGCAGCCTAGAGAGGAATAGAATAGGGCATTTTCCCAGGCCCCGCCTCCCCGCCCGAATGCCTGTTCTCTGTCATCTCCCCATCACCCAGCCCCTCTTTCTCCTTTATCACCCTTCCCCAGTCACTTATCAAATTCTGTCAGCTCTTCCTTCAAAATGTCACCAGCATATGTCCCTTCCTTTTTTAAAAAAATAAATTCCATTGTTTTTCTTCGTATGAAAGAGAAATATGCTCAGTGTAGAAAATTTAGAAAATACCAATAACCAAAGAAAAAAAAGAAAAGAAAGCCGCCCATCCTTCCTCCCGCCATCGCTACAGTCATTATTTTGAGACACACAAGTCAGTCCTGGCCTGTGCTCAGGAACCTGCACCTCCTCTTTGTTTTGTGACTTCTTGTTCCTGTCACTCTGCTGCCCTCAGGGTCACCTGACTCTCTCCTCTTGTCCACCCCGCCACCTTTGCCACTCTAACCTTCTCAAACTCTGCCTTCGAAATGCTTCGGTTTCGTACACATCAAATCCTGGGCAGCCATCAGCTCCCAGGAAGCAGGTGCCCCTCTGGGTTGAAGCCCACAGGGTAGCAGGTCTATGGTAGGCACCTTTGTGTGGATGAGAAAGAAGGTTCTTCTTCCTTGGGGCAGAGGAAGCTCTGGGACTGGGTCAGTGGCTTGATGGGCAGACAACAGCTAGTTGGCAGTCCCTACCTGCTTCTGCAGCAGGAGCAGTCAACAGCTGTGGGAAGTAGCCCTGGTGAAACGTGCTCTCTGCCACACGGTTGCCAGAGCCTCCCTTATCAATCGTAGCCCCCCTTCCAAAGCACCTATCCTCCCTCACTGCCAGGCCAGCCTAGTCCCTGCTTCTCAAATGCTGTGTGTTTGATATCCCTCCGGCCTTGGCCGAAGCTGCACCCTGTCCCCTCTCTCCCTACCCTCCCACTGCGCATCCTTGGAAGCCCAGCCCAGGGGTCCAGGCAGGTCTCCTGAGTGAATCTGTGGGTGGGGAGGGGTCTGGGGTGAACGGGAGAGGGCCTCGGCTGGCCAGATCTTCCTCCAGGTTATTCATTGCGACTGTGTGATTTTTCAATGTCGTCTTCTTATTCAGCATTTGAAGACACCCTGCCCAGGCTGAGGGAAGTTGTTCCATTTGTCCTCTGAAGATTTCTATGCCTCCATCCCATCTCTGCTTGATCAGCCCTGCTCCTCACACAGAGAAGCATGATCTTCACATTGGCAGTTCGGGCTGTGTGGTTTAACGGAAAGCACACGTATCCACGCATCCGCTCAACATGTATTTATTGAGTGCCTTCACAGGTTTTGCAGTAAAAAATATCTGGGCTTAGCTTCTGATTCCACCACTTTCTTGAGCAAATCACCTAAATTTTCCAAGCCTCATTTGCCCACCCATAAAATAGGATTAAAGTTACTTCTCAACTCACTCACTCATGAGAAGGCATTGAAATCAGATATGTGAAAGCATTTTGTAAACTGTGAAGCTTGGGGAAATGCCATGAGCATCCCATTACCTTTGTTCAGGGTGTGCTAGTCACACTGAATAGTGTAAGCTAACCCCCACAGTACTGAACACATACCAGGCATTTGATAAATACTTGCAGATTAGTTAATAAAATGCATTGATAGTACCATATCTACCTTCTTCAGTAGAGAATTTGTTGGCTGGGTGCAGTGGCTCATACCACTGAGCACTTTGGGAGGCCGAGGTGGGTGGATCACTTGAAGTCAGGAGTTCGAGACCAGCCTGGCCAACATGGTGAAGCCCTGTTTCTACTAAAAATACAAAAATTAGTCCCGCATGGTGGCACATGCCTGTAGTCCCAGCTACTCGGGAGGCAGAGGCAGGAGAATCACTCGAACCTGGGAGGAAGAGGTTGCAGTGAGCAGAGATCGTGCCATTGCACAACAGCCTTGGTTGACAGAGTGAGATTCCATCTCGAAAAAGGAAAAAAAAAAAAAAAGAAAATTTGTATAGATGATAACAAAACCATATGTGATGAAATAATAATAATATTGACAATGCTAAGTAATCATTGGATGGAACTCTGACTCCATGCTTGGCACCATTCAGGCAGAAGGTGAGACTTGACTCCAGAGGCGGGGCTCAGACACTGGACCAAACTAAGGACTAGCTAAAACAGGGATGGGGTGGTAGCCGTTTTCCATGAGACACGCCCAGTAGCATGCCATGTCAGTTTACCATTGCCATGGCAACACCTGGGCGTTACCACCCCTTTCCATGGCAACGGCCCAGCCACCCAAAAGCTACCACCCTTTCCCTAGAAATTTCTGCAGGAACTGCCCCTTAATCTATGTGTAATTAGAATAGGTATAAATATGACTGCAAAACCGCCCTGAGCTGTTACGATCAGCACAGTGCCTATGGGGTAGCCGTGCTCTGCAGGAGCAGTCACGGAGCTATAATGCTGCCAGAGTTGTGACACTGCCACTTCAATAAAGCTGTTTTCTTCTGCCCTACCACTGGTTCGCCCTTGAAGTCTTTCCAGGGTGAAGCCAAGAACCCTCACAGGCTAAGCCCCACATTAGGGTTCACTTGCCCTGCATTACTGTGATAAGAGCCTTTGTAATCATTGTCTAATTTAACCCTTCACAATAAATCTACAAAGAAGGTACCGTTGTTACCCCTATGACATAGATGAGAAAACTGAGGCTTAGTGCAATTAAGTAACTTCTCCAGTGTTGTCTAGCTGGTGAGAGGTCTGGGCAGGAGAGGGAACAGGGAAATAATTGGACACAGTGCGTCAAGGCTTTGGGCTGAGGTAATTCTGCATACACAAAGGCATCTAGAAGAGTCCCAGGCAAACTGTAAGCACTCAGTAACTCATACTAATTATTCCTGGGTTCCAAGCCCATTATATACCTTATTTTATTTAATTAAATCCTCACAACAACCTTGACGGGCAGGGCAGGTATTCTCTCTCTCTCTCTCTCTTTTTTTTTTTTAGACAGGGTCTTGCTCTGTCATCCAGGCTGGAGTGCAGCAGTGTGATTGTAGCTCATTGCAGCCTCCAACTCCTGGCCTCAATTGATCCTCCTGTCTTGGCCTCCCAAAGTAGGTATTCTTATGTCCATTTTCCAAATGAGGAAACCAGCTATCGGAGAGATTCAGTGCCTCTGTACAGGCCATAGAGCTATGAACTGAGAGGCTGGTCTGGGACCCAGGCCCTACTGTCACCTCTACCTGAAGGTAAGCTATCTGAGGCCCACAGACCTTTTCTTAGACAAATAGGAAAGATTCTGCTTCCCGTGACATTGCTGGCCTTACTTCTGTGAGCCTCTTAGCTGGAAGGTCCTTGTGAAGGCCTTCAAGGCAGCCTCCACCAGAACCCACCTGCCTCTGAAATACCTGCACAGTCTTGGCTGCTGTGAGCTGGGCTCTCAGAGCTAACAGGGGCCCTCTCTTTAAACTTCAAAGGAACAAAGACTTAGAAACCCATCTTGGCCTTCCCCACCCCCTACCCCTCTTTCCCCCCACCCAAAGAAAAATGAAAGAATCTGATAATTACTTCTATCTACCACCCAACTGTACTAATTACCAACCTATTTCTTCACAGTATGACAGACACCAGCTCTGGAAAACACATAGAGATAAATTAGCACTAATTGGTTTTCCTCTGGCTGTTTGAATTAGTATTTAAAGCTCCAATTACAAAGCAGAATAATTGCTATTAATGTCCTATCGCAGCACAAAAGGCAGTTCGCTCAAGCACCAGCCCAGGTGTATTATTACTCTGATTACAGCATATTTAACCTGGCTCATTAAGAGGGAGACACAGGGGACAGTTTCAATATGGCGGACAGGCCACTTCCTGCAGGGCACAAAGCTGGAGGAGACCTGTGACCCCAGGGAAGAAAGGCAGGGAGGGAGGCAGGGAGATGAGGGGATGAGGAAGCTGGGCCTGGAAGCCTGTGGGATTTCTCAGTAGGCTCCTGGGGTCTCTTCCTGCAGCTCTCACTGTCTCCTGGGGGCATTTTCCTGGGCCGGCCTACCCCTCTCCCTACAGAACAGCTGCCTGCTCATACCCCAAGCCAGCAAAGTCATCTGCAGGCCTTCCTGGCCCCTGAGAGGATGCACAGGAGGGAGGCTGCTGCCAGAGGGACCTGTGGGATGTTCCCAATGTTGGCATCAGGCTTGTCACTAGGGAGCGGGTGGGGGCTCTGCCCTCCAGCCACACCTCTGTTCCCTTGGGGGCCTCAGTGGGGGGCTTTAGGATGCAGGGTTGCTCGCTGTTTGCCCTGTGGGGGTCCTCGCTTTACCTCCTCCACCCTTTTCCATCTTGTTCCTCTACCAGAGACCTTCCCTGTTCTGACCAGAGGACGATAAGAGAGCTGGGGAGAAGGTGAACTCCGTGCAGTCCCCTAATGGGTGCTGTACACAGTGGGTAGGGTAGAGAGCCCTGGCTGTCCCACTCACAGGCTAGATGGCAAGTCCTCCAACCTCCAAGATACTCAGGTCTCTTCAACTATAGAATGGGCACCACAGCCTCCCTCTTGCTGGCTTCACGGAGCTGTGAGATTCTAGCCAGGATGGAGGAAAGTGCTCCGTCGATCACAGTGTGTGCTCCTGAAGGATGGAGGCCACGGCTTGAACTGGATCTGCCTCTTGCCACTCCTTTCTTTGCTCTCATCTTCCCTTTCAATCACTTTCCTTCCTCTTCTTTGTCTCTTTCTCTGCTTCCACTTCCTCCCTTCCTTCTGGGCTTCGGCTTCTCACTGTCTCCCCATTCATGCTAGGATGTTAAGGACTCAATGAGTTACCCTTTCCTAGAGCAGCTGCGTTTAAGAAGGGAGGGCTATGTTTAACCCAAAGAAATGAGTCACTAATGGTGAACTTTCAGGCAAACTGAGATGATATTTTGTGGGGGAGAGGGAGGATGTCACAGTACTCCTCAGAGCCCCATAGGCAGCTGTCTACTCACTGACACACAGGTTTGGCGCCAGCCTGTGCCAGGCTCAATTTTAGCCAGAGAGGGAAGAAGGCCCCGCAGGGAGGAGGCAGCAAGATAAAAATCACTGATGGGGGGTGGGGGCCAAGGCCCGCCCACCCGGCAAACCCAGCTGAAGTTGCTGACCCTGGATGTCGAGGTCATGATATGAGACTTCTAGAACTCTCGTTCTGGAGGTGCAGACAGGGAGCCACTCTGGCCCAGCTGTCCCTACCAGGATGGGCTGCTGAGTCCTGGCCATCCCTGAGGCTGTCCTGAGTTCAGCCTCCTCTTGTCTGTCAGCGCCTCTGCCTCTTGTCCGATTTCCTTCTGTTGTCATATGAAAAGAAAGTAATCTGACCTTCCCCCATGGTCTTCTCGGTCTGTTTCATCCCTTTTAGGTCCCTTGTCCTCCCGTGCCCTCCAGTCTCTCCCTGGCTCTTCCCCAGGAGCCCCTCTTTCCTTGGTCCTTCCAGCTCCTGGGTGCCACCATCCTGGAGAGATGCCACAGGACAAGGGGCAAAGTGGCGTCTATGGAGCCGAGACCCAGGTTCAGTGCAGCTCTGCATTAAGTTAGCCATGTGATACATTTTCCTTCACCTCTCTGGCCTCAGTTTCCCCACCTGTACCATAAGGGACAGGCCCCAAGTTCTCTTCTAAGGTCATGTTCTAGGTTTTAGGGCTCCCCTCTCTTCCTTCTCCATATCAACCGGCCCCTTATACCCGAGAAGCCTGCCTCTCTCAGCAGCATCCTTCAGGAACCCGGAAGCCCCGAGCGTCTGGCAAGGGGGTTCCTGAGGTGGGCAATGGGAAGGCCGTCAGGGCCCGTCTGCCAGGGAGAAGCCTCTGGGTGGTCTCTGCTGGGTGGGCCCAGCTGTCAAGGCCCAGGCAAGGAGCGGCGTTGCCAACCAATCCCTCCTTTACAACCATGCCGGGAGGGGTGTGCAGGGGCCCGTGGGTGGTGTTCACGTATGGAGGGGGGGGATTTCTTTTTAAGAGACAAGGTGGGTGGAATGGGGGAAGCCAGCTGGCTGTGGGCTCTATTTCTACTGACAAGGCTTTACCCTGTAGGTGTGAGGAATTCCAATTAAATATGCAGCCTATTTGTCTGTGTGTGGGAGAGGGTTTGCTGGGAAGGAGGGGGACGGAGGCAGCGTCTCTGCGGCATACCAGCAAACCAGAAATTAGCTCCGTTCATCACAGGCACACGGGGCTTCCCTCAGCCCTCCTGTGCACTCACAGGAGGCTCGAGGAGACAGACAGAGGAAGCGAGAGAGAGGTTGGGGAGGCGGGTTCTCCAGGCTGGAAGGGCTTCCGGAATCTCTGAGTGGGCAGGAAGGATTGCCCGACTCCTTGGCTCTTGGGGGGGTTTCCCGTTCTGGAGGCGCCGGCAGTGAGCTTCTCCGGGCCATCTGTCCCTACCAGGGATGGCCAGGGTGGTCTGGGCTCACCCCTGGAACAATGGGGGCTGCAGATGCACACAGAGGGGTGTCTCCAACCAGAGAGGCAGGTGTTTCTGTGGCCGGGGCTGCCCGGGGCAGGCACCATTACCTTTGCAGGGCCGTGGGGACCACTGGGACCCTCCCCTTCTTCATCCCTACGCCAAAGTAATACTTAGAAAGCCTTGTGAGGGGCAGCGGCTTCTTTCAAGAACAGAATCCTGAGATGCTGACACCAGCGCTCACATCCTTCCTAGCAGAGAGATTATGCCAAGGTTTTGGCGCGTGCATAGGTCTCCAGAAGTCATTGCAAACCCTTCCCTTTCCCCTTTCTTCGTTTGTCTTTTTACTGATAGATGAGATTTGGTAGAAAACATGAAAGTTCTCCTGGGCACAGAGGCCAATCTATGTTGACGCTGATAGATTTAGTCTTTCAACAGTAAAATTATGTGGTTTGGGGGAGCTTTCCGTGGTGCCTGGCATATGAGTCCCTTTGAACCTCAGTGTTGATGATTGCAGGGTCTGTTGGCCTCCTGGTTACCCCACTGGTCTTACTCTCAGCCTTCAAACCACTAGTCTTTCATTCCGGCTGCCACTGTCTTCTTACATCCTCCTCCCACGGGTTTCTCCATCAGCCGAGCCCTCTCTGCATTTTTGCTTATCTTTTCTTGATGCTCTCTCTCTCCCTATCTGCAAACACTGATTCCTCCCTATCTCTAATTTCACCATCTATTCCCCAATTGACTAAGACATAATCACTCGTTGACTTAAGGAGCTAAGTGGCTTGATATGGATGTGAGAAGGAGAATAGTTGGTCAGCCATTTTTTTCTGATCGAGGCATCCCAGATATCGGTCCATGAATCCCATGCCAGCTGACTCTTCCTCCTCAGAGCAGCCCCGAAGTGAGGCCTGCGGAGCTGGGAGGTGGTTGGCACATGGCCTGATATCATTAGCCAGACTGGCTTGAAGGATGGCATTGGGGTACAACCAGGGCAGCATGTGATGGGTCCTGGGGGAGGCAGGCTTGGGTGGGGACACGGGAAGGGCACTGGTCAGAATGGTGGGTTGGGGCAGAGAAACACCAGCTGAGGTCCGGATGGAGGGCGCTACAAAGGAGGTGAGTGTGCAGAGAAGCAGGTGGTGTGGGCCAGAGAAAACAAGTGAGAAACTGGGAAAGACATTCAGCACTGATCTGCTCATGGAGGAGGAAGGGTGCTGGCCCCTTCCTCATTTTCCCTGATTTCCCTCTTTCCTTATGCTTCCCCTCAGGTCCCCCCGGGGTTCCCCCTCCTCTACTCTTCCACTCCCCTCACTTCCTCCATCTGCATCATCTCTCACATTTACAGTGTGGAAGAGGAGGGTGTGGCTACCCCAAGAGAACTTTCTGTGATGGAGAGGACAAGACCACAGTGGGCAGGCTGTTGGGTGGGGCCCTTCTAGGCTGTGAGAGTGACCTGGGCTGGAGCCCAGGGTGGGCTTGGCCTGGAGCATAAGAGTGGCAGTGGGGACGGGGGGATGCAGCCCTGGAACCCTGGGGAGAGGCAGGCACTGAAGGAGATGAGCAGGCTTCAGCTGAGGCCACATTGACAGGACCTCTGGGTGACAGCCTGAGATGGCCAGGACACTCACCCCCTGGCTGCCAGCCTGCCCTAGCTCCACTGAGTGCGAGGTTCTTTTCTCACTCGCCCTGCACGGCACTCCTGTTACCCCAGAGCAGGGAGTGGTGGCTGGGGCACAGGGAAATATTATGAATGGCAGCGCTGCTCCGAGCCCCCAGCCTTCCTCTTGAGGGGGAGGAGAGAATCCGACCATGAGGTATTTTCCTGGCGCTAAGGATAACCTTGTAGGAGGCAGAGGGAATCCAATTAGACATGCAAGGCTGGGGAGGCTGAGGGCGTGTGGGAGAAGGCTGCTTTTCACTTTCTGGCTTCCCCGCGCCCTCAATGAGAAATTATAGCTTGGCTCCTTCGTTACAGCCCCCTCCGCTCTCCTCTTTCCTTTCCCAGGACCGTCATCACACTCTGCTTTCCCCACCACCAGCCCCTGCATAGAGGGGGAAACAGAGTCCCACAGCGATGGGACCGGCGAGGCAGCAGCACTCCCAGGCAGTGCCACCACGGTTCCCTTCCTCTCTCTAGTTGCCCCTGGAATTTGGGGGAGGTTGCCTCCTGTACCCCTGGAGTTGGCTGCCCATCTACACCTGTCTCTCCTGCTTGTCCTGAGCTTATCTGAGCTCTGCAGTGATTGTCCATCTCACCCCTCTCTGCTTGGGCTCGGCACATGTAAAGCAGTAAATGACCTAATTCCTCCCAGATCCAAAGTCCCCAGCTGCCCACAGTGGACAGATCCATGAGCTTCCATGCGAGACTGGATCCTGTTGCCTGGAAGACGCCCTGCTTAGTCCTCTTTAGAGGCAGTTATGGGAAGACACAGTGTGAACTTCTTTTTTTTTTTGAGATGGAGTTTCGCTCATGTTGCCCAGGCTGGAGTGCAGTGGCGCGGTCTCAGCTCACTGCAACCTCCGCCTCCCGGGTTCGAGTGATAACTTGGACAGGCTCCTGGGCCTTCTTGGGCCCTCACCAAGCACGCCCACTGATAGCAACTGCTCCACCCAAGATGCTTTTCCTGCCTTCCTGTTGTCCTTGTTTCCCTCGCCTGTGATCCGGGGATGGGAACGAGGCTTCTGCTGATGGAGCGGGCCTGGGGCCACCCTGTGGACTGGGATGCAGAGGCCTGAGTGGAGAGCTCCCCCCCGGAGAAGGTTCTGGGCGTGCTGTCTTGTGGATGCTGGGCTCCTGGATGGCTCCCAGCCTTCCTTCTGGTCCTATCCTGGCCTTGTCTCCTTGCTCTGCTGAGACCATCTGAAGGGGGCTTTTTCAGGGAAAGCAAAGTCCTCTCAGCCAGTTTTAGTGCCCTGGTCAGTTAGGGGCTGCGGCTGCCAGGGCGGGCTCCTCCGTCTTGTTGTCAGAGGCTGTCCTCAGAGGTGTGAGGAACTCCAATTAAGCACTCAGCCCGTCTGCCTGCGTGGGGGGCACGGGCTGCATGGGAGGCGGTGACTAATCCTCACAGCACTGATTAGAGGTGGTGGGAAGGTGGGCGGGGGAGGTGGGGGAGGAGGGGGATGGGGTTTCCTCACCAAGTCAGCTGGCTGCCCGCTCCGCGCGTGCGATGGTGCCCAGAGGAGGGTTTGGGATCCTGAGAAGGAAAAGCCATGGGGACCCTGGCTCCCCATAGAAGGATCCAGTCCTCGTGGGGTTCAAGGTACCCCATATTTGGATTCACCTCATATTTTCCAAAAACCTCTGATGAGCCAGGCACGCGTGCTCCCCACAACCCTGATGCGGCTATTATTGGGCTCAATTTACAAATAAAGAATCTGAGCTGCAGAGAAATAAGTGACTTGTCAAAGGTCACCGGGCTAGGAGGCGGTCAAGGGAGAGGTCCCACACCAAGGCCAGTGGGTTTTTTATGGCGTCACGGAGGTCGCCAGGCAAAGAGCTCTAAGGGTCTTTAGCAGAGCATCTGGGTCCCAGGTCACAAATGTCCCCACCCACACCCCCATTATATGGAGAGAGAGAAAAGCACAGGGAGAGAGCTGGGCTGGTGCCGTGGTCCCCCAACCCTGTGTCCCACTAACAAGAAGAGTCCTTTGGAAGGCTGGGTGGTGTCTCCACTGGGAATGTTCATTCATTTGGCAAATATCTATGAACCACTGATATAGTGCCCTTAGCACTGTGTTTAGCATCGGGAAGAGTGAAGAAAGTCAGGTCTGGAAGAGGAGACACTCAGCAGGGCTTCGAGTATACGCATATAGAACGTGATTGGCTATTTTTATTTTCCAAGAACAAATGGGAGGAAACAGGGCAGAAACCACCACATGGGCGACTTAGATTGGACATGCAAACACTTTGGAGGGGACAACTGCGCAGTAGTTCACCAGGGAAAGTTAAAAGCAGCATGGATTCCCAGGCATCTTATTATTTTAGAATCTCTCTCTCTCTCTTTTTTTTCTTTTTTTTTTGAGACAGGGTCTCACTTTGTCACCCAGGTGGAGTGCAGTGGCACGATCATGGCTTACTGCAACCTCTGCCTCCCTGGCTCAGGTGATCCTCCCACCTCAGCCCCGGAAGTAGCTGAGACCACAGGTGCTGGGACCACAGGCACGCACTATCACAGCCAGCTAATTTTTGTATTTTTTGTAGAGATAGTGTTCACCATGTTGCTCAGGCTGGTCTCAAACTCCTAAGCTCAAGCAATCTGCCCACCTTGGCCTCCCAAAGTGCTGGGATTACAGGTGTGAACCACTGTGCCTGGCCCTTTTAAAAATCTTGAGGCAAGAGAGGAATTACACGTTCCTTTCTCATTCAGGCCTGGGTCGATTTCATTGGTGACCAAGGTTGCTGTTTCTCGATCTTTTCAATAGCTTTCTGAGGCTTGGAGTAGTTCGTACCTTGAGGTTCATTTGTCCAGGGCACCCTACCTGGTCCTCTCCCGTCCTTAAGCACAGACAGTAGGGAGAACCTCCCTGGGGAGCCAGGCATATTTATATTTCTGCCTTAACCACAGATGAAGGTTTTGTGGGCTATGACCTCGCATGGATCCTTTGAGGTTCCACCGTGCTCTGGGCTGCTCACTAGAGGATGCCTCCTGGGAAACTAGAAGAAAACTTGCAGTGGGAATTGTAAGGCCTGAAGGCATTCACTCCTCTGCCACGCATCCACCAGGAAGTAAAGGGGTCTGGATCAGCAGACCTTCGGCAGCTGGAAGGATGTGGACAGAGGGCACTAAAGTGATGGCCGGACTCCTCCAATCCTGAAAGCATCTAATGCTCAGCCTCAGGTCTTCCCTTCTGTAAAACCATGAGAAGGTCTCTAGGGTTGCTTTTGGCTAAGGGGAGGGGAAACAAACATGCTCTGAGTGCTTCCCACGTGTTGCCCTGTGCCCTGAACTGCACACAGGTTGTCTTTCTTAGTGAATCACTCCAACAGCCTTGTGGAGTAGATGCTATCTCCCATCTCCAGCTGAGGAAACTGGCTCAAAGAGACTCCGTAACTTGTGAAGACAGCACCGTTAGCAAGCAGCAGCCTCGGGGTTCAGATCTGAAATTCTTTGTCTTTGAAGAGGATGGTGTCGGTTGTGGGATGGGAAATGACCCTTTGCCCCCTGCTGGACTGACCCAGGTGTCCTGTTCAGAGCAGAGGTGATAGAACCTTTGGGGACAGGCCCCAGCATCTCCTTGTTGGTACCCTGTCCTGCCCACCACATTTGGATGCCCTTGGCAGTGAAAGCCCTGCTTGGGCCCAGCCCCACTGCCTCACAGTCCTGTGGAGGAGTAGGGAGTTCCGGGAGAGCCGGAGGGGGAAGGGGCTGGTGGAAACTCCCAAGGCAGCAGGCACCGGGGCTGGGAGTGGGGAGGAGGGACACGGGGGTGGGCTCCAGGCTTTTCCCCACACTTCCTCAGGGATCGCTTTACATAACCAGGGCTGCTTAGTCACCGCTTTTTACTTTTTTTTTGGAAACAATTTTCTCAGCATCACAGCTCCCGTCTCCATCCCTTACTAGTCACCAGTGCTAGGGAAGTCCCTTTTCTCCTGTTCCCTAGGCAACCCAGCACATTTGCCTTTCAAATGATCCAAGGCCTGGGCGGGGGTAGGAGTTCCCTCCCCCTGTACCCGGGCCTCCCACACAGCCACTCCTGCCTCAGTTGGCTATGTCATGTGGCCCAGCCACCCGAAGACATCTGGAAAAACCAGACTCCTTGCCTGGCCTCCGCCCGCACCCCAGACCCTCACATGTTTGGTCTTTGAGTTTGGCTCCGGCTCAGGGACCCCAGCTCATGGGTGGAGGGGCCCATGTTGGACTTCAGATATGGCAGGTTCTCCCCCTTCCTCCCCGGGGAAGAGGGGAAGCCGACCAGGCATCTTCTGCAGGTGACAGATCTGGGCCTCTCTCAGCAAGGCCCAGGAAACCGGGGGGGCTGAAGCCACCCACTCTGCCACCATTTCCCAGGAACAGGACCTGCTGACCTCAGTTCCCCCTCTTTAATCTCAGCAGCTATAGTGGACGAGAGGATCTGGGATTCCGTCTTGTTCTTTCAGTCGCTCTGTGGCTTTCTCACTATTGCTCGTGTCAGCCTTGACTGGACAGAGGTGTCCAAGTGCTTGGGAAACTGAGACTTGAGATGGGAGTGAGGGTGGGTGGGGAAGAGGTCTCTCGGGCTGGGTGCCAGAAACACTGCACACAGACTGGATGGGCCCTAATACACTCCCCTTTAAAAGGCCATAATGTTGATCTTAGTGATACAAGGCGCCTTACCAGTGGGCTTGATAACTATGAATTAAGAGCAATCATGTGAGCTATAAAAATAGAGTAGTGCAAACTCACAGAGCACGTGGGAACCTCTCCCTCATTCATTCAACACACGCTGTCAAGCACCTACTCTGTGCTAAGCATGGTGCAAGTCCTTGAGACACCATCAGATCCAGACCTCTGCCTTTGGGGGTGTGAAAATACCCGACCCATCCATCAGAGAGTTTCAGGGAACTGACATTTTTAGAAGGTCAACGGACCACATCCAGAAAGAAAAAGTCTCATCTGGGCACCGGGGAGTGCTAATTAAGAAAAAAGTCTCTTAGAATGTCTTCTTCAAGCAAAAGTTCTTAACCTAGGACTCATGAATAGTCTTCGAGGGGTCTGCAGATGACCACAAATTGCAAAATTATATACCTTTGTATATGCTTGCCTGTATATTTCCCTAGGGAGAGCCCGACCACTTTCATCTGATTGGCATCTCTGATCCTCCAGGAGGTTAAGGACCCTTTGATTAGCAGCTGGCCCAGCTTTGGAGGCAGCATGTTTTAGGGTATCCTGAGAGTGACAGCCCCCATACACATCACACCTGGAGGTTAGTGTCCTCAGTGGTAACGGAGTAATCAACCTCCCAGGACTCCTGGCATTTGCTTCTACCAGAGTCATAGGGACGACCACTAGGTCCCTCAGCCTTCCTGCCCAGACCCATAATGGGGAGCAGCAATTCCCGGAGGTTCCAGCTGTCAGCAACCGCAGGTTCCACCTCAGCCAGAGGGTACTGGCCAGGCACCTGCTCCATGCAGAAGCAGTGCACCTGGCAGGGTAGGGCTCCTGAGGCTTGGGTAGGGGTACCTGGGCCGGGTCTTACACTTCCCTGGGGGAGGGTTGGGGCAACCCAGGACTTCTTAGGGCTCTGTCTCCCCCATTCCAACCTAACTTTTATTTTGTTTCTATATTTAGATCCTTTCTCAGTCCTTTCTTGAGAATAAGTGAGTGATGCTAAGCAATGTTCTTTGTGCTTTCATTCTGTGTTCCCTCTGGGGAAGGATGGGCATGGCTGTCTAATGTGGATGGCAGATGTCTATGGATGAATGCCTCCTGGGATTTCTGTGTGACCAGCTTTCTCTTGCCTTTGGCTTAAGGCTCGACTTCCTCACTGGATGCTGGTGCCCAGAACTGCCCTGTAGGGATGAGGCCCTCCAAAGGCAGTGGCCCAGCTGCTCCTGTGGGTACCCAGTGGCTTTCTTATGGCGGTGGTCAGGTGCTCAGTGAGAGGCCTAAGGTTCTGGGTGGAACCAGATTCCAGGATTCAGTTAGGATCCAACTAGGGTCGTTGTTTTCAGTGAGATCTCACAGCAGCGACCATCATGATGACAGTAATGAATAATGCCTCCCTAACACATGCTGTGGTTTTTTTTGTTGTTGTTGTTTTGTTTTTTTTGAGACGGGGTCTTACGCTGTTACCCAACCTCCCATGCTCAAGTCATCCTCCTGCCCCAGACAGGCAAGGAACTGGGACCACAGGCACATGCCACCACGCCCAGCTAATTTTTTTGTATTTTTGGTAGAGATGAAGTTTTGCCACGTTACTCAGGCTGGTCCTGAGCTCAAGTGATCTGCCCGCCTTGGCCTCCCAAAGTGCTGGGATTACAGGGGTGGGCCACCACGCTCGCCTGGCCGACACATGCTGTTTTCAGGCACTTCCTGCCCACCAGGACGGGAGAGAGCACTGGCTTTGAAGTTATAGCAGGAGGTTGAACCCCTGAGTGACTCTCTTTGGTCCAGTGACCTTGGGAAGGTCACGCAACCTCTCTGGGCCTCAATGTCTACATATGTAGTAGGAGGCTGGGGACACCCAACTGCAGGCTGTTGTGGGGATTATGGACACAGCCCTTGGCCCACAGCAGGTGCCTCATCTTTGTTGGTTTTCTTCTGTCCCTGTTACCAGCACCCCTGCCACCTGCTACCAAACTGAGTAGATGATAGTATGTAAGTGGAGAGGGTGTCAAGGTTGAAGGAAGCTCTGAAGGTTTTATGGAAGAGGTGGAGCTTGCATCAAACAGCAACAGTAATAAACACACACAGCACACTTGGAGTGGGGGATGGGGTCAGGAATCAAAGACAAGAACGAGAACCAGAGAAGGAAGGAAGGGAAGAGACAGAGTGTGGTTATCTTGGAGTTGCTTTTAAAATTTGTCATTGATGCCTTGATTTGAAGGAAACTGAGGCAGTGGAGTGGCTGAGACAGGCCTCCTAGCCTTTAATTCTGGCCCTGCTGCCAGCGACTGGATGTGACCCTGCAGCCAACCTCCCGACCTCCCGTCCTGGGAGATGTGCGAGGCTTGGGTGCTGCCAGCCGGGAGCCTGATTTAGCGTACGCCTTGTTAGGAGAAGCTAATTAACAAACCTGCATTTAAATAAGCAGCCGCCCGGGTGTTTGTAACCACCGCCTTATTGAATTGTGACAAGTTATTAGCCCTTGCATGTTAAATGAAACAGAAGCATCCAGGAAAAACCCCTAAATCCAATCTGCATAAAGCAGATTCCTGCTGAGAAAATGACGGCAGCAAAAACTGATTCACTCGCCGCTTTGGGGAGAACTCCAGGCCTCCCTTCCTTCGAGGTTACATAACCCTCTGTCAACAGCGACATCAGGAGAAAGGCAGCGAGCTGGAGGGGGGACCGTCAGGGACGCTCTGGGCTCCATCTGGGCGTCACCTTTTGTGGGTGCCGGGGACACGGCTTGCGTGAAGGAACAGGAAGAGGCCACGTGTGCACAGTTTGTGCATGTGAGCGGTGTCCGGGCCTGCTCCTCAGACCCCAGTGTGTCCGGAACACTGTGCTGCCCACTCTGCCCCCACTTTTCCCAGGCCTAGATGCTGCTCCTGTGGCGGTGGGACGACAGGGCAGCTCAGCACAGACCCATGGGGGCCCAGCAACTTCTCTCTGCATTTCCTCAAAAGGGAAGCTAGGAGCAAGGTCAGCATGTGGTGCCCTGACAATTCTTTTTTGGAGGAAAAAAGCTGTTGGCCCTCAACTGTCTTCAACCGAGGATATTGGAACCGGAATTGAGTGCTGCTGTGTCCTCAGTTAAATTCCTGCCCTCCTGGGGGCACCTATGGGAATCTGGCCCAGGTGCCCCTCAGCATTTCTTGCCCAGTGCTGAGGACAGAATCACAGCCATATCGAGACCCCAGATGTCCTCCAACGTGTCCTCTCGGAGACGCCCTATCTCTGGAATGGGGTAAGGTTCTAATAGGCACATTGAGGTTGGTGGTCTGGTTTGGAATAGATCCGCCATGTGCTGCCTGGCCACAGATCCTGCTCCTGCTCCCTGAGAGAGGAGGATTGAGACACAAACCCAGAGAGGGAGGCAGGGGTGATCCGGGGTGTGAAGGAGTCAGATGGGCTCTGCCACCTGCTAGCAGCATGGCCTGGGAAAGTTACTGATCCTCCCTAAGCCTGAGTCCTCATTCAAAACAGGAGCAACAGCGACCATGCCAGGTCCTCGGAGAAGCCACCGCAGTCTGGCATCAAGGAAGCTGTCAACGACTGTGAATAGAGGAGGAAAAGAACAGACCGACAGGCAAACGTGAAGCTGCATTTTCTGGGCTTTGCTACTGTTCCTCCTGGAGACAACGGGGCTACTCTAAAGAATGTAGGTTTAAAATCTCAGCTCTGCTCCTTACTACCTTCTGTACCCCTGGATAGGTGGATTCACTTCTTTGAACCACAGCCTTCTTGTACGTCAAGTAGGGTCAGTACTTATTTCACAGTGTTATAGTGGGAATGAAATAAGATAATGCATGTTTAGAAAGTGCCCAGCGTGGAGTAGAAACTGAACACATCCTGGCTCTCTTTCCCTTCCTCCTACCCCCTTCATCCGGCTTTTTGTCTCCCAGCAATAGGAACACTAAACCGTTCATTCTGGAGGGGCTCTGGATTAGTGGTACCAAGGAAAGAACACTCTAATACATTACAGTATTCTGGGGCATGTGTTCCTTCGAGTTAGGATGGGACCTCTGGTAAGAGGCTAGGTATATTTCTTTTTTTTTTTTGAGACAGGGTCTTGCTCTGCTGCCCAGGCTAGAGAGCGGTGGTGTGACAGCTCCCTACAGCCTCGACCTCCTGGGTTCAAGCAATTCTCTGGCCTCAGCCTCCTGAGTAGCTGGGACTACAGTTACATGCCACCATGTCTGGCAATTTTTTTAGTTTTTGTAGAGACAGTGGCCTTGTCATGTTGCCCAGGCTGGTCTCGAGCTCCTGGGCTCAAGCAATCCTCCCACCTCGGCCTCCCAAAGTGCTTGGATTACAGGCATGAGCCACCATGCCTGACCCCTCTGGATTTTGAAACCCTGTCTATTAGTGGCTTTTTAAAAAGTTGCTAGGGCAGCAGCTTGGGGGAGCAAAAAGGAAGCCATCTCTTTCTCCTCAGTCCTTCTAACAGTCATCAAATCTTCATTTGAGTGATCAAAGATTGTTCACCAGAGCACAATTCGTACAAAGCTCCATGCCACGGACTGAGGGATTGTCAATACCAAGGGACTCCTATGCAGGAAAGAGGGCTGGCCCCCACTCCCACTTTTTTTTTTTTTTTTTTTTTTGAGACAGGGTCTTGCTCTTTCACCCAGGCTAAAGTGCAGTGGTGTCATCACGGCTCACTGCAGCCTCAACCTCCCAGGCCCAAGTGATCCTCCCACCTCAGCCTCCCTAGTAGCTGGGACCACAGGTGTGTATCACCATTCCTGGCTAATTAAAAAATTTTTTTGTAGAGACAAGGTCTCTCTGTGTTGCCCAGGCTGGTCTCGAACTCCTGGGTGCAAGCAATCCTCCTGCCTCAGCTTCCCAAGGGTGCTGGGATTACAGGTGTAAGCCACTGTGCCCGGCTGAAGGCTGGTCCCTTCTAATGGGGATTCTGATGTTTGGGCAGGAGAGGAGTCTGTGGGGGTGGGTTCCTCTAGGAACACTATCTTGGAGGGTGGTAGGATTTGCACAGGTGAGGAGAGGGGTCGTATTTTTCTAAAAGAATGAAATATAATGAGGGGAGTTGAAGAGTTGGGGTCTGCCTTTAGATACACCAGCCAGGTTGGCATAAAGAGTTTATTCTGGAGAAGTGGTCAGAGGGCAAGAATTACCTTGAGTATTAAAATCTCAAACTGATCTAGCCTTGAGAATGTTCCTTCCATCAGGTCTGGAAATTGGCAGAGGCGGGGGAGGGGGGATACCAATATTTTGATGGGTGAGTTTTGTCCCATGGCACCCATACCCTCTCCTTATAGTCAGAAATGACTCAGTACAGATTTCCAGTTGGCTGGTGATGGCAAAGAGAAAAGAGGAGTTACCTTCTAAGGATAATACTTGCTCCTCTCTGCCACTGCTTATTCAGTCAACAAACAGTTGTTGGGGGTAAGGCCAATTAAACATGGCCTCTACTCTCAAGTACTTGAGTCTGGTTGGGGAGTCAGAGAAATAAACCACCACTACTACTCCTACGGCTACGACTATGAGTAATTGCGTGACGGTGCTAAGTTCCCTGATGGGGAATGTGGGAGTTTCCTAGACGAGAGGGGGCTCAGTGCTGCCCCAAAGAAGCTGGGTCACAGGAGGGCCTTGTGAAGGGTGAAAAGTTTCAGTTCAGCCTTAAAAGAAGATCTAGGTAGATGAGGGGGTCGAGGTGAGGGCTGGGGGAAGGGAAGGGTTTACGTTTCGTTGCTAACGCGTTGTGAATGGGCCCGTGGAGCGTGCAGCGGGAAGTGTGCAATGGCCCCACAGGCTTGGAGCTCTGGCAGAGGAAAAGTGGGTGTGGCTGGAGCCTTCAGGGATGCATGGGCTCATCCTGGGAACATATGAAGGGAAGGAGGATGCTGGGAGAACCAGGAGCATCAGGCAGGAAGCCAGGTAGAGGGAGGGAACCTGGGAAGGATGTTGAGAAGAACTGGCTAAAAGGGCAGGTGGCAGTGGGATCCAGGTAGCTGAAAGAGGGGAGGGGTTTCAAAATGGGAGAGGGCTTCTAACTATCATAGAGAAACCCCTGGGACAAGAACTGCACACTTCCATCAGAAGTGGCTGCCAGGGGGACAAAGAAGGAGCAGGGAAAGACAAATGGGAAGAGAAGAGGGAGAAATGGCAAGTGCAGCCTGCTCTTAAGAGGAAGCCATGTGGCTGTGAGGGCCCATGAGAGGTGACACAGGGAGGGAAGGCTTTAGAAGCCCTGAGTTATGGCAGTGGGGATTGAGGTTGGCAGGTCAGGGCACAAGCAGGGTCCTGGCGGCGTTCAGAGTCTCACCCATACTGTGAGGAGTGCCCAGGGCAAATACCTACACACCTCCCAGCCTGGGCCTCAGTTTCCTCACCTGTAAACTGGAGGGGATGGACCACAGCCTTGCTAGGTCTCTTTTTAACTCTAAAATATGACTGTCCTGATGGTTATTCATATGCTATGAATTCTAAATTGATACAAGGATTCTACATTGATAGAAATTCTAAATTCTGGATGGCATTTTAGTAACATGTACCAAAAAGCCTTTGAATATGCAAAACCTTTGACCTCTGAGAATTTATTCTCAGAAAGTCACCACAGAGGTGAATGAAGAGTTATGTATTCACAACTTTGTTCATTGTAGCGTTGGTGATAATATAAAAAAAATAGATACAACCTAATGTCCAATAGTAGAGGATTGGCTGAGTAAATTATAGTACATCCATATGGTAAACTACTTCTGCACTAAAAATCATGGTTTAGAAGATTATGTGTTGACATGGGAAAATGTTAATGATATATTGCTAAGTAAGAAAGCAGGCTACATTGCAGAATGTACAGTATGATACATTCATTTTCAAAATTTTTGATTAGGACACAGACCAAATCTTTAATTAATGTCATTTTTTTTCTTTTCTTGGCAAGCAAGAAGAGTATTATCTAGAATAATGTAACTAAAAAATGAAACAGAAAGACAGTTATACACTAAGTGTGTTCACAGGAATTTTTAAGTCATTAGGATGGAGAGTAGGCTGTCAGTGAGTCAAGGAAGCGGAGAAATTCTGGAACTATAGAATTTTAGAAGCGGAAATCACCCCTAGAGATCGTCGGGCCCAACCTCACTTTTTTCAAGACGAAGAAATTCAAGCTCCTAGGGAAGTCTAGACAGTGACTAGTCAGAGATGGGGGTGGGTGCCAGCCTCGAACTAGAGTATTGCAACCTCCAGTTTATGCTGATATGTTTGCCACCCCTCAGAGAGACCCCGCTAATACGTAAGAGGTGACTCCATTCCTAAGACCCCTGAGGTGGGGCTGTGGGCCCCTCTCTTCCTCCCAGCCCCTGAAGATCTATGCAGCTCAAAGCTGCTCCAGGCCACAGGAAGGTACCTGGGCCCACTGCAGAGCTCTGGGGCAATGTCTCCAGCAGCATGGGGGTCCTCTGCGAGCTGATCCAGTGCCCCAAAGGGAAATCAGTCTCTGGGTGGCCCAGAGCTAGGTTTCACTGTCTTCCCAAGAAATGGATGCTCACCTTGTCAAACACTTTGTGACAGACATGATTCTCATTCCTCCAAAAAAGATTCCTCTCTGCCTCCCACTCTGCTAACCCTCCAATGCAAAGACAGCACTTCATTTTCACTGAGCTCAACTTTCAGGGGACAGGTGCAACGGCAGATGCCCTGTAGTCCATGTTGATTTGGTAATTCTGTAGCATGCTTTCCGATTCAAGAGAGAGGGTGTTGGACCTGGCCTTCCAGGATGGGGAGTCCACTGCCTCTTGTCTGGTCCCATGGCCCGCTGACCCCCATGGCCTCTCCGTCTTCCCTCTCCCAGGCCACTGCATAGCCTGCTAGCAGATCTCCCTGCTTCTCCCTGTCAACCCTCTCTAAGTCTCAGCCCCAGAGCTGTGGTCTTTATTTCGTAGGCCTGTTAACTCCCTTTTGTCATCCTTCAACTATTGCATGGGCTGTTTAATGATTCCTTCCTTCCTTCTTTCCTTCCTTCCTTCCTTCCTTCCTTCCTTCCTTCCTTCCTTCCTTCCTTCCTTCCTTCCTTCCTTCCTTCCTTCCTTCCCTCATTCATTTATTCATCACATGTGCAGGTAGAGAGCTAGGTGCAGCTTTGCCCTTAAGGAGGTCACAGCCCAGAGTGGGGGCAGAGACCTATAGAACCGCTTATCCTCAGGCCATGTGGAAGCACTTCCTAAGTGGGTAGATACAGGAATTCAAGGGATGAGGAGAGCCTTGATGGCTGAGGTAGACAAGGAAGCCTGCGTACTTAGGTGGGATTTGAACTGTGCCTTGACATACGGTTGGGGGAAGAGGGACACGGAGGAGGAAGACATCCCTGGCAAGGCCCCCAAGCATGGCAACAGCTTAGCAGGGGCAGAAAACACCAGGGATATCTTGGGGTTGCTGGGGCTGGTTGGGATGATGGGATTACGTGGGATCAAGGGGGAAATAAAAGCTGGGCTGGGGCCTGACCTTGAAGGGTCTTGTGGCTACCTTTGAAGGCTCAGTGTTCTAGTTCCGAATTTGTACATTTTACAGGCTTCTGGAGAAATGAAGAGTTGGCTCCTTTCTCAGCAAACAGACGGGGTTTAATTGCTGTTACTGTCAGTGTAGTTGCAAATATCATATAAAAAGGGCTTTTTGGCTAATTGTTTTTAGAAGAAAAATTCAAGAACTATGTATAGATATTATGCATCCAGGGTACTTTAAAGATCAAACTGTTTATATTACCCTTAAATACAGTCTTTAGCAGGCGGCACTGGGCTCTGTGAGTAACTGGGACACACGATGACCCCCCAGGGCTTAAGATGCTGGAACAATATGAGAGCAGTTACTTTACTTCTGAAGGGAGATGGGGGTAGTCAGCCAGTACCCTTTGATTGGCCAGAGGACCACAGGAATAAAGATCTAAGCTGGGTAATGTTGCTGCACCATTGCCCTAAAGGGCTGCCTCTTCACACAGACAACCAACCTCCCCACCCCATACACACACAGAAAGAGCTGGATTCCACGGGCTTCTGGGGGTGCAAGGGGAAGGGGCTGCCATATCTAGTGGGCTCCTGGAGAAGCTCGGGCTGAGGAGCAGAGAAGGGAGCAGCCTCAGAGCTTCTCATCTTGTCTCCGGTCCTGCAGTCTTCTTTCCTCACCCGCAAATGGTACAGAGAGGAGTTTTGAGCCGTACAAATAAAGCAAATTCATATCTGCTCATTGCCATCCTGTCCTCATGCTCAACCCTCTCTCAAATTTTAATTTGGGAGCTTTTAGAAAGGCAAATTTATTTGTGACACCATCCAAATTCTATTTTATTGGAATCCTCTTCTCCAAGGGTGCGATTGACTACCGAGAAAGCTGTGGGCTTCTCCTTTTGATATTTTCCCAAGCTCTCTGTGCGTTTGCGCGTGCTTGTGTGTGTGCGCGCACACGAGTGCACATTCATTTTAGGGTCCTCTACATATTTTACGTACAAACACATAATGCATATTCACAAGGCAGCCACAGAAGTGTATATATATTCATCACATGTATGTGTAACTCAGTGCAGACTCCTGGAAGCCAATATTTAAGTTATTGTATTTAATTTATTCAACAAACATTTAATAAGCACTTACTCTTCATTAAACACTGTCCTAGGCCCTGGGTGTACAGCAATAAACAAGTCAGACAAAGCCCTTTCCTTAGGGGGCTAACATTCGAAAGCACTGTTTTTTTTTTTTTTAGACAGGGTCTCACTCTGTCTCCCAGGCTGGACTGCAGTGGTGTGATCATGGCTCACTGCAGCATTGAATTCCTACACTCAAGTGATCTTCCCGCCTCAGCCTCCGGAGTAGCTGGGACTACAGGTACACGTCATCACACCTGGCTGATTCAAAGAACTTTTTGGTTTTTTTTGGGTAGAGACAGAGTCTCACTATGTGGCCCACAGTGGTCTGGAATTCCTGAGCTCAAGGGATCCACCTGCCTCAGCCTCCCAAAGTGCTGTGATCATAGGGATGAGTCACAGCACCCAGCTTGGATTTTTAGTACAAGGTTTCCAAACACATGTGAGGGAATCTGCGTGGACAGTCACAGAAGGAGCTGGCTAGGTCAATAGATCAGCACTCCCTTAATCCAGGAGAGAGCCATTTGGGTGCAACAGTCCAAACAAAGGCGGTATTCGGGTTCCCTGCCGCAGGTGATGTCTCAGGGCTGTGGGGCCTTACCCCCATAGAACACTTCCCAGTGCTTGTGAGGTGGAGATGAAAGAGCTGGGGATGAGGGTTGGTGGGCCCCCTGCTTTGTGGCCTGGCCTTAGATATTTACCCTACAGTGATATCAGGCCTTGTCCTTGGTCATATCCTTGCCATGAGTCCAGGTGATTTTCAATGTCTTCCTCTTCCATAGAGCCTTCCCTGCTCATCTCAGTCATAACCAAAGATGCCTTCTTATGAGCTCATCCTACCTTCTGTCTGATTCACCCAGCGCTTCACACGTGCTGCCTTATTTTGATAGGTAGCAAATTTTGTTCTAAGTATATGTTGCTCTTTCAAGGAACACTCACGGAACTTCTACCGACGTGGAGAGGAAGGACCCTGGCTTCTGCCCATAGGAGCTGTTGGCCTAGTAGGGAGACCAGCAAGCTAATCTGTAATCGCAAGCAGAGAGCCAGGTATATGTCAGAGGTGTGTATAGGGTGCTATAGGGGCATTGTGGCGGGTGGTAGGGGGCAGGTGGCTCTCAGCAGAGGTGATGCTCAAATGCTCCCAAAGGAAACCACAGATTCCTCGGAGTGGGGCCCTTACTTAATTCTTTTATTCCCCACCATGAATGTAATAATCAAATTATCTTGCCCAGCAATTTAATTTTTAAGGACAATTTTAAAATTGGATTACAAAATGATATATATTATAGAAAATTTGGAAAAACAGCTAAGCCCAAAGAATATAAAAATCACTCATAATCATACTACCCAGACCTAACTATTATCAACATTTCGGTGCATACACTTTCCAGTTTCTTTTCTCCATATAACGAAAATGAATTGTGCTCTAATTACTTTTCATTTGCTTTTTCTTTTTCATGTAAAAAAATGGCACAAATATTTTTGTCATGTCCTTATATATTCATCTTCAACCATTTTAATGGCTGCATAATATTCTTTTTTCTTTTGTTTAGAGACAGAGTCTCATTCCGTCACCCAGGCTGGAGTGCAGTGGCATGATCTCAGCTCACTGCAACCTCTGCCTCCTGGGTTCAAGTGATTCTCCTGCCTCAGCCTCCTATGTAGCTGGGATTACAGGCATGCACTACCACACCCAGCTAATTTTTTTATGTGTGTGTATTTTTAGTAGAAGTGGGGTTTCACTATGTTGGCCAGGCTGGTCTCGAACTCCTGAGCTCAAGTGATCTGCCTACCTCAACCTCCCAAAGTGCTGAGATTTATAGACATGAGCCATTGCACCTGGTTGGTTGCATAATAGTCTATATAGTGCAATTTATTTGCCAACTGTGTCTTGTTGGACAAATTGGTCATTTCTAATATTTCGTTATCATAAGTAACACAGGGATGAGTAGCATTGTGGATGAAATATCCATCATAATTTCCTTAATAATTATCTAATACATAACATGTCCTGCCTTATTTTGATAGGTATCATTCTTTGTATAAATTTAGTGTAAATTCTAGAAGGAGATTGTTGGGCTGAAAGCTATACACATTTTAAAGGTGTTTGACGTTCAATACACACAGTCAAATAACGCTGCAAAAGGGTTTTTAACAATTTACACTCTCATCAGCGCTCTATGAGAAGACATTGGATGGCATTTTATTAATTTATTTTTTAAAAAAACAAAACAAAACTCAAACATCACCAATTGAATGGCCACAGTTGGGGAGGGGTAGGGAGAGGTGGTGGTGATTTCTCGTTTTTGTTTGCATTTCCAACTGCCAGGGTAGATTTTCATTTTTCATATCTTTCTATTGTATTTCTTTTGAAAAAATTTCCTATTCATGTCCTTTGCTCATTTTTTTACTTACTATTTTTCTATTGGTCAAAAACAAATAACAGCAAACATTTACTGAGTGCCTACTGTATGCTAGGTATTGTCCTATGCACTTTATAGACTGCCTTATTTCTTCTTTCAACAACCCTGTGAGAGGTACATACAATTTTTCTTTTTTTTTTTTTTGAGACAGGGTCTTGCTCTGCTGCCCAAGTTGGAATGCAGTAGCTCGATCTTGGCTTACCGCAACCTCTGCCTCCTGGGTTCAAGCAATGCCTCAGCTTCCCCAGTAGCTGGGACCTATGCCAGCTAATTTTTGTATTTTTAGTAGAGACAGGGTTGTGCCATGTTGACCACCCTGATCTCGAATTCCTGGCCTCAAGTAATACACCCACTTCAGCCTCCCAAAGTGCTGGGATGACAAGCGTGAGCCACCACACCCAGCTGATCATACAACTATTATCTTACTAATTTGTAAGTACCTTATGTGTTGAAGACAATAATCCTCATGGTATATTTCACATTTTTTTCAATGTGCTGCTTGCTTTTTAATTTTACCTTGAGAGGTTTTTATTTACAGAAGTTTTGAAGGTTTTATGAGCTCAGATTGGTCAATTATTTAACCTCTGCTTTTGCAGGTACATGTGAAGTGTTTTTTTCCTTTATTGAGATCAGAGAAATATTAATGTCTGTTCTCTTCTGATTCTATTATGGTTTAACTTTAAACATTTAAATAGCTAATCCATTTACTTACTTTGATTATGGTCTGAGAAAGAGTGTCAACATTTATTTATTTATTTCCCAAATGGATAGTCAATCATCCCTAAACCATTTGTGGACTAATCAATCCTTTCTTTTCAGTTTTTCATGGCTTCTTTATTATACTCTCAATATATATTTTAATCTATTTCAGATCTTTCTATTCAATGATATGTCTGTGTATTCTCTCACCAGCGCCTACTTTTAAATTATTTTATAGATGTATATATATACACATACGTGTGTGTGTGTGTGTGTGTGTGTGTGTGTATATATATATATATATTTTTTTTTTTTTTTGAGATGGAGTCTTGCTCTGTCATCCAGGCTGGAGTGCAGTGGCGTGATCTTGGCTCACTGCAACCTCCACCTCTCGGGTTCAAGTGATTCTCCTGCCTCAGCCTCCCAAGTAGCTGGGATTACAGGCACGTGCCACCACGCCTGGCTAATTTTTTGTATTTGTAGCAGAGACGGGGTTTCACTGTGTTAACCAGGATGGTATTGATCTCCTGACCTCATGATCTGCCCGCCTTGGCCTCCTGAAATGCTGGGATTACAGGCATGAGCCACCACACCTGGCCTAATTATTATATTTTTATAACAAGAAGTGCAAGTGTTCTATTCTACCCTTCTCTTATTAGTCTTCTTTTACAACATTTTCTTAAATATTCTTTATGGGTTTTCCCCATCCAGTGTGAGCTTTAGAATCACCTTAAGTTCCAATAAAAATCATTTTGTCAAGTTACAATAAAAATTCCTTTTTTGTCAATAAGGAGCACATGTGAAAATTAATTTGGGGACTGTTGATTTGTGAACTTATGATGTATCTCTCCAAATATTCAAGTCTTTCACATTCTACACAAAAGATTTTTTATCCATTTAAATGCTTCACATTTATTGGGTAATATTTTAATGATATTTTATGCCACTTGTTAGTATAAAACATAATGAATTTACCTTATACTAACATAACTTACTTATGTTAGTATAAAACATAGTGAATTTACCTATATTTTCTGAACCAAAAAATCAACACACACGGATAAGATTTTTTGTGTGTGCTTCTAAGTGTCAAAGACAATTTAGGGGGTGTGTTTGTATGCTGAAATGTGAGAATTTCTGAGCAGTTCCATGGTTAAGAGGTTGATAAGGTGGGAATGTTTACAATTGGAATGGTATCGAACAAATCCCAAAGGTATGCCCTCCAAGCCCAAAGTGGCCAGCACACTGTCCTCCAACATGGCGGACACTCAGTACTTACGGGTGGCCTCACACTGCTGTGTTGGCAGACACTTAGAGTCTAATGTTGGCAAATCCAAAATAAGGGATTAAAAGCAGTGACTCACACTGGTACAAATATCAGACTCTTGAACCTTTAGATTTGCCCAGTTTTCTCAGCAATTCTCGAGTGTGTGTGTGTGTGTGTGTGTGTGTGTGTGTGTATGTATGTGCGTGTACGTATAATTCATTTCCCCACTGGGTTTTGAGTTCCTTGAGGTCAGAAATTTAATCCTACCTTTCTAGAGCCCCATAAAGTGCCCAGCAGAGTGCTGAACTCAGAAGGTGTGCTCAGTAAATCATAGTTAAGTTGAGCGGAATTGTCTCTGTTATTACCGTTGACAGTGCAGTCAGTAATCAGCAGCTGGGAAGACTTCCTCCGGGCAGCCCTCTGGGCTGGCTCTCAGGGAAAGATATGCCAGGCTCAAAAGCCCTATTCTCTGCCTGCATGCTGCCTAAGAAGAAGCACTTGCCACACACCAAGGAAGAGCTCTGTGGATAAAGTCAGCACCTAACATGGTTAGAGCCAAAAGGGGCCCAGATTATCCTAAGTGAAATGACTCAAATAGAAAGCGAAAAACCACATGTTCTTCTTTCAACAACCCTGTGAGAGGTACGTACAATTTTTCTTTTTTAAAAAACAATGGCTCCACATGGACATACAGAGAAGAACAATGGGCACTGTAGAGTCTAACAGGTGGGAAGGAGGGAGGCAGGACAGGGATGAAATACTGCCTGTTGGATACGATGTACACTGTTTGGGTGATGGGTACACTAAAAGAATAGACTTCACCATTACACAATAGATCCAGGCAACATAACTGCACTTGTACCACTAAATCTATAAAAATAAAAATTTAAAACACTTGTACCTGTAAACCTATAAAAATAAAAATTTTTTAAAAACCCAAATCGGCCGGGCACGGTGGTTCATTCCTGTAATCCCAGTACTTTGGGAGGCCAAGGCAGGTGGATCACCTGAGGTAGGGAGTTCGAGACCAGCCTGATCAACATAGAGAAACCCAGTCTCTACTAAAAATACAAAATCAGCCAGGCGTGGTGGCACATGCCTGTAATCCCAGCTACTTGGGAGGCTGAGGCAGGAGAATCGCTTGACCCGGGAGGCAAAGGTTGCGGTGAGCTGAATTGCGCCATTGCACTCCAGCCTGGGCAACGAGAGCGAAACTCTGCCTCAAAAACAAACAAACAAACAAAAACAAAAAAAAAAAAAAAAAAAAAAGGAAAGAAAAACAAACCCAAATCAGAATATCTGAGTGCAAAAAACAAATGAACAAAACCCACTACCAACAAAAGGGGCCCAGGTGATCATGCAGGCCTGCTCTTCCCTTTACCTGGGAGGACACCGAGGCCCAAAGGAGATGAACAACTTGACTCCAAGTCAGTGAACTCATTGGCAGAAGGGATTAGGGCAGTTCTGAAGGTGATGTGGTGGCCTTTAAGCAGGGTTGGGAAGTTGTGAATAACTTTGTTTTGGGAGAGAAGGGAAAGGATATCCAGGGAAGGGGATGGTAAGTGAAGAAGTTTAGAGGTAGGAGTAAGTAAGTTGCTGATGGTGAGCAGCAGTGGGAGGTCAGTTGGTGGTGGGTGTATATTTGTTGGAGGAGGCTACTGGCAGACCCCTGCAGGGTCCACATGATCAGAAGGAACTGGGGGAGGAAAGTCTTGCTGCTGTCCATCATAGGGGCAATGATGCAGTGTATCATGACAGTCCACTGACTTTGAGTCAAATTGTTAATCTCCCTGGTCCTCAGTGTCCTGATAAGAGTATGAAAAGTCAGGTGGTCACAGTGAGTGCCCTGACCAGGATGGTGGCTGGAAAGGGCTAGCGCCAACACCAACGGCAATGCTCTGGGTACAGGGCTGGTTGTGCACGGGTGCAGGAGGGAGGCGAGGAGAGTCTTCCCTGGAGGCTGGGAAACTAGGGCAAGTGCTCTGGGACAACTAGGAAACAAGGCAGCATGGAATCAGGTGCTAAATTGTGCGGCACCGACTGAGTGCTAAGAGGGAGGCCAGAGAAGGAGAGAGGGTTTGGAGTCATGAGTCATCAGGAAGGTATCCTGAATGAAGAGTATTTTGAGCAGAACTTTCAAAAAAGAACGGCACTCAGATAGGAGGGGGTCCTAGGTATATTCATCATGCTTTTTATTTTCTGGGTTTTATGATGCTTTCACATCCTGGCACCTTGCTAATTCTGGAGAGAATGCTCTTCCCAGGGCTAGCAAATTCCTAGAGAGAGATAGTAAACAACTTGCCGGTGAACACACCTTCTGTACACAAACCAACCAATCCAGAGCCCATTCCACCAACCACCTCCTTTATCTACTCTCACACTCCAAACCAATATTCCCCCTGCCCTAAATCACCCCAGGGCCAGCTACCAGACAGCTAGGGATCACTCCTGTGGCGCAGAGCCTGCTGACATTATGCAAACAAGCCAGTCCTAAGCTGTTCAAACTTGCTCACCTGCATGCCCATTCCTTCCTGCAGAACCCACAATAAAGGCTCCGGGCCATGCTCTCCTCTTCCTGATGACCCTGGTGTTTCCCCACAGAGCCCTTTGTGGCATGGCCCGGCGTGCATCCTCTTGGGAACTGTGAGTAATAAACTTTCTTGAATGGCATTGATCTCCCTGTGTCATCACTTGGTCATGTCTATAAATTTCTTTTCTTTTCTCTTTTTTTTTGAGATGGAGTCTTACTCTGTCACCCAGGCTGCAGTGCAGTGGCGTGATCTCGGCTCACTGTAACCTCTGCCTTCCAGGTTCGAGTGATTCTCCTGCCTCAGCCTTCCAAGTAGCTGGGATTACGGTTGCCCGACACCATGCCCGGTTAATTTATGTATTTTTAGTATAGACGGGGTTTCACCATGTTGGCCAGGCTGGTCTCGAACTCCTGACCTCAAGTGATCTGCCCATCTCAGCCTCCCAAAGCCCTGGGATTACAGGAGTTAGCCACCATGCCCGGCCATATCTATGAATTAAGGCCTGGATACAAGAAAAACACTGGGAAAGGGAGCGGCGTCCTGTTTTGGAGCAGCTGGTGCAGAGGAATGTGCACGGACGTTGCAAGGAGACACAGTGAAAGGGAGATCCCCTCCTTTCCTTTGACCTCCCCCTCCTACCGTCCTCTCTTCCATGTCTCTCACTTTCTGTCATTGTATGGTGGCTTCCTGCTCTGTTTTCCTTTGAGTGGCCCAGCCAAAAGTCCAATGTTATCTACTGTTGCTTGGAGTTTGGGGCTTAAGCCAGTCCATGAACTCTCCCCCTGTGACTAGCCCTTTCCAGCCTTATTCTCAATTATGTTATAAAGCATTTCCTGCTATTAAGAAATTTTAGGCATCTCTAAAGCCAATGGGGAAGATAATTTGGGAGCTGGGGATGGGTGGATTGGGATAACTTTTCTGAAACTTCTAAAATTGCAGTCATCGGCAGGGCCAGGTAAGGCTCACAAAATGCCAGATTTTGCTTTTATTATTTATTTATTTTATTATACTTTAAGTTCTGGAGTACATGTGCACAATGTGCAGGCTTGTTACATATGTATACATGTGCCATGTTGGTGTGCTGCACCCATTAACTCGTCATTTACATTAGGTATATCTCCTAATGCCATCTCTCACCCCTCCCCCCACCCCACGACAGGCCCCAGTGTGTGATGTTCCCCACCCTGTGTCCAAGTGTTCTCATTGTTCAATTCCCACCTGTGAGTGAGAACATGCAGTGTAAGGATCTAGAACTAGAAATACCATTTGACCCAGCCATCCCATTACTGGGTATATACCCAAAGGATTATAAATCACGCTGCTATAAAGACACATGCACACGTATGTTTATTGTGGCACTATTCACAATAGCAAAGACTTGGAACCAACCCAAATATCCATCAGTGATAGACTAGATTAAGAAAATGTGGCACATATACACCATGGAATACTATACAGCCATAAAAAAGGATGAGTTCATGTCCTTTGTAGAGACATGGATGAAGCTGGAAACCATCATTCTGAGCAACCTATCTCAAGGACAAATTTTGCTTTTAAAAGAGAGGGGTGAGAGCTGAGCAGCCCAGGGTAAACTGTTGCTTTCTTCTTTATTGTAGTCTGACCTAAACAATGCTTATGGTGTCTCAGTATACCTGGAGTCTTGGTTAATCACCCAGGGACTGCCCTGGGCCTGCTAACCATAGGCTGGATGGGGCAGGAGACAGAAGGAGGAATAGTATTAAGAGTTGGGACACCTCGATTCCGGTCCACACTGTGCACTGATAAGCTTCTGTGACCCTGGGCTTCAGTTTCTTCATCCATAAAACAGAAGGGTAGAACCAGATGGATTCAAGGGCTTTTCTAGCTCTACGGTCTAGAATTCTATGATGCAGAGAAGTGTCCCTCATCTGTGCCATCAGCCCTGTCCCCGCTTCAGGCATGTGTTGTGACTCTTTACTCCTCATGGCAAAGGAAAATAAAGGTCCCCTCATTGCTGTGCCCACCCTGGCATAGTCCCTGGGCAGGCTGGCTCCGTCTTGTCTCCCTGGGCAAACTGCACCTCAGGCTGCAGGGACTCCATTGCAGAGCCTCAGGACAGTTCCTCAGAACCCCTGGGATAAGAGTCTCGGTTTATTCCCTGGGATTACGGCAGGACTGGGGCAGGTGGCATGATACCTGGAGCTGAGTGTCCTGCCCAGGGAGGGGCTGCAGAGGGCAGCAGACGTGCTTCTTGGAGCCAGTGCATACAACTCCCAGATACTGTAGGAGAATGCCAGTTTCTTTTCTTACATAACCTTTCGTAACCTAGGAACAGTTCAGATTTTGGTTGCCTTTGCCTCAAGAGATGAATATATGCCCCCCTTTTCTTGGACACTTTCCTCCCTGCCTACCCCAATCCTACCCACCTTCGCAGCCCCACCCAACTCTGCCACTCCACACCCTCCCTGCCCATCCAACCTCCCCAAGGTCAGGCTCTTAATCCTAACCTTCTTCTATACCTCCCCCAGGACCTAGCAGAGCACAGAACTCATAGAGAGTAGAAATCTGTTGACCAATGAGATCATGCTGGGGAAAGATTAATGCTGTGGTTGATTAACAACCTTTGTGCAGTCACAGCTGTGCCTGAGAAGAGTGAGCCCCTAGTCACAGCGGGGAGGGTTGGGGAGAGACTTCAGGTCGACACACATGATCTCACCGGAGCCTCACATCAGCCGTGTGGGGTGCATGGTGTCTTTTATAGACTGGGGCTCACAGAGGCAGGTGACAGCTTCGGAGTCACAGAGCAGTCGTATGGACCCAGGTCCACCTGGTGTCAGTATCCCTGCACCTACCACTGCATCACACCACCTCCTGGAGCAAAGAGATCCCTGCTTCCTGGCTGCCAGGTCCTCAGGGAGGTACCTGTTCCTGATGTGAAGCAGACAGGAAGATGCATGCAGAAATGGAGGGGAAGGTAGTTGGGGAAAGGGTGAGGGGTAGCGTCAGGGATTCTGGCCTCTACTGCCTTAAGACTGGTTCCCAAAGAGATCAAGGATATTTTTTGGGGGGGGGAAATGTGTATTCATTAGGGAAAAAGCAGAACCTGAGCTTATCCCTTGGGAAATGGTTTTCCAAAAGCACACGTAGATGGGCATCTACACACACGCAATGCACACATGCATGCGCACACATATGCCTCCACACTCAGAGCCACAGCAGCCCGACTCCCAGCCACCGTGGCCCTCCCCCACCAAACTCCGCTCTCCCTCCTACCCTATATGTGCAATCTTGTGAAAACTCCACCACTCTTAAGGTTAATAAGGCTCATTTGCTTAAGATAGCACCTGTTTCTATGGTGACTCCTGCCACCCAGAATCTGTTCATCAACTGAGACAAGAAAACAGTGACTTCCACCCTCTTTGAAAGGAAAAAGCCAATTCTTAGTCAAGGGCTTGATGGGCCAGCAGCCCAGGGAGGTCTGGGCATCTGCCCTTCTACCCTGTTGAAGTCCCTCCCTGCTGCCCCTCCCCCCACCTCCCAGCATCTCCAGATTCTTCCCAAGTGCTCTGGACTGTGGGTTCCTCCTCCTTATCTCTCTGCGAAGCAACAGAACCCGCTGCAGGAGGAGAATGTTGCTTTCTCCTGACTCTGGGCCACTGGCTAATTTGGCCCTCAGTCTCTGATCTCTCCACACCAGCTCCACCGTGGTCTTTCAGGGTGGAGGTTGGCAGGGGAGCCCCAAGAAGCCCCTGGGCTTCCTACCCATCCCCACTACTCCCGTGCCAAGCCTGCCTCTCACCTGGCCCGGCACGCCTGGATTCCGGTAGCCACCCCCAACACGTCTCCTGCCATGGGGCTTGTCCTTCTCCAGTTTGTGCAGAAAGCTGCTAGCTGACTCCTTCTAAAACAGGAGCTGTTCAGGCCTCGCCCCTGCTCACTGGCCCACTCTGGTCTTCTGTGGTCTGTAGCTGAGCTTTGCAACACTGATCTGACACTCGTTCCAACCACAGGTCACAAATCACTAGAGAAGTAGATTCCCAGGGAGGTGTTGCTAATGATAAAGCTCCAGTGAGTGATTTACCTTCAAAAATAAATGAGAGTGGCTTCCACGTTCTCCCTCTAATAACGCCACTCTCATCAGTGTTCCAAGACACTTTGTTACTGGGAGAGCAAGCGCACAGGGAATCGTGGGGGAACTTGGAGCTTGTTTTATGTGTTCTGAGGCCCAGGGGAGTGTGTTGTGCATGTGAACATTTTGGCAGAAAGAAAAGTCAAGGGCTGCTTCGTGGAGGATCAAGTATGGAATTATAAACTATCAGAGCCTGGCGTTATCACCAAAATCTACCTCCCTGTTTCTGTTTGTAGGTGAGGTAATAGAAACCCACAGAACGGCAGAGACTGGAGCAGCATCACCAGCTAGCAAGCGGCCCAGCATACATGTCTTCCCCATTCTGGCTCCAAGCTTTTTTTGGAATATCACTCAGTCTCCTGCTCAGTAGAGCAAATCCTTCATGGCCTCCAAGGCCCTGTATCGTGAGACCTCCCTGCCTCTCCTCACTCTCCTCCCAGGATGGTGCTCTGTTCTAGGTGGGCTGGGGTTAAGCTTGTTTATAAAGTCGCAGCACCTAGGGGCCAATCTAATCCGACCTCTTGCCCAATCCCTGGCAGACGACTTCTCCTTGAATATCTCCAGACACAATACACGGCCCCTGAAGAGACAGCAGCCCTTTGGCTGCAAATACCACGTTCGTATCCCAAAGCCAGGCCACCTGTCTTGGTCTCTCCTGGGAGTTCCAGACTCATTTCAATCTCTCACTTAAAATCTAAAAGGCACCTCTGGCCGGGCACCGTGACTCACACCTGTAATCCCAGCACTTTGGGAGGCTGAGGCGGGTGGATCACGAGGTCAGGAGATCGAGACGATCCTGGCTAACACGGTGAAACCCTGTCTCTACTAAAAATACAAAAATTGGCCAGGTGTGGTGGCGGGTGCCTGTAGTCCCAGCTACTCAGGAGGCTGAGGCAGGAGAATGGCATGAACCCGGGAGGCGGAGCTTGCAGGGAGCTGAAATTGCACCACTGCACTCGGCCTGGGCGACAGAGCAAGACTCCATCTCAAAAACAAAAAAAAGTGCAAGACAGGGGCTGGGTGCAGTGGCTCACGTCTGCAATCCCAGCACTTTGGGAGGCCGAGGTGGGAGGATTGCTTGAGGCCAATGGTTCAAGAGCGACCTGGGCAACATAGTGAGGCCCTATATCATAAAAAATAAAAGTAAATAGTCAGGCCTGGTGGTGTGCACCTGTAGTCCTAGCTACTTAGGAGGCTGAGGCAGGAGGATGACTTGGGCCCAGGAGTTGGAGGCTGCAGTGAGCTATGATTGTACCACTGCACTCCACCCTGGGCAACAGAATGAGACCCTGTCTCCTGAAAGCAACAAAAATGCAAGACAGTTTTTCCCCTGTGCTGGAAGTCCTCCCATAGGCTGTGTGCCAGACTCCTCGCCCAGGCCTGGATAAAGACCCGACATTGGTGGTTCTCAACCCCAGATGCATATTTTTCCTTTCTTTCTTTTCTTCTTTCTTTTCTTTTCTTTTCTTCCTTTCCTTTCCTTTAATTTCCTTTCCTTTCCTTTCTTTCATTGTGATAAGGTCACTCAATATGAGATCCACCCTCTTTACAGTTTTTAAGTGTACAGTATAGTACTACTAACTATAGGCACCATGTTGTACGGCAGATCTCCAGGACTTAATCATCTTGCATTACTGAAACTTTACACCCATTGAACAGCAACGCCCCATTTCCTCCTCCCTTTGCCCAGATGCATGTTCACATCCCCTGAGGAGCCTTAAAAATAAGGATGCCTGTGCTCCACCCCCAGAGATTCTGATTTAACTGGTCTGGGTGCAGTTAAACCGGGTGGATGGGTTAGAACCACCATCCTTCCTGGTCTCCCCTGCTGCCTCATGACCTCATCTCCTCCATGCTGCCCCGTGACCACGCTGCTCCAGCCACACCAGTCCCCTTCTGATTCTGGAACACGTCAGCTCCTTCCTGCTATTCCCTTGGTCTGGGTGCCCTGTCCTCACAGGGTTTCCTGGTGAATTTCCACAGTGCTCACAGGTTTCCTTCTCTGGGGAACTTTCCCCCCTGCCCTCCTTCTCATCTCCATGGTTCTCAGGACTCAACTCCATCCTAACACTCCCCACTCTGTAATGGAGTCATTGATTTTTCTCCTCTGCTCCCCTCACCAGCCAGGGAGCTCCTTCACAGAAAGGACGTCATTGCATACAGGTCAGCACAGAGGACTTTTAGGGCAGGTCAGCTGCTCTGCATGGTACTATCATGGTGGATACATGTCATTATGCATTTGTCCAAACCTATGCAACATACAACATCAAGAGTGAACCCTAATGTAAACTATGGACTTTGGGTGATCATGATGTAGGTTCATGGATTGTTAGCGATCGCCAGTGTTTTGTTTTGTTTTGAGACCGATTTTTGCTCTTGTTGCCCAGGCTAGAGTGCAATGGCACAATCTTGGCTCACCACAACCTCTGTCTCCTGGGTTCAAGTGATTCTCCTGCCTCAGCCTCCCAAGTAGGTGGGATTACAGGCATGCGCCACCATGCCCGTATAATTTTGTATTTTTAATAGAGACAGGATTTCTCCACGTTGGTCAGGCCGGTCTTAAACTCCCAACCTCAGGTGATCCTCCCACCTCGGCCTCCCAAAGTGCTGGCATTACAGGCATGAGCCACCATGCCCAGCCATGATCGTCAGTGTTAAGTTCGTCAGTTATAACAAACATACCACTCTGGTGCCAGATGTTGATAGTGGAGGAGGCTTGGGGCAGGCAGCAAGTATACGGAAATGCTCTGTACCCTGCTCTCTTTTGCTATGAATGTAAAATGCTCCAAAAAATAAAACCTATTTTAAAAAAAAAAGAAAAAAAAAGGATTTGATTGCATAAACTTTTTGATCTGCAGTGCCTGAATGAAACCTATTGCCTAAAATGTGCTAAGCACATGCTGAATGAATGAATGAATGAGTGATCTCATAGATGCACAGAAAGGAGAGGTATAACTCTTCAATGGTCTAAAGCCTTTACTTTTATTGATGTGGCTTAAGATGATATTAACTGTCTTAACTCTCACACTGTGGCTTGACATTCTATTATTAGCTTAAAATTTAGATTAAAATTAGCTTCAAAACTAGCTAAAACTCCTCTTGATCTTTTTCCCTCATGAACCTCTGACATGCCAGATCTTCCCCCTTCTGTATGTGTGCAACTGATTTAGAACCTAAATATAGAACTTTAGATTAATCCCTATTACATTTAAATTTCTCAATGCAGGCACATCCTTTTGGTTTGCCAAAATTAACTGTTTTATGTTACCCATCAAATTAGCTATTCCTTGAAACTTTGACCTAAAATTTGGTGAGCATGCTATCCATAAAGATATTGAACAAGGTAACTGGGTGTGGTGGCTTGCACCTGTAATCCCAACACTTTGGAAGGCCGAGGCAGGCAGATCACCTGAGGTCAGGAGTTCGAGATCAGCCTGGCCGATATGGTGAAACCCTGTCTCTACAAAAAATACAAAAATTAGCCAGGTGTGGTGGCATGTGCCTGTAATCCCAGCTACTCAGGAGGCTGAGGCAGGAGAATCACTTGAAGCCAGGAGGCAGAGGTTGCAATGAGCCAAGATCATGCCACTGTACTCCAGCCTGGGTGACAGAGCAAGACTCTGTCTCAAAACAAAAGATATAAACAAGGTGAGGCACTCAGGCCAGAATCTTGTGGCATGTCACCGGGGACCAAATTTAAGATTGGTACTGATTCATTTGTCACCTCTTCAGGAATGATTTGTTAACAAGTCACAAACCTCCAACTAACACAATAGTCATTGAAGCAACATCTCTCCCCCTTGGCCAAAAGGTTACCACAATTGACTTGTTCTAATGCCTGGCTCAGCCAACCTGTATTGTGCTTACTGACAGCATTCTCCTGGTCCAAGGGGTCAGTGCATTTCCCAACAAAGAACTCTGAGTGGTCAGGCATGATTTGTTTTTGGTGAATCTATGCTGACTCCTAATGTGCACTGTTTTCTTTTCTATATTGTCTCAGACCATCTGCTTATTAAACTGTTTTTGAATTTTGATGTTTTGATGAGGACTGATATTACACTTACCAGCCTAAATTTGGGAATCCACATTTTCCTTCCCTATTTCTGGAAATGATTTCGTGATTGCAAATCTAAGCTCTTTCTGGACCTTGGAGGTATAATTTATCTAGCAATCTCAGCTCATTTAAAGCAATGGCCTGTTTATGGACTGCAGAAGAGTTTTTGTAAGAGGGGGCAGAGCAGGTAATAGTCCACAAAGGCCTACAAGGTCTGAGCAGGTCTGAGACACTACAAGCAGATCAGCAGGAGACCATGAGGGTTGCGGGGCAGGCAGGGCCCAGAGCCTCAAAGGCCTTGAGTAACACACTGGGGAGAGGGGTCTGTCCTGAGATACTGGGGAATCACTGCAGGGCTTCAAATAGGAAAGCAGTATGATCCTATTTAGATTTTAGAAAAATTATCCCATGAAAGAAAGGTTCACATTTTTGTAAATGGTGAGATTATAAGAGGGGAATCTGTTAGTAGATGTTTGCAATAACAACCTAGAGACATCTATAACAATCAAGGGCCTCGCTTAACTCACCTATCTTGGCTTTTAATTTATGTTTATGATTCTTTTCTTCTACACCATTAAAATGTTGAGTTTTTAATTACGCTGTTCCTTTCCTGAAATGCAATTGCTTGTATCCTCTGACTTTTCCAGGGCTGCTCATAATTTCAAGGCCCAGGTCAAGTCTTATCTACATTGTTAAGATAAGAGTTGATAAGAGTTGATAAGAGATGGGGTGGCATCACTCTGTCCACCTACCAAACCTCCACCTCCATCCATTCATCCATCCATCCATCCACCTACCCAATCTCTATCCATCATCCATCTACCCACCCACCCAACCTCTGTCCACCTATCCATTCATCCACCTACTCGACCTCTATCCATTCATTCATCCATCCATCTAACCAATGTCTATCTATCCATCCATCTACCAACCTACCTAACCTTTATCCATCCATTCATCCATTCATGCATCCATCCACCTACCCAACCTGCATCCATTCATTCATCCATCTATCCACCGACCTACCTAACTTCCACCCATTCATCACTCCATCCATCTATCCATGCATCCATCCATCCACCTATCCAACTTCCATCCATCCACCCTCCCATCTACCCAATCTGTATCCATCCATCCATCCCTCCATCTATTCATCCATCCATCCACCACCCACCCACCTATTCAACCTCCATCTATCCCTCTATCCATTCACCTACTCACCTCTATTCACCCATTCACCCATCTCTTCCTTCATTCTTTATTCATTCATTCATTTCTTCATGCCTTCATTAATTCTACATTTACTGAGGGCCCTTAATGTTTTGGGCTAAGTGCTGAGAATATAAGAAGACACATTTCTGCTCTCCAGGAACTCATGGTCTAAGAGGGAAAAGAGGCTCATAAATAATAATGAGGGCACTAATTGAGGTTTGACTGAGTGTGGCAGCAGCATGGCAGGACTGACTAACTCAGTCTGGGGGTGGTAGAGCAAGCCTTTAGGCAGAGGTGACATCTGAGCTGGGCCTTGAAGTAGGAGGAGTTGCCTCACTGAGAAGAGGAGGGTGTTCCCAATTTCCACAGCAATTTGAGTCTAAAAAGCCCACTTGGAGTTCACAAAACCATTGAGTACTGCTCTCTCATTATTTCCTATATGTTGGCCCTGTCTTTCCAACTGGGCAGCAGAAAAACCACATTTTAAATCCCTAACATGTACTCATCAGATTTGATTTGATTTGATTTTTATTTATTGTATTTTATTAGTAGCCACAGTGCTGAGAGCAGTGCAGGTCAAACAATCAATCCTAACAGCTCCCTGTTACATCTGATGCCCACTGGTGACTTTTCTCCTTCAAGGTCTTTGAAGCGATAACCACACAGGCAGCTCATTCTCCTGGCCAGGCCCTGTCCTACCTCTTGGGAGTGACATATGTTTTGTACCATCGAAGGCTCGACTTTCTAAGCTTCCTATGGAGGATTGAGGGTGGTAAAGGATGGAAGGAGGAGAGAGCCAGCATATACATAGCAACTACTAAGCGCCAGGTGCTACGTGCTGGGTGTTTCACAAATGTTATCTCGTTAAATCCTCAACATTCCTGTGAGGTCGACGTTAGTTTCCTCTTATACAGACGAGGAAACAGATTCAGGGAGGTAAACAATTTGCTCATAGTAAGTCAGAGAATCAATCTCCTGTGTCCACACTGCACTTGGAGCCCCAGTCCAGGGGCTCCTGTGCATAGCTGAGGCAGGTGTGGCTAGAGGTAGAGGGGCCACCAATCTCAAACCAAACTGCTTACACCAGCACCACCACCTCTTAGCCCCCACACATGGCCCCAATATAAGCTGTCACCTGGGCAGGGCCTAGGTAGTGGGTTTGGAACCCACTTAGACTCTGGAGTAGTAATATGGCCTCATGAGTAGGCGTGTAGGTTTTGGGCTCCAATCTCAGGCAACCACTTGCTAGCTGTGACATCTTGGGCAAGTTGCTTACCCACTCTGGGCCTCAATTTCTTATCTCCATTACCTCCCTCTTTTATGAGGACTACATGAGGTGCTTATGTAAAGCACAGCACTTGGCATTACTTGCCAAGTGCATCAATGATCTTTTTTCTTATTTTCCTTCTTCCTCTTCCCTCTCTCCTTTTCCTCCTCCTTTTTATTCTCTCTTCATTAGTTATTGTTGTTGTTAATATGTTCTATGGATATGAGCTATAGGAAGAGTGTCTGTGGCCAGGAGAGACAATATGGCAGGTGGAGACACTGTTGGAGATGCCAAGGGGCACACCTTATAGGTCACCTGCACCAGCCTTCTACCCAGTGTGAAAATTCTCTGGGTCACCCATGGGTAATTACTGTCATTCACAAAAGCCTGCTCCTCAGTGGAATATATGTGCAGTTCTTGAGCAGTTCAAATTCTTAGAAAGTTCTATCTCATAAGGGACCGAAATGTGCTTCGCTGGAAACTTCCCCCACTGGTCCTGAATCGGCCTAGTGAAGTCCGGCAAGATCTCTTCTGTTTTCCAATGAGATTTCCTTAACTCTTTAAAGGCCATTCCTTCTCATGTGTCTGTAGTTGTTCCAATAGGCTAGCCTTTCCTACTTCTTTCCGCTGCTGCTGACCTGATGTGGCTTCTACCGAACCTGACCATTCAGGTTGCTTTCCTATGCTGGTCACTATCCCTCTTAAATTACTGCGGCCAGAACAGATTATTCCAGTGTGGCATAAACAATGCAAACAGATAGAACTTTCTAAGACCGAGGAAGGATCACCATGCTTCAAAGATGCTGCCTGCCCTCCCCCTCTCCCCTCCCCGCTCCCCAACCCCATCGCTTCCTAAGAGCATCTGCTCAGGGGTGAGTGTCTGAGGCACAGAAGACAGTGACAAGCCCAGGTTCCTCATGTCAGGGCAAGGGTGGATATGGGTTTCTGGTCTTACGCATTTCCTGGGTTTGCCCATGAAGGAGTGCCGGGAGCCACCAGCGACCCCCTCAGAGCTGAGATCAGAGTTGGGTGAGCAAGACACCCTTTGGGGTGTCTCATGGAGGTCTGGGGTGTGTGTGTGTGCGTGTGTGTGTGTGTCAGAGAGAGAGAGAGAGAGAGACAGACACAGAGAGAGAGAGAAAGAGAAAGAGAAAGAGAGTGAGTTTTCTGCCTGATCCAGGAATTCTCCTGGATGGCAGAATTGGTTTCCATAACGACTTTCTGATATAAACATATTTGATAAAAATAAGTTAACAGCGGAGCTGTGGTGGAGCACGGAATCTCAGAGTGCTGAGAGAGAGAGAGAGAGAGAGAGAGAGAGAGAGAGAGAGAGAGAAACCTCCTAGAAGAACAACATTTTCTTTCTCTTTCACCCCACCTAGTCAGCCTCTCTATACACGCTTGCCATAAACCAACGAAAAAGCTTTGTTTACAATATTCCTGTATATACTGGCTCCCTTCCTGCATGTATACCTTATTCATATCCGCAGTCTCTCTTTCTCTCTCTCTCTCTTTCTCCTTAGTTACCTGAAGCACTACAGTATGTATGGGATAATATGATAAATTCATTTCCAATTCACTGCATTATCCCTTGAATATTTTAATGACTCATTGAATGAAGTGAAAAAAAGCTATTTCAAATGAACAATTATGCTGCATTAGTCTAAGGGCTGATTATATTTAAACACTGCTCACATGGATAACAGGACACAGCGACCTCAGCATACGAGAGCTAATTTGGCTCTTATCTCCAAATAATTTCATATCACAAATTACCATGAAAACCTAAAGGGCTTTAAAAACATTCATCAAAAGATAATATTCCACTTTGTAGCAACATTTTATTTAAATTATTTTGAATGGGAGCAAAAGCATCTCTGGGGCGGGACAATGACAGCAGAGTGGGACTGTGAGTGATAAGGAGATGGCAGGGGCACTGGCTTCTGTTAAAAATAGAGGTGGGAAGTGTTGGAGAGGAAGGGGCTGCAGCCCCAAACGTGGCCAGTGCACCATAGGCCTGGCTGTCACTTGCAGCCCAGCATCACACCTGGGCTGTGGCCTAGGATGACTCCAGGGAGCCTGCTGTGGTCCAGGAGGTCACAGGGGATCCCTAGAGATGGAATTATGGGACTGACCGAACCCTTCCAGGCCCCAACATGCTTTGGTTTCCACAAAAGCCAGCTGGGGTCATGTTAGGTCCTCCAGGCTGGGCCTGGACTCATCTAGTTTCAAAGGGCAAAAGGATGAGCTGTGTTGGGCACTGTCTAGAATCTTTACTTTGCAAAACATGAGTCCAATTGTCTAAGGGAATTTGCTAAATCATAAGTAGCTGCTATGGTCAGATGTCAAAGTTGGGGGTTGTGGGGCAGATAATTACATTTACCAAAGTCCTACTATTCTGTGTTAGAAGCCTTAATCTCATTGAACGCTGGGAAATAGATATTATTAACATGCCCATTTTAATGATGAAGAAACTGAGCCTCAGAGGCTTCTCCTCTTGGCATATGTAATTTCCTTTTTCCTTGTCTCCACTCTGAAGAGTGAGGATTTCTGTCAGTTTCACAGAGGCGAAGTTGCAGTCTCAGACAGGTCAAACAACTAGCGCAGTAGTGGAACCGATCACTCAGGCACAAGTGTCCTGGCATGTGCTACCCACATAACTGGAAAGCAGGGAGCTGTAATTCTTGCCCTGTTTATTGAATTTCCCATTATCTCATTTACCTAATGCACTTAGAGGTCCTTCCCACCTGGAAGTGGCAGAGCCTGGAACCTCCTCTCGTTCATCCGACCTAAAGTCCAAGCTCTTTCCCTTTCCCTTCAGGGTGGCCACATACAAGTCTGGTTAACAACCACCTGGTTTATGGCCACCTCTGTGCTGTCTCCATCAGCACGCACTCTTTATGGACCATAGATCTGAACCTACGTGTTAGGGAGCCTAAGCCATGCCTTTTAGCTGCTTATTACTTAAAATGGATCCTCACAGTACAGGTCAAAGCATGCATGGAAATTACACAAATATCAGTGGCAAAACTGCAAATACAGCTCTAAAGAAAGAAGTCATTATTAATCCCATTTCCTTGGTTTGACCTCTTCATCTGAACTTTCAGGCCTGATAAAGATTGTTTATTCTGTTTATTATCATTAGCGGGCTTCTGGATATATAGAAAATGAGATTATATCATTATTTTTATATCGATATATTTAAATTTCTACAGGCTCTGCCGCTCCATTGATTAGAAACAAGGATACACGTGCCGCTTCCTATAGTGCCTCTCTCTAGGGAGGCTTCTCTTCTTTGCATATGTAATTTCCTTTTTCCTTGTCTCCACCCTGAAGAGTGAGGATTTCTGTCAGTTTCACAGAGGCAAAGTTGCAGTCTCAGAGAGGTCAAACAACTCTCTCAGCAGTGGAACTGATCACTCAGGCACAAGTGTCCTGCCACGTGCTACCCACATAACTAGAAAGCAGGGAGCTATAATTCTTGCCCTGTTTATTGGATTTCCCATTATCTTATTCACCTAATGCACTTAGAAGCCCTCAGGAAAAAAACCTCTAATTATGGACAAATTTAACCCTACAGAAAAGTAGACAAAATAATGACCCTTTAGAGACCCTTTTAATTCAACCCAGAAATGGTTGCATTTACAGTTGCCAAAGGTTGAGGGCACTGAATGAAAGGGAACCATGAACTTGCCAGTTTCCTTTTCTTCCTTAAAACAAAAAAGATATTCAGGGCAAATTTTAGAATCATTGACGGTTTCTAGGAAGATTTTCTTTTTTGGAAGTAAAAAGGTACTCTTGTCTCCTTAATTGTTCTTAGTGTTCTTTGTCACCAGTCATGATATTCTTTGTGGAAAGTATTAATATACCATCTTCCTATGTTCAATATTCCCATTAACAATAAAAAGTCTAATGAAAATATCTGCATGAAAAGCCCTGAACACTAATTTCAGAGACAAATAAAAGATGAACCAATAAGTGTTTCTTTGAAAATGAATGATGCAAATTAATTGATATCTTAACAAGCTTTCAGCATGAAGATTATTAGTTAGATGGAATCAGAACTGAAAATCATCTTTAAGGAAACGCTAAGGACACTGCAGTCGAGGAGAAAGATGTTATCTGTCAATGCTCAGTTAGAAATCTCTCTTGCTCAATGAGAACCTTTCAAAGAGGGAACCAAGTGGGACAGCATGCCTTATGTATCCATGTCTGCCTGTCCTAGCCTGGCCAGGTTTGGAGACTGGAGCCTAGTCCTGTTCCGGAGTTGATGGAAACCCACAGGTATAGGAAGTTCTACCCTAAGCCAGCCTCTGGGGGCTTCGTAATACCACCACTGAGTTGTGGATTCCTTCCTTGGTCTCTAGAATAGAAGCCCTGTGAGGGCAGAGCCTTCCTCAATTTTCTTTGCATTTGTGATGCCAGTGCTGGCCTAGCTACCTGATTTAGAGCAATAATAAGAATATAACAGCAAGTAACAATGTAGAGCTTACTGTGTTCTGGGTATTGCTCTGAGCACTTTCCTTAAAATAATGCGCTTAAGCTTCATAGCAACAGTGTGAGGTAGGTATACTACTATCTCCAGCTTATGAGTGGGTATATTGAGACACAGAGAGGTTGAGCAACTAGCCCAAGATCGCACAGCTAATAATGGTAGATTAGGAATTCAAACTACAGCAGTCTGGCTCTGGAGTCCTCGCTGTTAACCACTGTGCTATACTGAATAGTGTTCTATATCTATTTCTTGAATTAAATGAACAAAGGGGTACTATGAATGGATGCCTTGTCCCTATTGCCAGGCATCTAACTTCTAGTTTTTATTTAAGTTATCCAAAGTTCCAGAGCTTTATCCTACTCCGTACTAAACCCTGCCAGCCCCTCTTTGGAATGGAGGTTGGGGGGTGCCACAGATCTTTCTTGTATTCCTAAAAACTAGTTGCTGTCCTGTTTCAACCCAGATAGGCTATCAAAAAATTGTCCCTACTGAAGGGCTCCTATGGCCATGGCCTGATCTACCATCCAGTTTGACCTGGCCCCCTAATATCAGGGTCAGCTGAAGTTCCACCAAGTTTGCTTCTGTGGTCATTGTGAACAACAGGGCCATGGTCACTCTCTGTCTGCATAGACTTTATGGCAGGCTTTCCTACTGAGGCTGTTTGGGTAATGATGGTGTTTAGGGTGTAGCATTACAGGGTCCAAAACATTTACCTAGCGTGTTCTATTTAACAAGATAGTATTCCCTGGGGACAGTTCCCTGGAAGCATCTACCCATAAAGGGTAGTTAGAAAAAGAACTCTGGGAGTGAGCCGGCGGGTGGTGGAGGGAACCACAGAGATGATGCCTTCCACGTTATAGAGAGGGGATAGTGGCTCCTTGTCCTAGTGGAGTTGATGGGAGAGATGTGGTTTGAACTCAGGCCACATGGTACGGCAGGAAAGGCGTGTGACTTGGGGTTAAGGGGTGTGGATTGAAGACTCACCTTTCTAACCCACTAGCTAAGAGACGGCATCATTCAGCCTCTCTGGGCTCTGCTTTCCCCATCTATAAAACGAGGATGATGTCTATTTCACAAAGTGGTGTTGAACTTCAAGAGTTTTAAAAGTGCTTTTCACTTGAAATTGCTCCACAAATGAGTGATGTTAGGAAGGACCAAGGCATCCCAGCTCTACAGTCTTCCTTCAATCTGCTCAATCCCTCTGGATGCTTGTTAAGCTGGAATGCCATGTTCTCCCCAGACTGACCGAGGGGGCGGTTCTGCAGGTGGGGTAGTGCCTGGGCAGCTGCATTTTAACAAGCTCGTCTGCCAATTCGAACACACTCAACTGTTTGAGACCCAATTAGCAGCGGCGAACACCAACACAAAGGAAGTACTCTGGGTTTGATCACAGCCTTCGCTTCCTCTGGTCGAGGTCTAGAACCTGAGACCTAAATGAATTTGGTTGACGCCGTCTCTGTGGTTGGCGGAATTTTGGGGAAGGCGGGGCCAAGTGGATATTGCGGCTGCTTCCTGCTGAACACTCACGAGGGAAGCGGTGCAAATGCGACGGAAACCCAAGCCCCCTCCGGCCTGAGCGGGAAGGCCGAGGGCCGCACCCGGGCAGGTGGCACTGGTAAGCTCTGTGGCTTAGCAGCCTTGCCGGACAGCTGCCACCTGTCACCTGCCACCTGTTCTGCTTCTAAGCTGGGCTGCCGAGGCTAAACTCATGTTTGGTGCACAGAGCTCCTGTGAGATGTCCCTTCTGAGTATGGGGGTGAGGGGAGTAGAGGAGTGGGGGGTCTTCAGGCTTGGAAGAGAGGCAGCCTCATGGTCCCAAGTCCTCTCAATTCTGAAGTCATCCCATCCCTAGCTGCTTTCGCACTTTGGCCTCAGGACTGCCGAGCAGAGTTCCCTAACAGGAAGCCCTGTGTGCCTGGGGTGGCTGTGAATGTGACCTTCAGGGCAATACTTCTCTCTTGAGTGTTTCACCCCTGAGACTGCGGGGAGGCCTAAGTTCAGAAAATGACAATGCTCTAGCTTTGGGGGGTGAAGGGGAGATGCCAGATCTTTCTCTCATGCTCACCGCTCTCCTCCCCCTTCCTGATGGCTCAAACCTCCTAGCTCTGTCCCTTTGTGTGCTTATGGTGTTTGGCCAGGGAAGTGTGTGGAGTAACAGAGGTGGCTCCAGCACTGCCCACGAAGCTGCTGCTCGGGTCTCCCTTAAGGAAGCCCCTTCCAGGGCCATAGGCAGGGCTACCTCTAAGGATGGCTGTCCACCCGAGCTCCCTGGGAGGGGCCCTGGTCACTGGGCCACCAGCTGGTTGCAAGGGTAACTCCCCTGTCACCCCCCTACTCCCACCCAGTGGCTGTGAGAACCCTGCCTTGCTCAGGGTGGTCAGAAGCTAGTTCAGATATCAACCCCTTCCTCTACCCACAGTTCTGGAAGGAAAAACACAAACCCCTCATAGTTGCAGAATTGTCTGTTTTCCAAAGTGCTATCGTAAGTCATTGGCTCATCACAATCACAGCAAGTCAGCAGCACGTTTCCCGTATTACAGAGCAAGATGAAATGTCCAGAGGAGCCGACAGAGGTCACTGAGTTGGTAGCCAGCCAAGGTCCAAACCACAGCCGAACTTTGTTTTTCTAGTTCTCAGTTCCCACTATCTTACAGGGTTGATGCCTTTGTACACTCTTTGCAAAGCCCATCTGCAGGTGTTCTAGGCACAGATTCGTGACTGTTTGAGGCTAGTCTGGACTTCCCCAAAGAGTACTGCCAGGCACTCATGAACAGAAAGTTTCAATAACCAAATGCAATTGGGAAATCAGTGTATATGATATAGTGTATATTAGACTAGTAAAATCTCCAAAAGCCCTTCAGTTAGAAACAGAATGAGTTCAGTTCAACCCAGAGTATCCGAAACTTGTTTGGCAACACAGCCTTTCCCTCCCACATAATGGCACAAACAAGCCACCAGATTTGAGGACCCTCCCTGAAGAGGGTGAGCCAGGCTCCTTCACAATTATCATGATGACAAAGACACGAAGATGAGAGGCGGCCACTTGTTTCTGTACACAAAGAAAAGGAAGTTGCTGTGCCTCTCTCACACCCCGTGCCCCATCATGGGGAGGAGCTCCAGGACTTCCTTGGCCGGTTCTGCCACCTGCACGTCTCAGAATCCCCTCAGTGCCCCCAAATCCAGTGGTGTGCTGAAGCCAATTGTTAACGTTTCAGAAACAGTGTGAGTCAGTTGTTAAATCATCAGGAGCTTGAAATTAAATCGCCACTCCTGTGGTGGGAGTATTTATTTATACCATAAAAATCAGCAAACACTAGAAATCAGGGCTCTCCCCACCCTTCCAGAAGGCTGGGTTACCAGCATACCACTGGCCCTGGGACACTTTTTGAAATTGTTGGAAAACTCGGGAGGGCTCTGACAGCTGAGTGCTGGGGGAGAGGGGACATGGAAGTCCTCGCTCCAACGCTCCTGGATGAGAGGTGGGAACAGCACTGAATAATAATCTTCCAGCTACAACCCCAAATGAGTCAGAGAGTGCCTCCTGGCCTGCTTACCTCGATATCTGTTACCAGCCAATGTCTCCAGAATTTCTGTGTGGGTTCTGCTCTGCTTGGGGCATCTGGATCCACCATCATCAGGATATAGGTTGCGCCCTGTAACACATGTACCAAAAAGTAATGTAGCGTCATGGCTGAAACAGGAAAATACCACGGGGCAGACCTCCTTTTCTCGCCATTCCAACTGAGAATGGCTGAGTAGCCCCCATGGCATCCTATCCAATTTGTCCTTGTTCTCGTGACATCCCTCTCACATCACGTTTATTCTCAGAGAAATGGCATCTGTGAAGCAGACAGCAGGACTCTTGGCTTCCCCTTTGTGAGGAAGAATAAATCCAACAAGATATATGTACCAAGCACCTGGGAGTTCCGAGCGCTGTGCTGGGTGCTGTGGAGGAATTAAGGAAACCTAAAACAGGTCTCTGATCCTCAAGAAGCACCCAGTGTAGTTGGAGTGACTTGCTTATCAATTCAACAAATACATGAGGACTTATTGTGTGCCAAGAATGGCACCCATCATGAAGAATACCAGGATTCAGTCATCCCTTCAACAAGCCTTTGCTGAACACCTACTATGTACCAGGATCTGGTCCAGCTCCAGGAGGCAACAAAGCACAAGATAGTAAGGTCCATACTTTCAGGAAACTTTTATTCTAGGTAAAAGACATAGATAATAAAAATAAATAAATAAGCAAGGGAACATGTGAGTACTGCTATGATGAAAATAAAACAGGGTGGGATGAGAGGTGGGAAGTGTTCTGGAAGGAAAAAAATAGCTGCTATGAAGGTCTTCAGGTGGGAAAAATAAGTAGGCTTGGAGGAGCAAGGAAGAGCACCATTGTGGCCAGGGACAAGCCAGGGGGAGGGTGGACATGGCAGGTGGGGGAGGGAGCAGAGGCCAGGCCACAGGGGGCTCTCTAGGCCTGGGTAGGGAGTGGGGTTTTGTTCAAGGTGCAACACAGAACTGCTTCAGGGTTTTAGGCAGGACAGTGATATGCTCTGATTTATGTTTTTAGAGGATTCTTTTGGCTGCTGAGTAGAAAATGAATGATCTCCAAAGGCCAGAGAGGAGGTCAGGAGGCCAGTTAAGAGACTCGCAGTAGCATGTGAAGGATGATGGCATCTTGGACTAGGACGGCAGCAATGGAGACAGAAACAAATGGTTTGGGGGAGTATTTTTAGGTAAAATCGGCAGGGTTTGCTGATGGATTCAATGGCAGGGCAGTAAGGAGGGGGATGGAGAAAGAGAAATTGAGGATGAATCCTGGGTTTCTGGCTTGAGCAACTGGGCCACTTAATGGCACAGATAAGACTTGGAGAGGAAGCTGTTTGAAGGTGGACATTCAGAGTTCTGGTTTAGACATCTTGAGTTTGAAATGCCTCTCAGAAGACAATCAGGTATGCATGTCAGAGTCTGTAGTTCAGAGGAGAGATCAGGATTGGGTGAACAAATTTGGTAGTCATTGATATAGAGATGGCCTTTAAATCAGTAGAACAGACACAGAGAAGAAAAGAGGTCTCATGGCTGAACTGTAAAACATGCTAACATTGAGAAGAGGGGAGAAATCAGGGAAAGGGGACTTTGGAGCCAAAAAGGTGGGGGGAATACCTGGAGAGCAGGTGTTACAAAAGCCAGGATAGAAAGCGTCTCAAGGAAAAGAAAGTGATCAGCTGTATCAAATGCTGCTAAAAGGTAGGGCCAGATGAGGACACAGATGTGACAATCCGATTTGACAACTTGGATATCACTGTTATCATGATAAGACCGGTTTCAGTGGAGTAGAAAGGACTGATGCTTGGTTGGGACAGGCTGAGCTGAGATGGGAGATGAGGAATTGGAGGTAGCTATTAAAGATGATCATAAAAAAGGAAGTTTTGGTAGGAAGGACAGCTGAGACATGGAGTGGCTGTAACTAAAGAGGAAAGAAGAGTCAAGATATTTTTTAGAGAGAGGGATGATGTTTGTAGACCAATGGAAAAGGTCCAGTATAGAAAGGGAAATAGGGATGACAGAGAGGAGGAAGGGGATCGTCACAAGAGCAGACTTTGAGAAGTGGGGAGGGGACAGGATCCAGAGTGAAAGTGAAGGGCTAGGTCTTGGGTAGAAGCAGAGGATGTGGGTTCCGATGCAAGAGACTTGGAAGGTGAGATGGTGAGGAATGAGAAAATTATCTTCCAATTGCTTCTATTTTTCAATGAGTTAGAAGCAAGTTCATCAGGGGAAGAGGGATTGTAGGAAGTTTGGGAACACAGAAAAAGGTGTGAGATCGTCACTTAAGAGAGTGAGAAAATGAATATACCATAGATATGTAGTAGGTTACTAGATAGTATTACATTTCATAGTTGTGTGCTTTTTAACTGTTCAAGTACATGTGCTGAATATGTAGTAGTTGGGTTTAACTTGGATAGGGACTTAGGTGTGAGTATGATGGAAGAGAGGGAATTGAGAGAGAAAGAAGTGAGTAAGATGAATGGAGTAAATGGAGAAGAGTCCTGGCCCTCCCCTTAACAGGGAGAGGCAGGCACACCCTGTTGTTCTAAATGCTTTCTGGTGTTCTAAATGCTTAAGCAGAGGAGCATTTATCAAGCATGGACGGGACAGGGAAAAGGGAGATTAAATCTCTCTACCCCAGCAGTCCAGGAAGGCTGCAGAGTTGTCTTTTGAGCTTAATCTCAAAGGGTGAGCAGGTAAAGTATCAGGAAAAGCACTCAATAGGTATAGGTAAGGGTGTGTACAAAGGCAGTGGGGGGTGCTTGGGGGAATGGCTGGGCCATAAGGCATCTGGAAAGAAATAGTAGGTGACAAAGCTGAAATGGGTATTGGGACTAGGGAACAGAAAGCTCTGCACATCATAAGTTGCTTAGAATTTATTATGCAACAGGACCCACTGAAATGGTTTGAACAGACAACTCATATCATCAAACGTGTGCTTTGGGGCTGGGCATGGTGGCTCACATCTGTAATCCCAACACTTTGGGAGGCTGAGATGGACTGATCGCTTGAACCCAGGAGTTCAAGACCCACCTGGGCAACTGGAAAAACCTTGTCTCTACAAAAAATACAAAAGCTAGCCAGGCATGGTAGCCCACGCCTATGGTTCCAGCTACTAGGGAGGCTGAAGTGGAAGGATTGCTTGAGCCCAGGAGGCTGCAGTGAGCTATGACTGCCCCACTGTACTCCAGCTTGGATGACAGAGTGAGACGCCGTCTCAACAAACAAAAAATAACACATGGGCTTTGCGAAGGCACATGATGAGACATGATGAGGATAGAATAAAGGATGAAAAGCAGAGCAAAACATCCAAACAAACCCTGAAAACTGCAATACTCTGGAGAAAGACCACAGGGATTTCCATTCAAATAGTAGTAATAGAAAGGAGAGACATGTGTACTGCAGAACTCACAGCACGAGGTGACTGGGTAGGGCAGATGTGGGAGAGGAAGAAGCCAGGATGACTCTGAGATTCTGTCTTGGGCAGCTTGGTGATAATGGAGCCATGGATATTAGGGGGTAGCAAAGTCAGGGGACAGTGAGGCAGTGAGTTTGGTGTCGAAACCTACAGGGAGAGATGCCCTTTAAATGAGGTTGGAGCTCTCTCAAGACTTGGCAGATGGGCTGTGGACATGGAGAGGGATGAATCTACAGATTCATGGATTGTCCAGGGAGAATCTGTAGAGTGAAAACAAAAGAAAGACTGTGGTGGAACTTCAGTACTCAAAGGGGGACAAGGAAGGGAGAAAGAAGCTGAGGAGAAGAGAGTTCGGCAGAGAGCCAGGGGAGTTAGTGTCATGGATGCCAAGAGAGAAATGAAGGAAGGGATAAAGGTTGTGTCAGTATCACAGTCATCAACGCAGATGAGGGCCACAAAGTGATTGTTGGTTGTGACAATGAGGGGATCGTGGACACCTTAAGATGAGTAGTTTAGAGGTAAAAATATTGACTGTTGGATTTTAAGACCCAGAAGAAGCCGTAAACCACATACTAGAGGCTACAGGAACCTAAATCAGAGAATGAGAAGATAAACCCAAGAAAATCTCCAAGGACTCAAAAGAAAAGAAAATAGTAACTGAAAAAAAGGAATATATATAAAAGTGTGTTTGTGTAAAATCCCAATAGAATCCCACAAAGAGAAAACTGTACATAGTATCTGATACATCCAAGAAAGTAATAAGAAAATAAAAAGAAATAAAGTGTAAATATGGTAAAAGAAGAAATGAAGAAATAAAGAAATAAAGTCATATACCCTCTCTCTTTTCCTTTCTTCTTCTTTTGTTTTGTTTTGTTTTGCAAATGACATGATTGTCTACATGAGAAATTAAAAAAAAAATCAACTGGAAACAAAAGTAATATTCTGTAAACCATTACAAATCGTACACAAAACTGGTACTTTTTACATATTAATAATAGTCCTAAAGTATACATTTAAGATCCCATTAACAATGGTAACAAAACATGTAAAATAAGTAAGAATGAACTTGATGGCAAATGCAAGATTATACAAAGAAAACAAAAACATTATTGATGCACATAAGAAGGAAACTTGAATAGATAAAGAAATACAATGCTTTTAAATTGAAATAATCATTTTGCAAAAATGTCAATAAACCTTCAATTAATTTTTTAATCTAGCACAATTCCAGTCAAAATCCTAAATATTCTGTGAATATCACAGAATAATTCTAAAGGTCATAATAAATGTAAAAAACAAGTAAATAAAAGAAAAATAATTATCCAAGGCAATATTGAAAAAGATAAAATAGGGATGGTATTAATTTTGGAGATATTAACGTATCTTATTAAGTTACAATAATTAGAACAATATGGTGTTGATTAATAAAGTAAAGGAATCAAAATAGAAAATCCAGAGAGAAAGTCAAGTTTTCAATATATGTATATTTACTATATGATAGTTATTTAAAATGTTATTTAATATATGACATAGTTATTTCAGATCAGTGGGGAAAAATAGATTATTTTATAAATGTTATTGGGAAAACTGGCTCACTATGTGGAATAAATAAACTTAGGTCCCTATTTCTTTCAGATACCAGAAAACTTCCTTATTTAAATACGAAAATGAAAAACAAGCTTTAAAACTGGTTTAATAACATAATATTAAATTTATGCAATCGAACACTCTGTTAGAGTTAGATCCTTATATACTCATATAAGAAATTATCTAAAATATACTAGTATGTGAAATAAGTTACAGAATAATGTGCATGATGTCTCAAATGTGCAGGAAAACTTTATATATCTAACTACATATATATATCTTTATAGATATATTTGCATATGCATAGAAAATGTCTGAAAAAATACACACCAAACTGTTAACAGTAAATGTCATGAAGGGAAGATTGATATATCTAACTAGATATAATTTTGACTCTTTTATATGGCAAAAAAAGTCCAAAATAAAATTCAAAGACAATAAACTGAGGTCAAATATTTGCAATATGTATGAAAAAATGTGAATATCTTTAATATACAAAGTACTCTTTAAATCCATAAGAAAAAGACTAATAACTCAATAGAAAAATGGATGAACAGCATGAGTAGGTAACACATAAAATAAAAAACACAAATGATCAAAAGCCATATGAACAAGTTTACTAGTCATGAAAGGTAAGCAAAGAATAAAATAAGATCCAATCTTTGACCATAAAATTAACAAAAGTTTTAGTGTTCATCTCCAGAGTTTTTAAGGTATGTAGAAACAATGGGTATATCGCCAAATCCTGTGAATTCTATGTCATTGTCTGTTTTTTAAAAAAGGAGAGAAGACCAAAACCACATATCGTACATATGTATATGACTCTATGGAAAGAAAACTAGAAAAATAGGAAGTTAAATGCCGACTGATGATCTCTAAATGATGGGATAATGATGAACTTTATTTTCTTCTTTGCGATTTTTTGCATTTCCCGAAGTTTCTGCAATAAAATGCATTGCTTTTATACTTAGACAAAAAGATTTGCACTCAAGGAAAAAAAAGTCACGGTGAGAAGTCCCAGAACCCTCATTCTTCTGCTATTTGAACAATAGCCAGGGGAAGTCTTCTCAGTGGCAGACTGCTCTCCCTCGCTGCTCTGATGTTCCCTGTGGCCCCTCCTGTCCCTAACCCTACACTGCTGCCTGATTCTTTAGGACAGCACTCCCCAACCTTTTTGGCACCAGGAACTGGTTTCGTGGGACAATTTTTCCACAGATGAGGGTGGGGGGGGGTAGTTTCAGGATGATTCAAGCATATTACATTTATTGTACACTTCATTTTTATTATTATTACATTATAATCGATAATGAAATAATCATAAACTCACTGTAATGTCGAATCAGTGGGAGCCCTGAGCTTGTTTTCCTGCAACTAGATGGTCCCCATCTGTGGGCGATGGGAGACAGTGACAGATCATCAGGCATTAGATTCTCATAAGGAGCATGCAACCTAGATTCCTTGCATGTGCAGTTCACAGTAGGGTTTGTGCTCATGTGAGACTCTAATGCCACAGCCAAACTGACAGGAGGTGGAGCCCAGGTGGTAACAGGAACAATAGGGAGTGGCTGTAAATAGAGATAGAGACTGTTTTATACTTCTGTAGGGGCATAGACCTAGTAAAATGCCAGCCTTTAATAGGTGCCCATGAATTCTTATTATACCATGGATTGGTGGGTCTTAGCTAAGTCCTCTTTTCTGGCTTTCTCCTAAAAGATGAGGGTGCTGAGCCAGGTGATCTACTTGCCCTCGGATTCTAACATCTATTTGGTGGATTCTGAGCTATCTAGACACACTGTAAAAATCAGACTGCTTATATGATCCAGCAATCACACTTTGGGGGATAGAAATCCAGGTGTTACTGCAGCACTATTCACAATAGCCAGGAAGAGGAAACAACCGGATGTCTATCAACAGATGAACAGATAAAGAAAATGTAGTATATCCATACAAAGGAACACTATTCAGCTTTAAAAAGGAAATACTGCAGTTGGTGACAACATGGATAAACCCCGAGGTTATTATGCTAAGTGAAACGTGCCAGTCACTGAAGGACAAATATTGTGTGATTCCAATTACATGATGTATCTAAAATAGTCAAACCCACAGGAGCAGAGAGGAATGGTGGTTGTCAGGGATGGAGTGGGATGGGGAGGGGCATGGGGAGTTGCTAATTGATGAGTATAGACTTTCAGTAATGAAAGAAATTCTAGAAAGCTTGGTGTACAATATTGTGTCCATAGTGAACAATATCATATTGTACACTCAAAAATCTTTTGAGTAGATCTCAAGGTAAGTGCTCTTATAGCAATAAAATAAAATGAAAATAAACTAATCCCACTTGAAGAAGGCAGGATGAAAACCAAGTTCTTTCCAAAGACACTGCACATCTAGAAGCATGACCGCATGCTCTGCTGGCAAGGCTGTGAGGAAACTGAGGCTGCATGCATTGCTATAGGAATGCACAATATGAGTAATGTGCCTTTTGACTCAGTGATCCCATTTCTGTGATTTTTCCAACTAAAGATATCTGCACACTTATGAAATGACTTGTATATAAGGTTATTCATTTCAGCCCTGTCTGTCACAGTAGAAACTAAGTGAAAATTGTTGGAAATAACTCAAGTGTCCATCAGCTGGGAATTGGTTGATAAATAATGATAAGTACTCACAGTGGAAAACTTCGTAACTGTAAAAAACAATGACGATCTCTAAGATCTGATATGAAAAGCTCTCCAGGATAACTTTAGTGTAAAAAGCAAGGTACAGAACAGCATATCTATTACTTTACTTTTATATAAGAAGGAGAAAATAAGATATTTATTCACATTTGCTTGTATTTACATAAGCAAACTCTTGAAGGGTGCTTAAAAAACTAACAGAGGCTGTGGGTGGTGGTATTGATATGGGTAGATGAGATAGATACATCTATATGTGTGCTTTATCATACTGATTTTTAAAGCCATGTGAATACATATTACCTGCTAAAAATAAACCAAACTTATAAAATAATGTGGTATGTGCAACAGTCACATAATATTTTGGAGGTATATCATCGTTATCCTGGAGATATCAGTCTCTAGTGCGCTTTCACTGATGCTGAGAGGTAAAGAGGGATGGCCTTGTCCCTTTGCAGCAAGGAGAGCTTGGGGAATCCTCATTCCACTTTTGAAGGTTATTTGGGGGAAGGGCAACTGCTGGAATAGGACCCTGGGCACTGTGGAGCAGGGCATGAGCAAGGTGCAGGAAGCCACACTAACAAATCACAGTACTTTGGGATGATGATGATGACATAGAAGCAGAATTAGATCTGGATTTGTCTAGATAAAGTTTTAAAAAACAGCTATACGGAGGCATAGTTTACATATAATAAACTTCACCCCTTTTAAGTATACATTTCAATGATTTTTTAAAAAATTTACAAAGTTGCGCCACTGTCACCATCATCTAAATTTAGAACATTTTTATCACCCCAGAAAGGAATCTTATACCACGTGTGCAGCCATTCCCTATTTCCCCCACCAGCTCCAGGCAACCATGAATCTACTTTCTGTCCCTGTAATCTCCTTTTTGCCCTTCCTGGACATTTAATATAAATGGAATCATAATGCTTGTTTTTTTTTTTTTTGTGCTGGCATCTTTTACTCAGCATAATATTTCTGAGGTTCATCCATGCTGTACATGTATCAGTACTTCATTCCTTTTTATTGTTGAATAATATTTCATTGTATGGAGAGAAACCATATTTGTTTATCCAGTTGATGGACATTTGGTTTATTTCCACTTTGGCTATTGTGAATGATGCTGCTGTGAACATTTGCTGTAAGTCTCTGTGCAAATATTTGTTTTCAATTCTCTTGGTTAGATGTCTAGAGTGGAACTGCTGGATCATACTGTAAATTTATGTTTAATATTTTAAGAAACTACCAAACTGTTTTTCAAAGCGATTGCCCCATTTTACAATCCCACCAGCAGTGTATGAAGGTTCTAGTTTCTCCACATCTTTGTCAACACTTATAATTGTCTGTCTTTTGATTGTGGCCATGCTAGCGGGTGTAAACTGGTATCTCATGTTTTTAATTTGCATTTCCCTAAGGACTAGTGATGCTGAGTTTCTTTTTGTGTCCTTATTGACTATTTGTATATTTTTGGTGAAATGTCTATGTCAGTTTCTTGCCCATTTACAAATTGGATTATGTATCTTCTAAAATTGGATTATTTATCCAGAAATAATTTTAATAGGTGTGTCCCAACTGGGAGTAAGGGAAAATGGTGGCAGCAGGGTGAGTGGAAAGCAAGATGGCAGCAAATATTTCCATAGATGGGAGAGGGGCTATCCAGTTGGAACTCTGCTTTTATCAGCTGTCAGAGATGGACTTGCCTCATTCTTGAACTTCTGGTTTCCAGCCTCAATCCCCATCTGTACATGGGGTTGTACAAAACCTTTCCCACTCCTGCCTTCCCAGCCATCAGTCCTCAACCACATCATTGTGCCTGAAATGTTCTTTTCTTCTTTGTCTCTGAGCCAGTCCTATTTTCCTCCTCTACCTCTAAGCCCTTCCATTCTTTGCTCTGGAACTGCCACTGACAACAAGCCATCTCCCCTCCATCCTCTCTCTCCAACAATTGCTCTCTACTTCTTTGTGTTCTCCTGGCTTTCCCCTGAAGATCCCCTTCCCCTCACTGCTCTCTTGTAGTATGTGTTCTCTCACACCCCATAAACTCCAGGGTCAGGAGGTTGGGTAGATGCCATTGCACCTTGCTGCCTTCTCTGTAACACAGGCCATTAGTTGAATACATCCTCTTTCTGTCTTGGTTGCTGTCACCTATGACTTCTTGGTTGCTACATTCACCAAAGACAGTGGCACCTGCTCCCAGTCTCCTTCTTGTCCTTGAGTCTTGCTCTTACTCTGGTGAGTTTAGCAAACATGTGGAACACCCACCCAACACCATGGCCTCTCTGGTTCCTGGTCTTTCCATCTCAGGCAATCTTTCCCTCTCTATCTCAACCATCAACTTCCACAGCCACACCCTGAAGCTGCTTGTCATCCCCCAAACTGCTCCACCTCCAAAACTCACTAATTCTAGCCATAACCCCCTCTCTCTCCAGCTTGCTTCTTCAACTAAGTCTACTGGGAGTAGTCTTCAACCTCAACAAGGACCTCCAGGCCACTGATAACTCCTTTCTCAAAGCCCATCAGTGGGAGCCGATAATTTTGCACGGCAGTGATTTTCTTCACTTGTGTCTTAATCAACTTAAATGGCCAGAACCTGAATTCCCTTGTCCTCTGTCATTTGAACATTTTCCTGACAAAACCCCAAAGCTGGGTAAACCCAGCTTTCCTTTACTTCCGTGTATGACCTGAGCAGTGAGTGCTGCAGGAGAAAGTCACATTACAGAAGAGATTGGCCCCACTCTATAGTTTTGGCTACCAGCTTCATTACAGGCCCTGAGTGCCACTCCAAATTTCTCTGGTCAACTTGCCCTCCCACCCTTACTCATGACTTTCCAATATTTCAAGGCTTCTCCAATATCCCTAAATCTCCAACATGCAATCTCCCCTAACTCCCCCGACCCCTCTCTTATCAGGTAACATTCTCATTGATGACTTCTCAGAGGAAATTGAAGCCATCAAATAATAAGTCCTTCAAGTTCTTCTTCAAGATTGGCAACCCCCCAGTGCATCTGCCCCCAACCTCTTCTTCTCCCCTCCCATTGTCTTAGAGAAACTGAGTGGCTCAAGCCCCAACAAGGAAGAGATCGCTTCCTCTGTCATGCTTTGGATCCTCTCCTCATCATCAGCAATACCTTCTCTCTCTTGAATATTACATTTTCCTTTTCCTCCTCATCATTAAAACATGACCAAGTCTCTTTCATCTTTAAAGACATCTTCCTTGGCCCCATATCCTCCCCTGCTTTTCCCCTATCCTTGTCTCCTCCCTGCTTCACAGACAAAATCCACGCAAGAACTGTCAACACCCTCAGCCTCTGTTTCCTTACTTCCCACTAACTCCTTAATCCAATCTGCCCCCATCGCTTCTGCTGCAGCCCTTGCTAAGATCACCACCTCCATGTCACCAAATCCAATGGATGTTTTCCAATCCTCATCACACTTGGCGTCTCAGCTGCAGTTGACATGGCAGCCCACCCCTTCTTTATAGGAATACCTTCTTCCCATGACTTCTGTGCTTCCATCCCATTCTTCTTCCTCAAGCCTTTTTTTCCCCACTGCTGGGTCCTAGGCTGTCTTTAAAAAAAAATTTTTTTTTAAAACAGAGTTTCACTCTTGTTGCCAGGCTGGAGTGCAGTGGTGCAATCTCAGCTCACTACAATCTCCACCTCCCGGGTTCGAGTGATTCCCCTGGCCTCAGCCTCCCAAGTAGCTAGGATTACAGGCATACACCACCATGCCTGGCTATTTTTTTTTTTGTATTTTAGTAGAGATGGAGTTTCACTATGTTGGCCAGGATGGTCTCAATCTCCTGACCTCATGATCCACCCGCCTCAGCTTCCCAAAGTGCTGGGATTACAGGCGTGAGCCACTGTACCTGGTCAGCTATCTTCTTTTATCACCCTAACCTTTGTCTCAGGAACATAAACCCACAGCCACATTTATTTCTCTAAACCAGAGCTCTCCTCTGAGATCCAGACCCTATGTCCAATGACCCACTTTCCATCTTCCTTTGGCTCTTTCAGAGCACCTCACGCTCATCATATCCAACAACATTGCCTGGTATTTCAGAGTGTCCTATCTTGGCAAATAAAGGCACCCTCCATCTGGAAATGCAAACTAGAAACCGGGGCACCATCTTTGCCATGCTCCTCCCTCTTTTCCTCCTCTTCCAATCCACCACCAATTCTTGTCAATTCAACCTTTCAAACAGCTCTCAAATCCACCCATTTCGCCCGCATCACCGCTACCACCACATCAACCATCATCTTTTGTCTTGGCTACTGGAATAGCCTCCTAACTGGTCTCTTTGAAACACTAAGCAATTTTCTACCCTGATCCAGAGTATTTTTTTTCAAAACACAAATAGATCATGTGATCCTGCTGCTTAAAATCCTTCTCTGGCTTCCCTTGGATCCTTAATGTGTTCTAGAAGGGGTTGCACAATTTGACCCTGCAATCAGCCCACTGTCCTTGTCATCTTGTACACATTCTCCTGCACTCTGTATTCCAGTTTCATGGGCCTTCCTATTTCTAGGGTTCACTCTGCTCCCTCCCCACTCATCACCTTTGCATATGTTTTCTCTATGTCTAGAACACTCCATCCCTGGAACTAGTTAACTTTCATTCATACTTCAGAACTCAGTTCAAGGTCATTTCTCTGGAGAAGTGTTCCTGAGCCCCATTCTAGGTTATGTTCCTTTGTTAATCATTCTTACATTTTTTTCACTCTGATGCTCATCTCAGTTTGTAGTCAATAATACATTAATCAGTATAGTTTTTGATTAATGTCAGTGTCCCCCACAAGAGTATGACCCCCTTGAAAGCAGGGATGGCGTCTATTTCTGCTTGCCATTATATTCCCAGTAGAGCACAGTGTCTGCACACAGTAGACACTCAATAAATATTTTTGAACAAATAAATTATATACTGTGTGTGGCCCAGGTAGTTCCATTGTTCATTCATTCGTTCATTCATTCATTCATTCACTCAACAAGCATTGACTGAGCCCTTTTCATATACTAAGCACCATGCTAGGGGCTTGGCATAAGAGATGAGAGAGGCACAGCTTCTGCCTTTGAGGACATAGTGGCCTACTGGGGGAGTTGGATATGTGTGCAGAGGGTCCAAGGACCCTCTGTTGCTGTAACCAGGCATATATCTAGCACTGGAGAAGCAAACCTAAGGAGGTGATGAACCCTGCTCATGGTGACCAAATAAAGACCTGCAGAGGATGCTATCGGTGAGCTGAGCTGGTCCTGAGGAGTGGAGTGTGCCCAGGAGGGAAGGCCATGCCTGGCAAAGGAAGCAGCACATCCACAGGCAGGCAGCAGCATGTTGTGCTGTGTGTCTGGAGGGTGGAATTCACAAGGCCAAAAGGTGAAGTGGAGTGGCAGTGGATGAGCCCAGCAAGACTGATGAGGGCAGATGAGCATGTGCCAGAGGAGGTTTATAGATGCAGGGGGTGGGGGCAGGGGACGAGTAGGGGGTGACATGATCAGGGCTGGATTGTGGAGAGAGAATTCCTGCATATGATGCAGTGGGGGTGGATAAGAATGGGCACAATAAAGGCCAGTGGGGGCTAGCAGACCAATTCGTATGAGGGATGGGTCAGCACGGCACAAAAGTGGTCATTCCTGGAGGCAGACCAGCATGCCACACCCTCTGTAGTGCAGCAATGCTGACAGGGGCTGCATGTTTGCATCTCCAAAAATGCATATGTGGAAGCCCTACCTCCCAAGGTGATGGTATTCGGATGTGGGGTCTCTGGGAAGTAGTGATGAGGGTGGAACCCTTGTGATGGGATAGGTGCCTTCATAAGAAGAGATGCTAGATAGCTCACTTCCTCCCTCTCTCTCTGCTCTCCACCAAGTGCACACACAGTGAGAAGGCTGACTACAAAGCAGTAAGCAAGCCCTTGTCAGACACTGAATCTGCTGGCACACTGGTTTTGGACTTCCCAGCCCCTAGAACTGTGAGAATAAGTGTGTGTTGTTTAAGCCACCCAGTCTATAGTATTTTTGTTATAGCAACCTGAGCTAAGATGGTTAGGGAGAGGGGCTTTCCTGACACAGAAAGAAAAATCTCTGGGGCCCTCTCCTGCCTTGCCATTGCGGAGTCTTTGTGTGTCTGCTTTCCCCAAGAGAAGAAATGAAAAGTATCCTTAGGATGGAATGTGATCAGATTTCAGCAGACATTGAGATAGTCCTGAGTTCTAGAAGCACTGGCAAGGTGGGGACTGTTTTTATTTTCTGTATTTTCTGATGCTGTGACACCTGGAGCCTTCCTGACCTGGAGAGACTGGTCTTCCCAGGGCTAATTCCTAGAGATAGCAAACACCTACCCCAGAGCACATTCTTCAAATGCCAGCCACCCACTCAGAGCCCCCACCCTCACCCATCTCCTTTATCAGGCTGGGTCACTGTCCCTAGTCCCAATCATCCCTTGACCAGACACCGGACGACAAGAGACAGCCCTTGTGCCCCAGAGCCCACCAGAATTATTCAGATCAGCCAATCCTAAACCTATCTACCCTGCTTACCCTGTCTCATCCACGCCTTCTGGCAAAAAACACAATAAAGGTTCTTGCACACGCTTCCCCCTTATTCCCTCTGCCTCCTGACTGACCCTGGTGTTTCCCCACGTGGCCCTGTGTGGTGTGCTGTGCCTCCTGTTTCTAGACATCTGTGAGTATAAACTTCCTTCATCACCATCATGTCCCTCTGTGTGTCTTACCATATCCAATAAGAAGAAATCCCCGTTATGTTTTAAAACAGGACCCTTGACTCCTTAAGACTCAGATATCCATCAAGCCTGTCTGGAGCCCACAGGAAGCTGAGGACTGTCTAGCATGTCATGATCCCTCTTTCTGTTTGTTTTGCTTTGTTTTGTTTTGTTTGAGATAGGGTCTCGTTCTGTCACCCAGGCTGGAATGCAGTGGCGTGATCTCTGCTTACTGCAACCTCCACCTCACGGGTTCAAGCTAGTCTTCTGCCTCAGCCTCCCAAGTAACTGGGATTACAGGTGCACACCACCATACCTGGCTAACTTTTGTATTTTTGGTAGAGATGGGGTTTCACCATGTTGGCCAGGCTAGCCTCGAACTCCTGACCTCAAGTGATTCGCCTGCCTCGGCCTCTCAAAGTGCTGGGACTACAGGCTGTGATGTGATTTTGAATGTGGGTTATTGTCTCCAGCACTCTCTTGTCCTTGAATAGGAGATTGAGCTGACCTGGCTAGGTTAAGGTTCACAGTCATGATTAGTGGAAAGCCATTTTCTCCAAGGCAATGGTCTCACCCCTGTCTGAATGTGAGAATCACGAGGGGAACTCTTCAAGCTACCAAGGCTGGGCCCCACCGGGTGGAGGTTTTGATTGATTGAAGGAGTCTGGAGTGAGGCTGAGGTGTTGGTGGTGGTTTACAAGTTTCCCAGGTGTTCTAATGTAGAGTTAAGGACAAGAATGACAACCCTAAAGTCTAATTCCCCCAAAGTCCATAGCCAAATCTACCACTGACTTAACCCAGATTTCTCCCCTCCTCATCAGTGAGCTCAGTTCAGTTCAGAAGACTATGTGTCTTCTTCATAAAGAGGACAATCTTCCTCTGACCTTGGCTGGGGACCCTTGTGTCCTAGGTCCTGGAGATGACGGGGCTTGAGCATCCAATTGAGAAACTGAAGTCACAAACACAAGTTGCCCTGCGCTCCCACTATTCGTGATGATGTTGGTTGCCATACAAATTTAGCCCATAGTGGGCTGGTTGTGTTTGAGCCTCCCCCACCAAGTTCTGTATGGGAAATCTAGTTAAGAGCCTTCTTCCTGGGGGAGGTTGAGTGTAACAGCTGCTCTTCGCCAGGGCTGATGGGCCCGCCAGGATGCAAGCCGGGTGCTGCCCCTAGAGCCGAAAGCCTTTCATCCCCAAGGACGGGTTCGAATTTCAGGCTGGTGTCCAGCAGCCAGTCTTCCTCTCCATAGCTGTGGACAGAGACACATCCTGGGCTATGAGGACAGAGGCACCTCCACCCAGGAGCTGGGGTTCGCGGCATGCTCTGACACATTGAGAATGAGGTATTGTGTACTTGCTGTGGATGAGGGATCCTCCTCCTTTGCTTGCCTCTATTCTAGAAGCTGGGAAGCTAAAACACTGGATTTCCCAGCCTCTACTGCATTGAAAGGCAGCCATATTCTGTCCCAGAACATGTAGGAGAAATCCCTAGGGAGGGATCTCTTCCTGAATAAAGGCAAAGTCTCACTTGGAGAAGAAAACTCTTGGTGTCTTTTGTCCCCTCACCCATTTCCTTCTTCTTGCCTGGAATGTGAATGTGATGTTGGTGTATTGCAGCCATCCTGTGACTGAGAGGGGACAAGTGTGTGGCTGAAGACCTATGTGCTAAAGATGATAAAGCAAAAAGATGGAAAGAGCCCAGTCCTTGAGGCTGAAACAGCCCAGGATTCAGCCCCTAGACTTCTTGTTGCATGACACAAACCAATCCCTTAGTCTCCTATGATAGGGATTTTTTTCCCTTGTACCCAAACACATTTTTATTAACACCTAGGTCACTTCTGACAAGTGGGTGCCAGAGGTTGGTCTTCAGAAAGGCGACCTAACATTGTGAAGAGGTTATTCAAGTAAGTAAGTAAATGCTGGGGGCTGTGGATTCCACCCCCAGTTCTACATAGAGGCTGTGGCTTGGGGAGTTATTTACTCTCACTAAGGTATAGTTTACTGATCTCCAAAATGGCAGTAATACCTGTCTCACACAGCAGGGTTATTGTAAAAATAAAATGAGTTAAAAGCATGGAAGTATTTTTAAGACTGTGAAGCAATGTCTGTGGGTCAGGTTTTGTTATTGTGAACAAATGGCATCAGCAATTCTTCCCACTGGTCCCTGGAGCAGCAGTGACCTTGACAGCCGGAAGACTTCCTCCAAATGATCTATCTCCAGCTGCCTGGAGCCAGAGACACTGAGCTTCCCAGCATCTCTGGTGGGGCCAGAAAGAAGTGGCCCGGGAACCCTGGTGTACACGGAGACACAGCATCTCACAGGCAGCCCTCTGGTCCTCTCCCTGTCCCCAGGGTGGACTAAGTTCACCTGGGAATGGGACTATTACAGAATCCTGGAACACTGGAAGGAATAGGGGTCATGTTGCCTTTATAGTAAACCTAGAAAGAACCATCCAGGATCTTCCACAGCCTCCCAGCAATGGGTCCCCCGCTATCCTGGGAATGCAGCTCATTCTGGTACAGCTCAGGTTGTTAGAAAGCGCTATGTCCCCTGGAGCCCCAGAATGCCTTCTTCAAACTCACACTGTCTCCAAGAATGACATTAGAACAGGCCCTGTCCTGCTTGCGCATGGCAGCCCCTCAGATATTTGAAAACCGTTATCATGGCTTTCGATGACCTGCTTTTCAAGTAAAAGGTTCCAGGTTCTTCACTAGTTCAGCTCCCTGGGGCTCCAACCTACATCCTGCCTCGAATGGCTCACAGTTACTGAGGGAGACAGATGTGTAAACATCAGTAGTGTGATGCTAGGAAAAAGGGGCCACTGCAGGGAAAATCCTAAACAGACACTATTATTCTGAGTCTATAAATGGAAAAATGGAGGCTCAGAGGGATCAGGGTATCTGTCCAAGGCAGTGAACTTCAGACATGAATCCTACTCAGCTGCTGTGCAGCCTTGGGCAAACTGCCTAAACTCTCTGAGCCTCAGGTTCATTATGTATAAGATGGAGATAATAATCATAGTGCTTTTCTCTTAGACTGCATGCATATTAAGTGAATTAATACACGGCTCAGAATAATGCCTGGCATATGTGAAGTGATCAACAAATGTAAGATAAGTGAATGGCTTCTCTGGGGTTCAAAATCATATCCCTCGTCTCCAAATTCCACTCTCTTCCCCCTGCTCAGAGGGTAGAGGGACAGATTTGTAGCTGACTTTTACCCAGAACAATATGGTATTTGTTTTTGTGTTGCAAATTCCTGCACACCTAGGTCTCTGGACACTTGTGCAATTTAAAACATCCATGCTACAAACATATACTTGTTGGCAACATGTTCCGGCATCTCCGAATCAAGTGCCTTCTGCCACTGTGCTGCCCAGTCCTCTGGGGAAGACAGTCCCTCTAGAGCATCTGCCTACTCAAGATGGCTGGGGAAGGAACGCTCTCGCCTGGCTCACATGGCTCTGGCTGTGTGCCAAGGGGTGTGGGCCAGCCGGGTGGCGAGTTCAAATCCTCATTGTACTCTGTCCCCTCCTCAAAGCCTGTGTTGTGTTCCCCAGGTCACTGCAACTTTTTTGTCTTAACAAAGCTGAGAAATGTATGTAAATTTCAAAGCTTCATCCGCAGCCAAGCAGGCAGCAAAAATCACTACATGTCAAATGATGAATTGAGATATTATCTATACTGCATGAAAGGGAGAGAGAAGAGGAAACTGATGGAAAAGAAAGAAAAAAAAAGAGCTCCTAAGCAACAAAGGGTGTGGATTGTTTCTTTAGTAAATTAGCAATCAGACAAATATCTCTATCTCCCAGGCTACATTCATATCCACCATCTCAAACAGTTCCTCCTCAGACTTAACCTGTTTCTATGAATGGCACTACCATTTTGTCAAATTCAAAGTATGAATCATCTTTCGACTCTTCCCTCTCAAAGTCACGCCCAATTCTTACAGATTTCTGAGTTTACAGTCTCTGGATTCTATCCTCACCTTTCCCCATCCTTTCTGACACCCTTGAGCGAGGTCTGTGCTAGCTCTTGCCTCTATTTCGATAGCATCCTAACTGGCCTTCTAACCTCTAAACCTCTCTTCCTATTCACTGCATGCTTGCTTACCATCGGAGTAAGCTAGGGGTGTTTTGGTAAACCAACTCTCTGGGGAAAAAAAAGAAAAATCAGGCTCTGACTTGTAGCACTTGTTCATTTCCACAGGTGATATTCACACCATGGTCTGTCCAAGCTACCAATGTGAGGTGAGTGGATGCAGAGTTGGAAAGATGCAGAATTGGCGTTTGCAATCTCATTGCTGCCCGATAATCTTCCTAAAGAACAGCTCGCTACAGACTTAGGCCCTAAATATAAACTTCATAACCTGGCATCTGTGGCCCTGCACCTCTAGCTGTCAGTCAGCCTGCCCAGGGGACTCCATCATAGCCATACACGTGCCCACACAGACGGAGGATGTTTCTGATCTCCAGCGTGATTCTTGCTTCCCCACCTCTGTGCCTTTATTTGTGTAGTCTCTCTGCCCATCAGAAAATCCTTCTCCTTCCTCAAGACTCATCTCATCTATGAATACTTCTTTGAAGTATTGGACCAGAGAAGCCATCCTCATTCTTTGAACCCCAATAGCATTTTGCTTGTACTTTGCTGGGGCACCTTCCATATTCTGCTATGTATTTTGTTCTGTGTGGGCTTTTTTTGGCCTCTCTTATTAGATTATTATATATACATATTTTTTTGAGACACGGTCTTGCTCTGTTGCCCAAGCTGGAGTGCAGTGGTGTGATCTCGGCTCACTGCAACCTCCATCTCCTGGGTTCAAGCAATCTTCCAACCTCAGCCCCCTGAGTAGCTGGGGCTACAGGCACACACCACCACACCTGGCTAATTTTTTCATATTTTTTGTAGAGATGGGGTCTCCCTGTGTTGTCCAGGCTGGTCTCAAACTCCTGGGCTCCAGCGATCCTCTCACCTTGGCCTCCCAAATTACTGGGGTAATACGTGTGAGCCACCTGCCTGGCCTTCAATTATTATTTCTTTGTTGCTCCTGAAGTGCTTAGCATATTTTCTTGCACATAGTAGGTGCTTAAGACATGTTTGTTGAAATGAATTGTACCCATTTTCTCTGTTAGGAAACAGCTTTTTTTTTTTTTTTTTTTTTTAATGTTCTAGAAAGGGAAAGAGATTTTTGGCCACAGAGCTGGATGAGCCCATTGCACTGCTGGCCCTGACATTGTGTTGCTTGCTAAGGAGCCTGCACCTTGGCTTGGGAGACCCGAAGCCTCTGGCCCTTCACTTACTCCCTCATACATGACACTGCCTTCAGGGAGTCAAGACCAGCTCAGCAGACCTAACACTCCCTCCCAAGGGCAGCCATAGAAAGCACTGGTGGGGTTGGCTCCTGGCTAGGGCTGGCAAGTTCAGTGTTTGCCTAAAAGCTAGGCCTGGGCCTCAGCGGACCCAGGAAGCCTCAGCGGTGGAGCCAAAGCCGGGGTGATGCCGCCAGGCCTGGCGCTGAGCTGTGGCTCGGCCTCCTCTGCTCTCGGCCTAAGCCGCCGCAGTCGCCAGGGCCCCTAGTGTGAAGGAATTTGAGTTCTAACTTTAGGTGGCTACGTGGCTGATGGCTGTGTTTGTGAATATCTCATTCCTACTTTGGTTGCCCAGCTGGTGGGAACAGAACGGGTAGTCATGGGACTGTCATCGTGTGCTGTCCAGGTTAACATGTAGCATTTCTATTACTATTAACAGACTTTCTGCTCCTCACTCCATCTGTTCTCTGAAATAATTGCAGTTGTACAGACCATGCCTTCGCTACAGGCAAGCTCTGGGGAAGAGGATAGTGCTTTTATGAGAAAAAAAAAAGTGTTAAAAAATAACAGCAAACATGAGAAGAGAGTGGGGATGGAGCTAGCAGCAGGTTTCCAATTTCTTTCAGATTCCGGCCTGCAAAGGTGGCGTTTTTCACACTTGTTGGGGATGACCAAGCCCAGATAGATGGGGGTGAGAGGCTGGGCTGGCGGCTCAGTCTTTAGGACGTGGTGTTGGTTGTCACGGGATTCGGCCCCAGTTGAGGTGGGTGGACCCTTGGTTGGGCTACCCAGCTGGGAGGGGCGGGGCTCTTAGGAAGAGGCGGGGGCTTTGGGGGTGGCATGGCGGTGCCCTGCTCAAAGGAGCTAGATGGGCTCAAGGCCTGGGGGAAACGCTGGTGGATCAGGAGGGCTGGTGAGGAGGCAGAGGTTGGAACTAAATGACTGGTCCTGTCTTGGCCTCTGATTCTCCGCATGCAAAATGGGAGAGGTTCATCTCAATACCTTGCTTTCTTGAAGGGCTGTTAGGAGAATGATTGCGTTACTACAACATAGTGAGGGTTCTTCTGGCGAAAAGGACTACAAGGGATGATGAAGACTTGGTGTATGAAATACAATAGCTACTGGCGGCACAAAACAAATACTTGCAGGGTTGAAGCCTCTGGTTTCTAAGCCTAGTGTGTGTGGGTTTCTGTCTTCCCATAGGGTGCTAAACAAGGCATAACTGAGAACCACAACCTGACAGACCCTTGTGATTTGTTCTGGTTCCTTCCCTCCCACTGCCAGCTCTTCCACGTGAGGGGCCCATCTCATCCTGTGAGGCTGAAAATGGTGATTTTACCCCCTCGCCCAAACCCCAATTGGAATGGCTGAGGAGGGAGGCAATGTTGAGCTTTTTAGGAGTGAACTTGTTGGGGAAAGAAAGAAACGAATTAAGGGAAGACAGCCATGAGATTTCTAAGTCTTCTTCCAATTTCAAGGAAGTGTTTTCATTTAAAAGAAATCCACAGAATGTGACCGGTCTGCTGTAAATAAGACATTTGTTGGGGAAATTTTTTCTGTGTGTGGGACACTATACTATTCTCCATACCCATCAGGAGATTTTATAAAATTCCAGAAAGGCTCAGAGAATCAGATGAATGATATCTAACCATGATCACAGTGTAAAACATTGTTCAGGTTTCGGGTAGATTTTGCCTGTCTTCTTTACATCATATTACCCTCTAAACTGATCAGCGTGGCCTAGATCTTCCTTGAAACGAGGTTCAGTGGAGACTGGTGGGCCTTTAACAAATAATTTTTTTTTTTAAACACACAGGTGTGGATGAAAAATGTGACCCTGTTGGCTGGGGCGTCCCAAAAGAACATGGTTCTTTTCTTTTCTTGCAATTTTTTTTTCTTCTTTTAATTAATTTTCTTTTAAAAATGGGGTCTTACCATCTTGCCTAGGCTGGTCTGTAACTCCTTGGACCCAAGCAATCCTCCCACCTCGACCTCCCAAAGTGCTGGGATTACAGACATAAGCCACCGCGCCCAGCCCTGGTTCTTTTGTAAGGGAATTGGAAGGGGGAGAATTTTGAGTAATTCCTGCCTATTGACAAATTTTCAGAGGTACCTTGGGAACACCCACATGTTCTCCTTGGGTCAAAGACTTGGTTGGAAGAATGTGGGAAAATGTGAATCAGTTGCTCAAGAGAATGTCTGTGTTAAGGGCGAGTTACATCGCACTGGCTTTTGGTGTGTTTGCTCCCATCACCACCTTGTGACCTCTGCCAGGGACTGGTGGCTGGCTCTTAGTGTCCTCTGCTGAGTACCGTGGCCCAGTGCCTGACACACATGACACAAAATATAAATGTGCATGTTGAGTGCAAGAACAAAATACAGGAAATATATAACTAATGGTACCAATTGCTAAGGAGTTTACCACCAAGTAAGTGCCTTTTCCATAAAAAGCGAACCCTGGATGTATAAATTGATGTAATCAGCAATAAAAGATTCCTGAAGAAATAATAGCTATCATTAGTCAAGCCCTTTTCTACTACATGCCAAACCCCTCATATCCCTTGACGCATTTAATTCTGCAGCCAACACACCAGCTCAGCACTATCATCTCCATTTTAAAGAAGAGAAAACTGAGGCTTAGGGAGAAGATTGAGTAACTTGCCCAAAGGCACATCATGAGTAAGTGGCAAAGGCAAAAATCAAACCCAGCTGTCTGACTGCGAAGCAGCGGCTCTTAGCCACTCTCTTCTGCGGCCCTTTGAGGGGGTGGAAGCAGGATTTCTGTAAAGTACAATCATTCCTCCTTTATCTGTCAGAGTTCTTTAGGGGGTAAATAACTTAGTGGGAAAGGCAATTGTATTTAGTTTTTCAAAAGCTTTTGACAAGGTTACTTTCAAAATTAAGAACCTTTGGTGCCAAATATTTTGTCACTGATAGGGAACAGCTTAGAGACAGCAACTAACAAAACAGCAAACGGGTCCTTTTTCTGTTCACTTCTAGGTTGCATTCTTTTGGGTTCAACTCTAGGCCTATTTATTCTACACCTTCATGGAAGAGGAAGTGTGCAATGAGGCCCCCAGGTAATCGGAGGATCGGGGAGGCCCTCCGCATGTACAAATGCCACCTGGTGCAGATAAATCCAGGCTGACGCCAAGAGGCTACGTGAGAACAGATAAACTTGGTAGCCCTGTGCTAGAACGAACCCTGCATGTAGTTCTGGGAGGACAACTTGGAAAAGGATAAGAATGGCTGTAGACTGTTCCCTAAAGACACTAGCCCAAAGGACCACTGAAACCTGAAAAGACAATAAAAGGTCAGGCTTCACTGAGAAGGAAACATGCAGATACTGGTGCACTGCCTTCGCAGAGAACCATCGCAGGCCTGCCTAGAAGTGCTGTCTTTGGTTTCCAGTGCTGCTGCAGAAAGGGCCACTCAATGGCCAAATATAAGAAATGGGCAAGAGAGAGGGAGAGGCCACGTAAGGACAGAAGAAGGAGACGAGGTATGTTCAAAGTATTTCAAGTTACTAGGAGTACAAATGTTCAAACACAGTCTTGATTATCAAACCCTGGAAGGCAGAACTAGAGCAAACTCTTGACACTTGAAAAGGAAGCAGTTAGTACAGATAAAAGGAACTGCTAACTTACACAGTGGGTAGTCAACTCATCTAATTCATTATCCCCAAGAGGTGAGACAGGTTGAAAATACAAATTGCTCTTTAAAACGTTTGGAGAAACTGGCGGGTGGTCGATTCACAATGGATTCTTGGGTAGATCGTGACTTTTAGGAGGGGATCCATAAGGACTGAGAGCAGAGAGGAGAACTGTGGTCATTAAAAGTCTGGGTACCGTGGCCAGAGGCAGCATTCCCAGCCGCATGGAAAATGGTTCATTTGGACCCAGGGTGCCAATTCTGATGATCTTGTGGGACTGAAGGAGGTAGGAAATATTATGTGCATATTCTGAATAGAGTGAATATGGCTTGCAAAAAGTAATTCCTGCTCCCTACAAAAACCTGAGTCGTGTCATCAGGGAGAACCTGAAAAACCTGAGGTTAAAATCCATGGTGCTTTGGAACACTCTTGCGATGAAATGGAAGGAGCATGACTGTCATGAGACCAGGATCCCAACAGGCCTACACTGCTGTAGGAAGGGTGTCCAGGGCCATTCCTACTGCCATGAGACACAGGGCTGGCTTCACATGTGTGCAGCCTCTGCAGCTGCACAGGCCCTACACTTAGAAGGGCAGCTACTTGGTTTAATGCTCTGCTGTTGCCATCTTGAAATTCTTGATACTTTTTGAACTATAGGCCCTGCATTTTTATTTTTATTTTTTGAGATAGAGTCTCACTCTGTTGCCCAGGCTGGAGTGCAGTGACGCTATCTCTGCTCACTGCAATCTCCGCCTCCCAGGTTCAAGCGATTCTCATGCCTCAGCCTCCTGAGTAGCTGGGATTACAGGCACGCACCACTACTAATTTTTGTATTTTTAGTGGAGATAGGGTTTCACCATGTTGGCCAGGCTGGTCTTGAACTCCTGACTTCAGGTTATCCTTCTGCCTTGGCCTCCCAAAGTGCTGGGATTACAGGCATGTGCCATCATGCCCAGCTACTTTTTTGTATTTTTAGTAGAGACAGGGTTTCTCTGTGTTGGACAGGCTGATCTCGAACTCCTGACTTCAGGTGATGCACCTGCCTCAGTCTCCCAAAGTGCTGGGATTACAGGTGTAAGCCACTGCACCTGGCCAGGCCCTGCAATTCTGTTTTGTTCTGGGCCCCACAAATTATGTTGCTGGTCTGGTTAGGAACTACTCAGTTGATCTCATAGTGGAGGGGCCAGAGAAGGACCAAGGAAGAAGGCCAATCGAGGCAGCTGGATCCAAGGATACCAGGAAGTAGGACATGTATAGAATGAACAGTTTCCTAGGAAACGGGTTGCTCCGTCTAAGTGTCATACACAGGCTTTGCTGAAAACATTTCCTAATGTCAGGGAATCAACCAAGAGAAACCAGGCCCGGGAGAACCTGGGGTGTACGTGATGGTGCTCGACCACCTGCTGCATGGCCAATCCATGAATGGAATCATCTAGGAAATTCCTACATCATCTAGAAAAGAGAGAAAAAAAAATTAGCCTTATTGGGCCTGGTCTTGAATGGATGTTTGGAAGTTGAATGGCAGCCTTGCCCCAGACACATGTGTTTTTCAGAAATATTCTTAAGCCTATGACAAGGGTCACTCCTGAGTTATCTGGCAAGCTTGAAGAGCCTGGATTCTGGATCAAGGGTGAAGACGATGAAAGAGGGAAAACAAAGACACTCACAGGAGTGAGGCGATGCCCCTCTGCTCCTCTCACCTCTCCTCTGACGGCTCTGAAGCGGTATTTCTAACAAGCACTTCGCTCTTGGGGACTTGGATTTTCCATCTTCAGAGGAAGTCAACCCAAATCCTCCTTAGAAAGCACAAAAGTGCCGATTTGGTTGGAAAAGGGGGAAAAAAACACCACTACTGAAATAATTAACTGGAGTGCTCATATTGTCACAAAATAATTACAGAAGAAACACTAAGATGGGGCCCTGGAAATTCTCCAAAGACGCTCATGCCTCTATAAACCGGCATTTTCCAGCTGACAGAGAAAGAAGTTGCTATAAATTAGGATGAGACCGTACTAAAGGAAATCCTGGATTGCAAGGCTGTACCTGGTCAGGAAATTTCTTTCTTTCTTCTTCTTCTTCTTCTTTTTTTTTTTTTTTTTTGAGATGGAGTGTCACTCTTGTTCCCTAGGCTGGAGTACAAAGGCGGGATCTCGGCTCACCACAACCTCTGCCTCCTGGGTTCAAGCGATCCTTCTGCCTCAGCCTCCTGAGTAGCTGGGATTACAGGCGCACACCATCACACCTGGCTAATTTTGTATTTTCAGTAGAGACGGGGTTTCTGCATGTTGGTCAGGCTGGTCTTGAACTCCCGACCTCAGGTGATCCACCCACCTCAGCCTCCCAAAGTGCTGGGATTACAATAGGCATAAGCCACTGTGCCCAGCCAAAAATTTCAAGGATCTCAATAAGGGGTCCCCTGCGATTTTCTTCCCTTTCACTTACTGTATTCTCTTTTCTCTCTCTCTTTTGTTTTGTTTTGTTTCTGTGCAGAAAATTGGTTCTGTTGGGGATATATTCCTCCAGGAGTTCAGGGAGAGACCACTCCTTCCTGGCCAAGGGCTTCAGAGGTGTGCCTTGGCCCACTGGTGGGGTTGCTGCTTTGCCCCCAGCCAGAAGCCAACGTATCTGGGATCTGACTCTGACTCCTCTCCCTGCTCAAAGCTATTGGTCCTTAGTTGATTGGACCACGGTGGGCACTTGACCTGGGGCAGCCAACCCACAGCCAGCCAGTGTATGCCCTGGCACAAGGAAAGCCGGGCTACTCTCAGCCCTATGAACCAGGGCCCATTAGCAGGGGGTGGGAGAAATCAGGGTCATGGCAAACTAAAGCCCCATGCAGGCAGGGCCCCCAGGAGCCAAATTACCCAGGATGCAAGAGGGAGAGCAGCGATATAGAGGAGAATCAGTTTCCCAGACCGCCTGAGGCCTGCCAGCTCTCCATTCTCTGTCTGGTCCTCACGCATCCCCTATATCAGCTTTCTAGTCCTTGAAGGATGAAGGAAGACCTTTCAAGAGTCAGCGCTGAGCAGCCCTGAAATGGGCTGCATGGGAATGAGGGTGGGGTTAGGGAGGAAAGTAAATCCATCATCAGACCAGACGCAGTGGCTCACGCCTGTAACTCCAACACTTTGGGAGGCCAAGGCAGGAGGATCACTTGAGCCCAGGAGTTTGAGACCAGCCCTGACAACACAGGGGGACGCATCTCTAAACAACAACAACAACAACAACAACAAAACAAACAAACAAACAAAAATTGCTGGGTGTGGTGGTATGTGTCTACAGTCCTAGCTACTCGGGAGGCTGAGGCGGAAGCATCGCTTGAGCCTGGGAGGTTGAGGCTGCAGTGAGCCATGGGTGCACCAGGGCACTCTAGCCTGGGCAGCAGAGAGAGAGACCTGTCTCAAAAATAAGTGAATAAATCCAGCAGCACATGGTAGAGATGTTGTAGGGAAGCTTCAGGGCCTCCTCTGATCTTGACATTCCATGAGTGTGTATTTTGGGAGGCTGGTCAGCTCTACATCCATCTCTGTGGCCTGCTGGGGGAAAACACCTTGCCATTCTTCAGGTTGAGAAATCCATTTTCAATACCACAGGTATTCCGCCCTCATGCCCCATAAGGTGCCTCTCTCCTCCTTAAGCCACTATCAGGCATTATTGGTTTAGATATCTTGTCCTCTGATCAGACTACAGGCTCATCTGGGCAAGCTGCTCAGCTCCCCTCAGGACCTGGCACAGGCCTGACCTGGCACAGAATGAATGCACAAAATAACTGGCATGGTCAGCCAGGTCCTGGATGGACAGGCTTCTGCTCCTGTATTCCCACTTGCTGGGGTTGGGCCCGCCTAGGGTATAGCTTGGATGACAGAGACTGGGACGGCTTCTAAGTTGGGGTGCATCTAAAAGAGCTAGAGATGCCAGGAGAAATGTCCTTCTCCTATGTGAACCTCCACCTTTGGGCTGGTGCTGGTGGGTTCTTCCTCCTGTCAGTGTCCTCAGAATGCCACCCCGCATGCACCATGTGCACAGATCAGGGCATTTGGCTCCCTCCCACGGTCAGTGACCTCTCCCAGGCATAAGGGGAGGCTGCACACGGGGAGGCAGATTGGGAGAAGCAACAGCCTGGGGAGTCCTGGGCCCCAGAGTTCTGGTCCCGCATGACCAGGGCTGGCCCCTTCCCCTCCCTGTGCCACCTTCTTCCGAGTAGAAAAAGGGAAATGCTCCTACTTAGAAGTAGGAGCTCCTGCTTGTAAAGGCACTAAACCCTGGATTGGGAGAGAATCTGGTGGCCTTGGTCAAGCTATCATGGGATCCTCATGACTCCATTCTGAGAAATCGCATCAGGGTCCCCCGCCCCACCCTAAACCCATATTTTCACTTGGCTGCTGCGCCTGTGGTGACTGAAGTGTCACCACTGCGATGCCCACAGTTCTCCTCTCGGAGAGGAGAAGGCCAGGGTGACGGGGAGTCTAGGTTTGCACCCCAAGCCAAGTAAGAGGTTGTGTCACTGATCCCCAAAGCATCTCAACTCCATTCCCTCATGAAGGTGGACCCACTGGGCCTGGGGTCTCCAGTTCCCTGCCCACATCTACCACAGCCTCACAGTGGCCAACACTGGTGAGTTGCAGAAAGGGGACTCAATACAAATGTCACCAAAAACTTGTAGTGTTTGCGTTTGGGCCAAATAGAGATTGCCTATGTTGGGACAATGGAGGGTTGTAAAGGTAACATAACCAAGGGGGTCCTGGCAGGGCACGATGGCTCATATCTTTGATCCTAGCACTTTGATAGGCCAAGGTGGGAGGATCGCTTGAGCCCAGGAGTTCAAGACCAGCCTGGGCAACCCAAGGAGACCACGCCTCTACAAAAAAATTTTAAAAAATAAAAAAAGGGGATCCTGGTAAATTGGTCCTCAAGAGAAAGATGACACCACTTCCATCACTGTGAATGATGTGCATGTCCAATCCATGCCCCCACAACAAGTCATTTTTCTTTATGTTATTCCTTGACTCCGCGGAAGGTGGGTTGGCTGGGCCCAACCCTCCGAAGCAGAGAAAGGAAATAGGGGAATGTCAGTAAGTCCTGTTCAAAGGTCAGGGGTCCTGGGGCAGTCGGGTCAGAGCTGGAATTCAGATCTGTCATCCTCTCCCGTCCTACCCTGGCACACAGCTCTTTAAGGTGTTGCTTCTGCTTTGGAGATTTCTACATTTAAAGCATGTCCTTGGAAAAGAGTCTTCTAGTCTACCTCCATGTTTTCCTCTGCTCTCTTGAAGTCTCCATTTTCTTGAAGATTTTATGAAGCCTGTCTAGTTGGACATTCAGAACACCATCATGGGGTAGGAGGATGACCCTCAAGGGACAGGAGACCCTGGTTGCCGTTCTGGTTTTGTCCCTAACTAGCTGGGTGACTTCGGGTCTTCTCCTTGGTAAGATGACAGGCTAGGTCCCCCTCTGCTTCTCATAGGCTTTACTTTGAAGGCTAACGTGGCCTGGGTTTCATAAGGCAAGAGAGAGGCACCAGCCAGCCCCAGGCAGCAGGTCCATGGGGTGGGAGGGTAACCCCTAGCCCCTGTCCCCTTCCCTACAAAGATGGTTATTACCCCTAGGAACAGCATCAGGGAAAACTGGGTGACTGGAGGAAGCTGAGGATGGTCTGAGTTCTACATGCCCCCTTGAGCAACACTGCTCAACCCCAGCCCCCAAAATGCTCCAGGAAAGATGCCTGGACCTCAGGTGGCTTCAAGAGAATGCTTGGAACCTGAGCCTGCCACTCTCAGTGGGGGTAGTCGCTGAACTCTGTGAGCCAAGCACCTCGGAAGAGCTGAAATGACTTTAAATGCCTAAACATTTTAAAACAAACCTTACAACACAAGGCTTTTATTTTTTTTTTCTTTTGCCCCAGTGCTAAAGCGCTCTCTCTCTCTCTCTGTCGCTTTCTCTTTTGGGGGGAATTCAAAAGCCATTTTATGCCTCATTACCTGCACACTGTGAGTGATGTCTGTCGGTCCATGTGCTGTAAATACCTTAAATCATGCTTCATTAAGAATATCTATGGTGCTATTAAAGAGCTATAATAGACAACGAGTTAACAGATGATTAAAGATGAATTCCATTTGTGTCAGTCACCAGCCAGAGAGAGACGAGAGGCTGTAAGTTCTCAACTCATTATCCAAGGGAGTGCAGCTCTTCCTGGATTTGTGAGGAGTAGGGAGGCAGGGGAGGGCTGTCTGCCTGCCGGGAGTGGAGTATGGGGCGGGCAGGGTGGTGGCGATGTGGGCTGTGCCAGGGGAGGATGAGTGTGTGGGACCAGCTGAGGGGGATAGGAGAGAGGAAATCCTGTCTAGGCTCAGAGAAGGGGAAGTTGTGTGTGTGTGTGTGTGTGTGTGTGTGTTCACTCCTGTGGAGGTGTGTCAGGAGCTGTGCTGTCTGACAGTGCCGTCAGCCCTGCCTGGCTGTTTCCATGCACATGGTCAAATTCCACGTGGAGCCATAAGAAACAGATCAATTTTTGGTAGCCAGAGAAAAATAGGCAGGAGGGAGGAGAGAGAGTTGCAAAGGTGGAGACAGGACTCTTAGTAGTAGCTGTGGCAAGGAGGAAGGAAGGAGAAATTTCCTTTCTTCTGCTGCATTTTCAGGGAAGAGATGATGATGAGTGTCATCAAGAAGAAAGGCAGCTGGGGAAAAAGGCGGACTGCTGAGGGAGCAGAATTGTTTCCCTTTGAAGAACCATCCGATAAAGACAAACATACACTGTCTAGTCTCTAAAGTCTTCTCAGAAACACTAGCCACCATCTTTCAGAGAACCAGATATCCTTACACCATATTCTCCTAATAGAGTCCAGTGGCAGGAATCTGGAAAGCAGCAAGTACCAGCTCCAGGCAGCATGTCCATGGAGCAAGAGGGCAACCCCCAGCCTCTGTCCCCTTGAGATCTTAAAGTGCTTGGGACTGTCAGTTCTGTGCTTGGGATCCTAAAGACGGCAGCAAGAATGGCTGGGTAAGGTCCCAATTGGAAATGAAGATGAACATAAAGCAGTTCTAATAGATGGCTTCAGCATTCTCCATGGCTATTAAACTTTTACAAAAAAAAACAAAAAAACAAAAAAACTTTTTCTTATTCATCCTTTAGAAGGTATTGTAATTATTCTCCCATTTTACAAATGGAGAAGCTTTAGAAGGTATTGTAATATTTTTTCTTATTCATCCTTTAGAAGGTATTGTAATTATTCTCCCATTTTACAAATGGAGAAGCTGAGGCACTGAGTAAAACTAGATTATGGCTATCAATGAGTTAATAGATATTAGGTGCCTTCTACTGGGAGATGCGTTTCTGGCATCTAAGACCTGGTTCTTGCCTTCAAGGTGCTTTACAGCGTAGACAGGAAGTGGGACATCCCACTGCACAGGCAGGGAAAGGAAAGCTACCAGCCTGAGGTCAGTTAGAGGGCAGAAAGAGGGGGTGGAAGACACGGCAACTTGGTATTAGCAGCCTTGGTTGAATCTGTCTGTTACTTTGCTAATGATAACACACCAGCTCTTCTTGGCATCTTCTGACCCAGACGGTGTTTCCGTGCCCACTGCCAAGTTATCCTGGCTCTGCTGGCAACGCTGATGTGTGGCATTATGTGATTCACGTCCCCAGTGCTGCTGTCACATTCTCTGACATCCTGGGTGTCACCTGCCATGCTGTCTTGAATATGCTACTTGGCCTGGGGTGTTACTACAACTCTTCACTCTTCACATCTACTTTTTATGCAAAAAAAGGTTAAAGATGTCAAAATCTGATGCTTCTGATTCCTTTCACATAGAGTCAACCCAAGACGTTCACATGTCCATGGCTTTAATCTGTCATTTGTTGCTGTAGAATGCAACTGGTTTGTGAGTGGGGATGGGAGAGAGGACCTGAGTGTACTCCATGAAGGAGGCAGCACATGTGGGCATTTGGTAAATTCTGGGTGGAAAGAAATAGTGATCGAATTAGGGTGGGGGTAGTGAGCACAGAAGAGCTTGTCTATGACTTGTGTTTTGCAGTTCACCAAATATGTCCACACGTAAGGACTCCTGGATCCCCCAGGAGCCCTGTGATAGAGAAAGATGCCATCCTACCCTTTAAGAAAAAAAAAATCTGTGGCTTAGAAGAAATAAATAATGGGCTTGAGGACTTGCCCAGTGAGTGATTGAGCTGGGATGATTATTGTTCTTCTTCTTACTGCAAGTCTCCCCTGGTTTAGGGTCTGAGTTTATGGGACCCTCCTGAAAACATTGGAGAAGGTGAACAGGCAAGAGTGAATGGGATGAATCCTTGCTGGCCAGCATCTTGAATCAGGACAACCTGACAAAAGGGACTGCCTGATGGTGGGAAGGGACTGAAGAGGGACTGGAAAAGGAACAAAGCCAGGGGCTTCTTGGAGCAAGCTGATCTTCTGGGAGAACTGGGAAGTCAGAGAGCAAAGTCGTGTCTAAACAGCCAGGTGAGGCGTGAGCTGTGATAGGGCCGGGCAGCGCCACTAAGAGGAGTTGTTCTTGGTCTGAAAACATCTCCATGGCAAGTGTGTGTGTGTGTGTGTGTGTGTGTGTGTGTGTGTGTGTGTGTGTGTGTGAGATGCTAGAAAGAGCAGAGGCTGTGAGCCTAGCTCTGGCTGTGTAACCTGCCATTTGTGATGTCTAGTCTTAGTTCTTCATTTATACGATGGAGATACTCATCCTTCCTCCCAACATGGTTTGAAGATAAAATGAAATCCGGATGTATGGAGCTATGTCTAGGCTCATAAGCAGGAAGACTGCTGCATATAGTCAGTGTTACTAACAGCCACAGCCTCCCAGGACCTCTGGGAGGGGTAGGAGGAAGGGCCTCTCATTGCAATGTGATCCAAGTTTAGAAAGGAGTTGGAATAGACTTGGGTTCAGACACGGCTTCATGCCATGTCCCACTTCCAGGAAAAGAAACGGGCTTGTTGGAAAAAGAAAACAGACTCAGAAAGCATCTTGGGCATCCAACAGTTCTTAGGAAACAGCATTTGGGCAAACATCATTGAATCAGCAACACTTGGATCCAGTTTCCATTGACAGCCTCACAAACTGAAGATCGAGAGGCGGGGGACCTGGAAAGGCAGCCTCTTCGGGACAACGTCCAAATGGATCTTGCCCCGGGTGACAGTCTCCACTCCCTTCCTCCCCTCCATATTTGGCTTGCACGGTGCCTCTAGTAAGTTCTAACATGCCGGACTCCACTGAGAGTCCTGGGCTTCTGGAAGAAGGAGGCGAAAGACCCGGAGACCAAAGCCGGAACATCTGGCTTTAGTTCCAGGCACACCAGTTATTGGGGCACTGAGGGGCCTTTGTGACTTTGCATTCCAGTTCCTTCTGAGTCGATTCTTGAGAATGAATATACTCCCATCAAGGAAGTGCTTTGGGGCCCTCAGTGAAGCCTACCTTAAGGTAGACACTTGGGATTTTGGAACTAGATGATGAGACCCAGAGATCATCTGGTATAACTTTATTACAGGACACAGGAGGAAACTGAGCTCAGGAAAGCTAAGCAACTTGCCCAACCACAGCAAAAGCAGGGTCTTCTAACTCACATTGCGATGCCCTCCCAGGGCGCCACCCACTGCACATTAGAGTTTCTCAGGTCCTCCCACCTGAAGCTGACAACGAGCAGAAAAATCTTCTCTCTTGCTTATCGGAATCCCATTACCCATAGTTGCTGGGAAAAGGGGGCATCAAACAGTTCCCCAGAAAGCACAAGTGAGGACTTGGGGGGAAGAGGGAGCGTGCATCAGCCCTGATAATTGAATCTCGGTGCAAAGAGACAGCCAGATGCACTGCAATTGAGTTAAGTGGAAAATGGCATTTTCGTATTGTTAGGAGCCTTCCCAGTCCAAGGCCCTGATCATTTACTCCGAGCACCTGGTGATCTTGCACATCTGACCCCAGCGCCCTGCCGAGCCACTGGCCAGGTGGGATCAGCTGCGTGGGGCAGGGAAAGAAATTAATTTTCAATCCCTGGGGACTGCAGTTGGTAGCTCAACAGCCAAGGATTATACAGACCCGGAGAGAATAGGGCACCATCCCTCTGGGGGAGTTATTGAACTCCCAAGCGCCGGTGGGGAGGTGGCAGAGGAAAAAGGGAGAGGGGTTGGAACAGTCTTTACTGGGAATTCCATCACTGAGATTTAATGGACATTCTGTTGCTGGAGATTTGGTCTCTTGCCGATTTCTCTTCCGAATATTTAATTTCAAACTCCTGCCCTCCACCTCCAAAGTATCAACCCCTAGAGTATAGGAGAAGTGAGTTTCTTGTTCTTCTTTGTTTCCCTACCTGTTGTAGTGAGGAAAGAAGTTGCTTTGGCAGAACGACCATGCTCTGATTACACGAACACATTTGCAGATTCCGGCACCCTCCCATCTTCAACGACCATCTCAGGAGCACAAACCTCCCGATTTCTTTCCCGAACCCATGTAAAAAGGAGCAAGCCTGGGTCTCCTTTCCCTCCGAGCCCACCTTTTCTAGTCGTTGGTAAATGAACAGCAGCGAGAAACACACCACAAGAGCGTCCAACCAGAAAGAGCCTAGAAAAAATCTGTTTCCCAACACAAACTTGGTTCCAACGGAGTCTTTTGTGAGTGTGAAGAAAATATGAATTATAGTTCCTGGCCGTGCAAAGTCCTCACTAAAAAGAAAAAAAAAATAAGAAAGAAAGAAAATGCTACATCTGTTTCCATTTCAGTTGCTCACATGTTTAAATACATCGATGAGGCATCCGTCTAAATTTACCAGGTCCTGAGCAATTAACAATTAAAAAAAAAAGACTAAAAGATGATGGCAACGTTTGAAAAATGCAAAATGCTAAGATGCGTGTGTTCATGTGTTCATTTCTATCACACTGCATTCCTTTGCAATCCTGGCACTCCAGGAAAACTGGAGCAAGGCCTCTAAAAAGGAACAGGGCATCATTAGCACAGCCAGATCCCTATCTTAGCCTGCAGCAATTACCATCCTTCCAAGCGAGCTGCGAAGCGCTTTCATTACTGGGGGACTGAGGGGTCACTCACCTGCAGCCCCCATCTTGGGCTAAAACAAGCATTTTCCGAGCTAAGCATTCCAGTTTCATTTCAATCTGTAATTGCTTTGATTTCGGTATGCGTGGCACATGGAGGCTTCATGACTAAGAATTTTATTAGTCAATAAGTTTGCTACTTTGATGAATCATTAGCCCTCGTTTTACTCCTTTCCCATACTGGCCTGAACCAGTGTGACAGATTTCTTTTGTCCTCCTGTGGGGACCAGCGAAAACACCCTGCAAGACCACCTGTTCCAGGGATAATTGGTTTCTCCAGGTCACAGAGGTGGGACAAAATCAGTGGATGTAAACCTGGGGCATTATTTCTGCTTTCATACTAAAGGAAGTCAATGCTGGGCACTGGAGTTTATTGCAGAGTTCTTACATTTATTTAAAGTTTTAATATTTTCAAGCTCCTTAATATCTAATTAGCTCAAAGCCCTGTGAAGTAGGTAGGAAGGTGCCCTTCTTTTCAGAGAGAGGGTCAAAAAGCTGCTGATCAGAGTTAGGTAGGAACAGAGGGAGCCAGGGCTTCCTACCTCCGTCCTGACGTTCTTTCAATCCTGCAACTTGCCTCACAGCAAATTCCCTTCACGGGAGGAAATCCAGAAGGTGAGCCATTAGGGATACAGAGCTCAAATCCTGGACTCTACTATTGCCTCCTAGAAGCCCAGCGTTCCTTCTTTGGGCCTAATAAATGACGGCCTGAGTCCATGGATGGTTCTGACCAGGAACTTGTCAGGACAAAGGCAAAGAAATGCTTCCTCCAGGCCTTAGGAGGATTTGGGATCCGCAGATGAACAGATCACAGAAGATGCATCTTGGTTGGGACAACAATTATGCCAACTGCTTATTGTTTTTGATAAACTGGCCACAGATCCTAATTAGCAAGAACGACAAACCTCACCAACGCCAGAATCCAGAGACCATGAGACCAAAAAAAGAAATTCACATAAGAGAAAAAAATGATCCATCCAATATAATCAGTGCCGGCAACGCTGCACACAGATAGGTGCTCTCACAGCCTCACTGCTTAAGAATCTCAGTGCATGCCTCCAGGTGCTAGAGGACTGGACACGGCTCTACCCTTCAGGAACTGACCGAGTTACAAAGTCGCTTTGAGATTGGCAGCAGCCTCTAGGTAAGTGAGGAGCCTTGCTGGTGTTTATTTTAACTCCAATTTCCATAGGAGATGAAACCTGACTGGCGACTTCCTTTGTATTTCCCTACGTCTCCCAGGACAAATCTTTTTGCAGAGGGCCCGACCAAAATACGTATATTCACTACGTATCTGCTTCTGGGACACTATCAGGTTTGGCACCCACTCCTCCTACACAACACGCATACACAATAGTATTATAGGGGGAACGATAAAAATAAGTAGTCTTGCCGTAGGGACCAGTCTCAGGAACGTGCCTGGTGGAAATGAATGTAATCGTGCCTTGATAACAGCTAGGAATACAAACCACCTCCACGACTGCCAGTAAAGGACAGAGAGATAAGCAGGGGCTGGGGCAATGAGGGAGCAAAGGAGTTAATGTCTTTTCTCCCCGTCTTCACTTAGGAAATTTGAATTCTTGATCAAGCGATTTGTCAGGATTGTTGTGTATTTACTGTAATTACAGAACATCAAATGTGCATTGACGTAATTACCATAAATATGTGTAAAGACATTATAACGTGTAATTATGTCATATAATTCTTTAATAAAGCATGCAGAAGAAAAATTACTCTGCACATGCTCAATGCATGTCTTCTCCTGACTCTTTCTACTGAAGGTTTTATTTGCTCCCTCCCCCTCCCTCTTTTCAAATTACAGAGACAGTTTCTCCCATTTAGGATTAACTAGCAGAAGGGTGAGATTAGAACATGCGTGTGTGTGTGTGCGCGCGTGCATGCAAGCTTGTCCAAATGAGCATGTATGTGTGTGTTCACACCATGTCTGTTCACATTATGTTCACACCATGGTCCAGGTGTGAACAGCACACCAGTCTTGCGGTCAGTGTTCCCATGGCTGATACAGAAGCATTTTGTGACCCAGGATCAACTCATCGTCCCTCTCTGCAATTCTCCCACCTGTAATTGCCTGGGTGACCTGTGCCCTGCATGGGGTCACACCGTGTAGTGACACTGAGAGCTCCTGGGAGAGGGATGCTTGGGAAGATGTTGACATTATTCTGAACCCAGGGAACTTCTGTAAAGATCTGAACAAAAAGTAAAATCCCCCAGATGAGATCGCGAGGGGTGTTCAAGTGGAGTCCAGATTGTTACCAAGACTAGAAGAGATTTAAAGTCCTTCCCCAGCCCTCAGAGAGTCTATTAGATGTGGGGTCTGTGTCATGATCTGCATTTTCACATTCCTTCCTCGGCCTTTTGGAGGCTGTGCACCCCTGAGGTTAAGGCTTCTGCAGAGAAAATTGCTGGAAGTATTATGTTCCTAGAACTCAGCGTTAAATCAAATGAGAAAGAATGCCCTTATGAGTGCGGAAGACCTTCCCAATGATGATACCAAAATCAAAATTATAAAGGAAAAAGACTGATTAGACTATGCAAAAAGGTACAATTCCTCTACATACAAATACCATAAATATAGTAAAAAGCAGCCAGGCATGATAGCTCATGCCTGTAATCCCGGCACTTTAGGAGGCCAAAGGGGAAGAATTGTGTGGGCCTAGCAATTTGAAACCAGCCTAGACAACAAAGTGAGACCCCATTTTTACAAAAAAATTTTAAAATTAGCCAGGTATGGTGGCACACGCCTGTATTGCCAATTACTTAGGAGGCTGAGGCAGGAGGAGGATGGCTTGAGCCTAGGAGGTTGAGGCTGCAGTGAACCATGTTTGCATCACTGCACTCCAGCCTGGGTGAGGGTGAGACCCTGTCTCAAAAAAAAAAAAAAAAAAAAAAAAAGGAACCTAATATAATAAAAAGCAAACAAAAGACCAAGAAAACATTGGCAGATAAATGATGAAGGGGATAACATACCTAATGTACTAAAAAGCTCTGACCAATCAGTAAGAAAAAAGTCTAAATAGAAAAAATGGGCAACAATGGATAGAAAAATCACAAAATAAATACACACTGCGAAAAAGCACATGAAAAAATAACCAGCCTAATTTATAATCAATTAGAGTACTATTTTTTTCTTGTCAAATTGGTAATTATTTTAACAAATTAAAAAAATACAGTGTTGATGAAATGTTGACAGTATGATAAAAGAAATTGGGTTTTCTTGGGACAAGTTTGGCAATGAATATCAAAAACCTTGAAAAGGGCTGAGAGAGGTGGCTCACACCTATAATCCCAGCACTTTGGGAGGCCGAGGTGGGCGGATTACTTGAGGCCAGGAGTTCGAGATCAGCCAGGCCAACATGGTGAAACCCTGTCTCTACTAAAAACACAAAAATTAGCCAGGCATAGTGGTGCATGCCTATAATCTCAGCTGCTGGGGAGGCTGAGGCATGAGAATTGCTTAAGACCAGAAGAAGAGGTTTCTGTGAACCGAGATTGCCTCATTACACTCCAGCCTGGGCAATAGAGGGAAACTGTCTCTCAAATAAATAAATAAATACAAACATAAGAAACCTTGAAAAGGTGCATACCCTTTGATCTATTAGTTCCTCTTCTAGGATCTTACCCTCAGAAATTAAAAATAAAGTCAAAGATTTAGTCTAAGTTTCCCTAACACCAAATTATTTATAATAGTGAAAGAAAAACGTCCCCAGAAACAACCTAATGTCCAACAAAAGGGAACTGGTTAAATGAAGTAAGAGTCCGAACTCCACAGAACATAATTCAGCCATTAAAAATCATAGGTGAGTGTCTGATGACACGAACTGATGCATTATTACATTAAAAAAACAGAAAATTATAAGCTAGTATGTGAAGTAAGATACAATTGATAGGTATAAAAACATAGAGGAATTTATACCACGATATTAATACTGGCTTATCTTTTAGTGTGGGAGTAGAGACATTTAATTTTTTCACTTTCTTTAAAAAAAACATCTGGGTAGTCCAAATTTTTATAGTGAACATTTGGGCTACCTTAACAAATGGAATCTACACACACACGCACACACAAACACACAGTTACTCACTCACACATTTTGGTTTAATACCCTGAGGCAGTTTACAGACAAAGCATCTATACCATATGGGGCTCCATCGCCTACCAAAGGCTATACACTTCTCTCAGCCTCTTGCTCCCCATCACCCATTCCAGAAACATTTGTGGCCAGAGCCAAGTTCTTGAAGGACCGGCAGGAGTGGAAGAATCAGTGCACAGTATATGCTAACTTTTAAGCGGCAAGTGAGTTTCACAGCAAGCAAACAGCAGAACTGGAATTGGAAGCTGAGATGACCGCAGGCCAGGAGCTGGCCTGGGTTGGTAGAGTTCTTGAACCCAGAACTGATGTGATGAGTCTTTCATCTGAAGTCACAGGAAAACCTGAAGTTGGGGGAGCAAGGAGAGTTGATTCTGGTGGGATGCAGAGTCCAAGACCAAAGAGGGAGGTGGAAGTGGGTTACTAAACAGAAAAGCCAGGAACCGGTATCAAATACCGAAGCATTCCTCATAAGCTTTTCTCTCTATCTATCTCACTTTGTACATGACATGGTTAAGGCAGCATACCGAGGCAGGGAGCAGTGAGCCATGGAGATGAACAGGGGGCAAGGGATGGAGAGCAAGAGGAGAGCTGTCCATGAGAACTACCTGCAATAGTAGGAATTGTCCGTCTCCTGACTTACATGCCCCTGGGGTGCATGGTGTGTTGGGCGATGCTTCATGGACCATCCACAGGGCAAACTCTTTGTTGCTATCCCAACCATCTCCTCCACCATTTTTCAGAGCATGGAGACCATAGGGTAGAATTCTTCTAGGTGACAAGGGCTGAGGCATTTTGTTCTTGCTGCTGTTGTAACTAAGACGGGGTCCTCTTCATGTCCCAGTGAGAAGGGCTAGCTTCAGTAGCACCCACAGACCCAGCTAGTTAAAGAGGGATAGTGTGGGTGTTGAAATGGTAAAAGGAATCATCCATCTTCCTGCATTTCTTCTTAAGTTCCTTTCTCAGATGTTGGGCAGCAAAATAGTGAGGGCATCTGAGGAGTGTAGCTGTTTTTAGCAATGTGGCTTAAGAAAGGAGGTAACATGGCCTCATTAAGGCTTAGGGTTAACCACAGGTTAACCCTTATCATCAATCTCAGAATAAGAATTTCCTTCTTCTCTTTTCATTTTGGTAAACGCAGAGATAAGGAGCATACAGAGTATATCCTCACTGTCAGATGCTTGGCCCCAGCATCCTGGGAGAATGCAGAGTATTAAGTATCTCATCCTGTTACTCAGAATTCAAAGTATGGCATCCTCTCTACCCCATTTATCTTCTCAATACCCCTAGAAAGCAAGAAGGGGATAATTAGACTCATCTTAGAGATTAAAAAACTGAGACTTTGAGATGACAACTGAAACCTAAAAGTCTTATGTTAAATAAATAACAGAGGCTGGGCGTGGTAGTTCACGCCTGTAATCCCAACACTTTGGGAGGCTGAGGCAGGCAGATCACTTGAGGCCAGGAGTGCAAGACCAGCCTGGCCAACATGGTGAAACCCCGTCTTTACTAAAAATACAAAAATTAGCTAGGCATGGTGGCGGGTGCCTGTAGTCCCAGCTACTTGGGAGGCTGAGGCAGGAGAATCACTTGAACCTGAGAGGCAGAGGTTGCAGTGAGCCAAGATTCCACCACTGCACTCCAGTCTGGGTGACAGAGTGAGACTCTGTCTCAAACAACAACAACAACAACAACAACAAAACAGAACTACATAGAAGGGACTACCTGTGGTCATCTGGTTTGGACTCCATTTAGAAGTCAGCATGGCATGGGTGTCCCCATAACACCCAAACATTTCAAAAAACCCAACATGCTGAATTCATTTCTACTTTCAATAAGTAAACTTTTGTCTTAGGCTGAGAGAAACCCAGCCTATAAAGCAAACTACGGCAGCAGCACCTATCTACCAGGGAACACTATCACATGGCCCTCAGACTCCCCTGTGGAGCCTGCATCCCAGGAGAAAGTCAAAGATGGAAAATCCAAGTAGCTTCTGAGGCAGAGCCAGTAATTCGCCAAGTGGTGAGCTTGCAGCACTGAGGTTGCTTACAACTATTCAACTGGAAAAAAGTCAGGCTCATCAGGCTGGAATCTCATTAGTTTCCCTTAGCGAGCTGGAGCTTGAATATTCCAGGGGGGTCAGTCCAAAACAAAGCCAGCAGAGAAAGCAGCCAGAAGTGTCCAGGTGCAATGGGCTGTCTCTGGCCCAGGTGAGATGAGCCTCGAGACCTATTTAGCAGAAGAGGTTGGGTTGGGATAGAACTGAGACAGCAGCTTGGCACACTGGTCCACAGAGTACCTATGACAGCTGTCTAGTAGCCAAGATTGAGAATATTAGAAGACCCACTTCAGCAATGTATGGAATCAAAGCCTAAATTTTAAACTCCGCACTCCTTGACACGGCATTCGAGGCCCATCTGGTCTCCATCTTGCCTCATCTCCTATAATGTCCCTCCCTGTACTTTAAGTTTGGGCCCTGTCAGTCCAGCATCCTTTCCTTGAATACAACCTACACTCTTATGCCTCTCTATCTTGCCTTACATCTTTGTTTTTGTAGATCCCTTCCCTATCTTTTTAAAAAATATTGTCTTTGGGAGGTTGAGGAAGGAGAATCGCTTGAGCCCAGGAGTTGTCTATCCCTGGGCAACATAGGGAGACCCCATCTCTACAAAAAATTTAAAAATTAACTGGGCATGATGGAGCTATTCTGGAGGCTGAGGTGAGAGGACCGCTTGAGCCTAGCAGTCAAGGCTGCAACGAGCTATGATCATGTCTCTGTGCTCCAGCCTGGGTGACAGAGTAAGACTCTGTCTCAAAAAACAGAAAAAGAAGAAGAAGAAGAAAAAAAAAAAATATATATATATATATATATATATATATGGTACCAGAATACACACATCACACAATTTGCCATCCTCGCCATTTTTCAGCGTCCAATTCGGTAGTCTTAGGGACATTCACATTGATATGCAACTGATCTCCAGAATGCTTTCCATTTTGCAAAACTGAAACTCTTTACCCATTAAACAATGCCCTCTTCCCTCTCCCCCCAGCTCCTGGCAACAACCATTCTGCTTTCTGTCTATGAATTTGACTCCTCTAGGTATCTTGCCTAAGTGGAATGGTACAGTACCTGTCTTTTTGTGACTGGTTTATTTCACTTAGCATAATGTCCTCAAGTTCCATCCATGTGGTAGTATGGGCCAGAATTCCCTTCCTCTTTAAGGCTGAATAATCTTCCACTGTGTGGATATACCATGTTGTGTTTATGCATTCCATCTTTTTTGCCCTCTCAAAATCTGACTCTACCTTCGAAGCTTAAAACCCAGGATGGAACTTTAGTACTCCATGGAACTTTCCTCAAGATCCTCCATTACAAGCCAGTCACATACAAAGATCTTTTGAACATCTGTTCTGTGCCAGGCAACAGGGACACAAGAATAAGTAGCCACAGTCTCCCTGCATGGTCCATCCAAGCCCAGCTTACTGAGCACACTGCAGGTGACTCGGTAGCAGCCCTGACTGTCCATGTTCACGACACACTGTGCTGCCAGGAGGTCTACTTAATGGTTTCCGTATTAGTCATCTCATTTGGAAGCTCTTGAGGACCCGGGCCACATTTGATCTCAGTATCCCCAGTGCCCAGCACAGTGTATTGAACATAGAAAATGTTCAATAAATATTTGTTAAAATAGAATTAAATTTGTACTCCTTGGAATGTAGGGATTCTTGACTTCTAAGTGACTGGCCAGTTGACACAATAAGCTGGAAGTCAGTGCCCACTGATTGCCAGAGCTGCTACCTGGTTCTTGTCCAGGGCCTCAGGTTTTGATTCCAAGCCCTCACCAGTGGAGTGGAGAACTTTATAGAAGAATTTCACTTTAGCCTACTGAAGTCAGCAGAGGGAAAAGTGGAAGTTCAATGTGCCCTATTACAGCTAATAATAATAGCTCAATGTTTCATGCTCTTTCCATGTACCAGACTTTCCAAGGGCTTTCCATAGACTAATTGAATCCTCACAACAAGCCTAAGAGATAGGTTTTTAGCTAGGATAGATAAATATCGACTACTATCCCCATTTCATAAATGATACAACTGAGGCCCAGAGAGGCTACACACCTTATCTGCTGAATACAGAGGAAATTGAGTCATACGGCCAGAATGCAAACGCAGGCAGGCAAACTCTCAATCCTGAGCTATTCTCCTGGACTTTCTGTGGCAAGACTTGGCAGAGATTACATTTAGCAGAACTCATTGGAGAATCTCTTTAAAACATTAAAAGGGGGCTTGACCAGGGCTCTGTGATGTCAGGGATCTATTTTCTGTTTTGGCTCTCATTCTGAGTCTTGCAGCCCTTCTGGATTCTGAATTTCCTTAGGTCCAAAGGATGTCAACTTGATTAAAGAGAAATATCAAGAACGAAGAACTTCTCTTGACAGAGAGGTGTGGGGTAGGGGTGGTAGACAGGAGAAAATGAAAAGAAACAGAGAGAAAATGGGTTTGGTTGCCACTTTTAATAACCTAGACTCAATCTTGTACTTTAGTGATAAGATCTTAGGAGCAATTTGTGAGGAGGGTTTGAGCAGCATACTGGTTGGATCGGGAGCACGAAGTCATTCTCTCTCTCCCCACTAAGTCTGAACCCTGAATTAATTTCTCCTGCATGTTTAGCTAGCACCAAGTGAGTGATGCCAATGCAAAAGCGGCCACTTAATCAGGAGTATTGATGGGGAGAAGAGAAAGAAAAGATCAAAAGCACTCCAGCTGAACTGAAGGTATGGGGCGACAGCAGATCCCAGGGAAAGCTGGTAGCATTGTTCATGAGGTCACAGGAGTTGGAGGCCTGGGATCCATCCTCAATCTTCCCCTAACCACACAAGTAACTCAATCTCTGGATCTCAGAAAAATTCAAGCCGGAATTAGTACCCCCATGATGTCTTCCAGCTATAACTTTCTATGATTCCATAGTCTAGCCAATTATCTACAGAAGTATCTCGTCTGCATAAAAAATGGAACCGTTCTCCTAAATGAAGTACGTTTTCCTACCCCAGAAGAGGATTCAGCGATTAATGACGGGGTCACTGATTCCCTCCCTAAGTATCTAAGACTTAAGGGAAGGGACTAAGGGAAGATTTCACAGGATCCGAAAACAGCAACTTGTGTAGATCAGCCCAGAGAGGAGCTGGAAGTACAGTCATAACAAGTATAGGATAGAGGGCTCTGGCAGTATTCAGATCAATTACTATTTATTGAGCATTTACTAGGTACCTGACACCATTCTAAATGCTTTAACACAAACTCTTTTCAGCTTCACAAGGACTCTCATATATATTCAATCCATAGGTGAGAAAACTGAGGTTTCAAAAGGCTGAATAAGTCACAACCTCTCTATGGCCACACAGCTAGCAGGAATGGAGGTACTGGGGTGCAAATCTAGACCAGGGCCCACCCTCATAACCTTTTTTTCTTTTTTTTTTTTTTGAGACGGAGTCTCATTCTGTCACCCAGGCTGGAGTGCAGTGGTGTGATCTCAGCTCACTGCAAGCTCTGCCTCCCAGGTTCACGCCATTCTCCTGCCTCAGCCTCCCAAGTAGCTGGGACTACAGGCGCACGCCACCACGCCTGGCTATTTTTTTGTATTTTTAGTAGAGACGGGTTTCACCGTGTTAGCCAGGATGGTCTCGATCTCCTGACCTCGTGATCCGCCCACCTCAGCCTCCCAAAGTGCTGGGATTACAGTAACCTCTTCTTTTATTGTCACAACAGACTGGGATTTAATACTGGAAAGATGACCCTGGATGCTGTTGGCAGTGAAAGATGGCTGTGAAAATGTCCAGGCACAATAATAACAGCATGGAGAATGAGATGCACAAAGGCCCCACATTCCTACTGCCCCAGTAGACAAAGTTGCTGAATGCAGGGGAGTCCCTCATGCTCCCTTCCTCTCTGTGTGTCCTAAGGGCCATTATCCAAGCCCATCTTCTGCACAGCTGGCTCCAACTGGAACACAATTCAGGTGTTCAAAAAATGACACGATAATTTTTTGGTTGGAAAGCAGGGCCTGAAACTGGTAAGGAGGCTTCCTACAGCTTCTGAAGCCTCAGTCATAGACAGTTGGCAGCATTTTCTGATTTACGGTGAAGGGTGTGGAGGGAGGGTTAGCTTCTGGCTGAAGTGTGCACAGGGCTTTTGATGAAGATGAACAGTGGTTACGGTCCTCCCTCCCTGCACCCTTCTATCTCTATATGCCTCAGATACCAGGAGAGTACTCCCCACCCCTTCTCATTGCTCTGATCTGTTCAACGCACATTCATTCATAAGCTCAGACAGGCACTGTGTGCATCGTTGCTAGTTGCCATGGCAGAGACAGAGGGTGGGTCTCTGCCCTCCAGGAGTACCAAGTGTCCAGCACAAAAGAAAAAAGAGTTCCATCTACGTGGTGATACCCTGGCTGAAGGACTAGGGAGATGTTAGGGCTGCCTAACAGCATGCTACAGGAGAAAAGAAGGGTGTGTCACTCTGGATCTCCAGTTAAGGAACTGTCAAACGTTTCTCAAATGCATGCTGTCCTCTCCAAGACACTTCTCCACGACACCTGGTCCAGACTTTTATCATCTCTTGCCCCAACTACTGTAAGGGCTTCCTAACCCATCAAGCCTACCCTCCTCACAGCCACCAGAATGATCTACTTCAAACTCCAGTCTGACCAGATCCTCTCCAGCCCCGCCTCCCTCCTGGGCACACAGAACATCTTCACCTCCAACTTCATACTGCTCTTTTCTGAACCTCGCGCTTTTGTTCATACACTGCCCTCAGGCCCCCTGCTTTTTGCGTGATTAATTCCAATCTCAATTATAGTCTCAGCTCAGGTGTCACCTAGGATGCCTTACTTGATTACAAACAGGACAAACACAGGACCAGCCCCTTCCCTCCCTTGCCCGGGGGAGAGTTCTGTGCCCTTATGGCATTATGGGCAGAAACAGCTCTGTGGGGCCACCTATTTGTATTGTGATGGTCTGCTTCTAGGCTCACCTCCTCAGCTCTTTGAGGACAGGGACTGTGTGATCTCTGAACCTAACCCAGGACCCAGCACTGACTTGAGAGGAGTGAGAAGGCTCTGGTGAAGACAGAACCACCAATAGGCCACAGGAGACGAGGGGTTCTGTCCCAGCTGGATCCCATCCGCATACCCTAACCCCATGCCTCAATTTCCTCCGGGAGAAAGTGTGGGGGAGGGGTGAGGAGGAGCAGTAGGAATCGAAGTGACTCGGAGGAAGCGGCTTCCATTCATTAGCATTTGTAAAGGGCTCTGAGCGCTGCAGATGGAAGCTGCTCCGCCAGGCAGCTTGTTAGGACTAAAAATAGAGTTGTGTAGCACCTTCTCGGCAGAGAGCTCAGGAAAGGGTGGAAGGGGTGAGAAAATAGGTAGCCAGAGGTGGAAGTAGGTGACCAAGACCTAGCGGGTAGTGCGCACCACAGTAAACCACCACGGGGGCCGCTGGGCACCGCCGAGCGCCAGGCTGGTGAACTGACCCCGAGCGCGCACCATCTGTGTGGGAAGGTCGGGGCAGGGGACCCAGGGCGGGATGGCGGTGCCGTACCCTGATGAGGCCCCTTCACAGCCACCAGGGGGCAGGGGTGCGGGGCAGGTAGCGTGAGGGGGCAGGCGGCGGGGCCAAGGGGTAGGTCACCAGGCGGGGACCTGCGGGGCCAGACGCGGAGCCCTGGTTGCGGGGTCGGGGTAGACAGAAGGGCTGGGGCGGCCCGGGGAAGAAAGAACCAGTGCTGGACGGGGCTGGGGGCCCACGTTCTCCTGTGACTCAGGTCTGACTCAATGCCATTTCTGAAACAGCCTGGGGGGCGGCGGGGAGGAGGAGGGAAGGTGTTTTTGCAAAAATGACAAAACAACTCCTTGCTCAGGGCAGCCCGGGAAGAGCGGCGGGCGGATGGGAATCACCCCGGGTCCCCCTGCGGCGTCTCCCGCTGCCCACCCACGGGCGGTGACGGTGGCGGTGGCGGCGGCGGCGGCAGCGGGACCCGGGGCCTGGCTGCGCGCTTCACCTGCGCCTCCCGGGCGCCGGGAGGGGGCCGCACTTTCCCCGCCGCGAGGTGGAGCGCGCCGCCGCCCCACGGCCGCGCCGCAAGAAGGAGCCTCGGGGAAGAGCTAAAAAAGGCAAGGCGCTGCTGCCGGTGCCGGTGCAGCAGCCGCCGGGGAAGGAATTCCCTCCACCCGGGCGCACGCGGCCCCCCGCCCCCGCCCCATCCTGCTCAGAAAAGCTTCGGATGCTGCCCGGGAGGAGGAGGCAAAGGAAGACTCCGTTCCAGCCACCTCCCGCCGCCCGGATCCCACAGGAAAGGGGAGAGGAATCTCCCCACCGGATCTGGTGGGCGGAAGACGGGCCACGCGGGAAGGAGATCGGCGGCCACTTCCCGGGGCGCGAGCGGCGGCGCCTAGAGGGCCCCCCACCCTGGGCTCGAACTCCAGCCAATAATGAGCGCAGGGCGCACACCGGCTGTCCCAGCTCGGGCACCCCAAGCCCACAGCTCCCACTCAGGACACCCGCCCCGAGGTGTGGCCCAGTGCCGGGCGGTGCTGCCGGGAGAGCGCGCAGCCCCCAGCCGGCCTTGCCAGCGCTGCGCCCACTCTATTCTCTCCCAAACCCAGGGCATCATCGACTCCAGGCCTGTCCCCTTCAGAGCCAGAGACGAGCCCCAAGAAATCAGTAAATAACTTCACTTGCCAAATTTTAGTTTTCAGAGCAGGTCCACGACATCGTCTTGCTTGCCTCACAGTCACCCTGGCGTCTCCATTTGACAAATGAAGAAATGGAAGCCTAAGAAAACTTAATTATTGACCTGCGTTAGCTAATATATGTAAGACACAAGGCCACGCAGGCCAATCTTGGGTCCTGTGGTTCAGGAACTTTCATCTGGTCCTTTTCGCTGAGTATCGTTCTCTGGGGTCTTTTCAAGCATTTAACATTTTGGGGATGCCTGTTACGTACCCAGCAAGACGCTGAGGACAGAGAGATGAACAACAGCCACTCTCTGACCTCAAGGAACTCACAGTCCGGTGAGAAAGAGAGAAAACAAAATTACAAATTAAAATATGCTGTAAACCACACTGTTCTAAACACGGAAACAGATTCAGTAACTTGCCTAGGTCTCAGTATTGTAGTGGTGCCACCAGGATTTGAACCCAGACAGTCTGACTCCAGAGGCCACCCACACATAACCACTATACTAAACTGCTTCTTTTGTGCTTAACTATATAGCCTCAGGTGGGGGCACGGGTGGGGGGGAAAGCAAATCACAAAACAGTATGTACAGTATGCTCCCAATTAAAATACATATAAACATACAGAAAAAACAACAACAGAATATATGTCAAAATGATGAGTGATTTTTGTTTTCTTCTTTTTTTTTTTTTTTATAGGCGCCTTATTTTTCTTCACGGAACATGAATTTTATAAGAAAAAAAGCAACGAATGCTATTAAAATACAGCTTGAATGCAAAGCTTCCAAAAGGTGGTGATGTGTGAGTTTGCCCTAGTGGAAGTGGAGGAGCTGGTCCGGCTGGGAGATGGGGAAGGGGACCCCGGGAAGGAGAACTTTGTACCCCAGCTGTGCAAAGGAAAGGCAGGAGCATAGAGGCGGGTTGAAGAAATTGCAAGTAAATCTGTGTGATAGGAATGAAGAGGGGAAAGGGTGCAGGAGATGAGGCCTCAAATCACATTTCTGGGGAAGCCCCTCGAGTAGGTAATTCCAGACCCCTAATATTATCCTAAAATCTGCCCTTTCCCTTGAGGACCTAAGAGAGCCATCCTGGAGTGGGCTGAGATTCCTGAAAGTTATTATTGTGTTATAAATCTTTTTCTATCTTTGGAGGTGAAAAAGCTGGATGTAGGACATTAGACTCCGTCAACATATTTGGGTCAGAAGGTGCCAAAGTGCTGGGTGGAGATCATTGAGGATGGGCTGTTACCATGCACATTTTCATTAATCGGGCTTGCTTCATAACTCAGGTTTACTCTTGCTCAGATCCGAGCTTGCAAAGATGTCTTGTCAGTAACCCCCCAGCCCTTGTGCCGTTCTGCCCATCTCCCGGAGGTCTCCTTAGCACACCAGCTTATTAAAGCACTAGATTTTCAGGTTGCAGAAGGCAGGTCTTGTCCTCCACACCTGGTCCAGCTTCTCAAATTGCCCTGGTTCCCCCTTTCCATGCTGGGGAACCCTGGACAAAGGCCAGTTCACTGCCCTTCCCCATCCTGGCTCCAGCCTTCTTGGAAGCAAGCCCGACCCCTCCTCCAACCCCACCCCAAGAGTTGCAGCATTCAGTGCACAGAATGCAGACTAGCAGCTTCTCCGCAGATTCCGAGTTCCAAGCTGGAAATAGAGGGGCCTTTGCTCACGTCATTGCATGAAATTCACCATCTGCCACTTCAACAAGAGAGACTCAGGGATGTTGAATGTGAAAACTCGGCTCTTGCTTGGGCAGTTGACTGGATTTCAGGGTGAGGACCACATCTGGCACGTTAACCCTGGGACCTGGGTTACCAATATTAGACATTTGGCCTGATACTGGTCCAATAGGTGATGATCCCACAGTTACAGATCACCTTTTAAACAGACACCTCTGTGCATGCAGAGACCATAGGTAATAGGACCTAGCCCAGACCGGCTGGCAGGAGTCCAGGGTAGATTTGGCTGCTTGCTAAGTGACTGCGGACAGAGTTGAAGCCACTGCCCCGACATTGGGGGTGGGTCCCCCTCTGTTTAGCTGCCTTGTCAGTGGAGAGGGCAGACAGACAGACCATGAGGAGCCATTGTGGTCATCTCTGCAAGTGGGAAATGTCTATGCTCTTGCTGCTGGAGAAGGGAAGACACCTCCCTGGTTTTCTCTTCTTACTGCTTTTTAGCAGTGAGCAATCAAGGTGTTTGGGGATTTGTCTTTGTGATTGTCTCTTTAGTGTGATTTTTGGTAGCCTGGATTTGTTCGCCTGCTTTCAAGCCTCCAGGGAGTCTCAGAAAAGCTGCTTTCCTCTGGGTGTGCCTGGCGTGTGTGCTGCCTGCCTGCATTCTCTCCAACTCCCCCCCAGTAAGTCCTGGGTAGAGGTAGGGGTGGGAGGAATTGGGTTTTATTTTTCCGTTTTATTCCCCACAGAACTCAGCCCAATTTCATACACGCAAACAACCCTGAACTCTAAACCCATCTGTCCAACATCTGTGTGCCTGACCTCTCCAGCAGGATGTCAAACCGTGTAAACAAAACATGTCCCCCTGACCCCTAAACCTGCTCCTATCCATCTCAACTAATGACAACTCCATCCTTCCAGTGGTTCAGGTCAAATATTTTGGCATCATCTGGGATTCCTCTTTCTCTCACCCCTATATCGAATCTAGCAGGATATCCCATTGGCTTGACATCTGACCACGTCTCACCAACTTCACCTCCTCTGTCATCTCCTACCTCGATTATTACACTGGCCTCCTTCCTTCCCTTTGGGCATCCTGGGCAGCCTGTTTTCAACATGGTAGCCAGAGAAGTTGTGTTCAAACCTAAGTGAGGTCATCTCGCTCCTCTACTCAAATCCTTCCCATGGCTCCCCATTTCTCTCTGAGCAAAAGCCACCAGACCCTACAGGATCTGCATATACCACCCCCAAATCATCCTACATCTTTCTCCTCCACGCTACTCATTCCAGCCACACTGGCCTCCTTGCAGTTCCTCACACACACCAGGCACTCCCCTGCCTCGTGGCCTTTGTACTGGCTGGCCCCTCTGCCTTCTTTCTCTGCCTTCTTGGCTCCATCTTCATCCACTTTGCTTAAATATCCCTTTCTCAGTGAAGCCCCCTGTGCCATCCTATTCATGTTGTAAATGTTCCCTGTGCCAGGGCCTCTTGTCTCCCTTTTCCTGCTCTTACACTGGACTGGGTTCCAGATTGCTGTACAGTATACTTGTGTGTGTGTTTTCCCTATATGTCTCTATGTTTGTTTATTTATTGTTGTGTATGTCTCCCCTACCAGAAAGTGAGCTCCACAAGACTTGGGGCTTTGACTCTTTCCTTCACAGATGCATCCTCAGGACTTAGTGCCGGGCACAGTGCAACTGTTTAAAGAATAAACAAATGTGGGTTCAAAGTGAAAGGTGGTCACAGGCTCATGGACTTTCCCCAGGAAGCCACGCTCCCCCACAGCTGCTCTTGTTTTTGGCACCTCTTTCATAAGGAGCTGTGAATCTGCTGGACACACAGGAAGAGGGAACAAAATTGAATGGGACCACAGACTGGGAGAAAATACCCATAGAGAAAGACATACTTGATAAAGGACTGGGATCTGAAACATACAAAGAACTCTAAAAACACAACCATAGGAAAATGAATAACCCAATTAAAAAATGGGCAAAAGATCTGAACAGACACCTCACCAAAGAAGATATACAGGTCCCAAAGAAGCATATGAAAAGGTGCTCATGATATGTCACTAGGCAATTGCAAATTAAGACAACAATGACATACCACTACACACCTATTGGAATGGCCCAAATCCAGAACACTGACAACATTAAATGCTGGTAAGGATGTGGAGCCCCAGGAACTCTCATTCATTGCTGGCAGGAATGCAAGATGAGATATCTGCCTTCAAAGACAGTTTGGCAGTTTCTCACAAAACTAAGGATACTCTTATCATACAATCCAGCAGTCATGCTCCTTGATACTTACCTAAAGGACTTGAAAACTTAGGTTTCAAGACACAAAACCTGCACCAGCCAGCCTGGAACAAATCCAGGTTTCATACAAAAACCTGCATACAGATGTTTATTCATAATTGCTAAACCTTGGAAGCAACCACAATGTCAATGAATGGTTAAATGCACCGTGGCACATCCTTGCAATGAAATATTATTCAGCACTGAAAAGCGATGAGCTATCAAGCCATGAAAAGACACAGAGAAATCTTAAATGCATACCACTAAGTGAAAGAAGCCAATTTAAAAAGGTTACATGTGGTAGGATCCTAATTATACAACATTCTCAAAAAGGCAAAACTGTGGAGATACTAAAAGATCGGTGGTCGCCAGGGGTCAAGAGTGAGGGAGGGGATGACTAGGTGGAGCACAGAGGATTTTTAGACAGTGAAATTGCTCTGTATGATATTACAATGGTGGAGACTTGTCATTGTACATTTATCTAAACCCATAGAATGTACAACACCAAGAGTGTAACCTAATGTAAACTATGGGCGTTGGGTGAGAATGACGTGTCAATGTAGGTTCATCAGTTGTAACAAATGCACTCCACTGGTGGGGGATGTTGATAGTGAGTGGTGGGGAGTGGGGGAATGGGAGGAGTCAGGGGTGTCTGTGGGAACTTTCTGCAGCTTCTGCTCAGTTTTGCTGGGTACCAAAAACTGCTCTAAAAAGTAAAGTCTGTTGAGAAAAAGTTGAATGAGACGTAGATCTTTTCAAACAGTAAATCTTCAGGCTCTAAATGGCTACTTCTCACCTATCCAGAGAAGCCCTTGGGGCCTCTGCCAGAGAAGGGGTTTTGTTCTGGAACAACCTTCATCTCAAGACTCTCAGGATCAAAGATGGCCCTAGATGAAGGTGGAAAGGGAACGTTCTGGAGGATCCTCTGCAGATGACTTGGACTTCTTTCCTGCTCAACCCAGGAAAATAAAAGAAAGACTTCCTGTTGCTACCCCTGACCCCCAATCCCAAAGTCAGGTAAAGCAGGATCCTTTAATCCATTGAAATGCTGCTGGGCCCTGGGGGTGAGGGGTCGGGGGTGGGTGGAAAGAGAAGCAGGAAGAGCTGGGATAGGTGACCCCAGAAAGCAGGAGCAAAAGTCCAGCCTCTGTCTAGAAGCCAACGTTAAACAACCTACTGGTTTCTCTCTGACAGCCGTTCTGTCCTAAAGACAGTTCCCCTCCAGGCTTGGGCCTGCATTTTGTACCCCCATCACTGCTGTAGGAAATGTAGTTTCATTTCTGCCCATGGGCACTAAAGGACCTAGGAAGACCTCTCTGGAATAGTAATAGTCACTACAGATTTAGCTCCTCGTCCTGTACTAAGCGATTTACATATATCATCATAATTAGTCCCCATTACATTCTTTTTTTCATTTTTATTTTTATTTAAATAGGATTTGGGGTACAGGTGGTTTTTGGTTACACGGATAAGTTCTTTAGTAGTGATTTCTGGGATTTTTTTTTTTTTTTTTTTTTTTTTTAATTTTTGAGACGGAGTCTCACTCTGTTGCTGGGCTGGAGTGCAGTGGTGCGATCTTGGCTCACTGCAACCTCCAACTCCCTGGTTCAAGCTATTCTCCTGCCTCAGCCTCCTGAGTAGCTAGGACTACAGGCACACGCCACCATGCCCAGCTAATTTTTGTATTTTTAGTAGAGATGGGTTTCACTATGTTGACCAGCAGGATGGTGTTGATCTCCTGACCTGATCCACCTGCCTCGGCCTCCCAAAGGGCTGGAATTACAGGCGTGAGCCACCGCACCCGGCCTGATTTCTGGGATTTTAGTGCATCTGTCACCCGAGTAGTGTACGCTGTACCCAGTATGTAGTCTTTTATCCCTCACTCCCAACGACCCCCGGCAAGCCCCCAAAATCCATTATATCACTCTTATGCCTTTGCATCCTCATAGTTTAGCTCCCACTTATAAATGAAAACATATGATATTTGGTTTTCCATTCCTGAGTTATTTCACTTAGAATAGTCCAAGTTGCTGTGAAAGACATTACTTCATTCCTTTCCACGGCTGGGTAGTATCCCATGGTATAGATACACCATATTTTGTTTATCTGCTCATTGGCCTATAACATTCTTATAAGTATGACGTATGTATGAAATCAAGTAGCTTAAGGCAACACAGCTAGAAAATGATGGAGTCAGGATTTGGACCTGGGTCTTTTTAACTTTACCATCTACTGTCAGTAGAGTTAAGTCATGCATGTACTACACAGTGGCCCTCGGGCAAGAGGGTGACTAAAATCCAGCCCCCGTCCCCCTTGCCAAGCCATGCCTCCTGGCCTAGCGATGAATCAGGCCAAGAGGCAGGACCCTTTTTTGCAGTTTGCACAAAGGTGCTGAGGATGCTGGCTGCAGCCCTGTGCAGTGCAGCCTGCTCTCTGGGACTTGCTCCGGCCATGTGTACCTTTTCTGTTAGGACAAGGGAAAGGGAAAGAAGCGGAGAGTCTTTTGTTCAGTACCCGGAAAAATGAAGAGGCAGAAAAGTATTCTTTCCGATGCTGTAAATGACAAAGGCATTGCCTTCAACGGTTTTAAGTTTTCCTGACTGTTTACTCTTAGCTACTTTGATTTTCTAACTAAAACTTTAAAATTTTTGTTTTTGAGACAGACTCTTGCTCTGTCACCCAGGCTGGAGTGCAGTGGCACGATCTGGGCTCACTGCAACTTCTGCCTCCTGGATTCAAGCGATTCTCCTGCCTCAGCCTCCTGAGTAGCTGGGACTACAGGCGTGCACCACCACACCCAACTAATTTTTGTATTTTTAGTAGAGACGGGGTTTCCCCATATTGGTCAGGCTGGTCTCGAACTCCTGACATCAGGTTATCTGCCTGCCTCGGCCTCCCAAAGTGCTGGGATTACAGGTGTGAGCCACTGTGCCTAGCCTGAATTTTGATTCCTGACTTCCAGGGTATTTTTACTAGATCAGGGAAGATTAGACATAGAAAGCAGAGTATTCTTATAGGTGAAGTTAAATTACAGCCTAAACTGAGTAAGTTCTCACCAAAATCATTCTTCCCTGGGTGAGTATAAAGAGAAAGGGGCTGGAGAATCTCCCGAAGCTGGTTAAGTTATTGGCAAGACTGCACCTGTATTGGTGTTTTCAAACCCATTACAGTCTTAGTTATATTTTTCTTCTTTGTCTTGTCAGCCATGGAGGAAAGGATGCGATGAAAAGATGTCTTAGGAGACAACATTATATTTTTCCATTGAAGTTAAGTTCACCAAGATAGCATTTAAAGTAACCCTGCTGGCCAGGCACAGTGGCTCATGCCTGTAACCCCAGTACTCTGGGAGCTCAAGGCGAGGAGGTTTGCTTGAAGCCAGGAGACCAGCCTGGGCAACATACTGAGATACTATCTGTACAAAAAAGTAAAAAAAAAAAAAATTAGCTGGGCTTCATGGCACAGACTTGTAGTCCCAGCTACTCAGGGGGGCTGAGGTGGGAGGATCGCTCAAGCCCAGGTGTTCAAGGCTGCAGTAAGCCATACTTGTGTCACTGCACTCCAGCCTGGGTGACAGAGTGAGACTCTGTCTCAAAAATGAACAAACAATCAAACAAAGTAACCCTGTGAATTGAGCTGTGGATTAAACATACTATACTCATTGTAACATCATCATTGCCTGCTTGAGAAATTCATGCTATCCTTAACATACTGGTACTCATTTTAATTCCTGGGGAGATTACTTGCAGCTTGATGGGTACATGGGGAATGTTGGTCAGGGTGTAGGGGGGAGTCCCAGATCTTGACCTTGGAGGTGTTAGGGGAGATTTCAGAGTTCCCCTAGTGTGTGAACTTCAGGATTTGTAGGATTGGGGCCCCTCAGCTGGCTGGTTAACACATTTGTCCCTAGCTCTAGGGGCAGTCAGTTTGCTAAGCAAATGGAAGTGAAAAGCCAAACCCAGCAAAAAAATTCCTTGACATCTTGGTCTTCCTAACTAGCTATGTGTGTGTGGAGCCCATCCCGCAGCAGCTGTGGCCTTGGGGAAAGTGTGCAGGCCCCCACAACACAGATACCAGAAGCCCTGACTTGTGCAGCTCAAAAGCCTGAGGAACTTCAGTTAAAAGAAAATAAGGTTAGAATAGTAGAAAGGGAAAGAAGTCGAAAGCCCCTATTTAAGTACCTGGGAAAATGAAGAGGAAAAAAAAATTATTATTTCAATTACTATGAAAGTGTATTTTATTAGAAGATGGGGATTCATCATTGACACTCAAAAGCCCGAAAAGCAATATCCCGCACTATAATACCCGTGTCTCCATGCAGGGAGAATGAGTTATTAAATTGGAAGATGAATGTTTTGCAGTTCAGTTAACTGCATCTGTTAAAAAAGAAATAGTTATAAACTTGCTGTGGGCCCCCAAACGCTCCCCACTAAAGCTGTCTTTTGCCAGCCCCCAGCCCCTCTGTATCTTCAAGGATTTTGACATGACGCCCCTTTCACATTTCTATGGCGTATGAAAATTCAGGAGTAAGAAAGAAAAAAAGTCAGCAAATTAAATGCAAACCAGAGGTTTTTATTATTATTATTTTAAAAAACCAGTTGCATATGGTTCAATTGTGGCAAAGTGCGACAATGTAAATGCAGTGCATTCTTATGTATAACAGCTTTTCCTCCGCTCCCATGGCAGCCTCAATAACGCAGCGCTTCTGTTCTGCATGAATAAATATGTATAAAATGTAATGCTGCAAAGAAATAAAATCCGATAACTGAAAGATACCATTGCTTAGATTCCGGGAGCAACATGAGGCATCAGCTTTTCTGATTCTTTGGTATTTATGTGAGGAGCCATTGAAATGATAATTTGGAATTTATTTTTTTTTTTCAGGGGCAAGTAATTTCCAGCTGTCCATTGGGGCTTTAAGAAATGGAGGTTCTGGTGGTCTACCTGCCCATCCTGTTTTCTGGGTGGGGTCTGTGGCTTCTTCTCTGCTTCTCCATTCAGCCCATATACTCACAGCCTGACCATCCTCTTCCTTCACCACCTCAGGAGTCAGCCTCGTTAGTGAAATAATGAATTTAGCCCTCTAAGCCAGCTGTGCTTTTTCACCCCCGAGACTCATGTGCCTGATGAGTTGCAAGCTCAACACAATTCCCTGCTCACAAAAGAGAAACTCCACTCTTTCCTCTCTCTAGTCTTGAAATCACATAGGATAGTATTTTAGTAATAAGGGATATGTGAGCCCCTTTGATTTTCTTTTTCCCCTTTCTTCTTTTTTTAACTTTTATTTTAGGTTCAGGGGTGCAAGTGAAGGTTTGTTACATAGGTGAACTCGTGTTATGGGAGCTTGTTGTGCGGATTACTTCATCACCCAGCTATTAAACCCAGTACCCTGTCTTTTCTGCTCCTCTCCCTCCTCCCACCTTCCCCCTCAAACAGACCCCAGTGTCTGTTGTTCTGAGCACCCCCCACCTTTTTTGAATAAAAGAGGAAACTGCTTACAAACTTTGGCACTTCTTGTCCCTAACATAAATACTTGGGACCCTGCTTCACAGTTAGTCTTGACTTAGTTCCCTGTCGTCTGCGAAGGTTGAAGCTGGGAATTATTAGGGTCCAGGTTGTCTAGTTCCAGTCCCCAAGGCTTTCACAAACTGGCCCCAGCCTACCCTTCCTGCCTGTCACCCAGCATGTCACCCACCCTTACTGTCCAGAAACCCTGTGAAGTCTCAAGCCACACCTCTACTTGCACCCTGGGCTTTCCAGATCGTGGTATTGCATTGCGGTTTCCTTCTACTAGCAACGCTTTTTCTAGATTTAGAATTTTTAGCCTTCAAGATTCGGCTCAGATGTCACCTGTTCTTTTTTTTTTTTTTTTTTTTTTTTTTTTTTTTTTTTGAGGCAGACTCTCACTCTGTCACCCAGGCTGAAGTGCAGTAGTGCGATCTTGGCTCACTGCAACCTTAGCCTCCCAGGTTCAAGTGATTCTTGTGCTTCAGCCACTGGAGTAGCTGGGATTACAGGTATGCGCCACCATGCATGACTAATTTTGGTACTTTTAACAGAAATGGGGTTTCGCCATGTTGCCCAGGCTGGTCTAGAACTCTGGGCCTCAAGTGATCCACCTGCCTCGGCATCCCAAAGTGCTGGGATTACAGGTGTGAGCCACTGTGCCTGGCCGGCAGATGTCACCTGTTTTGCAACCACTTCTTCCCTTATTACCGCAGCTGCTAACGCATCCCATGCATACGACAGTGGCGTGTCTACTGGCTCTCTCTGCCAGCCTCCTCTAAGGCGGAGATCAGATCTCAACACTTTTCGCATCACCAGTGCATAGGGTCCATGGTGAAATTAACAGCATCCAGTGTGTGTTGAAGGACTGAAAGGATGAACCACCCAGAACAGACAGTATCCAGCGTATTCTTCCGGTGCTCAGGATTTTCCTTTCGGCCTCATTCCAGGAGAGGGTTGGCAGGACAATACTTGAGAGCACTTGAAAAGCAAGAAACTCAGGAGAGAGGTTACCATCCAATGATGAAGGTACTACCAGTGATGACATGTCCTGTCTCTAACTCAACTTGCAGCCCAGGGGCACCTCACAAACGTGCTTCATCGATGACAGTGTGTGTTTATAGTGCTTGTGTTGTGAAAATAAACAGCCCTTGAAGTGTAAAATTAGAAGTAAATAAATGAGTTAGGAATTATTTTCTCCACTGTTTAAACAAAGCTACTTCTCAGGTGGGACATTAGCTTCCTTGGAGCAAAGCCAGAACCTGGCTTGGTTAGCCAGAAAATGTAAACACATTTCTGTTAATGTTCAGAGTAGAAAGGAAAACTCCAAGTTTTGAGGAGAACCTCTCCTTTAAGTGCTGCGTGAGGCTGGACTAGTTATTCAACCTCTCTGGGCCTTGGACCCTTATCTTTAAAATGAGGCTAATGGTGCCTCCTTCATCAAGTCTTTGCCAGGACTGAAATATACATTTCATAGCATGATGCTTGGATCAGAAAAGCACTCCATCCATATATATTAGCTATTTGAATTATGATTTGGGTTTCAGGGAGTTTATTCCGCCCTTATAAACATATCAAGTGGACACCATGTTTTGGTCTTTTCTCTCCTCCTTAAACCAGGCTGTTCTAAATGGGAATCCTCAAACTGAGCCCTCAACCTCAGGGATAAGGTGTCCCAGCCATTTCCACCATATGGGTGGCTCAGAGCCCTTTTTGTCCACTCTCTCCCTGTCCTCAGTTGTCCGGGTGAGGACAGCTGACTTTGGAATAGAAAGATGACGGGGCTACATGTCCTTATTGGGAATCAAAACCTGGGGTCCGTGTTTTGATTCTGAGGTCAGAATCAAACCAACCTGCTGGGTTGGTTGGCAGGTCCTTGGGACTTTCATGCCTTCTTTGCCCTGTCAGGTTCTTTGCCCTGACTCCAGTAGCCCATCACGACCCAAGTACTAACATTCCTGGGCAGGGCCAGCCAGAGCCAGGAGGCACTGACTGTGTCTCTCTGTAGCCAAAAAACTAGCCGGGAGGAGAGGAGGTAAGGCCAGCAGCTTGTGAATACTCGGCACACTGGTGGCAGCGGGGAGGAGGCTCCTGGGCTGGGCCGAGACCAGCCGCCCTCACCCCAGGGGCTCACCACCCCACCTCCCCATCTTGTTATGAAACCCACGGGGACAACCACACATGTGGGCAGCCGGGGGCTTTCCTCAAATTGACAACAGCTTCTCGCTGTCGCTCGGCAGAACATGAGCTGCTTACATAAACACTGCCTCAGAGACACCTGCAGTGTGGGACGCAGGGAGTCGGAGGAGGGTGGAGGGAGAGGCAGAAAGCTGCAGGGTGAGAGAACGGCTCCGCACCACACCATGGAGGGGCCGTCTGTGCATCCATACACTGCACACGCACGCGTGCACGCGTGCGCGTGTGCGCGCGCACACACACACACACACATACACACACACGAGGTTGGTTACCTTCTCATCTGTAACTAGGAGGCAGGGAAGAAGGCAATGCAGTCCTCCTTTAGAGACTCAACCTGTGTCCCCAGCCCTCCCCATCTCCTCCCACACCCCCCTCCAAACTCAGCTTGGCTGGGAAAGGAAACTCCCCAGTCTGCTGTGCTCCTGCAAGCTGAGTGTTTGCAGGTGAATCTACTCCAGGTACAGGAGCAGCTTCTGGGAGAAAGTGGGTGGAGGGTGAGCATGGAGAGGGAGGGAGAGAGGGAGGGGCGGAATCCCTGGAATTTAAGGGTAGAGAATATAGTAGGGGACTGGCATGGTAAGACGGTATTTGGGGGCGTCTATGGAAAACACATCCTGCAGGTCAGAGCAGCATGGGCTCTGTGGGAGAGGGTGGAGGGTCAGTGCATGCTCAAGGAGAGGGCTCTGAGAGGGGGCAGCACCTGGCCGTGTGGCAGTGGCCTCGGGTTTCCAGGTGGCACTTTCTCACTTTTCTGTCAGTTTACCTGACTCACCAAGTGAGTGAGATCACTGCCTGTGAGTTACCCCCTTGCTCACATCTAATCACAAAGCGCAGACAGGTGGGGAGGGCTTCCCCCTCCGGGCCTGACACCCCTGGGTTCGGGTCCCCTGGCTTCCTTCCTCTGGGCTGCTCACTCAGGCTCTTTGCTCCTGGCCAGCCTAAGCAAGTCAGCAGAGCACAGGATCTCCAAACAGGGGTGCATTCCCTGGCTTCATCAGAGAGGAGGCTTGGAGCTCAGGGAACAGAGAGCAAACTGAATGTCTAGGCCAAGCTGGATGCCGAGGGGAAAACAGCCCTCCTTTTGAAAGTATTCTTGCATTTTAACTGTCATCACAGTGAAGCCACCATGGGCAGACCCTGGAGGCTGGAAGAGGGCGTCCGGAATGATGTCGGGCTGGTTTCTTATCACAGAGCACCGGGTAGGGGGATGAGCTAAAAGTTATAGTTCTTGTTCCCAGCTTAGTGTGGCCATGGGGCCGGTGGTATCTCCTCTGTGTTCCTCCATCTCTTTTGAGGCAGAAAGAGAGGACAAGCCCTTCCCTACGGGAAATGCTTTACTCTGCTCTAACATAATCTTACTCTCAGAGCCCACTCACAGCGAATAGATCTCAGCTAGGAAGGGAAGCAAACATCCCCAGGTGACGATAAAGACCAGGCGCAGAGGTTTAACTGATGTGTGTGAGTTCACAGAATGAGAGCGTGGCCTCCACGATCTCAATGTTGAGAGAACGGCATTCAACATATTGTATTGTGACATGTCTGCTTCTGGGCTGCCTATCCCACCAGGCCGTGAGTGCCCCAGAGGTAGGAACTATATCTTAGTCACCCTTGTACTTTCAAGCCTCACAATGGGGCTTGCCCAAAAAAGGGCACTCAGTAAACGTCTCATGAACACACGAATTGGTGAGTAGCAGAGATGAGATTTCAAGCCAGTGGGGAGAGATGAACACCCTCAAAAGGAATGTTGACTCCAAGAAACATCAAAAGAGGGACAGAACCTTGAGATTTTCCAATTCCAGCTCTTCAATCTACAGAAGCAACTGAGGTCCAGATAGGCTAGATCACAGGCTCATTCCCACATAGCGAATTCGAGGCAGAGCCAGGACTACCACCCGGCTATTCTCACCACATCATGCCACAAGGGTCGGGGAGGACAGGGAGCCTGCCCAGGGGTGCTTCACACCGGGGGAGATGTGATTTCAGGCCTTGAGGCACACACACGCTTGAAAACAAAACTGCATGATTCAACAAACATCTGCAGAAGCAATGCAATTATCTCTGAGATCTAAGCATTGATCGATGGGAGTTTTAATTACCAAAATTTCTTCATCCTCTTCCACAGAAGAAAAAAATTTTCTGGTGTGTTTATTTCATGGCAAAATATGGTACGATTCTACAGCACACAGAGGGGTACGTTGCATTTGGGAAAAGGGTGTTAAGCACCATTTTTGTTGTGGTAGTTGTCTCTGCAGCTGAAAATATTGTTCCTTTTGATCTCTCAGACTGAAAAGCAGATTGCCACATGCATCCAAGTTTGGCTTCAAGTGGGAATAGCTCTACCCAAAGTCTGGCCTGAGCAAGGGGATGGGGAGGAGTGAGCAGCCTGGGGCTCTGCCTGGGGCCAGGACCCTGAAGGCGGTGGATGATGGGGAGGGGTAACAAAGCACAGGCACTGGAGTCTGGGAAAGACTCAGCTAGAAGACGAGACATCAGCCCTGAGTGGGCCCCACCTCTTCAGTGGGTGCCCATGTGACCTTAGCCACCTCAACTACCGTCCCTGCCATTTACTTCACAGGGCTTTTGTGAGGGTCAAATGACATTAGAACTTGCTTTGAGAAGCTCAAAGTGCTCTATAAATGTGACGTATTATTATTTCAGCAGGAAGATGCAGGTGGGGGCTGTAGATGGCCGCCCTGGGGTTTTAAAAGAAAAACTTGTTCAAAACTGCTCCTGAGGCAGCGATCACCTGCTTTACATTCACATTGACTTCTCTTTCAGGGCAGCTGTCAGTGTATGTGTTTTGTTTCTGATGCTAAGGCCCTTCCTGAACCAGATCTCCATCCCTTCACTGAGCAGGTGCCTGCTGTGCGGCAGGTCCATGTGGGCTCTGGGGACAGCTCCAGGTTGCCTGTGCTCTCCTCCCCGCCAGGTGCTCTCCCTACTTGCCCTTCCCCATACCTTCCTCCCCATTCTTCAGTCTTCTTTTGGCCATGCAGAGATGGACGTGGAGTGGCCCAGGTGGACCAGTGAGGGTGGGGAGGGGCCACTGGTGCTCTAGCAGGGGCAGCCTAGACCCAGACTCTGCTTAAAGCCACTGGTTCTCCTGCCCACCAGGAGTTTCTATAGACCTCAAGACCTTGATGCAGTCACCAAAGAAGGGGAAGCACAGGGCCAGGGCCAGGGCCTGGGCCCGCTTGCCCTTGCCAGGTCCCACAGCCCTTCCTGCTCTGCTCTGCCTGGGGGAGGGGTGGGGACTAACCCCCATGCTGCACTTTCCAGGCTTCCTGGGTCCTCTGGATTTAGTTTGGGTTGAGCCATCTAGAGGCACTGGTGGGAAATTAAAGGGCAGGAGGGAGGAAGAAGCCGGGATAGTCCTACCTCTCCCTCTTGGCGTCCAACAGTGACTGTGGCCTTGACTGTGTGCATGGGGCCCCACAGGGCTCCAGTGTCCCCAGGGATGCCCCAGCTTCTGGACTCTCCAAACCCCACATCCTCCCTTTCTCCATCCAGCCTAAGGGCGGTAGTTGCTCATTTTGGGGTGCCTCTCACCCTCTTTTTTGACTTCTGAGACCTTCCTATCACCTACAAGGACTTGTGCCTTTGCAAGTGTCCAAGGTTGGCCAACTTGCAGACCTGGATGCAGACAGGCCAGAGCCCCTCAGACTTGGGCTTCCTGCAGCTACTATATTTATCTGTTCACTTTTCTCATGTCTGTCGTGCTCTGCCAGGCTGAAAACTTCCTAAGCGCAGGACTGGGACCATCTCATTCACAGTTGTATGTCCCCAGTGCCTAGAGCCATGCCAGCTATCTAGTAGACACAAAATACTTGTTAAGAGAAGAAATTAGTGGAAACCACTTAAGTTCCAAATAGCGTTCTCCCCATGGGGCAATGCTTCTCCCTTGGGGGTCACCCTCCCTCTTTGGAAAAACCCCTCCCGGGATGAATCTCTGTTGCGGCCTGGATCACACTCAAGCCATCCCGTCCTACGTGGATGATCCTGCCTGCGACAGAGGGAGGCAGTAGCGTACAGCAATTAGGGATGAAACTGTGGGGTGGGAGGCCAGGCTCCACTACTACTTGTGTGGCCGTGAGCAAGTGGGGACTATTGACTTAACCTCTCCACACCTCAGTTTCCCCAGCAGTAAAATGGTGCTGAGAGTGGCGACTCTGTCCTTGGGCTGTTGTAAGAATTACACAAGGTAACAAGCGTGGAAGCCTGGCTACCTCGTAGGCGCTGAATCACTGTCATCCCTGTGAGCGTCTTGGCTCAGTGGGGCGGATGAGGAAGAGGTTGTCAATGAGACCTGGGAGGCTTCTCCAATATGTGGCCATCACTGGTTTTCTGTAAAGATTAGAGAACCCCCCGGCCCTCCATCTCATTCACCTTTTTCTTGCTTCTCCCTATCCTGTCCCCAATTTTTCAGAGAAAATAAGCATTTAGAACTGGAATCCATCCTATCACTTTTCAGGGAAGGAAACGGGGACACAGGAAATCACAGCAACCTTGCCAGGGTCCACAGCCTGTTATTGGCAGAACTGGGGACATGGGGCATCTTAGTCAAACTCCAGGAAAGTGTGCATCATCAGCACCAGTGACCCAGGCAGTGCCGGCCACACCCAGGCAGCCCTGGACTGAGCAGAGGTGGGAGGAGCCAGCAGGGGGTCCCAGGTGAAGGGAGGTGGGTGCTTTTCCCTCTTGACCTCACAGATCCAGGATCTGGGGTGGTGTGGAGAATGTACCATGACTTTCTGTCATGCACACATGGTGATGCTACCATGCCCTATTTTGATCATGAACAGAGGGAGGTCTCAAACTGGCAGAAAAGGGACCACAGCTCTAGGAAAGAAAGCAGCCGCAGATGTGAAACTATGAAGGGGTATTAATCGTGTCTTTTTATTCTATAATGTTTGTGCTTTGACATTTTGGGGCCTTGCTGATCCTGGAGGCACTGCCCCTCCCAGGGCTAATTCCTAGAGATAGTAAACTCCTCTGAGCACCATTTGCTTATGAAAACCAACCAGTCCAGTGCCCATACTACCAAACCACCTCCTCTATCAGATTTTTACACTCCAGGCCACTATCCACCTGCCCAAACCACCCCAGGGTGGGTACTAGACAACTGGGAACAGTCCTTATACCCAGAGCCTGTTGAAATGATTCACACTAGCCAACCCTAAGCCTGCTCACCCTACCCCACCTGTTCCTCCCACGATCAAGACTCCTACTCAGGTTTTCCCCTGGTTCACTCTGCCTCCCAACCGAGCCTGGGGCATCCCCCATGTGGCCTTGCAAGCCATACCCCCCGCCTCTAGGGATCTGCGAGTATAAAACTTCCTCCTTCATGAGAGCCATTTCTGTGTCTGCATGTCTTCCCACACCTGATTAAAACAAATCCCAGACACCATCAAAACAATAGGGGCATCTATACAAAGCAGAGATTATGATGCTTGTTTAAAGGTTCAGAAATTCGGACCTGGAAGGACGCTTATCACAATTATCCTTCATTAGATCCTTGATCCAAACACTTTCTGATGTGAGAACAGTCCCAAGGAGCCAGCAGAAAGTCCCATCAGTTTCTCACGCTGAGATCAACCTGAATAGTGTTTGCCACATCACCACTGCTTTGTATCACCCATTAGCACACTCAGATCACTCTGCCAATACTCAAATCCACTCAAAAACCCACACCAGGGACCTGACCTCCCTGTGTCCCGAGGGGCTCTGGCTAGATCTCAACCTCCCAGCCCCACATCCCTCTCCAGAGACGGTTGTATCCGCACACTTAAAAAAAAAAAAAAAGTTGAGCTGAAGATGGCACAAAATTAGTTCCTTCGACAGACAAATTTGCTCCTGAAACACTCTGCCAACCTGCTAATGAGTCGTCTTGAACCTTGCGTGGTGTTACCTCTAATTTTGCAGCCTGCTAGGATTTGAGTTCTGTGGACAGCCTCACATTTGGTTTGGAATTATAGGCTGAGTTGCTGCTCACTCCTATTATTGTGCTGTCAATCTTGTATTAGCGCATTATAATATGGTACACTGAATGCATCTGTTCTGTATATCACAGGGCCTCATTGTCATTTGTTGAATCATTTTGTCTTATATGATTGTTAAGCAATTATTTCATCTCGGGTGGCTTAAATTTTGATTACTGTATACTATTTGCGGGGGATACAAAAAGAGTGGGGTACAACTCCACCATCAGTTGATTTCACCAATTCTCCACTCCAGGCTCACACATATTTATGTTGGAGTGCAAAGGCTTCTGATGCCTGGACATATGTCCCCTAATCTGAGAAGGGAGCCAGGAAAGGGGCTGCAGTTGATGCATCTTGACTTAAGGGCTGAAGAGTTGGCAATTTTGGAGGCCAGTGAAGAGCCACGTAGAAAATGTCCCGCTGCCTGCCATCGCCAGCAGCTCCTCTTGCTCCCGTCCTGCAGAGAGAGCTCCCACACAGGTCGCAGACACAGGGGCCTCTTTAAAATGAAGATGAAATGCACCTGGTTCTACCACCTAGTTAGAAGCAGTTATGAAGGTTGAAGAGCTGTTATCTGAGATTTATAGCCCCAGATCTGTGAGATAGAGTCTCCTAATTAATAAGACAAGGAAGACTAGAAAGTTGCAAAAACTACCTGGCAGGGCTTGGAGCCTGCTGTCACCACCACGATGATAGCACTGTCTTTGCTGCTGAGCCTATTAGAATGTCAGGATGTGCATTCTCCTCTCCTAGTGGGATGGCAGGGTTCACTGGCTATTACGGAGAAGCAAGTGCAGATGGTGACTTAAGGCTCTGGGAGGAGAGTTAATCAGGGAAGAGCTGGTTGACAAGACTCACTCAGCACATGACTTGAGAACACCAGGAGGCGGAAAGGGAGAAGAAAGAACCTCTTCCAAAGGCAGCATCCACACCTTTGACTAAGGGCCATTTCCCCCAGCCTGGGTTGCTTTCTGACTTCCTTTGATCGCCCCTGAGCATTTGCTTCCTTGTCTCCAGCCTTCACCTGATAAGTTCAATTCGACATCCTCTCTCTCTTCTCCCCAATGTCCTCTCCTTAATTTCACTGCATCCTCCAATGCGAATGTTTGCCTCCCAGTCTGGGATCTGTCTTATTCCCTTTATCTCACCTGAAAAAGCTTTCTTCTTTAACCTCTGCTCATTCAAGTCCCGCCCATCCTTCAAAGTATGGCCAAGCTCACCTCTTCCAGAAAGCCTCACCCTGTGGTGTTATCTCCATCCTGAATCACAGCAGCACCTACTGTGAGATAACTATCCACTTACATCTAACAGAGTTCACTGCACTCTCCCCAAATGAAGTGGACACCTGTAGGCAGTAAGAAGAGAATCTTTTTGACCCAGTGGTGCATTCAATGCAATGCAAGGAAAGACTGTGATAATACTAAAAATGAGTATTACCCGGCCCCAGGAGATGTACACCGTCCTTGCTTGATGCCAGTTCACAAAGAGAGCTCTTGTTTATTGAGAGCTTATGAGTGCTGAGGAATTCACATAAATCATCTCATCTAAATTCTCCAACATTCATGAGATGGTTTATCTTATTTCCTCCTTTTACGCATGAAGAAACTGAGGCTCAGGAGGTTAGATGACTTGCTCAGTCACACAGATAGTACAGGGCTGACCCAGAATTCAAGCCCAGGTCTGGCTGACTCCAGCACCCGCCCTTTCCCTCCACGACCAAGCACAAGAAGCAGGCTGGCACTGGCCTTTCACTGCTATGACTGCCAAGCTGGGTTACACCTGCTGCTGGTCCCCAGCACCAGGCACACGACGCAACTGTGAGTCCTCTGGAGTCTGTGAGGGAGCTGGCACTCGCCTTCTGCCTGAAGCAAAGGAGCTGTGCTCTTCAGTTTCAGTGTGAAAAAGACTCAGAAGATGCCCAGCTTAGATGGACACAGGAGACAGTCTATGGACATCGTCTCCACTTCCTGGCTTCCTCAGCACTGTTGCTAGTGAAGCTACTGTGCCCAAGGTCTCCAGTGAACTTCTGAAAGAAGTCAGGACTTATGCATGCAGATGAATACGCCTTGTGGGTATTCACTGGGTCCTCTTGGGAAGCCAGCTCTGTGTCCCAGGCACACCGTCTGTGTGCAAGACTAGGGGAACACCTGAGTTTGGGAATTGCTTTCGTACCAGCTTACAGGCCACTCCAAGAGCCGGCCTCCTGGCTTCATAGTCACAGACCACCTGCAGGGTTGACTTATGCATCCTTTTGCAGGAGACAGGCTCACTTCTCTCCTGTGACTAACATGGAATTACAGGTTAAGGAGGGAAGTCGTACTCACCTGTTGATTCATTTATTCACTCACTTGCTCACTCATCAATCATTTCTTCAACAATGAAACCCTTACTAGACAAATACTGACTCCCTGCTCCAGAATAACTATCTGTTCGGTGCTAGGACTGTCAAATGAGTAAGCGTTTCTTCCCACAGGCATTCAGGGTCTATTTCTGCACTTTACAGACAGGCAAGACAGAAGTGATCGCAAGCGGCCACCAACCATGGAGTTCAGAAACACGGCACATTTCTGGAAGAGGCAAAAGGCAACTCTTCCATCCACATTGGTCAAGAGGAAATTCAACACAGCTTACAGCCATTGAATCTGACCCGGCAGCGTGTGATACATCCCATCGTCTTGTCAGTTAGCAGCTGTGGGACCTTGAGAGCTTCTTAAATTCCCGAGTCTAGACTTTCTTATCTTTAAAATGCAGCCGAAAACAATGCCTGTCTCATGCAGGCGTGGGCTAAATGGAATCGTATATAAAGCATTCAGCACATGTCAAGTCCAGGTCAAGGCCAGCGTGCAGAGGCAGGGAGAGGTGTAACCTCTTTCAGTTTGGAGCCACGCAGTACCCTGCCATTTGCAGCCCTTCGGGGTAAGGCTGTAGCCCCCAAACAGCCTGCTGCCCCAGAGCAGTGGCCCAGCAGGTGCGCTGACAGCTCTGGTGCACGTGGCATGCCCCCACTCCTCACATGGCAGCAACAGGGACAGTGACAGGGACCTGAGATGGGGTGGCCCACCTGGCTGGCAGCTGGCAACTGGGCACATTGCCCAGAAGGTGGGGAGTTCTCAGTTAGGGGCAGAGGTGGGTGGTTGAGGGAGCAGTTAGCAGCACTGTCTACAGTGGCAGGGGTCTCCTGGGTAAGGTCAGAGGGATTGAGGAGGCCCAGGGATCACCCCAGGGTGGGGCAGGATGCTGCTCAAGTCAGAAAGTGAAGATGCAGGATGTAGGGGAGGGGGTGGGACTGTTAGTCTAATTGTGACTCATCTCTCCTTATTTTTCTCCTTATCGCTTGTATTTAATTTTTTTTAATCCTCCCAAGTTACTGGGCCTTGAGGACACTCCTAGTGTGTGTGTGTGTGTGTGTGTGTGTATGTGTGTATTTCTATACATATAGTTCTTTTTTAAGACAGAGTTTCACTCTTGTTGCTCAGGTGGAGTGCAATGGAGCAATCTCGGCTCACTACAACCTGCACCTCCCAGGTTCAAGCGATTCTCCTGCCTCAGCCTCCTGAGTAGCTGGGATTACAGGTGCCTGCCACTACGCCCAGCTAATTTTTGTAATTTTAGTAGAGATGGGGTTTCACCATGTTGGCCAGGCTGGTCTCAAACTCCTGTCCTCAAGTGATCCGCCCACCTCAGCCTCCCAAAGTGCTGGGATTATAGGCATAAGCCACCACGCCCAGCCACTCCTAGCATATTTTTATAATATTTAGCAAATAAGACAGGGTGATGGTCCATGCCTATAATCCCAGCATTTTAGAAGGCCAACGTGGGAGGATCACTTGAGCCCAGGAGTTTGAGACCAGCCTGGGCAACATGGAAAAACTCCATCTCTATAAAACCTTTAAACATTAGCCGTGTGTGGTGGCATGTGCCTGTAGTCCCAGCGACTAGAGAGGCTGAGGCAGGAGGATCGCTAGAGCCCAGGAGGTTGAGGCTGCAGTGAGCCATGATCGCATTTGCCAGCCTTGGTGACAGAGCAAGACCATCTCAAAGAACGTATTTACCAAATGAAGTTTTGTGATGTTCTCTAGCACTTTTTAGTTTATTCTCTTTAAAAAGAAACCCTCTGAAGTGTCTCTGGAGAAGACAAATGCATGTGCGCGCGCACACACCCTGGGAACAGGAGCTGCTTCGGTAGATAACTGAGTGGGAGGAGGTTAGCTTTTCACTGTGACCCTTATCTGTACACCTGCTAACTCAAAATAATTTAATAACAACAACAATGACAATAAAAGGGGAGTGAGTGCTCTCATTTTAATTGCTTTCTACTTATTTCCAGTTAATTGTCTTCCCTGCGGTGGCCTGCAGGGGACGCCACACATCTTCTTTAGGACATAACTTCTTGGATGCAGGACCAACCTAGGATGTTTGGCCAACCCACCCACTTCTTCTTCTTCTTCTTCTTCTTTTTTTTTTTTTTTTTTTTTTTTTGAGACAGTCTCACTCTGTTGCCCAGGCTGGAGTGCAGTGGTGTGATCTCAGTTCACCGCAACCTCCACCTCCCAGGTTCAAGCAATTCTCCTACCTCAGCTTTCTGAGTAGCTGGAATTACAGGCACATGCCACCAAGCCCAGCTAATTTTTGTATTTTTAGTAGAGATGAGGTTTCAGCATGTTTGCCAGGCTGGTCTCAAACTCCTGACCTCAGGTGATCCGCCTGCCTCGGCCTCCCAAAGTGCTGGGATTACAGGCGTGAACCACCGTGCCTGGCCCCAACCCATCCAGTTCTAAAAGGACCGGCCACAGGAGAACCCTCAGTCTTGGCCCCTGCTATGAGGGAGGGGCTTGTAAGGGAGGTGGCCATGGCTTCTGCCTGTCTCTGGCCAGGCTCCTGGAGCCGTCCTGGGCTGGGCCACACCGGTTTGCTCAGGGGCACTGGTACCACATCCCTGGATTTCCAACCAGGATCTCACACATCACTATGACATCATCTTCCTAAACCATTAATTTCATGCTATTCCTGTGCCCAGAAAACTGCAATGCCTCGCTCTGTCCCGATCAAATCTCAGCGTTCTGGGCCTCTGCCACTAGGCCCTTGTGTCCAGCTGGCTGGTTCCTCACTTCTGTCCAGCATGCCACCAGGCCTTCTCTTACTCCATGTCAGGAAGTGCTGGGCTCAGGATTCTTACACCTTATTCCCCCTGCTGGGAGCTCCCATCTCTCCCCTTACCTGGCTAACCCAGGGCTAATCCTGGCCACAGGCTTACTCCTCCAGGAAGCCTTCCAGGCTTTGTAAAACTCCCATATGCTCAGTCACTATGTGATTTAACCACTGAGAAGTAGTTTATTCAAAAGTATGTTTGTTTTGTCTTTCTCAAGTGGATCATAAGCTCTCCGCATTCCCATAGCACCAGGCTTACTGCCGGCCACAATCTTCAAACCTCGAAAACGACTTGATTTCATTTGGAGTCAAAAGACCTGGGTTTGACTTCTGAGAGCCTGAGTTTGCACAGTTATAAAATGGGGATAATTTTCCTACCACACAGGATTTGTTGAAATAAGAGCTTGGGAGCTGGAGACGAGCTCCATTTTGGAGCTGAGAAAAGGAGGAAAAGAAGACCATGGGAGTGAGAAACAGCAGGAGGCAGAGGCTGGGCCATCTGAGCACCCTCAAAATCCAGAACAATGCAGGGGCTGAGAAGAGGAAGGTGGAAGCTGAGCTTTGCGAAAAGACCCCAGTCTCCATCGGAAGATGCTACCCTGTTCTCCTTTCTGCTCTAAGGCTCCGGGGAGCTCAGAGTTTAGGGATATGGTAAATGGGGGAGAAAAATTAAAGGTAAGAGAAGTCTAAGGAAGTCGTCAAAGCACAGCCAGGCAAACAGAACCCTTAAAGGAGGTAAAAGGTAATGCCATAAATTACAGCTTAAAAGCCTCGTTTTGGGCAAATTGCTTTTTAAGAAGCAGACAAACTCTATCAATAGCATCTACCGTATGTTTTTATAAAGTGCAGAAATATGTTTTTAAAAGGCCGGTAAATAAAGTTCCTATCGATTTGAACTCAAGTGTAATCTGTTTTTCTGTCTGCCACCAACACTGGTAATAAAGCAGAATCATGTAATACGGTATTTCAGCTAATGTGACTATACATCACTGCAGGGATGCCCTGCTCGGTGACCATCTATCATTTTCTATTGGTATTGCTTAGCTGCAGAATTTATAAACTTGCTCCAAATTGATGCAATGTTCAATTTTCTTTTCCAATTTATTTTTGGTTGAGCCAAGCGGTATTGAGGTTTCTGAGCAAGCCGCTGAGCACCACCAGATGTTACCTGGAAGACCTCACACTCCTTCATAGGAGTGAGGAGAACATGAGCCAGTACTTGCCACTCTCAACAGGCACAGAGACGGAGGGCCCTGGAAGGAGGTAGGTGATGGAGAAGAGGTAGCTTCCTCCCCTGGGGACCCAGCAACGACTGTGCTCTAGGAAATCCAGGGGCTGAAGGTGAAAGGCAAGAGAACATCCAAGAGAGAAACTGCAGTAATGAACACTCAAGAGTCTGGGACTTTCACTAAGATGCAGACATCAGTTCAGTAGGTCTGGATGGGGCCTGCAGTGGCACATCTCTAACGAGTGGCCAGGGAATACCGATGCTGCTGGTCCATGGACCTCACTTTGGCCAGCAGTTCTCTAGAATTTTAGGAACTTTATGTCAATAAGCAACCTCAAGTCATAGACTTATAAATTTCAGAGCTGGAAAGACCCCAAGGTGAAATCTGGTGCATTCTCCATTGTTTACATGGGGAAGGTATTATTAGCCCATCTTTCAAACTCCCAGCTTCCCCTCTCTGTGCCCCAGTAGCACTGTGGGGCACACCTTTGTAGTGGCACTTGCCACATCATACTGTGTTGTCCACCAGACAGAGAGTGTCTAGAGGTCACTACGTTCGGAGGCCGCCTGGCAGGTGGCAGGTAGCAGGGCAGTGTGGTGGACAGAGTTTGAAATAAGACAACATGGGTTTGAATCCTGACATTTACTGGCAAGCATGCTTGATCTTACTTTACCTTCTTGAACCTCACTAGTAACTTGGGAATAAAGTTCTTTCCTCAATATCTTCCCTCTTTTTTTTTTTTTTTTTTTTTGAGACAGGGTCTCACCCTGTCACCCAGGCTGGAATGCAATGGAGCAATCTCAGCTCACTGCAACCTCTGCCTCCCTGGGTTCAAGCGATTCTCCTGCCACAGCCTCCTGAGTAGCTGAGATTATAGGCCTGCACCACCACATCCGGCTAATTTTTTTGTATCTTTAGTAGAGATGGGGTTTCACCATGTTGGCCAGGCCGGTCTTGAACCCCTGACCTCATGATCTGCCCACCTCAGCCTCCCAAAGTGCTGGGATTACAGGTGTGAGCCACTGCTCCTGGCCCTTCCCATCTTATTAAATAGGATAACATATGCAGCATAATGACCTTGACAAATTACCAGATGTCCAACAAAAGTCAGCTGTGTTATATATTTCTTCAGCAAATACTTGCCAGATGAATGAATGAACGAATGAATGAATGAATGAATAGTTACATGGCAGCCAAGGCAAAGAAAGTATAAGTGGCTCACACATAGGAAGAGGCCAGGGAAGAAGGTGGGGTGGAAGCTATGGAGCCAGGCTCCTCCTGCCCTCTGTCCTACCTCGCCTGCTGTCTCCCACATCCTCACTTCCCTCCAGTGAAACCCAAGTAACAAATCGAAAAAGTGCTAATTTTGGCCTCTTGGGCTGGTGTGATTCATCCCACCCAGAAGGTAAAGCTGTTTGGGGGAAGGAGGAGTCTGGGTGCGGGGATGACAATACGGTTAGGCATAATACTGTCTCTAGCACACAACGGGAAGCTCCTGATGCAACATTCAGGGTCCTGTGGGCAAATATTCAATTTATTTATGGAGAAGTCTCAGAGAGATAGCTTAAGCCCTTAATGAAGCCCACTTAGGTGGGCCCGCCTCAGACAGCAGAGGAGGAATGGAGCTGGGATTATAACAGGGTCTTCTGACCCTTCCTCATCATCCTCCCACCATGGGCCACAGCCTCCTTCTCAGCTTAAGAAACCAGGGAAGGAGGAAGTAGAGGGACTAAGAGTCACACTTCATTAAGCCAAGTTGTGGGAAATAAAACTTCAGTAGTCAGCCTATTTAATGCTAAAATATCTGAACAGTTTTCTAAGTAATATCTTTTCTAAATTATTTTTAAATGACATGTATGAATTGTTTTAAAAATCATGGCATAATATACATAATTTAAAATCTACCATCTTAACCATTTTTAAGTGTATAATTCAGTAGTGCGAAGTCCACTCACACTGTTGTGTAACGTCACCACCATCCATCTCCATAATGCTTTTCATCTTGCAAAACTAAAACGCCATACATACCTCTGGTAGGCGAGTTTGTTGACTTCATTCCTGGTGGAATAATTCCTGGAGGCCTAAGCTACAGCCCACTTCTCAGCCCATCTAACAATTTTCTATATTAACTAGTTTTCTGCTTAAAAAAAGTTAGAGTATCGTTTCCATTTTCTCCAAGTAAACACGGACTGGCATCATGTTTTGGAACTAGAAGAGGTTGTAGGCTACAGAGCCTCATGTTTGGGGTTAGTTATCTGTCTGGTTGGATTTGAAGACAGGTAAAGATCTTCTGGTTCCAGCCAAGATAGAACATCAGGAACCAGATTCACTCTACCACCAGAAACAACGAAAACACTGAACAAAATATGTGAAACAATGGTTTCCAGATTTTGAACTTCAGGCGGTGTGGGGCAGTAATCAGCAAAAGAGGGAAAACAAATGAGGAAGATCTTACAATCACCCCAACTTACTGCCTGATGGAGTTTCTAGGCAGCAGTACAGAGAGAGAGGGAACCCAGGGAACCTGGCAGTCACCCTGAGTTGAGGAGATAGATCTCAAGTCAAAGGAGGTTAAGGTGCTCACAATTCACAGGGTAGAGACAGCTGTGCAGGGACAGAACTGTGGAAATTGCAGAAGGTCCTCCTCAAGTCTTCAGTTGAATACAGATCAGCATGTGCATGTGAGGAAACTGAGTCCAAGGAAATAATTTCCCGAAACAGAGGGTAAAGTCTATAGGGCTCACACAAGGCTGAGAATAAACTTGTATTTTCACCAGGCACAGTAAAAAAAGCCTCAGAATTCCTGGGGCAGCAGGGAGCATATTCAGCAGTGGGGCAAAATCACCCCTAGAAAAAGGCTGCTCGTGTCCTATTTACCAAAGTTTAAAAGCAAGCTTGAGAAGGATCAGACTGCTTTCAATGAACCTAACCACATGCCAGATCACAGCTCAAAAATATTTATGAGATTATAATGACATTTCACACCTAATGAAGTAAAAATTCACAATGTCTGGCACCTAAAAAAATTACTAGACATGTAAAGAAGCAGGAAAATAGAAACCATAACAAGGACAAAAGGCAATCAATTGAAATAGACTGGGAAATGATACAGATAATAGAATTCATACACAAATATATTAAAACAGTTATTATAACTATATTACATATGTTCAAGAGGGTAGGGGAAGGCTTACATATTCCCAGAGACATAGAAAATATTTTTAAAGACCCAGTTCAGATTTGAAGAGATAACAATTTCATTGTCTATGATGAAGAATACACTGGATGAGATTTAACAGAAGGTTAACTATACAGAATAAGATATTAGCAAACTTGAAGACACAGCAATAGAAACTATTCAAAATGAAACACACAGAGAAAAAAAGACTGAAAAAAACTCCACCAGAATAGCATATCAGTGAGCTGTGGGACATCTTCAAGTAGCCAAATATACATGCAATCGGAGTCCCTAAAATTCCCTTTTAGGGAATATTAGAAAAATTATTAGAAGAAATAATGGCTGAAAAAATATCTAAATTTGATGAAAACTGTAAACCCACAGATCCCAGAAGCCCAATCAAAGAAATGCCAAGCACAAGAGACATGAGGAAACTACACCAAACATATCACAACCAAATTGCTTAAAATCAGTGAAGATGAGAGCACAGGTTACCATTAGCAAATGTGTCACTGGCAGCCTGTGGCATATAGTAGCAAAATAATCTTGATTATCAAGTGTGACTACCTAGAACGAAGTCCCCATTGAAGATAAGAGTTTGGTGGAGTTGCACGATAGATGATTATGTCAGAATGATAAATATAAAGATGTTGGAATAAGATGACTTCTTCTGCCAGAAGTGGGAAAAGTAAATAAAAATAGTTAGAAGTTTGAGGTTTAAATTCTTGGCACAGCCAGGCATAGTGGCTCACATCTATAATCCCAGCACTTTGGGAAGCCAAGGCAGATGGATGGCTTCAGCCCAGGAGTTCGAGACCAGCCCAGGCAACATGACAAGACCCCGTCTCTACAAAGAAAAAAAAAAAAAAGCATAGTGGCATGTGCCTGTAGTCCCAGCTACTCAGGAGGCTAAGGTGGGAGGATTGCTTGATTCCAGGAGGTGAAGCCTGCAGTGAACCATAATCGTGCCACTGCACTCCAGCTTGGACAAGAGTGAGACCCTGTCTCCAGAATAAAATAAAATAATAAAATAAAATAAAATAAGTAAAAATTCTTGTCTCAAGCCTCAATCAGAAGAGCAGGGAACAGTTAGGACTATCCTGAAAGAATCTCCCATGGTTTGTAGTTTCAGGGCCAACAAAACTGAAATCAGAAGTGGAGTCTGACTCAGCAGGTTGTTGAATTACAACCTAAGTTAAGTTCACAGCCTCATCTGTCTCTTACGGGAGAGAGTTTTGACTGGGAAAGATGGAACCCTGTGAATTGCGATGCTGAATTCAGATAACTGAGACTTAGACCCTGCTAAGCCTCCCTTTCCAGCAGAAGTTGCCCCTTCTCCCCAGGTCCTGTCTTGCAAGAGAATCCTAATTCTCCCTGATGTCCACATTTACCACGCCTGGCTGCTCCTGACCTATTCTAGAATCAGATTTCAGCACGGCCAAGGGAGACAAGCATGAAGTCTGATTCTGAAACAGTGGACTTTCACACCAAAGTAGGTGCCATTTGTTTTTAAATATTTATTGGCAGAAATCTGAGAAATATATAGTAAGGTGCTGATCACAGAGGAAAGAAGATCATTTTCAATTGGGCCATATTGATCAATATGGATTCTGGATCCAAAGTACTGGCTGGATCATCTGGGTATGGTTCTGTTCACTCAGTGGGTTATCTGAAATGAAACCTAAACTCAATGGCATCCTATACTAAATAAAGCTAAGGTGACAGAAATTCCTTGATATAAAGCAAGGAATCTTACTACCTGGAGAGGTATAATAATGTTGGGATGGGCTTACACATGTGTTCCCCCACACGCCCTCCTTCACTCTGTCCCATGAGAACATAGTTCCTTCATGAGCATTTAGACATGTTTTGGTGAGGGGGACGCCAGCATTCTTTTTTCCTTGGTTGTCTTCGGAGTTTATCTTTGGTTTTTAGCAGTTTGATCGTGATATATCTGGTCGGATTTTTTAAAAAATTCTGATTAAGTTTCTCTGAGTATCTTGGATCTGTGGTATGTTGCCTTTCTTTAAGACGTTCTTGGCCATTATCTCTTCAAATAGTTCTTCTACTCTGCTCTCTTTTCTTAATGAGATCCCAACTATACATATGTTAGACCATTTTACATTGTCTCACAATTCTTGGGTGCTCTGTTTTGTCCTCCAGCCTTCTTTTCTCTCTTTATATTTCTTTACATAATTTCTGTTGCTCTATCTTCAAGTTCACTGATTTTTCAGTTTACATCTGTTATGTCTAATTTGCTGCGAAGCTTAAGTTCCTGTTTCAGTAACCTGTCTAGTTTTCCAAGTTTGTTGGAAGTTCTGCTTTTTGGGGCACATTACCTCCAAGGGGATGAGACCCATCCTTGAACCCAGCCTAGGTGGCATTGGCCTTGCTTCCCATGGGCAGGTTTCTTCATGCCAGCCTCTCTGCCTATGCTCCCAGTTACTGCCTACCTAGTGCCCCCCCTGCCCTGGGGCAGATTTGCTGTGTGGCATCAGACAGTTGCCTGAAAGTTGCTGGTAATGTGGTTGGAGAGATGGAACATGCTCCCAAATCCCACATCCTGGCATCAAGTGAGACAAGTGCCACTGAAACCTAGAATGACGTGGGAACCCAGAAGAAGATGTGCTAATCTGGGAGGAGAGACAGGGAGTGGAGCTTGGACAATCACTGTCATAGCTGGAATATGATCTGATGAAGATCTGAACTAGAGCAATACATAGGCCAGGGTAATACCAATTAATCAGGAATGACTGAGTTTTGCTCCTGCTGACCTATCAACTCTTACTCCAATGGCTCCTTTAACCGATGGTTGCAGTGTTCAGTGAGGGTATTATCCAGGCTCCAACCTGCTTGCTCAAAGCCATCCTCAGGCTAAGGGGAGTCTTCTCTGATCTCCCCTCCTCATCCCAATGATGGGGTTCCTCCCATCCCTCCTGCTAGGGGTTTCTTGGGGCTCACTCAGGCACACTCCTACTCTCACTTTCCTGACATCTTGTGTTTCTAGTTCAGCGTTTTCTGGTTCTGGGGACCTGGAGAACCACGTTGCCTATTTCATTTCTCATTTCCCCACCAGTCCTTGGCCTCTTTATTACTGTTCAAGCTGAGGCTGAGGAGTGACATAGACTCTCCCAATGCCTCATTCAGTCCTTGGTAGAACCAGCATTACACAGAGATTACAAGGTGACAACTTATGATAAGGCAGAATTTTGAAGGTGTCAGGTACCTCAACTATGTCACCAACTGTTATATGATGCCTTAAAATCCACAATTAGTGTCTCTTCCCTTTAACTCACTAGTTCTCAATATGTATTGATGTACATGATAGTTTCTCTCTCTCTTCATCTCTAATATATAAAATATATATGGTATATTTGGATATTTTTACATATATTTAGATATTATATATAGCTAAATCTAAAATGGATAATATACCTATACCTATCTATATATATTTGTGTGTTATACACATACATATATATGTGTATGTGTGTGTGTGTATATATATATAATCCAAATATACTATGGCTTAGTGTAGACATTGAAATGTGGGAAAGATTTTTTGAAGCATAGGAGAAACGTTCAAAATTGAGTAAAAACCTGCTTTTTCTGCTAATTGAGAAAATACAGCCCCTTTTCTTCTCCTCTTCCATCTTCTTTAAATGTAAGACTGTTCAGACTCTTATCATGCAAAGTCCCTGGGGACAGATCACACTGTAAGCTGCTATCAGTCACTGCACTGCAATGGGATGTGATGTATTCAGAAGCCCAGATATGGATGGAGGAGGGGAGGTAGAGGAGAATGAAGATACTGCCTGTCGAAGGGGAAGAGAGCTGTGGGAAAGGACACACTATTAGAGTATTGAGGCACCAAAAACAAACCCTTTCATAGCCTTACTCAGGCTTATCTCTGCCATTTGACTCTTAAGACCTAGCTCTCTGGTTTTCGTACGTGTAAAAACACCACTGAGTATTTTGCTTTCCTTGTCCAAGCCTTACAACAAACGTATGAGATGGGTATTACTAATTCCATTTTATAGTTGAGTAAACTGGCTTGGAGAGGTGAGTTTCAATTTCTATCTCCAGTCCAGATGTTTCCTTTAAACATCAAACTCATTAAAAAAAAATACTTAACATCTCTCCCTGGACTGACACACTCACCATGTCCAGATCAGAGGCCCTGAGCTCTTGTACTCATCTCCTCAACTTGCTCTTCCCTCAGCCCTTCCCATGTGCTGTGAAATGAACTGTGTCTCCCAAAATGCCTGTGTTGAAGTCCTAACCCCCAGTGTGATGGTATTTGGAGGTGGGGCCTCTGGAGGTGATTGGGTCATGAGGGTGGGGCCTTCACGATGGGATCACTACCCCTATAAGAAAAGACCCCAGAGAGCTCACTCTCAGCCTCCACCATGTCAGGACACAGTGAGAAGGTAGCCGTTTTCAAGCCATGGAGGGAGGCCTCATCAAAAACTGAATCTTCTGGCACCTTGATCTCATAATTCCAGCTTCCAGAAGAGTGAGAAAATAAACTTCTGTTGTTAAAGCCACCCAATCGGCCGGGCGTGGTGGCTCACGCCTGTAATCCCAGCACTTTGGGAAGCTGAGGTGGGTGGATCACCTGAGGCCAGGAGTTTAAGACTGGCTTGGCCAACACGGTGAAACCCTGTTTCAACTAAAAATACAAAAATTAGCCAGGCATGGTGGTGGGTGCCTGTAATCCCAGCTACTTGCAAGGCTGAGGTGGGAGAATCGCTTGGACCTGGAAGGCTGCAGTGAGCCTAGATCACGCCGCTGCACTCCAGCCTGGGCGACAGAGGGAGACTCCACCTCAAACAAACAAACAAAAAAAGCCATCCAGTCTCTAGTATTTTGTTATGGAAGCCCAAGCTAAGACACCATCACAGAAAATGGTCACTCAATCCTCCCAGCCAGCCATCAGTGGCTCAATCTAATCTGCCATCAGTGGCAGGTTCTCAATCAAAGTGCTCAAAGCTCTGGTTTGCAGCAAGTTTAGAAAGATAACCACAGACATTCATGCCCGAGGGAATGTTCCCCTCATGCCCTGCACCCCTAGGTGAAAGCTAGAGGTGGCCCCTTGGCTGTTACTCCTCTTTGTCCCTTTCTTTATCCTCTGGAGTTAGTGCGTCCTTCTCGATGATCTGGCATAGAGGAGATACTGCTTGTAACAGAAAATGTGTGGTTGAAATCCAGGCTGAGGGGCTGGGCAGGTTGTGGGATAATAAAGGGGTGAACTTGGAGGGGCTGGGCCCTGGGGAGGCCCCCTTACTGCCCGGGAGGGAGAAGTTCAGGAAGGCAGAGAGGGACGGGCCCCACCCTGTAAACTAGGCCTGGCAAGGAAACTGAGTCTCAGTATCCCTTTGCTAGTCCCTGCTGTGGATAGCTCCAAGGAGGTGTGACTTGGCTAAATAAAGTCCATTGTCCCAGACAGGCGGTACAGCACAGTGGTTCATTCACAGCCTCTGAAGTTCGAGAGCTAGGACCCAGGGCAAGCTACACACACCTGCTTCCTCATCTGGAAAATGGGGGAAGTAGCAGTACCTACCTCAAAGCATTGATGGGAAGATTAAATGATGATGATACATAAAGAATATAGCCCTGCTAGCCCAGCTCTCTGGAGGTAGAAAAGCTGCCCTATGCAGGCTGCACACGGACTCAGGGAGCCAAGGGCTGCCGGGGGCATTTGGCCATCATTGCCCCTTTCCCAACCCAAGGCTCTGCAGGCAAGTGCCAGCTCCTGTCTGCGGAGCCTTGGCCCATGGAAAGGCAGAGAGAATGGCTCTCGTGTCCCTGAGGGTCCCAAAGAGCTTCCATGAGGGAGATGAGCCTTCAAAATCATTAATTCTGAAAAGCCACACATGACAAGGAACCTGCTTTTGCAGGGGAAAAAGAAGTATGTTTGTTAGCATTCTGTTCTGGGAGGTTCTTTAGGTACACCCTGCTTCTCAAGCCTGATCCTGGGCTTCTGGAACCTGCGACTCACCCTGTTACCATGGTGTCTGCTAAGCAGCACCTGGCGGTGGTACCTCTCATCTCAGCAAAGTGGCTATGACTCCTGGCTACTTTTCCCCTAGCCAGGGTGAGGAGAAGAGAGAAGAGGGTGCAAAGACGAGAGAAGAGGGTGCAAGGCATCTCATCTGCTCAGTGCTAGAAAGGAAATTAAAATATTGCAGAGAAATCGCACAATTCGTGAGTGCACTGCTTTTCATTTTTCAAAGAGCTTTTGTGGGCATTATGTCACCTGAGCCACCTAAGAACCCTGGGACAGCAGGGATGACCAGGAATGTTTAATCTGCCCATGTTACACATGAGGAGATCAAGAACGTGGAGAGGTTAACCCACCCGCGGTCAAGGTTAGTGACAACGAGAGGAGCATAGCGCAGAGAAATCTCAAAAACAAGAAGGAGACCTGGCTTGTGGTTTGGGCTCTATCACCACCTGCCTGCATGACCTCCGGCAAGAGCCTTATCTATGCTTCAACTTTCTTGTCTGCAAACTGAGGAGCAGGAGACCTACTGCACCAAGCCCACAGGACTACCTTGAGACAAAGCTAAGGAGTCGGAAACGTGACAGGCTCTCTAAATGTAAGGCACGGTGAGAATGACTTATCAGGTCATGCATCCCACAGCACAGCTGAGAATGGGAAAGAGTCGGGGAGGGGTGTGAGACAACTTTAGTGAGCGCCTACTACAGAAAGAGCTCCATGTATGCTAATTAGTTCCTTCAAGTACTTTTTCTCCTTTGATCCTCTTGGTACCCCATTACAAAGATAGGCTCACACCTGTAATCTCAGCACTTTGGGAGGCTGAGGTAGGTGGATCACTTGAGGCCAGGGGTTCGAGACCAGCCCGGCCAACATGGTGAAACCCTGTCTCTACTAAAAATACAAAAATTAGGCAGGCATGGTGGCGGGCACCTGTAATCCCAGCTACTTGGGAGGCTGAGGCATCAGAATCACTTGAGCCCAGGAGACGGAGGTTGCAGTGAGCCAAGATCACGCCACAGTACTCCAGCCTGGGTAATGGAGGGAGACTCTGTCTCTGTCTCAAAAAAAAAAAAAAAAAAAAAGATATTATCTTATTTACTTTTACAGATGAAAGAACTAAGCCTAAGAGGTTGAGAAACTTAAGCTAGATGGATACAGAACTCGGATCTGAACTCAGATCTGTCTATCCTATGCTGATTTCCTGGCCCCACCTCTGAAAAATATACCAGAAGCCATTTTATATGTGTCACAGGGCTCACAGGCTACAACTCAGGCACTTGCCTCACATCCTCATTCTAAGCCTATTTACTCTTAGTTTAGACATAATTCTGACATAGTCAGCTCTCAGGTTGCCCACACCACCACACATCAGAAGGACCATAAGGACACTAGTCATCCTTGACAGCAGCAAGAAGTGACAGATGACAGGAGGATGATAAAGTGCTTAAAAATAATTTTAGCAGTTTGGTGTGGTTTTGTGTAGAAGCAAATAGCCCTACACATTTCCTTGGTCCTCACAGATATCACTGCGCATGATCTAAGAAAAGTTCTGCCTTCCTTATGAACATAAAACAAAACCTATATTCCGCGGGCAGGCCTGGCTCCAGAAAAAGAATCTTCACATTGGGTGGGGCGGCTGGTGAAATGACAGAGTATTCACTGAAGACTTGCAGGCAGCAAGACGGAAGCAAGAGAAGACAGTGACATGAAATAGATGGTCTGGTGCAAAATCGCCGTTGACTTATTATAGACATGATCAATGAAGATGGATCGGGACTCTGTCTTGTGTCAGCACAGTCCTAGGCCTCGGGGATTCAGTTGTGAGGTTGACTCTCTCTGCTGTCTTGGAGCTACCTAGGGTCGGTCCTGCAGGGACTGTGTCATGTTGATCTTCAGCTTCTAACCTCTTGGGAGGGACATAGCCCCTCCTGGTCCACCTAAAGTCATCTTTAATACTGCCCACCCACTCTCCACACTGTGCAGTTCGACTAAGGCAACCTCCAGAGTTCTAATTCCCTGTTATAGATGATTGAGAACTAGGGCAACCTCCTCTCCAGGACAAGGCCAAACCTGCTCAAAGGATCCCAGGCTGGGGGATTTGCAGGCTGTGTAGGAGCACAATGACAGAACCCCGGTGAGGATACAAGTCAACAACTCCGGCCACTGTTGAAAAGAAATACTTTTACTTAGCGAGGGCACTGTTCTGTGACAGATGTTTACAATGATGACACTGCATCATTTAACAAAGGTTAAATCATGTTCACTAGACTCTGTTTAAGAAGCCATGGCCATGTGTCCTGTTTTAGAAAGACTGCCATTACAAATGATTCAAATAAGATTGAGTACATGAATGAGCCAGGGTCAGCTATCCAGAAGATGAGCTTAGAAAGAACAGCTCATTCCTAAGTGTGGCATTACTGCATTGCCATTTTTAATTTTAAAAACCTACGTAAATTTTAGCTGGGCGCAGTGGCTCATGCCTGTAATCCCAGCACTTTGGGAGGCTGAGGCAGGTGCATCACCTGAAGTCAGGAGCTTGAGACCAGCCTGACCAACATGGAGAAACCCCGTCTCTACTAAAAATACAAAAATTAGCCGGGCATGGTGGCACATGACTGAAATCCCAGCTACTTGGGAGGCTGAGGCGGGAGAATTGCTTGGACCTGGGAGGTGGAGATTGCGGTGAGCCGAGAACTCACCATCACACTCCAGCCTGGGCGACAAGAGCGAAACTCCATCTCAAAAAAAGAAAAAAAAAAGAAACATACATAAATTTAAAAAAATCTACATCCTAACTCCAACCCCCATGTCATTTCCATCATAGACCACACCAAGTTCCCCGGATGCCCTGGTAGTCTTATGGCATGAAGCAGATAGAGTGCTCTCATGTGTCCATGAGACCTTGGTGAGGATATGACAAGCCCCATGTTGCTTCATATAGGATCTGATGCCTGGTTAGCCTCTCCCCAGGCGACCTCTCCCTCCCGCACAGCCTGGGTGGCCTGGACACCTGGACTCTAGCCTCAGCTCTGTCATCAGCCCCGGGCCTGGTGAATGCTGAGATCTCAGCTCTGGTGTCTGTCCAGCTCTTATCTCTGCAAACTTCCCTAGGGTCAGAAACAGCTTCTGCCCAGGAGGAGTTAAGTTTCCGACATGTCACAGAGGATCAAAGAACCCTGAGGGTTCTGCTACATAAATAATCAAGGGAGTTTGTCAAAAGGAAGGTCCCAGGAGCCCTACTAGAGGGTAAAGGCATTGGATACACCAGGAACTTTTCCAGGAGAACAGAAGCTCCAAACTCAGGGATCCCAGATCCTGCAGTATAGCCTTGCGTTCCCACACGCTGTAGGGGTTGGGGAGTGGGGTGGAGGTGAGCATTGAACCTTAGACCTTTCTCATTACACCGCTCAGACCTCATAAACAGGAGGGCCTTGTAATAGCTTGATGGCCCTGAAAAGATAGCAGTGGTATTTCAGGTACAACCTGAAACTTGGATTCCATCTCGCTCTGATAGCCTTCTACTCCCATAGCTTAAGCAAGAAGAATCACCCAGGAAACCCCGAAATGTTGAGAGCAGGACTCATTTATCTGTTATCTGAGAGCCAACCATGATGTTATGATTAAATTTGGGAAAGAGACAGCTGGTGTTCAAATCCTGGCTTCAACACTCATGAACCGTGTGACCTTGGGCAAGTTGCTTAACCAACGTGTGCCTCAGTTTTCTCATCTATAAAACGGGGATAATGATGGCTGTGAAGAGTAAATGAGCTAATATTTCTAAAGCACTTAGAACAGTGTCTGGCACATGTCATTGTGTGCCAAATTAAACAAAATAATTGGGCAAAGGCAGGGGATTGAAAGATGCGGCATTTCTAAGAAACGCAGCTGAGGTTCAAATGTGTGGAGTCTCTCTCCTCACCCCCAGAGGCAGCAGTTCCTGAATGGGGCCGCAGGGGAGGGAGTGCGTGAAGGGTTAAACCCCCAAGTGTGCAGAAAAACAAGTTCCATCTGGTCCCTGGGACAAAGCAACAGCCTGCAAAGCCCCCAGCCCGGGCTCCTGCTCAAAGGACACATTGCTTTTTAAAATTCCAACTTGTAGCTGCCTCGATCTATAAATCAACCCGTTCTCTACACCCTAGAGCTCCGAGCAGCATTCGCAAATGGCAGCAAGATATCCATGCTCCCAGAATAGGCATAGGAAAGTGCCCTTGCAACTCGGCCAGGGTTACCTGGTACCCAGCCTCTCTGCTTCCAGGGCTTCCTCCTTGACCTCCTTCAAGGCAGGCATTGCTCTCCCATGGCAAAGAGCAGGCAGGCAAGACAGAGCCAATGGTCAAGGTTCCAGCTGGGAGTGGGACTTTTGCTTAGATGCCCAACTTCAGTGAGCTGCCCCTGGACTCAGTTGAGTTCCTGTCTTTGTTCATCATCACAAAAAGAAAACTAAAACTGCTTGCCCTGCCTCCCGACACTGTGACTGAGACCCTATTTTTAGATGCCAGGCTGAGAGTGGGGCAAGGCTGATTAATGAGAAACATCAAATACTCCACGGAGGCTGGGGGAACCTTACTTAGAGAAGCAGCAGGCTGCTTCTCGGCTCCCTGGCTGATCTGCACACGGGACAGCTTGTGCCTCAGTACCTGCTGTGGGACCCCGGCGCTCTCCGTACCTGGAAGAGGAGAAGGAGCCAGGATAAGGCTGACGGGGCTTCCTCGTGGACCTTGGCTAGAGGCAGAGTCCTTCCGTTTTTATCACCCCTAGACCTGTGCCCATGCCTGGATGATGCTGAATCCAGCACCAGCATTAACCCTGCAGGGCAGGAAAGTAATTCACAAAAAGTTGGGCAATTCAAAGTTACAGTTTCCACAGCAACCAGCACTCAGACCATTTGGGTAGCTGAAGCCTTTTCCTCTTAGCATTCGCCCCCCCGTCCCCCATAGCATTTTTTCCTTCTTATTAAAGTAATACACATTCATTGGAGAACATATGGAAATTACAGACAAGTGTAAAGGAGAAAATAAAAATCACCCTTAGTCTCAACACTCAAGGAGATCCAATGTTAACATTTTGATATATTCTCCATTCGCCTAGTTTTTTATTTTTGCATGCATAAAAGATATAATTTTTGAAAATTGGAACTATTGTTAAATGACTATTTTATCATTTGGCTTCCTTCGCTTAAAAATACACTGTGAGATTTTCCAATAGCCTTAAATATTCTTCGAGAATATGCTTTTTAATGGCTATATGGTACTTTTTCATATGGATAGAGCACATTTTATTTAACCAATCTATTGTTGAACATTTAAGATGATTTTCTTTTCTTTCCTGCTATTTTAAATAACACTACAATGAACATCCTTTTACATAAATTTTTGTGTGTTTCTCTGATTAAGTAATCAGATTAGAATAAATTCCTAGAACTAAAATTACTGCTCAAACACAATGGACATGCTAATGACTTTGATAGGCATTATTGAATCATCAGATTCATCTAGAAAAGTTGAAGCAATTTGTACTTTTGCCTGCAGTGTATACTCTTTTAAGGAAAGAACACAAACTGTCATTTAGTTAATTTTTAAATAAAGTTATATACTATTTTCTAAAATCACATTTTTTACATTGTAAATGGAATGGAACTTCCCCCATATTTTTAATGAATGTTTTTCTTTCTATAATCACCCATTAACATCCTTTTATTTTTAAAAAAAAAAATAGGGTATTCATCTTTTTCTTGCTAATTTATAAGAGCCCTTTATGCATAAAGATAATAATGCTTTGCATATTTGTGGCACATATGTTCTCTCAGTTTGTCATGGGGTTTTCATTTTATTTATGGCAATTAAAGTGCAGAAGTTTCAAATGTTATTGTAATTCACATCCCTCTTTCTTTTTATCACTTTGTCCTTTGATTTTATACCTAGGCAGACCTTTTCTCTCCTGAGATCAGCTATGTATCTACTTGAATGTTGTTGTTCTAGTTATTTTGTGGCTGTGTCAGTCTGGTCTTCTGTCCACTGCTCTAAGCCACATAGGCTTCAGGTAGAAGCAAGGACTGGCCTTCACTTCTCTAGGGGTCCGAAGGTAGGAGCCTGCCTGGACAGGTCAGAGGCAGTGGCCAAAGAGACGCAGGACCCGACCTGCCTGCTGCTCCCACCTCACAGGTCTCAGCCTGGCAGGCACCTCTCCACGGGGCCCTGGGATGTTGCTGGTGAATGGAAAAGATGAACGAGGAGGAGGAAATAGCTGTTCCACGATTACATACTGAAAAAGGTACACCTCACGTGGCCCTGTTTCCCATCTGAGGTGGGGGCGGTGGAGGATGGGAGCGCCAGATGTATGGAAAGCTGGCAAGTTGCTTCACTCTTAGCACGTTAGAAATCAAGGAATCCAATTCCAAACCTGAAATTAACCATCATGCTATTTGCAAGATGAAGAGTTTGAGGCAGTTGCTGACATTGCATATCCCCAAATACCAGGTTTTTATCTAGGAGAAATGCTATGTAGGTGGAGGAACCTCAGGCTCTCCAGAGATGCAGGTCTTCACTTCAGCCTACCCCCAACCCTCACTCTCCAGGGACCCTAGACACAGCAAGTACCAGGTGGGAGGGGGTGATGCTGAACAGAGGGTGTTACCTCAGGACACCATCCAGACAGAGGACACTGCAGGCTGCCTCCTCTGTCCAGCCTCGGGAGAGTGTGCCTTCCCGCATCCCTATTTCAATCCAGCCTTCAAACTTCTCACCAAGGCTGCCTGGCAAGTTTGCCAAGTCAGTTCTGCAAGGGATTTGTACATTCACCCCACAGGTTTACTGAGCATCTACTATCCGCATAGCCCTGTGTCTAGCCTTGTAATTTATTCCTCTTCAACCAGGGATAAAGTATTTCCTGCAAATCTCCCTCTCCCCTTTCTCTCTCCTTAAATCCTTAAATAAATAAATAAGCCCTCTGTCTTGAGTTCCGCATCCACTGGCCACTGCCTTGCCTCGACTGTCATGTTCCAAGGCTGCAGTAGTCACCCGGGTGGCCGAGACGACTGTCCATCACCATCACCACCATCATCCTCGTCTACCGAATGTTTCCGAAGTTTGGCATTGACAGGTTGACATACATGATCTCTTGTCATCTTCATCTAGTAACATTTTTTCAACAAATATTTACTAAGTGCCTACCATGTGACTGAGACTGTTCCAATGCTTGGTGTGCACCAGTGAATAAACCAGACAAAGATTCCTGCCCTCATGGAGCTTACATTCTAGCTGTGGGGTGGGGGTGAGAATAGATAAAATGAACAAGCAAAAAATGTTAAAAAAAAAAAATGAAAAAATGATATGGAGGTTAGAAGGTGGTAAAGGAAAGTGGTGAAAGTTAGAAGGTGAACACAAAGGAAAGAAGTTAAGAGGGATAAGAGGTCTCTGGGCTGTCACAGCTAGGGGATCTGGAAGGCCTCCTTGGAAGGTAACCTTCAAGCAAAGACTTGAAGGAGAGGAAGACATGAGTTATGAAGCTATGAGCGGGACCGGGGGAGGCAGGCAGATACTATCCTAGTGCAAAGGCCCTATTGAGCATGCCCCATGCAGTCAAGAAACAGAAAGGAGGCTGGGCACAACAGCTCATGCCTGTAATCCCAGCACTTTGGGAGGCCAAAGCGGGCAGATCACTTGAGGCCAGGAGTTCAAGACCAGCCTGGCCAACATGGCGAAATCCTGTCTTTACTAAAAATATAAAAATTAGCCAGGTGTGGTGGTGCACACCTGTAGTCCCCACTACTTGGGAGGTTGAGACAGAATCGCTTGAAGCCGGGAGGCAGAAGTTGCAGTGAGTTGAGATCGTGCCACTGCACTCCAGCCTGGGTGAAAGAATGAGACTCCATCTCAAAAGAAAGAAAAAAGAGAGAAAAAGAGAGAGAGAGAGAGAGAGAAAGGAAGGAGTGAGGTAAGCAAGGGAGGTGATGAGCAGTTAGTAGGTGAGGTCAGAGAAGTGAAGAGGTGATGCGCTGGCTCACACCAGGTCTGGGAAGCCACTGTCAGCACTTTGGCTCTTACTCTGGTGAAATGAGGAGGAATTGAAGGATTTTGAGCAGAGGCTGAACCGATCTGAGCTGCAGATGGAAAGGCTCACTCTGGCTGCCTGGCTGAGAGTATGCTGGGCGTTGAGGCAGGCAGAGGTGGTGGCAGGGAGATGGGTTAGGAGGCGGTTGCAATGACCCGGGTCGGGAGGATGGTGACTCTGGCCAGGGTGCTGACAGTGAATGAGAGAGGTGGTCAGCTCTGGATGTAGTTTCCTGGTGCATTGGCTGCATGGTGAGAGAAAGAAAGTTGCAGTGAGCCAAGATTGTGTCACTGCACTCCTGCATGGGTGACAGAGTGGGACCCTGTCTCAGAAAAAAAAAAAAAAAAAGAAGAGAGATACTGATGACTCCAACATGTCCAGCCTGCACAGCTAGAAGACTGGAGTTGCTCTTGACCAAGATGGGGCAAGACTGAAGATGGAGCAGGCTGGGGCAGGCTGGGGTTGGGAGTGATGACTGGGTACTTGGGGCTGGACATGTTTCATTTGAGGTGCTTATCAGACACCCCAGATGCATATGAGCAGGAAATCGTTGTTATGTGGGTGAAATTTAAAGTCATAACATTGGATGAGACCACCCAGCAGAGGAAGTTGGGAACAGGAAAGGAGAAAAGGAGATACCGAAGTGAGAGCCAGGAAAAGTGAAAGTCAATCCAGAGAGTGTGGGTCATGGAGGCCAAGGGAAAAAAAAACCTGTTTAGGAGGAGGCAGTGACCCACTCAGTGAAATCCTGCTAACGGGTCAAGAAAGATACGGACTGAGGATTGACCACTGGCTCTCACCCCTAAAATGGATATTCCACCCATTTTAAGGTGAAGAAAAGGAATCTCAGAGTGAGGAAGTAACTTGCCCAAGGTCACAAGCTGCAAGCAACAGCGCTAGGATTTAAACTCAGGTCTGTGCAAAGCCAGGGGCCTTGGCACTTCTCAAACTCACCCCTTGGGCTCCAAGTATTCCATGGACCAAGGAAGGCAGCACTGAGAGGCAATAATTCCTGTTCCTGCTAGGTATTCGTACTCAGGAAGCCTGAGGGGAGGGGAAACTGCAGGTGAATAGGGGACTGATTGTTAGTGCAATTTTTAAAATCTTTTCAATCCAGGGAGAGGTGTGAGAGGCATGCTCAGTGCTGGACCTTCTTTTCTTGCAAATGACCATCCCACCCAGCTAACTAGGGGCTTCACTCTGGAAGGCACTTCCAGTTAGCAGCTGAGGTTTAAAGCATTGCATCCCAGGGATATTTGCATTTTAATGGCAGAAGCGCATTTCCACAGCCAAGTGGCAAAGAGAAACGGGGCAGGGGTTGCAGAGAGAGGTGAGTCCACCCGACCCAAATCAGGCACCCTCTATTTTTTCACTCCTGGGTGACCTGCCCTCTGCAATGCCTTCCTGCATCAGTGGCCCCAGCCATTCAGCCGGCTCTCAGGTTCCTGGGGTGGATGACGGTCACCTATCTCCCCCTGGTGTCGGCTCTTTCCATTGCAGCCCCAGGAGATAGAGGGCGATCTCCGCCTACCCGCCAGCGAGGCCTGGGGAGCCACACCTAAGACGTTGGTCCAGGGTCGTCCTCCCTACCCCACCCTCTGCGGCTCTACACTGGGCCGTGGCACAAACCCTCTGCATTGCCAGCACCTGGGAGTTCAAATGTGTAATGGCTTCTTCTCACTCAGTCTCAGGTTAGCAGTGCAGACCTAACCCGCAGTAAAGAAATGAGGGTCCCTGATTTGCGCACACCACTACACCCCCACATCATTCCCTCGGCTCAATCACTTGATGTTGCTGGGCCACCATTAGCCCTTTTGTAAAGGGAGGTAACAGAACCAGAGAAGTCTCACAACCCACTCCTTCTCTGTACCGACTTAGGTGGCTGACTTCTTCCCTGGGCCTGAAGTAGTCCCTGGAAATACCTCAGGTCGTTTGGGGTATACTGCAGCTTGCTCTCTACCCACTGAGAAGCAGTACTGTGGAGTGGTTAGGGGCAGGAGCTTTGGAGGCTGCACAGACCTGGGTTCAAATCCTGACTTTATTGCTCATGAGCAGTGGGAATTTTTCTGTGCCTCAGTTTCCTCATCTGTGAAATGAGGGCATTCATGCCTTCTGTGCTGGGTGGCTGCAAGGCTTAAGTGTGATACTGTTCATAAAGTGCTTAGCACAGAGCCTGGCCACGTGGAAAATGGCCAGCAAATGTCGCCATGTAGTAAACATTGGGGACCAGAGGGCTGGAGTGACTGGGGAAAGGGCTAGAGCCAGGGGATCCAGGCTCTAGTCTCATCACTCCACGCAACACATCTGTACTTTAGAGCAAACTAATGTCCACCAGGTTGTAATGAGGCTCAAATGAGGTGCTGAGGCAGCACGCCGATGGGTGCCAGGTTCGGAGCCAGCCCAGCTGCGCTGTCCTGCTGATCTTGGGAGAGTAGCTTTATTTCTAAGGGCCTTGGGTTTCTCATCACAGACAGGGATCAACACCCGCCTGACCCACCTCTCAGGACTGATTGGAGATAAGGGGTGTGAAATGACAGCACTGACATGCTACAAATAAAAAGGACTGTCACGATAGGGAAAGTGTTTTGAAAATTGTACAGCTTACCCCATTGTTAGCAAGAGACCAAGCCCCCAGCCTCCTGCACTCGCTCCATATCACAGCACGCATCTCCCTGCATGGGATCTGCCTATTTTCTTGCTGGTCTCCCAAGCATACAGAGGTCTCTGCCCTCGAGGAGTTTATGTTCTCATTGGAGAGACAAACAAGAAATTGAATGGTGAGAACCCAGAAGGTATTACCAGGGGCAGAGGTAGGCAGTTCTCTATCCATCCACCTGGAAGCCTTGCTAGAAACACCCAGTGAAGGAAGAACAATTCTCAGAAGGGAAGCGTAGCCCCAGGGCAACTGCCCAATGGCTTGGCAAAAATGAACAGGGTTACTTGTATAGCGAAGACGGTGCTGGAATGGAAGTCAGGAGGCCTGGGTGGTAGTCTAGGCTCTCTATTAATTTGAAAAGACTACATATTGTATGATTCCAACTTTATGACATTCTGGAGAAGGCAAAACTACAGAGACAGTGAAAAGACCAGTGGTTGCCAGAGGTCGGAGGGAGGCATGACTAGGCGGAGCACACAGGATTTTCAGGGCAATGAAACTACTCTGTATGATACTATAATGCTATCATGCATTTGTAGAAACCCACAGGAGGTGCAGCACCAAGAGTAAGCCCTAATGTGAGCTATGGATTTGGGTGATAGTGATGTGTCAGCGTAGGTTCGTGGAGTAGAACAAATGCACCGCTCTGGTGGAGGGTGCTGAGGGTGGGGGAGGCTGTGCCTGTGTGGGGGCAGGGGTACATGGGAACTCTCGGTACCATCTGTTCAATTTTGCTGTGAACCTAACACTGCTCTAAAACATAAAGTCTATTAAAAATAAATAAATATTTTTCCCTGATCTGTTGTTTCCTCACCTGTAAAACAGAGACACTAATACTTGCTCTGCCTGCCATGACACCCACATAGCCACGATTGGGGTCTAGTGGACTCTGTGAGCATGAGACCAACATGTCACGGGTGTGCTGGTCCCTGGAAGAATGAGAGATGCCCTCAAAGTTGGGATCCTATGACAACTGCCCCTGCCAGCCCAACTCCCAGCAGCTGCTGCAGCCCCCTCCTCCGGCAGTTCTCACCTTCCCGCCAGGCATTGAGGGTTTTGGACTGCAGTGGGCACCTCCTCCCAGCGGCAGTTCCCCACTGCAGAGCTGGGAGCTCCGCCCACCTCCTTCTCTCCGCCCCTCACCCACAAGCCTGCAAGTTTTAACAAATAACACAGGATATTGCTCTTCTAAAAATCTGCAAAACCTTTCTAAAAACTCCCTTTGAGGCCACCACCTTCTTTCCCAGGTGAGAGCAGGCAACAAGTCCCTGTAGCATTCAAAATGCTCTTCCTTGTAAATGGCTCCGACAAAGGCCGGCAGCTATTTTAAAATCCAAGAAGGCTTTGCTGACACTCCCAACATACCGCTGTGAACAGATCCCAAACATGTGAAGAGCCCTACACAGACGCTTGTTCAGTGCCTTTAAAACAAAACAAAAAAAAACCAAAAAACCCAGGATGCAAATCCACTGAGTGCTCCTTTCAGGTCCCATGTGCCCCCTTGGTAGATCAGCCCACACAGTTTTTTCAAAGAAACAGTATTTGATCTGAGAAATATCTGGAACCTGTTTCCCCAGCACTTGACTGGGAGCTTTCAGCGGACGTCAGCTGCCCAGTCGCTGAGCGTGCACCCTGCCCGCCTGAGCTGCCGGCAGGATCCTTCGGACTGGGGGCGGCGGGTTGGGTGAGGGAGGGTGCTGTTTGATTAAAAGCTGCTGGGGGCAGGCTCAGGTCTGACTGGAAGTTCTGGAATGACAGAGAAGGCCACGAGGATAACAAGCCCTGGGAGTGAAGATCAAGACTGGGAATCCTGCTAATGGAGCTGCCCTGAGTAAGACGGTCGCCAGAGCACGTGGCCGTTCTGTTACGGTTTCCCTCAGCCATTAAGTGCGTAACAGACAAGTAATAACAACAACAATGAACATTCTCATTATTGCAAGATGCCCATCACAGGCAGGGCAGGGACGCGTTCTGTGTGTATCTCTCACTCCCGGAACAGTATCTGGCAGAGGGGCAGAGAGTGGAGCTCCATCTGGATCTGCTCCAGCGAATACATGAATGAATGACACCCCCTGTCCACTGTCAACATTACAGGCCTGTTTTCAGGAATCGGGGGATTCCAGAGGCAAAATTACATAGGTGAAAGGGTAGCTGACTGCAAGCCAGGGAACCTGCCATCCAGGGCTGGTTCTCCCACTTCCCAGTTATGCCAAGTGTGACCGGGGGCAGCACCCCCGTCTGTCATCAAGGGGATAATCCCCCTCTGTCTATCTCCCTATGTTGCTAGGAGGATCGGTCCTGTGAAGTCCTGCATAGCAAGTGTCTTTACCACCTGAACATCTAACTGCAAAGGTTAGAAATGCTGACAATCCTCACTCCCCTTTCACCCAGTCCAGTTGCACCCAGAGGAGCCCCGATGACCTGGCTGGGGACCTGGGCTAGAGTGGGACACAGCTGAGTGATTTTAGCACTTTGACTACTTGCACTGAAGGAGCCAGGGACAAGGATAAGATGACCTGATGCATCCTTGACTGGGTGCTGGGCGCTCTCCTCACCTGCCTTCCCAGACCTGGCTCCTCCTGTTAGCACCTGAGCCCTTCATTTACAACCTCAGCGGCCTCCTGTTCCCTCTGCCTCTGGGTCTCAAACACACACAGGTCTCCTAGAACCTCAGAAAGTCCAACTCTTCTTCTGTGTCTTCTGCCCTTCAGACTACAAACCCATCTCTTTTTATGGTAGTGACAACCGATCCCATCCGTGAAACTCCAGTTAGGTGCTCGGCACCAGATACGGTGGAATCTCATGAATTCTTCCCTAAACCCTCACTTGATGCACTGGTGATCTCCCCAGGGTGGCCCCTTACCCTGTCCTGACTTTACCTTCTGCTCCCAGCCCACAGTCCTGGAACGATCCAGATCCAGTGGCTCTTCCCCAGCCTGGCCCCATGGCAGCCTCTTCCAGCAGCGGAGCCTGGTGACTCCCGCTCCCCATTCCTGCCTCTTCCCTACACCTCTTCTACAACGCCCATGACATCAGCATTCCCCACGCTCTGCCCCAAAGTCCTTTCATGCTGCAATTTCATGACATTGCCTCTTCCCCCTGCAGTAGGGACTCAGCTGGCTGAGCTCCAGCTCCCATGGCAAGCATAGGGCAGCCCCCTCCAGCCCCTGCAGCCGTGCCTGCACCCCTCCTGCCCACTATCCCCTTCCCCCTCCTCTTCCCTCAGAAGCATCTCCTGCACCTCCCACCCCTGACTTCCAGTCAGTGGCCAGGTCCCATCGGTTCCAAAGGAGCTGGACACCCTTTGAAATCTCCTCCTCTCTAACCCCCACCATCCATACCGTTTATCACCTCGGAATGTGCATTGCCAGTCAACACCTCAACCCCTCCTTCTGCTACATTTTAACATTGCCCTTTTATTGGCTCCTTCCTGCCAGAATTTACTTATTTATTTAGAGTTGGGGGTCTTGCTCTGTTGCCCAGGCTGGAGTGCAGTGGCACAATCATAACTCCTTAGCTTACTGCAGCCTTGAACCCCTGGGTTCAAGCGATTTTCCCACCTTAGCCTCCCCAGTACCTAGGACTACAGGCCTGGCTACTTTTTTTTTTTTGAGACAGAGTCTTGCTCTGTCACCCAGGCTGGATTACAGTGGCGCGATCTAGGCTCACTGCAACCTCTGCCTCCTGGGTTCAAGTTATTCTCCTGTCTCAGCCTCCCGAGTACCTGGGATTACAGGCATGCACCACCACACCCAGCTAAGTTTTGTATTTTTAGTAGAAATGGGGTTTCACCATGTTGGCCAGGTTTAAGACCTGAAGTCTTAAACCCCTGACTTCAGGTGATCTGCCCACCTCAGCCTCCTAAAGTGCCAAGATTACAGGTATCAGCCACCACGAGGCCTGGATAACTTTTTCGTTTTTTGTAGAGATGGGGTCTCTAACTCCTGATCTCAAGCAGTCCTCCTGCCTTGGGCTCCCAAAGTGCTGAGATTAGAGACGTGAGTCACTGTACCCAGCCCCTGCCAGCATTTAAATATTCCCAGGCATCTCTTCTCCCCTGGCAAAGCGGTGGTGTGAGTAGCCCATTCCACGGGATCCACTCCTCATTCACTCCTCGGTCCCCTCACGCAGGTAACCAGCGGCTGGCGGGGGTAAGGCAATGTGTGCGTTTCCTGTGGGCTAACCCGACCTCTCTGGCTGGCTGCTGTTGAGCATGGCAGAGCCTCCCCGCAGGTAAGCCTGTCCTGCTCTCAGAGTCCACCCCTGCTGGAACGCTGAGGATGCAGACCCAGGCGCCCAGCCCTGCCTTCTCTTCTCAAGTCAGATTGTAGACCCGCCTCTCAGGCGGCTACCTCTGGATGCTACAGCCTCCTCAGACTCTATGGGTCTCGGTGCAGAAGTCGTGCCAATGGCTGCCATCCCTGTAAACCCAGTGTTTCTCTGTGTCCCCTTCGTGGTGAAGGCACCATTATCAGAGTTAACATATACCCCAGCTTGCCAGTGCCATGCCCAATGACACCCATTGTCCTGGCATAACTATTAACAGCACCCCCGTTTACTCTCAAAAGGGTCCTGTCTTAGATGGGAAATTATACACTCAGTCTCACTGTTACCCACTTGCCTGCCCATCACAGAAACCTGACGGCCATCTGGACTCTCCTCCCCAATATCCCCACAGTCCCCAAGTTCTATGGGTTCCACGTCCTTAACATCTTTTAAACCCACCCCATGGTCCATGCCATCACCTAGGTTGCAGGGTGGGCATCCTGCCTTCAATCTTACCTTTCTTCCATTCTTCCACCTGCTGCTGGAGTGACCTTCCCAAATTGCAAATCTGACCACATTTACCAGCCTAAAAATCAAACAGCAAGCCACCTCCCTGAGCCAGCAGCCAAGCTTCAAGATAAACTCTAAACTCCATGCCAGGACCATGAAGTTCTTGGCTCCTCACTACGGATGTGCCCCTGCCCTGCCCGCCCCAACCTCCTACCCCACCACAAGCCTCATCCCTCACCCCACCATCCTGGCTCCCATCTGTCCCTTGCTGGGTCCTGGCTCCCTGACATCCTGTGTCCCCATGCTTGCCTGCTACCTTTCTGTCTCCCCGTCTATACTGCAAGCTCCGTGATAGTGTCTTTCGTCTCTGAATCAATAGCACTCACATGGTGCCTGATGCACAGTGTGTGTTCAATATTTACGAAGTGAATCGGTTCACATCCTTAACACCAAATAGTCCAGGTGGCTGCAGTCCCCCGAGCCAGTGGGCCTGCACTTGACCACCTCCACGTGTAGGCACACGTGTGTCTACTGGAAATGCCTGCCTGTTGGCCTCTCTTTACTCAGACGAACGTCTCTGCTCCATCCATTATGGGCTGTTCTTCTAGAATTGCTGTGGGTGTTGGGAGCCCTGTGTCCTTCCTCGGCTAATCATTTTGTGACTGCAGCAGCCTGCATTTTTCTGCTCTGTGTATACAGAGAAGGGTTGGTGGGGGCGGTGGACCTGTGAGTTCTGAGGTCTCTTGCAGAGAGGAGAGTTCCAGGCCTCTAGAAAATTTGTGTTGAAACTTGTGTCTCCACCGTGGGCTAATGAAGGCGAGAAGGTGCTCCCTGGGAGACTGCGACTAGAGGCCCGGGCTGGCACGAAATGCGCTGGCCCAGGTGGGTAGGGCACTCAGAGCCACCTGCTTTGTGAGGAGAAGAAATAGGGCCTGGGCCAAGCCTGATTGGAAACTCGAGGGACAGCGGGACAGAACGAGGCAGCCTTTTGTTCCCTCCCTGTAATGCAATGCACATTCCCCACTTAAAGGCAATTTCTGCACTTCAAAAGGATTCCAGCTGGCGAAATTTAAGGTGGAGAATAAGCCCCCAGTCAAGAAGCTTCTCAGGGGCCTTTCAGTTTTCCTTGGCTTGAGAACGGGATGCATTTTTAAATGTTTGCCTCTTCATGTTTGTCAGAGCGCCAGGGGAGAAACGCTTCCTCTTACTTCCACACCTCTCTCGCTCAGTCATAGCTGGCACGGGAGCCAGCCACGTTTTCCTGTGCTACTTTGCCTTCTCATGAACCTGCCTGACTTCCTCTCTTTCTCTGCCTGCTCCCCCACCCACCCCCCAGCTCACACCTCACCCCTTGGGGGAGGAGAGAGTCCCCGCCGCCCCGGGGCCACTAGGCTTAGCAGCTTTCCTCCAACAGATGCTGAAAGGACCAACAGTTAGGCTGACACACCTCACAGCTGACACTCCAGGACATGCTCTCCCACCTGCCATTCATTCATTCATTCATTCATGCATGCATGCATTCACCTGTTCACTCTCTCACCTAGTCACCCAGTCAGCCAGCATAGGATCTGAGGTGCTGGGGGGCCCGCGGGTGACTCAAAATCAACACACAGTCTCTCTCTCCTAGCTTACAAAGTGCTTGAAGCTTTGAGAGATAGGAATGAGCAACTACAGCACAAGACAGAGGAAAGTCAAAATCCAGTTTAGAGGGTAGGGACATTTTAAAAGCACAGAGAAAGAAGAGATCAGCTAGGGATGTAGGTGGAGCCCAGAGGGAGGCAGTCAGGGAAGGCTTCCTAGAGGAGGAAGCACTGTGACGGGAGCAGGGTCCAAAGATGCCAAGGATGGGGAAGTGGCTGATGCCAGAATATGGAGGTGGAAAGCTCTCTGGTGGGCACAGAGGCGCAGCTACACCCCTCTTTCCAGGGCTTTGGAGTTTGCTGGGAGGTGGGGGGGGGGGGTTCCCGGGCATGTCCACTGGCAGTCACTGCTTTGGTGGCATTGCTTCAGTCACCTTGGAAGCAGCGCACCATCCCCACATAGCAGTCACCAACTCGTGCCCTTCTCCGTCGGGCCCAGAGGAAATACCTCCATGCTCTTCTCTGTCCTAAACACTCAGGCTCCCCGCACCCTTTTCTTGAGGGATCCAGATAGCACTTGCTCCTCCAGCCTCACTAGTCATGCCCTATCCCTTAAGTGAAGCTCCAACCACCACCTTCCCTAACAAGGACTATCCTTCCTGCCCACCCCCTTCCATTCTAACCCGGGAAAGCTTCCCTTTGGCCAGCCCACCCCTGCCTGTGCCAGCACCCCCTGGTGTCTCCCTTAGAGCCCCTGCCAGTGGTCCACTGGCCACTGTGGAGTTGGGCAGACCTGGCTTTGACCCTGGCTCTGGAACCTTTCAGCTCTGTACTTGGCCAGATTACTCACTTCCATAGGACCTGCCCTGGCATTTCCTACCTAACATCCTTTCACCCTTATCTGATCAATCACACTTTGACTCGCATTCAGGGCAACCATCCTCCTCTGCTTTCAGTCCTTGTAGATTAAGGGGAGCTGTAGAGGGTCACTGCTAGGTTCAGGGATAGGCACGAGACCAAAGTGAGACCAATCCTGTGACTTTTGGTGGATGGAAATTCCTATTTCCACTGGGATTGACAAACTGGTCAAACACAAACCTAAGGCTGTTCGGGCCATCTTTGTCACCACAAGGAAAGAGTCTATTTACAAATAAAAACAGCACAGAAAAAAACAGTCAAGAGACAGATTCCTGGTGACACGAGCACCTGGATCCAGCCTTGCCTGAAGTTATCCCTGGAGTTTTCAGTTTTGTGAGCCAATAAGCTTCCCCTGCTTTTTTGGCTTACACCGATTTGAGATGACTTTTTGTCACATGCCACTAACAGTCTTGACGAAAGAAATACTTAACTTGGAGACTTAATAACAGAATTAAATGAAAGGCCCAAGTAGTGCCCAGGAATAAGGTGGCACTCAATGACCACTTTTGGCAACTCTCTCTGAATCTGCCTTCTCATAGGTCTGTTACATTTCCATAAACTGTTGTTCCACAGTAGTAGAAAACTATGTTTTTCTTCTTCCCACAGCTTCGATCAAATCTTCCTTTGTAAAATCTTCGCCCTCCCTGGCTTTCTTGACCACAGCTCTGTGTCCCTCATAAGGCTCTACGTTTCACATCCGTTTTCCCCCCACCCCACTCCTGGGCTGAGACAGGATGGGTTTAACAGTGCAAGACTTCAGGATGTGGCAGGGGTGATATCGTCTTTGTGTTATGTGCTGATAACCCAGGGCGACAAAACCAAATCAAACCAAAGACTTTCCCAACAGGCTTCAAATCCCTGCTCTGAAGGATACCAGGTGCTCAGAAAAGTCTACACTGCCATCTAGTGGATGTCTGCAGCATCATCAGGACACAGAAGGGAGCCCTTTGGGAGAATTGCCTTGGGATTGTCTCTGGCCTGTGAAAGCATCTGACTGAACCTCACTATATAAGGGACAAACCCCAAGAGAAGTGAATGGATGGTGAAGCTGGGAGTCCTGTCCTGCAGAGTGGCATATACTCCTCTAAGAGACTGGGTTCCTGCCCGGCCTCTGTGGCCCTGCACCTCCCATCCCAGGAGTCACAATCAGCAGCCTTCCTTTCTCTGCTCCTCTTGGCTGTCCACAGGTATGCCCAGTCCAAGGGTTTCCAGGGAGGAGGGCTGATGTTGTGTGCACATGTGTGTGCATGCAAATGTGTGTGTACATGTGTACACATGTACACGTGTGTGCTTTATTGCTCATCTTCCCAAAGGAAAGGGTGTTTGTCATGTTTGCAAACAAGACAACCTATCAAAACTTCATGATAGCAGCCTCTTAACAATCTATTTGCTCTCTGATAGTGAAAAATGCTTCAAGGAAGAGAAGAGTCTATCCACCGCATTGGAGTAACCTGTGTGCTGCCGCCCTCCGGAGCTTACTGTCCTACTGGGCTTAGCTGACTGCATGAGGCCTAACCAAGGCAGCACTGCGGGGAAGGAAAAACCCCTTCTGGCCGCTCTCTGCCACGCTGCTCAGAAGGGACCAGAAGGTCAGCCTTGATGTGTGTACTTGATCACATCCCAGCCATGACCCTTCCATCTCCACACATTTGTGACCCGAGTCCTGCCTAGATTGGCACCAGCACCTCCTTCTAAAACACAGCAGAAAAGAGACCAGTCTCCACCATTAACACTCTGGGGGCTCAGTCTGGCCCAGGAGTCAAGAAACAAAGAAGCGGAGACCAGAAGGCCAGATCAGCTCCCCCAAAACACACTCTGGCTGCTGACAGCAGCCGCAGACCCACTTCCCACTTCTGTGACTCTTCCTCAGGCTTCCCAGACCCCACAAGGAAAGCTTCCAGAATAGTACTAATCACTGCCCACTAAAATAGTTATTTCCAATTCCTAAAATGCTTTGTTCTTCTTTTACACAACTTTGGGCAAAAGAAGAGCGTGTCTCATTTGCAACAACAAAGCGTCAGGATGCACTGACCTCTGCCTGTCCTGGTAAATACCAGCTTCTCTCCAGCCCAGAAGTCATCTGAAGACCCAGACACCCTGCACCTTGGGAAAGGACTCCTCTCATACCACCCCTTCTTCCATTTATCTGCCAACTCCAAAGCACAAACCAGCTGGTCTCCACCAGGCTTGGGGGCCCAGATCTCAGGGGCAGCCAAGGAGCTCCCAGAGCAGGGAAGCAGGAGGAGGCCTGGGCAGAGTGGCCTCAACCATCACCAGTTTCCAGTCTGCAGCTCTCCCACCGGCCCCCAGCCTTCTCCTCAAGTCCACTCTAAGGAAGGCACAACTTTATGTCAACAGCCATCTGCTGCCACCAGACCCAACCCAGATGGCTCTGCATGCAGCTTCAAGTCACCCAGATGAGCAAGCCTGGAGGAACATTAAGACCCCCAACTCTCCCCCGCCCTGCTTTAACACAGCCCTGCTCACTCACTTCCACGGCCCCCGGGAACTTGACTATTGGCGCCATCCAGGAGGTGATCTTCTGTCTGTAGTTATTACAATCAGGAACAACCTTGCAGGCAATGTTCCCCAACTCTGGGTAGAAAACTTCAAGGCCCCTATGAAGAGAAGAGGGAGGTTGCCCTGTGTCAGGGTTTTAGGGGAGCCTGGGGTTCCCAAGGCTTCAGTCTAGCACTATTGGGAATGTAAAGTGAAATGGGATTAAATCCCAAACCTGCCACTAACTAGTTGTGTGGCCCAAGAGTTACTTGACCTCCTTGTGCCTCAGTTTCCTCATCTGTAAACTGAGGACACTAATAATTCCTCCCTCATGGAGTCAGTGTGAGGAGTAAAGTCGAGGTCAATGGTCAGAACAGAACCTGGCATGTTGTAAGTCATCAGAAAGTGTAATATTAATTATCATCAGTGTTTACTTCCCTAGAAGAATAGATATCCTCAGGCAAACTTAATGTCTTTAAAGTAGGATTGAGTTTATAAAAACAATACCTATAGATTGCTTTTCAGGAACATTCTTATTACAGAAAAAAAGGCTTAGCAAGTCAGCATACCTTCCTTCAAGGGCATAGACGTTCTCTCTCCCCTAAACAATCAAGAGCTCCCCATGCCTGAAATCCTGCCATTAGGTGAAGAATTGGCTTCTTTGGGTTAAGCATTGACCATAGCCTAGGTTCTCTTTCAAAATGCAAACATCCCTCAGGGGGTAAAACATTGGCTCACTAAGACAGTGAGTATGAATGAACTGGTTCATCTATTTGCTCCCTGAGAAGAAGGGCCCAAACAGCACCAGCGTTCTGAGAATGTGGCTTCCTGGAAGGGAAGAAAATATGATGCAGAGCAAAGTGACAGAGTCTGCAGGGCAGGGCACGGCGGGCTGGGCCATGACTGCACCAGGCTGGCCTTCAGTGCATGCTTATATTTGAAACTCAGAAACGTAGGTAAGATTTTTCAAAGACATTTTTAAAAACTGTTTTTGCTTGTCCTTCTATTACATTTTATCTCCACGACCCAAGGCCTCTGTAGGGTTAATGTGGGTTAAGACATCACTGAGAGAGAAGCGGTGTGGGTATGGAGTGGGTGTTGCAAGTCCCCAGCCTTTCCTAACAGCCTTGCATGGCTAAGCTGCTCTACAGCCTGCCAGTAGCCACCCACAGTTGTCCACAGTGCCTTGCTGCAGGTGATGCCTCAGGGGACCCTGTGAGGATGTCATTTGGAGAACAGTTCTGGAGGGAGAGCTCCCTGAAGCTGGGGCCTGGGAGTAGGCCAAGAGCAGCTTCCTGGTGGGGAGCCCCGCATTCCTCCTCCCGCCTTCCACCTCCTACTCTTCCAGTGGCTCCTGAATTCCAGCCTTAGGCAAAAGGCCGCTGAGCCCCCAGCACCTGGCAGCCGCGGACCAGGACACTTCGGCAGGCCAGCACCCCCAATGCCAGAAGTCAGGTGCTCTGGTCTCAGAGGGTGGAAGCAGGACGAGTCAAGGTCTTGCTAAGCAAATCTGTGCCTTCGAACTCTTTGCACATTTACAGCAATTCTAGGTGGATGGCAAGATTTTCACAGCTTTTGGGAAGTTTTAGGGGACCAGTTTTATCTTCCTAGCATCATCTTAAGGACCGTTTGGTTTGTTTCTGCTGCAACTCCTTGCTGCTGCAGCTAGCGAGATGCGAGGCAGAGAGGGGACCCTCCAAGGGCAGAGAGACAGACAGCAAGCAGCACAGCACGGGAAAACGAGAGGCAGGGAGGAGGGAAACTGAGGGTGGAGGGACGCCCTCACGCCCACAACCCCTCTCCCCTTTTTATCAGAGTGGAATGTTGTAAATATCAAAAGAATCAAAGAAGCAAAATCGGCAAATCGTTATTTGGTGAGGGGGGTGCAGAGCCACAGAGTGCCCTGAAGGACAGGGCACATGCCAGCGAACCAGAGACTGGGTTGTGTCCCTGCCCCTCTCTTCACACCCATAGGGCACTGCCAGGCCAGCGTTTGAAGATAGCATGTTGCCCCACCTAGGATGACGGGAAAGGGGCGTGTGCAGACCGCAGACCTCTGCCCGGCTCAGCTGCTTTAGCAAAGGCTTGGAGAAGGACACAGAGAGAAATTTATTTGATCTGCAGATGGCACAGAGCTGGTGACCAACAATTCTGATTGTCAAATCGAGTTACAAGATGATCCGGACAAACCTGAGGTGAGCTGAATCAAAAATTAAAGTTAGTGAGAAAATATACTTTACAATTTGCATTCAAGGCCAGGCACGGTGGCTCATGCCTATAATCTCAGCTCTTTGAGAGGCTGGGGTGGGAGCATCGCTTGAGCCCAGGAATTTGAGATCAGCCTAGGCAGCATAGTGAGACCCTGTTTCCACCAAAAATTAAAAACAAAAAACCAAGCAGGGTGGTGCATGCCTATAGTCCCCGTTACTTGGGAGGCTGAGGTGGAAGGATCACTTGAGCCCAGGAAGTAGGGGCTGCAGTGAACCACGACTGCATCACTGCACTCCAGCCTGGGTGACAGGGCAAGACTCCATCTCAAAAACAAACAACTTGTGCCGGGCGCGGTAGCTCAAGCCTGTAATCCCAGCACTTTGGGAGGCCAAGACGGGCGGATCACGAGGTCAGGAGATTGTGACCATCCTGGCTAACACGGTGAAACCCCGTCTCTACTAAAAAATACAAAAAAAAACTAGCTGGGCGAAGTGGCGGGTGCCTGTAGTCCCAGCTACTCGGGAGGCTGAGGCAGGAGAATGGCGTGAACCCGAGAGGAGGAGCTTGCAGTGAGCTGAGATCCAGCCACTGCACTCCAGCCTGGGTGACAGAGCAAGACTCCGTCTCAAAAAAAAAAAACAAAAAACAAAAAACAAAAAACTTGCATTCAAGCCAGAAAACCTCAAAGGTGCCACCTTCCTGTGTGCCCTTGCTGCTTGTGGTTTACCTGACATGGAATTCATTCTAATTTCCATCCGGAGAGTTTGGGGATCTCCTGATCTCCATGACAAGACTTGGAGGCACCCTGGGGAGTGGAGTGAAAAGATCAGGGGCCCTGACCCGAGCTTTGCCATGAACTAACGCTACATAAGGGACTGGGGACGAAGGGCATGACTTTTACTGGGCCACCCCAATAGATCAGGGACATCACATATGTAGGATTTAATTTCATGCAACCATATCTTGAGGCAGCTCTTAACACTATTTCCATCTCCAGATGAGTAACTGAGAAACTGCAGGACAACACCTATTTGCAGCTGCTACGTGTTGGAGTGATCTGTTGTGTACAACAGAGAACGAGTACGGTGGGCTTGGCTGCACTTTCTTCCCTGCCCCGCACATTTTCCCTAGGGAGCCGTTTCATTCCTCCAGGCCTCAGTTTGAGCTAGGTGGTCACGTGAGTCTCTGTCATGGCAAGAATTAGATCACAAGGGCTGGTCGTGGTGGCTCAAGCCTGTAATCCCAGCACTTTGGGAGGCTGAGGTGAGACGATTACTTGAGCCCAGGAGTTAGAGACCAGCGTGGGCAAATGTAGTGAGATCCTGTCTCTATAAAACATAGAAAAAATTAGCCAAGTGTGGTGGTACGCATCTGTAGTCCCAGCTATATGGGAGGCTGAGGTGGGAGGATTGCTTGAGTCTGGGAGGTCAAGGTTGCAGTGAGCCATGATCCTGCTACTGTATTCCAGCCTGGGTGACAGAGTGAGACCCTGTCTCTAAAAACATGGCTTCTCAGCTGTGCCTGTATGAAGGGCTTAGAATTTCAGCCGCCCCTCAATGAGTGCTATTGCCTGAGTGTTGGTGTCTCCTCAAAATTTATATGCTGGAATTTAATCCTCAGTGTGATGGTATTAACAAGCGGGACCTGGAAGAGGTGATTAAGTCACCCTTATAAAAGGCACTCTCATAACAGAGGCTGAAGGGAGCTGCCCTTCCCTTCCACCAGGTGAAGTCGCAGCAAGAAGGTACCGTCTTTGAAGCAGAGAGCAAGCTCGCACCACGCACTGAATCCAGTAGCACCTTGATTTTGGCGCTTCTCAGCCTCTCGAGTTGTGAGTAATACATTCCTGCTGTTTAGAAATGACCTAGTCTAAGGTATTTTGTTACAGTAGCTGAAAAGACTAAGGCAGTGAGGACACAAAAAGACACATGGGATATGAGGCTGCCTTGAAGAGGGGGCTCACTGTGAAAGCGTGGGTCACCCCACTTGAAAAGCAGCAAGCTAGTTTTTAAACTGTTTTGTAGAGACGGAGTCTCTCTTTGTTGCCTAGACTGGTCTCAAACTCCTAGGCTCAAGTGATCCTCCACCTTGGCCTCCCAAAGTGCTGGGATTACACACGTGAGCCACTGTATCCAGCAGTGCATGCCCGTAATCCCAGCACTTTGGGAGACTGAGGCAGCAGGATTGCTTGAGCCCAGGAGTTTGAGACCAGCCTGGACAACATAGCGAGACCCCCAACTCTACGAAAAGTAAGAAACTTAGCTGGGCGTGGTGGCATGCACCTGTAGTCACAGCTACTCAGGACGTTGAGGCAGGAGGATTGCTCGAGCCCAGGTGTTCAAGGCTGCAGTGAGCTATGATCAGGTCACTGCACTCCAGCCTAAGTGACAGAGCAAGACTCTGTCTCTGAAAGAAATGTATTTAAAGAGAAGAGTAACCAAGGCCCCTGAGAGAGACTGGAGGACTGGGGATGACTGCCCAGGTTGGGGGGAGCTGGGGATGAAGGGGCAGGGCATGGCATCTGTCACCACACACATGATGACCACAAAGAAGATGAGAAACTAGACTAGATTGTGCACCTCCTGGATCTGCACTGGAAAAGGTGGGTTGATGTTCAAGAAGAGCAACAGGGCCTTGGGATAAGAATGCACTTTCTGAAGAATGGAGCTTTTCAACACCAAAAAGCAAGACACTTTGAGCAGCAGCTGCCATCCCCAGGGGAGCTCGCAGGGCTGACTGGATAGCAGCAGGAGGGGTTTGTTGAGTGGATTCACCTCCCGGCTGCAGGGCTGGAGGATCACGGTTCTTTCAATTCTGCGACTGAGCCCAGGGTTGGGACTGTCGGTGGTTTTGCTGGTCTAGTCTGGGGTATCTCAGAAGCAGGGAAGGTCTGATTCCCGAGAAGCTTTTCTCTTAACGATGTCTCACTGCTTGTCACAGTACATAAAATTCCTCCCTTATAGATGAATACTTTTAGGCACTGAGTCCAATCTTTAAGAGTTCCCTGGTAGACTGCAAATGCCCACGAGAGGAGTGCCTTCTCTGGGGGATCTCTTGCCAAGGTCAGAGCCTGAGCTGAGTGGGGATCTTGAGGAGGGCGTCAGTGCAGGAGGTCCTGCTGTCTCCTCAAGGGTCCTATCTGTCCCTGACGTATTTTCATTTCATCATCATTCATGATGATCTCTTCCAAACAAAAATCTTCTGTGGCAATAAAGACAAATCTCCTCTTTCGCGATGATGGCTTGAAATCAAAAGACATCTTCCTGGCACGCAACCTTAGGGTCATAAATCTGTTTCTCAAACTGGGGACCTGCTGGCGTATTCCGGGAGTCCTAAGAATGGCTCCCCTTGACTCGAGTCTGGGAGCCCTGGAATCGGGGTGAAGGTCGTCAGCAGAAGCAGATAGGGAAAGAGCATGAGTGTGGAGTCAGACAAGGGGACTAGATCTTGGCTCTGCCACTTTTAAGCTATGTAAACACTGTGGGCAGATTTCTTAATCTCTGGGGACTCTTCATCTGCAAAATGGGGGTGCTAACATAGACTCTGTAGGTTCATCACTGACAGTGAGAGAACTCAAGGAGTCCAAGCACCAGCAGAGCACCTGGGACACAGAAGGTGCCCTGGGACTTCCCACGTGTGCCCCCATGCATGGGTCACCAGGGTACCAAGATGTGATCTTGGCAGGGCAGAGCCTAGGGCACCCAGAACCTCAGGCTGGTCACCTCCAGCAACCCTACAGACATCCTAATTTCCCACAGTGTGGGAAACACCAGGAACCGCTGAGGTCCTCCTTAAGGGGCCATTATCACCGCCCAGGCCTGCTGTACCCCGGCTCAGCTGACCTCTCCTGCTTATGAGGGCATTGAACTTGCACGGCGCAGAGCGAGAAGCCTGCCAGCCCCTCGGCTCACTCAGCAGAGCACCTAGAAAATTAGATCCCACTTGTGAGAGGCAACCATATTTCTCTTCCTCCTTCCACAAGAAAACTTCACTCAGAACTGTTTGTTTTTTGAGACAGAGTCTTGATCTGTTGCCCAGGCTACAGTGCAGTGGCGCAATCTTGGCTCACTGCAACCTCCGCCTCCCAGGTTCAAGGGATTCTTCTGCCTCAGCCTCCTGGGTAGCTGGGATTACAGGCGTGCACCACCATGCCCAGCTAATTTTTTTATTTTTAGTAGAGATGGGTTTCACTGTGTCGGTCAGACTGGTCTCTACCTCCTGACTGACCTTGTGATCTGCCTGCCTCAGCCTCTCAAAGTACTGGGATTACAGGCGTGAGCCACCGTGCCCGGTCTACACCCAGAACTGTTTAACAAGATTTTTCAAAATGTACCCACAAGTCCAGACAAATGAAGGCTTGCTTTCTAACCGGCAGAGTCGGTGAGGAGAGAGCCGAACGCCAGGCTTTCAGCTTACCCTAAGTAGAAGCAGATTGTGCCCTTGGAAAGGAAGAAGCCAGCCTCATCACCCAACTCTACCCAGTGCCATGATCCCTAAAGGGCCCCTGCACAAACACTCCTGGGTCCCATCGTTGCAAAACACCTCTCACACAGGAAGGGTCTAATCACACACCTTCTTTCATTACAACACCTCTTGGTCGGGGTTCTGGGGAGAGGAGAGGGGGCATTCAGGCTATAGGGAGGGACGGTCTCTCTCTCTGGGTCTCTCTCTGAGGGTCTCAGCCTCCTGCCCCTGCCAAGACCCCCCAGGTTTGGAGGGCCCAAGCAGAGCCGACCATATACACAGCCCTCCTGGCCCTGGGAGAGGTGCATTCTGGAAGGCAGGAAGGAGTCTGTTTCTAAGTCCCTTTCTCAGCGCCATCCTCCATCAAGGTGGTCTCCAGACCTGACACGTGTTCTGTCTTCCCCATAAAATCAGGCTCAGGAGATGGTGCTCCTTGGTTTTGGAAATACCCCTCCCTGCGATCTACCTGCCTGGCAGCCTCTGTGCCTCCCGCCTCCAAGCCTGCCCTGACTTACTGGCACACAAGGGCGTCATCGTCCAAGAGGGCTTCTTGGGCACACGGGTTGTTCTCATCCTCGTCTCCAGTGATCACCATCACGAGACCCAGTAACAGGGCTGCTGTGACCAGCCTCATTGTCCAACCCATGGGCACCTGGAACAGAAGGCGTTTTAGAGCAGCTGGATCCCCTGCAGGGGATTTCCTGCCAAATACCTGTGCCCCCCACCCCAGGGGCCCACTTGGCAGGAGAGAGACCTCTGGTTAAGCACAGGGAGAAAGGCAGGCAGCTTCCAGGGCTCCGCGGCTAATCCAGTCCACCACCCGGACACAAGTACTTCGGGAGGACCTGGGCCTCCTCCAAGTTGGACTCAATGTACATTCCTAGCAGAGGCCCCTCCCCCTGGCAGGACACAGCCTTGTTGTCACTCTTGTCCTGGCTGCCAGGGCAGACAGCAGGCTGCAAAGTAGAAGTGCTTATATAAGCTTCTCAGTTCAGCTCCTCGTCCACTCCCTGCTCTTGGCCTGGGGATGGTCAGCTGGCCAAAGGCCAGCCTGCCCCTTGGCTATAAGGCAAGCCCTGGGAAGCTGGTGACCCCAGGCTCAGGGCTAGGAGTTGGGCTGTGCCCCTCAGACCGGCTCTGCCTCTCCTAGTCCCCATTCTTCCACCTGTCTCCACAGCCTGTGAGCTTCCCCAAGGTGGAGGTGGTTGGACACAGTAACCCTGTGTAGGAGGGACTGCTGCAGGGGATGGGGGCAGGCGCACCCCAGCCCGAGGCCAGCTCTGAAGGGCCAGCTGAGGACAGAAGGGTGCATCTGGCTGCACCTTGCAGCTGTGCTGAACTCAGCACTCTCCCAAAATAATCGTCTCTGGAGAAGGAGGTCTGGGGAGCTGCTTGGGGCTCAGAAAGGGGTGGCCTGCCCCAGCGCTGCACCAGGAAGAAGGGGAGCCAGGGACTGTCGCCTGCATTCCCTTAGGGAACAGTCCTGCCACCAGGTGCATGTGGGACTCTGGTTAGAGCCTGAGTGGGCAAGGAGAAGAACAAAGGCGGCTTGCCACAGCCTTTCCAATAGCTCTGCTCTCTGCTCTCTGCTTCTCAGAGGCAGGGGTGGGAAAGACATGCCAGCAACTCAGGACTCCTGGCTTCTGCTCTGAGCTCTCTCTGGATGCTGGGGAGGCCACTGCGTCTCCCTAGAACACACCACTTTTCCTTTTCACAAACAAGTAAAATAATTGCTGTCACCGTGGTGCCTTGCTAAGGAATATGAGATCATCGCTGTAAAGTACACACAGCTAGACCTTTAGAGAAACTACTTTTAGCATAGTCTGCTTTCTGGTTTAATTCCTACCTCCAGGATCCCAACCTGTAGCAAAAAGCCCCCCTTTGGGGCTACATATTAAACACATTTCTCTATCATTAGGCTCCCTGAAATACAGCCAGGACTCCCCTTGCCCCCAACCAGAAAACGTATTCCCAAGATCTCCCCTACTGGACAGAGTCGAATAGTAGCCTCCTCACAAGATCATTGTGAGAATGAAATCAACCAGGTTAAGCCCTCAGTAAGGTGCCTGGAACGTAGTAAATGCTCAATAATTTATGAATAGTCTAAGTATTCTCTCACAGATCCATCCATTCATTCATTCCTTTGCAACCCACTTCACTTATAGGCATTAAGCACCTCCCATGTGCCTGCCCCCATGTTAGGCCCTGGGGTATAGGTTGAGCATGGCCTTGTCTGTATACAGCTCACAGGACAGCCACAGTCAAGGAGATGCTGCCAGAAGGGCTGCCCAAGACCAAGAAACTCATCTTACAAATGGCATCCACTAGAGAAGCCTCAACTTTCCTGGGTGTCAACTCTATTAGCACAGTGATGGCAGCCTGGAGGCAGGGAGAGCCCACAGTGCAGGTGGTTGCTGTTGAGCCCACTTCCAGTGGCAGTTCTTCCTTACTCCACGTGCCAGGCACTTTTGTCTCCAAATTCTCATGCCAATCCTTGGAAATAGGCACTATTATCACCCCATCTTATGGAGGAGGAGATGGCACAGCGACATTAGCTAAAACCTGATCTTGGTCACCAGGAAGTGGCAGACCTGGAATTTAAACCCCAGGCTCTGGTTGAACCTGTTGAAACTGGGTTGAGTCCGTTGAGTCCATGCTTTTTTTTTGAGACAGGGTCTCACTCTCATCGCCCAGGCTGTAGTGCAATGGGGTGATGCCGGCTTCTGCAACTTCTGCCTTCTGGGCTTCAAGGGATTCTCCTGCCACAGCCTCTCAAGTGGTGCGGACTACAGGCACACCATGGCTCTGGCTAATTTTTGTATTTTTTGTAGAGACAGGATCTTGCATTGTTGCCCAGGCTGGTCTCGAACTCCCAGGCTCAAGTGATCCACCTGTGTGCTCCCAAAGTGCTGGGATTACAGGCATGAGCCACCACACCCAGCCCAGAGTCCACGCTCTTAACCACCTGGCTCCACTGCACTCTGTAGCTGCTCCATTGCCTCTTACTCACTCCCTTTACATTCCCTTTGTTCTTGGGAGAAGGACCCCAGAGTCCTCCACGTGGACCACAGTGCCCTGTGAGATCAGGCTTTTCCTGTCTCTCTAGCTGACTTCCTCTTCCTCTCACATGTTACCTCTGGCGGGTTCCTCAAGCTCCTTTCTATCCCAGGGCTATGATAGGCACCGACCCCACTTCCCACCTTCATTAGGGGGTTAGCTGAAATGCCATTTCCTGAGAGAAACTTGCTCTGACCCCTAGCATCCATCAGATTCCTTTTATAAACAATCAGAGCACCTTACTGCTTTCTTCATTATTCTTACATAGTTGTAACAAATTATTTTGTAGTTATTTGCTTAGTGATAGTTTCTCCCTCAATCACCCAGCCTATAAGCTTCTGGGAGGCAGCACGGAGACTGTCCAGCATTCTGAGCACCTTACGTGGAGTATATAGAGGTTTAATAAAATTATTGTTTGAGTGCATAATACATGCCACTTCCGTTTCTGATCATCCTTATTTTCACTTAACAGCTCATAACTCTGTGTAAACATCAGTAGGAAACTAATCACTCAGGTTGGCCCTTAGCCCTGGATGCCTTTTGCTTATTTATCTAACCTTCTGTGGCTTGTTTTTGTGCAGAGAGATCTGGCAGAATGCAGTGGTTCTTGGGATTTTCAAATCCGATCTTTGTCTTGGGGATTTTCAGGACTTTGACTCATATTTGAAACCTAAGATCTGAAAGCCGTGTTCAAGCTTGTGGAGTGACCATTCTCCCTCCCCATCACCAGCTGGTATTGCTTAATTCTCTCACTCTGGAAAGTCCCATTGCTAGATTTCTTGGTGCCCACCCCTGAAGTCCCCCTCTCTTCCTTTAGTTACCTGGGCTGGGACCACCTCCAGCCAAGCCAAGCCAAACCTGTGGCTTCCGGAGACACATTGGTCCCTCCAGCTACCGGGATCTGTTGAACCACTGCTGCTGAAACTCTCCACTCCCTTCTTACCCCTCCAGGCCTCTTGTGCCTGACACCCTCCAATCATTGCCCAGGCCTCACCTCCTTTTTCTACCCAGACACAGACTCTTGTTCTTTCTCTCCCTCCTAAACCTCTCCACGTAGGCCCTCTGGAATCTCTGAACTATAGTGAACAAACCCCCTGAATTTTTTCATTGATTCCTAATAAAAAATTAATTGAGGCTGGCCACGGTGGCTCAAGCCTGTAATCCCAGCACTTTGGGAGGCCAAGACGGGCGGATCACGAGGTCAGGAGATCGAGACCATCCTGGCTAACATGGTGAAACGCCGTCTCTACTAAAAAATACAAAAAACTAGCTGGGCGAGGTGGCGGGCACCTATAGTCCCAGCTACTCGGGAGGCTGAGGCAGGAGAATGGCGTAAACCCGGGGGTGGGGAGCTTGCAGTGAGCTGAGATCCGGCCACTGCGCTCCAGCCTGGGTGACAGGGCGAGACTCTGTCTCAAAACAAAACAAAACAAAACAAAATTAATTGAGATATAATTCACACATAAAATTCACCCTTTTAATATGTACAGTTCAGTGGGTTTTCATATGTTCAGAAGCTTGTGCAACCGTCACCACTACCAAAGTACAGAGCATTTTCATCAACCTAAAAGAAGTCCTGTACTTATTAGCAGTAACGCCACATTCCTCCCTCACCCCAGCCCCTGATAACCCTAATCTATTTTCTATCTCTATGAATTTGCCTATTTTGGACGCCTCTACCGACATTTTCCCCTCCCTCCTTGGCAACCTCCCTTCCCATGGCCACTTTCTTGGACACTGTCATCACTGCAAATATTAAATCCCTAAAATATTAAATTCAATCATTTTTTTTTTGTTTTTTTTTTTTGAGACGGAGTCTCTGTCGCCCAGGCTAGAATGCAGTGGCATGATCTCAGCTCACTGCAGCCTCTGCCTCCTAGGTTCAAGTGATTCTCCCGCCTCAGCCTTCCAAGTAGCTGGGATTATAGGTACGCACCACTATGCCCAGCTGATTTCAAGCAGCTCTTCTGATCTCCATCTCTTCTCTTTCCTCTACCCTCCTGTTACTTCTCTGCACTTAGTCTTTCATTTGATTCTAAACTCTGGTCCCTTGACCATTCTCCTTTTTCCTTACCTATTCTGACTACCTGCCCTTTGGTACCTGGGTCTTGCAAACCTTTGTACTATTCACTTGCTAACATCTTCAATTTCTTCCCCCTTATCTTCGCATTGCAGCTGTTGGGTGCAGCTTCGAATTTGGACCAGTCCAATGATCTGGCTACTCCATCATGCAATCCTGCTCCCACTCTACTCTCAGTATCCTGTGCCCTCTACAGAGCCCAGGGTGGGGGCCCAGGCGGCATGGGGGAAAACATTGTGCTAAGTGAAAGCAGCCAGTCGCAAAAGAGGACATATTGTATGATTCCATTTATATGAAATGTCCAGAATAGGCACATATATAGGGACAGAAAGTAGACTAGTGGTTGCTAAGGCTGGAGGTGGAGGTGGGGTAAGACGGGAATGAGAGGTATGGGATGATAGCTAAAGGGTATGAGGTTTCTTTTAAAGGTGATGAAAATGTTCTGAAATTGACTATGTGATGGTTGCACATATCTATACATATACTAAAAACCACTGAATTATATACTTCAAAATTCATGAATTGTGAGATATATGAAGCATATAGCAATAAAGCTGTTTTAAAAAATCATCCTGGGGATGTCAGCAAAATGGATGATTAGGAAGCTCCAAGCTCTTGTTCCCTCATGGAAAGCTACACACACACACACACACACACACACACACACACACACACACACACACACCCAGAGACAGAGAGAAAACTGGCTGAACTAACTTTATAGGAGCTCTGGAAAACAGCCAAAGGTTAGAGCAGCCAAGTAATGCCTAATCAAAGAAAGCCTCCTTAACTGCACCCTGGGTGAGAAATGGAGACCCCGTCTCAGAATTTTTTTAAAAGCCTCCTTCAAAATAATAGGAATTTTTCCAGACATGGTGGCTCATGCTTGTAATCCCAGCACTTTGGAAGTCTGAGGTGGGCAGATCACCTGAGGTCAGGAGTTCAAGACCAGCCTGTCCAATATGGTGAAACCCCGTCTCTACTAAAAATACAAAAATTAGCCAGGCATGGTGGCAGGCACCTGTAATCCCAGTTATTTGGGAGGCTAAGGCAGAAGAATTGCTTGAACCCAGGAGGTGGAGATTGCAGTGAGCCAAGATGGAGATCGCACTTGTCAGGCCTCTGAGCCCAAGCCAAGCCATCGCATCCCCTGTGACTTGCACTTATACACCCAGATGGCCTGAAGTAACTAAAGAATCACAAAAGAAGTGAAAATGCCCTGCCCCTGCCTTAACTGATGACATTCCACCACAAAAGAAGCGAAAATGTCTGGTCCTTGCCTTAAGTGATGACATTACCTTGTGAAATTCCTTTTCCTGGCTCATCCTGGCTCAAAAAGCTCCCCTACTGAGCACTTTGTGACACAAACCCCCCCGGCCTACCAGAGAACAACCCCCTTTGACTGTAATTTTTCTTTAACTACCCAAATCCTATAAAACTGCCCCACCCTTATTTCCCTTCGCTGACTCTCTTTTCGGACTCAGCCTGCCTGCACCCAGGTGATTAAAAAGATTTACTGCTCACACAAAGCCTGTTTGGTGGTCTCTTCACACAGAGTGCATGACAGCACTACTGCACTCTAGCCTGGGCAAGAGACCGAGACTCCGTCTCCAAAAAAAGGTTGGAAATTTCATTTTCTTTCTACCTTGTTCCACCTCCACTGCCAGCAGTATTGGTCTGGAGATGGTAGCTCAAGCCGTAGTTCTCTCCCTTAAACTCAAAGAAGCAGAGCCAGACTCATCATGTGCAATGCTCTAATCTGTCTGGGGTCTGCCTGCAGGACTAGTCTTGCTTTGCCTAAGGGAAAAGGGGCAGCATTGCTCATTAAAACAGCAGACCAACTACAGACCTTCAGACACTGGAGACAAAGATTACAGATTGAGACATACAATAGACCATCTAAGGCCCCAAGAAGCTCAAGGAATTTTGAGTAAAATAAACTCAAAGAGACCTACATTGAGACACATTAGAATCAAACTGTTGGAAGTCAAAGACAAAGAGAGAATTGTGAAAGCAATAAGAGAGAAGACTCATCATGTACAGGGATCCTCAATAAAATTATCAGTCGATTTATCAGCAGAAACTTCGAAGCCCAGGGGGCATTGGGACAATATACAGTACTGAAAGAAGAAAAGTTGTCAATTAAGAATTCTATGTCCAGCAAAAGTATCTTCCAAAATATTAATATGACAGAAATTAAGAAAGTCCCAGATAAACAAAAGCTTAGGGAGTTGATTACCATTAGAGCTGCCCTGCAAGAAATACTGAAAAAAAGCTGCGGTTAGTTGAAACTAGGTGAAGAAATATATCAAGACCTTTGTTTGAGGTAAACACACAGACAAATAAAAAAGCCAGTATTATTGTAATTTTGGTTTGTAATTCCACTTTTAAATACAGGATGTCTTAGTCCATTTAGTGTTGTTATAAATGAACACCTGGGGCTGGACAATTGATAAAGAGGTTTATTTGGCTCACAGTTCTGCTGGCCGGAAGATTGGGCAGAAGAGAAAAGCCTTGGCCTTTTCTCACTCATTTTAGAAGGGAAAGGGAAGCTGGAATGTGCAGAAATCACACAGTGAAATAGAAAGCAGGAATGAGAAATGGGAGGTGCCAGGCTCTTTTTAACAACCAGTTCTCATGGAACTAATAACGTTGGAATACACTCCCCTGGAAATGCATTCTACTCATGAAAGATCTGCCCCCATGACCCAAACACCACCCACTGGGCCCCACCTCCAACACTGGGGATCAAATTTCAACATGAGATTTGCAGTGCACAAATATCTAAACTATAACCCAGGATTTAAAGACAACGAATAAAATAATTATAAATCTATTAGTGGGTATATAATATATAGCAATGTAAACTGTAACATCGGTAACACAAAATGGGGGGGCATAGAACAGTATAAGTAAAATGTTTGTATGCAATTGAAGTTAAGTTAGTATCAATTCAAATTAGATCATTATAACTTTAGGATGTTATATGTAATTCCCATGGTAACCACAAAATGTATTTATAGAATATACACAAAAGGAAATGAGAAGTGAATAAAACATGTCACTACAAAAAAATAAACTAGATGTAAAGAAAGGTAGAAATGGAGGAAATGAGGGACACAAAAAGCTGAAAAGCAGCCAGATACAGTGGCACATGCCTGTAGTTCCAGCTGCTTGGGAGGCTGAGGTGAGAGGATCACTTGAGCCTAGGAGTTTGAGGCCAGCCTGGGCCACATAGTGAGACCCCATCTTTTAAGAATGCAAGCAAGTAAGCAAGAAGAGTTAAAACATATAGAAAACAAATAACAAAATGGCAAAATAAGTCATTGAGTCATTGTCTATCAGTAAATGGATTTAAATTTAAATTTAATTGGGTTCAATGCCTCAGTCAAAAGTTATAAATTGGCAGATTAGATTTTTAAAAAATGATCCAATTATATACTGTCCACAGTAGACTTGCTTTAGCTCTAAGGACACAAACAGATTGAAAGAGAAAGGATTTAAAAAGATATCCTATGTACACAGTAACAAAAAGAGAATAGGGATGGCTATATTAATATCAGACAAAACAGATTTTAAGGTCTTGTTCTACAACAAGAGACAAAGAAGGGCATTGTATATTGATAAGAATAAATTCACCAAAAAGATATAACAGTTGTAAACCTATATGCACCAAACATCAGGGATCCAAAATATATAAGCAAACAAGGATAGAATTGAAGGGAAAAATAGGTAGCTCAACAACAGTAATTGGAGACTTCAGTACTCCACTTTTAATAATGAATAGAACAACTAGGCAGAAGACCAATTAAAGAAATGGGAGACTAGCAGAAGACCAATTAAAGAAACGGGAGACTGGCTGGGCGTGGTGTCTCACACCTGTAATCCCAGCACTTTGAGAAGCTGAGGTGGGCGGATCACTTGAGGTCAGGAGTTCAAGACCAGCCTGGCCATGGAGAAACCCTGTCTCTACTAAAAATACAAAAATTATCTGGGCATAGTGGCGGGCACCTGTAGTCCCATCCCAGCTACTTGGGAGGCTGAGGCAGGAGAATTGCTTGAACCCAGGAGGTGGAGGTTACAGTGAGCTGAGATCGCTCCACTGCAGTCCAGCCTGGGTGGCAGAGTGAAATTGTCTCAAAAACAAAAAACACAATACATCCCAAGCCAAAAATTTGAATTCTAAAATGCTTCAAAATTCAAAACTTTGAAGGCCTACGGAATACCACAAGTGAAAAATTCTACACCTGACCTCATGTGATGGGTCACAGTCAAAACTTTGTTTTATGTACAACATTATTAACAATATTGTATAAAATTATCTTTAGGCTGTGTATAAGATGTATATAAGCATAAATAAATTTCATGTTTAGACTTAGATCCCATCTCTAAAATATCTCATATATGCAAATATTCTAAAATCTGAAAAATTTGAAATTTGAAATACTTCTTGTCCCAAGTGTTTTCGATAAGGGAAACTCAACCTGTATACCAAGATATATGGGATGCAGTGAAAGCTGTATATGCTGTAAAATAGCTATAAAAGCTTACATTGAGAAGTTGTAAATGTTTACATTAAAAAAGAAGAAGGATCTCAAATCAACAACCTAAATTTACACCTTAAGGAGGTAGGAAAAAAAAAAAGAACAAGATAACCCAAAGCTAGCAGAAAGAAATACTGAAGATTGCAACAGACATAAAATAGAGAACAGAAAAACAGAAAATCAACAAAACCAATAGTTGGTTCTTTGAAAAACATCAGTAAAACTAACACTTTCAGCCAGATTAATTAAAAAACAGAGAAGACTCAAATTACTAAAATAAGAAATGAAGGTGAGGGGATTACTCTAAAATTTATAAAAACAAAAATATAAATAAATAGTATTTTACAGAAATAAAAAGGGAGACAAAAGATTAATATAAACAATGGGTAAGGTTGTTGGTTATGTAATAAATTTGATAACCTAGAAGAAATGGACAAATTCCTGGAAACATAAAACTTACCAAGACTGAAGCAGTAATCAAAAATACCCCAGTGAAGAAAAGTCCTGAACCTGATAGTTTTACCGGTGATTTCTACCAAACATTTAAAGAAGAATGAACACTAATCCTTCTCAAACTCTTCCGAAACATTGGAGAGAATACTCCCTGACTTACTCTGTGAAGCCAGCATACTCTGATACCAAAGACTACCTTCTAACCAAAGTTAGAAAAGAAAACCACAAAGCAACATCCCTTAGAAACTCTGATGCAAAAGTCCCCAACAAAAGATTAGCATAGATCATTTCAACACTGAAAGGATTATACAACATAACCAAGTGAGATTTATTTCTGGAATGCAAGCATGATTCAACATATAAAAACCAATCAACATAATACCACCACATTAATAGAATGAAGGAAAAATACTACATGGTCATCTCAATTGATGCAAAAAAAGCATTTGACAAAACTCAACACACTTCCATGATAAAAACAAACTAGGAAGGGAAAGAAGCTTCCTCAATATGATAAAGGCCATATACAAAAACCCCACAGATAACAGCACACTTAATGGTGACAGACTTCAAGTTTTCCTCTAAGATCAGGAACAAAACAAGGATGCATGCATTTGCCACTCTTATTCATCATATATAGAAAGTTCTAGCCAGAACAATTATGCAAGAAAAAGAAGTAAAAGCCATCCAAATTAGAAAGGAAGAAGTACAATTATCTGTTTGCAGGTGACAATCTTACATATAGAAAACTCTAGGCCGGGCGCGGTGGCTCACGCCTGTAATCCCAGCACTTTGGGAGGCCGAGGCGGGCGGATCACAAGGTCAGGAGATCGAGACCACGGTGAAACCCCGTCTCTACTAAAAATAGAAAAAATTAGCCGGGCGCGGTGGTGGGCGCCTGTAGTCCCAGCTACTCGGGAGGCTGAGGCAGGAGAATGGCGTGAATCCGGGGGGCGGAGCTTGCAGTGAGCCGAGATTGAGCCACTCACTCCAGCCTGGGTGGCAGAGGGAGACTCCATCTCAAAAAAAAAAAAAAAAAAAAAGAAAACTCTAATATTTTAAAAAAGAAAAACTGTTAGAGCTAATAAGCAAATTCAGTAAGGTTGTAATTTACAAAATCAACAAACAAAAATCAAATGTATTTCTTTACTCTAAAAATGAAGAATTCAAATAGAAAATTAGGAAAACAACTCTATTTATGATTACATAAAGCAGAATAAAGTAGGAACAAACTTAACCAAGGAGGTGAAAGACTTGTACACTGAAACTATAAAATTTTGCTAAAATAAATTAAAGAAGAGATAAACAAATGTAAAGACATTCAATGTTCATGGAGTGGAAGACTTAATTTTGTTAAGATGACAAAGTTACTCAAAGTGATCTATAGATTCATTGTAACCCCTGTCAAAATGCCAAATTTTTTTATAGAAATAGAAAAACCCATCCTAAAATTTATATATAATCTCATAGGACCCCAAATAGTCAAACAATCTTGAAAAGAAGAACATAGTTGAAGGACTTATACTTTCTGATTTCAAAACTTACTACAAAGCTACAGTAATCCAAATAGTTTGGTACTGGCATAAAGACAGATAAATAGGCCAACAGAATAGACTATAGCGCCCAGAAATAAACCGTCATATGTGTGTATGTGTGCATGCATGTGTGTGTGTGTGCACGCGTGTGCTCAAATGATTTTCAGCAAGGGTGCTGAAAATGATTCTGTGACAAGTGGATAGCCACATGCAAAAGAATGAAGTTGGATCCTTGCTTTACACCAATGAAGTTGGAACCTTGCTTTAATTCAAAATGGATCAAAGATCTAAATGTAAGAGCTGAAACCACAAAACTCTTAGAAGAAAACACAGGGGAAAAACTTCATGACATTGTATTTGGCATTGATTTACATATGACACCAAAAGCAGAGGCAGCAAAAGTAGACTGACAAATTGAACTCCATGAAAATGGAAAAGTTTTGGGCATCAAAGGACACTATCAAAACAGTGAAAAGACAACCTGTAGAATGAGAGAAAAAAAAATCCCAGAAACTAGTGTTCTCTAGAGCCCCTTTTGGCAACACTGGCCACTCCATCCTCCTCACTGTGTAGACCTCTTGTTCAGCCTGTGTGGACTACTCTCCGTTTTCCCAATCAGCCATGCTCTCTCCCACCTCTAGGCCTTTTTCCACAAGCCATTCTGTCTATAAGGGGTGCCTTTGTCTCCTGCCCCATGACCCACCTGGCTTACTTTTGCTCACCTTTATGTGCTATTTAAACATCACTTCCTTTAGGGTACCTTCCTGGGTATCTTGTCATCTCTGCAGACAGCATCTGCAGTGCTTCCACCAGGATAGAATAATAATATCTGGCCATTTTTGTTTATTTACTGGTATTTCTCTGTCATTAGGCTGTTACCTTCATGGAGGAGAGACCCCAGGTAGCCTAGGAATTGCTGTGTCTGCCACTAGCACAGTGCCTGGGACCAGGAGGTGCTCCATTACCCGTCGGGGGTTGGGGAAGGGAGAAATCAGAGAGGGAGGGGTGGATATTGAATTCCTAAAGGTCATGCTTCCCCCCCATTATAGATCTGGGTCTCACTGAAGCTCCAGGAGCAGAGCTGCTCCTCCCACCTCCCATTCATTGATTTCTGCCTTCTGCTCTACTTTTCTGTGCACATATTTCATCCTGTGAGGGACTCATTTGTCTCTGCATTCCCCACAGCACTATGAACATAGCAGATGCTTAATAAATCGTTACATAAATAAGCACGCACACGTAAAAACCGTATGTCGTAAAGGAACTATTCTAACCTTTGATTGTCCTATTTAAAGACAGGGAAAGAATTCCAAAGTCACCCAATATGCACTTGGGCCATCTTTTGTTATCAACTCTTGGTTGCTTTTCATGCACCTTTCATTTCGGATGACCAATCTGAAAATTGTCTTGAAATGCAAAAGTATAAAAATATAATTTCCTTTATTTTTTTTCTTGGGGAGGGGGGCTTATTCTAAATGAACAATAAGAATTGCATCAAACTTCCCATCAGAAAGCAAGTGAGAAGAGAATGGAGTGAAATAGTTTTAAAAAGTTAAAACTTCCATCAACCTAGAATCTGTTTCCAGCGGAATTTTTCTTCAAAAGTGGAGAGGATATGAAGACAAAGAAAAACTGAGAGAAGACTTTGCCAGTACACCTGCCTTGCATGAAATGTTAAAAGAAGCCCTTCAATGAAAAGGAAAGTGAAACCTTGGCTCTACATAAAGAAGGGAAGAATACTGACGATGGACTAAATGGAGGTAAAGGAAAATATTTTATTTTTATTATTCTTAATTGGCCTTACAGATAACTGTTTGTTTAAAATAGCCAAGAACAAGAATGCCTCAAGTGATTATGGCTGATCGTTCAGTGCATGAATGCTAGCAATGTCTAAGAAATGGGAGGAAGGAATGGGGAATGCTCTGTTACAGGGTGTCTGCACTTGCTCTGTTTTAAGAGATGTTGCTTTCCTTCTATCAAGCAGAAGACAGAGGAAGTCATGGTGGCAATGATGGGGCTGGTGAAGAGAGCTCCAGGGCTGGATTTTCCCAACAATTATATTCTCCAGGAGTCAGGAGAGTGTCTGTGAGATAAACCCAGCTCTGACCCTTTCCCTCACTCCTCCATTTATCCAAAGGACCTCGGGCCAGAGGCTGGGGGCCAGGACCTTTCCATTCTAGGGACATAAGTTCCTCTTTTAGGTAGCCCCAGCTTGGTGGTCTCAGCAACCAACGGTTGACTTAATAAACCCATTTCATTAGTAGATGCACATTGCATCTATTAATGAATCACTTCACCCATGGGATGGCAGGCTCCAGAGGGGCTATGAAATGGTGGTGCCTCACGCATTCACCTGCCGTTATGTCACCCTTGAAAGGTTGAATGTTTTGTCCATCTGGTGGAGGTGAGAATTGAACTTAGAGCCTACTGAAGCTATGTATTTACCTCGTCCCTCTTTGCAGGAACAGAGTCAATCTCTGGTTCCCTCTAAATTTCTCAGGATGGGAGGAAATGGGGATCCTTTTTCCTATGTTATGGAAGGGGGAATGAGGACCTCACAAAGGAAAGAAACTCACTAAATCTGTCAGAAGTAAGGCCTGCCTGAAATCAGGGAGGCTCCTCACAGCCCAAAACTCAGGCAGTGAGAAATCCACCAAAGTGGCCTTTCTAAGGAGAATTAGAGAAATGTTTGAGGCTCACAGACAGGCACCTAGAAACACCATGAAGAATGTCACAAATAATGCCTCAAATGATGTGCTCAAATCACACTAGAGTGAAAAAATCGGAAACACCACCTTTGCCACGAATTTCTTTCTTTCTTGGCTCACGGCAAGCTCCACCCTCGGGTTCACGCCATTCTCCTGCCTCAGCCTCCCGAGTAGCTGGGACTACAGATGCCCACCACCACGCCCAGCTGATTTTTTTGTATTTTCAGTAGACACGGGGTTTTACTGTGTTAGCCAAGATGGTCTCAACCTCCTGACCTCATGATCTGCCCGCCTCGGTCTCCCAAAGTGCTGGGATTACAGGCGTGAGCCACCGCATCCAGCCCACGAATTTCTAACAGCTGCCTAGGCCAAGGTTTTTTTCCTCTCTCTCCTCTCTCTCATAGCAAATTCCTACCGCACACAAACAGGGGAGAAGGGCCCTTGTTACTTGCCCGGAACAGTGTGGGAGCTGTAGGGTGCTGGCTGCAGGAAGGTACATACCTTGACAGGTTTCTGGCCTGGAGAACGTGGGGAGAAAATTCCCTCCAGGGTGCCCTTCAGTTTGGGCCCTTAAGGTAATCAGAGCCTGCGGATGTTGAGAGTTCGAGAGGTTCAGGAAGATTCCTAGAGCCACAGGAGAGGAGGCAGCCGTTGGCAGTTGGGGAGACAGTTGGAGAAAGTTCCAGGGGAGTTCCAGGGAGGAGCTGATATGTAGGGCAGGAGAGAATAGGAAAAGAAGAATGGGTGGGTTTGCCAGCATTCCTCCTTCCAAGGATTCTAAGGAAAAGAGTGGAAACTGCGGAGACAATTATTTTACCGTTTCTCCTGCCTTTCTAGATGCACAGAGAGTCAGGCAGAAGGGACGCTAGAGATGCAGAAAAAGAAGGCTGCAGAGACAGGTGCAGAAGGTTGGAGGGAGGAACCACTGAGACCAGTGTCCAGGGAAAGATGTCCAGCGTTTGACCACGGAGAGCAGCAGGCCCTCAGCCACAGACAGGAGAGAGACCGGGATTGACAACTATCTTCAGAGCTCCCAGTCTGGGGGCATTGATTAAGGCGGAGTTTAACTCTTGTTGCCCAGGTTAGAGTGCAATGGCGTGATCTGGGCTCACTGCAACCTCTGCCTCCCGGGTTCAAGCGATTCTTGTGTCTCAGCCTCCTGAATAGCTGGGATTACAGGCACCCACCACCACGCCCAGCTAATTTTATTTTTTGTAGTTTTAGTAGAGATGGGGCTTCATCACGTTGGCCAGGTTGGTCTCAAACCCCTGACCTCAGGTGATCCACCCGCCTTGGCTTCTCAAAGTGCTGGGATTGTAGGCGTGAGCCACCCACCGCACCTGGCCACTGGGGGGATTTATAATCGTCCCCTTCTCCAACAAGTGTGGCCTGGAGCCTGCAGAATAATGGAGACCACCACCACCTGGTTCAGACCCAAGTCTTCCAGGCTGGCTCACACTTGGGTAAGGTTCTACCAATCAGGTAACTAACCCCAGGGCAAGTACTTGGTTTTCAGGTCCTGGGTTTCCTGCTGTGTTTTAAATGGCCACACCTGGAGCCATCCCCTTACTTTCTTTCTAGAGAATTCCTCCCCTGAAAATCAACAAATCAATGGGAAGTCAAACACTTACCCAGTGGTTCTGCATAGTAAACCACCTGAGGAACTCCTGAAAATCACCAATGCCTGGCCCCACCCCAGGTGAATTAGACCAGAATCTCGGAAGGTGAAGCCTAGACACGGAGGGTTTCAAATGCTTCCCAGATGATTCTCATATGCAGCCAGGCTGGAGAGTCCTTGTTTTCAATCTAGACAAATAGCAGGCACATGGCAGGTGCTGAAGGTGCAAAGATGAACAAGGTGAGGATCCCGCTTTTGATAAGCTCACAGTTTAGGAAGGGAGATGAGCATCCAAAGAAACAAACAGCCAGGTGTGGTGGCTCACACCTGTAATCCCAGCACAATGGGAGGCTGAGGCGGAAGGATTGCTTGAATTAAGGGGTTCAAGACCAGCCTGGGCAACATAGTGAGACCCCTGTCTCTACAAAAAAAAAAAAAAAAAAAAAAAAGGAAGGGAGGAAGAAAGAAAGAAAGAAAACTTAACCATGTGTAGTAGTGCACACCTTGAGGCTGAGGAGGGAGGAATGCTTGAGCCTGGGAGGTAGAGGCTACAGTGAGCCATGTTTGTGCCACTGCACTTCAGCCTAGAGTGAGACTCTGTCTAAATAAAACAAAACAAAACAAAACAACACAGCAAACAAAATCACCAACTGTGGGCCGGGTACAGTGGCTCACGCCTGTAATCCTAACACTTTGGGAGTCCATGGCGGGCGGATCAGTTGAGGTCAGGTGTTTGAAACCAGCCTGGCCAACATGGTGAAACCCCATCTCTACTAAAACTTCAAAAAAATTAGCCAGGTGTGGTGCCACATGCCTATAATCCCAGCTACTTGGGAGGCTAAGTCAGGGGAATCGTTTGAACCTGGGAGGCGGAGGTTGCAGTGAGCCGCCATTGCACTCCAGCCTGTGTGACAGAGGGAGTCTCCATCTCGGGGAAAAAAAAAAAAAATCACCAACTGTGTACTGAGTTCAGTCATAGAAGCACTCCCAGGTTAAAGAGGAGGGTGTGTTAATCATGTTTTTTAAAAAGTTTTTTTTGGAGGTCTTACTCTATTGCCCAGGCTGGAGTGCAGTGGTGCAATCATAGCTCACTTCAGCCTTGAACTCCTGGACTCCAGGGATCTTTCCACATAGCGAGGACTACAGTCTGCACACCACCATGTCCAGCTAATTTTTTAAATTTTTGCAGAGATGGGAGTCTCGCTATGTTACCCAGGCTGGTCTCGAACTCCTGGACTGAAGCAATCCTCCTGCCTTGGCCTCCCAAAGCACTGGGATTAGAGGTGTGAGCCCCTGTGCCCAGCCAATCATGCTTTGTTTTGTTTTGTTTTGTTTTGTTTTGTTTCACTCTTATTGCCCAGGCTGGAGTGCAATGGCACGATCTCGGCTCACTGCAACCTCTGCCTCCCGGGTTCAAGCGATTCTCCTGCCTCAGCCTCTTGAGTAGCTGGGATTACAGGCATGTGCCACCACCCTGGTTAATTTTGTATTTTTAGTAGAGACAGGGTTTCTCCAGGTTGGTTAGGCTGGTCTTGAACTCCCGACCTCAGGTGATCCGCCTGCTTTGGCCTCCCAAAGTGCTGGGATTACAGGCATGAGCCACCGCACCTGGCTATGTTTTTCATTTTCTGTATTTTATGATGGTTTGACATCTTGGGGGCCCTGCTGGCCTGGAAGAGACTGTCCCTCCCAGGGCTAGCTAATTCCTAGAGATAGTACATAACTTGCCTGTGAACTTGCCTTTCATGTGCACGTCAGCCAATTCATTCCCCAACCCCCCACCACCTCCTTTATCTACTGTCGCACCAAGCCAATACTCCCACTGCCCTAAATCACCCCAGACCACGAACATCATGCAAACCAGCCAATCTTCAACCAGCTCAGCCACCCAACCTGTGCTTTCCTCCCTTCCTTCCCATAGGAAACACAATCAGGGCCCTACTTTGTCCTGGCTCCTCCTGCCTCCTGACCTACCAGCTGCTTCCCCATGTGGTCCTGCAAGACGTAGTGTGCCCCTTTCTCTTGGAAACTATACATAATAAATACTTTCAGTGGCATTGGCCTCTTCGTGTTGTCACTTGGTAATCTCTGTCATTTAAAATCCCACAAATACAATCAAGACAGAGGGTATGATTCTCTTACAGAGTGAGGATCAGAAAAGGCTTTGCAAGAGGGACAAGAGGCAGTGCAAAGGGACTGGGGCAGAAGGGCAAGGAGGCTGGTGGACGAAGAGCAGGATGGGATTGTTAGAGCACAAAACACAAGGGACCAAGAGAGGTGGGGTGGGGACTGCATGCAAGTCTTAGACTGGATGGGGGAACCCCGGGGCAGCATGGGATGCCCCCCTTTGGTATTGTCACTCAGTCTTACAACATCTCCAAAAGCTGGATAGAAGACAGGAGACTATCCCACAGATGGGAAACTGGGGCATGCTGCAGAGTTGATTCTTCCTTAAATAAGAGCTGACTTACGCACTTGTCTTCTCTCCAGCAAGTCCTCCAAACTAACCCATTTCTCCGTGCGGGTTTCTGTGAGGTTAACAAGGTCATAGTGGAGAGCCTTCAGGCTGGCACCAACATTCCTGGCCTGAAACTACGGGAAGAGAGCCTATGCTGGCAAAACTCCTTTTTCAGAGAGAAGACATGTGCTTTGGGCATGGACCTACCACTGCGAGCTTGTGCCTTAGTCAAGCTTCCTATTCTTTCTATTCCTGTTTCCTCATCTTTAGAGTGGGTGTACTAACCCATGGTTCATGCAGACGAGGAAGGGGAAGGGTGAGCACAGTATTTGACACATAGTATATTTGATTCCATTTTTTCCCTCTTATTTCTTTATTGAGACAGGATCCTGCTGTGTTGCCCAGGCTGCAGTGCAGTGATGCGATCACAGCTCACTGCAGCCTTCAACCCTCCAGGCTCAGGCAATCCTCCCACCTCAGCCTCCTGGGTAGCTGGCACTACAGGCACATGCCACCACACCTGGGTAATTTTTTTTTTTTGTAAAGATGGGGTTTTGCCATGTGGCCCAGGCTGGTCTCGAACCTCTGGGCTCAAGCAATCCTCTCACCTTGGCCTCCTAAAATGCTGGGACTATAGGCATCACCCACAGCGCCTGGCCTTATCTTTTCCCTCTTAAACCAGGAAAAATTCTAACTCTGATGAGAACAAAAAAAAAAAAAGGGATCCATCAAAACTGCAAGACAGCAGCTCAGGAGGTGCCAAGGGATGACAGTTCAGTAAGGGCGTCTCTTCCAGGCAATCAGTGCCAGAAGGTACTCCTTGGGGCTGACGATCTGTGGAGGAACCACAAGATCTGCTCAGCTAGCCAGTGTCAGCTTCCATCATCTTGCTGTGCTAAATAAGGCCTGTCACTTGCCTGGAGAGCCTCCAGAGAAAACTGCAGGGCAAACAGATGTTGCAATAGGCCCAAGGAGCTCAGATACCCGCCTGTCCTGTTTCCTGAGCTTCTCTGTAGAAAGGCAAGGCTGGGGATAGTCTTTTTCCATCCCCACTCTGCCTCCAGGTCCTTTGTTCCACGTGGATGCTTAGAGCTGTTCTGATGACAACAGCTTTTATTGACTGAGCACTCACCGTGTGCAAAGGAGTATGTGAGCACACGTAACCAGCACCCTTCCATTTCCTCCTCCCGCAGCCCTGTGGTGTGGGGACTCTTACCCCGCTTTACAGCTGAAGCTTGGTGGGACTGAAAACTTTATCCAAGGTCACACAGCTAGTGAATGGAAGAGCTGGATCCCAACCCAGATCTGCCTGAATCCAAAGCCTGTATGCTTCCTCCCTGCACGAGGGTGTCCTTGGCTACTTGCATTTTCCAGCCTCAGTCCAAAAGCCTGTGGTCAATGAACCTTTGTTGTCCAAGCTGCTTTGATTCAGTTCGCCCAAACTGTGACACTTTGGATCTTCCCTCTTTGATGCCTCTCCCGCATCTCATCTTATTAATTCATGCATGCATCTAATCAACAAACTTCCACTGGGGTCCTCTACAGGCCAGGTGCCGAGTACCTCTGAGGCTGCGTGGCCCCTTCTCACTATACCAGTGTGCAATGAGAGAAAAAAAAGAAGTAGTTTCAGCTGGGTCCAGAATGGAGTTTAGCTGATCCCTTCTGGGAAACGTGAGTAGAGTAGCTGCCCATGCAATTTAAATATCCACGGGCCAGCTGGGCACGGTGGCGCACATCTATAATCCCAGCAGATTGCCTGAGCTCAGGAGTTCAAGACCAGCCTGGGCAACACAGCAAAACACCCGTCTCTACTGAAACACAAAAAATTAGCTGGGCGTGGCAGCATGCGCCTGTAGTCCCAGCTACTCGGGAGGCTGAGGCAGTAGAATTGCTTGAACCCTGGAGGCGGAGGTTGCAGTGAGCCGAGATCATGCCTCTGCACTCCAGCCTGGGCAACAGAACGAGATTCCATCTCAATTAAAAAAAAAAAAAAAAAATCCTTGCGTAGCCACGTACAATGCAATGTTCTAAGCTCTGGGGTTTAATACCACAATAAATGCAACACAATATTCACTTCCACAGTTTAATGGGAAAGATGAACATTTATGTAACCAACAGCAAAACAAAACAGACTGTGATAAGGCTATAATAAAGGGGTAAACTAGTAGGGAAACTTGTGAGAACAGAATTGAGGAAGACTTCACCATAGAGAAGGTATTTTGCAATGAGTCTTGGAGGCTGTTTACTGTGAGCTCATCCTTTTCTCCGTGACGGGGACTAGAACTTTTGCAACCAATGCTTCAAGGCCTGAGTCCCAAGCTCTGACATCTGATTCGGTATTGCCGCAGTCTCATTAGAGCGGCCCTGGCGCTGAAGCACTTCTTCAATGAGTCCTCGCATCAATTGCAGCCTTCGGTTTGAGGACTGATGGCTGTCACACTGCCCGGTGGAGGAGTGAAGGCAGCCAAGTCATTAAGCCCGAAGCCACCGACAGCAAGTGTGCGCTGGGAGCTGTGAGAGGCTTGGCCTGTGTGTCAGAACATTTGCAGACACCAGCCAAGGAATAAAGACCAGGCTTGGGACGAGGCCAGGTTCTTGCTCTTCACCGGGAAAGTCATTTGAGAACTCAGGAAACACAAGAGCGGCCTTCCTGAGCCTTCTGACCTTCCTTCCTCTTTACCCTGGCCTTATCCATGATGCTTGCCTACCTGGGAGGGAGCTTTTTTAGGAAGGTAACTGCTAAGGTCAGGGTGGGCTATTGTGGAGTTCACTTTGTCTTTTTTTTTTTTTAAGACACAGTCTCACTCTGTCACCCAGTCTGGAGTATAGTGGTGTGATCTTGGCTCACTACAACCTCCACCTCTGCAACCTCCACCTCCGGGTTTCAAGCCATTCTTGTACCTCAGCCTCCCAAGTAGCTAGGTTTACAGGTGCCTGCCACCACACCCAGCTAATTTTTGTATTTTTAGTAGAGACGGGGTTTCACCACGTGATCAGGTTGGTCTCGAACTCCTGACCTCAAGTCATCCACCCGCCTCGGCCTCCCAAAGGGCTGGGATTACAGGCATGAGCCACCATGCCTGGCCAACTGTTTTCCTTTTATATGTAGCAATCATCTCCCAAAGCAATGCCAGATGGGTGCGGGTGGAGGGGTTGAGGGAAGCCTAGTCCTCTGTAGCTCCAGAGGGGAAATGGATGAGGCTACCCAGAGGCAGGTTTCTGCCCAGCATCAGGTCAGCCACCACTGATGAGATGACTGGTCCCTTGCAGGAACACCTGGGAAACCATAAGGTACCCATCAACAAAGTGTTTAGATACTGCCCAGGGTGGGGAGAAATGGCAGGAGCCAGCCTAGGGGAGTGTGAGGAACTTGGGTTTCACTCTCCCTGGCAGAGGAACCAGCTCAGCCCCAAGCTCTGTCACAGATGGCAGAAAGGAGCTGGCATCCTTCCAGCAGCTCCGTGCTCCCAACACGATCATCTGGGAGGGTTCTGGTGGGTGTGAATGTCTGGCTTTCCTACAGAGAGCCCTCCTTGAAGGGGCCCTCTGTGGATGCTATGTCCTGCCAGGAGCATTGCTGAAGGAATCCCACTCTTGAGAATAGGATGGATTTGGAGCAGTGATTTTTCCACCTGTGCTCTAGGGAGGTGCTTCAAGAACCATTTTGGATGCAAAGTGTCGGGAGGGAAAGCTGGGCCTGTACAAGCTATTCTCCAGTAATGTTCTGTTTAGGGCGTATTTTAAAGAATAAGGCCGGGTACGGTGGCTCATGCCTGTAATCCTGGCACTTTGGGAGGCTGAGGTGGATGGATCACTTGAGGCCAGGAGGTCGAGACCAACCTGACCAACATGGTAAAACCTCGTCTCTACTAAAAAAAATATGAAAATTAGCCTGGTGTGGTGGCACATGCAGGTAATCCCAGCTATTCAGGAGGCTGAGGCAGGAGAATTTCTTGAACCCGGGAGGCAGAGGTTGCAGTGAGCCAAGATCACGCCACTGAACTCCAGCCTGGGTGACAGAGCGGGACTCTGTCTCAAAAAAAAAAAAGAAGAATTCTGCTGGTAAATAGTCAAGAACTCACTGAGTTGACCAATATGTACGAATGCACCTTTGTTGCACCTTTGCTGTCTGCTCTTCTCTGTTTTTGACCCGTATTGCCCATTTTTATTCTCAGAAATACTCTTTGTGGTGTGCAGCGACTGTCCCCATTTTCAGGCAAGGAAATGGCACAGAGAGTGGGAGAGCTCGCCCAAGGTTCACTGCTGGTCAATGGCAGTGACTGGGTTTGAAGCCAACCACACTGACCCTGGGCCTCCACTCTTTCCCACTGCACTCTCCTGATCCTCCTCCCTCCCTCACATCTGAGGACTATGACTTGGTGTTTCTGTCCTTGATCAGATGACCCTGATCATAAATGAGCTGCCAAGGGCGGGGTTTCTCCCGAGGCTTCACCTCCTCTCTTGTGTACTCTTGGTGGCCTAGGGATATGTTTGTCTTGCAGAGGCGCAAGCACTGTGGGCTGAAGAGTGGGGAGCCTCTCTCTCTGGTAAGGGGAGGGCACCACTGGGATCACTGGTGCCATCTGCTGCAATGGATCTTCTGATGTTGGATTGAACAGAACTTCAGGAGTTGATTTCCCTTGGTGGGTAGAGCGGGATCCTTCCTTGGCTATCTGTCCCTTTGCTACTAGCACTGCTGCTACCTGCCTTCTTAGCCACTGTAGGGGGTCTAGCAGCAGCTATAACCAAGCGTCTATGTATGGGAACTGGTCTGAGTGTCATGACTTACCAGTAACCTTGTGCCGTACCTTAGAAACAAGGGACCTGTCCAGGCTTCCTTCTGATGGCCAACCCACTTCTAGGGTTGGCTAATCTATTTCACACAAAGTTCTAAGTTTCCCTGGTGTCATAGTAACCCCATAGTCTCCATTAAATCCCTTTTTAAAATTTTTCAACATAGTTCCTAGCAGAGTGGGCTTACTTTATGTCTGACCCATGTTTCCTCAAGACAAAACACCACGCTCACACCACACGCACACCACAGAACAAAGAACGGGTAAAAAGGGCACACACACACTTTTTCAGTTCACACCAAACCAGAATCAAAACCAAAATCAGAGTATCCAGAAATCCAAGCCAGGTCAAAACCAAAACCAAAGTATCAAGCAGTTCAAGTCAAGTCAAAAACAAAAACCAAAGCGCCAGTACAGACATGCCATGGGTGGTCAGGCCACGTTTCCACTCAAATGGAGTGGGCAAGTTCCAAAGACCAGTCTTACCAAGTTTCAGATGTCTGGACTTAAAGTGCCAGTTCCTTCCCGGTGTTCAACCACTGTGTTAATCCTCTGCGGGGGCCTACTGTGTACTGCTCTGACGAGGCGTTCCGCCGGGCCAAACACCTACCCAGGAGCGCTCTCAGGATCCGTGTCGCTCAAGCTGGCCAGAGTCTCTTGCAGGGATGCTCTACAGGGCAGGCATAAGCTGCCTAAGGGGCTGCCTCGACCGTCCGTTAATCACCTCGCTTCCCGGTCAGGGAACCAAGAAATGTAGCAGGATGAGCCGCAGACAAAACTCCTCAGACACCGGATTAAGGAAGGAAGAGGTTTTTATTCGGCTGGGAGCCTCAGCAGACTTGCGTCTTAAGAGCCGAGCTCCCCGAAAAAGAAATTCCTAGCCCTTTAAAGGGCTTACAACTCTTGAGGGGTCCACGTGAAAGGGTCGTGATAGATCAAGTAAGCATGAGGAACGTGACCGGGGGCTACATACATCAGCTAATAGAATGAAAAGTTTTACAGTGCTTTCTCATACAATGTCTGGAATTTACAGATAACACAAGTAGTTTTGCTCAGGGGTTAATATTATTATTATTTTAACCACCAGGGCCAGGTGGTGGCTCCAAGGTCGTCTAGCTATTTATCTTATTTCTGTTTCTTTCCAACTTTTTGCTTTCTCCATTTTCTCCTGTCTTATAAACTAGGGAGAAGGGGAGGTAGGGGAGAAGCTGGGAAGGGACAACAGGAGAAGTGGTGGTCTCATTCCATAGCAACACTGGATGAATGCGCCTGAGTTGACTTCACGGCCGATCCCTCTTCCCAAGTCCTGTGTGTCTCACTTCAGAAGTGCAATCCCATGGGGCAGGAAAGCAATCTGACGGAGGGAAGGGGACTTCCCCAAAGGCCAGCCTGGGGCCCAGCCTGGCCATATGTGCAGCCTGGGTATTTTTCCATAGATGTGAATGGGAAAGGCTTCTGAATGAGTGGCCTTGGGAGGACTTCCTAGGCTGGTTGTCTCGGGACTAATAACATTCCTGAACAATCAGGCTGTCCCCAGTGCCCTGTCTCTGGGCCTCCTCTAGCTCCCTCCCCCTCTGTCTGGGGCCTGCCTTGGGAATGCTGTCTACCCCCGTTACCCGGCTACCAAATCCCACACCACCTAGAATGCCCAACTCTGGCCCGGTGCCTTCTTCAAGCTTTCCATAATGTTCCCCTGGGCCAGCATCACTCAGGCTGAGACATCATTATAGACAACCCCCTGGTTACAATGGTTTATGATTTTTCAACTTTATGATGGTGCAAAGGCAACACGCATTCAGCAGAAACCATACTTCGCATTGTGAATTTCGATCTTTTCCTGGGCTAGCAGTATGTGGTAGGATACTGCCCTGTGATGCTGGGCAGTGCAGAGAGCACAGCTCCCATTCAGCCAGACGACCATGCGGGTGAACAACTGATGCCACACGCTGCTGTGTCCGGCATGCAGTAAGTTACATGGGAGAGTCAACACTTTGTTATAAAATGGGCTTTGTGCCAGATGATTCTGCCCAACTCTAGGCTGATGTAGGTGTTCTGAGCACGTTGAAGGTTGACTAGGCTAAGCTGTGATGCTCAGTTGGTTAGGGGTATTAGCTGCATTTTCGACTTATAATATTTTCCATTCGTGATGGGCTTATCAGGATGTAACCCCTTCATAAGTTAAGGGGCGTCTACACCTGACTTTCTACCTGTGCAGATCTTGTCTTCTCGAGTAGGTCATATATTTCTTGATGGCAGCTTCTCTGTCTTGGTATTGGCAGGGGTCCTTGGGAAAACTTTTCTTTTGAGGGACTTGGGCTTCCAAGAAAATATCGCTTGACAACGAGACCTTCTCCCTTTGGTCACCAGGTTGCCTACTAAATTAATAGAGTCCACAGGCCTTGAATTATAAACAGATGATGCCATGGCTTCCCCCGCCGGGTTCCTTGGAGGAAGGTTTTTCTGGAGGACCCACCAGAACCCTCCCAGATGATCATGTTGGAAGCACGGGGCTGCTGGAAGAATGCCAGCCCCTCTCAGCCAGCTGTGACAATGTGCCCCTGACTGTAATGTTGAGGACAGGAGCTCTTCACGCTCTTCAGGGTTGGGGTCCCCCCATTTCTCCCCACCCCTATCTAAGATGGGCAGCAACACTGCAACTTGCTGTTGGCCCACTCTATCTAGTGAATATATTCTCTCTCTTAAGTTGTGTCATTTCATGATACTGAAGCGGTGACATTGTCTGGCATAAATACCCAAGGTTTGTCGTCTCATGCCAAGAAGGTTAAGGACACAGACACACACCAGGAGAGAACTTAGGAGTGGAGGTTTAATAGGCAAAAGCTTTCTCTCTTGCCACAGAGACAGGGGCCTCAACAGGAATTCCGGCCTGTGCTTGAGTGCATCTGATTTTATAGACTGGCTTGAGGAGGTGGTGCCTGATTTACATAGAGCCCACAGATTGGTTGAACCAGGTGTGACATTAACATAACACGCAGGGTAGGCTGGCTACCCCATTCTAATCTTATTATGCAAAGGGCTTTCCACTTGGTCGGTGCTATGTTGTTTGCTTCTTACTGTACATATGGCTGGCAAAGAGAAGGGAACACAGAGCCGCCATTTTGAACATGCCTAGCTCCGGGTAGCCTTTTCCTATTGGCACAACTGCCAGCATTCACCTGTGCAAGCTTCTAGCTTACTTATCTATGTCTGCAGCTTGATTTTACAGGCTGCTCTTTATTAGAAAAGAAAATGATTTGGGGGCTGCTTTTCATTAAAAGAAAAACCTTACCAAGGACTTCCTTACCCTCACTATCTGCCTAAATAATTTCTTAACTCTGATATCAATACTGTAACATAGCCTATCCTATCATGATGTAACTGAGTACCCCCAGTTTTCTAAGAGAGGAAGGTTTAAAAATTTTTTTTCCTCTCTTCTTTTTTTTTTTTCCTTCTTTTTCCCATGTTCTATTTAGCTTTTTTTGTTTTTTGTTTTTTTTGAGATGGAGTCTTGCTCTGTCACCCAGGCTGGAGTGCAGTGGCACGACCTCAGCTCACTGCAAGCTCCGCCTTCCAGATTCAAGCGATTCTCCAACCTCAGCCTCCCGAGTATCGCGCACGTCTGTGTGAAGAGACCACCAAGCAGGCTTTCTGTGAGCAACAAGGCTGTTTATTTCACCTGGTTGCAGGTGGGCTGAGTCCAAAAGCAGAGTCAGCAAAGGGTGGTGGGATTATCATTAGTTCTTACAGGTTTTGGGGTAGGCAGTGGAGTTAGGAGCAATGTTTTGCGGGCAGGGGGTGGATCTCACAAAGTACATTCTCAAGGGGGGAGAATTACAAAGAACCTTCTTAAGGGTGGGGGAGATTACAAAGTACGTTGGTCAGTTAGGGTGGGGCAGAAACAAGTCAGAGTGGTGGAATGTCATCAGTTAAGGCTATTTTCACTTCTTTTGTGGATCTTCAGTTGCTTCAGGCCATCTGGATGTATAAGTGCAGGTAACAGGGGATATGATGGCTTAACTTGGGCTCAGAGGCCTGACACTGAGTAGCTAGGATTACAGGCATGTGCCACCAAGGCTTGCTAATTTTTGTATTTTTAGTAGAGACAGAGTTTCACCATGTTGGCCAAGTTGGTCTCAAACTCCTGACCTTAAGTGATCCGCCTGCCTCGGCCTCTCAAAGTGCTGGGATTACAGGCATGAGCCACCATGTCTGGCCTCTACTTAGCCCTTTAGAAATGTAATCATAACCTTTACATTCCCTTCACCAGGCATTCCCTACAGGGCAAGCTTATCTAACTACATGCTTACTTAGAAGCTCCAGAGCCAGAATGCTGACCCACTGGGAGAGACAACAGTCAATTTACCATCTAAAGTATATGCCCTTGACCCAACTCTGTCCCACCTGGAGAGCATCTTGAGACAATAGCCATTGTACTAAGGGAGGAGACCACCCCTCATATTATCTTATGCCCAATTTCTGCCTCCAAAGAAAGAAGAAGTAAAAACTAAAAGGCAGAAATGAAATCCACAGGCAGATGGCCCGGCGCTGTACCCTGGGCCTGGTAGTTAAAGATAGAACCCTGACCTAATCGTTTCTGTTATCTATAGATTACAGACATTGTATAGAAATGCACTGTGAAAATCCCTATCCTGTTTTGTTCCAGTCTAATTACTGGTGCAAACAGTCCCCAGTCACATACCCACTGCTTGCTCAATCAGTCACGACCCTCTCACACGCACCTCCTTAGAGTTGTGAGCCCTTAAAAGGGACAGGAATTGGTTACTCGGGGAACTCGGCTCTTGAGACTGAAGTCTTGCCGATGCCCCTGGCCGAATAAACGCCTTCCTTCTTCTGTAACTCGGTGTCTGAGGAGTTTTGTCTGCCGCTCGTCCTGCTACCGTACAACCTAGTTCTGCTTGCGGTGGCACCAGCGGAACCACCTGGTAGGGAAGGCACCGAAGTAAGTCATGCAGACCCCCACCTGCTCACTCCCTCCTCTGCATGCCATGCCTGCGTGCCAAGTCCCCCTTTAAAAGCCCCTGATTTCTGCCGCAAAAGCAAAGCGGTACCCTTAAAGGCAGGAGTCTGTACTTCTTCCCCTAAGCTAAGTCTTGGAATAAAGGCACTTTCTTTATTGTGAATCCATAAGGGTCTGCAGCAACCTCACTTCTTGCCTCCTTAGAAGAAATAATTTACCTGAAGTACATAAGGCAGAGTGACAGACCAAGACAAGTTTTAGAGCAGGAGTGAAAGTGTATCAAAAGCTTTTGAGGCCAGTTGCGGTGGCTCATGCCTATTATCCCAGCACTTTGGGAGGCTGAGGCAGGTGGATCACCTGAGGTCAGGAGTTCGAGACCAGCCTGACCAATATGGTGAAATCTCGTTTCTATTAAATATGAAAAATTCGCTGGGCATAGTGGTGCATGCCTGCAATCCAGCTATATGGGAGGCTGAGGCAGGAGAATCGCTTGAACCCGGGAGGCGGAGATTGCAGTGAACTGAAATTGCACCAATGTACCCCAGCCTGGGCAGCAAGAGCAAAACTCCATCTCAAAAAAAAAAAAAGTTTCAAGCAGGAACAAAAGGAAGTAAAGTGCACTTGGAAAAGCACCAAGCCAGCTACTTGAGAGATCAAGTGCGTGGTATGGCCTTTGACTTGGGGTCTTTTATGTTGCCATGTTTCTGGGGAATTGCATCCCTTCTCCCCGATTTTTCCCCTGGGGTGGGCCGTGCACATGCGCAGTGGCCTGCCAGTGCTTCGGAGGAACCACATGTGCAATGTGTCTAATGGAGTAACACACACGCTCATTTGAGGCACTTTTCCCTTGCCAATTGAGTGTTCCTAGAGGAACGTCATGTACCAGTTACACTCCGCCATTTTGCCCCATAGAGCGCATACTTGAGCCCACTCTTCCAGCTCCTGAGACCTTATCGGGAAGTTGCCCATCACCAGCTTCAGGTGGTTCTATCTGTTGAGAGACTGCCTTTCCCTAGTGCTGACTGCTACCAATTATTATTTTAGAGAGACAACTAACAACTGCCTGATCATCACTTGATGACCAGCTGACATTCTTGGGGTGGGGGGACCCTCTCCTGCCCTGCTCATGTCTGCCTAACAATACCAGCCTTGCACTTGTTCATTGCATTCCGCAAGTGATGAGTGACTGAATCTGCATTTTGGTTGCAATGGTAACCCGTAACATATCTTTCAGTGTAGGGTCCATGTCGTTAGTTCTTCCTTTTGAAATTAGGAAATAAATTTCAATCAGATCGAAAAGACTTATTTATTTCCCTACTGCATTTTAGCACTGAGTGCTGTACATCATAGGCACTCAGTAAACATTTGTTGAGTTGAGTGGGTGGAGTATGGAGGTCCGGGAAAGTTCACGACTTCTGCTCTGTTCAGTCAGCCTCCTTAATTCCAGATGTTCAAAGTTGATTATGCAATCCTCACGATGTTGAAAAGCTTCTTGTAATATGATGATACATAGAAGAATACGAATGGTTGGTTTGTTTCCCTGGCCTGTCAGAGCACTGCCAGATGTACAAGGCTGCCTTTGTACTCAGGGCTTGGCTGCTGATAAAATGGTCTAAACATTTGTAAATTGGATCCTATTGTCATGTAGGAAGAGCTTATATAAGTGAATAATCGCTATCTAATTGATCCCTTTGTGTTTGCTTCAAGCTATATGCCATTGATATGTGACTGTTAAAGGGTGGTTTCAAAAAGGGTGAAATCATCACCCTCATACAGACATAAAATGAACACATGGTAGATTTTTTTTTTAATTCTTTTTTTTTTTTTTTTGAGACAGAGTCTCACTCTGTCACCCAGGCTGGAGTGCAGTGGCATGATCTTGGCTCACTGCAAGCTCCATCTCCCGGGTTCACGTCATTTTCCTGCCTTAGCCTCCTGAGTAGCTGGGACTGCAGGTGCCCGCCACCACGCCCAGCTAATTTTTTGTATTTTTAGTAGAGACAGCGTTTCACTGTGTTAGCCAGGATGGTCTCGATTTCCTGACCTCGTGATCCACCCGCCTCAGCCTCCCAAAGTGCTGGGATTACAGGCGTGAGCCACCGCGCCCGGCCGGTAGATTTTTTATTTAACTCATCATTAATGAGGGAACTGGTAAGATCTTACAAGGGCAATCCAAGGAATGGACACACTGATAGATCTGAGATATTGACATGAACATGAAAATGGCAGCAAAACTAACTCGCTTCTTCCACAGCAGGAAAGGGAATCTCAACTGAAGCTCCACCAGAAAGGTTTTTTGTTTTTTTTTTTAAAGTATGTATAGACAAAAATCACTCTTTTAGCTACTAGTTATCTACAATGTATAAAGTTGTAAAATAGCTTAATCCAATAAATCAGAGAACCTGGAAGAATGAGCTCTAAGCTATGTATCATTTTCTATTGCAGACACTTAATCTTTTTTGCTTATTACAAGCTTCCTTGGCAGAGGTGACATTTCGAGTCAACGGGGGAAAGGACACAGTATCCAACAAATAGTGTTGAGACAACTGAACTCACTACGAAAAAATAAAATCATGTTGTGATGCCATACTTTACACAGAATAAATTTCAGGTGGATTAAAAAATGAAATACTAAAATAGAAACTTTTAAATCTTTAGAATAATATGCAGGAGAATATCTTTAGTACCTTAAGGTAGGGAAGGAAATATGACAGAAAAAAAACCCCACATACACTGTACCAAGGAAACTATAGATTTGACTATATCTAGAACAAAAACCTTTTCTTTCATCACGATACACCAGACGGCTGGGTGCGGTCCAGCACTTTGGGAGGCCGAGGTGGGTGGATCACTTGAGGTCAGCAGTTTGAGACCAGCCTAGCCAACATGCTGGGTTTCAACATGGTGAAACCCAGTCCTACTAAAAATACAAAAATTAGCTGGACATGGCGGCCCACATCTGTAGTTGGGGCACGAGAATTGCTTGAACCAGGGAGGCAGAGGTTGCGGTAAGCCCAGATTGCACCACTGCACTCCAGCCTGGGTGACAGAGTGAGACTGTGTCTTAAAACAAACAAACAAGCAAACAAAAGATACCCCAGATAAAAAATATTGCATTGCATATGGCCAATAAAGGATCCACTTTCGCAGAATGTATAAAGAGCTCCTGCAAATCAAATCAGAAAAAAACCCAACAACCCACCAAAGAGGAGCAGCTCTAGGAAGAGACTGTGAGCACAAATGACTCTGCATTCCAGCAGCCCCTGCGCCGCCTCTCGGAAGAGCACTTGCATCCCAAACCATTAAAAGGAACCTACTGGGACAACTGTGGCCCCAGACGTTTACCCAATGCCAAGTTTATCCCCACTCTCGCTCAATGTCCTCCAGGACTCTAGACTGATGCACAGACTTTAACAATTGCAACTGCAATTGAAGATTCTCATTGTGGAGGTCAATTCTGCTTCCACTGTGGAAACCAGAATCTCATCCATCCATCAAGTCATTCAATAAATCTTCTTTTTTTTTTTTTTTTTTTTTTTGAGACAAGGTCTCTCTCTGTCATCCAGGCTGGAGTACAGTGGCATGATCATGGTTCATTGCAGCCTTGACCTCCTAGGCTCAAAGAATCCTCCCACCTCAGCTTCCCAAATAGCTGGGACTACAGGTGTATGCCACCACGACTCACTAATTTGTAAATTATTTGTAAAGATGGGGTCTCACTATGTTGGCCAAGCTGGTCTCAAACTCCTGGGTTCAATCAGTCCTCCCACCTTGGCCTCCCAAATTGCTGGGATTACAGGCATGAGCCACTGTACCCAGCCACTCAACAAATCTTTAGTGCCCACTCTGTGCTGGGTACAGACAATAAGGAAGGATGCCACCTCCTGGAGCTTCCCCCCAAAGGGGGATGAAGAAGTTAAATCTCAAATGGAGATGGGCACTAAGGAAGGGCTCTGGGACCCTACCTATGCTCACCTTTGGTTTGCCCCTCAACCCACCCCTGTGAGTTAGTGGGGTGTATTTTCTCCAGTTGATTTCATACTTTCAGAGAAGTTACAGAAACAGTACAGAGAATTTCCTATATACCTTACAACCAACTTCACCCAGTGATAGCTAATGCCTGGCATAACTGTAGAACAGTTACCAAAGCTAGGACATTAGCCTTGGTTCTATACTATTCATGAAACCACAGGATTTATTCAGTGCTCACAAGTTTTCCCACTATTGTCTTTTTCTGTTTCAGGTTTTGATGTGGTTTGGATTATGTCCCCACCCAAATTTCATGTTGAACTATAATCCCCAAAGTTGGAGGTGGGGCCTGGTGGGAGGTGATTGGATCATGGGACCAGTTTCTCGGGAAAGGTTTAGTACCATCACCTCAGTGCTGTTCTCGTGATAGTGAGTTCTCATGCGACCTGGTTGTTCAAAAGTGTGTAGCCCCTTCCCCTCTTCCTCTTGGTCCAGCCATGTGAAGTGCTCACTTCCCCTTTGCCTTCTGCCACAATTGTAAGTCTCTTGAGGCCGCCCCAGAAGCCAAGCAGATGCCAGCATCATGCTTTCTGTACAGCCTGTGGAATCATGAGCCAACTAAACTTCAATTAAACCTTTCTCAATTACTCAGTCTCGGGTTTTTTTTCTTCTTTTTTTGAGACAGAGTTTTGCTCTTGTTGCCCAAGCTGGAGTGCAATGGTGCAATCTCGACTCACCACAACCTCTGCCTCCCAGATTCAAGCGATTCTCCTGCCTCAGCCTCCCGAGTAGCTGGATTATAGGCATGTGCCACCTATGCCCAGCTAATTTGATATTTTTAGTAGAGACGGGGTATCTCTGTGTTGGTCAGGCTGGTCTTGAATTCCTGACCTCAGGTGATCCACCCGCCTCGGCCTCCCAAAGTGCTGGAATTACAGGCTTGAGCTACTGTGCCCAGCCTCGGGTATTTCTTTATAGCAATGTGAGAACGAATTAATACAGGTTCCAACCCTGGATCCACACTGTAGTCAATGTTACATGTTCTTAGTCAGCGCTAGTCTCTTCAGTCTTTCTTTGACATTTTGAAGGGTACTGGCTAGATGCTTTGCAGAACTCTTCCTCACAATTAGGTTGAGGCGATATATTATTGCAGTGGATGCCACAGAGGTGACGAGCTCTTCTCGGTGCTTCAGATCAAAAGGGTGTGGGATGCCGACGTGTATTCCTGGTGACCTGGTGAGGCGACCTTCACCACTTGGTTAAGGTGGTGTCTGCCAGGATCTTCTACTGTAAGCTCACTATTTTTGTCTTTTGTGATCACTCAATATTTGAAAGGAAATACTCTGAGATCATGCAAATATCCTCTTTCCGCTTAAGTTTTGCTTTGGGCTGTTTTTTCAAACACATCTCTGGTTTGGGCTTCATAAGCCTAATTATCCCTGACAGCCAGCCCTTCTCGGCTACTCAGCTGAGAAAGGGCACTTGCCGCCCCTTCCTTTTGTCCCCTGCCCACGGGCACAAAGGAGCCACACTGTTCCCACCTGGGGCAGCATGTGCGTTCCTGCACCAAACTGAGGTTTGGGCTGCTTATTCTTGTGGCCCAATAACAAAATGCAGATGAACTGGGAAAAGACGGAGTTTACTTCTGTAACTGGGCACAGGAGGAAGGCGTGGAAAATATCGCCAGATCAACTCAAAATTACAAAGTTTTCCAAAGTTTATATACCTCCTAAGCTATATGTCTATGTGTAAGAGTACATTCATCTAAAAACATAAGCGATTAACTTTTTTTTAAAATCTATAACTAAGATCTGAGTCCTACAGACCTTCCTCTCGAGCCTCCGTAAATTTACATAGTCTAAATGGGTCCAGGTGCTGGGCTGATTACCCTTATCTTGTTTCCTGCTAAGCCATGGAGGTTTGGGGAGTTTCTTCAGACCCCTAATAAATGTGTTTAATTCTAAACGGGTCCTGTTAAGAATTTCTTCATTATCTTGTCTTGCTTTAAGACCTAGGAAAGGCCTAGGCAAAACTGAGTTGGTGGGTTTTTGTTACATCCCAGTCTTTGTAGACATGCAATGGTTCTTTCAGCTTTTAATATTTAACTTAACCACTCAGCCAGTGCTGAAACAGTTGTGATGAGGCCTGTCTGTTCAGCCGTTAGGGAGACCTGGCCTGGCACAGATGGGTGCACTCCCCTCTCCAAAGACATGGGAATGCTCCAAATCCCTAGAAACAAGACAGCCCGCATGACAAGGAGCTGGGAAGAAATTTCAAATGAAGATGAACTACATAAGTTAGTCTTCTGCAACCTGGATAAGTGAAGACTGGAGGGGGTATAACAGGGTAAGCACGAACTTTTGTTTGTTTCTTTAAATGCTGGCAAACTGGGGCATAGTGTGGAGTAAGGAGAGCTTGAGGCTTGAAGGAACTTGTTTTAAATATCAAGGCAAAAACCTGGACTCTCCAGCATGGGAAAGACACATATGAAATTAGTTACTCAAGAAGCTAAACAGACCAGGTGCAGTGGCTCATGCCTGTAATCACAGCACTTTGGGAAGTTGAGGCGGGAAGATGGCTTGAGCCCAGGAGTTCAAGACTAGCCTGAGCAACATAGCAAGACCCTGTCTCTACAAAAAAATTTTTAAAAATTAGCTGGGCCTGGCGGTGCACACCTGTGGTTCCGGCTACACGGGAGGCTGAGGTGGGAGGATTGCTTGATGCCAGGAGGTGCAGGCTGCAGTGAGCTGTATTTGTACCACTGCACTCCAGCCTGGGTGACAAGAGTGAGACCCTCTCTGAAAAAACAAAAAAGAGGTTGAATATCTGAAGTATGCTCTGAGGCTATGGGTACACATCTGAATGGGACCCAGAATGGGTTAAGCCAGCATCACACAAACACAGTAGCCATACTCTCTGGCCGCAACTGGGGCCACCGTGTATACTAAACATGTGTGTGGCCTGGAAAGTCTAAGGCTCCAGGCTAGACCAGCAGTCCTCAAGCTTTTGTATGAAAATGACTGGGACTCTGCTAGTCTTCCAGGTTTGAAAATACATTGTTCACTCTCCTTAATCCCCTTAGGGGACGTATCAGAGGCACCAACACGTGCCTCCTTGGTCTTTGCCCTGTGTGTAGCCTGCCATAGCATTCTCCCACCACCCCACTATCCCAGCCACATCCAACCACATCCTGGGGTCCCCTTTTTAATCTTTCTTTCTTTCTTTTTTTTTTTTTTGAGACTGAGTCTTGCTGTATGGCCCAGGATGGAGTGCAGTGGCGTGATCTTGGCTCACTGCAACCTCCGCCTCCATGTTTCAAGCAATTCTCATGCCTCAGGCTCCCGAGTAACTAGGATTACAGGTGCATGCCACCATGCCAGCTAGTGTTTTTTTTTTTTTTTTTCTTTTTTAAAGTAGAGACGGGGTTTCGCCGTGTTGGTCAGGCTGGTCTCGAATTCCTGACCTCAAGTGATCTGCCCACCTCAGCCTCCCAAAGTGCGGGGATTACAGGCATGATTCACCATGCTAGGACTCTTTTTAGGACTGAATTCAATTACAACTTTCCCAGGAAGAAATAATTCTATCTCAAGATCAGGTTCGGTCTGGAATCTGCTTCCTGTTATCAGCTCCTAGTTATCCCCAAACTCTTTGGGTTTTAGGCACTTTGACCACCAAAATCTCATGGTCCATCCCAGCTCTGCTCTGACCCCCTCTGGTTACCGTGTCAATCAAAATTAAGGCTGTTGAGGCAGAAATAGTTTGATAAAGGTTTATTGGACGCCAAATATGAGGATTGACCAGGGAAGACTCACCCACAGATTTGGACATATTCTAGAGTTCGTTACAAGTTGAAATGCTGACTGGGCGTGGTGGCTCATGCTGGTAATCCCAGCACATTGAGAGGCCGAGGTGAGCAGATCACTTGAGGTCAGGAGTTACAGACCAGCCTGACCAACATGGTGAAACCCCATCTCTACTAAAAAAAAAAAGTACAAAAAAACCTAGCCAGGCATGGTGGCGTGCATCTGTAATCCCAGGTAATTGGGAAGCTGAGGCAGGAGAATCACTTGAACCTGGGAAGTGGAGGTTGCAGTGAGCTGAGATCATGGCACTGCACTCTAGCCTGGATGACAGAGTGAGACTCCATCTAAAAAAAAAACAAGAACAAACAAACAACAACAACAAAAAAAACAAGTTGAAATGCTTTTATAAGAAAGTTTAGAAGGAAGAGGAACCCCTTATATCTGAGTTGTCTTTTTTCTTGTCTTGTCTTGTCTTTTGTTTTGAGATAGAGTCTTACTCTGTTGCTCAGGCTGGAGTGCAGTGGTGTAATCTCGGCTCACTACAACCTCCACCTCCTGGGTTCAAGCGATTCTCCTGCCGCATCGGTTAATTTTTGTATTTTTAGTGGAGGTGGGGTTTCACCATGTTGGCCAAGCTGGTCACGAACTCCTGACCTCGAATGATCCACTCACCTTAGCCTCCCAGAGTACTGGGATTACAGGCATGCGCCACGCCCGGCCCCTGAATTGTCTTTTTACATTGGAGGGTACAATCGTTGGCTACAGATCACAGTGCACAGCTAAAATGTTCTACGTGCAAGACAATCGGTAAAACTTTGTGATTCCAAAACAAATCAGTGTCATTTTTAATGTCAGCAGGTTACACATGAATTAGTATATCTTAAGGAACTCATGATAAAATTTCAGGGACTCACAATCACTTTCTTTACTCAGGGACAGATTGTAAGCCGTGAATTGTAAGACCTTCCCTGGGCGGTTCATTGGGAAGCCTGCCAAATGTGACCTGTAGGTTATCAGCTTCAAATCTGAAAAGTTATTTCTAGCCCTGATCCCCTACTTGTTAGCCTGCTTGTAACCATGGAGATCATAGATTCTGTTAAATTAATCTAAATTTGGCCTAAGAATGCTTCAGCACCTGAGTCCTTACGAAGGAACTGCACCCTAACTTTTTAAAATTAATTTTTTTGTAGAATGGGGAGGGGGGGCTTCTCCCTATATTGTCCAGGCTAGTCTTGAACTCCTGGCCTCAAGCAAGTCTCCTGCCTCAGCCTCCCAACGTAATAAGATTATAGGAGGGAGCCGCTAAGTCAGGCCCTGCAACCTTAGTAGTAAACTACCTGAAACCCTAACACAGGAATATACTTTTGTAACAAATAGCCAATCTCAACCAATCACAGCCTCTGAGCTCCAGTCAGTCACAAGCAGCCAACTAATCAGACCATGTTCAAATGAGGCAAACCTGGAGCTGGAACTGATCAAGCTGTTTCTGTCCCTCTCTTCTATTTTGCTTTTATAAATGCTGCCTGCCTGCCTTGTGGAATGGAGTTATCTGAACCTCTGCTAGCTCTGAGGGCTGCCTGACTCTCGAGCCCTTCTTTACTCAAACTCTGCTAAATTTAATTTGCCTAAAGTTTTTATTTTTAATACCTCATTGGTCTTTGTTTGTGTCCTACCTTATGGTATACATCACTGATGCCAGACATCACTGAAACGATATTCACAAAGAGCTAAAAGGAGGGTGGAGAGGGGAGAAGTGAACACACAAGGACTCCCTGTGTGTCCACAGTGGCTCTGAGATTGTCTTTGAGAGCTCAGCTTTGCGTCTATCTCTTCAGTCTTCTCAGCAATTCTGTAAGTTATTTACTGCACTGACATGATCTCCATTCTGCTTACAACAGTTATGGGGACTCCTTTTCTGCAACCAAACTTTGACAAATGCAAGTGAAAGAGGGAAATAAGCAACAATGTAAGGAAAGGTATACAATCATAGATAAAAAGGCATTTAAAAATGGTGAATAAAATGCATAACGCTATGCTGATATGTTTGAAAAAAAAATGGATACATCCGATAGTTTCTCAGAATATATAAGTTTTCCAAATTTACAAAAAAACCAAGTGTGGTTGCTGGTGCCTGTACTCCCAACTACCCAGGAAGCCAAGGTGAGAGGATCACTTGAGTCCAGGAGTTGGAGGCTGCAGTGAGCTGTGACGGTGCCACTGCACTCCAGCCTGGGCCACGGAGTAAGGCTGTCTCTAAAAACAACAACAAATTTACAAAAAAAAAAAAAAAAAAAAAAAAAAGGGCGGGGGGAAGAAAGAAAGAAACCCACAAAGAGAAGAATTAAAATGAAAAAAAGAAAGCTATCAAAGAATTATCTTCTGGATATATACTAGGCCCATGTGATTTTATGAGAAAATGATTTCAAAAATGGGATATTTTATTTTACATTAACTGATGTACTTTTCATTAAAATAACTCTTACTTTCTCTTAGTTGCCCGGCAGCTCATTGTTTTTAACTCAAAGTCTTTCACCGCTTTGAGGATGTGGCAGTTCCGAGAACAAGAAGATGTTGCTAAACTTTGAGTTTCAAAGCAGGTTTTACTTTATGGAGGAGAGAAAGCCTGAATGCCAAAAACACTTGATTTTCAAGAGTCAGATATCTGAGAAAGAAGTTATTTTTATTTTATTTTGCATTCTAAAAAACTTGACTTTACAATTAAAGCTGAATTAAGCCTCTCAGATGAAGCCACTGAGAACACAGAATGCATGATCATATAATAAAATGACAGTTTTGGTGACATAGAGAGACATCAGACAGAGAGACTCTGAGAGTGCTCAGCACCCTGACTTCCTCCTGGTGGACACTGAAGAGCAGGATGAGAGAAACCCAGATCGTTTCAGTGCGTCCCAGAGCAGAGCCATAGGCTGGTTTCCGTAGCCCAGCAAGCCTCAGAGGACACAGAACAAGGGTGGTAAAAGCAAAATGGTCGAGTGGACCACCTGGGTGGATGGAAGCTTCATTTGCTTCCATGCACCCCTGGGCAGGTGAGGGAAAACAGCCAAGCACTAGTGGCCACAGAAGTGGTGAGTAGGGAGGTAGACAAATTCAAAGGGTCCTGTCATCAGGACAAAGGTATGCAGTGCTCCTGGACCCATTGCCCACTGGAGACTATAGCAGGGCTGGGCACCTCTGCTTCAGCAACAGCATTTGGCAACAGGAGCCAAAGGACATGATGCCAGGACCAGATAACCCACCCCATGCTAGAAAGATGAGGAAGCCTCCTGGAATTAAGATCACCATGGGAAAGAAGAGGGGAAAGGGAGACAACTGACTTAAATTTATACTCTGAATTGATACACATCAAAAGCAGCTAAGATTTATAAAAGTAAGTTTTCTCTCATCAGTAGAAGTGGGCTGTCCTGAACTAAATATCTGTTACAGAGAAATGAAGACACATATTTATATCTCTAAGCCTGTGTACAATTCACACCTGCTATACAAATGAAATAGGTAAAGATATTTCCCTTGCTACAAAATATAATTTCACATTAGAGAAAAGCACAGGAAGTTTCCCAACACAATTTACAAAGCTAGTGCAAGTGTAATACCAAAACTTAACAAAGTGGAAGAAAAAGAGTAATTACCAACTGTATTAGTCCATCCTCATGCCGCTGATAAAGACACACCCGAGACTGAGCAATTTACAATAGAAAGAAGTTTAATTGGGCTTACAGTTCACATAGCTGGGGAAGCCTCACAATCATGGTGGAAGGCAAGGAGGAGCCGAAGTCACGTCTTATGTGGATGGTGACAGGCAAAAAATGAGAGTGCTTGTGCAGGGAAACTCTTATTTTATTTATTTATTTATTTTTATTATTATTATTTTTTTAAGACGGAGTTTTGCTCTTGTTGCCCAGGCTGGAGTGCAATGGTGTGATCTCGGCTCACCACAACCTCCACCTCCCAGGTTCAAGTGATTCTCCTGCCTCAGCCTCCCGAGTAGCTGGGATTACAGGCATGCACCACCATGCCCAGCTAATTTTGTATTTTTAGTAGAGATGGGGTTTCTCCATGTTGGTAAGGTTGGTCTCAGACTCCCGACCTCAGGTGATCTGCCCACTTGGCCTCCCACAGTGCTGTGATTACGGGCATGAGCCACCACACCCAGCCTCCTGGTTTTTTTTTTTTAACCATCACATCTCGTGAGACTCATTCATTATTGCAAGAACAGCACAGGAAAGACCTGCCACCATAATTCAATCACCTCCCATCAGGTTCCTCCCACAACACATGGGAATTGTGGGAGTTACAATTCAAGATGAGATTTGGGTGGGGACACAGCCAAACCATATCACGTTTCTTATGAAAATAAAAACACTCCAACATTCATTCCTAATATTAAAAACACATCTGAATGGAGCTCACAAGTAAGCAGACCATATTCTGTGGGGCAAAGGTGTTCCATGTAGCAATCAGAAAAATATATAGCGACAATCTTGTTTTCTGCAAAAAAATAAGACCGTTTATTGTGCTATTGAGAAATCAGCTTTCTGTCCTGCTCAGTGGGCATTTTCAGCACCTGCTCCTATACCAGTCCTCCTGTTAGAAAGGACCAGTGCCATGGTGATGCCATCTCTGATTGTCCCCCAGCACCAGTGAACCCTCAGGGGACTCACATGAAGGCTCCAAGTCACCATACTATCGTGTATGGTCAGTGAAGAGCTGTTAGTTGGTTGTCAGTGAGCAATACCTTTATTATATGAGTTGTTGTAGTATCTTAAGAATTATACATGTATTTGAAATACCGAAACTAAGCTACATTGTTAGTAGTTAGCTTAATTTTATTTATTTATTTATTTATTTATTTATTTATTTATTTATTGAGATGGAATCTCGCTCTGTCACACAGGCTGGAGTGCAATGGCGCGGTCTCAACTCACTGCAACCTCCACCTCTTGGGGTCAAGGGATTCTCTTGTCTCAGCTTCCCGAGTAGCTGGGATTACAGGTGCCCACCACCATGCCTGGCTAATTTTTGTATTTTTAGTAGAGACGGGGTTTCACCATGTTGGCCAGGCTGATCTCGAACTCCTGACCTCAGGTGGTCTGCTCACCTCAGCCTTCCAAAGTGTTTGGATTACAAGTGTGAACCACCACACTCAGCCTACTAATTAGCTTTAGAATCTCATTTCTAGGCTGAATTTGAATCCATTTTTATTGTCTTTTGTATCTTGGAAATTAGGGACTTGCTACAGACTAACCCAAATATTTGTCAACATCATAGCTGACTTTGAAAATAATGGTAATACAATTAAGCTATTTGACTCAAAAAGAAAATCTAAGTGGAAAGACATCTTTTGTTCATAGATTGGAAACCTTAATGTTGCTAAGATGTCAATACTATCCAAAGCAATTTAATGATTTAATGTAATCCCTATCAAAATCCCAATGATGCTTTTTTGCAGAAATAGAAAAAAAATTGTAAAATTCATATAGAATCTCAAGGGATCCCCAAATAGCCACTACAATCTTGAAAAAGCAGAACAAAGTTAGAAGACTCATATTTCCTGATGTCTAAACTTACTAAAAAGCTACAGTAATCAAAACAGTGTGTCACTGACATAAAGACAGAACATCAACCAGTGGAATAGAGAAAAAGCCCAGAAATAAACCCTTGCATATATGGTCAAAGGATTTTTGACAAGGTTGCCAAGACCAGTCAATGAGGAAAGGATAGTCTTTTCAACAAATGATATTAGAAAAACTGGATATCTACATTAAAAAGGATGACATTTTTGTCTTTTACCAAATATAAAATTAACTCAAAATGGATTAAAGGTCTAATTGTAAGAGCTGAAACTATAAAGCTCTTAGAAAAAAACATAGAGGGAAAGCTTTATGGCACTGGATTTGGCAATGATTTATTGGATATGACATCAAAAAAACAGACAACAATAAAAATAAACTGGACTCCATGAAAATTAGAAACTTCTGCACATCAAAGAACACTATCAACAGATTAAAAAGGCAACTCACAGAATGGGAGAAAGTATGTGTAAATCACATACCTAATAATGGATTAATACTCAGAATATATAGAAAATTTATAAAATTCAGCCAGGCGCGGTAGCTCATGCCTGTAATCCCAGCACTTTGGGAGGCCGAGGTGGGCAGATCACTTGAGGTCAGGAATTCAAGACCAGCCTGGCCAACATAGTGAAACCTTATTTCTACTAAAAAAACACAAAAATTAGCTGGACATGGTGGTGTGCGCCTGTAGTCACAGCAACTTGGGGGGCTGAGGCAGGAGAATTGCTTGAACTCAGGAGGTGGAGGCTGCAGTAAGCCAAGATGGCACCACTGCACTTCAGTCTGAGTGACAGAGTAAGACTCTGTCTCAAAAAAAAAAAAAAGAAAAGAAAAGGAAAAAAAAAAAAGAAAACTTACGAAACCCAACAACAAAAAAACAAAAAACCCAAGTAAAAAATGGGTAAATGACTTGAATAGACATTTTCCCAAAAACATACAAATGGCCAATAAGTACCTGAAAAGATGCTCAACATCAGGCCGGGTGTGGTGGCTCATGCCTGTAATCCCAGCACTTTGGGAAGCTGGGGTGGGAGAATGGAGCCCAGGAATTCAAGACAAGCCTAGGCAACATAGCAAAACCTTACCTCCATGAAAGAGGCGGAAAAAAAGGGAAAAAACATCAACAAAAATGCTCAATATTATTAATCATTAAGGAAACGTAAATAAAAATTACAATGAGATATCACTCTATATCCTATAGCTATAGTAACTAGCTTTAGAATCTTGTTTTTCCTAATATTATCCCTAATATTAGAAACACATCCGAATGGAGCTCATAGTAAGTAAGCAGACCATCCTCTGTGGGGCAAAGATGTTCCATGCAGCACTCTAGGATGTCTATTACGTATATTTTTAATACCAGAAAATAACAAGTGTTTACAAGGATGTAGAGACATTAAAATACTCTGCACTACTGATGGGGATGGAAAATGGTGTAGCTGCTATGCAAACCAGTATGGTAGTTTCTCAAAACATTAAAAAATAGAATTACCATAAAATCTGGCAATTCCTCCTCTGGGTATATATTCAAAAGAATTTAAAGCAGGGTCTTAGAGAGATGTTTGTAGCAGCATCATCCCATTGACTTGAAGCAGCCCAAGTGTCCATCAGCCATCATCATATGTATGTATCCATTCGGTGAACGAATGGATAAATAAAATGTCATATATACATATAGTGGAATATTATTCAGTCTTAAAAAGGAAGAAAATTCAGACATGCTGTAACATGAATGGGCCTTGAAGGTATTATTATGGTAAGTGAAATAAGCCAGTCATAAACGGGTAAATATTGGCCAGGCACGGTGGCTCACGCTTGTAATCCCAGCACTTTGGGAGGCTGAGGTGGGTGGGTCACCTGAGGTCAGGAGTTCAAGACCAGACTGGCCAACATGGTGAAACCCTGTCTCTACTAAAAATACAAAAAAAAAATTAGCTGGGTGTGGTGGCAGGTGCCTGTAATCCCAGCTACTTTGGGAGGCTGAGGCAGAAGAATCGCTTGAACCCAGGAGGCAGAGGTTGCAGTGAGCCGAGATCACGCTACTGCACTACAGCCTGGGCGACAATAGCAAAACTCTGTCTAAAAAAAAAAAAAGGGTAAATACTATCTCTCTCATATGAGGTACTTAGAATAGTCAGATTTACAGACACAGAAAATAGAATGGTAGTTGCCAGGGGCCGTGGAGAGGGCAGAATGGAGAGTTATTGTTAAAGGAGTATAGAGTTGTAATTTCACAAGATAAAAAGTTCTGGAGACAGATAGTGAGGATGGTGGCACAACAATGCGAATGCATAGTACTTAATGTCAGTGAGCTGTTCACTTAAAAATGGTTAAAATGGGGCTGAGTGCCATGGCTCACACCTGTAATCCCAGCACTTTGGGAGGCTGAGGCAGGAGAATCACTTGAGTCCAGGAGTTCGAGAGCAGCCTGGGAAACATGGTAAAACCCCATCTCTACAAAAAATTACAAAAAACAGCCAGGCATGGTGGTGTGCACCTGTAGTCTCAGCTACTCAGGAGGCTGAGTTGGGAGGATGGCTTGATCCTGGAAGGTTGAGGTTGCAGTGAGCTATGATCAAACCACTATACTCCAGCCTGGGTGACAGGGTGAGACCTTGTCTCAAAAAAAAAATTTTTGTTAAAATGGTAAGTTTTATGTTATGAATATTTTTCACAATTAAATAAAATTTTAAAACATTAAAAAAAATTTTTAAAATCTTAGTTAACCTAAAATGGGAGTATTTTTCTTAACAAATTAAATGAAGTGTATATGAAATAATAAATATATATGGAGAAAGTGATAAAATTTAATGAATTTTATTAAAGAAATCTTAACTTTTTAAAAAAATATTGAATTAATGGAGATACTTATCTAGTTAGTTGAGAAGATTTAATATTTCAAGAATATCAGTTTTCCTTATGAATTCGTAAAAGTAATTCCAGTAAAAATTTTGAGTTTTTAGTGCAATTTTACAAAATAAGTCTAAACTTCATTTGGAAGAGTCAATGTACTAGAATATTCAAGACATTTTTTGGAAAAGAAAGTTAATGGAGTGTGGAAGGGAGAATATTACGCCTTATTAATAGTTTTCCTGTAAAGCTACAATAATTAAAACAGTATATGTTACAACAATAAATAGCTCAATGAAACAAAACTGAAAGTCCAGGAATAAACCCAAGAATGAGTAAATATTTAATATATGACAAAAGTGTGATTTAATTAGGGAAGCAAAGACACTGGGACAATTGAATATTGAGGAAAAAAATCAGATAGTTCAAAGAGAAAACTATAAAATAATGAGAAGAATGAGAAGAATAATATAAAATACTTATATGATATTGGAGAGGGAAAGGCCTTTCTAAGAATAAAAAAAAAAAAAAAAAAAAAAAAAAACCAAAAAAAAAAAGTACAAAAAAACCCCTAAACAAAAAATGGATGTTTTGCAAGATACAAATCTGGAATTATTGAATGTCAAAAAACCGTATAAAAGTCAAGCAACAAATTAGGTGTATTCGTTTGTTTTAACACTGCTGATAAAGACATACCTGAGACTGGGTGATTTATAAAGAAAAAGAGGTTTAATGGACTCACAGTTCCACATGGCTGGGAAGGCCTCACAGTCATGGTGGAAGGTAAAAGGCATGTCTTAAATGGCAGCAGGCAAGAGAAAGAATGAGAGCCAAGAAAAAGGGGTTTCCCCTTATAAAACCATCAGATCTTGTGCAACTTATTCACTACCACAAGAGCAGTATGGGGGAAACAGCCCTGTGATTCAATTACCTCTTGCAGGATCCCTTCTACAACATGTGGAAATTGTGGGAGCTATAATTCGAGATGAGATTTGGGTGGGGACACAGCCAAACCATATCACTGCGAAATAACATTGACAACAGATGACAAAAAACTAATAATATATAAAGAAAGCCATTATAAACCAATAAGAAAAAAAGTAGCATTCCACTCGAAAAATGTGTAAAGACCATGAACAAATAATCACAGGGGAAGAAATAAAAATATGACTAAAACAATGCAAAATGAAGCACTATCACTCAAAGCATGCAAAATGAAGCCAGGTACATTTTGATACATAATGCCTATCAAAAGCCTTAAAATGTTTATGTAATTTAACCAAGATATTCTATCTGGAATTTACCTTAAGGAAATACCCAAGTATAATTAATATTATCTATAATAGTAATAATCTGAAAACCATATCAGTTTAACAATAGGAAATTAGAATTTTACAAATTATAGTTTTGTTTTCTGTGTCTTGATATGGGGTCTCACTCGTTGCCCAGTGGTGTGCAGTGGTGCGATCAGGGCTCACTGCAACCTTGACCTCCTTGGGCTCAGGTGATTCTTCCACTTTAGTCTCCAAGTAGCTGGGACTACAGGCGTGTGTCACCATGCCCAGCTAGTTTTTCTATTTTTTTGTAGAGACGGGGTTTCCACATGTTGCCCAGGCTGGTCTTGAACACCTAGACTTAAGTGATCTGCCCACCTCAACCTACTGTACCTGGCCAAATCATAGTATTTTATACCGGAGAATGCACCACCACAATTTAGAAAACACACTGTTCTTAGTCCATTTGTCCTGCTATAACAAAATACAGAGATGGGATAATTTATAGAAAACAAAAATTCATTTTCTCACAGCTCTGGAGACTGGAAAGCACAAGATTAAGGCACCGGCAGTTTGCACATCTGGTGAGCACTGCTCTTTGCCTTCAAGATTACACCTTGTTGCTGCGCCCTCACATGGCAGAAGGTGGAAATACAGGAGGAATGAACACTGCACCAAGCCTCTTATAGAAAGGCCTTGATCCCTTTCACCAGGCGGGAGCCCTGATGACCTACTCACCTCTTAAAGGCCCCACCTCTATTTTTTTTTTTTTTTTTTTTTGAGACGGAGTCTCGGTCTCGCTCTGTCGCCCAGGCTGGAGTGCAGTGGCCGGATCTCAGCTCACTGCAAGCTCCGCCTCCCGGGTTTACGCCATTCTCCTGCCTCAGCCTCCTGAGTAGCTGGGACTACAGGCGCCCGCCACCTCGCCCGGCTAGTTTTTTGTATTTTTTAGTAGAGACAGGGTTTCACCGTGTTAGCCAGGATGGTCTCGGTCTCCTGACCACGTGATCCGCCCGTCTCGGCCTCCCAAAGTGCTGGGATTACAGGCTTGAGCCACCGCGCCCGGCCGGCCCCACCTCTTAATACCATGACATTGGCCATTATGTTTCAACAGATGAATTTTGTTCAGACCATAGCATACACCATTAAAAATAATGTAAGCTGGGCACTGTGCATGCCTGTGGTGCCAGCTACTCGGGAGGCTAAGGCAGGAGGATTGCTTGAGCCCAGGAGTTCCAGGCTGCAGTGAGGTATAATCATGCCACTGCATTCCGGAACCTGGGCCACAGGGCAGGACCCTGTCTGTAAATATATACATATATATACACTTTTTTTTTTTGTAGAGACAGTATCTCGCCCTGTTGCCCAGGCTGGTCTTGAGCTCCTGGGCGCAAGTGATCCTCCCTCCTCAGTCTCCCAAAGTGCTGAGATTACAGGCATGAGTCCCTATGCCCGACCACAAAAACTATTTTTAAAAAAGCCATCAGTCTCATACTCTGTGTTCTTGTTTAATTTCCTTCTTTCCACACACAACTCCACAGATGGTTGCCGCTAAACTGCGACGGTCTTTACCTCCATTTGGCTCCTCAATGTTGCACGGTTTGATTTGTAATTTTCTAGTGCCTTCTCCTATTCTCCACTGTAATCATTACAAACCTTCTGCAACCTCAATAAACCTCCCTGTGTTTCTGGGTCCTTTCTACTTTACAGAGAAAAATAGAAGTTATGAGACAAAAACCACCTGAAATCCTCCACCTCCCTCCCAACATGAGAGAGAAGCCATTTCCCCTTGAGTCGAAGGCTGAGTTTTCTTCCTGTGCTTCAGCTCTTTCCTTCCCACCCTCACTCAGCCCATATTACTTCTCTCTTTCCCTTTTTTCTTTTTCTGTATTTTTTTTTTTTAAGAGACAAGGTCTCATTCTGTCACCCAGGCTGCAGTGCAGTGGCATGATCATGGCTCACTGTAACCTTGAACTCCTGGGCTCAAGCGATTCTCCTACCTCAGCTTCCCAAGTAGCTGCAGCTACTGGCATGTGTCACTATGCCCATCTATTTTTTTTTTTTTTTTTTTTAACTAGAGGTGAGGTCTTGCTATGTTGCCCAGGCTAGTCTCGAACTCCTGGGCTCAAGTGATCCTCACATCTCGACCTCCCAAAGTGCTGGGATGACACACGTGAGCCACTACACCTGGCCCTATCTCTCTCCTTTCCTTCGCAGGCAGACTGCTTGGAAGAGCAACCTGCACTCACTGCCTCCACTTCTACAAACCGACTTGCACAGCTCCACTGGTTCTGAAAGAACAAGGCCACCTTGTTCGCTGGCAACTCAATCTGAAGGACATGCTGTACTGCCCATTGCTGAACTTCTCTGCAGCATATGACACCTGACTATTCTCCCTTGAAATGCTCACCTCCTTTGGTGTACCCGAGCCTTTCTGGTTTTCCTTCCACCTCTCTGGACAGTCTATCCTTTGAATGTGACTTTCCCTCAGGTTTTACCCACTGGATTCATCTTCTTACTTTCTGCAGGATAACCTCCACTCTTCTCCTGCTTCAGCTACCCCCTTGCTGGTCATGATCTACACATCCTATCTAAGTTGATTTACCCCCTTGCTGGCCATTATTTACACATCCCTATCTAAGTCCGAATCCTGGTATCCAGCTGCCTTCTGGACGTTTCCACTTGGATGTGTCTCAGGCCCCTTGCACTTGAACTTGTATGAAGGAATTGGCCTCATCTCCTTCTGCAAATCTGCTCTTCCTCTGTGTTCTCAGTTTCAATGGACCACCTTCCACCACCCAGGACCCCAGCCCAGATGGTGGGCGTCAGTCACGATGCCCTCTCTCCCTCTTCCTCACATTCCATCAAAGGCCACTTCCTGTTGAGAGTAGAGCCTGGATGCTCCAAACCAACTCCTTCACTAGGCACAGCACTTAGGGTTCATGGCACATTTAGGGGCTCATGAAAAAGTTTTCATTTCTTTTAAAATTAGAAAAATAAAATTAACATAATCTGTCCCAAAGTATATTCATTTTTATACCAATGCAGTCATCACACATAATTTTAAGTATCATTTAATGGAGGAAGTGGTCCACAAAGTCACAAGTGCCCAGACTCTACCAAAGTCAGAGCATGGCCCCGCTAAGGTTTCTTGAATCTGGTATATTGCTTCATGTCCGCTGCCACCACTGTCAGCTCTCCGGGGGCGTTGGGTACCACCACACACCCTCCTTCCTGCTATGCCTCCAGCCTCTCCCGCTTCCATACCACTTTCTGCCCTGCAACCAGAGAGATCTTCCTGAGCTGCTTCTGCACTTCCCTGGCATAAAAGCCTTTTGCTCAGTGGTTCTCAAACATTAACAGGCATCAGAGGTGCTTGGAGCAGGTTGTGAAGACATGGAGGGTTGGACCCTACCCCCAGCATTTCTGACTCAGTAGATCTGAAGAGGAGCCTGACAACTGGCTTTCTGACCTGCTCCCCTGGCTGCTGACCATGCTTTGAGAACCTCCTGCTCTAGCAGTTCCCCAGTTCTGTCAGGATGCAGTCCACACTTCCTCACAAGGCCCTTCCAGATATGGCCTTCTTTTTCCTTCTCGGCCTCATCCCTCCTCCTGCCTTTCTGAATCTGCCATACAGCCATCCTGCGATGGGTGCAGTTTCCCGGGAAGGCATGCTTTCCACCGGGCCCCTGCGCCTGGGCACAGGCATAGGCTCCCTTGCCGGGAACTTCTCCAGCCTTCACTCCCTTCCCCTGACCTGGCTGGCTCTTTTCAACCTTCCTGCCTGTTCTCAGAAGTCTCTTGTTCAGGAAAGTCATTTTGGTCCTCCACCTGCCACCAAGACAGTGCCCCTCTAGGGGCTCTGACCCCACCCTGTGCTCACCTCTCCTGGCTTTTATCTCCCTGAATTCTAACACTCTGCTTACTTTTCTTTCTTACATTTGTTTGTTTGTTTATTTATTTACAGACAGAGTCTCGTTCCCTTGCCCAAGCTGGAGTGCAGTGGCCCAATCACAACTCATTGCAGCCTCAATCTCCTGGGCTCAAGCAATCCTCCCCTCTCGGCCTCCCAAGTAGCTGGGGTCACAGGTGTGTGCCACCGTACAGGACTAATTTTTTTAAATTTTTTGTAGAGATGGGGTCTTCTGGGCTATGTTTCCCAGGCTGGTCTCGAACTCCTGGACTCAAGCGATCTTCCCACCTTGGCCTCCCAAAGCACTGAGATTACAGGTGTGAGCCGTCACACCTGGTCTTCCTCTTCGCCATATCAAACCGTGAGAGACTCTGGAGGGCAAGCAGTGGGTCTCATTCCCAGCTGTATCTGCAGTGCCCAGTCCGGGCCTGGTACTTCCTCACTGATGAAATGATCACTGAATGAATGGAGAAATGGGTGATGGGAGGGAGGCCCCTCTCTTTCATTATATAATGGAAATTCCCCTCCTTGCTGGGCAAAGATGGAAATGTCAGAGGCAGAGGCTGCTTGGGGGACAGAGGGAAGAGGCAAAGTCTGCAGGAGGTGAGCAGCACAGAGGTACCCTCCTTCCTGGAGTCCTCTTCGATCTCTCAACAGACCAGAGCAGCAGCCTGCCTCATGGGCATCTTCTCAGCCATCTCAGCCCATCACTCTTGCCACCCCTCCCATGCCCCACCATTTGGGTCAGATGAGACCCACCCCAGGCACCAGTCCTTCCAGGGAATCACCTGACCACTTCCGGATCTCCCAGCCAGCTCTGCTGGGAGCCATGTGATCGCTTAGGTATGCACGACCAGCTCCTCAAGGGATGCTCTGAGGGGTGACCTTGCCATCCAGAACGGGCCCAGCTCCCTCCCTCGGAGTTTGCTGATGTGTGGTTGGGCTGATTGCTGGGTCTAGGGTGGGGGCATGGAGAGAGGAAAGCCAGGGGGAAAGGGCAGGGGGCGCTGGCTTGCTCTCTGCAGACATCTGGCCCTGATTTCCAAGCCTGGGTTACGTAACACCTGAGGAGAACTGGGCTCCCGTCACCCACACCTTTTCCCTTTCTGTGGAGCATTTCACAACTGCAGCTGCTTCTCAGAGGTCTATTTTGGGAGCTGTTTTCATTTGACCTATATTAAGCACAGTCACAAGGCAGAGGCAAAGTGCGGGGTGCAGGGTGGCCTGCCGGCTCTTTGTGCCGTTTTTAGTGTCTCGGGTGAGACAACTAGACAAGCTGGGGACCCACAGCACTCACTCCAGTGCAGGCCAGGCCTCTGCCCCGTTTCATAATTCTGAGTTTCCTCCCCCTGAGGCCCAGCTAAAAGATAATAGACCTTAGTCACTGCCACGTTGGTCAGGGAGAAATTTCGTTTCCCTGAAGGCCTAGAAGGTATAAGGCCAGGCCAGACTGCATCCTGGGCCTGTGAAGTCGGTTTGTAGAGTGTTTAATTGGCCCTCAAGCCCCTCCACTGGGAATTCCCTTTCGTGAGTTAAAAATTAAATCACATGACCAGCAGGGGGAGAGAAAGGGCTGCTGGGAGCTGCATGGCCCAGGTACTGTGCTCAGGGAGGTACTGTGCACAAGCAGATACTGTGCACAGGTAGCTACTGTGCACAAGCAGGTACTGTGCACAATCAGGTACTACTCAGAGTTCCTGCTACACAAACTTTAAGGACCCGTGCATAAAATGACAAGGGAAATGCCTCACCCACTAAGCGCCCCAATTGTCCCTCTTCAGCTGAGGTTATCTCCTGGATCAATGTTTTATCCTTTGAGATTCTTTCTATCATCTCACTAGACATCTCTTTCCAGGGCCTAAACATCTCCCCTCATACTGCTGACCCCAAATCGTACATGGGAGGCACCTCCTCTCTCCCTAGAGAGTCAAGCCCACTCTCCAAACAGCTGTCTCCCTGGCACATCACAGGTAAAGGGCTCGAAGTGGAACTGCCTGCTTCCTCCCCACCCAAACCAGCCCTCTCCCCTCGGATGCTGCTCTTCTTGGGGGTCTTTCATGTGCCCCACCCTGTTTCTACCTTAGAAGGGGTGGAACGGGGTCTTCTCTAGCTAGCTGGGGAGATCCTGACGTTGCATTTCCTTGGAACTGCCAGAAAAGCCTGCAGACTGTGGGATAGGCTTTGGTGGGAGTTAGTCAAGCATACCAAAAGGGCCCCATGGCTCCCTCCCACCAGAGTTGGCTAGAGGCACCGCAGGAAGTGGAGAGGTGAGTCGCTTGGGAGTCAGTGCATGGGGTGTGTTTCATATGACCCGACTGCTGGAGGCCTGAGGTGGCTCACAGGGCCAGGGGATGTGAACTAAAATGCAGAAGCAAGAGGAGATAAAAAGCACTAGAAAGTGCTAGAACTAGGCCTGGCCTGGAGGGTGTCAAACCTGATGGATGGATGGGTAGAAACTTCTAGGTACACAGCCCCCAGGTAAGATCAGAAAACGCACCTCACACGGGATATGTGTGAAACCTGGAGAATGCAACAGGCTTGTTGGAGCAAAAGGTGGAATAGGCAAGAAAGGGGGAACCAGTCCAAGGGGGCCTGAATTCAAACCTGTCTTTCCAGCTGGGTAGCCCCTTCCCTCCTATCTCTTCCCAGATCTCTCTCTAAAGACCACTGGGGGCCAGGTGTGGTAGCTCACACCTGTAATCCCAGCACTTTGGGAGGCTGATGCGGGCGGATCATGAGGTCAGGAGTTCTGGACCAGCCTGATCAACATGATGAAAACCCATCTCCACTAAAAATATAAAAATTAGCCAGGTGTGGTGACACGTGCCTCTAATCCCAGCTACTCAGGAGGCTGAGGCAGGAGAATCACTTAAACCCGGGAGGCGGAGGTTGCAGTGAGCCGAGATCATGCCACTGCACTCCAGCCTGGGTGACAGAGCAAGACTCCATATAAATAAATAAATAAATAAATATAAATAAATAATAAAATAAAACAAAAAATAAAGACCACTGGGGACTCCTGGGGGAGAAGGGCAAGGGTCAAAACTGTAAAGTCCTTTATTTAAGCCGAGATTATGAGACCACCTCAGGCAGAGAGCTGAGGACAACCAGTGGGTCTCACAGTTTGAAAACAGGCTGTCTCCCAGGACATTCTACTGCAATGGTTCCCAGACAGTAAATATTTCTGCTTGGGAGGTGAGGAAGATGGTACAAAAAGAGCTGTGGAAAGAACCTGGAAGCAGAGCCGAGCAAGGCACTTGAGGGGTTCAGGAAGAAAAATCCACTTTAGTCATCAAGGAATAAAAAGGCACTATTGTTTTCTACCCAATGAAGTGCCAAAGAAGAAAAATAAAAGGGAGTAATCCCAATATTGGGAACACCACCAGTTTTAGTTGGGGTAAATGTCAGAAGCACGGTTTTTGTTGACATAGCATAATCCATGGAACCTTTTTTTTTGATACAGTCTCATTCTGTCACCCAGGCTGGACTACAGTGGTGTGATCTCAGCTCACTGCAACCTCCACCTCCCTAGGTCAAGTGTCTTGTGTCTCAGCCTTCCAAGTAGCTGGGATTACAGGCGTGTGCCACCATCCCTAGACAGTTTTTTTTTTTTTTTTTTTTAAGTAGAGACAGGGTTTTGCCATATTGGCCAGTCTGGTCTCGAACTCCTGATCTCAAATGATCCACCGGCCTCGGCCTCCCAAAGTGCTGGGATTATAGGCGTGAGCCACTGTGCCTGGCCTAGAACAATTTTTTAATGAAGATATACATATCACGATGCAAGCTCCCGGGCACGTACAGTGGCTTATGCCTGCCATCCCAGCTACTTGGGAGGCTGAGGTGGAAGGGTTGCTTCACTCCAGGAATTTGAGACCAGCCTGGCCAACATAGCAAGACACCATCTCTACAAAATTATTAATTAATTTATTAATAGCTCCTACTATTTAACTCAGGTTCCTCCTTCTGCTAATTTAGTAATACTTCAATGAAGAACAAAACCTCCTTGTCCACTAACTACACGCTGCACAAAGGTAGGAGCAATGACTTTCACCCTACACTTCTCAGCACCCAGCACTTTCCTGGAGCACAGTGGACGCTCAATGAATATTTGTCGAAGGCCAGGTTCAGTGCCTCATGCCTGTATTCTCATCAATTTGTGAGGCTAAGGCAGGTGGATTGCTTGAGCCCAGGAGGTCAACATCAGCCTGGGCAACATGGAAAAACCTCATCTCTACAAAACATTAGCTGGGCATGGTGGCACGTGCCTGTAGTTCCAGCTACTCAGGTGGCTGAGATGGGAAGATTGCTTAAGCCTGGGAGGTGGAGGCTGCAGTGAGCCAAGATCATATCACTGCACTCCAACTTGGGTGAAAGAATGAGACTCTTCTCAAAAAAAAAAAAGCTGTTGAAAGAACAAATTTGCAAAGAAGCTCCTTGATCACTGAGAACACCTTAAGTAGTAGGAGAACTGGTTAATTCCATCATGGTATACCCATTGACAGTAATCTTAGGCAACTGTTAAAAAGGCATGAGTAAGAAAATAGCTATAAAAATGTGTGGGGACTTACTAGGATATATGGCTATCAACTGGGTAGTAGATAATACTGGGGAATTTTTATTAATTTTCTTAAATGTGATGGTGGTTTTGTGGTTATATAGGAGAATTCATGTTAAAATATTTAGGAGTAATGCCCTGCATGGTGGCTCAGGCGTGTAGTCCCATCTACTGGGGAGGCTGGAGTGGGAGGATTGCTTGAGCCCGAGAGTCCTGTGCTGACCAGGTGTCTGCACTAAGCTCCACATCAATATGGTGACATCCTGGGAATGAGGGACCACCAGGTTACCTAAGGAGGGAAAACTCCTGTGCTGATCAGTAGTGGAATTATACCTGTGAATAGCCACCGCACTCCAGCCTGGGCAACACAGCGAGACCCCATCTCTAAAAAAAGAAAAATATCTTCTTTTTAAGTCTTTTAAAATAAAAATGTTAAAATAAAAAATCAGTATTTAGGAGTAAAGTGACATGATGTCTACAAGTTATTGTGAAAAGTTATGGCCCAAAAAAATACACCAAAACTTAACAATTGTTAAGTTTATTTTAAAAAATACCCCAAAACTTAACAACTGTTAAGTTTAGGTAAGGAGAATATCAGTATTTAACGTACTTTTTGTTTTCTTTTTAGTTTTTGTGTATGTTTGCAAACATTTACAACAAGAAGTTAGAAAATAGAATGTATTCCATGTAACAGGAGGCTGGAAGAAAGAAAGGAAAAATGTTTCTGTATTTATTTCTAATAAATTGTAACTGCATGTTCATTGACTGTTTTTACTTGCTAGAAATCATTTACGGGTAAATACCTGATAACTTAAAAAGCAAAAAATGTATAAAACTTGTATGACATGCAAACAGAATAACCAAAAATAATTGGCATTGAGATGTTGAAATCATGTAAGCTTTTTTTATTTAACTTCCTCTTATGTTTTCTTATCTTCGAAAGTATGTTTAAAAGCTATTTACAGAAAGTAATTCCCTGCCTGTCTTCCTTTATCTTATATATGGCCATGATATATATACATATTCACATCTTTATTAGAATCTTTTATGAATCAAGTTATTTAACATACCAAGTTGTAACTTTGTGTTTCGACTTGGTTGAATTACATTTTCTTTTATCACTGACCTTTGGGATGCAATAAAATAATTAAAATACTGTTCTTACCCTAAGAAAAAAAAATCCACCCATATTTTTTTCTTTAATGACATTTTACAAGGGAAAGAAAAGATCTTTGCAAACATTTTTCTTTCTTCTTCCCTTCTTTTCATTCTTTCAAAATAATTAATTTGTTTATTATTTTGGTAAATAAATAAATTTGTGCTTCTCTCGAACACTCCAATCTAAAAGTATTGCATACACATTGTAAAGATCTGGAAAATATAAAAATATATACAGGAAAGAAAATTCTAAGAGCCATAATTTTACCATCCAGAGATAACTACTGTTTATATTTTGCAATAGTTCTTTCAATCCTTTCTCTCATGTATGAATTTTTTTTGGTTTTGTGTACAATCATGTGCTGTGGGTGTGTGTGTGTGCATGCATGTACCACACACATTCTATCTTATGGATATGCCATTATTTATTGAAGACATCCCCGCTTAGAGGACAGTTTATTTTTTTCTTTATTTTTTTCCCCCACTATCACTCGTGTTTATGAACGTCCCATACATAAACCTTTTCCTGACTTCTGAGTATTTCCTCAGATTTTGTTTTTAGAGTTTTCTTGGGCCAAAGTATGGGAATTCTTTTTTTTTTTTTTTTTTTTTTTTGAGATAGTATCTCACTCTGTTACCACGCTGGAGTGCAGTGGCACAATCTCGGCTCACTGCAACCTCCGCCTCCCGGGTTCAAGCGATTCTCCTCCCTCAGCCTCCCAAGTAGCTAGGACTATAGGCGCGTGCCACCACGCTCAGCAAATTTTTGTATGTTTTAGTAGAGACAGGGTTTCACCATGTTGGCCAGGATAGTCTCAATCTCTTGACCTCGTGATCCGCCCTCCTTGGCCTCCCAAAGTGCTGGGATTACAGGTGTGAGTCACTGCACCCAGCCAGGTATGGGAATTCTTTTAAGCCTCTTAATAAATATGTAGAGGAGCAAAAAATAAAAGTTTTCCTCTACCCTGTTAGGGTCATTACTTGAGGGCTGTAAATTGAACTGACAAACGGTAGATTAATAGGAGAAAAAAAGGTTTATTTATGTGCATGTGGGAGTCAATAAAAGAAGTAGCATACATCATCTGATTAGTTTCCAGATGTATTTTACTAATTTACACTCCTACTTAGCAGAAGGAGTATTATCACTCTTTAAAATCGTTACGAATTTGATAGGTTAAAAATTAGTCTAATTTTCACTTTAAAAATTACTAAGTGAGGCAAAACCTTTTTTAATGTTTGCTTCTATATTTATTTCCTTTTTCATGAATTATAACTGCATGTTCATTGCCTACTTTTACTTGCTAGAAATCATTTACTAGTAAATTTAAATCCTTCAGATTTTACATATTCAATTGTTACTTTAGAATATTTATGAGGCTAAACAGTGAAAAACTTGCGTATTTATCTTACCAGTGTGAAGAGAAATAAGAATTCATTTAATCACCAAATTCCTTAGTAATTTTGAAAAACAGAAGGGCCAGTTCATTTAATCAGGGCAATTTTGATTGTTATGCTAGCTGTCTTCAAAGTGAAATTCTGAACTAATGTCCAATACCAAGTTTTTTTAAAAAACAAACTCTGTGGATATTTAAAAATAGAGCTCTAAATTCCAAGGAATCTAATCTTCTAACAACTTCGTGCGATGTCCCAAATACTTTAGAAATCCCAAATTACAACTTCGTGTTTCAACTTGATTACATTAAGTGCACCTCACCCCATAGCTGTGACACAAAAACAATACTTTCAAATTGGCTCGCATCTCCTATATTTAACTTTCTCTTTTAGCCACAGCCAATCAAAAGAAAACACCAAATTGCCTGGTGATGTTTCTTCTTCCAAGTATGATACGTTATCTGTTTGCAGAGATTAAAGCAAAAGAATTTGTTCACAACTTTTCCGATTTTAAACCACCAACTGATTTGTCTCTGAGATTTATACATGTATTTTCCAGAAGTCTATTTCAGTACATATAAAAGGTCTGCTTGTCAGATTACATATTCTTTTCTTACGATCTCATTTCCTGTCGTAAAGCAAGTTGTCAGTGCCTGGCACACCTGCCAGGACTCATTCAAGAAATGCTTACCGGCTGGAGTTGATTCAACCACCCAGTAAAAGTGAAATGTCTCCTCATCTCTGGTTGTGGTGACAATCATTTTTAAACCTAGGCTGAATTTTATCGATATTCGAAAGAAGGAGAGCTTGGATGAGTCTGGGGGAGCTACCCTCAGCTCATCCCTGGTGTAGGACACCCTCACCCTGGCTACTGCTCTTCTTTGCTTCAGTGGAGCCCTGAGACATTCTCTCTCTCAGCAGGGCAGGCCCCTCAAGACTGTTTTAAGTAGGCTGGTTTTGAGAGCTGGGTCTTTTGCCAACCAGATTCATTTGAATAAGCCACCAGGTCCCTGCTTCGAATTAGGGAATTCAGGAATTTGCAGCTGTGGCTAGTGCAGGCTCCTTCTGTGGGGGTTGAAAGGGGGCAGAGGTGGGAGGTGGGGTAGGGGTGAAGCTGAAAGGGACAGAGGTGGGTGCAGTCAGCTGCCCTGTCCCCCCACTGCCCGCCCCTGAAGCAACTCAGTGTGTTCTCCCAGTGTGTAGAATGAGCAATAGGCCCACTCCTGGCTGGCATGCTCTTACAGCAAAGTGCCAGCTTTTCCAGACGAGTTTAGGGCCTCAGCTTGGCCCTGAGCCCAGTCAGCTGAGCACCAGCTGCAGCGGCGCCTTGCTGCTGCAGCCTGGGCGGTCCCACATCCGGGCCACTTTATACTCAGGTGCAACTGGCCCCTTGGCCCACCTGCCCCCCCGACCCCAGGCGCCCCCACCAGGATCTTAGAGCCCTCAGTGTATCAGTGGTGGTGACCGTTACCAGAGAGGCTGAGCCCTGGGACCTGCCCAGGCGTTTCTGCAGTAGACTAGAAGAGAGCAGCCCCCGCTTGCTCCATTGACCTCTGACTCTGTCCTCCCACCACTGCAACTAACCCAAGTGCAGGAAGACTCAGAGGCCACTGGTTCAGTGCCTCCATCCCTATGCCATCAAGTAGCCAAGGAAGCGCCTGGGCAAGATGGCAGTATGTTTTAAACCCGTTCCTGGCTTTCCCACCTGCTGTCGGGAGACACTGCTCTACCATTTCCTTCCAATAATCTTCTTGCCACTCCTCATTCTCAAATCTCTCTTGGCCAGGCGCAATGGCTCACACCTGTAATCACAGCACTTTGGGGAGGCCGAGGCGTGTGGATCACTTGAGGTCAGGAGTTCGTGACCAGCCTAGCCAACGTGGCGAAACCCCGTCTCTACTAAAAATACAAAAATTAGCTGAGTATAGGCCGGGCATGGTGGCTCACGCCTGTAATCCCAGCACTTTGGGAGGCTGAGGCAGGCGGATCACAAGGTCAGGAGATCGAGACCATCCTGGCTAACACGGTGAAACCCTGTCTCTACTTAAAAATACAAAAAAAAAAAAAAAAACTAGCAGGGCGAGGTGGCCGGTGCCTGTAGTCTCAGCTACTCGGGAGACTGAGGCAGGAGAATGGCGTGAACCCGGGAGGCAGAGCTTGCAGTGAGCTGAGATTAAAAAAAAAAAAAAAAAAAAAAAAATTGCTGAGTATAGTGGTAGGAGCCTGTAACCCCAGCTACTCAGGAGGGTGAGGAAGGAGAATCAGTTGAACCCAGGAGGCAGAGGTTGCAGTGAGCCGAGATGACGCCATTGGCAAGAGGATCACTTGAGCCAGTGAAGTTGAAGCTGCAGTGAGCTGTGATTGTGCCACTGCACTCCAGCCTGAGAGACTGAGTGAGACTCCATCACAAAAAGAAACAAATGAAGACAACCCTACAAATCTTTCTCACATACTATCTTATTCCATTCAGGCTGCTCTAATAAAGTACCTTAAACTGGGTGACTTATAAACAGAAATTTATTGCTTGTAGTTCCAAAGGCTGGACAGTCTGAGATCAAGGTGCCAGCTGATTCAGTGTCAGGTGAGGGCTGGTTTCTCAAAGACAGTACCTTCTGGCTGCTTCCTCTCATGGCAGAAGGGCCAAATAAGCTTCCTCAAGCCTCTACCTCTTTTATGAGGGCACTAATCCCATTCCTGAGGGTGGAGCCCTCATGACCCAATGACCTCCCCCAAAGCCCCGCCTCTTAACACCACCACATTGCAGATTATGTTTCAATATATGAATTTGGGGAGTACACATTCAGATCATAGCAGATAACAACATGGAAATGCCCAGCAAGTTAGATTTGCGCTTCCATGTACAACCCAATTACTGACACAGGCACTGTCTTGAGGATGGGGAGGTGCCTCTGATGTTGGGTTAGAAATTCTGGGGACCATGGTAAACTAGCTCTGCTTGCCGTGTGTAAGGGGGAATATGGACAACATGAAGATAAATCTGCACCAACGTGTGACTACTCTTACCTTGATCCAGTGAAAGACAGTTCAAATCATTTAGTTAAAAAAAAAAAAAAAAAAAAGGCAAAAGGCCAGGCACAGTGGCACATGCCTGTAAACTTAGTTACCACTTTGGGAAGCTGAGGCAGGAGGATCACTTGAGGCTAGGAGTTTGAGGTATGGCTGGGCAACAAAGTGAGACTCCCATCTCAAGAAAAAAAAAAAAAAAAGAAAAGAAAAGAAACGAAACTCTGAGGCTGGCAGTTCAGCCAGAGTAAAGCATGAGTAAAATGTGGATAGTTACTTAGTTTTGGTGATGGTTATCATAACCTAGGTTTTACTTTTCTACCTTGAGGGAGAAAGGTTTTGAGTGTGCAGAAGAAACAAAGGCATGACTTTTTTATCACTTAAATAACGGTTTCACATACTTCAGATGGTTCTGATAAATATTCAGCAGTGTAACTTTTTTTTTTTTTTTTTGAGACAGAGTTTTGCTCTGTCACCCAAGCTGGAGTGCAGTGGCGCTATCTTGGCTCACTGCAACCTCTGCCTCCCAGGTTCAAGAGATTCTTCTGCCTCAGCCTCCTGAGTAGCTGGGACTACAGGCACGTGTCACCACGCCCAGCTAATTTTTGTACTTTTTCGTAGAGATGGAGTTTCGCCATGTTGGCCAGGATGGTCTCAATCTCTTGACCTTGTGATCCACCCACCTCTACCTCCCCAAGTGCTGGGATTACAGGCATGAGCCACCCTGCCCAGCCAGTGCCACGGAATCTTACACTGCAGTGAGAATGAAGTCACCACATCTATTCCTATCAATGTGACCAGCTTTTAGTAATGCAAGACTGAGTGCAAAAAAAAAAAAAAAAAGTACAAGAATTGTTGTACATGTAGTATAATACAGTTTCTTAAAACTTAAAAGCAAGCCAACCTAAACAGTATGTGATTCTAGGATGCCCACATAATATGATACAAAATATCTTCAAAGACAATATCACCATCAAATAAATGACAAGCACAAAATACAGAACAGGGCTGGCTCTGTTGGAGAGGTCGGAGGTAGGAATTGGAAGTCACCACACAGGTGCAGCTTCAACCAGGCACTGTATTGATTGTGTAATACATTAAGTTTCATGGTTGATTGGGTCCTTATTGTGGTCTATGACTTTGATATGTGTAATATTCTTATGCACCATATATTACATCATTTAAATATGTTAATGACTATAGCAGAAGGAAACATGAGGTATATTCAAAGCGTGTAAGTGGAACATCTTCAGTTTAAACCCAGACAGCCGGACTTGGGATTCCAGACTCTTAAACCCACCTGATCATGATGTAGTGTTGTCTTTTTAAAGGTGTTTCTGGCCGAGCGCGGTGGCTCACACCTAGAATCCCAGCACAGTACTTTGGGAGGCCAAGGCGGGCAGATCACCTGAGACCAGGAGTTTGAGACCAGCCTGGTCAACATGGTGAAACCCTGTCTCTACTAAAAATACAAAAATTAGCTGGGCGTCATGGTGCATGCCTGTAATCCCAGCTACTCCAGAGGCTGAGGCAGGAGAATCACTTGAACCTGGGATGTGGAGGTTGCAGTGAGCCGAGATCGCGCCATTGCACTCCAACCTGGGCAACAGAGTGAGATTCCATCTCAAAAAAAAAAAAAAAAAAAGTGTTTCCAATTTAGAAAAAAAAACTGTTATAGTCCTTGGTGTAGAATTAGAGACCCAGACTCATTTTCTTACCCCCACTCCTTATTCCTTTGATCTTCCCAAATGATCATGGTTCCCATGGGTGCGGCTAAGAGGGAGTGTTGGGGACAAGCCTCAACACCACCCATAGGGTACCCGAAGTCCGGTGGTGACAAAGGAATGAGAACAGACAGGTCAAGGGTTCATAAAGGTGGGAGTCAGGGGGCCAGTTACAAAATGGAGGCTGCAAAAAGCCCAGAGTTCTGGTTCCACACTATTTATTGAGTATAATCACTTAGATCTAAGAAGCAGATGTTCAGGGCGAAACAGTCAAAGGGAGGCAGCATGTCACAGGCATAATCTATAGCAATAGCAGTTTAAATGAATCTCCTTTGTGCTCAAACAGCATATCTTTAACTTATCGGAGAGGAGCTGGTGGGAGCGGGCTTAACTAGGAGTCTGTACATCTGTCCACATTCCAATGCTTCAAAGGAGTATCTTTCTCCTTGAACACAGTGTTTGTAGATAAGACAGCAGGTCTCGCTCTGAGCATGGGAACATGATGGCAATTAGGATGATTTCCTCCTCAGAGGTCTCTTGTGACTTTCCACAACTTATTGTCCCATATTTTTACGGCCAGTTTCTGCAGGCACCCCACAAGTTCTTTCCCCAACAGGGAGGAAGGTGCGATGGAGGGCTGGAAGCATGCTTTTCCAGCATTCCCTACAGAACATTCCCAGCCAGACCTGCCCGATGGGAAAGCAGAGAATTGACCAGACCCAGGGTGTGTCTTCACAGACACTCCAACGCCCCTGACCTGGACGGCCGTTCCTCTGCCTGGAGTCACTCTTCCGGCTGGAGTTACACGTAAGGGCATTGTTTCTAGAACCCACTCAGGATCTCCCCTGGCCTACCCACCAGTGCAGCCATAGGGGTCATCCCAGCAGGCAGCACAAAGTCCTTCTCAACAGAGGCGCTAGCAGGTGCAGGAGCAAGGCTGGGACCCCTCAAGCCTGGGAAGCTGGAAGGAGGAAGGGGGTCAAGGACAGTTAGGTAAGAGGTGGGAAAAGTAGTTGCCTTCCAGAGGAGTGGAGAACCAGGGGGCCTCTGCCAGTGACTGCAGCGAACATCAGAGACCCATGGGAGGGGATGCTGCAAGGACAGTGGACTTCTCTCTCTCTCTCTCTGTCTCTGTCTCTCCCTCTTTCTCTCTCTCTTTCTTATTTAACTGATGAGGCACTTGGTAGGGGGTTGCCAGGGAATGGGATGCTGGAAATGAATCCAGGTCTTTGATTTCCAGTCCAGTGCATTGCTCTGTGTGTGTGTGTGTGTGTGTGTGTGTGTGTGTGTGTGAGAGAGAGAGAGAGAGAGAGAGAGAGATAAGGTCTCACTCTTTTTGCCCATGTGTGCAGTGCCTTACTGCAGCTGCAGCCTCGACTTCCTGGCCTCAGGTGATTCTCCCACCTCAGCCTCCCGGATAACTGAGACTACCGTCATGGACTACCACGCCTGGCTAATTTTCTGTAATTTTTGTAGAGACGGGGTTTTGCCATGTTGTCCAGGCTGGTCTTGAACTCCTGGGCTCAAAGGATCCACCCACTTCAGCCTCTCAAAATGCTGGGATTACAGGCACGAGCTACCGTGCCTGACCCCCAGTGCATTGTTATGGCAATTTTCTTTCTCTCTTCCCTTCTCCAGAAGGGAGAGAGAGAAAGAAATTCTATCCAGGGCCAACCCCTCAAAATATATTGAAAATGGAGAGAAAACAGAGCTCAAGCCATTTGGAGTGACAGGCAGGCACTATCACCCCAGTATAAAGGTCCTTAGCATCCCAAAGGAGGAGCTATCAAACCTATAGGACTCACAAAAAGGTAAACTAAGGTCCAGAAATCCACTCCAAGAAGCATAATGGCCAGTCTAGATCTTACACTAGATCATTCCTGCTTCGTGTGTTTCCTGGCTGGCCAGCCCTGGATGTCTGGCCACTGTGAGCCGGTAGCTTTTCTGCTGTTTGCTTTCTACCTGTGTGCAGGTGAGCAGAAGCAGGAACAAAGCCTCCTCCCATCAACCAGCAATCACCCGTACCTTACTTCTTCATGGCCTTCCCTCTCCCCAGCTTCCGCCGCCTCTAGCTCAGGTAGCCGGAATTAATCACCGGTGGGGTTGAAGCCATAGCTTGTTCCCTGGCTGTAGGCCAGGCTCTCAAGATGTGCGTCAGAAAGGCCAGTGAGTGAAATTCCAAAGCAGTGTGAGTCACCAGGGGCTGAGAAGGATAGGTCAGGACAAAAAGAGCAGGAGGTGGGACCAAAACAGTGCCCTGAGGACCAGGGGCTGGGCCAGGCAACAAGAATGCTCAATTGGCCAAAGATGGGGAACAGGGCCTCAGGTCTAGGTGGTTTGTCTCTGGGCTCTGCACAGCCCTGGAGGACGAGGGAACTAGCCAGGAGGTCGGTCCCCTGGTCACACCCCTGGATGCAGGAATCATCTCCCTCATCGGCCTTCCCATAAGCTGGCCTTTGGATCCCAGCCCTTAAAACCCTTGTGTTGTTTCTTCCTGCAGACCTGGTCCAGAACACTGCTTCAGGACAGGGAGTAGCGACAGGCCAGCGGAGCCCCAGAGGCGAGGCGGCAGGTAAGTCTATAATCCTTCAGCCCTTGCTCTGTGCCCAGGGAAAAGAGAGGAATCTCCAAGCCCTGGCTTCTCTAACCTGTCTTCACCTGGTCACTCACAGCACTGCACAATTTCCAGTTCTCAGGATCAGATTTCTTCTAAAGGAGGGGTGTGTGAAGGGAGCATGAGGGGTAGGTGCGATCAGCAATCAGGCATCTTCCCCATCAAGGTGCGGCGGCCCCTGGACTGTGGCCCAGCAGCAACCTGTGGCAGCCAGATCTAGGGCAGGAGGTGGAGGGCAGGAGGTGGAGGGCATGTCCGTCATGAGGGTGTCCAGGGGAAGTGTCCACAGTCGCCATGTGCCAGCAGCAGGCCTGGATGCCACTCTCTCTTTGTGACCCTGGCCAGGATGGAAGGGAAGGCCCCTGAGATCAAGTAGATGACACTGCACCCCACCCCCCAACAACCCATTGAATCCTATCCATCTAGACGGGCCACTGGCCTAGAGGAGCACAGGAACAGCTTGTGATAAGGGGCCACCTCGGCCTTCTTGCCCACTCTAGCTCCTGCCTCTCCCCAACTGAAGGTTGCTTTCCACACCTCTGTTGTCCTGTTGCTCCTTCCTCTCCTTTTTTTTTTTTTTTTTTTTGAGATGGAGTCTCACTCTGTCACCCAGGCTGGAGAGCAATGGCGTGATCTCGGTTCACTGCAACCTCCGCCTCCCGGGTTCAAGCGATTCTCCTGCCTCAGCCTCCCAAGTAGCTGGGATTATAGGGGCCCACCACCATGCCCGGCTAATTTTTTTGTATTTTTAGTAGAGACGAGGTTTCACCATGCTGACCAGGCCGGTTTCGAACTCCTGACCTCAAGTGACCTGCCCGCATCGGCCTCCCAAAGTACTGGGATTATAGGCATGAGCCACCACGCCTGACTCCCTTCCCCCTTTTCTTACTACTCACCCCCATGTCCTGGGTAGCCCATTCACGGCTCCACCCCACTCTGGGAGCTCCCCATCCTTTAGGCAGCAGGATCCGTTTACCAAGAGAAACTGAGCAGCATCCCTAATCCTCGCCCTCTCTTGACCTCAGTCCCCCAAATTTTGTTCCTTTCTGTAGCCACACTTGGCCAGGAGCTCTCAGGCTTACTGTAGAAATTCCTTCCAGGACAACAGAGACCCCCAACCACTTCCCCACCCACAACCCAGCCAGACTGCTGTCACTTCCTCGCAAAGGAGTAGCTGAACGTGTCACCCTAGCTTTTGGAAGGGTTGGGGCTGAGACAGATGCTAGCTAGGCTATGATAACTCAGACAAGGGACTGAGGCTGAGAGATGGGCATCCCAGGCACCGACACAGGTGGAGAAGGGCACAGGCTCTGCAGAAGTGGCAGCTCGGCTGATTTGGGCCCTCTCACCTCACCATGTAAGGATCTTCTTGGCCCTGGCTGTAAGTTAAAGAACTTTGTATCTTCTCCCTCTTCCCCGACCTCTAGGGCATATTTCTTCATCTGCAACGGCTAACACCTGTCAGTTCCTCTGATGGCCATCTCTATCAATACATGCGTACTTTCCTTCAACTGAGTTCAAAGTCACGTGCCTTGAAGCGAGAAAACATTTCCACTTTCTTTTTTTTGAGACTGAGTCTCATTGTGTCGCCCAGGCTGGAACGCAGTGGCACTATCTTGGCTCACTGCAGCCTCTGCCTCCTGGGTTCAAGCAGTTCTCCTGCCTCAGCCTCCCAAGTAGCTGGGATTACAGGTGCGTACCACCATGCCCGGGTAATTTTTGTGTTTTTAGTAGAGACAGGTTTCATCATGTTGGCCAGGTTGGTCTTGAGTTCCTGACCTCAAGCAATCCACCAGCCTTGGTCTCCCAAGTGTTGAGATTAGAGGCGTGAGCCATGCATCCGGCCACATTTCCACATTCTTTACTCCCTACTGGGCAAGGATTGTCCCCTGGGGTGCTTGTGGGTGGGGCAGGGCTCCAGGTCTAGTTTCAGCTGAGTCATTCCTGCCTCTCTGTTCTGTCTCCCTAACATGTCTTAGGCTAACATCACACAAGCAGAATTTCAGAACTTGAGGATCATTTAAGGAAACTGCCTAGGTTCAGGCAAGCAAAAGGAAACTGAAAGCCACAGGTAAAATCTGGCATCAGAACCATAGACTGGGGCCTGACGCAACTGCCAACTAGCCGTGACTTTGCGTAGGCCTCGGTTTGCTCATCTGTAAGATAAAGAGGGTGATTTTGACATAAATTAAGAATAACGTGCTAGGGCACGAGGCCTCAGGGCTGTGCTGTGCGTCTGTCTCCCCGAGAGAATCTGAGCCAGCTGCCTGGTGAGAACCCTTACCCTGTCTGCTTGCTTTGCAGCCCTGGCAAGTCACATCCCCTCTCCGAGCTCCACTTCCTTCTCTGCCAAATGGGGATAAGAATAGTTCCTCCATCTCATAGGATTGTTTTGAAATTTAAATGAAGTAGTACATGCAGCACAATCCTGGGCATGTAATAAACACTCAGTAAGTTATTATTAGTATTATTATTATTAAACTTAGCCTCCTTGACGACATGATAGCATATCATCATTTTATCATCCTCACCATCTCTTGCACAGGGTCTGGCACTAGCAAGAGTTTAACATGCATTTGATAAATGAAAAAAAAGAAAGGATAAATGAAGGAAGGACCAAACAAGTCTCATATTTTTCAGAGAAATGGGGGACCCAGGTTAAGCAAGGGGACTCGGGGTGCTGCACAGGCAGGTCAGGTGTATTCTGTCCCGGAAGGGCTGCTGGTGCCCCCGTGCCACCTTCGCCCTCCACACCCCCACCACCCCACCTTGCAGGCCTGCAGCTGGGAGGCAGCCTGCAGGCGGGACATCTTGGCTGGACCTTGGACTTGACACCTCCTAGCCCCCGGCTCCCTGGGCCTCAGTTCTGCATCTGTGAAGGGGTGGCCACTGTGAGGCTTTGCAGAGGTGGCAGTGCATCAGTCCACTCTAGGGAGACTCTCTTCTCCAGCCAGGCTTCCACCAGCAGCTCAGGCTCCCAGGGGACTCTCTGTTGGTGCCTCCCAGAAGGAGGAGGAAGAGAGGGTGGGTTGGGAGGAAGATTATGTGACCCAGAGTGAATGTTTCCAGGCATGTGGTAAGCCACAGACAGCCAGAAGGTTGAGGTGTATATTTAGTGGCCTTTGAGGCACCCTGAACCGTGTGTCCAATGGGTGGTACCGCCCTGCTGCTCAGCCCAGGCCCCGCATCCCAGGCCATCTGGGGTCCAGCCTGTTCCACCAAAAGCTTCCAACTCAGCGCCGGCTTCTTGCCTCTCCAGTCCCTGCGTCATCTGCCTATGGTCTGGCCTGCTTGCCTGCCTCCCCCCACCTCAATTCATGCCTTGCGGAGAGGTCAGAGACTGTGTGTGGGGGAATAGCCATGTCCTGTGGAGCAATGCTTTGGCTGTGACAAGTCAGAGTGGACTCTCGGTTTTCTCCACCCAAGCCCTTTCCTTCTTCTTAGCTTAAAAATTGTCACTCTGGGAGGGGATGGGATTCCCCTGGGTGAGCTCAAAGGTAGCTGCTAAAACTTGGGCTGATGGGAGGCTGAGAGAGGGTTGTGGGTCCGGAGAAGGCCAAAGCAAAGCAGCTGCCCTGTGGGCTTCTCGTCACGGTCACCACCTCTGGAAACTTCTGGCCAGCTTTCCCTGCCCTCGTCCATCCAGGGCCCATCCAGGCTTGAATACTTCCCACCAGGGCCCCTGGGATCCTGGCCGTCCCAGCCTGCTAATTTGTAAGCCGTCCAAGCCAGGGCCACGTGCATTTATTTTTATAGAAATCTCTGCTCAGGAAGTGGGGAAAGGATAGAACAGATAAACAAAAGGGAGGAGAAGTGAGGAGGAAAGGAGGAGAAAAGAGGGACCTGTGGAGATGGGCTGGAGGGTCTTTGATGGTTAAATGAGTCTGGTGGAAAACAGAGTCCTGGACAGTTGAGGGCATTCTCTTCTTTCAGCTAGAAAAAGTCAGGGCCAGAGACTCCTCAGGTATCATCCAGGTCAACGACCCGTTTTCCTGAAGACCCCATGGGGACAGGAACTCAGCTCCTGACTCCACTCCACGGCTTTTACACCATTCTCTGACTTGCATCGTCATTTGGGGGTCCATGTACCAAGAAGGCAGACGGTAAGGGGGATGGCTGGGCAGGGTCCAGCCTGGAACTCTGCAAGAGGAGCTCAGAGAACCACAGCCCTTCCCAGATGGCCCCTGGCAGTCCTCTAACCTGGGTCAAAAGCAGCTACAACCTTAAATTCCTGCCTAGATACTGACATCCAGCAATGCCCAAGGGAAGGGTCAAAGTTCAGGATTAGTTGACCTTGATAAGAACGCTGACTCTTCCAAGTGTTTACCACACAGATTCCGCACCCCGAGTCAGACAGCCTCATTGAAACCAGCCTCATTGCAATGTGATCATGTTTTTAAGCAGCCTGTTCTGTTCCACGCACTCCTTTATCTGGAAGCAGTAAACAAGAATGCACACGCTCAGTGGACCACCTCTGCAGGTCAACAAATAACTTTCTCATCCCTGACATCAACTGTTATCCCTGTTAGCAGAACCAACTATCAAAGGAGAGAGAGAGGTCAGAGGAGAAGAGACAGGGGGCTCCTGGACACATACGTCCCCTGCCCCCTCTAAATACTGCAGCCACATGGAAACCCGTGGCGAACAGTTGGGGCTTTTTATAATCTTTATTTGTTAACAGTTCAGGCTATTTTTTTTTCCATGCTGCAAGAGATGCTAATGCCTCATGAAAAAGTTGTGAAAAAAAAAAAAAAAACAAGTTTATTTTGGGGTGATCAGCCTCCTCAGAGCTTCTCACTCGCAGCTCTGCAGGGCTTAAGGAATGAGGCCTGCCCTCTCTCCGGAGGTCTGCAGCTTGGCCAAAGAGAAGGATTCTTAGACCCGGAAGCCCTGGCTGTAGTTTGCATTTTTGTCTCCCTCTTGTACCTTCTCTGCCTAGAAAACAGGGTAGAAATCACAGGATCTAGCTTCTTTCTGTTGCAGGCCTGCCTGATCGTGGCTTCCAGGCCCTGCCCTGCGATATCACCATCCCAGGGGACTTGGAGTGGATCAACAATCATTGATATATATCATGCATTTCCTTTGCATACAGTGTTTCATGGCATTAAGGGTGGTACTTGGAGCTTTTGAAAGACAAAAACCAATGCCCCAATTTCTCTACTGAAGCCAGAGATGCTTCAGAGATGCAATAAATGTTTCATGGAGGCCTTGGGCAGCCATGACTTCCTGGGAGGCAGGGCCAGGGTAGGGAGCATTGGGGGAATGGGCACGGGGGTCTGCATGCCCACACTTCTGCCAGCAGGGACTAGGCATAGCCTGGCCAGACTGGACTGGAAGTGGATTCTTCAGGTCCTGCTTGGAGCAGCTCTGCCAGCTGCACGATGTGACTGTAGGATGGCTGCAAGAAGAGGCTGGCCAGCTGGGAGGACCCCACTGTCAGAACTCTGACTGGTGCTCCCTGTTCTGGGCTTCATTTTTCTGGGAGACCCACAGGCCACTAAAGCCAAGGTGTGCATGGGATTTTCCTCTTTTCTTTCTTTTTATGAAGGGGGAATGGGTTCTTGCTCTGTCACTCAAGCTGCAGTATGGCGGTACGATCATAGTGCACTGCAGCCTTGAACTCTTGGGCTCAAGTGATCCTTCTGCCTCAGCCTCCAGAGTAGCTGGGACTACAGGTGTGCACCATGGCATCCGGTTCTACATGGGATTTTTTGACCTTGGGGGATTAGACCCTTACCCTCCATGCTGTCTGCCCTCCACACACGACCCAGATGGCAGAGACACAAATGGGAGGTGGCTCCCCCTTTACCCAGGGCATGGGGCTTAGGTCTGCGAGGGGGAGCAGGCAGAAATGGAGAAGGAGTTAGAAGGATCTCAGTGCTGGAAGGTACAGGAAGAAGGTCATGTAGCCACCCCTGTCTTCGGGTAAGGGATAATGTGATCTCCCCAATGGGAGACCAGAGAAATTAAGGTTCCTGCCCAAAGTCACACAGCCACTTCCAAGGTTGGCACCAAGTTCAATGGTTGCTCCTCCTCCTTGGTTTCTTTTCACTCCTGGGAGCTTCCTCTTCTCTTGGCTTCTCTGGCTTCCCTGCCCCTGAAGGGTTGTCGCAGAAGTGCCCTTCCATCCTCCCTGAACCATACAGTGCCAACAGTCTCCAGAGCTGTCTGCCTGGCATCTCTAATCTCTCCCTTGATCACTTCCAATCTCTCCTGAAATTCTAGACTTTTCTTTGGCTAAACTAGTCCCAAGACTGTGACTGACCATTTAAAGAAACTGAAGGTGGGGACGATTGCAGAATTAGATTCTCTTTCTGTCTCTTACCATGTGTTTAATCCTCACTCTCTCTCCAAAAAATACCTCCTCCTTCCATTCTCAGCCATGCTGGCCATCAGCTGGTCTTTTTCTGAGTCTCAATTTGGGTCAGGAGATGTTTCAATGAAAAGAATGACCAAGAAAATATAGACCTTCCATACTAGGCACCCACAGAGGATATCAGGGCCAGAATGAGTCTTGGAGGTCACCTGATCTGGCCCTTGTCCATGAGAAAGTGAGGCCCAGAGAGGGGAGGAAATTGTCCAGTGTCAAGCAGCTTTGTACAGGCAGAATCCAGGCCTCTAATGCACGACTGACTGCTCTTTTACAAATCGCCAAACCAGCTCAAAATCCGCAAATGCCTGAGGCCCATGATGCATGAGGATCCCAGTTTCGGCCTCTCATCTAGTCCCTTGACTCCCTGGGATGACCTCGGTCTTGGCCCCCAGGCTGGGGTCTCACCCCCCACTGGGCCCAGACAGCAGGGGCTGCTCTCTTGTCTTGAGCAGGGCCCTCTATCTGAGCTAAGCTACCTTGGAGAAATTCCCAGTGTGCTCATTCCCTTTCTCCCCTCTGTCTCCCCTGCCCCGCCCCATCCACTGCTGTCCCTCACAACCAGGAGCCTGCAGGGAACACAGAGCAATGCAAGCCTGGAGAAAAGGCCCAGATGGCCCCCGGAAGACCCCTTCGGACAGCATGTGAGTAGATACTGTGTACTGTGCTCTCCCTTCCCAAACATCGATTCATCCATCGAGCATTTATTAAACATCTCCCAAATTGTTTATTGAAACACTAGGCTGCAGGCACTAGACTAGCATAAAAAAAAAAACTTTTTTTTTTTTTTTTTTTTTTTTTTGAGACAGAGTCTTAGTCTTCACCCACTGCACCGGAGTGCTGGAGTGCAGTGGCACGATCTCGGCTTACTACAACCTCTGCCTCCCAGGTTCAAGCGAGTCTCCTGCCTCAGCCTCCTGAGTAGCTGGGATTACAGGGACACGCCACCATGCCCAGCTAATTTTTGTATTTTTAGTAGAAAGAGGGTTTCACCTTGTTGGCCAGGCTAGTCTCAAACTCCTGGCCTCAGGTGATCCACCTGCCTTGGCCTCCCAAAGTGCTGGAATTACAGGCGTGAGCCACCAGGCCAGGTTCAAAATACCTTTTTGAATAAGCATTATCCTTTTCAAAAAATTAAAAAAAAATTTAATAGAGACAGGATCTTATTACATTGCCCAGCTGGTCTCCAACTCCTGGGCTCAAGCTGTTCTCCCACCTCAGCCTCCCAAAGTGCTGAGATTACAGGCATGGGCCACCGCACTCGGCCTGAACAAGCATTATAGTGTTGCTTCCTGGCCTGTGAGCAGGAACCTTATCTGAGGAAAGAGAAACCTCCATCCTGGCTCTTAGGAAAGCTCCCCTGCCAGCCCCAGGGAGTTCTCAGTACAATCTAGGAGAGAGAAAAACCCAGTGATAGACTAGTGTGATTGATATTATTAGGGGAGCACAGGGGAAGAACAGGAAACTTACACTTTGTCAAGTGTAAGAAAGTATTCATGGAAGGCTTCCTGGAGGAAGTGATATCTAGGCTGAGACTTGAAAGATGAGTACACAGTTACCTGGTGAAAGGAGTAGAAACAGAAAGAGTGTTCAGGCTGAGGAAACTGCTTGTGCAAAGTCCAGAAGCTTCCTGTATCCTTGTGGGGACCCGATGGTGTCCCTTAAGCCCCGGACAGGGAAGCCGAGAGACTCTAGGCTTTCCAGATTCAGTTCCTTCACTCTGCTAGGGCTCTGCATCTTGAAATGCCTCTACTTTTGCTCATGGCTGGTTCTGAACTTTGCCCCAGCTGCAGGGTAGGGACAACACGTGCCCCAGCCTGCACATGGCAGGGGGTGGGGGGCGGAGCTCATGTCACAAGGCCCATGGGCTGGGCTCCGCAGAGGCTCCACTGTTCCAAGACAGGGGTGCCATGAAAGCGTGGTTAGTACCCTGCAAAGTGTTGAAGGGTAAAGCTGCCTGTGAAGCAAAGCGAAGGTGCAGGTTGGAGGAGGGGCTGAGCCAGGGGGTCTGCATTGGGCTGGCACTGGGGAGGGGCCTTCAGAGCCACAGGGAGAGCAACGCTGGTGGGACTGGCTGGGGAGCCTGCTGCGTGTGCGCTTTCCTAAGAGCCAGAATGGAGCTTTCTCTTTCCCCAAATAAGCCTCCTGTTCACAGGCAGGCATCTGCCCGGCTTCAGGAAAACAGCAGCCGCGTGACGGCCTGGAGGAGGGTGGTGTGGGGAGGCATGAAGGGGGTGCCTTCTGGGGACAGGTTCCAGGGGTTGATGTCACTGGGGAGGTGGGTCACAGAGGGATTTGGCGAGGGAAAAGATGCTGGGGTTGGGCAGGGGCAGGAGATTGTAGAATGGAACTTGACTCCATGCTGCCAGGAAGCCCTCGGGCTACAGCCACGTGGCTGGGCACGTGGCAGGACATTGCCAGACCCACCAGTGGAAGCAGGCTTGGGAAGCCAGGGATGGTGGGAATCAGTGCTCAGGCTCAACTGCTCCTCGGAATTACACCAGTGTTTCCAAGCTGCAGCAAATGGGCAGAGAGGGCTGGGGTGTGTGTGTGTGTGTGTGTGTGTGTGTCTGTGTGTGTGTCTGTGTATGTAACAGAATGGAGGAGGCAGAGAAAGAAAGGCCAGGAGCTTCTGTCTCCCACCCAGGCCTGCCTTGAGAAGTCACCTGAATTGAGGAAAATGGATTCCTCAGGGCCTGGGGTGGGAGGGCGCAGTGAGGAGAGTGGGAGGCTTCCTGTGCTGTGAGACGCTGCTGCCTGCTGGGTGCTAACAGCTGGGGACAGGGATGGGCATGAGAGGGCCCAACAGCTCCTCGCTTGCTGGTGGGGAAGCCTGGCCTCTGGGAATGGCCCTGTTTTCCAGGATTTGGCATTGGAGAGCTGGACAAAGATGAAAGGACATGGCAGATCCTTGCCTGGGGTGCCAGGGGCTGGAGGCTGTCTTGAGTAGCAGGAGTGGAGGGCCCAGGGCAGTCCTGGCCCCGGCTGGCTGGGAAGAAGGCCTGGTTTTAGCCACAACTGGGGCACAGGCCGACGGCTGGAGCTTGCTGGTGGTCTGCCCCTTGCACAGCGGGGAAAACGCTGCCGTCTGTGAGTAGTGAACCGTGGGAGCTCCTCGCAGGCTGGCCTATGGAAGAGGTCTGCGGAGGTCCCCAGACAGCCTAGGGTGGGACATGGATGGGGCGGCTTGACAGTGACAAGGGGCTGCAGAGGATGGGCTGGGGGGCACTGGTTGGAGGAGGTGGGGACTTGGAGGAACTCTGATGATAAGAGGGGACTGAGTGAGCCGCCAACCATGATAGCTGAGAGGTGAAATGATGGGGAAGGACTTTGGTTTGAAGAAAGGCTGAAAGAGGGAACTGCGTGCAAAAAGCAGGGCTGGGAATTGAGGAAACCTCCCCAGCAAAGCTCCTACCTCTGCCTGAAACACTTCACTGAGTGTGAGCCGGGCGGGAGCTGTGGGGGCACAATTTCATTTGACACCCACATTTTTGTCTGAGACCCTTCCCCTGCAATCAACACTACACCTTGGAATTCGCATAGTCCAGCCTGGTTGAGGTTTCCAGGCTGAGCTGCCTTTTTCTCCCAAGGTGGAAAGGGTTCCAGCTTACAGGCCGAGCAGCCACCCTCTCCTGCTTCATGACTTTGGGTGGAAGGGAGTTCTGTCTTCCTACTCCTTGCTCCACCGGGGCTATGCCTCCTGCCAGGACAGGTGAAAGGTGATGTCAACTGGCATCTGGCACTCAGCTGGTCTCTGGAGGTAGGTGGAGGGAAAAGGGTGTCTGTGGGAGAGACCCTGGCCTGCCGTGGGAACCATGCAGAGAGCTCACGTTACGATTTTCTCCAGCGCAGGGGCTCTCTTTGGCACACAGAAGATGGGGTAAGGCTCTTTAATGCCAAACATGTGGAGGAAGAACATATGTGAGCACGGTTTGGTTTCTCTCCTAAATATGTATTCAAATAAGTACTTTCTGGTTTATGGAGGGTGATTTCTAACCAGAAATGAGAAGCAAATAGCCCTGTCAGTCGTTGTGAGCCTCTTGGCTAGCTCTGGGTAGATGTAGAAAGGGGTGGAAGAAGCATCCTCCAACAATCGAGCACTTCCTGTACATTGACCAGGTAGGTAGGCACGTTGATCACAAACACCTTGATGGACAGCTTCCAAGTATATGTATTCACAGATAAGAGCATGCTTCAGACAATACAAAATTCATTTTTAACCTGGCTTTCTTTTGGCAGTCAATTTCTCTTCCTAATCATATTTTGCATAAACTAATATTAGAGTGGATTTGCATTTTCAGAGCACAAGATGGAGGAGTGGTGGAGGCGGTTCAGGTAGGCGGCATGCCAGTCTGGGCTTCAAAAATTGTCCAGAGGTAACTGAGGAGTTGAATCAAACCAGACTGAGCTGACTACTGTAACACTAGCAGTCATGATCATCCTGGCTGGGTGCTGTGGCTCTCACCTGTAATCCCAGAACTTTGGGAGGCCAAAGCAGGCAGATCACCCGAGGTCAGAAGTTCGAGACCAGCCTGGCCAAGGTGGTGAAACCCCTTCTCTACTAAAAATACAAAAATTAGCCGGGCATGGTGGCGTGCACCTGTAGTCCCAGCTACTTGGGAGGCTGAGGCAGAATTGCTTGAACCCAGGAGGTGGAGGTTGCAGTGAGCCGAGATTGCATCACTGCACTCCAGCCTGGGCAACAGGGGGAGACTCCAAAAAAAAAAAAAAAAAAAAAATTATCCTGATGAAACCAGCCTTGAATATGGAAAGTGTCTTCTAAGGACCACTCAGGTTATAGATGTTATACCTTAGAATCTCTCTATTTTACAGAGGGGTAAATTGAGGCAGAGAACCCAAAGAAGGCTTAGGGACGATTTTCTAGGCTACTGTCTTCATGGTGTTTCTTTCAGAGATCAGCAGCTATTACTGAACTCCAGGAGGCAACAGGAGGGAGGTGGGATGGAGGTGGGGACCCGCTGAAGAAGGCCTAGTTGGGAGACAGGTAAGGTGGTACAGGTACCCACCCCACAACTCATTAAGGGCCATGGAGGGAGGAAGGCTCTCAAATGCCACGAAAATTCCCAAGGCAGTGGAGGGCTCGTATGGAAACGCCGGTTCTTCGTTCCTACCCACCCCCCTGACTGCCCCTGCCGTAGCCTCACCATGGGCAAGTGGTGAGGACCTGGGTTTACAACCACACGTTCTCCTCCAACTAGCATCCCTTCCAGGGCGCACTAGGATGCCTCTCAGAGGTTCTTCCCTGCCTCCCGAAGTAAAGGGGAAAACCCCGTGGGCGTCCGAGGAGGTTTTGCACCTCGCCAGGTGGAGGGACCTGTACCACCCAGACCGGCGAGCCGAGACCCTCCTCGCGGCGTCCCTGCTGGAGGGGCGGAGGAGGGCGGGCGGCGGGCGGGAGCGGTGCGGCAGGGCGGGGTCTGCGGAGCGTCCAATCCCCTTCTTCTCCAGCCCGCCCCCTCCCCGCCCCCCGAACGCTTTCCACCAACCGCGCGCAGCAGTGGGCGGGGCCCGTCACGGCCGTCGTCTTGGGTGCGATTTTTTCTCCCCCCTTTTTTACCCTCCCTTTTTTTTCTTTTTTTTCCGCCTATCCTTTTTTTGTGAATGAAAAAAGGAGGTCGCGAACGGTCCCCGGGACTGCAGCGCCAGGCGTTTTCGCGGCAGCGCCTTCGCCGCGGGCCCGGGCGCGTAGCGGCGGCGGCCTCGCCCCTCACCCGGAGCCCCTGCGCGCCGCCCGCAGCCTCCGCAGCCCGGCTCCGCGCGCCGCCGTGACATTGGGCGCCCGGGGCGCGGGGCGATGCTGATCCGGAAGGGGCAGCGGCTGCAGTGCAGCGCGCGCGTCCGCTCCTGGGCCCACGTCCGGCCTGGGCTGCCCTGCTGGAGTTTCTGAGCGGCCGCGAGCCGGCCGGGAGGCTGGAGCCCAGCAGCAGCGCGGCGGCGCCGGCGTCGTCCCAACTTGCAGGCGCGGAGGGACCCTCGACATTTCACTAAAATGAGCGTGCTCAGCAGGAAAAGATGTGTTCCTCACGCTAGAAGCCACCCCGTCACATGTAGTGGTGTAAGTAGATGGCTGCTCGCGGTTATGGCGGGGTGGCCAGCAGCCCTTGCAGACGCGCCGCGTCGCCCTCCCGGCCCTGCTGCGCCCCTCGCTATGTTTCCTGGGCCCCGCTCTTCCCTGGGCTCTGGCTCTGGCAACTGGGTTCAGAGAGGCTGGAGACTAATCCTTTCCGGTGTTTCTAGGGAAAGGAAGATGACTCGATTGCCTCGGCGTGTCGTGCCCCTCCCCCTTCTCGATGTTTAACAAATTTTAAATTTCTATTTTGTGTGTGTGCAGAGTAGCGTGTCAGAAAAAAAGAAACACGGTCCAGAGTGGTGGAAGTGATTCTGTTAAGAAAACAAAAACAAAACAACAGTGGAATTGGGGTGTTTTGCTGGCGGGTCTGGAGCTGGTTCTTTGAACTCAACTCCATTGCAGTCTATGTAACTGAGTTCTGTGAAACTACTGGGAAGATCCTTGGCGGTGTTTGGTGATGTGTCCACATTTTAGGTTTGAGGGGGCTTATCCTGTGTTTAGGCTTGTATTTCTTTAATATGACCATTCAGGGTCCCTTTGGGCCTTGCTTTCTGTTGGATCTGCACGGGGCTCCTTGCAATGCCAGCGACCCCCGTGGGAGCCTCCCCGAATTCGGACTCCGCTCTCTCTTTGTTCTTCTCCTTCCAATCTTCCCTTCCAATCCATCTCCCTTGATTTTACCTTCATTTTCAGGATTTTCCTCGCTTTCCCGTTTTGTAAGATGATGTGGGATATTGGTTGCTAGGAGACAAGCCAGGCTCCCAGGGAGATTCTGTTGTTTCCTTGACAACCAGACTAGGGCAGCCACAGATGAACAAGCCTCCTATCAGCTGTGGGAGGGAAAGGGGCCCTTTCTGAGCTCTGCAAAGAGTGTGTGTAGGGGTGTGGGGGTGGGACTGGGAGTGCACGAGGTTTGTAGCTAATTTCAGCACACCTTGGGTTTTGGCTTGCACCAAGTACAAAGAGCTGGGAGAGCAGTGGACAGGAGTCTGTTTTTGGAGAGGGGTACAGGGATCATGGGACAGGGATGGAAGGAACACATACCAGTGACTTTGCGATTGTCATGGAAGAGGAGTGAGTTGGGGGTTGTGATGCTCAGGGCCGGGTGGTGAGGAGGTCATAGTTTATGGAGGTTGACTGAGTGGGGATGAGGCAATTGAGGGAGAGTCTGGAGTCATGGAAGAAGAGAGAGCCAGAGGGAGAGGGGAAGTTGAGAAGCTCACTGAGTGGGCTGTATCACCATACATCAGCCATGATACAACATCAGCAACATCCTAGGGCAAAAATTGTATTACTCTTGGCACGCTCTCTCCAGGATAGGATCCTCCTTTAAGACAGGCCTGATTAGACTAAGAGTTTTGCCAGCTGAATTGGGACGGTCTGTATCTTAAAGAGAGATATAATTACACATATAGATATGCAATCTAGCATTATATAATACCACATTACATAAGAAGACAAACACCTCCTTTCAGCCCAGCCTCTCTTGGCACAAATTAACCACGGTTCAGGAGACTCTTCCAGTACCTTCATACCCATTTCCCAGAGTGGGAGACTGATATCCAGAAAAGTGAAGTGACTTGCCCCTTCCTAGATAGGACGGTAAACTTTGCCAGTCAGGCAGTTGGGACAGGGTAGAAAGGGTGAGATAATACAAATGGAGAGGCAGCTGAAGGACAAGCTGGGGATGGCTGAAGGGGCTGGGGAATGGAGGGAAGGGGTCGCGCAGCTTGGGAAGCAACTCAGCAGGTCTGGTGTCTAAACTCATGGCACAGTATTTGTCAATTTCCACTTGTTGATTGGCTGACCCCTGCTTAACCCTAGAGGTGACATAGCACAAGGGGGGCACCAGTGTTTTCATCACAAAGTAGCTGAACTTGGCCCAGCACTGCTCTGCTGGTGTCTTGGCATTATTCTCATTGTCAAAGTGCTCCTGGATTTGAGAACTGACACCCCTCCATTATGCCTCCTCATTACCCCGCTTCGGTCTACAGACCTATATGCTGAGAGAATCGAAACTTGAGAAAGAAGTTTTTTTGGCCCTTGGGTTTTAATCTTTATCCTCCAGCTGCACATATTTTGTATTTGGGATTGTATCTGTTTTGGTATTCGCTTGACAAAACAGAAACCACAGCCCAGGTGCCACCTCCTGGTACCAGCACATCCCTCAACTTGAGACCAGGAACTGTGAAAGTAGGGTTCCCGGTCCTCAGCTCAGGAGAAAGAATTGGGAGGAGGAAGCCTATGTTTAGAATAACAGTTCTCTGGGCCAGGCGTGGTGGCTCACGCCTGTAATCCCAGCACTTTGGGAGGCCAAGGCGGGCAGATCACTTACGGTCAGGAGTTCGAGACCAGCCTGGCCAACATAGCGAAACCCCGCATCTACTAAAAATACAAAATTAGCCGGCATAGTGGCACACACCTGTAATCCCAGCTACTTGGGAAGCTGAGGCAGGAGAATCACTTGAACCCAGGAGGCAGAGGCTGCAGTGAGCCGAGATCATGCCATTGCACTCCAGCCTGGGTGTCAAGAGCAAAACTCAGTCTCAAAACAAAAGCAAAAACAAAAAACAGTTCTCTGCTGAGGGAGGGTGAGGAGAGAGAGGGGATGATACAGTTTCCCTGGAGACTGCGAGGGCACTGCATGGAGACCTCGTTGAAGGGTCCAGATCCTGTAACATTCCAAAAAGGAGGAGGAGGTTGTCTCATTGAGAAGTCCTTGCTGCACTTTTTGCTTAGGTTGCTGAGATGCATCCACTCGCGCGAATCCCAGTTGCTATCGTTACTTGGATATTTCGGTCTGCATCCCTGCATGCTGGCATCCAGTTACAGCCCGGCAGGAATGGAGCCTCCCTGTTGCTGCTGGTGGCCTGGCTCTGGGATGGATGGCTCAGCAGCCAGGGTGCCTGGGCAGCCTCCAGGACTCAGCTTAGCCTTCCTTGGCCTAGGAGGGATGACTCCGGGCGCTAAAGCCCCCCCAGACAACTTTCATACACACAGGGAATGTGAGTGGGGCGGGCAGATGATGCTGGCGAAACCAAGCTTCCTGATAATGCCGGCCCTGCCCCTGCTCCCTAATCCCAGGAGGGTGGATGCCGAGGCCAGGGCCTCCTGGCGACAGATTTTTAAACACTAACATGACATTTGACTACAGAAGTGCTTTCTGTTTGTTCATTCAAGCCATCCCTCTCTGGGGGTGGAGAAGCCACTTCCTCTCTGCTCAACATTGAAGGCAACTGAAGCAAGAATTTGCCCAGAAATGTAGGCTCAAGTTTCTGATCCTTTGCTTCCTGGCAACCCCATCACCCATGGAGCCAGTTTAGTGAATATCACCCAGGAGTGCCAGCTGCCTGGGATCGTCAGCCTGAGAATCGTCCTCCCTAGGAATGGGAAGGGCAGAAGAGGGTGGAGGTGGATCTCACTCTCTCTGAGGCTGGGGCAGGGTGCCGGGAGGACAGCCCCACATCGGGGAAGTAGAGGCCCATTGGCCACTGACAGTACCATCACAGGCCTGTGGTTCCCCTCACCCCCATCTCAAAGCTGGACCCGTAGCTGAGCATGACACATGGGCAACAGGACAGACCCGTAGTAGAGAAAGGGAGGCCCCTGGGCTGGTCAGGTGCATCCAGGAACCTCCCCATCCCAGAGAGGCTGGGAGGAATTGCATCTCCATAAAGGGGGCTGGGGTCTGGGGTTGAAGGATGCACTTAGGCAGGCTAGGACTTGGAAATCCACCACCGCCAGAGAGGGCGAGGCAAAGAGTGGAGGCCGGGAGAGCTGCTGCCCAGTTCTGACAAGTCCATTAAATTTTAAAGTGCTCTGCCCCCAGGCATGCTGGGAAGGGGTGGGGACCTGGCCGACTCTGCTTCTCTCAGCTGTTTGTTGTTCTGCTGCCACTGCCCTGCTGGGGAAGGAAGAGGAGAGCAGATGAGGAGTGAGCTGCCCTCTCTGGAGAGGGGACGGGGCAGGGCCTCGGCAGGCCCCACTGGTGATCTCGTGCAGGTCTCCTCCATCCAGACGCACAGCTGGAGGATGGCGGGAGCAGGAAGGGGATGGGTGGCCCATCTGGTGGCACTGCTCCTCTCAGCCTGAATGGGCTTCTGGCCTCTTGGACCCTCGCAGAGCTCTTGCCCAGAACATTGCCTGCTCCTCCTTCCTCCTGTCAGCTCCAGGGCTTGCAGAGGGGCAGCCTGACTGAGGAGAGCTGCGGGTGCTGGCCCTGGCCCATGGCGAGCTGGCATGTCATGCCGTCCTGACCGCCTCCCTCCTCTCCCTCAGGTCCCGTTTAATGGATTCTGACATGGATTATGAAAGGCCAAACGTAGAGACCATCAAGTGCGTTGTGGTGGGGGACAACGCCGTGGGCAAGACTAGGCTCATCTGTGCCCGTGCTTGCAATGCCACCCTCACCCAGTACCAGCTGCTGGCCACGCATGTGCCCACAGTGTGGGCCATCGACCAATATCGTGTGTGCCAGGAGGTAAGGCTGCAGGGCTACCTGGCTGGGGGTCCAAGCCATGAGTCTGGGCTTGGGGGCTTCCTGAGGCACAGCTTGGTGTCTCCAGAGCTCACAGGAGCCCTGCAGGGGTGGGACAGGGTGGGGTAGGGGCAGCTGAAGAAGAAGGAGCCCCTGGAGAGAGGTTTGAGCCAGGCCTGCCCCAGGGGAGCATCTCTGGCTGGTTGTGTTTTCAGGGACTGAACTGGTGCCTGGGACTCCAGCTTTGTCTGGGGTACTGCATTGTATGTAGTCACAGCCCTAAGTAATGGGGAGCACTGGGGGACTGGGGCTTGGAAGAGATACAAGCTGAGAGGAGCAAAGAAGCTGGCAGCTGATAGCGAAAGACCAGAGGCTCACAAACATGCCGTTTGCAGGGAAAATGAGGAACAAGGGTCAGCTCCCGAAGAGGCCCCTTCCACACCCATAGCCATCCCTTAGGGTCTCTTCCACCTGCTTAGGGTCTCTTCCACCCCCTTAGGGTCTCTTCTACCCTCTTAGTGTCTCTTCTGCCTGCTTAGAGTCTCTTCCACTCCTGGTCGGCTTGGAGGCCACCCTTGTTATTGATTCTATATAGATTTCATGTGGATGAAAGTTGTGCAGGATGCACAGTGGGTGATGCCAGCTCTGTCCCTCCATCCCCGGTGCTGTCTGGAGCCTCCAGGTGTCAGCTGGCACCTATCCTGAGCTGGCGCACAGAGGGCCCCAAAACTGCTGCCTTCGAGTCCCACTCTTCCTCCTCTGTCCCAGGTGCTGGAACGCTCCCGAGACGTGGTAGATGATGTCAGCGTCTCTCTGCGCCTCTGGGACACCTTTGGAGACCACCACAAAGACCGTCGCTTTGCTTATGGGAGGTAGGGAAGGCCTCTGGCCGCCTGCAGAGAACCAACAGGGTGGGTTTTTTCCTGCTTTTCCCAGGAACCAAGCACCTCTGTGAAATTTCAGCTGGCAAGAAGGAGTGGAGAAAACAGCTCTGGCAGAGCCTTGTAGGGGCTGGGGCAGCCTGGGGCAGGGAAGGGAGCCTGGGCCCCGGATCAGGAAGCCTGGATTGAGTTCCAGCTCTGTGCCTAGTGGCTCTGAGATGATGTTTCTCGGTTGTGAAGTGGTAAAAATGGCCATTTCTAACTCACAAGATCGCTGTGAGGCCAAAATAAGTCTTGAGCTCTAAAATGCCACATAAATTGGAGGTAATGTTATTCTACGTTTTGTGTAAGAGCACATGAGCAGGTACCTAAACCAGGTGTGGGAGTGTATGGGGCTGGGGTGGGGCAGATGTTCCAGGACCAGGTCAGCTACTGCTTGCTTCTCTGCTCGTAACCTTACTCTCCCACCCGCAGATCGGACGTGGTGGTTCTGTGCTTCTCCATTGCCAACCCCAATTCCCTCCACCATGTCAAGACCATGTGGTACCCAGAAATCAAGCACTTCTGCCCCCGAGCACCGGTCATCTTGGTGGGCTGCCAGTTGGACCTGCGCTACGCTGACCTGGAGGCTGTCAACAGGGCTAGGCGACCCTTGGCTAGGTAGGAGGTGCTGGTACCAAGGAGACAAACAGGGATGGATACCTCACCATGGCTCCCTGCTCATCCCTGGGGGAATTCCACTGAGCCTCATGTCTCTCCCTCCATTTGGAGCAAGCTTGCATCAGGAGTCAACAAGCATGCTCATTCATTCATTCATTCATTAATATACCTGTTGCACACCTCTGGTGTGGGCAGTGCTGTGTAAAACACCATGAAGAAAGACAAAGAGGAAGAGGTGATATTTGCATGAAAAAGTCCTATAATTTTGCTGAGGGATTCACTAAATATGTGAGCATGTTAAATATCCATGTGAAGCATTGCCTGCTAATTGCCAGAGAGGCAGTGCTGTCACGGCTTTGCACTGGAGCGGTCACTGGGGCCTGGCATAGTAGGGAAAGCTTTCTGGAAGAAGGAGGGCTTGGGGTGGACCTTGAAGGAGCTTGATGGGATTTGGCCAGACAGAGCAGGGCAGGAGTGGGTGGGGACTGGCACCCAGACCCTGAGCAGAGTCCCTCCAGCCTGTGGAAGAACAGGCAGCTCCCTCCACCACCAACACAAGCTTGGTTTCCTTCTTGAACCCACCAGGCCCATCAAACCTAACGAAATCCTGCCCCCAGAGAAGGGTCGGGAGGTGGCCAAGGAGCTGGGCATCCCCTACTATGAGACCAGCGTCGTGGCCCAGTTCGGCATCAAGGACGTCTTTGACAACGCCATCCGAGCTGCACTCATCTCCCGCCGCCACCTGCAGTTCTGGAAGTCCCACCTCCGCAACGTGCAGCGGCCTTTGCTGCAGGCACCCTTCCTACCCCCCAAGCCACCGCCCCCCATCATCGTGGTGCCCGACCCCCCCTCCAGCAGCGAGGAGTGCCCCGCCCACCTCCTGGAGGACCCGCTCTGCGCGGACGTCATCCTGGTGCTGCAGGAGCGGGTGCGCATCTTTGCCCACAAGATCTACCTCTCCACCTCTTCCTCCAAGTTCTATGACCTGTTCCTCATGGACCTGAGTGAGGGGGAGCTGGGGGGCCCCTCGGGGCCAGGGGGCGCCTGCCCAGAGGACCACCAGGGCAACCCTGATCAACACCACCACCATCACCACCACCACCATGGGCGAGACTTCCTGCTCCGAGCAGCCAGCTTTGACGTATGCGAGAGCGTGGATGAGGCTGGGGGCTCCGGTCCTGCTGGCCTCCGTGCTTCCACCAGCGACGGGATCTTACGGGGCAACGGAACAGGGTACCTGCCGGGCAGGGGTCGTGTGCTCTCTTCCTGGAGCCGAGCTTTTGTGAGCATCCAGGAAGAGATGGCAGAAGATCCTCTCACCTACAAATCCCGGCTGATGGTGGTGGTGAAGATGGACAACTCCATCCAGCCGGGGCCCTTCCGGGCGGTTCTCAAGTACCTGTACACGGGGGAGCTGGACGAGAACGAGCGTGACCTCATGCACATTGCCCACATTGCTGAGCTGCTCGAGGTCTTTGATCTCCGCATGATGGTGGCCAATATTCTCAACAATGAGGCCTTCATGAACCAGGAGATCACCAAGGCCTTCCATGTCCGTCGGACCAACCGAGTTAAGGAGTGTTTGGCAAAAGGCACCTTCTCAGGTATGAAACATGCTTGGAAGGCGAGGGGTTCTGCATTGGTGCTGTTAGCATTGCCTATTGGTCTTAGCTCCTGGTGTCCTGGAGCTGCGGCTGCCATGCTCTTGAAGCCTGGTTTTCCCCAGCTGGGAGCGGGGTTGTTACATGCCCCGAATCTTCTGGGTTCAGGAGGAGGTTCTGTGGCTCCCCTTGGGGCTCGTTCTCCCACCTTCTTTCATCGGTCCTCCTGTGATGCTTCTTCTGGACAGATGTGACCTTCATCCTGGATGATGGCACCATCAGCGCCCACAAGCCCCTGTTGATTTCCAGCTGTGACTGGATGGCTGCCATGTTCGGGGGACCATTTGTGGAGAGCTCCACCCGGGAGGTAAGGCTGAGGACACAAAGCGGGGAAGGAGGGAGTGAGACACTGGCACCCTTTACATCTGAGGCACTGTACTTTCTTCATCACTGACTTTGTGCTAACCACAGGGTGATGGGCCCAAGAGAGATTTATGAGGTGGTTCCTGGAGCTAAGGATTATGCAATACACCAGGAGAGGGAATTACACTAACACCTCAACGTGAGAGTTTAGAAAGCACTTTCGGTTCATCATCTCATTGAATTCACACGCAACTTACACATGTGCCACTCCTACCGTATACTTAGGAAAGGGAGCCCCTGAGAAGTTAAGTGACTTGTATGAAGTTGGAAGTAGAGTTAGGACTTGAACTCAGGACTTCCATTCCTTGGCTCTTTATGTTGTACCTTACTGCCTCCCTTCCCACCTGAAACAACTGGATCCATCACTGTGTTAAAAGGTAGGTTTTATTATTATTGAGGTGTAGAGAGGCCCAGAGATTGCGAGATGGCTGTCATTGATAAGACAACTTGTTACAGATCCCAAGAAGACGGGGCATGCCACACCACCATGGCTGGGGGTCACATGGGGAAGCTCTGGGGTCAATCAGGAGGCAGAGGGTTTCCACGGGAGGGAATGGGCGAGGCAGGTTGAGCAGGTTTAGGATTAGCTGGTTTGAATAATGTTAGCAGGCTCTGGGGCCTGGGGGCTGTCTCTAGTTGTCTGTCACCTGGCTCTAGGGGGATTCGGGCAGGGGAACAGTGGCCTGGAGTGTGAGAGCCCATAGGGGAGGTGGTGGACTGTGGGCTCTGGATTGGTTGGTTTGCATATGAAAGACACGCTTGCAGGCAACTCCTTCACTATCTCTAGGACCTGGCCAGCCCTGGGGAAGGCAGTCCCTATAGGGCCAGCAAGGCTTTAGTTGTCAAAGCATCAAAATACAGAAAATAGGCCTAGGTGGTGGCTCACACCTGTAATCCCAGCACTTTGAGGGGCTGAGGTGGGAGGATTGCCTGAGCCCAGGAGTTTGAGACCTGCTTGGGAAACACAGATACCATCTCCACAAAACAAAAAAAAAAAAAAAAAAGAAAGAGAGAGAGAAAGAAAAGAAGGGAGGGAGGGAGGGAGGAAGGAAGGGAAGGAAAAGCATACTTAGCAGAACCACCTGCCCCTCTAATCAGTGCCCCTCCAGCTCTCATGATGCCACCACTTTCTCATGCACCTAGACTGGAAACTTAGGGTTAGAAGAAGAGTATCAGTGTGTCCTTAGAAATATTCTCTTAGGTTTGGTCTCTTTTCCATTCCAAGCAGAGTAGCCTGGGCAGTAGCCCTTGGTGTGCTCTGAACTCCTGGACCTCAGTTGCCCATCACTGAGTGTCGAACCTTGTACTTAACGAGGTTCTACTTCTTGGAGGCACGTGGAGTTCTGAACATCCACACAGTTTTCCCTGCTGCTCTGTAACTGCTTCTGAGCGCAGGGACTGGGTCTTTTTCCTTCTGCCAAAAACCCTGTCAGCGCCAGTCTCTTAGGAAGTGCTCACCAAATGCTTGAATGAAAAACAGAACCAAGCACGAGGCTGCATCACATCCTGTGATGTGGAATGTGCATTTTCTAAGATTTCTGGGAAGGAATTACTTAAGGAAGGCTAAGTGGAAGCGTTGGGAGTTGGTCTCTGAAGTGGGAGTAGGATTTGGATATACAAAATGTGAGACTAGGAGCTCTCACAGGCCCCAGGGGCCTGCCAGCCCCAGGCACTTCTCGGTACTATAGACGCCAGCTTTAAAGCTCTAGCCAGTTCCCAGCACAGCCTGGAGAGCCTGATGAGAAAGCAGTTTGTGTTGCAGCGCTGCTCTCAAGAGATCCTAGAGGCCCAACAGCAGCTTTGAGCAGACAGAAAGAAGTCAGCTGCCATGGGTCTTACTTATTCTGTATCCCACTTCTGTTCCCTGCAGGGATGGGAGGGGCTGGGGTGTAGGTTGAGGTGACCAGAAGGCCTCCTTCAAGCATCCCGTGAGCAAGAGCGGCTTCCAGAGGGTGCCAGTCAGTAGTATCCAGGTCCCTTTGGAAGAATTTAGAAGCTGGACGCCATGGCTTGTGCCTATAGTCCCAGCCACTGAGGAGGCTGAGGCCGGAGGAATGCTTAAGACCAGGAGTTCAAGACCAGCCTGGATGGCATAACAAGACCCTGTTGCTAAAAATAAACACATAAATGATCGTAGAGTCCTGTACTCTGGTGCTATAAGCAAACTGGGGCTCGGCACAGGTTGTCGCTCTAGGGGCCAGGTGTTGGGGTCTTCTTAGCAGATACACACGCAGCACAGAGAAGGCTGCCTGTCTCAGGGAGCCCGGGTATGAGGGCCAGAGCTCTTCAGTTCCTCAGGGCTGAGTTCCTCTTCTCCTAAGCAGGACCTCATTGCTATCCGCTCACTACTTCCCACCCCAGGTGGTGTTTCCCTACACAAGCAAGAGCTGCATGCGGGCCGTGCTGGAATACCTCTACACGGGCATGTTCACCTCCAGCCCCGACCTGGATGACATGAAGCTCATCATCCTAGCCAACCGTCTCTGCCTGCCACACCTGGTTGCCCTCACAGGTAACTAAGCGGTGCGCTTGGGGACCACCCCACAGGAGAGGCCAGGGAAACCCCAAGGTGCGATGTTCTCCTCTTACCTGTCTCCTCCTGGGGGACAAGCCGATGTCCAAGGGACTAAGCATACATGAAATGGAATCTGTTGATGGGCACAGAGTTCTGGATGAGGACATAGAGTGAAGAAGGGTGTGTGCGGGGCCTGTTTGATGGGGTCACCTGAGAGGCTCTCTCCAAAGGTGATTTCAGCCCAATAAAATGGAACATAAGGCTGGGCACAGTGGCCCATGCCTGTAATCCCAGCACTTTGGGAGGCCAAGGCGGGTGGATCACTTGAGGCCAGCAGTTCAAGACCAGCCTAGCCAACATGGTGAAACCCCGTCTCTACTAAAAATATAAAAATTAGCCATGTTTGGTGGTGGGCACCTGTAATCCCAGCTACTTGGGAGGCTGAGGCAGGAGAATTGCTTGAACGTGGGAGGTGGAGGTTGCAGTGAGCCGAATTTGCGCCACTGCACTCCAGCCTGGGTGACAGAGCGAAATTGCATCTCAAAAACAAACAAAAAGTAGACCATGACAGTGCTTTATGGTCTTTGCTTGACTTCACTTGGACAAGCTTAAGAAGTCAAAAAAGAATAGAACACAATTCCCACATTTCTACCCTGTGGTTCTCCTCCTTCTTCCTTTCCTTTTATTTTCCTTCTTCTTCTTTTGCCTTTTTGCTTCTTCCCCTAACTTTGACATCACCTTCTCTTCCTCCTTCCAGAAGCAGCACACAAACATCCCTGCCGCTCCTTAGTCCCTGCACGGATTGTGCGAGCTGGAGCTCAGCTTTTAGTGTGGACCAATCCCAGGGGCTCTCTGAGGTGGAGCAAGAACTGAGTCATGGGGGAAAGCCGGCGGCAGGCCGTCAGGGTCCAAGGAGCCAGGGAAGAGAAGTGGTACTCATGGAGTGAAGGGAGCCTGGGGCCAGAGACCCAGGCAGGCAGATGGCTCTTGTTCATGTTGGAATTGGCATTTGAGTTGGTGGTGGTGGTGGCACGGGTACCAGTGCTGGTGTTGATGCCGAGGTTAATATTCTTGCATAGGTTGGGGGGCAGAGAGCAGATCCTCACATACTGAGTTGAGGTTCAACTTCCGAGGGAAGGACCCAGTGTCAGAGCTGCTGGGGTCCAGGCAGATGATCAAGATCGGGGTTTAGATGTGAGGGAAAACAGCAATCCTCTAAGGAAAAATGAATGATGAGGTGGGGTTGGGTTATGGAAAGAAGGCAGAAATCATTGATCAGAACCAGAATATTAAGAACAGAGGCTGCAGAGGGAATCCAGGGTCCCCAGAAGGGGATAAAGGGGACTTTGGGGCAGATAGTAAGAGAGGCTTCTGAAGATCCCAGCTACAACGGTGTATCTTTTTCTGCTGTCCATGAAACAATGGTGTGATCTTCCCAGAGCACATAAAACTTCAAATTCCTAGATGGAATAATTCCACTTTTAAAAGACTGTCTCCAGAGAAATGACCCAAAGGGGAAAAACACATAAAGTTATTTCTAGAGGTTCATTTCGTCATGGCAGGCAATTGGAAGCAAGTCAGAGAAAAACCGTTGGTTAAGCACACACAGGCAATTTTCACATGGTGGTCATTAAAAATGTGAAACTGGACTGCTGCATGGAAAGGCTTATTGAAAATAATGTTAAGTAACTTTTCTTGAAATTATCGATACACACTAGGGAACATATACAAAAATGTTTATATCTGCCTTATTAAGGATCAGTGGAAGATGCCAAGTTTGACATAATTGGCGATGGTTTAAGTTTTGTGAGATATGCTTCCTGTGAGGCCATTAATTCAAGCTGAAAACTTTTATTCAGTAGAGCACAAATACATAAAAGCACATTAAACATATGTTCAGGTTACTGAATTACTGTTGTTATTATGTTTTTTTTAGAGACAGGATCTTGCTCTGTCACCTAAACTGGAGTGCAGCGGCCTGATCATAGTTCACTGCAGCCTCAAATTCCTGGGCTCAAGCGATCTTCCCAACTCAGCTTCCCAAGTGGCTTGGACTATGGGCCTGCCTCATCACACCCAGCTAATTTTTAAATTTATTTTTATTTTTTATTTTTGACAGAGTCTCACTCTGTCGCCCAGGCTGGAGTGCAGTGGTGCGATCCTGGCTCACTGCACCCCCTGCCTCCTGGGTTCAAGCGATTCTCCTGCCTCAGCCTCCTGAGTAGCTGGGACTACAGGCGCACGCCACCACACCCATCTCATTTTTGTAATTTGAGATGGGGTTTTGCCATGTTGGCCAGGCTGGTCTTGAACTCCTGACCTCAAGTGATCCACCCGCCTTAGCCTCCCAAAGTGCTGGGATTACAGGCGTGAGCCACGGCACCCGGCCTAATTTTTAAATTTTTTGCAGAGATGAGGTCTCACTGTGTTGCCTGAACTGGTCTTAAACTCTAGCCTCAAGTGATCCTCCCATCTCAGCTTCCCAAAGTACTGTGATTGCAGGCGTGGGCCACCAAGCCTGGCCTAGTTTAATGAATTATTGTAAAGCAAAATGCCTTTCTAATCATGACCTATGTCAGGAACTAGAATCTTGCCGGCCACCAGAAGCCCTCTGCCTCTCCCTCCTCTCTCACAGACCCCTCTCTCCTCCCTAAGAGGAAGCCCTTTGCCTAGTACTCCTTTTTTTTATGGTACTTTTTATGGGCATATTTCCTTACTTTCCTTTATAGTTTTATCATCCAAGGGTGTGTCATTAAACACTGCAGTATGGTTTTTTACATTAGTTTTTACTTTTTAAAATTATTTTTAGAGATGGAGTCTTACTGTCACCTGGGCTGGAGCATAGTGGCATGATCTTAGCTCACTGAAACTTTCACCTCCCAGGTTCAGGAGATTCTCATGCCCCAGTCGCCCGAGTAGCCGGGATTACAGGCACGTATCAACACGTCCAGCTAATTTTTGTATTTTTAGTATAGAAGGGGTTTCACCATGTTGGCCAGTCTGGTCTCAAACTCCTGGCCTCAAGTGATCCACCCGCCCTGGCCTCCCAAAGTGCTGGGAGTTTAGGTGTGAGCCACCGTGCCTGGCCGGTTGTTTGTTTTTGAAGTATTATTATGATCTCTTAGATCTGAACATTCTTGATTGGTTTCAGTTAATTGCAGTTATCCTCACTGAAGCTCAAATCCTGCACTCTTTGGCTTGGCTCGAGTCTTACGAGCTTCCTCTCTCTCTGGAATGATGGGATGTTCTAGGTTCCTGTTGAACGTTCTGTGCCCTAGACCTGGAATCAGCCATTTCTCCAGAAGTCCTGGTTTCTTGTGTTGGAAGTGGAACTGGTATTTGTGTGCACTAGGAATGCTCATTGTACTGGGAAGACTGTTGTTTCTAGGTCTTTTCTGTGGGCAGAGCTGGGAAATATATTGATCTTTTTAAAGATAAGATACCTCATGAGTTTATACTGATGCTTCTAATTAAAATTCAGAAGCAAGGGTGTTTACTTCTTCAATATAAATGTTTTAACTTAAAATGCAAGGTTAGTACACAATTTGTTACAAAATGTAAATTAAAGCAAACAACTAAACTTAACTCCTAGTTCTAACTCACAGTTCTCAGCCTTTTTCTGTGATCAGCAGACATGAGGTTTCACACACTCTCCCTTTTGTATCAGAGGCTGGTTCTATTGGGAACTTTGACCCTACCTATATCAGATTATGTTGCGGGACATACGTAGTTTGCAAAATCCTCTTAAGATAATTCTAATGTCCTCCTACTCTTCCTACCCCACCCCGTTGAGGTCTTGCTCTCCTCCCTGGGGTCCCCCTGGTGGCAGCAGACTTCATAGCCTGGGACCTTTCCGGGCCTGTGAGGACCTGCCCGGGCCCTGGTTTTCCTTGCCCTGCAGTGAGCTGGGGGACATGGGGGGGGCAGGGTGAGCGCGGGTCATGTGCTGCTTCAGCTGATTGGTGGCCGTGTGTGTCACAGAGCAGTACACAGTGACCGGGCTGATGGAAGCGACCCAGATGATGGTGGACATCGATGGGGACGTCCTTGTGTTCCTGGAACTGGCTCAGGTATCATGGCAGGGGAGGGAATCTACAACAGTCTCAAGTCTACACTCTGCCTGCCCATTGGCTGTGAATGGGAAGGGGTGGAAGGCAGTCTATGCGGGAGAACCTATCATCGGACTGGGCTCTTTGTGCAGAGCCCATCTCCTCCTCCATGCCAGGAAGCAGCTGGGGAACTCCCTGATGTACCCGGAGGGGAGCTGGCCAAGCGGGGAAGGGATGAGACTTTAGGCAGCAGTAGGGCTGGGGAGGGAACCCCAGGCTCAGGCTTACACATGGTTGCCGCCTGCCTGAGGTCATTTAAGGGGCAGTGAGGACTCTCCATCTGAAATTAACCGCTCACTCCCTTAATCCCAAACAGACAAGCCAAATCTCCCACACTGGCCTTCACAGTGCCAGAAATTCAGCCACCAAAGATTAGCGTGTGGAGTGGAAGCATGGCTCACGCAGGGCTTGCAGACACCCCTGGGAAGGCAGCTCTCTCAGCTCATTGTCAGTGCCTTGGTACAGGCTGCCTTGGTCCTGGATGCGGAGGAGAGGGAAGTCACATGGGGTGAGATCTGAGGAGGGCAGATGCAGTATGAAGCCACCACATAGGGCTCTGGAGTCTGCAGCGAGGATGCTGGGAGTGGGCAGAACAGAGGTGAGACGATGGCGGTGCTGGCAGTGGTGCCAAGGATCCTGAGGCAGCAGCATCCTTCTCAGTTTTGTGTGGCCTTGCCTCTGGCGCAGGCTCTCTAGGACTGCAGGGCCGCTGCCCACCCTGCACCAGAGCTTCAGCTCTGAAGGCAGCTGGAGGTGTCTATGCAGACCCTCTCCCCTGGGGATTTCAGTACAGATGCTCTTCCCTTCTGTCCCCAGTTCCACTGTGCGTACCAGCTGGCTGACTGGTGTCTCCACCACATCTGCACCAACTACAACAACGTATGCCGCAAGTTCCCCCGAGACATGAAGGCCATGTCCCCAGGTGAGCATCGGGGCCAGCCCTGGCAGTACCTGCTGCCCTCCCCTTAGGGGTCCACAGCTCCCGTGTAATCCCAGGGACCCAGAGGCTGCTAGTGATCTTGACCTTGCGGCTGGGAGCAGCCTGCGAAGGAGCCTCCAGCCAAGCCAAGGGGCCCCAGGAAAAGCGCTGGCCTGGAGGCTTCTCATCCTGCCTCTCTGGCTTCTCATTCTCAGAGGTATGAAGAGGATACTGGACTAGAGTTGGTCGATTTCAGACTTTTCTGGACAGAATACCATAATAAGAAATATGTTTCATCTTGTGACCCAGGACACATATGGGAAAATATATACATCTTTTTAATCATGCTCATGGCCCACTAAATTGATTGTACAACCCAGGAATGGGCACAGGCCACAGCTTGGACCACCCAGGTCTGGGCATCCTCCGAGGCCTCCTGTCTCTTCTTGACTAATTTCTTAGGCCCTAGAGCTCAACAGGAACTGCACAGCCTCCAGAGAGAGGCATCCCTGGCCTCCCTGAGGGGCCTGCCACTCTTTCCATGGGGTCCTCTCTGGGCTCCCTCCGCACTGCTGTGACCCTCCTCCCTGCTCAGTGTTTTTGCTGCGTGCTGCCGAGTGTTCACCCCGATCTCTCCTTTTCACTACTATAACCCTTTAAAAAAAAATTATTTATTGTTTTGAGACAGTCTAGCTGTGTTACCCAGGCTGGAGTAGAGTGGCATAATCTCAGCTCAGAGGCAACCTCTGCCTCCTGGGTTCAGGCTATTCTCATGCCTCAGCCTCCCGAGTAGCTGGGATTACAGGCACCCACCACCACGCCTGGCTAATTTTTTGTATTTTAGTAGAGACAGGGTTTCACCATGGTGCCCAGGCTGGTCTCAAACTCCTGACCTCAGGCAATCCACCTGCCTCAGCTTCCCAAAGTGCTAGGATTATAGGCTTGAGCCACCGCGCCCAGCCTAGCATTTTCTTTCTAGAGCACAGGTCCAATAGCATCACTGCCTGGTTCCAGACCTTCCATTGAAACAGTAGTCTTCCACGGCCCCCCGTACCCTGCAGAATAAGGCGAGCCATTCCTCTGGTCTGCTGCTGTGTCCTGCTGTGCCCTGACTCCATATTCCCCCCTGAACCTCAGCTCTGGCCAGAAACTTCCACTCATCCCCTAACCATGCTGAGTATCTCCTGGCCGACATTCGCTTACCCCTTCTCCCTTATCCTTCACCTCTGTCCGTTTCATTCCCAATGCACAGGCAGCCCTTGTCTAGATCGCTCCCGTCTTTGTAAAGGGACTCAGCTTCCCCAGTGCTGACTTTCAGACCTGCTTTTTGGGCACTTTGCTTGCCTCAGAGGCTCATGTGCCGTGGGCCATGGGAATGTGTTGGGGGCTGGGCTGGGGGCCTGCTGCAGGCCTTGTGGTGGGGTGGGACTGGTGTCCCACGCTCCTCTTGTCCCTCTGCCTCCTTTCTAACCAAGCTGCACTGTTCTCTGTGCCAGAAAACCAGGAGTATTTCGAGAAGCATCGGTGGCCACCTGTGTGGTACCTGAAGGAGGAAGATCATTACCAGCGGGCACGGAAGGAGCGTGAGAAGGAGGACTACCTCCACCTCAAGCGGCAGCCCAAGCGGCGTTGGCTCTTCTGGAACAGTCCATCCTCCCCGTCCTCCTCGGCAGCCTCCTCCTCGTCCCCGTCTTCCTCCTCGGCTGTGGTCTGAGATGCTGCCACCCTCTTCTGACCCTGCTGCTGTTGTCCCCATCTGCCCTCGCCCCTCTGCTCTTCCGCATCACCCCATCCACCTTACAGGGACCGGGGGCCCACGTAACCAGGACCCACAGGGTGCAGCTCTTCTTACCAGCTACCGTGGCTCAGCCAGAGAGGAGCCGGGCCCTGTGGAGCAGAACGGGAACCACCTGCAGAGGTTCCCAGACCCAAAGCAGGACAGGAGACAACTGCTTGGAAGAGCAAAGCGCTCTGGCATTTTATCTCTGGGTTTGAGAGCCCTAGAGTCAAAGGGAAAGCCTCCCAGCCTCGAGGGCTTCTCTGTGTGTCTTGGTTGCTGCTCTGGCCAGGGAGGCAGCCCCCCCTCCCAGCAAGCAGAAGTGATCCTCGAGGCTCCTGGCCCTGTTGGCCATGTCTTTCCACCGATGGACTTGAGTGTTGCATTTGTTTTGTGGACATTTCCACACGAAGTCTACTCACATCCTTACTGGAGAAGTCAGGGTAGAAATTGAGCCTTCAGAGCCCAACTCAAGGCTTCTACATCCCGGGGTCCAGCTGCAAAAGGCCAGACATGGAAAGGCCTGCATCCTGCCAGCGTCCCTCTGTCCCGGGGGGCTGTGCTGGCACAGGCCTGAGAATGGGGACAGAGGTCATTCGGAGCTCCAGGCCTAGAAGCAGTGCCTCTTGGTGCAACAAGAAACTTCTCCCTCACCCCTCCTTTACCCTCAGATTTGGAGATGGGAACCAAAGAAAGCGGCTGGGACAGGTGAAGAAGGAAGTAGGAATGAGTGCACAGCGACCCCGTGTTCCTCAGGGCCCTCTCCTGCCTCTGGGTGGCACTGCTTTTTATAGGGTGGGGCAAAATTAGCAAAAAACAAAACCCAACAACAACCAAACTGAAACCGAAACAAAAAGTCACCAACAAACACTCTGTCCTCTATCCCTCCAAAGAATGAAAATCAGAAAAAGCCCCTGCCTAGCTCACATTTCTAGAAACAGAGGCCCCCATGATGAGGAGGTAAAGATTTAGGTTGCAGAATTGACTTCAATGCCTTTCAGGAAAGGACTCGGTACTTCTTTGACTGCGGAGGCCCTGACCCTGCCGGCTGGCTCTGAGGGCAGCACAGGGGCCTGGCCTCCAGAGGGCTGGTGATTGAGGGGCCGGGGCTGGCAGCAAAGAGGGGTTTGGTCTCCAGGCTCAAATGGCACCGGACTCTTGCTTTTGCCCATCTGGAGACTGCAGGCTCCCTTCCTTGCCTTCAGAGGATCACCCCACAGGGTGCTTATGGTGGGTGTTTTTGGGGAGGCTGCAATAGGGGCCAAAGGTCAGGGGAAGGGGCACGGGCCTGTAGTGAAAGGACACGGCCTTATTACTGCTGGGGTAGGATAAGGGGAAGGAGAAGAGGGAGAATGGAGCAGGAGGAAAAGCAGGGTTGGTCTAGAGAGGAGGAGGGCGGGGCTGGAGGAATGTGGGGGATTGAAACTAGCTCCCAGCCCCCATGGGGCAAAAGCTGGGCCACAATTGCCCCTTTCCATTTTCTAACCCTGACTCAAATTTCACTACCCACACCCTTTTTAGGTGTAAAAGATGGAGTCCCACGGAGGAGGGGCAGAGCCAGGAGGCAGTGGGGCTGTGGGCTCGGAGCTCAGGAGTCGCCTCGCCTGAGAAAGATGTTCTAGCTGAGAGGGCCTGGCCCAGGGGTGGGCTCCAGCAAAACGCTGGTTAGGCCTGGTATAGAGCTAACCCGAAACAAAGGCAGCCGGCGGGACCTAGTGACCAGAGGTTAAATCCCCATCAAGAGAGCAGGCGGCTGGAGGACAAGCGACCCTAACCCCGCGGGGGAGCCATGTTGTCGAGGCCCAGGCTCCTCCAGGACTGTGGCTGCCTCCCCTTCACGGGCCTCCAGGGCGGCTGGCTGGAAAGCCATGCGTGTGCTGCCCTCTACAGGCTGCTCGGCCTCCCTGCGGCTCAGCGCAGCCCAGGGCTCCAAGTGAGGCCCAAAAGCCCACGGGCAGGGCAGCGGGGACGGAAGTGGGAGCCTGGAGCACCTCCACCTCCCCTCTAGGGAAGGCGGACAGCGTTGGGGAACGCATGGGCCTCCCAGAAGCTGTGGATGAGAGGGAGAATGGGTCCTCCAGGGCAAGGGGAACGGGAAATAGGTCTAGGTGCCTGCAGGGCTGAGCAACCTGGGTACCCTGGTGGGGGTTCAGGGAAGGCCGGGGCAGAGAAAATGAAGGTCGGCCCAGGGCTGTAGGAAGCCGTAGGAGAGTGACCACTGGACTCCCTGAGAAACAGGGCCGGCCCCCCAACTTAAGGGACCCACCGCCCCTTCCCCGAGAGCTGTCGGAACCAGATGCAACCCGGCAGCCCAGAGAACCCTCCTGGGAGGCTGTGGGTAAACCAGGCCAGCACTGGTGTCCCTGTCCCCAGAGGGAGGAGCAGGCAGGAGAGAAAGAGGAAGGAAGTATGAATCCCAGTCCCCAGGCACCTAGCTCTTTGAACTCCAGAGAATTCCTGGATGCAGGAAAACACCCCCAGCGGGCCAATCCTGAAAACAGAGGGGAGGGAGGAAGGAAGGAGTCCCAGCAGGAGCACAGCCCTGGCCTCCTGTCACTCAAGAGCTGATTCACAAGAGGAGGGGAGGTTGGGGGCGGGAGACAAAAACCACACCTCTTTTTATATAAGGTTTCATATTTAATTTGGTCATGAATTCATAAATACATAAATATTTTGTACACAATGTGCTTCCTTGTATTGTTTGTACTGTAACACATTTCAGATAGGGACCTTTGACAGGGCAGAAGCATGAAAGGACACCAACCATGAGTAACACACTGTAAGTGGCTGTCCTGTATCACATGCTATTTGGCCTGGGAATATAGCAAAACCTAACGTAACTAAACAACAAAAAACCCCAATTATTTCATGTTGTCAGGAAGCTTACTTTAAAAGAATAGCTTGGCCTGGTGTGGTGGCTCACGCCTGTAATCCCAGCACTTTGGGAGGAAGAGGTGGATCACCTGAGGTCGGGAGTTCAAGACCAGCCTGACCAACGTGGTGTAACCCCGTCTCTACTAAAAATACAAAAATTAGCCAGGCGTGATGGCAGGTGCCTGTAATCCCAGCTACTCTGGAGGCTGAGGCACGAGAATCGCTTGAACCCAGGAGGTGGAGGTTGCGGCGAGCCCAGATCACGCCGTTGCACTCCAGCCTGGGTGAGAGAGTGTGATTCTGTCTCAAAAAATAAAAAATAAAAAAAGAATAATCTTAAACACTGATAAGGCTGACACTTTAGATACATCTTCAAGGAAGGCCTCTGTGGAAGGGACAAGGGAGCTGGGACCAGATTGGCTCCCTCTGAGCCCTGAGGCTGAGCGTCCTGCACAGAAGGCGCAGCAAAGGCAAAGACCAGGAGGTAGCAGCAACTGGTGCATTCCAGAAGTGCAGGGGACAATGCGTGGGACGCCAGATGGAAGTGGGAGAGGATGGAAGTGCAAAGACCAGAAAGGCCACCCTCTCCTAAAACTCCACGGACACAACAGTTTGAATGTGTGATCTTCAGGCAATTCCAACTTTGTCCCAGCCAAACCAGTCCCGGAACAAAACTACCCACGATGCCTTGAGACAGTAAAGACCAAAAACTCCTGGAATGACTACCTGCATAAATGATCCTGCCATGACTGAAATACTGTGGAGAAGGGTTTGTTAGGAAGAGGCTGAAATGGTTAGTGAGGTCTTAAAACAATAATAGAACAGGACACAAGAACAAAATCTTAATGCGTCAGCCATTCTAGGTCCTGTTGCCATAGTGTTTGAGAACTGATATTTCTGAGATGAGTCAGATGCTTACAGACGGGCCAAGCTCCTCAAGTAGGGAATCTGTACCCTAAAATGCAACTCAGTGGCTCAGGGTGACAGATCACCAGAAGTGAGCTGGGCCATCTACTCCTGAGATGGCAAGCATTTCACACAACTCCCAAGCACCATCTATTCTTCCCCCTTGATGCCATGGCAGACGTGGGAGACAGATTTTGTCCTCTCTCTCTTGAACCTAACAGGGCTCAAGTTCACTACATTCACTGGAAATGGGATATGACATAGACCCTATTTGCTGTATGTGATCTAACCTATCTGCCTCAGTCCCAGCCTGTCCATAGATAGGGGCTACAGGTGCAAATGAGACTGCCCAGGTAGGGACCAGTCACACACAGGACTTCACATGGATCCAGTTCTCTTTGGTCCCGACTCACATGTAAACAACTACCTATAAATAATACTCATATATTTGTAAGGTTGTCCAGTTCAAAAGGTTGGCCCCTTTAGAAGTTGCCAGTCATTGAAACCAAAGTACATCTGAGGGAGAACTGGAACCCAGACAGTGACGTCTTACAGAGGACTTTTTCTTCTTCCCCCATTGTACGTCTCCTCATTTTGTTTACCTAATCCATTCACATAACTGTGTAAACAAGTACATTTACTAAAGTTTCTTCATATTCATAAAATAATCACATACATAATTATAAAAGTAGAAAGGTAAGGCCAGGTGCTGGGGCTCATGCCTCTAATTCCAGCACTTTGGGAGTCTGAGGTGGGCGGACTGCTTGAGTCCAGGAGTTCGAGACCACCCTGAGCAACATAGAGAGCCCCCCATATCTAGACAAAATACAAAAAATCAGCCGGGTGTGGTGGGACACGCCTGTGGTCCCAGCTATTTGGATGGCTGAGGTGGGAGAATTGCTTGAGCCTGAGAGGTCAAGGCTATAGCGAGCCAAGATTGCACCATTGCACTCCAGCCTGGGAGACAGAGTGAACCACTCCCCCTTCCCCCGAAAAAAATTCACATCATATAGTGTCAAGTGAAGTTGGACATCAACTGCGTAAATGCTAAGCCAGATAGATCTTGCAATGTAGCCCACATAAATAAATAAAGCGTTTATATTAGGATAAAGTGCTGTAAAGACAATAGGACATCCCAAACCAAATCTCAAAATACACACAAACATAGAATGATCTAGGTATTTACATAGTGTTCACATTCCGCTTATAAAAATAATTCCATGTGCAGTGAAAAAGTCCCAGGATGTTCCATCCACTGGGTGATGTTGGATGGGAGAGTGTCTTCCAGTACCGGTCATGTGACAATTGTGGCAGTTTCCTACTGGCTGGAGTCCAGTTGGGCTTTTTCCAGAAAGAAGGTAACCAGGGAAGGTCTGATTTCCTCAAAAGATTCACACTCAGGACGTGGCAGAGTCTGCATCATCTTCTAGATACATGAACTTTCTGGAGCTCAACAAGCGGTCCTGAATCTTCTGCTTGGCAAGTCTCTCTTCCAGCATCTCCAAGGCATCCAGCAGGGTGTTGACAGAGGCGGCCCGCCCGGTTTTGTTGACCCACTTTATCAGCATCACGTACAAGGTGTCCCTGGAGCTTGCTGCCTCAGCTTTGGCCACCTTTATCTCGTTGTCCGTGAGGCCCAGCTGCCTCACGAGCGGCTCCCAGGCGTCAAAGGGTACGATGACTGCAAAGTCATCGAAGCACTGTCTCAGAGCTGGTGGAGAAAGCCACAGAGACAGCCAGGTGAGCTGGGACTCAGAAAGGGCAGAGGATCCCACATCAGGCCCAGAACCCAAGGCGGGGAACCGGGACAGCCCTGTGTGTCAGCAAACCTGCCGCTCCAGCGCCCACCCACTTCCCATCCACAGAGAGTGTGCCCACACTGCTTGGCCTCCCCCGCACCCAGGGTGCTTCCGGGAGTCAAGGTCATCAGAGAATCAGCCCTTACACAGAGCTGAGAACCCACCAGGGGAGGATGGATGAACCCGACGGAGGCAGAAAGCAAAATGGGTGAGAGCCCGAGGGAGGGAGAGAGAGTGGCTGCAGCGGGAGCTCAGAGGAGTAAGGAGGCTGCCTGGGCTGCGCTTGCCAGGGGAGCAGGTCCTAGGGCGGCCATATCTGCATCTGTGCAAAGCACAGGGCCTGGGACAGGGGACCTCTGTTTTCACCCAGCTCGGCCTCACTTCCTGGTGCTAGGGCAGAGCTAGGTGCAGGCAAACAGACTCTGAGCAAGAAGCGAAACCAAAGACTGAGCAACGCTGCCCAGATCCCGGGACAATGAGGGATTAAATGAGATGTGTGTGCAACATGATGCGCCCTGCCGTCCTTAGAGACAGACGGGGCCAGGAACACGAGGCTGTGTTTTCCAACAGCCTCATTTAAAAAAGTCAGAAGCAAGCGACATTCATTTTAATGTATGGTACTGAATATATTTAAAATATAATTTAATATACAATCAATATACAAAAATTGTGAGTGAAATATTTTCCACTCTTTTCTGCATTAAGTCTTTGGAATTCATATGTCGTTTACACAATAGCTCTGCAAATTGGGCTTAGGCACAGGTCAAGAGCTCCTTAGCCCACTGGGGTTAGTGGTGCTGTGCAGGACAGGCCAGCCCCTCAGGAGGTCCCTGGGGCGGGGGCTACATCAGACCCTGAACAAAGGAGGAGAGAGGACAAGGGGACGGACAGAGTCATTAGGGTCATTGATAGGGTGCAGAGCGGATGAGGTAGAGTGGGGAGAAGAGATGGGAGAAGACAGTTTAGGGTCCAGATGGTCTATACCACAGGACTCCCTGCTTCCTCCATGGAATACTCTGGAAGAGCCCTCTCACCTATGGGGACAGAAATTAGGACACTGTCCCTATTCCCTCCATTCCTGCTGCATCTCCAGGAGCAAAACACTTACTCTCAGTGGGGTCGTTTTCATTCACTGGAACCAGCAGCCCCCTCCTCTGAGGCACTTCAGCTGCTGCCGGTTCCTGTAACACATAGTGCAGAACATCCTGGTCAGAACCAGGAGTCCTGCAGTCCAGTACCGAACCAGACCACCAGCCAGCCCTGAGACCTGCAGCACGTCACTTCCGGAACATTGTTCTGAAAGTTCCGGCAACAAGACAGGAAACGAAGGGGCAAGACTCTCGGAAGGAGGCTAATACAGCAGTCAATATTTTAGCTTAGGAGTGTATATTTTTAAAACCCCAAGGTTTAAATTGTAATACTTAAAAATGAATATGTCGTGATGATTTTTTTTTTTTTTTTTTTGAGACAGAGTCTTACTCTGTCTCCCAGGCTGGAGTGCAATGGTGCGATCTTGGCTCACTGCAACCTCCACCTCTGGGTTCAAGAGAGTCTCCTGCCTCAGCCTCCCAAGTAACTGGGATTACAGGTGTGTGCCACCATGCCCAGCTAATTTTTGTATTTTACTTTTGTATTTTTAGTAGAGACGGGGTTTCACCATGTTGGCCAGGCTAGTCTCAAGCTCCTGACCTCAAGTGATCTGCCTGGCTCAGTCTCCCAAATTGTTGGGATTACAGGAATGAACCACTGCACCCAGCCCTGATGAATGTTAAAACACATAGCAGAGGCTGGGCATGGTGGCTCACACCTGTAATCCCAGCACTCTGGGAGGCTGAGGTGTGAGGATTGCTTGAGCCCAGGAGTTTGAGACCAGCCTGGGCAACACAGCGAGATCCTGTCTCCAAAATAAAATAAAGTAAAATAAAATAAAAATAAAAATAAAATAAAATAAAATAATAAAATAAAATAAAATCTGGGTGTGGTGGCACGAAACTGTCATCCTAGCTACTCAGGAGGCTGAGGCAGGAGGATCACTTGGCCTTAGGAGGTCAAGGCTGCAGTGAGCCATGATTGTACCACTGCACTCCAGCCTGGGTGACAGAGTGAAACTCATCTCAGAAAAGAAAGAAAAGAAAAGTAGCAGCAGACATAATAAATTAGAAAATGGACTTACAAGAAGACCCAAAATGCAAAGAAACAGCTTTGATGAGGAATAGGAATAATTTATCTGAAATAAACCCCCAAATCTTGACGGAGTCATAATAAAAGACTTGAAATACTATCTTCTTTGATAATAAAATGAAATCATCTCAATCATTCCTAGAACCATTTATTAATTTAAATTAATATTTTTTAACATCCAGTGATTATGTGGCGGCAGGGGGTTGGGTGCTGGAGAAAATCTTATAATTCTAAATTTTATCTAATTCTAAATTTTAAGATGTGTAAAAATAATTTTGAAAACATATTTGCTGTCTAAGATATTAAAACATTACACAGTTTCATTTGGTGTTGTACATGATATAATCCTTTTCATGTCAATACTACATATATACATATGCACGTATGTACATAGATGGCATATGCACAAAGAGCTTAGCAAAGAATCGCAAGAAATTATCCACTGTAGTTACCTGAAATAAGAAGGGCCAGAAGCCTGGGGAAAGGGTGAAGAAGGCTCTTGATATGATCAAGTTTTTTCATACTCTGGTGGATGTGTGGCTAATGGGTGACCTGCTTTTTAAAAATGATCAGGCCGGCCAGGCACAGAGGCTCACGCCTGTAATCCCAGCACTTTGGGAGGCTGAGGCGGGCGGATCACAAGGTCAGGAGATCGAGACCATCCTGGCTAACTCGGTGAAACCCCCCTAAAAATACAAAAAAAAAAAAAATTAGCTGGGCGTGGTGGCAGGCGCCTGTAATCCCAGCTACTCAGGAGGCTGAGGCAGGAGAATGGCGTGAACCCGGGAGGCGGAGCTCACAGTGAGCCGAGATTGCGCCACTGCACTCCAGCCTGGGCGACAGAGCGAGACTCTGTCTCAAAAAAAAAAACCACAAAAACAACAACAACAAAAAATGATGAGGCCAGGCATGGTGGCTCATGCTTGTAATCCCAGCATTTTGGGAGGCCAAGAAGGGTGAATTGCCTGAGCTCAGGAGTTCGAGACCAGCCTAGGCAACATGACCAAACCCTGTCTCTACAAAAAAATACAAAACTTGACTGCACACGGTGGCACATGCCTATAGTCCCAGCTACTCAGGAAGCTGAGGTGAGAGGATGACTTGAGCCCAGGAGGCAGGGGTTGCAATGAGCCAAGATCGCGCCACTGCACTCCAGCCTGGGTGACAGAGTAAGATCCTGTCTCAAAAAAAAAAAAAAAAAAAAAAAAAAAAAAAAATGTTCGAAGTGATTAATAAGCATGGAGGAAGTATTGGCATTATTCATTTATTTCCTTTTAAAATCTCTTCTCTTTATTAAAAAGAAAGTGGTATAGATGCAAGGAAGAAACAGAAACAGTCTAGGTGGAAGAGATCACTGCCCACATAAACATTTGATATTTTCAAGGACAAGATCTACTTTAAAAAAAAAAAAAGAGTGAAGAGGAAGAGAGAAAAAAATAAACATTTGACATGTAGCAAAGGAGGTGGCAAAAGGGCAAAGGCAGAGGGAAAAGGAAGAATTGGTCGCTAAGTGGGCTTAGAAGAAGGAAACAGTGACTCAGAACAATTCAGGGAGTTCCTCAGCTTATATGGAATCAAAAATTCAATTCTGTTTAGACTATATTGCGGTATGTTAAAAATCAAATCATTAGCCGGGCGCGGTGGCTCATGCCTGTAATCCCAGCACTTTGGGAGGCCGAGGTGGGTGGATCACGAGGTCAGGAGATCGAGACCATCCTGGTTAACACGGTGAAACCCCGTCTCTACTAAAAATACAAAAAATTAGCCAGGCGTGGTGGTGGGCGCCTGTAGTCCCAGCTACTCAGGAGGCTGAGGCAGGAGAATGACATGAACCCGGGAGGCGGAGCTTGCAGTGAGCCGAATCGCGCCACTGCACTGCAGCCTGGGCGACAGAGCGAGACTCCTTCTCACAAAAAAAAAAAAAAAAAAAAAAAAAAAAATCAAATCATTAAAAATAAAACACTGCAAGAAAATGGATAATCTCATCCTATGTTCGAGGGAAGGACTTTCAGTGCTTACGAGCAATGAACAATAAATGTATATACAGATTTCCCACCTACTCAGTATCATATCAAAACTGATGGATTGATATGAACTGATTGTGTGCGAGTGTCCAATACAAAAGCCTGCTGTGCATCGACTCGGAATCCTACTTTTTAGAAGCTGCCATACAAACTTTGGAATATGTTCAATGTAATAACAATTTCAGAGTACATTTAAAACTCCTGCTGTTACAAGCGAGGGCTCCTTGAGTTCTGTTAGGAGCACACGATGCAGACTGTGCAGCCTTATTCAGTCACCAATGAACCCTCTGACCCCCACTCTGTGCCTGTGGAGCTCCAGGCTCTGGGGACACAGCAAGGACAGGACAGGGAGTAAGAAGCAGATGTCCACCTGCAGACTGGCACAGTCACCACCTCAGTGCAGCCACTTTGTCCCCTGCAGTCCCCTGTCTCCTTCAGGTTCCATTTCCCCTGGGCCAGGAGAGCTAAGGCACTGCCCTCTTGCACTGTCTGTGAAATCCCAGGTAAGCAGCGGGCCGGGAAACAAAATGACCTGTCCCCCACTCACCAGCAGATGCTCTGACTCCCCTGGGGACGAAGTGTTGACGTCTGTCTGCTCTGCTGGCTCCTGGACTTCCATTTCCTGTTCAGGGACCTGGCTGGGCTGCAAGATACTCACGATCTCATTGAGGGCATTGTCCTCAGCCCCAGGCCGTTGTGGGGAATGTGAGCTCTGGAAAAAACATTGGGAAGGCAAAGAGTCGACTCAGGAGTCCACACCTAGGGCTCGCTGCAGGGTCCCCAGTATGCAGCTGGACCTGCCATCCCCACCCCCTCTCAGTGAGGTCACCGCAGGCAGCCCAGTCTCCGCACATCCAGGACCTGCTGCTGGGGCCAGGGCCCCAGTGCTGTGCTCTGGCAGACACCCCATCCCCAGGGTGCAGGCTGTGGGGTAAGGGTGCCACCTGGGCTACAGCAGGGCTCACCAGCATATGCAGTGCTCAAAACAGCCATGTGTCCCCCACAGTCAGCCCAGAGCCCCTGGGCCACTTCAGAGAGTCAGGGCAGCCATGAGGACAATGGGGACCCACCCACCCAGGTTCTGCTGTCCCAGGAAGCAGTTCCTGAGCCCCTGAGCCCCCAGTCCCTGGAGAAACCAACTCACACTGTCCACACGCTCAGGGTCCCCGCCACCACCTAAAAGAGAAGGAGTCTCCTTAGCAGGAGGGGAGGGGCCCACACAGCACCTCCCTCCCAGAGGACAGTGGGGCACACGGGTGGGCTGGGGGCAGGGACACTGGACAAGGAGCCCCGGGCCTGGGGACAGGAATGGGGTCTTACAGCTCAGAGACACCCTGAGGAAGGGGGATGAGAAGGGGAACTAGAGTAAAACCAACATGTGGAAAATCTCTGTGTTCTGCTCTGACCAAGGCTGAATAAATCCCACGACCACTTCTCATCCTGACCCTTGTCACCCAGTTGAGGAGCCGACTGCCCCCTGCCTGGCTGGGCCTGAAGGTGGGAGGAACTGGCCCTGCCCTCCTAGACTTGGCTGGGAGGTGAGGGGACCCCCAGCTCCGGGAGAGGGACTGATGAGACCAGGGTTCTGGGGGGTGCCTGGGATGTGGGGATGGGGGTGACCACAAGGAGGAGGATACAGCCAGGCTGGAGACACTAAGACTTGGGGGAGGGGCAGCCGTTTCTGTCTGTGGGAATAGAGTGGGAGGGGGCAGGGCAGAGAGTGCCCAGTGCCTCCGCCCTCAGCCAGCACCTACCTGAGCAGACGCCCTTCAGGTAAGGAAGCACTTTCTTCCACAGTGAAGTCTTCCAAACAATCACAGCCACAACCACAACTACGACTGAAACTGTGACCCCTATGATGATGCCTGAGAGGGAACAGGGAGAAGCAGGAGTCCCAGGGCTGGTGGTCACTGTCTTCTCCACAGCTGGGGCTTCCCCAGTGTGCTTTGTACCTGATTCTTTGTGGACACACTCGATGTCACTCCAGGGCGTACAATCCTTGACCTTGACCATCCCTCTGGGGCACCTGGATACACACAGGGAGGGAGAGGGGGGACTCTTGATGGAAAGCTGGCCAGGTGGGATGAAAGAGGAGCCACCCTCCCTCCCCAGTGTCCCTGAGAAGGTGTCAGGGAAAGGGCAGGTTCCTCGTGTCTGCAGGGGGTCCCCCTATGCTCCCTTCTTGAGGCTGGGGAAGGGTCTGAGCATGCGCACTTCAGGCCCCTCGGCCTCCCTGCTCTAGGGTCAGAGCTGCAGCTCCAGGAGCCTTCTGTGCTGGGCACACACGGAGCTTCCCTGGGCTGCAGGGGAGGCTGCATTAGGAGGAGCCACATGTCAGGGGAAGGTCACAAGCCCCTGTGGCCACAAGCTGAGTCCGGTCTTCCAGTCAACCACAAAAGTGAGCTCTTGTCCCCACCTGTCTGCCCATTCCTCCCAATCACAGCAAATACTACGGGGGCCAGAGAAGAGCAAATTACCCTTGGCCCCTAAAACCCAAATAGAGAAAAGACAGGTCTTATTGAGGGATCAGGGGCCAGGGGCGAGGCCAGCTGGGTGGGCTCAGGTCCTCATAGGAACTTGAAGGAGCTCCACCCACGGCCTTATTATGCCTCTTGTGGGCTGTGGACACTTTTGTCTTTATGGACCCCTGCCTGCATAAAAAATATTAAAAATTACATTTTATTGCTGAATTGGTATAAAGATGAATATATCCCTGGCTGCATTCTACTCATTCTTCTCATTTCAAAAGAAATTAAAGCATTTCATGGGCCCCTAAAAGTATGATGGGCCCTACGTCATGGCCTTCTGTGGTCAGTGAACAAGTCAGCCTGGCCAAGGGGACTCGTGCTGGGGAGGGGTGGGAAGGGGCTGCTACAGGGGGCAGGGGTGGGGACAGGCAGAGGGATCAGGAGGGGCAGCCGCAGGCTCAAGGATGCCCCATGGGGGTGCTCTCAGAGGACAGACAGAGGTACAAGGAGGCTTGGGTCTTCTCAGGGTTCTGTGGAGCTGCTGGGAGCCCCCGGCTGCTGTCTCACCCTGTGCGGCACTTCCGGCAAATCTCGGGGGAATCTTCTTCCCGGAAGGTGCCTTCTTTGCACTGACACACCGTGTTTCTGGTCGTGGTGCAGGAATTCACCTCCACTTCACCTGACGACAGAGCACAAGGTTTTGGGATGAATTTTCCTGATGTGTCCCTTGACCCTTCCTCCCCACCCCAAGACCCTCCTACTCAGCTTAATTCAGTTCGCCAAGGAGTTCTGAGGGCCAGTTTCTGCACCAGCACACTGGTGGCTCATACAGGACGCCCACCCTTCAGCTGTTGCCAACACTCAGAGTCATACAAAAGGACCACAATTCATTATTTATTACATTAGATTAGGGGAAAGCATTGTTTAGGGAACAAGCATTGTTTAGATCACATGGTCACTAGCAAGGGAAGTGCGAGGCATCACCTGAGAGACCGCAAGGAGAGGAGCCCTTGGGTGATTTCCCCAAGGCCCGGCCTGCTGGGGAGGAGGGAGAGGCCTGAGAACTGGAAGGATGAGTGAGGCCGAGCACCTGCCAAGAGCACAGAGCCCGGGGGAGAGAGCCTGGTCCTGAAGCAGACCCGTGCCACCGCTGAGACCCAGCTCTGTGCACTCAGCCAGGCTCATAGCCCCACCCCTTTGCAGCTGACAGTCTAAAAGATTTCCTTACCATGTAGCATACATTGTACAAATAATTTCTGTATTATTATTATTATTATTATTATTATTATTATTATTATTGAGACAGGGTTTTGCTCTGTTGCCTGGGCTGGAGTGCAGTGACACAATCTCGGCTCCCTGCAACCTCCACCTCCTGGGCTCAAGAGAGCCTCCTGCCTCAGCTTCCTAAGCAGCTGGGAATACAGGCACACACCACCCTGCCTGGCTAATGTTTATATTTTTGTAGAGACGGGCTTTCTCATGTTGCCCAGGATGGTTTCAAACTCCTGGGCTCAAGCGATGCCTCCCAAAGTGTTGAGATTACAGGCATGAGCCGCTGTGCCTGGCCTGTTTTATTTACTAAAAAACTCAAAGACAAAATCACGGAACAAAGTATGACGAAGACCAAGGTGGACCAGTATCTAGGTCTCCTGATCCCATTTTAGCTACAACTTTTATGTCAGCACCCTGCGTTCCACCTTTAGGCATGGGGTCCTTATGTTCTGTACCTGAGTCACACTTGGTGCAGCGCAAGCAGAAAAGGAAGTCATTCCAGTGAGTGCTGTAGTCCTGTCCATATTTGCAGGAGATACAATCTCTACTGTCTTCGGAGATATGGTGTCCTGGGAGGGGAGAGAAAAGCTGGTGAATGAAATGTCACAGGATTCCCAGAAGCTGGCAGTGGTGGCTGGGGAACTGCTTTTTCAGGGATGTGTGGAACCTAAACAGGGAAATCTCTAGCTTGGTCAGTTTGTCAATTCTGCATTTACACACCTTAAACCAGCACTGCCAAAAGAAATATAAGCCACATATTTATTTATTTTATTTTATTTTATGTTTTACTTTTGAGACGTAGTCTCATTCTGTCGCCCAGGCTGGAGTGCAGTGGCACGATCTTAGCTCACTGCAACCTCCGCCTCCAGGGTTCAAGCGATTCTCCTGCCTCAGCCTCCTGAGTAGCTGGGACTACAGGCACGCACCACTACACCTGGCTAATTTTTGAATTTTTTTAGTAGAGACAGGGTTTCACCATATTGGCCAGGCTAGTCTCGATCTCCTGACCTTGTGATCCACCTGCCTCGGCCTCCCAAAGTACTGGGATTACAGGCGTGAGCCACTGCGCCCAGCCTATTTATTTATTTATTTAGACAGGGTCTTGCTCTATAGCCTAAGCTGGAGTGCAGTGGTGTGATCTCAGCTCAATGCACCCTCGACCTCCCACATCCCCCCTCTCGCCCACCCACAAATAGCTGCAACTACAGGTGCACACCACCACACCGGGTTAATTTTTTGTGTACTTTTTTTTTTGTAGAGACGAGATTTCACCATGTTGCCTAGGCTGGTCTCAAACTCCTGGGTTCAAGCGATTCACTCTCCTTGGACTCCCAAGGTGCTGAGAATACAGGTAAGCCATGTGCCCAGCCCACATATGAAATTTAAATTCACACTCAGCACATTAAAAAAAGTGAGAAGGGGTAAAATTAATTTTAATAATGCATTTTAATTTAATGTACCCCAGATAATATCACTTAAATATGTAATCCACGTAAAACGTTGAGATATTTTACAGCATTTTTTTCATAGTATGTCTTCAAATCCTGCGTATATTTCAACTCATGGCACATCTCAATTTGCAGTAGCATATTTATTTCTTTTTTATTTTTGAGATGGAGTCTTACTCTGTTGTCCAGGCTAGAGTACAGTGATCTTGGCTCACTGCAACCTCCGCCTCCTGGGTTCAAGCGATTCTCCTGCCTCAGCCTCCCGAGTAACTGGGATTACAGGCACCCACCACTGCACCCGGCTAATTTTTGTATTTTTAGTAGAAATGGGGTTTCACCATCTTGGCCAGGCTGGTCTTGAACTCCTGACCTCGTGATCCACCCGCCTTGCATATTTCAAGTGATTGGCAATCACATGGGCCTAGGGACTACTATATTAGACAGTGCCATTTAGACCTTTAAAATGCACAGAATAATGTCCTAATACCTGTTCTGAATGAGCTGCTAGCCAGTGGAAGATACACCAGGAGCAGAAGTCATAGAACAATGGGAAAAGCCTTCAAAATTAAAGCTCACACCATCAGCCATGGGAAGAAAATGGGAAGGAATCTCTATAGAGTCAAAGAATGATCCAAAGAAAGAGGGACTAAAGCTGCCCTGGAATGAAGATGTGTTTCAAAATTGGAAAGTGTGAGTCCCGCCAACTCTGCTTTTCTTTTACCAGATTGTTTTTGGTCAGTAAGTCCTTTTTAATTCCATACAACTTTGAATATAAGTTCTTCCATTTTTAAAATAACACCGCTGAGATTTTGATAGGGATTACATTGAATCTGTATATTGCTTTGGGTAATTTAACACCATTTTGATCTATGAACATGGAGTATCTTCCTGTTTATTTTGGTTTTCTTTAATTTCTTACAGCAATGTTTGATAGTTTTCAGTGTAAAAGTTTCGCAGTAGCAAAGAACAATCCAAAAAGGAAATTAAGAAAACACTTTCATTGACAATGACATAAAAACAAATAAAACATTTAGGAATAATATTTAACAAGGAGGTACAAGACTTTTGAAAAACATTTGTCTACATATCCAAGAAGCTCAATGATCTCCAAGCAGGATAAGTTAAAAGAGAACTACACTGAGACACATTATAGTCAAATGGACAAAAGCCCAACACAAACAGAAAATCCTGAAAGCAGCAAGTGGCCCACTCAGTATGTATAAGGGAACCCCAAAAGGTTATTAGCTAACTTCTCACCAGGAACCATAGAGGCCAGAAGGGAGTGGGTAACATATTTAAAGTGCCAAAAACCAAAAACACACACAAAATCCTGCAACCAAGAATTTGATATCCAGCAATACTATCATTCAAGAATGAAGAAGAAATTAAGACATTCTTAGATAAGTGAAAGGTAATGGAGCACATTACTAGTAGATCTGCCCTGTGAAATGCTAAAAGGAGTCCTTTAGGAGGTAATGTAATGACATTAGGTAATAGCTCAAAGGCATATGAAGAGATAAAGAATACTGGAAAAGGTAATGATATAGGTAAATATAAATGTTGGTACACAGCTACTCAGGCTGCTATAATAAAATACCATAGACCAAGTGGCTTAAACAATAGATATTTACTTCTTATAGTTCTAGAGATGGCCACCATCTTGCTGTGCATTCACATAACCTCTTCCTTGTGCACACGAGAAGAGAGAGAGAAAGCGCAAGTTGTCTGGTGTCTTAAAAAGGCACTAATCCCATTATGAGGGCCCCACCCTCACGACCTCATCTAAACCCATTTACTTCCCAAAGGCACCATCTCCAAATACCATCACATTGGATAGTAAGGCTTCAACATATGATTTCGGGAGACACAATTCAGTCTATAGCACAGTATTGTGGTACATTCGGCTTGTAAATCCTCTTGTTTACTCATATGATTTAAAGAGCAAATGCAGAAAACAATAATTACAAATTGATGTTAATAGGCACACAATGTACAAGGATGTGATCTATGAAAACAACAAGATGGAGGAGGAAAGATGGAGAAGTACAGGAGCGCAGTGTTTGCATACCATTGAAATTATGTTGGCATTATTAAAACTAAGCTCAAGTCCATCTCAGAAAGGGGCCAGTGGGTACCCAAACCCATCCTGTCTGATTTCCCCATTTTAGTATGCATAATTGGAATAGACATACTCAGCAGCTGGCACAATCCCCACCTTCATTCCCTGACATGTGAAGTGAAGACTAAAGACCAGGTGGAAGCCACCAGATTTGCATTTACTTAAAAAACAAACAAACAAACAAAAAAACCAGTAAATCAAAAGCAATATCAGATGGGCATGGTGACTCATGTCTGTAATTCCAGCACACTGGGAGGTCAAGGCAAGAGGATTGCTTGAGGCCAGGGGTTTAAGACCAGCCTGGGCAACATAGTGAGACTCCATCTGTACATACACATACAAAATTATCCAGGTATGATGGTACATGCCTGTAGTCTTAGCTGCTCAAGAAGCTGAGGCAGGATGATTGCCTGAGCCCAGGAGTTCAAGCTGCAGTGGGTGCTGATTATACTACTGTACTCCAGCCTGTGTGACAGAGTGATACCCCACCGGTAAAGCACAAAAAAACAAAAGCAATGCCGCATTCCTGGAGGGATTGCAGAGATCATTACCACCATCCAGGATGCATCTGTGGCGATTCCCACCACATGCCCACTGAACTTGCCTATTTGGCTTGTGCCAAAGACAGTTGGATCTTGGTGAATGACAGTGGATTATCATAAGCTTAACCAGGTCATGATTCCAGCTGTAACTGCTGTACCAGATATGGTTTCATTGTTTGAGCAAATCACCACATCCCTGTCACCCTGGTACCTGGTATGCAGGTATTGAACTGGCAAATGCTTTGTTGTTTATACCTGTCAATAAGGACTCCCAGAGAAGCAGTTTGCTTTCAGTTGGCAAGGCCAGCAATATACCTTCACTATCCTATCTCTGGGATGCATCAACTTGCAGCCCTATGTCATAATTTAGTTTGCAGTGCTTTTTTCTGTTTTCTTTTTTTTTTTTTTTGACAGAGTCTTGCTCTGTCGCTCAGACTAGAGTATGGTGGCATGATCTCAGCTCACTGCAACTTCTACCTCCTGGGTTCAAGCGATTCTCATGCCTTAGCCTCCCAAGTAGCTGGGATTACCCATGTGCCCCACCGCATCCAGCTAATTTTTGTATTTTTAGTAGAGATGAGGTTTCACCATGTTGGCCAGGCTGGTCTAGAACTCCTGGCCTCAAGTGACCCATCCACCTTGGCCTCCCAAAGTGCTGGGATTACAGGCATGAGCCACCACATCTGGCCTGCAGGGTGATTGATGGCCTTTCCCTTCCACAAGACATCACACAAGATGATCCATTACATTGATGACATTATACTGATTGAACCTCATGAGCAAGAAGTAGCAACTACTCTTGACTTACTGGTAACACATTTGCATGTCAGAGAATGGGAAATAAATCTGACAAAATTTTAAGGGCCTTCTACCTCAGTAGAAGGACAACAACTAGGAAGCAAATTCCTAGTTGTTGAATGGTGTGGGGCATAAAATATTCCTTCTCAGCCAGACGCAGTGGCTCACGCCTGTAATCCCAACACTTTGAGAGGCTGAGGCAGGCAGATCACGAGGTCAGGAGATCGAGACCATCCTGGCAAACACGATGAAACCCCATCTCTACTAAAAATCCAAAAAATTAGCCAGGCAAGGTGGCGGGCGCCTGTAATCCCAGCTACTAGGGAGGCTGAGGGAGGAGAATAGCATGAACCCGGGAGGCAGAGCTTGCAGTAAGCCAAGATCACACCACTGCACTCCAGCCTGGGCAACAGAGCAAGACTCCACCTCAAAAAAAAAAAAAAAAAACATATTCCTTCTCTTCTAAGATAGTCTAAGATAAAAGATAAATTGTTGTATCTGCCACCCCCCACCCCCAACAACCAAGAAAATGACACAATGCCTAGTGTGCTTATTTTGATTTTGGTGGTAACATAATTCTCATTTGGGTGTATTGCTTTGGCCTATTTATCAAGTGACCTGAAAATGTGCTAGTTTTGAGTGGTGCTCAGAACAAGAGAAGGCTCTGCCACAGGTCCAGGCTGCCGTAGACATTTTTCTGTCACTTGGGCCATACGACCCAGCAGACCCAATGGTGCTTGAAGTATTGGTGGCAGACAGCAATACTGTTTTGAACCTTTGGTAGCCCACTCTAGGTCAACCACAGCACAGGCCCTTAGGTTTTGGAGCAAAGACTTGCCATCCTCTGCAGATAACTACTCTCCTTTTGAGAAACAGCTCTTGGCTTGTTTCTGGGCCTTAGGGCAGACTGAATGTTAACCATAGACCACCAAATTACTCTATGACCTGACTGTTCATCGTGAACTGAGTGTTATTTTGCCCACCAAGCCATAAGTTTGGGCACATACAGTCTGAAATTTCCATTTCCATTTTCAAATATCATTAGTATATATACAAAATTGGGCTTAAGCAGGCCCTGAAGGCACAAGAAAGTTACATGAAGAAGTGGCCCAAGTACCCGTGATCTCCACTCCTGTGATATTACTTTCTTTTGCCCGACCTGCACTTATGGCCTCAAGAGAAATTCACTATGGTCAGTTACCAGAAGAAGGTTTACAGATGGTTCTGCACCACATACAGGTAATACTTAGAAGCAGACATTTGTAGCATCACATCCACTGTTTGGAACATCCCTGAAGGATAGTGGTGAAAAGAAATCCTCTAGATGGGGTGCAGTGGCTCACGCCTGTAATCCCAGCACTTTGGGAGGCCAAGGTGGGCGGATGACCTGAGGTCAGGAGTTCGAGACCAGCCTGGCCAGCATGGTAAAACTCCGTCTCTACTAAAAATACAAAATTAGCCAAGCATGGTGGCACATGCCTGTAATCCCAGCTACTTGGTGAGGCAGGGGAATCGCTTGAACCCGGTAGGCAGAGGTTGCAGTGAGCCAAGACCATGCCATTGCACTCTAGCCTGGGCAACAAGAGCGAAACTACATCTGAAAAAAAAAAAAAAAAAAAAGAAAAGGAGATCACTCCACTGGGCAGAACTCTGAGCAGTGCACCTGGTTGTTCATTTTGCTTAGAGGGAAGAATGGCTAGACATGCAGTTATATACTGATTCATGAGCTCTGGTCAATGATTTGGCTGGACAGTCAGAGACTCAGAAGGAAAACTGATAACAAGGAAGTCTGGGGAAGAAGTGTGTGGATAGACCTCTCTGAATGGATAAGAAATTTGAAGATATTTGTGCCCCATGTGACACAAATATCTTCACAAAAAGTGATCTTAGCAGGGAAGGATTTTAATAATCAGGTGGATAGGATGACCTGTTCCGTGGATACCAGTCAGCTTCTTTCCCAGCCACCCCTGTCATCACTCAATGAACTCATGAACAAAGTGTGCGTGGTGGCAGGGATGGAGATTATGTATGGGCTTAACAATACAGAATTCCCTCACCAAGGCCAACCTGGCTGCAGCTGCTACTGAGCGCCCAATCTACAGGCAGGAGAGGCCAACACTGAGTCTCTGAGATAGCACCATTCAGAGGGTCAATCTGCCAGTTATCTGGTGGCAGGTTGATTATTACACTGAACCATTTCTATCATGGAGGGGGCAGCATTTTTACTGGAAGAGAAGCTTATTTTGCACATAGACTTGCCTTCCCTGCACGCAATGCTTCTGTCAAAACTATCCTCTCTGGACTCACAGAATGCCTTATCCACAGTCATGGTATTCACACAGCATTGCTTCTGATTGAGAGACTCACTTGATGGCACATGCATTGCCCACTGTAACGGGCCTGTGCTCATGGAATTACTGGTCTTACCATGTTCCCCACCATCTCAAAGCTGCTGGCTTGATAAGATGGTGGGATACGGCCTTTTGAAGACTCACTTATAATGTCAGCTGGATAGCAGTACCTTGAAGGGCTGCAACAAGGTTCTCCAGGAGGCTGTCTATGCTCTGAATTATCCTCCAATACAGGGGGTTGGTTCTTCCATTGCTAGGATTCATGTGTCCAGGAATCTAGGGGAGGAAGTAGGAGTGGCCCCACTACACATTACCTTTCGTGGCCCGTTAGCAAATTTTTTGCTGCCTGGTTCCTCGACTTTATGCTTTGCTAGAGCTCTGAGTTTCAGAGGGAGGAATGATTCCATGAGGAGACACAACAATGCTTCCATGTAACTTGAAGTTAAGACTGCTACTTGGCCACTTTGGGTTCCTCATGCCTCTGAATCAACAGGCAAAAACCAGTTACACAAACCCTCCTCGCTGGATTGACTGACTCTGACCACAAAGGGGAAATCAAAGGGGAAATTTGATTGTTATTCCACAATGGACGTAAGGAAGAGGATGTTTAGAATACAGGAGACTCCTTAGGGCATCTCTTAGTATTAGCATGCCCTGTGATTAAAGTCAATGGAAAACTATCACAACCCAATTAAGGCAGGACCACTAATAGCTCGGAGGCTTCAGGAATGAAGGCTGGTTCACTCTACCAGGCATAGAGCCATGACCAGCTGAGGTGCTTATTGAGGGCACAGGGAATACAGAATGCACAGCAAAAGAAGCTTCTTATAAATACCAGCTACAACGACATGACCAGCTATGGAAACAAGGACTGTAATTGTTATAAGTATTTCTTCCTTATTGTGTTATATGTGTGTGCTTATGTGTAAATATATGTTAAGCAAATATCTGTGTTTTCTTCCTTCTCTTATCCCCTTGTTACGTGACATAAGATATTTTGAATTTATATCATAGTATTTAAGTATTGTTCACTTTGTAGTATTTATGTTTCAGGGTGTCAAGGAGAGGAGTAAACACCACTCAAGGACTTTGCATCCTCTTCTGGAGAAAGGGTTAGTGCATTTTCAGTTGTATACAGGATAGCTGTATTATGTTAGGTGGAAATACAATCTTATTATTTCCGTTACTTGGAAATTAAGTATGGTTTAAAAGAATTTCAAATCTTTAAAAATTCTCTATTAGTCAGGGCTCTCTAGAGCAGGGGTCTCCAACGTTTTTGCCACCAGGGACTGGTTTCCTGAAAGACAATTTTTCCACGGACTGGAGTTGGGGGAATGGGGATGGTTTCAGGATGATTCAAGCATGTTACATTATTGTGCAGTTTATTTCTATTACTATTATGTTGTAACATATAATGAAATAATTATACAACTCGCCATAATGTAGAATCAGTGGGAGCCCTGAGTTTGTTTTCCTGGAACTAGATGGTCCCATCTGGGGGTGATGGGAGACAGTGACAGATCATCAGGCATTAGATTCTCATAAGGAGTGCGCAACCTAGATCTTTCGAATGCGGAGTTCACAATAGGGTTCGCGCTCCTATGACATCTAATGCTGCCGCTGATTTGACAGCATGCAGCGCTCGGGCGGTAATGCTCACTCGTCTACAGTTCACCTCCTGCTGTGTGGCCTGGTTCCTAACAGGCCACGGACCAGTACTGGTCCATGGCCTGGGGGTCAGGGGTCCCTGCTCTAGAGAGAGAGAGATTTATCCTAAGGAATTGGTTCACATAACTGTGGAGGCTGGCAAATTCAAAAGGTACAGGACAGGCCAGCAGAGAAGAGTCACGGCCCAGGTCTGAAGGCTGCCTGCTGGCAGAACACCCTCTTTCTTGGTGGAGGGCAGTCTTTTTTCTAATGAGGCTTTCAACTGATTAGATGGGACCTGCCAACATTATGGGGGTAATGTGCTTGACTCAAAGTCTACTGATTTAAACATTAATCCCATCTAAAAACAACAACAACAACAAAAAACACCTTCACAGAAACATCTAGGATAATATTTGGCCAAGTATCTGGGTAACCAAGTTGACATGTAAAATCAGCCATCACAAGTCAGCCTTGCTCCATACATATGCATGTCCTTAAGATCGACGTCAGTGGTCACACAGTGTGCAAGGATGTGATCTATGACAGCAACAACAGAAAGCCGGAGAGATGGAGCTGTGCAGGAGCACAGTATTCGCATTGCAATGAAATTATGCCGGGATTATAAAACTACCTTTTTAGATACTTAAGAAGGTAATTGTAATCTTCAAGAAACCAGTAAGAAAATAAATTTTTGGCTGGGTGCATGGTTCACGCCTGTAATCCCAACACTTTGGGAGGCCAAGGCAGGTGGATCACTTGAGGTCAGGAGTTTGAGACAGCCTGGCCAACATGGTGAAACCCCGCCTCTACTAAAAATACAAAAATTATCCAGGCGTGGTGTCTATTCCTTGTCCTCAGGAGGCTGAGGCAGGAAAAACGCTTAAACTCAGCAGCCACAGGCTACAGTGAGCCGAGATCGCGACACTGCACTCCAGCCTGAGTGACAGAGCAGACCCTCTCTCTCTATATATATGTTTAAGATAAATATATACATACATATCTTTAAGATATATATATTAAAATAAGTATATATTTAAATGTATATTTATTAAAGATATACATATACAAAATATATGTTTAAGAAAAAAAGAAAACACATTTTAAAATATGCAGAAAAGAAAAGAAGTAAGTCAAAATGGTGCATGCCAAGAAATAAACTGAAGTTTTTTTAAAAGGTGGTAAGGGAGGAACAAAATATATTATATTTAAGACATAAAGAAAACAAATAGCTGAAGAGCAGAAACAAATCCTTTCTTGTCAATAACTATGTTAACTGAAAACAGTTTAAACTCTGCAATTAAAAGGCAGAGATTGGCAGAGTGAGTAAAACAAAAGCAAAAAATAGACCATAATCATCTATATGCTATCCACAAGATTCCTGAATTATTTTTATTAATATTGAAAGACATTCTAAAAAACCCAAATTACACAAACCTTACTTAATAATGTACCATAATGTACATTATTATCATACATAATGTAAGTATCATACATAATGATAGTGATTCATGTCACTGATAAAAATGTGATTATTTAATAATAGTGTTGGGGCAACTAAAAAGGTGGCTGGAAAATAATAAAGTGTCTTCCTTACTTGCCTCTTACAACAAAATAAAGTCCAAGTAGCTCAATGACTTAATTATAAAATAGAAAACCACAAAATGACTGCAAATATATATGGGAATTTTTTTTTTTTTTTTTTTTTTTTGAGACAGGATCTTACTCTGTCACGCAAGCTGAAGTACAATGGTGCGATCTCAGCTCACTGCAACCTCTGCTACCCTGGTTCAAGCAATTCTCCTGCCTCAGTCTACCAAGCAGCTGGGACTACAGGCACGCCACTACACCCAGTTATTGTTTGTATTTTTAGTAGAAACAGGGTTTCGCCTTGTTGGTCAGGCTGGTGTCGAACTCCTGGCCTCAAGTGTTCTTGAACTCCTTGCCCACCTTGGTCTCTCAAAGTGCTGGGATTATAGGTGTAAGTCACCGCGCCTGGCATTATATGGGAATTTTTGTTAGAAGTTTGGACCCAGCGCAGTGACTCACGCCTGTAATCCCAACACTTTGGAAGGCCGAGGTGAGAGGATCGCTTGAGCCCAAGCGGTTAAGGCTACAGTGGACTATGATCCTGCCACCGCACTCCAGCCTGGTCAACAGAGTGAAATCCTATCTCAATCAATCAATCAATCAATCAATCAATCAATGCATAATTTCCCTAATCTGTAAGAATTCATGTGACTCAATGATTAAAACAAACAAACAAAAAAACCTAACCTCTTATAAGGAGTGAAGAAAACCTAGCAGAACCCGTGTACAAATGGTGTCTGTGTCATGAGCAGATTCTTGACCTCATTCACAGGAAGAGAAATGCACATTTCGAGGAGTTTCCACATCTCAGTCCTCGATGCTTGCTATGGCCTGCTCCCTGTGGTTGGAAGGGCCATCTCCCCTCCAGGATGGAAGTTCTCCAACTGCTCCTGCTCAGCCCATTGCAGTCCTGTCTCCCTGGTCTATCGTCTCCAACTGCAAATCCTAATGGGCTCAGTTGTGCCCCTCCTTCTCAGTATTTACAGCTTCTGCCAGGTGGACACCCTCAAGACAGAGGCTTCAAGCATCACCTATGTGCTACGGTCCCCAAATGTGCACTGCTAACCCTGCCACACACTGTCCCCTCAGAGGCCAAGTTACCCTGAGCGGTTGAGTTTGGTGCCTTGATTGTCCTCATTCCCCACATGTCATCCATCCACACCCCAAATACTTCTTGAATTCTTCCCATTCCTGTCCTGCTCCCTGGTCTTGACTCTGGACCACAGCAATAGGAGCATTTACAGATGAGTTTGTGTCTGCTTCACACTGGGTTCTTCCTTCTCCATGCTCTGCTCCTGACAAGCCCACGCGTGCAATGTGAGAGTTTGCCCTCAGGCAAGCCTTTCCTGTGGCCCTTAGTCATGGAAAAGAAATGCAAATTTGTAAATGGATTTTACAAGCCACTGCTTGCCACACTTGCCAGCCCTGGAAACCTTCATGCAGCAATCAATTCTTACCTCATACATGCGGGGGAAAGAGGGAAAGAAGTGCGAGGCGAACACAGCAGTCAAGCACATTTCGGGCCAGGTTCCTGCTGCATCTCTCAGGGCTCAAATGACCTTACAGGGCACCACATAACATCCCAGGGGAGCACCTCACACTCAAGGCCCTCCACCTGCTTCCTGTCTTGCTCCACTTCAATCCAGGAGTGGGCACTCAGGATGCACATCCAATGCTGGTGGCCCTCAGCTGAAAACTTCACAGGGACATCCATCACTCATGAAATAAAATCCAGCTTCCTCTGTGTAGGATTTGAACCCACCTGTCTCTCTAACTTCGTAACCCTCCACTCCCCACAGTAGTCCCCTGCCGTTGCTCCATCTTCCCCAACCCCTGACCCCCGGCAATTGTTCCAGTGGAACCCTCCTAGGAACACTCTTCCTGGTTCTCTGCACCTCTGGCCCTGCCCACCTCTGGATGTCAACCCAAAGTCACCATTGCCTAGAGGTCTCACCAGCCCCATCTCTGTTCCACTCAATTCTCCCTCAAGGTGCCTATCAGTCTCTTTGGCGGTCTCATTCATTTGTGTGTCTTGATACCATCCTAGCAGGAAGGCTCCAGAAGGACAGAGCCTTGAGCTGGAGGCACCCAATGCCTCTTTGTGGCATAAAGAACCAGGAAGTGCAAAGGAAACAGACTGGAAGCTCATGGAGACAAGGGGAGGAGGGGTAAGGATCAGAGACCCATCTTAAACATACCAGGCGGACACAATCCCTCTGTGGGGCTGGATCTCTTTTGTTGTGGGGCCGCTCTTCGCTGGGGATCTAGGGATTGTCGGGTGATCGGAGCACAGTCAGCTGAGACCTGTGAGGACAAAGCAGGGATGGGTGTGAGTGGCTTCCAGAGCTCACCCCTCCCAGGATCCACTCACATTCCCTTGACCCCAAGCACGCAAGCTAAACAGAACCTTCATCTTTCTTGCGGCTCTCACCTCTCAAACATCCTTTCGTGTTTGTTCGTCCCTTCATATTTCAGGGAAGGCCAAGTAACATTCACTTGAAAAACTCTCCTAAACATGTTTATTCCAGAGAATGTGGGCAAGGAAAATTTTTAGAAGAATACACAAACCACACGTGATAATCTCAGCTAAAGATAGCATCCATTAATATTTTGTCTCATTTAGTTCCACTATTTTTCCATAGGTATGCCTATTCTCTCTCTCTTTCTCTCATTCTCTCTCTCTTACACAGACACACACACAAACAGACACACAGGCACACATACACTTTTTTTTTTTTTTTTTTTTTGAGACAGTGTCTCGCTCTGTCGCCCAGGCTGGAGTGCAGTGGCGCGATCTCGGCTCACTGCAAGCTCCGCCTCCCGGGTTCACGCCATTCTCCTGCCTCAGCCTCCCGAGTAGCTGGGACTACAGGCGCCCGCCACCGCGCCCGGCTAATTTTTTGTATTTTTAGTAGAGATGGGGTTTCACCGTGGTCTCGATCTCCTGACCTTGTGATCCGCCCGCCTCGGCCTCCCAAAGTGCTGGGATTACAGGCGTGAGCCACCGCGCCCGGCCACACATACACATTTTTATAAATGGGGGTTATAATACAGCAAACTTAAAAAATTGGGATACAGGATCAAACATTAAATAATGAACTTCTGATTTTAAAAGGTGCCTGACATATAGACCAATGGACTAGATCAGAGAGCCCAGAAATGAACTTGCACATACAGCCATGCATTGATCAACATTGTTCTGAGCAAAGGGTTGTTAGGCGATTGTGTTGTGTGAACATCAAAGAGTATGCTTACACAAACCTAGATGGTGTAGCCTATGACACACCTGGCCTATATGGCATAGCCTCTTGCTCCTAGGCTACAAACCTGTGTAGTATGTTACATAATTGCTGGAGCCACCATCATATATCCAGTCTGTTGTTGGCAGAAATGTTGTTATGTGGTGCATGACTATATATATCAAGTAATTTTTGGAAAAGTTACCAAGACCATTTAATTGAGAGAGGACAATCTTTTTTAAAATGGTCTTGGGAAATCTAGATATTGACTTATCACAAAACAATGACCTCAGACCTTTAACTTACATATATACAAAAATTAACTCAAAATGGATCCAAAATCTAACATAAAAGTGAAAACCCTAAAACTTAGGAGAAAACATAGGAATTCATGACCTTGGATTTGGCAATGATTTCTTGAATGTGATCCCCAAAACACAAGCAATATAGGAAAAAAAAAGATAAATTGCACTATGTAAAAATTAAAAACTTTTGTGCATCAAATGATAATCAATGGTGAAGGGGCAACCCACAGGAAGAGGAAAACATTTACTAGCTATATATCTGATAAAAGGTTAATATCTAAAATATATAAAAACTCCAACTCAACAACAACAACCACAAGCCAACAATGTGGTTAAGAAGTGAACAAAGAACTTGAATGGTAACAAGCTCTTGAGCAGCCAATGTGTCAAAGAAGAAAGCAAAAGGAAAATTTAAAAATATATTAAGAAAATGAAATGGAAAGATAACATAACCAAATTTATGGGATCCAGCAAAAGCAGTGTTAAGAGGAAATGGCAATAAATGCCTACATCAAAAAAGAAGAAAGATCTTGAATACAAGACTTAATGTTGTACCTCAAGGAAATAGAAAAAAAGATACACTAAGCCCACAGTTAGCAGAACAAAAGAAATAATAAAAATCAGAGCAAAAATAAATAAAATAGAGACTAGAAAAAAATACAAAAGACTATCAAAATTCTGTTAGTTATTTGAAAAAAATAAATGAAATCAACAAACCTTTAACTAGACGAAGAAAAAAGAAAGAAGACAAATAAATCAAATAAAAAATGAATGAGGAGGCCAGGTGAGGTGGCTCACGCCTATAATCCCAGCACTTTGGGAGGCCAAGATGGATGGATCACTTGAGGCCAGGAGTTGGAGACCAGCCTGGCCAACATGGCAAACCCTCATCTCTACTAAAATACGAAAAAAAAAAAAAAAAAAGCCAGGCATGGTGGAGCACACCTGTAATCCCAGTTACTTGGGTGGCTGGGGCACGAGAATCGCTTGAACCTGGGAGGCGAAATTTGTAGTAAGCCGAGATCATCCCACTGCACTCCAGCCTCGGCAACAGAGGGAGACTCTGTCTCAAAGAAAACAAAAAACAAACAAACAAAAAAAACAACAAGGAAACACATTACAATGGATACCACAGAAATGCAAAGGATCATATGAAAATATTATGAACAATTATATGCCAAAGGATTGAACCACCTGGGAGAAATGGACAAATTTCTAGACACAACCTACCAATACTGAATCATGAAGAAATAGAAAATCTGAACAGACTAGTAATGATTAAGGATATTGAATCAGTAATGAAAAGTCTCCCATCAAAGAAACACCCAGGACCTAGATGGCTTCACTGCTGAATTCAGCAAAACATTTAAACAAGAACTAAAACCAGTCCTTTGTAAACTTTCCCAAATAAATTATAGAGGAGGGAATACTTCCAAACTTATTTTACAAGGCTTGCATTACCTTGACACCAAAGCCAGAATAGAACACTATAAGAAAAGAAAATTATAGGCCAATATCTCTAATAAACACAGATGCAAAAATCTTCAACAAAATACCAGTAGACAAATTTAATAGCTCATTAAAAGAATCGTTCACCATGATAAAATAGAATTTATTCTGGGATGCAAAGATGGCTCGACATATGAAAATCAATAAATGTGATATACCATATTAACAAAATGAAGGACAAAAACCATATGATCACCTCAATAGATGTACAAAAAGCACTTGACAAAACACAACATTCTTTCATGATAAAAACTCTTACTCAACAAATTAGGTGTAAAAGGAATGTATCAACACAAAAAAGCCTTATATGACAAGCTTATAGCTAATATCATACTCAGCAGTGAAAAGCTGAAAGCTTTTCCTTTAATATCAGGAACAACACAAGGATGCTCACTCTCACCACCTCTTTTCAACATAGTACTGGAAGTCGTAGCCAGAGCAATTAGGCAAGAAAAAGAAAAGAATTATTAGATATTCAAATAGAAAAGGAAGAAGTAAAATTGTCTATTTGCTGATGACATGATCTTATATATAGAAAACCCTGAAGACTCCACCAAAAAACTGTTAGAAATGGTAAACAAATTCAGTAAAGTTGTGGGATACAAAATCAACATATGAAAATCAGTAGCATTTCTATATATTAATAATGAACTACATGAAACAGACATTAAGAAAACAAACCTATTAAGAGCAATGACCAACACAAACAAACAAACAAACAAACAAACTTAGGAGTAAATGTAATGAAGTGAAAGACCTGTACATTGAAAACCATAAAACACTGATGAACAAAATAGAAGAGACAAATAAGTGGAAAGAGACACAAACGCATGAAAATAAATGCTCATGACTTGGAAGAACTAATATTGTTAAAATGTCCATACTATCCAAAGCAATCTATAGACTCAATGTAATCACTATCAAAATTCCAATATCATTTTTCACAGAAATAGAGAAAACAATTCTAAAATTCATATGCAACCATAAAAAAAAAAACCAAATAGCCAAGGCAATCATGAGCAAAAAGTACAAAACAGGAGGCATCACACTACCTGATTTCAAACTATACTAGAAAGCAATAATAATTAAAACAGCATGGCACAGGTATAAAAATATACACATTGACCAATGGAACAAAATACACAGCCTAGAAATGAATCCACATAGCTATGGTCAATTGATTTTTGCCAAAAGTTACAAGAATACACAATGGAAAAGTCTCCACAATAAATGGTGTTAGGAAAGCTGGATATCCATATGCAGAAGAATGAAATTGGACCCTTATCTTACACTAAATACAAAAATCAACTCAAAATGGATTAAAGACTTAAATATATGACCTGAAACCATTAAACTACTAGAAGAAAACACAGGGGCTAAGACTACACAACATTGATTTGGGAAACACTTTTTTAGATTTGACCCCAAAAGTGCAAACAACAAAAGCAAAAATAGACAAATGGAATTATATCAACATAAAAAGTTTCTGCACAACCTGAGGTCAGGAGTTCAAAATCAGCCTGATCAACATGGAGAAACCCCATCTCTACTAAAAATACAAAATTAGCTGGGCATGGTGGTATGCGCCTGTAATCCCAGCTACTCGGGAGGCTGAAGCAGGAGAATCTCTTGAACCTGGGAGGTGGAGGTTGTGGTGAGCCAAGATCATGCCATTGCACTCCCGCCTAGGCAACAAGAGTGAAATTCTGTCTCAAAAAAAAAAAAAAAGGTTTCTGCACAACAAATGAAACAACAGAGTGAAGCAATAAGCTACAGATTTGGAGAAAATATTTGCATACCATACATCTGATAAGGGGTTAATATCTAAAATATATAAATAACTCAAATCTATTCAAAGAGAACAAATAATCTGATTACAAAATGGACAAGGGACCTGAGTAAACATTTCTCAGTAGAAGACACACAAATGGTCAGTAGATATATTTTAAAAAATTCAACATAACGAATCATTAGGGAAGTGCAAATTAAAACCACAATGAGATATCATTATCATTCCATACCCATCAGAATGGCTACTATGGAAAAGATGAACAATAACTAGTGTTGGTGAGGATACGAAGAAAAGGGAACCCTTGCTTACTGTTGGTGGGAATGTAAATTAGTACAGCCATTATGGAAGGCAGTATGGAGGTGCCTCAAAAAACTAAAAATAGAATTATTATATGATCCAGCAATCCCACTTCTGAGTATTTACCAAAAAGATTTGAAATCAGTATGTCAAGGAGATATCTGCACTTCCATGTTCATTGCAGCTCTATTTACAACAGCCAAGTTATGGAATCAACTGTGTCCATCAACAGATGAATGGATAAAGAAAATGTGGTATGTAGATAATACAGAATACTATTCAGCCTTTAAAAAGATAGAAATTTTGTCACTTGCAACAACATGTATGGAATTGGAATACATCATGCTAAGTGAAATAAGTTAGGCACAAAAAAAGATATACTGTATGTTTTCACATGTGAAATTGAAAACAACTAGGCTGGATGCAGTGGCTCATGCCTGTAATCCCAGCACTTTGGGAGACTGAGGTGGAGTGGCTCACCTGAGGTCAGGATTTCAAGACCAGCCTGGCCAACATGGTGAAATCCTGTCTCTACTAAAAATACAAAAATTAGCTGGGCGTGGTAGTGGGCATCTGTAATCCCAGCTACTCAGGAGGCTAAGGCAAGAGAATCACTTGAATTCAGGAAGCAGATGTTGCAGTGAGCTGAGATTGCACCATTGCACCCTGGCCTGGGCAACAAAAGCAAAACTCTTATCTCAAAAAAAAAAAAGAAAAGAAAGAAAGAAAGAAAGAAAGAAAGAAAACAACTGAATTCAGAAGCAGAGAGTAGAATGGTTACCAGAGTCTGGGGGGTGGGGCAATGGGGAAATGATAGTCAAAGGTACAAAGCATCAGTTAGGAGGAATAAGGTTTTTGAGATCTGTTGCACAGTGCAATGAATATAGTTAATAACAGCATACTGTACATTTCAAAATTGCTAAAAGAATAAATTTCAAATGTTCTCACCATAAAAATGGTAAGTATTTGAAGTGATGGACATGTCAATTAGCTGATTTAATTATTCCATATTGTATGCATAAATTGTAACATAACTTTGTAACCTATAAATCCCCATCAATACATACAATTTATTGGGACTTGCCATGTTGCCCAGGCTGGTCTTGAATGCCTGGGCTCAAGCAGTCCTCCTGTCTCGGCCTTTCAAAGTGCTTGGATTACAGGCATGAGCCACTGTGCCTGACCATAATTTATTAATTTACAATAAAAATTAAAAAAAATTTTTTTAAAGGGCAAAAGACTTGAAAGACAGTTCTCCAAAGAAGATAAGTAAATGACCCATAAGCACATGAAAAGATGCTCAACACCACTAACATCTGCTATATTAAAAACAACAGCATGGAAAGTAACAAGTGCTGGTGAGGTGTGAAGAAACTGGAACCCTGGTGCCCTGTTGGTGGGAATGTAAAATGCACACTGTGAAAAACAGTATTGTGGCAGGCCAGGTTTCACTAACTCAGCCCTCCATCACAATTGTGTCGGTACTGACTGAGTGGTTAAGTTAAATATTAAAAGCTAAAAAAAACCAGTGCCCTTATACAAAGGCTGGGATGTAACAAAAGCCCATCAAGAGTTTTGCCTGGGCCTTAAAGCATGGGCCTTAAAGCATGACAAAATAACGAAGGAATTCTTAACAGGACCCATTTAGGATTAAACAAGTTTTATAGGGGGTCCGAAGAAACTCCCCAGGCCTCCACAAACAAGTATATGGGAGGTCTGAAGGAACTCCCCAAACCTCCATGATTTAGCAGGAGACAAGAAAAGGGTAACCACCCCAGCACCTGGACCCATTTAGGTTAAGTAAATATACTGAGGCTCCAGAGGAAGGTCTTCAGGACTCAGACCTTAGTTATAGATTAAAAGAAGTTAATCATTTATGTCTTTAGGTGAATGCACTCTTACACGTAGGCATATAGCTTAGAAGGGATATAAACTCTGAAAAGCTTTGTAATTTTGAGTTGGTCTGGCAATAATTTCCAGGACTTCTCCCCATAACCAGTTTCAGAAATAAAAACTCTCTTCTTCCCCAGTTCATCTACATCTCATTATTGGGTGAAAAGAAGTAGCAGCCCCACCCTCAGTTTGGTCTGGGAACAAAAAACTCTCCTGCCAGGAGATAAGAACAGTGCTGTGTTCAGCAGCTGGCAGCTTGCAATGAGACAGTCTTCAGGAGGATCCCAGCAGCTGTCAGGTGATGTTTCCCCTGGGAACCTCCAGAGGGCTGTTTATGTGTAAATCTGCACGTCCCTTTCTCTACTGGGGAGGAACGGAGATAAAGAGCGGACACGCTCAAAGGGTAAGTCAATGGGATCCTATGCCAGGAGCCTATTGTTTTCCCATTTGGGCTTGGTAAGCCATTTGTCCGGTACTGCCAAGGGAAGCAATAGGGCTGGCTCATACACCCACTTTCCCTTTGCGTTAGTTTTGAGAGTCTGTTTTGCCGTAGTGCACTTCCCCTTCTGTTTTTCTGAAATGTTTCCATGTGTTTGTGTGTCTGTCTTGTTCTTTTTGATACCATGTAAACTCGAAAATGGGAAGTATTGGGTCCATCTCTGCTGAAAGGCCTCTGAGAAGGAGAAAGGTTTTTTTGAAACTCAGTGATTGAGAGTCAGCTTAATTAAAAGCTAACATTCAAAATGTGTATGTACGTGTGTGTGTGTGTGTGTGTGCACGCGTGAAGGCCTTTAAAAGGCCTTCATGTTTTTGGTTTTATTTCTCTCTCTCCTAGGGCCTTACCTTATGGTCAAACATTAACATCGGGTAAATGTGTCTATAAGGTTTTATTAAAAATTGGATTTAACATTAATAGTACACTAATGTAAAGGTGAAATGTGGCTTATTTAATATAAAAATTATACAGGAAGCATTGTTAAACATGAAATGGTGTTTGGCTTTCTTTGGGCTATATGTGCATAAATATGTTATTGGTATGTGTTCCAAGGTTATGGAAGACTCCTATAATTCTGATATATCTTAGTGTATGTTATCAGTAGTAATTATAATTGTTATGTTAAAATTATTGTGTGCCACAGAGGTAACAGATAACCTTGTCGTCAATTGTGTCTTTAACTATGGCTACCCTAAAACTTTTTGTCATCCATAAATTTGTTGTCTTGTTTTGGTCCTCTTTAGAAGGTAGTTTTATAATTAGCTGTAAAGCTCTGACAGGTGCTCTTGAATGCAGGTTTCTGATAACTTTGGAGATTGTGACATCAGAATAGAGGAAAAATGTTCACAACTCTTGAAGAGTTAAAATGTTCATTAATATCAAACAGGACAGGAATTAACTGCATGAACTGAACTAACAGGAGACTGAAGTGATCTTTTTGACTTTTGGCTTAAAATGTTGCTAATCCTTTGTTTTGCTTTTCAGAGTCAAGGAAAACTTTTCTTTTGAGCTATTAACACCTTTTAACAATTAAGTACAGTATACTTCTATGAACAAAATTTGGAGCATATTTGTTTCTCTCTACCTGATTTTCTCCAGAATTTGGAAACTATTTGTGAGTATTCTTAAGTTATGGCAATATAGTTATTTGCATAAGTGCAGTAAGAATCTGTTTTCTTTTGTTACAAGACACAATTGGAAAAACTGGTTATTTTACCAAGGCTTTGACTTTGCTCTCCTTTAAGGAATCAAACTTGACTTATGAAGCCAAAAAAGCCCTTGGAAACTGGCCTCATATTTTGTGTACGTAGACCCTGTACAGGGTTTCTGACCTGTGGTAAGTAAAGATTGTCATTTTCTGACAGGCTGGGAACCCCAAGTTATCTTGGAACCTGAAAAAGAGAGGAATTTGCCCAACTCATAGGTATTTGATGGTACAAATCCATGGTTGGGCTCGGCTTTAAAAGGGTCTTATCTCAGATTCCTTCTATGGAACAAAGTTCTATCAAAGCCAATTTAAAAGGCGTATGTAAAAAATAATTATTCTTGCTGCACGGTATATAAATAATTAAGACAAGTACAATAAAGCAAACCAGTCCTACCATGATTTGTCTTTTAGTAAAAATGGGAAACTAGAGAGAGAAAAATTATGTTTCAAAAACTATAGTTACACCTGTTGTTAAATTCTAGTCTTCCTCAATGTTTTTCAGTTTTTATTATTTTCTACAGTTTGGATTAAATTCTAATTTTTCTGGCTGCAAGTCTCAAAAATGTTTTCAATTTTTTCCTTTTTCTTTTCCTTTTTCTCCATTTCCCCTAACTGGAAATCACTGAAACCTAAGCTGTGCTTTCTTAAAGCCCTGTGAACTGAAAACTAGGTGTTTCAGCAGGCACTGCCTCTAAGCCCCTAAAACAGAGTGCTACCAGGAACAAATCGACCTCCTTCACTCCAGCAGTGCATCTGGTGCCCCATAACGACGACCCTCTCTCAGCAGGAAGTAGCCAGAAAGATTATGACGCCTCATCTCCCTACGATTCTCATGATAAATAAATATACAAGCATGATAGAAATCATGCACAAATTGACAGTGGGGATTGTGGCAGTCCAGTTTTCACTAATGCAGGCCTCCATCACAACTGTTTCAGTACTAATCAAGTGCTTAAGTTAACTATTAAATGCTTAACAACAACAACAACAAAAAAAAGGCCAGTGCCCTTATACAAAGGCTGGAATGTAACAAAAGCCCATCAAGAGTTTTGCATAGGCCTTAAAGCATGACAAAATAATAGAGGAATTCTTAACAGGACCCATTTAGGATTAAACCAGTTTTATTGGGGGCTTTGAAGAAACTCCCCAGGCCTCCACAAACAAATGTATTGGAGGTCCGAAGGAACTCCCCAAACCTCCGTGGTTTAGCAAGAGACAAGACAAGGGTAACAACCCCAGCACCTGGACCCATTTAAGTTAAGTAAATTTACTGAGGCTCCAGAGGAAGGTCTTCAGGACTCAGACCTTAGTTATAGATTAAAAGAAGTTAATCACTTATGTCTTTAGACGAATGCACTCTTACACGTAGACATATAGGTTAGAAGGTATATAAACTCTGAAACACTTTGTAATTTTGAGTTGGTCTGGCAATAATTTCCAGGCCTTCTCCCTGTAACCAGTTACAGAAATAAAAACTCTCTTTATTCCCAGTTCATTGGCATCTCATGATTGGGCGGCAAGAAATAGCAGCCTGACCCTCAGTTTGGTCCAGGAACAGTATGGTGGTTCCTCAAAAAATTAAAAGTAGAATTACCAGATGATCCAGCAATCCCACTTCTGGGTATATATCCAAAAGAGCTGAAAGCGGGGTTTTCATGTTTATAATTTCATTGAAGCACATATATACTGTCCTTAGAGTCGTCAGCTTTAAAACTATAAATACAGTATTACCTAAATGCCCTACTATAATAAGTAGATTTACTTTGTTTTTTCAGGACTTGTTTTTGCCTGATAAGACTCAGGAATTCCAAAATGTGAAGGTAAGTGTCTCAATTCTTTTTCTTGTAGCATGAATCAAGTGTATTTATCAATAACACTTATGACTATAGAATATAATAATTTGGCATATTATTCATATTACATATATATTATTCATATTACATATATATTATTCATGTATTACTTTTATTTTTAAAATAATTTAATTATGGCCGGATGTAGTGGTTCTCACCTGTAATCCCAACACTTTGAGAGGCGGAGGCGCGTGGATCACGAGATCAGGAGATCGAGACCATCCTGGTCAACATAGTGAAACTCTGTCTCTACTAAAATACAAAAATTAGCTGGGCGTGGTGGTCCATGCCTGTAATCCCAGCTACTTAGGAGGCTGAGGCAGGAGAATCGCTTGAACCAGGGAGTGGGAGGTTGCAGTGAGCAGAGATTGTGCCACAGCACTCCAGCCTGGCGACAGAGCAAGACTCTGTCTCAAAAAAAAAAAAAAAAAGTTTAATTTGAGCTCTTTTTTTTTTTTTTTTTTTTACAAATGAGATTATGGACATTAATGTATATTTTCTGGTAGGTATCTCTCTTTTTTCTTTTTTTTTGCTATGACGATTCCAACTTCCCAGAGACCTCCCATTTGCCTTTCATTAAGGTAAAAGCTTTGCTCTCATTAAAGTACAAAGGAATTCTTTGGGAGCAGATTATTTTAGTTTTATAGTAGAGATGCATTTGATCATTTTAATGTGTAATCTTTTTGCCCTATTCAGGTATAATTGTTTTCCTTTCTTTTATAATGCATAAGTTTTTGTGTTGTTGTTTTTTGAGACAGAGTCTTGCTCTGTCCCCTAGGCCGATGTGCAGTGGTATGATCTCAGCTCACTGCAACCTCTACCTATTGGGTTCAAGCAATTATCCTGCTTCAGCCTCCCGAGTAGCTGGGATTACAGGTGTGTGCCACCACACCTGGCTAGTTTTTGTATTTTTTGTAGAGACGTGGTTTTGCCATGTTGGCCAGGCTGGTCATGAACTGCTGGCCTCAAGTGATCCACCTGCCTCGGCCTCCCAAAGTGCTGGGATTACAAGTGTGAGCCGCCGTGCCCAGCTATAATGTATACATTTTCTCACCTTTGAGTAACAGTAAAGGTCATTTATATATCCATCCCAAGATCACTTCAGTGCAAATGCTTTGAGAGCACCTGGGTCTACAGGTCATACTTGGCCTCTAAATCCTTCTTTTATATTTATTTATTTATTTATTTAGAGACTGAGTTTCCCTCTTGTCGCCCAGGCTGGAGTGCAGTGGCGTGATCTCAGCTCACTGCAACCTCCGCCTCCCAGGTTCAAGCAATTCTCCTGCCTCAGCCTCCCAAGTAGTTGGGATTACAGGCATGCACCACCATGCCCAGCTAATTATTGTATTTTTAGTAGATACAGGGCTTTACCATGTTGGCCAGGTTGGTCTCAAACTCCTGACCTCAAGTGATCAGCCCACCTCGGCCTCCCAAAGTGCTAGGATTACAGGCATGAGCCACCGTGCCCAGCCCAAATCCTTCTTTCTGTTATTAGTAGAAAAACGATATAGAGTATTGGAATATCCTTATTCTGTTTTGAGTCCTAATTACTCATTTAGGTTTTTTTTTTCTTTTTGGAATCCTAGTTGCCTAGATGTTGGTTTTTGTTCATTCCCACCCAACAATACATTTGATTTGTTCTTTTCTGCCTAACCTGACAAACTTTCTTGTGCTTCTTCTTTGTTGGTTAGTTTTGTGAAAGGAATCATCATTTAAGACCACTGTTTACTTTTTTTTTTTTTTTTGAGAAGGAGTCTTGCTCTGTGGCCCAAGCTGGAGTATAGTGGCATGATCGGGGCTTACTGCAACCTCCGCCTCTCAGGTTCAAGCAATTCTCTTGCTTCAGCCTCTCAAGTAGCTGAGATTACAGGCGCCCACCACCACGCCTGACTAATTTTTGTATTTTAGTAGAGATGGGGTTTCGCCATGTTGGCCAGGCTGGTCTCAAACTCCTGACCTCAACCGATCCACCCACCTCTGCTTCCAGAAGTGCTGGGATTACAGGGTTGAGTTACCTCGCCTGGCCGAGATCACTGTTTCTATGCTTGTTTTACACTTCATGTATTTTGAAGTGCATTAATTTACTTAGCATTCATGACTTGAATAATTTCACCAAATAAATACTTTTTAGTAATTTGTAATGAGTTCTTCCAGTTCTTATACTTTGCTTGGTACTTGTCATAAATATGTAAAGGTAAAAGAAATAATTTTTTTTTGTATTCTGGCAAGCATAATTTTATGTAATGAATCATTCATTTTTTTCTTTAAAAAAGTAGAGTTTCAAACAGATATTGGTACACCCATGTTTATAGCAGTATTATTCACAACAGCCGAAAGAGGGAAGCAATCCGTCTCCATCATATGAATGGATCAATAAAATGTGGTACATGCATACAATGGAATCTTATTCACCTTAGAAAAAGGAAATGCTGACAAATGCTACAACATGGATGAACCTTGAGGATATTACTCTACATGAAATAAACCAGTCAGAAATGATGAATACTGGCTGGGTGCGGTGGCTCACACCTGTAATCCCAGCACTTTGGGAAGCTAAGGCAGGTGGATCACCGGAGGTCAGGAGTTCAGGACCATCCTGGCCAACATGGGGAAACACTGTCTCTACTTAAAATACAAAAATTAGCCAGGTGTGGTGGCGGGCACCTGTAATCCCAGCTACTAGGGAGGCTGAGGCAGGAGAATCATCTGAACCCAGGAGGTAGAGGTTGCAGTGAGCGGAGATCACGCCACTGCACTCTAGCATGTGTGACAGAGCAAGACTGTCTTAAAAAAAAAAAAGCAAATACTGTATGATTCCAATTATATGAGGTACTTAGAGTAGTTAAATTCATAAAAACAGAAAGCACGGTAGTTGTCAGAGGCTGGGTAAAGGGGAGAATTAGAAGCTGTTTAATGAGTACAGGATTTCACTTCTGCAAGACAAAAAGTGTTCTGGAGATTGGTTACACAACAATGTGAATGTTAACACAGCTGAACTGTACATTTAAAATAGTTACGATGGTAAATTTTACTAAATATGTGTAGTAATTTTATCACAAATAAATATTTTTTAAAAAACAGGTACCTGATAAGCTGTCTCCAAAATATCCTGTCAATGCCCCACTAAATACCAAAGAGTCACAGACAAGAGAAAACAACAGTACAGCTATTCAGGAGAGGATCTCTGTGCTATAAATGATAAAAGAGCTATTGGAGAAATTTGTTGTTCGTGGTGGTGGTGTGTTTTTTCTGGTTTTTGTTTTTTGTTTTTTGTTTTTTTAGATGGCGTCTCGCTCTGTCACCTAGACTGGAGTGCAATGGCGTGATCTCGGCTCACTGCAACCTCTGCCTCCTGAGTTCAAGCGATTCTCCTGTCTCAGCCTCCTGAGTAGCTGGGATTACAGCTATGTGCCACTGCACCTGGCTAATGTTTCACATTTTTGGTAAAGATGGGGTTTCACCATGTTGTCCAGGCTCGTCTTGAACTCCTGACCTCAAGTGATCCTCCCGCCTCGACTTCCCAAAGTGCTGGGATTACAGGCATGAGCCACTGTGCCCACTATATTGGAGAAATTTGAATAGGGTCTGAGGATTAGTTGTAGTAATGTGTTGATGTTAATGTTTTCATTTTGAATGCTATGTCATATATGGGGGAGAATGTTCTTATTTGTACAAAGTATGCACCAAAGTGTTGAGGAATGATGTGTATGAAGTCAACACCGAGTTTTCAGATGGTTCAGCGAAAAGTATTTGTGTAGTTTTTGCAAATTTCCTGTAATTTTGAGAGTGTTTTAAGATAAAAAGTGAAATTTAGACTAAAAAAGTCAAAATGAAAACATTTTGTTGAGCTCAGTTCAACTGCCTGAATTTAAGCAAGACAAAATGCAGCCCTCTTCCATAAAAGCCTGTCCAGTATTTGGGGACAGCAAAGCTAACACGTGTCCCTCAAACAGTCCCTTCCTCTGGTTGGGCCCCCCCTGGCTTCAGACATCTATGTCCCCTTTCTCTGCCGTCACATTCCTATTCTCTCCTGTCTTCCCTGGCTCTCCTTCTGATAGGTTCTCTCCTTCGACATTTTATTATGAAAATTTTCAAGCCCTCAATAAAGTTTGCAGATTTGTGCAATGAATACCCACAACAGCAAAATGCGTACATATTTTATATATATATATTAAAAAAATATATAATTTAGACTGTTTATATATTTAGACAGAGTCTCACTCTGTTGCCCAGACTGGAGTGCAGTGGCATGATCTTAGCTCACTGCAGCCTCTGTCTCCTAGGTTCAAGCTATCCTCCTGCCTCAGCCTCCCAAGTAACTGGGATTACAGGCACACACCACTATGCCTGGCTAATTTTTTTGTATCTTTAGTAGAGATGGGGTTTCACCACGTTGGCCAGACTGGTCTTGAACTCCTAACCTCAAGTGATTGAGGCCTTCCAAAGTGCCTACCGGCGTGGGCCACCACGCACGGCCAAAATGCATAATTCTCAAGTGTACCATTCAGTAAGTTTTGATAAATTCATACATATGTATAACCCAAGTCCTTTATTTAAAATCATACAACATGAGGATAACCACAGAAAATCCCTATAGCCCCTTCTCAGGTAATCCTAATTGGCAACACTGCTCGAAGAAGTGATTAGTTTTTCCACGATCAATCAGTATTGCCAGTTCCAAAATCTTGAATACATATACTCATCTTCGTGAGCCTTTTTTTTTTTTTTCTTAGACAGAATCTCGCTGCGTCACCCAGGCTGGAGTGCAGTGGTGCGATCTCAACTCACTGCAAGCTCCACCTCCTGGGTTCACGCCATTCTCCTGCCTCAGCCTCTCGGGTAGCTAGCACTACAGGCGCCCGCCACCACACCTGGTTAATTTTTTGTATTTTTAGTAAAGACGGGGTTTCACCGTGTTAGCCAGGATGGTCTCAATCTTCTGACCTCGTGATCCATCTGCCTTGGCCTCCCAAAGTGCTGGGCTTACAGGTGTGAGCCACTGAGCCCTGCCTTTGTGAGCCTTTTTAAACTCAGCTTAATGTCTTCAGATTCATCTGTCATTCTATGTATGAGTAGTGTTGCTCCTTTTTGTTGTTAAACAAATTTCATCGTATACATGTGCCCGATTATGCCATGTGCTTATCTATTTTTCTGCTGATAGATCTCTGAGCCATTTTCAGCTTTTGGCTATCAAAATTAAGACTGCCATAGAATATTCTTTTACAAGTTTCTTTTGTGGGCATATGTTTTCAATCATCTTCCATTTTGGCTGGGTGTAGTGGCTCACGCCTGTAATCCCAGCACTTTGGGAGGCCAAGGTGGGTGGATCATTTGAGGTCAAGAGTTCAAGACCAGCCTGACCAACATGGACAAACGGTGTCTCTACTAAAAATACAAAAAAATTAGCCGGGCATAGTGGCACATGCCTGTAGTCCCAGCTACTTAGGAGGTTGAGGCGGGAGAATTGCTTGAACTCAGGAGGCAGAGGTTGTAGTGAGTTGAGATCGTGCTACTGCACTCCAGTCTGGAAGATAGAGTGAGATCCCATTTCAACAAAAAAAAGAAAGATTTTGTCCATTTCACCCACATTATCAAATTTATTTATTGGCCTAAAGTTATTGATAAGATCCCTTTATTATCCTTTTAATGGTGCATAGTTTTTAATAATAAACCATTAACTCCTGATTAACACTGGTACTTTCTGTTCTCTTTTTTCCTCTGTTAGTCTAGTTAGAAGGTTATTAATTTTGTTGATAGTTTTAGAGAACAAACTTTTGATTCAGTTTGATTCTTTTTATTGTTTGTATTCGATTACATTGATTTTTAACCCTCCTTGTTATTTCCCTTGGTTTTAATTTACACTTACATTTTATAATTTATTAATGGGGTTCTTCAGGTCATGGATTTTATTCAGTGCTTTTTTTCTTAATAGCTTTGGTGAGGCCTAATTCACATAATTAACAATTATATTCACATAATTCACTCATTTAAAGTGCATAGTTTAATGGTTTTTAATATACTCATAGAGTTATGCCACCATCACTATAATCAATTTTAGAACATTTTCATCACCCCCAAAAGAAACTCTATATCATTAAGGGCCATTCTCCATTTCCCTTAACTCCCATTCTTTTAACAGAACCATTGAAAGCTACACATTTTACTCTAAGAACCATATTAGTGGCTGGGCGTGGTGACACACGCCTGTAATCCCAGCACTTTGGGAGGCCAAGGCGGGCAGGTGATGAGGTCAGAAGTTCAAGACCAGCCTGACCAACATGGTGAAAACCCATCTCTACTAAAAATACCAAAATTAGCTGGGTGTGGTGGTGCGTGCCTGTAATCCCAGCTACTCAGGAGGCTGAGGCAGGAGGATCCCTTGAACCTGGGAGGCAGAGGTTATAGTGAGCCGAGATCACACCACTACACTCTAGCCTGGGCAACAGAACGAGACTCCATCTCAAAAAAAAAAAAAAAAAAAAAAAAAGAAAGAGAAACATATTAATAGCTTCCCCACAAGTTTTGATAAGTTTTCATTATCATTTATTTTGAAATATTTTTGAATTACTTTTTAATTTCTCCTTTGAACCATGGATTATTTATAAGTGTGTTGCTTAGCATCCAAATTTGGAGGTCTTTATAGACATTCTTATCTATTTCCAATTGAATTTCATTGAGATCAGAGAACATACATTATATGAGTTCTCTTTTTTAAAAGAGACTTTACTTAGACTTATTTTATAGCCCATATTCTGTGCTATAAAATGAGTAAGGGTACTATCTTCACTAGAAGAGAATGAGTTTTCAATAGATGCATCTGTGCTCTGTAAATGTCAATTAAGTCAAGGTGGTTCAGATCTTTTATGACTTTACTGATATTTTTGTCAAATTGTTCCATTAATTGCTTAGAACAGTTTCGCTCTTGTTGCCCATGCTGGAGTGCCATGGCGTAATCTCGACTCACCGCAACCTCTGCCTCCCAGGTTCAAGCGATCCTCCTGCCTCAGCTTCCCGAGTAGCTGGGATTACAGGCATGCCCCACAACACCCGGCTAATTTTGCATTTTTAGTAGAGATGGGGTTTCTCCATGTTGGTTAGGCTGGTCTTGAACTCCCGATCTCAGGATATCTGCTCTCTTCGCCCTCCCAAAGTGCTGGGATTACAGGTGTGAGCCACCACACCTGGCCTGTGCATTGGCTTTTTAAATCAACAGTATTTCCATTTTATATGTAATTGTTATAGTGACTATAATAAAGGCTTTCTTTTAAACAAAATCTAAAACTAAGGTAAATTATATATCACATGAAACTTATCTTTTAATCTTTTAAAGTATGTAGTTCAGTGACACTACGTTTATTAATGTTGTTGTGCAACAATCACAACTATCCATCCTCAGAAGTTGTTTCATCTTCCCACTCTTCCCTCCTTACAACCCCTGGCATCCAACATTCTACTTTTGGTTTTTGTGAATTTGACTACATTAGGTACCTCACATAAGTGGAATTCTATTTCATTTGTCCTTTTATAAATGGCATTTTACTGAGCATGTCTTTAATGTTCATTCATTGTGTAGCGTGTGCCAGTATTTCCTTCCTTTTCATGGCTGAGTAATACTCTATAGTATGAATATACCACATTATCTATTGATCTGTCCAACTTGGGTTTCTTCCACGTTTTGGCTATTGTGAATAATACTGCTATAAACGTGGGTGTACAAACATCTGTTTGAAACCATGCTTTCAATTCTTTTGGACATATACCTAGAAGTGGGAATGATGGATCATCTGGTAATCCTGTTTTTACTTTTGAGGAACTATCAAACTGTTTTCCATAGTGGCTGCACCATTTTACATTCCCATTAACAGGGCATGAGGGTTCCAACTTCTCTACAACCTTGCTAATGCTGTGTGTGTGTGTGTGTTTGAGACGGAGTCTAGCTCTGTCGCCCAGGCTGGAGTGCTGTGGTGCAATCTCGGCTCACTGCAAGCTCCGCCTCCTGGGTTCACGCCATTCTGCTTCAGCCTCCGGGGTAGCTGGGATTACAGGCGCCCGCCACCAAGCCAGGCTAATTTTTTTGTATTTTTTTAAGTGGAGATGGAGTTTCACGGTGTTAGCCAGAATGGTCTGGATCTCCTGACCTGGTGATCTGCCCGCCTTGGCCTCCCAAAGTGCTGGGATTACAGGTGTGAGCCACCGGGCCCGGCCTGTGTGTGTGTTTTTTTATAATAGTCATCCTAATGGGTATAGGATGGTATCTCTGTGGTTTTGACCAGCAGTTCCCTAATGATTAGTGATTAGAGTATCTTTTCATATACTTATTGACCATTTGTATATTTGCTTTGGAGAAAAGTTTGTAAAAATCAGTTGCCCATTTTTAACCGGGTTGTTTTTCTTTTGTTGGACTACAGGAATTCTTCATGTATTTTAGATATTAAGCCCTTATCAGATATATGACTTACAAACATATTCTCTCATTCTGTGGGTTTTGCCTTTTTATCCAGTTAATTGTATCTTTTGATGCATAAGAGTTACTGATTTTCATGAAGTCCAAAATGTGTATTTTTTCTTTTGTTGCCTGTGTCCATGGTGTCATATCCAAGAAATTACTGCCAAATCCAATGTCACAAAAGTTTTATCCTATATTTTATTTCAAGAGTTCTATAGTTTTAGCACTTACATTTACATCTTTTTTGTTTGTTTGTTTTTAGCTATTTTTTATATACAATGTTAGGCTAAGGTTCACTTCATTCTTTTGAATATGGATATCCAGTTCTCCCAGCCCCCTTCATTGAAAAGATGGCCCTTTCCTCCATTCAACCATCTTGGCATCCTTGTGAAAAATAATTTGGTCATATATGTGAGGGTTTATTTCTGGCTGCTCTATTCTATTCCACTTATCTATTTGTCTGCTTTTATGCCAGTACCATGCTGTTTTGATTACTGCAGCTTTGCAGGAAGTTTTGAAAATCAGGAAATGTGAATCCTACTACATTTTTATTCATTTTCAAGATTGTTTTGGCTATTCTGGTCCCTAGAAATTCCATATGAATTTTAGAATACATTTTTTCATTTCTGCAAAAATGTAATTGGGATTTTGATAGAGATTACATTGAATGTATAGATCACTTTAGGAAATGTTAACATAATTAGTCTTACAATCCATAATCATGGCATATCTTTCCATTTATTTTTGTATTCTTTAATTACTTTCAGTAATGTTTTATAGTTTTCATTGCACAAGTCTTCCGCCTCCTTGGGGAGTTTACTCCTATTTTATTATTTTTGATACTATTGTAAATGGATTTTTTCCTAATTTCTTTTTTTTAATTGTTCATTGGTAGTGTATAGAAATGCAATTGACTTTTCCAGTTGATTTTGTATTCCACTTCTTTGATGAACTCATTTTAGTACCATCAAAGAAAAATTAAAAACACAGTTTAGATATACCCCATGGCAATCACCCATAACCATGTAGCCAAAACTTAAGACATCCTGATATCCCTGAAACATTAACTGTAATCATGAAAAAACCCCACAAAATGTAAGTTTTACACCTTCGTCATGATGTAATGTGGTTCAGTGAAATTAAATCAAGCAGTTATAGAAAAATCAGCTTAAACAGTTCTGATTGCCTTTTAAAAGAATGTAAATTTATAATAGTCAGTCATGAAATTGTCAAAATATATCCTCCTTTATACAGTGTCCTATACCTACTGTAAGGCAAGTTTCTTACCACTTGGTTTGAAATCTCCCAGATTGCAATCTGTACTGTCTCTTACTGAACAACAATAAATTTCAAATTTTTTTTTTTTTTTTTTTTTTTTTTTTTTGAGACGGAGTCTCGCTCTGTCGCCCAGGCTGGAGTGCAGTGGCCGATCTCAGCTCACTGCAAGCTCCGCCTCCCTGGTTTACGCCATTCTCCTGCCTCAGCCTCCCGAGTAGCTGGGACTACAGGCGCCCGCCACCGCGCCCGGCTAGTTTTTTTTTGTATTTTTTTTAGTAGAGACGGGGTTTCACCATGTTAGCCAGGATGGTCTCGATCTCCTGACCTCGTGATCCGCCCGTCTCGTGATATGATTTTATTTTTGGCAGTTTAATTTTTTGTGAACTCTTTCGGATTTTCTACCAATAAGATCATATCATCTGAAAACACAGATTTTACTTTTTCCTTTATAGTTCAGATGCTTTTATTTCTTTTTCTTGCCTAATTGTTTTGGCTAGAACTTCCAGTACTATGCTGAGTGGTAAAGGTGGGTGGGTATCCTTACGTTGTTTTTAATCTTAAAGGAAAAGCTTTCCGTCTTTCACACTGAGTATGATGTTAGCTGTGAGGTTTTCTTACATGGCTTTTATGATATAGTGGAAGTTTTCTTCTATTGTTAATTTGCTGAATGTTTTCATCATGAAAGGGTTTTGAATTTTATCAAAGGTTTTCCCTGTATCAATTGAGATGATCATGTGTCTTTTTCCCCCTTCATTCTATTAATGCAATGTATTACATTGTTCAATTTTCATTTGTTGAAACATTCCTGCATTCCGGAAATAAATCCAACTCGGTCATGGTGTATAATCCATTTAAGGTACTGTCGAATTATCTCTGATAGTATTTTGTTAAAGATTTTTGCATCCATTAGGGATATTGGGATGTAGTTTTATTTTCTTGTAGTATCTTTATCTGCTTGGGTATCAGAGCAATGCTGGCCTCACAGAAAGAGTAAAGAAAGGTTCCCTTCTCTTCAAGTTTTTGAAAGAGTTTGAGAATAGTGGTATTAGCTCTTCATTAAAATTAATTAAGTTGGTTAGAATTCACTAGTGAATTCTGTCAGCTTAATTAACAGTTTTGAAGAATTAATGTTTGTTTTGTGGATTCTCTCTATGGTTTTTCTTTTTTTCTTTTTCTTTCTTTCTTTGAGACAGTGTCTCACTCTGTCACCCAGGCTAGAGTGCAGTGATGTGATCTTGACTTACTGCAACCTACGTCTCTGGGGCTCACCTCAGCTTCCTGAGTAACTGGGATCACAAGTGTGCTCCACCAGGCCAGCCTGGTTTTTGTATTTTTTGTAGAGACAGAGTTTGGTCTCAAACTCCTGGCTTCGAGCGATCCTCCTGTCTTGGCCTTGCAAAGTGCTGGGATTATAGGCATGAGCCACCACGTCCGGCCTCTACTGTTTTTCTATTATCTGTTTTATTTATTTCTCTTCTAATAATTATTTCCTTTATAATGCTAACTCTGGGTTTGGTTCATTCTTCTTCTAATTCCTACATTTGTAAACTTTGCTTGTAGATTTAAGGTCCTTCTTCTTTTTTAATTAAACCATTTCTGGCTATAAATATCATAGGTAGAGTCAGATACTATATATGCTTTTTTGTCTGGTTTCTTTCAGCATAATTATTTTGAAATTCAGTCATATTTTCATGTGCATCAGTACTCTGTTCCTTTTTATTACTGAGTTGTATGGCAGAATTAATATGGTAATATTATAAAATGTAGGAGACTTGAAATAATACAGATTCATTCACCTCCACTACTGATTCTTTCTGCTATAGTTGTCTCAGGCATGTACATATGTTACAAACCCTACAAAGTGTTATATTATTTGATATTTTCAAGAAAGTAACAGAAAATAATCATTCTTTATAGGTGCATTCATATTTCTATTGCTGATGATCTTCCTTCTTTCCTTAAGATCCATGTTCCTAGCCGGGCGAGGTGGCTCATACCTGTAATCCCAGCACTTTGGGAGGCCAAGGTGGTAGATCACCTGCGGTCAGGAGTTTGAGACGGGCCTGGCGAACATGGTGAAACCCTGTCTCTACTAAAAATACAAAAATTAGCCGGGTGTGGTGGCACATGCCTGTAATCCCAGCTGCTCAGGAGGCTGAGGCAGGGGAATCGCTTGAACCCAGGAGGCAGAGGTTGCAGTGAGCCAAGATGCGCCATTGCACTCCAGCCTGGGCAACAACAGTGAAACTGTCTCTAAATAAATAAATAAATAAATAATCCATGTTTCCATTTCATTTCCTCTATTCAGATTGAAATCTTTTAGCATTTTGTGTACTGCAGGTCTGTGAACAATGATGTGTCCATACGGTCTCCAATAGCACATTCAGGTTCCTAATTCTCAAAGCCATTTATGCCCATTTACTCCTTCTTATTTGGTAATGACCTCACCCAAATATCAGATTAGAAGCACTAGAATCCACCACAAACCTCTTTCCTCTTCTTACCAAACCCATTGCATCACTGGCCTGCGTTATCATCATTTCTCTCAGATCCGCCTCAGCTGCCACTTGCCTTCTTCACGATAATGCAACCTGACCCTCACCCTAACCACTAGGACCCATCCCAAATGCTGCCCAGGCCACACTTGAGGTCACCCACCTAATCCACTCTTCACTGGGTGAACAATGATCTCTAAAGGGTGGATCTGATGGGGAACGTCCCCAGTGAAAACTTGACAATGGCCTTGGTGACTCTGGATGTGCGTGATCCTCCACACCCTATTCAGATCCTGTGTTCTGTCCTCGGCCTGCCTGCCACACTCCCCACCTCTCACGGTTAACGCACTCTATGAGCAGGCTGAGGACACAACATCTGCATTAGTGCAGCTTCCTAGAATCCACATTACCCATTCATTCATTCATGGAAGACATGTAGGCGCCTGGTGACCACATATGCAAGGAGCCATGGCGTATCAGGAACACGACACGGCCCTTCCTTTCCTTAGCACAGTTTCCATTCACAGGAGCTGAGGCACGGCCATCATTAACCCCAAAGTCCACGAATTTGTGAAGAGTCTGGAGGGGCTGCTCAGGCAGAAGCGACAAATGCCATCGGTGGTAGGGACAGTAGTGGACATAGAGGAAAGAGTTCATGCAGACAGAATCCCAGGAAGCCAGTGTAATGAGGGAGGGGAGTAAAAACAAGAGAGGTACTGCTGAATTAATGTTGTAATATGATTACAAAATGTAGGAGAGTTGAAATAATATAGATCCATTCATCACCATCCACTCTTTCTGCTGTGCAGGACGAGGCTGTGCCATCCGTGGGCCTCTCTGATGGAGGGAGAATGGGCATGTGGCCAGAGATGTGTGATTGTGTTGGGCCACAGAAATGGGCTCATGGGGGTGTCCATGGGCATAGTTAAGAGAGAGAAGGAAAACAAGAAGAAGGGAGGCCAGCGGTTTGGCTTATTCAGTTCTTGACCCATTGAATTCTAGGAACCCCGCCTCCTCCCGGACATGAGTCATTGGCGGGGCTTCCCTGTCTTGTGACTCACCCACCTGTGACAGAGGCTCCTTGCTTTATACCAAGTTTGAGCCTAATGCCTGCTAATATTTCTCATCAAAAATTAACCCGAGTAACCTCCTCTTTCTTCTCTGAGTCACCCACATCCTTAAAACTGCCCTGGATAATCACAGTTCCTACATAGGTTGTTGTGTGAACTGAAAGTGTTAATATGTGTGGAAAGTGCTTAGAACACAGAACTTAAACACATGCTCTGATTACTATGATCATTACCCGCAATGTTGATTTTAAGCAAACCATATTATCCCGGCCAAACTACCATGACCTGCAGCCTTGGGACTGCACAGCCTCCTTCTGTCAGTCAAATATGGAGGGATGACATCTCTGGAGCCAGCACAGCCACTCTGGAGGTAGGGGAGGTGACAGTGGTGGGACCTCATGCTTCCTGATAGTTATTGAGTTCCCTGCTGTCATCTGCTCCACCGGACTGTGGGCTCCAGGGAGCAGTATTCACACAGGGCTCATTTGTCCTTCCCCAACTCAGGCACAGATTTTCCCAGAGTAAAGGGCTCCTCATCTACCTGATAAATGAATCACTCCCACCCCCGCCGCCAAGCACAGACAGTGAGACTAGCTGTGGCCTCAGCTCACTGCATAAGGACAGCCCCCAGCTGCAGCAGGGGCAGAGGACCCTGTAGAGCTCTGTAGACTCTGTTGAGAACCACAGGCAGGAGCTTCCAGGGGCCAAGTGCAGGGCAGAGATTGGGAGAAGCAGCTGCTCCTTGCAGAGGACATGTCCAGTGTCTGCTGAGACTGACTCTGGGTGCCTGAGAAGAAGCCACCCAGGGAAGGGAAGATTAGATTGCGGCCTATACGGGGCTGAGAGATCTGCATGTTCCTGTTCCCCTTCCCACAGTGGACAGACCACATGCCAGGGGTGCTGGCTAGTTACCATCAGCAGTTGACCACTATACCCTTAGTAGTTAACTAAATGAGCCTCTGAATAAGGAAACTGAACACAAGGTATATGGTTATACGTAGTTAAAAGCTAGTATCAGAGGAGCAAACTGATCCTCAGTTTTCTAATTGTGACCAGAGTAATACTCAATAGACTTTGAAAGAACGCAATGATGTTCAGTACCTAAGAAAGCAAAATTCAGAATGTCATGCAATAAAAAATTACTATGCATGGAAAAAAACCAAAAATGTCCCCACAGGCAGGAAAAAAAATGCAATCAACAGAAACAGGGGCATGATAACAGATATAATGGTGTTGATACATTAAAGACCTTAAAACAGGTCATCTAAAGCTTACAAATGTACTCAAGGATATTTAAAAAAGAGAAAAACAAAACACACATGCCCAAACTCATAGGCTGGGCCTGGTGGCCCAGGCCTGTAATCCCAACACTTTGGGAGGACAACGTGGGAGGATTCCTTGAGCGCAGAAGTTTGAGACCAGCCTGGGCAACATGGTGAAACCCGGTCTCTACTAAAAATACAAAAATTAGCCAGGCGTGGTGGCAAGCGCCTGTGGTCCCAGGTACTTGGGAGAACGAGGTGGGAGGATCACTTGAGCCCAAGAGGTTGAGGCTGCAGTGAGCTCTGACTGTGCCACTGCACTCCAGCCTGGGTGACAGAGTAAGACCCTGTCTCAAAAAAGAAAAACACAAAGAAGATCAGGAAATAAATGAAAGATACTAAAAAAGCCAAAAGAGAACTTCTAAAGTTCAAAAAAAAAAAAAATCTGATATACAGTAGATGAGATTAACAGCAGGTTAGATTCTGCAGAATCAGATCAATGAACTTGAAGAGCCCTCACTGGGAACTACCCAAAGTGAAGCATAGAAAATGATGGGGCCAAAAAAAGAACAGATACTAAGTTAACTCTGATACAAAATCTAACATTCTAACATAAATGTATTAAGACCACGGTCACCAGAAGAGACAGACAGAGTATTTGAAGAAATAATGGCTGAAAATCTTCCAAGCAGAACATAAACTCGGCCAGGCACGGTGGCTCACACCTGTAATCTCAGCACTTTGGGAGGCTGAGGCGGGCGGATCACGAGGTCAGGAGATCGAGACCATTCTGGGTAACACGGTGAAACCCTGTCTCTACTAAAAATACAAAAAATTAGCCGGGCATGGTGGCGGGCACCGGTAGTCCCAGCTACTCGGGAGGCTGAGCCAGGAGAATGGCGTGAACTCGGGAGGCAGAGATTGCAGTGAGCCGAGATCGCACCACTGCACTCCAGCCTGGGCGACAAAGGCGACCCTCCATCTCAAAAACAAACAAACAAACAAAAAAACATTAACTCTAAAACCTCAAATCCAAGAAATTCAACATAACTCTGTTGTGGCCTCCTTCCTTCGTTCCTTCCTTCCTTCCTTCCTTCCTTCCTTCCTTCCTTCCTTCCTTGTTCAACACAACTCTATTGTGGCTTCCTTCCTTCCTTCCCTCTTTTTTTTTTTTTTTTTTTTTTTTTGGAGTCTTGCTCTTGTCTCCTAGGCTAGAGTGCAGTGGCGCCATCTCTGCTCACTGCAACCTCTGCCTCCCGGGTTCAAGTGATTCTCCTGCCTCAGCCTCCCAAGTAGCTGGGATTACAGGTGCCCACCCGGCTAATTTTGTATTTTTAGTAGAGACAGGGTTTCACCATGTTGGTCAGGCTGGTCTTGAACATCTGACCTCATGTGATCTGCCCGCCTCGGCCTCCCAAAGTGCTGAGATTACAGGTATGAGCTACCAGACCCGGCTGTGGTGGCTTTCTTTACAGAAAAATCTCCAAGGAGAACATAAACTCTAAAACCACAATTAAGAGAAATTCAACACAACCCAGTTGTGGCTTTCTTTACAGAAAAAAATCTTCCAAGTAGAAAGAACATAAAAGTCGAAAGCCAAAAATCCAAGAAATTCTTTACAGAAAAAAAACACAACAGGGCAAACAAACCAAATCACTGCAAACCAGTGCTAAGAAAAATCATAAAAGCAGCCAGAGACCAAAGATCCACCACCCACAGAGAAGCAAGATGCCGTGGGAGCCTAGGCCCACAGAAACCACAGCAGGAGGGGGAGGCCGAGGCCCCTGTACACCTTCCTCACCAGGACGATTCCGCCCTCCCTCCACTCAGAGGTGATACCAAGGACACACAGTGGTATGGGGTGGAAACAGTGAACTCAGCATGAGGTGTGTAACAATATGCCATAAAACTCCAGTGCTTCACACTGATATTCTTTAGGCCAACACCAGCATTCTCTTGACCTTACTTTCACGGTTCCTCCTCTCCCTTCCTGCCCTTCTTTACAGTCTTCAGTTAGATCTCGGCCCACAGACTTCCCCTCGCTGAGCTACGGTCTCCTCTGTAAAGTGTGATGATTCACAATCTCTCCCGTCGCTGAGCACACGGTGCTGTTCCCTACAAAGCCGACCCTTTGTCCCTTCCCCATTATCACAGATACTTGCCGAGAGGTGGCAAGAAAGGCTCTTGCCAGACCAAAATGCAGCTGCTGTTATCAAGCAGGTCAGGCCCCAAGTGCCGCAGACTCCCTTCTCCTAAATCTCATTTTCCCAAGGAACCCCAAACACCGGCACTGGGGATGAGCCGCCCTGCGCGCGCAGCCGCTAAGGAGAGGAAGGGTCTTCTCCAGCTGCGCCCGCAACCGCTCCCGCGCGCGGAACGGAACCACTGGGACGCAGCGACCACAGGGGAGTTCTTCACTGGTCGCGGGTTCAAAGCGATCTGCAATGAGCACCTTTAGGAATTCATTCGAAGGCGCAAAAGGAAAAGAAATTAAGGCAGGAACTGATCGAGGAAGGAAGGGAGGGAAAGAAAGAAAGAAAGAGAAAAAGAGAAAGAAAGAAAAAGAAAGTAAGGAAAGAAAAAATCAAAGTCCGACGACGTCTCTGTGGCTTCACGCGGCTTACTCGGGAATTCCCACTTTGTCGCGCACCCTCACTGGATTCGGGAATTTACACCGAGTGGAACGCGCGCTCTGCTCCTTCGCGGCCCGGGTCGCTCCTGCCCAGCCCGGAGACCCGGCTCTTCCCCCGACTCCGGCGACTGGTGCGTCTTGCCCGGACATGCCCGGCCGCAGGCGACCCGGGCCACTCACCCCCATAGTGTCCCCCTCTCTCCCTGCCCGCTCCCGGCGCCAGGAGCGCTCTTCCCCAGCCAGGGACCGCGGCGGGGACTCACCGACATCAGGACTGGGGCGGCTGCGACGACGAGCACAAGGGTCTTGAGGACGCGGAGCCCAGGCCTGGCTCCCCGCGCCTCCCTGGGTCCTGGGCCGCGCCGTTTCCGGGCCCCCGAAGCGGCCGGGGCGCTCTGTCTCCGTTGTCCCATGGCAGGAGGGAACGCTCTTCGCCCCCCAGGCCCGTAGGTTTCAACTCTTAAAGTAGATCGGACGTCAGTCCGTGTACTTTGTGGGCACAGAGATTGCGGGGTTCGCGGGACACGTGCTGATTTCTGTGTCCAGGATGAGTTGGGGCGGCGCGGCTGTACTTTCACAGCCCCCAGGCAGGCGTCATTTGGGGCGGGGCGAATCAGAGCCAATATGCAACTGCAAATTCCGCCACAGGTTGGTGACAAAAAATAAATAAATAATAAAAGCCTTGTCAACGTCACCCTCTGCAAGCGCGTCCAAGTGGGGCGGGGAGGGGAAGGTACCGGAAAGTAACCTTCGCCCTGGCGGCTGCGTCCCGGGCTGTGGTTTGTTTCTGGGTCCTGTCTGCGCCAGGACAGGCACCGAAACTGGGGGAGAATGAGTTGAGGGAGGCTCCTGGGGAGTTGATGCCTCCCAGGGTCGCGCGCTTGGCTGTGAACAGACAGGGTCTTGAGGTTCAGAGTCCGCTTTCCAGGCGCGTCCTTATCCTCTCCCCTTCCCAGGGGCACCTGTCCCTCCTGTTCTCTCGTTCTCTCTCTTTCTTATTTCCTTCTTTCTCATTTCTTTCCTTCCTTCTTCCTTCTCTTTCTTTCGTTCTTTCTTTTCTTTCTTCTTTTTCTTTCTCTTTTTCTTTTCCTTCCTTCCTTGCTGCTTTCTCTTTCCTTCTTTCTCTTTCCTTCCTTCCTTCCTTTTCTTTCTTTCTTTTTCTTTCTTTCTTTCCTTTTCTTTTCTTTCCTCTCTCTCTTTCTTTTCTTTCCTCCTTCTCTTTCTTTCTTTTTCTTTTCTTTCTTTGGTGTGGTTTATTTTTTGAGACAGTCTCTCTGTGGCTCGGGTTGGTGTGCCATGGTGTGATCCCGGCTCACTGCAACCTCTGTCTCCCAGGTTCAAGCAATGCTCCCATCTCAGCCTCCTGTGTAGCTGGTACTACAGGCCTGCACCACCACACCTGGCTAATTTTTGTATTTTTAGTAGACATGGGGGTTCACTATGTTGGCCAAAAGACCATTGAACTAAGGGAGGAGACCACCCCTCATATTGTCTTACACCCAATTTCTGCCTCCAAAGAAAGAAGAAGTAAAAACTAAAAGGCAGAAATGAAATCCACAGGCAGACAGCCCAGCACTATGCCCTGGGCCTGGTAGTTAAAGATGGACCCCTGACCTAACCGATTACATTATCTATAGATTCCAGACATTGTATGGAAGAGCATTGTGAAAAATCCCTGTCCTCTTCTGTTCTGTTCTGATTACCGGTGCAAGCAGCCCCCAGTCACGTACCCGCTGCTTGCTCAATCTATCATGACCTCTCACACGGACCCCCTTAGAGTTGTGAGCCCTTAAAAGGGACAGGAATTGCCCACTCGGGGAGGTTGGCTCTTGAGACAGGAGTCTTGCTGATGCTCCTGGCCAAATAAACCCCTTCCTTCTTTAACTCGGTGTCTGATGGGTTTTGTCTGTGGCTCTTCCTGCTACAGAACCCAACTTACGCTCCCACCTAGTCCACAGATGTGTCTATGTCCCTGCACCCTTGCTACACTTAGCTTCCATTTGTCACTAGTCTAGGAAATAAAACATGATACATCACATTGTTAGGTATTTTCATTCCTTCACAGTACTAGGGATTTTCATGGATACAGGAATGTTTGGTACTGGGAGTAGATGACCAGGGGATCCAGACAAGACAGTAGTGGAGGGCAGCAGGGAAGACTGAATTCCCAGCTGTGCACTTGGAAAACCATGGTCAGCTGGGGCCAGTCCCTGCCACCCACAATGCCTGTGAATGGAGATAAGGTCTCTGTCCTCAGGCTGTCTGGAGGACATCAGATGAGCCTGGAGCTGAGCTCAGTTCCTGACCCCAGGTCCTGACTCTGTCAATGCTGGGCTGGTTCAATCTCTATGCCAGGTCCTTCCACCCCATCCCTTTCTTTATCAAAGTAGGAATCAAGAAGATCCAAAGGCTCAGGCTTTCAGGTTGTCAGAGTACTGAAATTGGAGGCTGTGGATGGCTGGGCCCTGCCATGCTCCCAGTCCAGCTCTGTGACTCTGGTGTGGCCCCAGCTCCTTCCTGTAAAATGAGGAGATAAAAGTCTTCAGCAGCCCTGTGTAAACTTCTGCAGGCTCTGTTAACAGGTCTGGGAGGACAAATTGCATCCTCAGGGCTGGTGTCATTCACTCTGGACTCTGGATCCCCAGGGCACATGTCCTCCACCCAGCAGAGGCTGCACCTTCTCCTACCTGCACCTCAGTACCAGCTCCCTGAGCTTGGGGCAGAAGCTTCTGAAGACTGGAGTGGAGCACCATGTGGAGAGGCCATGGAGGAACAGAGGAGCCAGAATTCAAATGAGGACAGCAATGGCACTGCAGGGTCACAGCCTGGTTTACCTGCCACGCTTCCAGTTGTCCTTCTGGTGGGCGCCCAGCCCATGCCCCAGTTTGAAGAGTGAGCAGGAAAGGTCTCAATCCACGTGGCCACAGATGGCTGTTCACCCAGCCTCTACTGAGAGACCACGGTCCCTGTTCCAGTCCTCTGTCCTGTATCCAGGAGTGGCAGGGCAGTCAGGCTCTAGCTTCCAGGTTGGGGATGGGGAGAGTGGCGACAGTGGGGACAGTGCCATGCCCCGAGCCTGTGCTGTTGGGCAGCTGGTGTCCTGTTCCCAGCCAAAGACTGCACATCTTCATGTAGTGGATTTTCCTAACAACCCGGGGAGATGAGGGTAGATTGTTTTCCCTGTCTTACAAGTGGCAAAATGAGATTCAGGAGCAATGTCTCCAGCAGTTTTGGCTTCACCTTCTGTATAATAGCAGCCATATTTGGGCCTCTGCAGGGCTAGAGTTCTCTGAGCAGCTGCTTCTCTGATCTCTGTCCTGCACTTGGCCTCTGGGAGCTCCTATGGGTCCTCAGCAGAGTCCACAGGGCCCTCCCTGTGCTGCAGCCTGGAGCCTGTCCTTAGGCGGTGAGCTGAAGCCACCACTGCACTCATCTCATGGGTTTTGGGGAAAATGATTCACCCAGGAAGTAGACAGTGAGCCCTTTACTCTGGGAACACCTGTGCCTGGGGTCTGCTGGCGGCAGGGAGGACAAACAAACCCCATGTGAATCCTACTCCTCGGAGCCCACAGTGTGGAGGGAGAGGTGACACCAGGGGTCATATAACTAATAGGAGGGAGCATGAGGGAGGCCTGAGATCTCACCACTCTGGCCTCCCCCTCCTCCAGAGAGGCCGTGCTGGAGGGAGGCCGTGCAGCTGTAAGGCCATAGGATGTGGTATTGTTGGCCTGGAAGATGTGGTTTGATTACAGCCACCAATGAGGGTCATGGAGGGAAGCTAAGTTCCCCTTTAAGGGTTTGTTTGTTTGTTTGTTTGTTTGGCTGGGCCTGAGAATTAAATTGACATAAGACAGGTCCACAGGAGAAAAGCACACAGATTAATATAATGCAAATTTTACATGGCACAGAAGATACCGTGAGAGTCAGTTACTTATATACTGAATTAGACCAAGTAACTTGTGAAGAAGCAAGTAAATATGTGGAGGTTAAAAAGATGAGTGATTCTATTCTCTTTTAAAAAAATATCTGCTCCTTTAAGGAATAAAAAAGACAAGCTTACCTTTTAAAATGTATTTTATGGCCAGGCGCGGTTGCTCAAGCCTGTAATCCCAGCACTTTGGGAGGCCGAGACGGGTGGATCACGAGGTCAGGAGATCGAGACCATCCTGGCTAACATGGTGAAACCCCGTCTCTACTAAAAAATACAAAAAAACTAGCCAGGCGAGGTGGCGGGCGCCTGTAGTCCCAGCTACTCGGGAGGCTGAGGCAGGAGAATGGTGTAAACCTGGGAGGCGGAGCTTGCAGTGAGCTGAGATCTGGCCACTGCACTCCAGCCTGGGCAACAGAGCGAGACTCCGCCTCAAAAAAAAAAAAAAAATGTATTTTATATATGTATACAATCTAAATTTATTTTTCTCTCCTTGTCCCTGAATACTTTATTATTTTATTTTACTTTAAGTTCTGAAATACATGTGCAGAACATGCAAGTTTGTTACACAAGTATACATTTGCCATGGTTGTTTGCTGCACCTAACAACCCATTATCTAGGTTTTAAGCCCTGCATGCATTAGGTATTTATCCTAATGCTCTCCCTCCCTTTGCCCCTCACCCCCTGACAGGCCCCAGTGTGTGATGTTCCCCTCCCTATGTCCATGTGTTCTTATTGTTCAACTTCTACTTATGAGTGAGAACATGCAGTGTTTGGTTTTCTGTTCCTGTTTTAGTTTGCTGAGAATGATGGTTTCCAGCTTCATCCATGTCCCTGCAAAGGACATGAACTCACTCTTTTTTATTGATGCATAGTATTCCATGATGTATATGTGCCACATTTTTTAATCCAGTCTATTATCGAAGGGCATTTGGGTTGGTTCCAAGTCTTTGCTATTGTGAATAGTGCCACAGTAAACATACATGTCCATGTCTCTTTATAGTAGAATGATTTATAATCCTTTGGGCATATACCCAGTAATGGGATTGCTGGGTCAAATGGTATTTCTGGTTCTAGATCTTTGAGGAATTGTCACACTGTCTTCCACAATGGTTCAACTAATTTACACTCCCACCAGCAGTGTAAAAGTGTTCCTATTTCTCCATAGCCTCACCAGCATCTGCTGTTTCCTGACTTTTTAAATAATCATCATTTTAACTGGCATGAAATAGTATCCCATTGTGGTTTTGATTTGCATTTCTTTAATGACCAGTGATGATGAGCTTTTTTTCATATGTTGGTTGGCTGTATAAATGTCATCTTTTGAGAAGTGTCTGTTCATATCCTTCACCCACTTTCTGATGGTTTTATTTTTGTTATTGTAAATTTATTTAAGTTCCTTGTAGATTCTGGATATTAGACTTTTGTCAGACAGGTAGCTTGCAAAAATTTTCTCCCATTCTGTACATTGCCTGTTCACTCTGATGATAGTTTCTTTTGCTGTGGAGAAGCTCTTTAGTTTAATAAGATCCCATATGTCAATTTTGGCTTTTGTTGCTATTGCTTTTGGTGTTTTAGTCATGAAGTCTTTGCCCATGCCTATGTCCTGAATGGTATTGCCTAGGTTTTCTTCTAGGATTTTTATGGTTTTGGGTTTTACATTTAAGTCTTTAATCCATCTTGAGTTAATTTTTGTACAAGGTGTAAGGAAGGAGTCCAGTTTCTGTTTTCTGCATATGGCTAGCCAGTTTTCCCAGCACCATTTATTAAATAGGGAATCCTTTTAATAGATTGTTTTTGTCAGGTTTGTCAAAGATCAGATGGTTGTAGATGTGTGGTGTTATTTCTGAGGTCTCTGTGTTTCATTTGACTGTATATCTGTTTTGGTACCAGTACCATGCTGTTTTGGTTACTGTAGCCTTATAGTATAGTTTGAAGTCAGGTAGCATGATACCTCCAGTTTTGTTCTTTTTGCTTAGGATTATCTTGGCTATACGGGCTCCTTTTTGGTTCCATATGAAACTTAAGGCAGCTTTTTCTAATTCTGTGAAGAAAGTCACTGGCAGCTTGATGGGAATAGCATTGAATCTATAAATTACTTTGGGCAGTATGGCCATTTTCATGAAATTAATTCTTCCTATCCATAAGCATGGAATGTTTTTCCATTTGTTTGTGTCCTCTTGTATTTCCTTGAGCAGTGATTTGTAGTTCTCCTTGAAGAAGTCCTTCATGTCCCTTGTAAGCTGTATTCCTAGGTATTTTATTTCTTTGTAGCAGTTGTGAATAGGAGTTCACTCATGATTTGGCTCTCTGCTTGTCTATTGTTGATGTATAGGAATGCTTGTGATTTTTGCACACTGATTTTGTATCCTGAGACTTTGCTGATGTTGCTTATCAGCTGAAGGAGGTTTTGGGCTGAGACGATGCAGTTTTCTAAATATACAATCACGTCGTCCGCAAACAGAGACAATTTGACTTCCTCTCTTCCTATTTGATTACGCGTTTTTTCTTTCTCTTGCCTGATTGCCCTGGCCAGAACTTCCAATACTATGTTGAATATGAGCGGTGAGAGAGGGCATCCTTGTCTTGTCTTGTGCTGGCTTTCAAAGGGAATGCTTCTAGCTTTTGCCCATTTAGTATGATATTGGCTATGGCTTTGTCATAAATAGCTCTTATTATTTTGAGAGATGTTCCATCAGTACCTAGTTTATTGAGAGTTTTTAGCATAAAGGGACGTTGAATTTTATTGAAGGCCTTTTCTGCATCTATTGAGATAATCATGAGGTTTTTATCATTGGTTCTGTTTATGTGATGGATTATGTTTATTGATTTGCATATGTTGGATCAGCCTTGCATCCCAGGGATGAAGTCAACTTGATCTTGGTGGATAAGCTTTTCGATGTGCTTGCTGGATTCAGTTTGTCAGTATTTTATTGAGGATTTTCGCAACGATGTTCATCAGGGATATTGGCCTGAATTTTCTTTTTTTGTTGTGTTTCTGCCAGGCTTTGGTATCAGGATGATGCTGGCCTCATAAAATGAGTTAGGGAAGAGTCCTTCTTTTTCTGTTGTTTGGAATAGTTCCAGAAGGAATGGTACCAGCTCCTCTTTGTACCTCTGGTAGAATTCGGCTGTGAATCCATCTGGTCCTGGGCTTTTTTTTGGTTGGTAGGCTATTAATTGCTGCCTCAATTTCAGAACTTGTTATTGGTGTATTCAGAGATTCAACTTCTTCCTGGTTTAGATTTGGGAGGGTGTAGAGGTATTTATAGTATTCTCTGATGGTAGTTTGTATTTCTGTGGGATCAGTGGTGATATCCCTTTATCATTTTTTATTGTGTCTATTTGATTCTTCTCTCTTTTCTTATTAGTCTAGCTAGTGGTTCATTTACTTTGTTAATCTTTTCAAAAGACCAGCTCCTGGATTCATTGATTTTTTTTAAAGGGGTTTTCATGTCTCTATCTCCTTCAGTTCTGCTCTGATCTTAGTTATTTCTTGTCTTCTGCTAGCTTTTGAATTTGTTTGCTCTTGCTTCTCTAGTTCTTTTAATTGTGATGTTAGGGTATTGATTTTAGATCTTTCCAGCTTTCTGTTGTGGGCATATAGTGCTATAAATTTCCCTCTTAACGCTGGTTTAGTTATGTCCCACAGATTCTGGTACATTGTGTCTTTCTTCTCATTGGTTTCAAAGAACTTCTTTATTTTTGCCTTAATTTCGTTATTTACCCAGTAGTCATTCAGGAGCAGGTTGTTAAATTTCCATGTAGTTGTGCGATTTTGAGTGAGTTTCTTAATCCTACGTTCTAATTTGATTGCACTGTGGTCTGAGAGACTGTTATGATTTCCGTTCTTTTGCATTTGCTGAGGAGTGTTTTACTTCCAATTGTGTGGTCAATTTTATAATACGTGCTTTATGGTGCTGAGAAGAATGTATACTCTGTTGATTTGGGATGGAGAGTTCTATAGATGTCTGTCAGGTCCACTTGGTCCAGAACTGAGTTCAAGTCATGAATAGCCTTGTTAATTTTCTGTCTCGTTGATCTAATATTGACAGTGGGGTGTTAAAGTCTCCCACTATTATTGTGTGGGAGTCTAAGTCTTTTTGTAGGTCTCTAAGAACTTGTTTTATGAATCTGGGTTCTCCTATGTCGGGTGCATGTATATTTAGGATAGTTAACTCTTCTTGTTGCACTGATCCTTTTATCATTATGTAATGGCCTTCTTTGTCTTTTTTGATCTTCATTTAAAGCCTGTTTTATCAGAGACTAGGATTGTAGCCCCTGTTGTTATTTATTATTATTATTATTGCTTTCCATTTGCTTGGTAAATATTCCTCCATCCCTTTATTTTGAGCCTATGTGTGTCTTTGCATGTAAGATGGGTCTCCTGAATACAGCACACGAATGGGTCTTGACTTTTTATCAAATTTGCCAGTCTGTGTCTTCTAATTGGGGCATTTAGCCCATTTACATTTAAGGTTATTACTATGTGTGAATTTGATCCTGTCATCATGATGCTAGCTGGTTATTTTGCACATTAGTTGATGCAGTTTCTTCATAGTGTCATTGGTCTTTATATTTTGGTGTGTTTTTGCAGTGGCTGCTACCAGTTTTTCCTTTCCATATTTAGTGCTTCATTAGGGGCTCTTGTAAAAAAAAGCCTGGTGGTGACAAAATCCCTCAGCATTTGCTTGTCTGGAAAGGATTTTATTTCTCCTTTACTTATGAAGCTTAGTTTGGCTGGATATGAAATTCTGGGTTGAAAATTATTTTCTTTAAGAATGTTAAATATTAGCCCCCACTGTCTTCTGGCTTATAGGGTTTCTGCCGAGAGATCCGCTGTTAATCTGATGGGCTTCCCTTTGTAGGTAACCTGACCTTTCTCTCTGACTGCCCTTAATATTTTTTCCTTTGTTTCAACCTTGGAGAATCTGACAATTATGTGTCTTGGCGTTGCTCTTCTTAAGGAATATCTTAGTGGTGTTCTCTGTATTTCCTGAATTTGAATGTTGGACTGTCTTGCTAGGTTAGGGAGGTTCTCGTGGATTATATCCTGAAGTGTGTTTTCCAACTTCGTTCCATTCTCCCTGTCACTGCCAGGTACACCAATCAATTGTAGGTTTGATATTTTCACATAGTCCCATATTTCTTGGAGGCTTTGTTCGTTCATTTTCATTATTTTTTCTCTAATCTTGCCTTCGTGCCTTATTTCATTAAGTTGATCTTCAATCTCTGATATCCTTTCTTCCACTTGATCGATTCAGATATTGATACTTGGGTATGCTTCACAAAGTTCTTGTGCTGTGTTTTTCAGCTCCATCAGTTGATTTATGTTCCTCTCTAAACTGGTTATTCTAGTTAGCAGTTCCTGTAACCTTTCATCAAGGTTCTTAGTTTCCTTGCATTGGATTAGAACATACTTCTTTAGCTCAGAGGAGTTTTTTATGACCCACCTTCTGAAGCCTACTTCTGTCAATTTATCAATCTCATTCTCCATCCAGTTTTGTGCCCTTGCTAGAGAGGAGTTGTGATCATTTGGGGAAGAAGAGGGATTCTGGTTTTTGGAGTTTTCAGCATTTTTGCACTGGTTTTTCCTCATCTTCATGGATTTATCTACCTTTGATCTTTGAGACTGATGACCTTTCGATGGGGTTTTAGTTTGGGGGTCTTTCGTGTTGGTGTTGATGTTGTTGTTTTCTATTAGTTTTTCTTCTAACAGGCCCCTCTTCTGTATGTCTGCTGCAGTTTGCTGGAGGTCTGCTTCAGCCTGTGTTCACCTGGATATCATTAGTGGTGGCTGCAGAACAGCAAAGATTGCTGCCTACTCTTTACTCTGGAAGCTTTGTCCCAGAGGGGCACTGGCCTGATGCCAGCAGGCGCTCTCCTGTTTGAGGTCGACCCGTGGTCCCTGGAACCCCTGTTGGGGGATTTCTGTCGACCCCTGTTGGGGGATTTCTCCCACTCAGGAGGCACAGGGGTCAGGGACCCACTTGAGGAGGTAGTCTGTCCCTTAGCAGAGCTGGTGTGCTGTGCTGGGAGAATCCCTCTTGTCAGGATCACTTGCTCTCTTCAGAGCCGGCAGGCAGGAAGGATTAAATTCGATGAAGCTGCGCCCACAGCCGCCCCTTCCCCCAGGTGCTCTGTCCCAGGAAGACAGGAGTTTTGTCTGTAAACTCCTGACTAGGGCTGTTGCCTTTCCTTCAGAGATGCCCTGCCTAGTGAGGAGGAATCTAAAGAAGCAGTCTGGCCACAGCTGCCTTGCCATGCCCACCCCAGACCTCCCAGACTCCTTAGCACTGTCATGGGAAAACTGCCTACTAAAACCTCAGTAATGGCAGACGTCCCTCCCCCAGCCAAGCTCGATCATCCCAGGTCGACTTCAGACTGCTATATTGGGAGCAAGAATTTCAAGCCAGTGGGTTCTTAGCTTGCTGGGCTCTATGGGAGGGGGACCTGCTGAGCGAGACCACTTGGCTCCCTGGCTTCAGCTCCCTTTCCAGGGGGAGTAAACAGGTTCTGTCTCGCTGGGGTTCCAGGCACCATGGGTAAGAAAAAATACTCCTGCAGCTAGCTCAGTGACTACCCAAACAGTTTTGTGCTTGAAACCCAGGGCCCTGGTGGTGTAGACACAAGAGAATCTCCTCATCTGCAGGTTGCAAAAACCGTGAAAAACGTAGTAACCTGGCCGGGTAGCACAGTCCCTCGGGGCTTCCCTTGGCTCGGGGAGGGAGGTCCCTGGCTCCTTGCACTTCCCGGGTGAAGTGACACCCCACCCTGCTTCTGCTTACCCTCCGTGGGTTGGACCCACTGCCTAACCAGTCCCAATAAGATGAACTGGGTACCTCAGTTGGAAATGCAGAAATCACCCACCTTCTGCGTCGGTCTCGGTGGGAGCTGCAAACGGGAGCTGTTCCTATTGGGCTATTTTGGCCCCTCCCTCCAAGCCGACACTCTCAAGAGTGGTTCTATTCTAACAAGGTCTGTGCAGTACTCTCTTGGCCTCTACTTCTCATCCTTAAAAACAAAGAGTTTGTCTGATGTATCCCAGGGGACTTTCATGTCCTGCTTTTAGGAAACACAAAAAAGGTCAAAAGGATCTTCTTGCACATGCTGTTTTTCAGAAGCGATGCACCTGTTGTTTTTCAATAGCCTTTAATTCATAATAGTCAATTGGCCAGGGTGGGCAGGGTGCAAGAGCTCACACCTGTAGTCCTGCCAAGGCGGGCAGATGACTTGAGCCCAGGAGTTCAAGACTAGCCTGGGAAACATAGCAAAACCCATCTCTACAAACAACAACAAAACCCACAGAAAATTAGCCTGGTGTGGTGGCACGCGCCTGTAGTCCCAGTTATTTGGGAGGCTGATGTGGGAGGATCACCTGAGCCTGGGAGGTCGAGGCTATAGTAAGCCGTGTTCACACCACTGCACTCCAGCCTGGGAGACAGAGTGAGACCCTGGCTCAAAAAAAATTCTTTTAGTAATGATTATGCTATTCAGAGTGTGCACTGAAATACAGCACATCCCATAAGTCAGGCTCTATTCAGACCCTTTCATACAAATTCACACATTTAATTGTGACAGCAACCTGACTGTGCCAGAACTATGATTAAGTTGGTTCTCTTGTGTGAGACACGGATCAACTCAGTAACTTGCTGAAGGTCACACAGCTATTCTCGGGGTGGGGGGTGGCTGGCAGGAGCGGGGGTCACTGGGGGATGGGTGAGCCAATCTCAGGGGAGCAGCACCCACTGCCCGACTGGCTTCTGCTGCCTTTCCCAGGGGAGAATTTGGTGCTCAGCTCTTTCTGGGTCACTGCTGGGAGGTCTCTAAGAGCTCATTTAATGACACTTGCTGTTTTCAGAGAAACATGAAGTTTCTCTCTTCACGTTTAGAAAGGAAGGGAAGTGACTTCCCCGGACTCCTGCATCTCTTTAGTGGCTGGCCCTGGTCTTATACAGGGACTAAAAGAAACTCTATAAACCTCAGAAGTAGATCCCAGGCCACAGAAAGACCGAGAGAACAAGTCTGAGTTGATGTCTGATCTTCTGAATGACTGCTCAGTTCAGGGTCATCTAGCAGCTTTAAGGGTGTGTGTGCCTTGCAGAGGAAAGAGGAGCCTGCTTGGCTTGAGGGAGGGTGAGGGCCACACTGGGCTGTGGAACCACCTACCTATTGCATCACCAGTGGGGGATGTGCATAACCAGGAAACCCCCAGCTGATGACTCATCTGGAGAGGAGCCTGGATCTGCAGAGCCCTGCAGGAGAGGACCTGAGCAAGCCTCCACCCTCCTCCCTTCTCATTCTCCTTCTCTCCCCACCATGCCTCTGGCATGCTGCTCTCTCTCTCTCTCTCTCTCTCTCACACACACACACACACACACCAGGAAAAAGTTCAAGTCTGACACAATTCTGTGGACGGACAAAGTCACACATCTCTGGCCACACACCCGTTCTCCCTCAATCAGAGGCCGCATCCTGCACAGCCTTGTCCCCGCCTCACTTGTTTTTACTCCCCTCCCCCATTACTTTGACTTCCTATTTGTCTGGGATTCTGTCTGTGTGGACTTTCCCCACTATGTCCATTACTGTCCCTGCCACCGATGGCATTTGTCACCTTTGCCTGAGCAGCCCCTCCAGACTCTTCACAAGTTCATGGACTTTGGGGTTGATGATGACTGTGCCTCAGCTCCTGTGAATGGAAACTGCTAAGGAAAGGAAGGGCTGTGCTGTGTTCCTGATACTCCGTGGCTCCTTGCATATGTGGTCACCAGGCGCCTACATGCCTTCCATGAATGAATGAATGGGTAATGTGGATTCTAGGAAGCTGCACTCATGCAGATGTTGTGTCCTCAGCCTGCTCATAGAGTGCGTTAAACGTGAGAGGTGGGGAGTGTGGCAGGCAGGCCGAGGACAGAACACAGGATCTGAATAGAGTGCAGAGGATCCAGAGGATCCAGAGTCACCAGGACCATTGTGAAGTTTTCACCGAGACATCACCCATCAGATCAGCACTTCAGAGATCATTGTTTGCCCAGTGCAGAGTGGATTAGGTGGGTGACCTCAGATGTGGCCTGGGCAGCATTTAGGATGGGTCCTAGTGGTTAGGGTGAGGGTCAGGTTGCATTATCATGAAGGAGGCAAGTGGCAGCTGAGGCGGATCTGAGGGAAATGATGATGATGATGCAGGCCGGTGATGCAATGGGTTTGGTAAGAAGAGGAAGGAGGTTCAGGGTGGAATTCTGGTTTTTCTAATCTGAGATTTGGCTGAGGTCATTACCAAATAAGGAGTAAAAGGGCATAAAGTGGCTTTAAGAATTAGGAATGTGAATATGATTTTGGAGACGCTATGGACACTTCATTGCTAGTAGACCCGCAGGACACAAAATGCTTCAGGCCGAAGAGATCTGACACCAAATGGAAACCTGGATCTGAAGGAAGAAAGGAAAGTCACCAGAAATATAAAGTTGGGGAAAATGTAAAGGATTATTACTTCTTCTTAGTTTCTTGAAAAATATATACTATCAATGATGATAACATTGCTGTGAGGTTCATAAAGTATGCAGTTAAGGCTTAGGAATAGTGGGTGGTGATGAATGGACCTATCTTGTTGCAAGTCTCTTAAGCTTTCCATTAATATCACACAATTAATTCAGCAACACAACTCAGCCATGAAAAGGAATGCAGAACTGCTGCGCATGGCCACAGGGATGGATTTCAAAATGATCATGTCATGTGAAGGAATCCAAGCAGAATGCATACCATCTGATTCTACTTCTTATTAAAATGCAGCTAATCTCTTGTGACAAAAAGCAGATGAATTGTTGCTGGGGACATAGGAGCAAAGCAGAAGAGAGGATTACATTGAAGAATGAAGACATGCTGGGGGTGGCAGACATGTCATTATCTTATTGTGGTGATAGTTTCATAGTGTATACTTACTCTAGCAAACTACACATTTTAAAAATGTGCACTTTGTTTTATATCCATTATACCCCAATAAATTCATTTTTAAAAAAACTTCAAATAGATTATAAACACTTGAGTGTATACTGCATTCCCTATAGCACTTGCACATAGATCAGGAAATATGTACACACTAAAAGTCAGTATCTGGTCAGGTGCAGTAGCTCATGCCTGTAATCCCAGTACTTTGGAAGGCTGAGGTGGGTGGATCACGAGGTCAAGAGATGGAGACTATCCTGGCCAACATGGTGAAACCCCGTCTCTAGTAAAAAAATACAAAAAATTAGCTGGGTGCGGTGGCACAAGCCTGTAGTCCCAGATACTCAGGAGGCTGAGGCAGAAGAATCACTTGAACCCTGGAGTCAGAGGTTGCAGTGAGCCAAGATCGCGCCACTGCACTCCAGCCTGGTAACGGTGCAAGACTTCGTCTCAAAAAAAACAAACAAAACAAAACAAAACAAACAAACAAACAAAAACCAAAAGGCAGTATCCAATTAAAATGGAATCCTAAAAGGTAATTAACATTAAAATATGCAGGGGAAAAAGGAGCAAAAAAATTAGACTAGACAATCATTGCTTAAATGGTAAACTTATACATCTATTTCAACTGTATCAACTATTGCACTAACTGTAAATCCACTGACCACTACAGTTCAAAGATAGAAATGGTTGGAAGGGCTGAGAAAGCAACCAGATCTTGTCTATAAGAGATGGGACTTAAAAAGGAAGACACAGATGCTGTCTGTTGAAAGTAAATGGATGGGAAAAGATATATCATGCAAATCCTAAGGCCAAGAAAACTGTTATGGCTATCTCAGTATCAGACGTAGCTGATTTTGTTAGCAGTGGACAAGATCCGAGTTACCCTACGTTGATGGTGGCGAATCTGGATGGGTCCACAGCAACTTCAGCTCTTCGCCTCCTGGTAAGAAAGAATTTGAGTGAGGGTCCTAAGGCAGAAGGAGAGATGGAGGCAAGTTTTAGAGCAGTCATGAGTTTATTAAAAAGGAAGGGAAGGGAAGGGAAGGGAAGGGAAGGGAAGGGAAGGGAAGGGAAGGGAAGGGAAGGGAAGGGAAAGGAAATACAACTTGGAAGATGGCCAAGCAGGTGACTTGAGAAGCCAAATGCGCAGTCTCACCTTGTGACTTGGGGATTTGTACGTTGGCATACTTCAAGGATCTTGCCTTGATTCTCCCCTGTCCTGAAATCTTGTTGGGAAGCTGCTGATCAGTTTCAGGTGGTTTCTATCTATTAGGAGCCTGCCTTTCCCTGGCATCGGCTGTAACCAGTTACTACTTTAGAGATACAGTTAAAAACCACCTAACCATCACCTGATGTTCACTCAGCCCTCCTAGTGTAAGAAGCAGGGGGAGCCCTGTCCTGCCCTGCTCATTCCTGACTAGCTATGTAGGGTAACAATTGTAGGACATAGAATATTATAGGAGATCAAAAACAACCTTTGCAGTTAAAAAGGTTAATCCATCAGGGAGTATAATAATAATCACGAATTGTATATGCCTAGTAATATAGCTTCAAAACACTTGAAGCAAAAATGGAATGAAAATGAGATTAAATCAGCTCTTTCTCTGCAATTGACAGAACAATCAGATGAAAACACTAGCAAAGTGGCAAGCGACCTGCACACTGTCAACCACCTTGATTTAATTGACATTTATTTATTTATTTATTTATTTATTTATTTATTTATTAGTAGAGACGGGGTTTCACTGTGTTAGCCAGGATGGTCTCGATCTCCTGACTTTGTGATCCACCCGCCTCAGCATCCCAAAGTGCTGGGATTACAGGCGTGAGCCACCGCACCCGGCCACCAATTTAATTGACATTTAACAAGCAGGAGTGGAACATCCACTGAAGACTCATTCTTTTCAATCGCAGTTCTTTCGCCAAGATGGACTACATTCTGAGCTATAAAATATGTCTAAAGAAATTTAAAAGGAGTGAAATCATATACGATATGATTTTTAAGCTTAATGAAACTAAACTGGAAATCAGTAACAATATCCATAGAGAAATCCAAAATTTTGATATTGAACAATACAATTCTAAAATATCTGTGGTTCAACAAAGAAATCAAAAGGGAAGATTAAATATTTCAAAATAAATAATAATGACAATATAACACATCAAAACTTGTGGGAAGTGGCTAACAGTGCTCAGGGCGAAACGTGCATCTTTCAATATTTCTATTAAGGAATTGGAGGTTGGGAGATGGGGAGTTACTACTGAAGGGTAAGAAGTTCCTTTTTGGGGTGATGAAAATATTCTAAAATTGATTATAGTGATGATTGCATAGTTACGAGTGTATTTAAAAACTATGGAAATGTAGCTTTAAATGGGTGAATTATATGAATAATTATAACTATTAATTATGTGAATTGTGCTTCACTAAAGCTGTCAAAAAAGAAAAAACATGAAATCTATGACCCGAATATCCACATTAATGAATCATAAAATATAAGCGTAAATTTAAACCAATCAAAGTAACAAACAGGAATGTAAGTTAAGGAAATAGCATACAAAACACAAAAATAATTAACAATGTGGACTTGGTGTGGTGGCTTACACCTGTAATCCCAGCATTTTGAGAGGCCCAGGCAGGCAGAACACTTGAGCTTAGGAGGTAGATCAGTCTGGCAACGTGGCGAAACACCATCTCTATAAAACGTACAAAAATTAGCCGGGCGTTGTGACACAGTCCTGTCTGTGGTCCCCACCACTTGCGGGACTGAGGTGGGAGGATCGCTAGAGCCCTGGAGGCAGAGGTGGTAGTGAGCAGAGATCATGCCACTGCACTCCAACCTGGATTACAGAAGGAGACCCTGTCTCAAAAAAAAAAAAAAGAAAAAGAAAAAGAAAGAAATTGACAAAATGAAAAACTGTTCTGAAAGGATCAAAAAACCTAATAAACCCCTCGTTCGATGAGAGGGAGTAAGAGCGTGAGAGCAGAGAAAGAAGACGCAGACATTGCCTGAACCTAGAGGGACCCCAGCCCGGAAAAAGGAGGGTTTAAGGGCCACACAGTAGCTTCACTGCCACCAACTACTGGACAGGCCTTGATGTGGAAGAAGGCTATATTTTGTCTTATTTAGATCTAGGCAGTTGAACTGGGCCCAACATAAGCCGCTTTCATTGTAACCGTTTTGGTTTTGCTTAAATTAATTTGCTACTTTAAAACACTCCCAACTTAAAGAAACGTTACAAAAAGTATACAAAACAACCAGCTGAAAAATAGCTGTTGAAATGAATGGACACTATTACTGAATTTTTCAGTGTGTACTTTCTACAAACAAGGAAATTAACATCAACACTTTACCACTATCTAATATGCAGACTCTATTCCGATTCTCCAGTTGCCTTCCAGTTGTCGTTTACAACATGGAGATCATAGCCAGGATCCCTGAATTGCTGTTTCATCTTTTTCTGTCACTCTTTGATATTTAGTGGGACATGAACACTTTGATATTTAGTGGGAACAGCTTGTCAAGGTCGTTTGAAAAGCAGAAATTAATTACTTAATGTTTGATGCATATCCTAACTTTCTTTAAAGTTATATATATTATAACCCTCATTTGTAAAAATGTGTATGTTTATATGTGTGTCTGTGTGTGTTTGTGTGTGTGAAAGAGACAGAATTCACACATTGGTCAATCAAACACTTGGTCAAACTAAATATATTAGATAGTATTTCTGCCTGAAAGGCTCATAGGTGTTTTTTTTAGTTATTCTTATAAAATATTTTCTTGCCAACCACAGTGGCATGTACCTGTTATCCAAGTTATTTGGAAGACTGAGGCAGGAGGATCACTTCAGGCCAGGAATTCGAGCCTATAGCGGGATATGATCACACCTGTAAATAGCCACTGCATTCCAGCCTGGGCAACATAGCAAGACTCTGTATCAAAAAACCAAAATAACTTCTTGTTCACATTTTCTGGGGTAAATGTATTTTATGTTATAATATGAGAAAAGGATACAGAGGTATTTTTCTTTATAGAAAATAGCTGCCATAACAGACCAAGGGACAAACATGGATGCAAAAGAATGAAAGTTTGGAGCTGGAAAAAAGTCCAAGCTCTGATGGGTTTTCTTGCCTGGGGTGAAGGGAACGGAGCCTGGGAGAGGTGAGATCTGGAAGCCACTCACGCCCATCTCTGCCTTGTCCTCACAGGTCCAAGTTGACTCTGCCATCTTCCCCTGGCAGGACGAAGTTCTCCAGCACACAGTGGCCCCATAGCAACAGAGGCACAGCTTTGAGGAGGATGAGTGTCCAGCAGGTGCACTCTTATTTTTAAAAATCAATTTATTTTTAACTGACAGATAAACATAATTGACAGATAAACATTATATATATTTATAGGGTACACCATGATGTGTTTACATTTTTATACATTGTAGAACGCCTAAATCAAGCTAATTCACATATTTATCATGTATTTGTGGTAAGAACACTTAAAATCTGCTCAGCAATTTTCAGCTGTATGGATACACAGCCCTGGGATAAGCCCTCTTTGCCCTCCTCATCTGTGGGTTCTGCATCCATAGTTGCAACCAACACTGATCAAAAATATGCAGATACTTTCCACCCTTTTCTTCCTTTCCTGTACCTGTACCACGTGTTTTTTAAATCACAAGAAGTTAAAAGGAAGGAAACAAACAAAAAATGTCAACAATTACTACACACTGCTGAATCACATTGCACATTTGTTTTTTAATTTGCAGAGATCCCGTCTTGCTATGTTGCCCAGGCTGGTCTCAAACTCATGGCCTCAAGTGATCCTCCCACCTTGGCCTCTCAAAGTGGTGGAATTACAGGCATAAGTCACTGCACTCATCCAAATTGCATGTTTTTTGAAGGTGGTAAATGCAGAGTCACACATCTACCATACTATAGAAAGGTACTCAGTCATCATGGGAGTTCCCTAACACTTTCTCCAGTCCCCAGCCCTTTTAAATTCAGGTAAATACAACAGATAATTTCTTGTGAATCTTTGCAGAAATTTTTATGCATATGCCATGTATATTCATACATGAATATGTACTTTTTATTGACATTACAGGGAATATATTATATATAATACGCAGCCAAAGGAAACTTTTTTTTCATGTTTGTTTTTTCCTTTTTCAACTTTTCTTTTAGATTAGAGGGCATATGTGCAGGTTTGTTACCTGGGCATATAGTTTGGGGTATGAATGATCCCATCACCCAGGTAGTGAGCATAGTACCCAACAATTAGCTTTTCAACCCTTCCTCCACTCCCTTCCTACCCCTTGTAGTAGTTTCTAGTGTCTATTGTTGCCATCTTTATGTTCATGAGTACACAGTCTTTAGTTCCTTCTTATAAGTGAGAACATACAGTATTTGGTTTTGCATTCTTGCATTAATTGGCTTACGATAATGGCCTCCAACTCCATCCATGTAGCTGTCAATGATTTGATTTCATTTTTTATGGCTGCATAGTATTCCATGGTGCGTGTGTGTGTGTGTGATATATATATATATCTATCTATCTCACATTTTCTTTATCCAGTCCACTGTTGATGGACACTTAGATTGATCCCACGTCATTGTTGTTGTGAATAGTGGTGTCTTTTTGGCAGAATTATTTGTTTTATTCTCTATATATACCCAGTAGTGGGTTTGCTCAGTTAAATAGTAGTTGTTTTTAAATTCTTTGAGTAATCTCCAAATTCCTTTCCACAGTGGCTGAACTAATTTACATTCCCACCAAAAATATAGGCCAGGCACGGTGGCTCACGCCTATAATCCCAACACTTTGAGAAGCTGAGATGGATGGATCACAAGGTCAGGAGTTCGAGACCAGCCTGGCCAATATGGTAAAACCCTGTCTGTACTAAAAATGCAAAGAAAAATTAGCTGGGCGTGGTGGCACACACCTGTAATCCTAGATACTGGGGGGGGAGCTGAGGCAGGATAATTGCTTGAACCTGGGAGACAGAGGTTGCAGTGAGCCGAGATCATGCCACTGCACTCCAGCCTAGGTGATAGAACAAGACACTGTCTCAAAAAAAAAAAAAAAAAAAAAAGTATATAAATTTTCCCTTTTCTCCATAGCCTGGCTAACATCTGTTGTTTACTGGTTTTCTAATAATCACTATTTTGACTAATGTGAGATACATTTCTCTGATCCGTGCTGATGAGCATTTTTTCATGTGTTTGCTGGCCACTTGTATGTCTTCTTTTGAGATGTGCCTGTTCATGTCTTTTGCCCATTTTTAATGGGGTTATTTGTTTTTTGCTTATTCAATTAAGTTGCATATAGCTCCTGAATATTAGACCTTTCTCAGATGCATAGCTTACAAATATTTTCTCTCATTCTGTAGGTTGTCTGTTTACTCTGCTGATAGTTTCTTTTGGCTGATAGTTTCTTTTACTGTGCAGAAGCTCTCTAGTTTAATTAGGTCCTGCTTGTCAATTTTTGTTTTTGTTGCATTGCTTTTGGGGACTTAGTCATAAATTCCTTGCCATGGATGATGTCCAGAAGGGTATTTCCTAGGTTTTCTTCTAGGGTTCTTATAGTTTGAGGTCTTACATCTAAATCTTTAATCCACCTTGAGTTAATTTGTGTATATGGTGAAAGTTGGGGGTCTAGTTTTCATTCTTCTGCATATGGCTAGCCAGTTATCTTAGCACCATTTATTGAATAAGGAGTCCTTTCCTCATTGATTATTTTAGTCCACATTGTCAAAAATTAGATGGCTGTAGTTGTGTTACTTTAATTCAGGGTTCTCTATTCTGTTCCATTGTACCAGCATCATGTTGTTTTGGTTACGGTAGCCTTAGAGTATAGCTTGAAGTCGGATAACATGATGCCTCTAGCTTTGTTCATTTTGCCTAGGATTACTTTGGCGATTCAAGCTCTTTTATGGTCATATTTGAATTTAAGAATAATTTTTCCAATTCTGTGAAAAATGACATTGGTAGTTTGATAGGAATAGTGTTGAATCTGTAGATTGCTTTGAGCAGTATGCCCATTTTAATGATATTATTTTTTCCAATCCATGGGTGTGGAATGTTGTTCCATTTGTTCATGTTATCTATGATATTTATTTATTTATTTATTTATTTATTTAAGATGGAGTCTTGCTCTGTCGCCCAGGCTGGAGTGCACTGGCACAATCTTAGCTCACTGCAATCTCCTCCTGCCAGGTTCAAGCGATTCTCCTGCCTCAGCCTCCCGAGTAGCTGGGACTTCAGGCATGCCCTTCCGTGCCCGACTAATTTCTTTTCGTATTTTTAGTAGAGATGGGGTTTTACCATGTTAGCCAGCATGGCCTCAATCTCCGGACCTAGTGATCTGCCCACCTCGGCCTTCCGAAGTGCTGGGATTACAGGTGTAAGCCATTGACACCCGGCCCCATCTATGATTTTTTTTTTTAGCAGTGTTTTGTAATTCTGCTTGTAGAGATCTTTCACCTCCTTGGTTAGAGGTATTCCTAGGGGTGTGTGTGTGTGTATGTGTGTGTCTATTGTAAATGGGATTGTGTTCTTGACTTGTTTCTCAGGCTGAATGTTATTGGTGTATAGATATGCTACCGATTTTTACACATTGATTTTGTATCCTGGAATTTTGCTGAAGTTGTTATCAGTTCCAGAAGCCTTTTTGTGGAGTCTTTAGGGTTTTCAAGGTATAGAATTATATTGTCCATTAAGATAGATCTTTGACTTCTTCGTTTCATATCTGGATGCCTTTTATTTCTTTCTCTTGCCTAGGTGCTCTGGCTAGGACTTCCAGAACTATGTTGAATGGCAGTGGTTAGAGTGAGCATCCTTGTCTTGTTCCAGTTCTCAAGGGGAATGCTTCCAACTTTTGCCCATTCAGTATGATTTTGGCTATGGATCTGTCATAGATGGCTCTTATTATTTTAAGGCATGTTCCAATGGGAACTTTCTAATGTGTTTTAATATCCAAGAGAGCAAACACCTCTTCTGTACTTTTTCAAACTTTATCATTTTACCCAGATAAAGCTTATAATTATAAGATTTCTTCCATTCTCCCCTTCTAAAGAAAATCAGTGGCATTTTTATCAATTTATCTTAAAATTAAAAATTAATCTAGAAATACTTAATATCTTATCAATATTCAGTATTTCCTTATCCAGTTTGAAGTCAAGTATTTTATTATAACTGAGTTGTGATATGTGCTCCTCTTCAGATAAATTTATTCCTATTTCTTCTCATGGCTGTTTGGTATTTTTGTAATCGTTATGAGTTGCATAGCCTTGTAATTCTATTTGCTAATTTATTGCATCTCCTATGTTTTTAACATTCCTTCACATATACTTTTATATTTCAATATCATAGTTTCATTCTTAGGGTTGTTTGTTTGTTTGTTTGTTTGTTTTTGACAGAGTTTGGCTCTGTCACCCAGGCTGGAGTGCAGTGGTGCGATCTTGGCTCACAGCAACCTCCGCCTCCCAAGTTCAAGTGATTCTTCTGCCTCAGCCTCCCGAGTAGCTGGGACTAATTTTAGTAGAGACGGGGTTTCACCATGTTAGCCAGGATGGTCTCAATCTCCTGATCTTGTGATCTACCTGCCTCAGCCTCCCAAAGTGCTGGGATTACAGGCGTGAGCCACTGCGCCCGACCAGCCCCATTCTTAGGGTTTTTAAGTGACATTAAATATAATGATTATTGTGTCTGCCCCCTTCCAAGAATCTTGCCTCATTTTTGTTTTCCATCTTGTTGCACGGGCCAGAAATTTCAGAACCATGTTCAGCTGTGCTTAGGGAAGGCAGGTGTTTGGGTCCTGATCTGATTTCCGGGGAAGGCCTCTAACGTGCCACCCTTAGGAATGATGCTCACTTTTGGTTTCATATAGAAAGAAATTCACATCATCAAGAATGCAGCCTCCTATTCTAAAGGGGTTTCAAAAATTCAGAATTGGTGTTTAATTTTACTAAATGTCTTTTCAGCCTCCATAGAGACTGATGCTTTATTTCCTTATTTAGACTATTGATATGGTACAGTATTGATGATCAAAGAACTTTTGCAGTCTTGGAATAAATCCTTTTGTTAGATTTTTTCTGGGAGCTCTCATACATCGTCCTCTGTTGAGACTTTTGTTGGTAAAAGTTCTGTAATGAAGTGATCCTCTCCTGTGAGGGTGGGTGGAAATTGATGAGATGGGGAAGAAGGGGACTTTCTGGGGTGTGGCAATGTGCTATGTCTTGAACATAGGATGATTACACAGGTGTATACAGTAGTCAAAGCTGGACAGAACACTTATGAAGTGAGCATTTACTACCTGTCACGTATGTCTCAATGAGTCACCAGCACACAGAGCCCAAGAGCTATGCAGGACCAGAGGTTTGTCTCCATCTCCATGGAGACCCGAGAGGGGAAGCGCTGCAGGTCTCTTGCTGGCTGGTGGTTGGGGTCAGTACTGGACTGCAGGACTCCTGACTCTGACCAGAGCATTCCTCACTGTGTGTTACAGGAACAGGCAGAAGCTGAAATGTGTCAGAGGAGGAGGCTGCTGGTTCCAGTGAATGGTGCTGACCCCACTGAGAGTGTTTCGTGCCTAGAGATGCAGAAGGAATGGAGGCAGTAGGGATGATGTCCTAACTGCTGCCCCCATAGCTGAGAGGGCTCTTCTGGAGCATTCCCTGCTGGAAGTAGGGGGTCCTATGCCAATCCTGTGCTGATTGTCTCTGGAGCATCAAGACCCTGAATTCCTCTCTTCTTCTTCAGTCAACACCTTGCTGGAGGCCTCACACACTGAAAGACATGCAAAGGAAATAATTCAGGACCAACTGGTGGGTTCCAAAAAGTTCTTCTGTGAAGAAGGTGATGCAGGCTCTGCTGCATCCTGCGTATGAAAGAATCTCTTCAGGAAACTAGAGCTTCCTTCGTTTACCTTTTCTCCTACAAAGAGAAGCAGCCTGGAAGAAACAGTCTGGTACTTGACCCATGCCTCAGTTAACTCTACCATCCAATATGGTGCAGCTTACCAAAGGTCCTAGAACTTTGTCAATGCACTTGGAGTAATTTTTACGAAATATTCTGTGTGATAATCAAACTGTGGAAATTTATATAAGATGTTGGTGGCATAGAGTTATATGATTGTGTATTAAGGGTGGTTTTAGGATGTCATTTTTTTTCAGTTCATCATGAGAGAAGTCCTTTTTATGAGAGAAGTCCTCATGAGAAAAAAGCTTTCTTATATTGTAAGTCCCATCTATACTGGTATGTGCATTTAATGACATTTAACTACAGATGGTGTAATACCACAGTGGTTTGACTTAGAGTTTTTTAACTTTATAACTGGTTTATCTGGGTATTACATGCATTTTAAATGTGGCTCTTTCAACTTACGATGAGATTATCAAGACATAGCCCCATGCTAAGTCATGAGCATGTGGACTTACGATGGTTCAATTTAGATTTTTCGGCTTTAAGATAGGATTATTGGGGCTTACCTCTATCTTACATAGAGAAACATCTGTATTGCCTAAAACTATATGATGTACATCTTTCTGTTTTCCTATTTTTGTGCATGTTGATGTAAGCATGGAAAAATTTTAGGAAATGCATTTGTTAGGCTGTTTACATGGGCTGCCTGGTGCAAATCAGCAGTCAAAAATGACTAGATATATGACTAGCAATGAGGGGAGAAATCCTCCCTCTGTGGGAGGCACTGACTGTGTTCCAGTTCTCCCTCCTCCTCCCTCAGAGTGGACCAGGGTTTGATGGCTGGCAACTTTTCAAGGGGCCGGTCTGTCTTAGTTGATGATTTTAGAGGTATATAGAGGTATTTATTTACAAATAAACAATATTTAGAAATAAATAAATATTTATATTTATTTATAAATAAACACTTATTTATAAGTAGACATTTACATATGCCCAGGATTTTGAAGAGCGTGGTATCTATGGGAAGCCATGTGTCTGGTTTGTCCTGCTGGGACAGTCATGGAACTGCATCTTCCTACGTGTCCACAGCAGATGAGGACAGTGAGAACTCAGTTAGATCTGAGACTGTGAAGAGTTTCTCTTTCAAGCGCCATTGCCGTTGAACATTAGTGAACCTTGGGCCTCCTTTGGGCTCAGGGCAGAGCGAGTGTTCATCTGCCCCAGTATCTGCCATGGCATCAAGAGGGAAGAGTGGACAGTGCTTGGGAATGGTGTGAAATGGTTGCCGACTCAGGAGTGGAGGGGCCCCTCTCGCTTCTGGTGGTCTGTGACCCCAAGTCCCTGGGCTGCATTTTATGGTAGAGATTCCTGAGCTGCATTTTAGGGTACAGATTCCCTATTTGAGGAGCTTGGCTTCTCTGTAAGCATCTGATTCATCTCAGAAATATCAATTCTTAAACACTGTGACAACAGGACCTAGAATGGCCGACACATTAAGGCTTTGCCCTCATGTCACATTCTATTATTTTATTTAAAAACTTCAGTAATCATTTGGCTGGGCGCGGTGGCTCACACTTGTAATCCCAGCACTTTGGGATGTCGAGGCGGGCGGATCACAAGGTCAGGAGATCAAGACCATCCTGGCTAACACAGTGAAACCCCATCTCTACTAAAAATACAAAAAAAAAAAAAAAAAAAAAGTAGCCAGGCATGGTGGCGGGCGCCTGTAGTCCCAGCTACTTGGGACGCTGAGGCAGGAGACTGGTGTGAACCCAGGAGGCGGAGCTTGCAGTGAGCCGAGATCACATCACTGCACTCCAGCCTGGGTGACAGAGCCAGACTCTGTCTCAAAACAAAACAAAACAAATCTTCAGTAATCATTTTAGCCTCTTTCCAACAAACTCTTCTCCATAGTAGTCCAGTTGTGGTAGAATAAATTACAGACGTAGTCGTTCAAGGAATTTTGGTCTTTTCCATCTAAAGGCATTGTGTGTTGTCTTGTTCCGGGACTGGTTTGACTGAGACAAAGTTAGAATTGCCTGAAGATTTAGGCACATTCAGAGTGTTATATCCGTGGAGTTTGAGGAGGGGGTGGCCTTTCTGGTCTTCGCACTTCCGTCCTCTCCCACTTCCATCTGGCATCCCACGTGTTGTCCCCTGCACATCTGGAAGACACAAGGTGCTGCTGCCTCCTGGTCTTTGCTTTTGCAGGGCCTTCTGTGCAGGACGCTCGACCTCAAAGCCCAGAGGAAGCCAGTCCAGCTCCAGCCCCCTTGTCCCTTCCGCAGAGGCCTTCCTTGAAGATGCATCTCGAGTGTCAGCCGTATCAGTGTTTGTTAAGCTTATTCTTTTAAAGTAAGCTTCCTGACAACATGAAATTGTTGAGGTTTTCTGGAGTTGTTTGGTTTGTATAGGATTTGCTTTACCCCCAGGCCAAACAGCACATGACACACGACAGCCATTTAACAGTGTGTCACTGGTGATTAGTGTCCTTTGATGCTTCTGCCCCATGGAACCTATTTGAAGACCATGTTGTAATATCAAACAATACAAGGAAGCACGTCATACAGAAAATGCTCATATGTTTATGAATTTTGACCAAAATAAACATGAAATCTTATATTAAAAGATGTACTTTTTTTGTTTTCTCCCTGTTCTCCCCTCCTCCTGTGAATCGGATCTGAGTGACAGGAGGCCAGGGCTGTGCTCCTGCTGAACGCCTTCCTTCCTTCCTCCCCTCTCTGCCTTCACGCTTGGCCTACTGGGGGTGTTTCCTGCAACTGATTCCCCGGAGTTTAAAGTACCAGGTTCCCGGGGACCGGAATTCATACTTCCTTCCCCCACTCTCTCTTCTGCCTGCCCCTCCCTCTGGGGACAGGGACACCAGTGCTCGCCTGGCTCACCCACAGCCTCTCAGGAGGGTTCTCTGGGCAGCCGGGTTCCTGCATCCGGCTCTGATAGCTGTCGGGGAAGAGTCAGTGGGTCCCTGAGAGGCGACCCGCCCTTGTCGCTGGGGGAGTCCCGTGGACACTTTCCTGCGGCTTCCTCTAGCCCTGGGCTAACCTTCACTTTCTCTGCCCCGGCCTTCCCTGCATCCCCATAAGTGTACCCAGGTTGCTCAGCCCTGCAGGAACCTGACAGACACATATCCCGCTCCCCTTGCCCTGGAGAACCCGCTCTCCTTCTCGCCCACAGCTCTCAAGAAGCCCAGGCGTGCCCAGACGTTGTCAGCCTTCCCCAGAGCGGGGGAGGGGCTGCTCCGGGGCTTCCCCCTGCCCTGCCCGTGGGCTTCTGGGCCTCGCTTGGAGCCCTGGGCTGGGCTGAGCTGCAGGGAGGCTGAGCAGCCTGTAGAGGGCAGCACACGCGCGGCTTCCCAGCCAGCCGCCCTGGAGGACGTCGAGGGGAGGCAGCCACGGTCCTAGAAGGGCCTGGGCTTGGACAACATGGCTTCCCCAGGGTTAGAGCCACTTGTCTTCCCACGGCCTGCTCTCTCCTGATGACCAGGAGTTATCAAAGAACAGCCTCTGAGCTGCGTGGAGAAAGCCATGGAAACAGCCAGGTGAGTTGGGAGTCAGTTCAGAAAGTGCAGAGGGTCCCACAACAGGCCCAGAACCCAATGGGGGAACCCGGAGAGCCCTCTGCGTGGGCGAACCTACTGCTCCATCGCCCACCCACCTCCAGTCCACAGAGAGCATAGGTCACCAGAGAATCTACCTCAAAGAGGGATTGAAAACCCGCCCGGGGAGTATGGATGGACATACAGAGGCAGAAAGCAAAATGGGTGAGAACCCCAGGGAGGGAGAGAGAGTGGCTACAGCGGGCGCTCAGAGAAGGAAGGAGGCTGCCTAGGCTGTGCTTGTCATGGGAGCAGGTCCCAGGGCGGCCACTTCTGCATCTGTGGAAAGCACAGGGCCTGGGGTAGGGAACCTCTGTTTACACCCAGCTTAGCCTCATTCCCTGAGGCTGGAACAGAGGTAGGTAGGGGCAAACAGACCCTGAGCAAGAAGCGAACCCGAAGACAGAGCAACCCTGCCCAGAACTGGGGCCTGTGAGGGTATGAACCCAAAATACCTGAGACAGGTCTCAATCAAGTTAGAAAGTTTATTTTGCCAAGGTTAAGCAAGCGGCCATGACACAGCCTTAAGCTGTCCTGACGACATGTGCCCAAGGTGGTTGGTGTCAGCTTCCTTTTGTATATTTTAGGGAGACATGAGACATGAATCAATATGTGTAATGTACATTGACATGGTCCAGAAGGGCGGGACAACTGGAAGTGGAGGCTTCCAGATCATAGGTAGATAAGAGACACAAGGTTGCATTCTTTTGGTCTTCGATCAGCCTTTCACTGAATACACAACATATATGTAGGCTATATGGGTAGAGGTAGAGGAATAGTCACTTATGCCTTTGGCTCAGTGAACTTGCATTTTTTTTTCTTTCTTTCTTTTTTTTTTTTTTTTTTTTGAGGCGGAGTCTCTCTCTGTCGCCCAGGCTGGAGTGCAGTGGCGTGATGTCGGTTGACTGCAAGCTCCGCCTCCCGGGTTCACGCCATTCTCCTGCCTCAGCCTCCCAAGTGAACTTGCATTTTTACATAAACAATAGAGCGGAGGAAGCAGGCAGATATGCAATCTCAGGTGAGCAGAGGGATGACTTTCTGTCCCACACCTGTGAAGATCGGCTATCAATGTACATTGCCAGGGTGAAACTCAGCAGAACTGTTTTAGGGTAAGGATCTTGAGGCCCACAAAGAATTTCCTTGTGGGCAAATTGGGAGGGAGCTATGTAGCTTTTCTATCCTTGTAGCTATCTTATGTAGGAGTAAAGTGGGAGGCAGGTTTGCCTGACACAGTTCCCAGCTTGACTTTTCCCTTTGGCTTAGTGGTTTTGGAGTCCTGGTGTTATTTTCTTTTTAGAAGAGATTAAATGAGATTTTGTGCAATGCACTGCACACCACTTTCCCTATAGACAGAGAGGACCCGGAATTTGAGTCTGTGTTTTTTACAGCCTCATTTAAAAAACATGAAAAGAAACAGATGACTTTCACTGATATTCATTCATCTATTTCACCTGAGACCCTTCAGCTTTTAGGTGTCTGTGAAAGACAATGGAGAATCTCCTTAGAATCGGGAGTCCTGGATTCCAACCATGACCCTGAGAAGCAGCCAGCTGTAGGACCTGGCACAGGTCACCTCCCCTCCATGGAAATGAAGATAAACCTCCCATCCTGTAGAGTTCACCGATTCTCTGTGCCTGTTTGCTCACTGAGGCATAAGTTACATGCAGTAAAAAAAGAAAAAAAAAAAAAAAAAAAAACAGGGTCTCACTGTGTCACTTAGGATGGAGTGCAGTGGTGCGATCTCAACTCATTGCAACCTTGGTCTTCTGAGCTCAAGCGATCCTCCAACCTCAGCCTCCTGAGTAGCTGGGACTAGGTGCACACCACCACACCTGACTAATTTTTGGTGGATATGGGGTTTCCTCATGTTGCCCAGACTGGTCTTGAACTCCTGAGCTCAAGTGATCTGCCCACCTCAGCCTCCCAAAGTACTGGGATTATAGACGTGAACCACTGCACCTGGCCTCAACTGTTCACTTCTTGTTTCATTTCATCTATGACAACTGTATACTCACATGTAACAATTATGCAATCAAGACACAGGAAATTTCCACCACCCCCAGAAAGTCCTTTTCTGCCCCTTTTAGGCAATTTCCACCACGTAGACAAGAGACAGCTACTTCCTCACTGGCTTTTAGGAGACTAACGACTTTCATATATCTGAGGGTACTTAGGAAAATCTCAAGTAAAAACTTATTCCAAGAATGTAAATGTGTTCAAAAATAAGGTACCATAACAATAGTATCAATAAACAAACATACAGTCTCAATGGAGGCTGAAAAGGCATTTAGGATAATCAGACACCTATTCTGGCTTTTAGAACGGAACAGGAGGACACTTCACAATGATGAGAATTTCTGTAAGAAAACAAGAGCCAATTAATGGTGAAAGGCCTAAGTTTTCTCAAAGAAATCAAATCAAGATCAAAATGCCTGCCTTTTCTAAACACCCTTCAACTTTGTCCTGAGAGTTCCGACCTATGCAACATGACATAGAACAAAAACAGAGGCAGGTCTCCTGAAAGGGAGAAGAAAAAAAAAATCATGATATTAGGTATGATTGCATACTTAAAAATTGTAAGTTATAACAATAGTAATTTAACACATGTATATGTGGATGAATGTGCACAAAATATAGCAGATAACCCTTTGGAAATGTATTTACAAGAGCATTCATTTCATAAGGGTTACAGAACACATAATATACAAAGAAACAGCCTTAGTAAGAAATAGAAATAATCGGGGTGGAGTGGGGGGGAGAGAGCATTATGAAAAACAGCACATTTTATTACAATTGTTTTACTATTTCCCTACTAATGTGGGAAGTCCCTTAGAGCAGGTACTGCATATTTTAATCTTGGCATACATTTTGCCTGGTACATAATCAATTCTCACTAAGTACTTGTAAAATCATTGTATGCAGGAGGTAATAAACATTTTCTGTTATTGTTACTCCTCGTTAGATAACTCGTTCCTGGCTGGGCACGGTAGTTCATGCCTATAATCCCAGCACTTTGGGAGGCCGAGGCAAGTGGATTGCTTGAGTTCAGGAGTTCAAGACTAGCCTGGGCGATACAACAAAATATTGTTCCTACAAAAAAATGCAAAAATTAGCTAGGTGTGGTGGCCTGTGCCTGTAATTCTAGCTACTCAGGAGGGTGAGGTGGGAGGATCTCTTGAGCCCAGGAGGTTGAGGCTGCAATGAACCATGATTGTACCACTACACTCCAGCCTGGGCAACACAGTGAGATCCTGTCTCAAAAAAACAAAAACAAAAAAACCTCATTCTTCTAGGTAGAGTTTCTGCCTTCACAGCGGTTTTTAATGCTGATTCATAATAGAATCTCTTTTAGGGAGCTGTGAAATATATGCTGGGTCTACAGAAAAGATTGTTGACATGAGTGGAAGATAAGGCATTTCAGCATACATATGATAACTATAAAAGAAGAGCCAAATGGAAATTTTAGAACTGAAAATTCCACTCTCTGAAATGAAAGATATATTTGGATTTTCTTAAGAGAGATTGAACAGGGCTGGGTGCAGTGGCTCACGCCTGTAATCCCAGCACTTTGAGAGACTGAGGACGGGTGGATCACCTGAGGTCAGGAGTTCAAGACCAGCCTTGCCAACATGGCGAAACCCCATCTCTACTAAAAATACAAAAAATTAGCCGGGTGTGGTGGCAGATGCCTGTAATCACAGCTACTCGGGAGCCTGAGGCAGGAGAATCGCCTGAACCCAGGAGGTGGAGGTTGCAGTGAGCCAAGATCATGCCACTGCACTCCAGCCTGGGCAACAAGAGCAAACACTCCGTTTCAAAAAAAAAAAAAAGAGAGAGAGAGAGCAATTGAATATTACAGAAGAATGAGTGAACTTGAAAAGAGATCAGTGGAAACTATTCCATCTGAAGTACAAGGGAAAATGGGACTATAAGAAAACAAGGAAGCGAGTCTCAGTGACCTGTAGTAGAATATCACGCACTACACATGGAACCAGGGATCGAGAAGAAATGGCTGGAAAAGATGAGGAAAAAAAGTGGTTGATCTATTCTCAAGTGTGGTGAGAGAAACATCAACTTACAGATTCAAAAAGCTCATAAGCCCCTCAGAAAAATAAATGTAAAGAAAACCCTACCTGGATACATCATAGTCAATCATATAGAGTAAATTTTATGCATTCACGGGGAACAGATATGAATGACAGCTGACTCAAAACAACGGAGGCTCAGGATGTGTGAAGTGGCGAAAGAAAGCTATGGACTTGTTATTCACACCCAGTGAAAATATCCTTTAAAAACAAAGGAGAAAGGAATAAGTTGTGAGAGATTGTATTTTCCAAATTTGGCCACAACAATAAATGTAACCAGAATAAACAAACCAATTAAAAGGAAGTTTCCCCAACTGGAAAAAAAGCAAGCTGAAATTATAAACTATCTAAAATATATGCACCTTAAATATAAAGCTTCAGATAGATTGAAAGTAAAAGATGGGGAAAGATATAAAACACAACTATTAAGCATGAGAAAGCTAGTGTGACTTTCTTAATGTCAAAGAAGGTAGATTCAAGATAGGGCATATTAGCAAAGATAAGGAGGGATGTATAATGATAAGAAGGTCAATTCATCAGAGTGATGTAACACTAAAAAAATGTATGCACCTAATATGAATGCAAAGAGGGGAACAACAGACACTGGAGCCTACTTAAGGGTAGAAAGTGGGAGGAGGGAGAGTATCAGAAAAAATAACTATTAGGTACTTAGGCTTAGTACCTGGGTGATGAAATAATCTGTACAACAAACCCCCATGACTCAAGTTTACCTGTATGATAAACTTGCACAGGTACCCCTGAACCTAAACTAAAAGTTTAAAAACATATTAAAAATATGCGTGTACCTAATAACAGAGCTTCAAAGATTTGCAGCAGAAATGGACAGAATTAGTGAGAGAAATAAATGCATGATCATAGCTAGAGATTTTTAACATCCCTTGCTGAACAACTGATAGAATTAGTAAAAAAAAAAAAATCAACAAAGTCATAATCTGAAACAATTATCAACCACCTTGAGCTAGTAAACATTTATAGAGTACTATACTCAACAACTGTAGAATGTTGATTCGTTTTGAGTGCATATGTTCACTAAGGTAGACTCTATTCTGGACCTTAAAAACATTCCTGATACATTTAAAAGAATTGAAATTGTACAGAATATATTATTTAGGTTGCAGAGGAATTGAATTAGAGCAGCAAGAATAAGATATATAGAAAAGACTTTCATATTTGCAATTTAAGCAACCATGGGCCAGAGAAGAAACCTTGTGGAAATCAGAAATATTTCGAACTAAATGATAATGCAAAATATCAAAATTTATAAGATGTAACTACAGAACAGAGATTATGAGTACTTATATTAGTAAAGAAAAAAAAAGATAGAAAACAATGATCCAGGTTTCCACTTAAAAACTGGAGAAAGAAGAGCAATATAAACCCAGAATAAGTATAAGAAAGGCATGGCCGGGCGCAGTGGCTCACGCCTGTAATCCCAGCACTTTGGGAGGCCGAGGCGGGCGGATCACAAGGTCAGAAGATTGAGACCATCCTGGCTAACACGGTGAAACCCCATCTCTACTAAAAATACAAAAAATTAGCCGGGCGTGGTGGTGGGTGCCTGCAGTCTCAGCTACTCAGGAGGCTGAGGCAGGAGAATGGCATGAACCCGGGAGGCGGAGCTTGCAGTGAGGTGAGATGCACCACTGCACTCCAGCCTGGATAACAGAGCAAGACTCCGTCTCAAAAAAAAAAAATAGAAAAAAAAAAAAAAAAAAAAAAAAGCAATAATCAGGAGAGGAAATCTATAGAATAGGAAACAGGAAAACTCTGAAAACAATAAAGACAATTAACACAGCATAGCTATTTGAAAAGAATAGTAACATTTATAAATCTGTGTTTCAGAAGAAAACTGTAGGATTAGATTAACCTGTGATTCCTAGGTGGCCACAAGGTCACCCATGGTGTGGAGCTGCCCACAACGCCCCTTCTCAGCATGAAGCGTCCTGAAAGATCCAGGGCCAGGTTCCTTAGGATTGGGGAGTTGATAAGTAGAAACGAGAACTGAAACCAGCCCAAATGTCCCATAGAGCTGATGTTTATGGTTTCTTTGAAAAAACATAGAAATTTATCCTCCCGGTGTTAAAACTTGAAAAAGTTATGTTTGGTTTAACTGAGTTCCTTTACCAGGAAACCCACCATCAAGTTTCCCAGACAGTATCAAGGAGCTGAAACTTCCTGAGATCATTGCATCTAAACAGTGAGATGCCAGGCCCCTCACCACCGTAATTGCCTAACCAACCACATGCTTCCTGTTGACCAGCCTCTCTTCCTTACCTGTTCTCTAATTCCTGTTTTCCTATGTATGGTTACATTCCTTACCCCTCTCTGTAGTTCCTGTTTTCTCACACATGTTTACTTTCCTTGCCCCTCTCTAATTCCTGTTTTCCTACACATGGTTACATTTCTTCCCTGCTGTATACACCTTTAATTTTCCCTGGGAATACTCGTCTCAGCGATTGGCCATCTGTGCATCAAGCAGCAGGACCTAGACGGAAACTCTGGTGTTTCAGTAATAACAGCTTACCTATGGACAGTTTTCATGCCTGTGGCCCTATGGGTTGCTCAGAAAGTTCACCACAACAACTAATATAAACTACATACCAGGAAATTCATCAAAATTGCTACTACTTTTTGTCATTCCTCCATCTAAAGATGCTTCAAGCCCAACATCTAGAAATCTCAACTGACTGTCCTCTGGACTCAAAAACTGGGCTTGTATAATTTGCTCCAACCACTAACCTTTACTTTTCTTTCCGTAAACATGCCTCTTATTAAATACCTGACTGACCACACCATATAGAGGCCTAACCGAGATGAAAGAACACCTATAACATCACCTCCTGAAATGAGATACAACTGCCTAACTGGATAAAACTCTTCTCATGACTAACAGACTTACTCAATAAGATATGGGGCAATGTATTTAGACTTACGTCCTGCCTGTTCCAATTTATGTTCCTGTTTTCCTTTATAGGTCTCGTGCCACTCAGTTACTAATCTGATTCTTCTCTCCACAGCCATCCACTCGACTTTTAATACATGAAACTTCTCGGGAAGTTCCAGACGAGGAAAATGAAGGGGTTAAAATATGCTATTTTAGCATATTGACTATTTAAGTTAAAGATACTTGAAAAACAGCAAGTGTGAAAAGATCACTCCCCTGAAATGGAACTTTTCCCATTTCATAAAGACACCAGCTACTGGGTTTAGGGCCCAAACTTATCCAATATGACCTCTTCTTAAGCAATTATATCTGCAAAGAACCCGTTTCTGAATAAGATCACATTCCCAGGTACCAGAGGGTAGGGCTTCAAAATATGCTTCGGGCGGACACATTCAACCCATAAAAGCATACCAAAAAAATACGGTCTACGTACAGGGAAAGAAGAAATTGACAGATACCTCGGGAAGCTCAGACATTGGACTTTTTGGGCAAATGCTTTAAATCAACAATTTTAAATATGCTCAAATATTTAAAGGAAGCGTGTATGTGTGTGTGTGTGTATTCTAGAAGACTGCGGAGGATTAAAACAGTAGCTCGCAGCCTATGGCTTCCAGGGTGAGGCTGAGGAACCCATGGGCAAGGGCTGGAGGGAAATATTCTAGGGAAACCCAGAGTAGCACCTACACCTTTCCTTTGGGGAAACATCGATGCATCTATACATATGTATACTTACCTGTATGAACATATAGAGAGTATCTATAAGGAGATAAGAATTATTAAAAGGTCCCCAGTGGAGATCCTGGGGCCAAAAAAATTAAAGTAGCTAAAGTAAACAATACAGCAGAGGGATTCCACAGCAGATTTGATCAGGCAGAAGAAAGAATCCGCTAATTTGAAGGCAGGAGAAAAGAACAGGTCAGACAGACTCTGCGGTGTGCACGGAGGGCAGGAACTACTTCACAAAGGCAGATCTTCCCTTGCTTGTCTTTTCTCACACTAGAGAAAGCAGTAGATGATCCTGTCTTTGAAGAGTGTGTTGTTAACATCAAGCATAAGAAGAAGGCAATTAGGGGTGAAATCCTGAGGTATGTATGAGTTAATGACTAAATTATGGAAACTTACATTAAAAAAGTATAGAGGCTTTGTTTGTTTGTGTTTTTGCCCCTGTCCTCGCATTCTCCTCCGAAACAGCTCTGAGTAAACACAGGCTGTGTTCTTGCTGTGACTCGCACCTCCCTGCCTTCTCTTCCTTCAGACTTGCTGAAGTGGGTGGGGGTTTGTTTCCTGCCTCTGACTCCCTAGAATTTAAAGTGACAGAGTCTTGGGGACTGGAATCCAGCACCTCCTTCTGCCCCTCCCTGTGGGGACAGGGACACAGCACTGGTGTGACTCACCCACAGCCTCCCCCGGGGTTCTCTGGCTGCACCTGGGGCTACTGAGTGCTGCAGTCCAACTCTGATGGAGCTGTCAGGGAAGGGGCAGTGGGTCCCTGAGTGGTGAACTGGCCCTGGTTGCTGGGGAGGTCCTGGTTCTGGGGAAGTCCCATGGTCCCTCTCTTGTGGCTTCCTCCAACCCTGGCGGGCCTCCACTTTTTCTCCTTCAACCCTTCCTGCATCCTCATCAGGGGGCCCACGTGTGCTCAGCCCTGGAAGCACGTGGGAGACCCATTTCCTGCTCCCCTTGCCCTGGAGGACCTGCTCTCCCTCTCGCCCACAGCTCCTGGGAGGCCCAGGCGTGCCCCCGACTGTTCACCTTCCCCAGAGGAGAGGTGAGGCTGCTCTGTGCTCCCCACTGCTTCCCTCCTGCCCTGACCATGAGCTCCTCAGCCTCACTTGGAGCCCTGGGCTGTGAGCTATGGTTTGAATCCTCCACAATCCTCCAGTCACATCTTTCCTCCTCTTAGAGTTGACCATGCTTTTCGTCCTGCTCAATTCTCCCTTTTTTTCCTTCCCTTTTCCTCCAAGACAACACCAGGTAGGGCTCTACGTGTGACCCTTCATTATAGGCGACCTCTGTTCTTCATTTTTCCTGACATTTGGCCTCTACCCCAAGTCCCCCAAAACATACAGTTAATAAAATTCTGTGAGACCCCCTCCAAAGATGAAGAGGATGGTCTGTGTTCTTGAGATGGGCAAAAGTGAGAGTTCAGTGTCATGCTCCACCCAAATACTAGCCCCTCTCCCCAAAACCTCAATCACCATTATGCTGAGGGCAAAGAAGTTCTGAATATTTGTGAATACATCTTTGGCCAGATTTCTAATCACCTTCATTAGGTGGCTTCCTAGAAGAAGTAGAATATCTCACACACACACAAACACACACACACATATACACACACACACACACAGCTCTGATTCCTACCAACAGTGCATCACTTTAGATCTGACGTCACTGCTCTTTGGTTTTCACTTCTGCTGACTAGGAAATAATTAATTGACCTCGATATGCATTTCTCTGCTTATTGACTTGTGTTTCATGTATTGATGTGTTGTTTGAATTTCTTTGTTCAAGCTGATTTATTTAGGATTTGTGTATTGTCTAGGAAGACAGACTCCATGCTTCCCAAATACGAATAACAAATTTCTAGTCTTTTTAATTTGCCTCTTCTGTTTGTCTTAGATTTTAATGTACAGAAGTTTTAAATTTTAAGTAGTTGAATCTATAGGTACACTTATTTTTTTCATGGTCATAAGCTGAGAAAGTCCTTTGCAAACATAAAATAAGAGGACTTCTCTAATTTCTTAGGGAGATTTTTATTGAATGATTAGATTTGTAGCATATAGTTGTGTAAAATAAGATGAACTCTAATTTCTTAGGGAGGTTTTATTAAATGATTATATTTGTAGCGTATCATCGTGTAAAGTACATGGACATTATTTTTGATATAGAAAGTGTGGTGTTACCCTTCATTGTTCTGAGTTACTTTCATCTGTCCAACTCCAGTGAGTCACTGATTATTCCCTTTCTCTGAACCTTGCGGTTTATGGTGTTTATGGAAGCTTCATTCCATAGCACGAAGGCATCAATCATTAATCTCGGGTGATGGATCCTCAGGCATTTCCCTGCTCTGAGCGGAGGGGTGTGGTAGTGTTGAAAGTTGCAGTGCTCTGATCACATGGTTGGTTCCATTGGCAACCGGCCACTCTCATCCAAGAGCCACCTCATCAGTATCAACTCAGGAATGCTGGAAGTCATTTTACGAATAAAAAATAAAGCCCCTCTCACCACAATCACTCGAGAAACTTCAATGTTTTAAAGCTTTGTTCCCAGAGCCAGGAGCAGAGAAAAAATAGATGTTCCTTATTATATCCCAGCCATGAATACCAGGAGAGAGGATCACTGGGGCTGTTTCAGAAGCTGCTTACCATGGGCTCCATGTGCACTCAGGGGAGAGGCCATGGTCAGAAGGAAAAAGAGAGGATGAGGAGTGTGATTGATGGCAAGTGTTTGCTAAGGTGGGAGTAGCTGGACCCTCTCTCTTCTGGTGGTTCCTGAATCAGTTCTAGCACTACATACTGGAGTCTGGATTGGCTGGTTGAGGAACCTGGTCTCTCTGCAATCGTTAGATTTCTGCATAAAAATTTAGCATAAATACCTTGTATAGAAGAAAAGAAAAATTAAAAAATTATATTTAATTATGTTTTGAGGCGTTCATGAAATATTTGAAGAAATTACACCACCGCCACCCATACTGACATCAGCTAACCCCTGGAAACTAATGGAGGAATGTGTTAGGAAAAAATATTCTGCCAGGGATCCATCTGATATTGGCCTGACCGCCTGAGCTCAGACATTGGTCCCACTCATTAACAGATCTCAGAAACATGAGGTACCAGCCCTATACCGAAAACCCTGAGTTCTATGGGCTCAGACAAAAAGGCAAAGTTCTAGCTGAGAGAATATTAACAAATTCAGTGAGCAATATGTTCATAGTTCAAGACACTTCTGTGAACAGATGTGTGGATTTTCTTCACCCTGATCAATTCTCCCACACCAGATGAGTGCCCATAATTCAATTCACTTCTGACACTAATCAGAGGTAGTGCCGACCCCACAGGGTAAAGATTCAGTCCCACAAGACTCCCCCCACTTCAGGGGCAAATCACAAGTAGAGAGTCTGTGTCCCCATCCATATTTCATCTTGAATTGGCTCTGTGTCCCACCAAAATCTCCTTTCGAATTGTAATCCCCCTGGGTCAGGGGAGGGACCTGGTAGGAGATGTCTGGATCATGGGGGTGGTTCCCTCATGCTGTTCTCATGATAATGAGTATGTTCTCTGATGGTTTTATAAGGGTTTGGCAGTTCCGCCTTCACTCTCTTCTCTCCCTCCTGCTGCCTTGTGAAGAAGGTGCCTGCTTCCCCATCGCCTTCCACCATGATTGTGAGTGTCCTGAGGCCTCCCCAGCCGTGGTGAACTGTGAGTCAATTAAACCTCTTTCCTTTATAAATTACCCAGTCTCAGGCATCTCTTTATAGCAGAGTGAAAACGGACTACAACAGGGTCCCTAAGTCATCCACACCTTGTGTCTGACTTGGCTACTGATATACAATAGTGTTTGGTGACCCTAAATGTCTAAAAATGGAGTAACTTATGACAGGTGATCAGCCCACAGTGAAATTGCTGACCCCTCAGAGTGAGAAGCGTATGTGTGGTGGACTGAGATGATGAGAGGACCTGCTGTGGACAGGCACCCCCTAGACCAGACAAGAAAGTGAAGCCAGAAGGCAGCTGAGATCTTGGCTACAGACAAGCCTGCAGAGGGCCATAAAAACCACAAAGACTCTGACCATAGCCAAGCAGCTGCCGCAGCTCTGTCCGTGAGAACTCTGAGGCCTCTTTCCCATGGGCTATGGAAGAAGAGCAGCGACCCGCCACCCTGGTCCATGTTCTGAGGAGACCTGGACCTGCCAGTATGTCAGTCAGTGTCCTGGTCTCCTGAGATGCTCACTGTGGTCCCTTCCCCACCGTCTCATCACTGCCTGTGTGTGTTGACTATATTTGCATGAGTGTTTATGTGCAAAAGCCACACAATAAAATGTGAATTTGCGGCAGGAAATTAAGGAACCAGAGAGACCGATCGAGGTGCAGGAGAGTTTTTATTTTAGGTGTACACCAGCTCAGCAGACATGTTTCCTGAAAGTCTGAGCACCAGACAAAGAAAGCAGTCACCTTTTAAGCAGTTTGTGGCAGGAGTTATGTGACGCAGGAAGCAGACTTACAGAAGGGAAAATAAAGGCAGTTAATTATCATGTAACATTTTCTAGCTTACACTTTGGGAAAGCATGTCTTGTAACTTATGCTTATTTACGTTGTGACCTTACAGCTGCACAGTAAGAGAAACAGAAACTACAAGGTATGTGGGAAAGAAATAAGGTTAATGTCTCACAGTCTTTACAGAAAGGCAGTTATTCTTTCTTAGCTCTTACTTTAGGGGGGTGGTCACTAATGCCCATAACAGCTTTACTTTTTCTATTTTCTTCATTTTATAAGAACAATTAATATCTTTTAATTTTTCCACTTCAAATTCATAAGAATTTCATTGGTCATTGAGTCATCGTGAAACCTTCTGGTCCCCCTACAACTAGGCTAACTGGAACCCAACATGAGAGCCACCAAGTGGAAGTTGCCATGATCCCCTTCTCAGGTTTCATCATTCTCTAAGCTGGCTCACAGAAGCCAGGAACACAGTTTACTTGCTATTGCCAATTTATTACAGAGGATATTTTCAATGATATCAGTCAACAGCCAGATGAAGAGATACACAGGGTCAGGGTTGTGAGGGTGCCTAGAGCAGGAGCTCTGTCCCCGTGGAATTAGGGCATGCCACCCTCCCGACATGTGGATGGGTACTTGTTCACAAACCCAGAGGCTCTCTGAACTTTGTCCTTTTAAGCTTCTTTGGAGGCTTTATTGCTCAAGCTTGAGTGATTGTATCATTGACCTTTGGCGATCACCTGAACATTCAGCCCCTCTTCTCTCACCAGAGGCTGGGACAGGGGGAGGGCATTTGCAGCTTCCACCAGGTAAGCAAAACCCAGGCAAAACTTCAGCAGGGGCTGAAGGTTCAACCTTCTAATCATAGGCCTGTTCCCGCTCCCAAGGCTGTCCAGGAACCCCTAGCCATCAGTCATCTCACTGGTGTACAAAGATACATTGATCACTTAAGAGATTCCAAGGATTTCAGGAGCTTTGTGTCAGGAAACAGGGGCTGACATCAAATATGTATCTCTCATTATTTCGCGGTTCACAACCAGGTCTCTGGACTCCCTTACAGCAAAACGATATGTAACTCAAAAGGTACTGGTAGGTTACTAGTCCTCCTCAGTCATTGATAATTAGTCCAGTCCATCATCATGTTATATGAAAATGTCTCCTAGGATGAGGCCACTCAGGTTTGCAGGCCTCCATTCCCTCTGTCAGTTCCTAAAAGCAGGACGGGTCTCAGCAAACACGGAGCTCCCCGCTCCCAGATATCTGGAGAATTGAGCTAAGAGACAATGTCATCTCCTTCTCGGTATTACTGTAATAGAAGATTTCCCTCATTACATAAACCGTGTATTCATCCGTTTACTCTCAGCAACTCCTCCTCCTGGTTTTCATTTCTACTCAAACTTTTCTACTTTGGAAATAACTGTGATGGGTTGGCAGCAATACTAGTGTAACAAGTGTGTCCCCTCAGTGCACATCCATTCATACAGGGCAGGGTTACACAGGTGCAGAACTAGTGGGCTATTTTTCCAATAGGCAATAAATTAGTCCATTGTGTGTTGCTATAAAGGAATATCTGAGGTGGGTCATTTGTAAAGAAAAGAGGTTTATTTGGCTCACGGTCCTGCAGGCTGCATGAGCATGGCACCTGCATCTGCTCAGCTTCTGGTGAGGGCCTCAGGGAGCTTCCAATCATGGAAGAAGGCAAAGGGGGAGCCAGCACATCACGTGGTGAGAGGGAGCAAGAGAGAGAGGTGAGAAGTCCCAGACTCCTTTAAACAACCAGCTCTCCAGTGACTAACAGAGTGAGAACTCACTCATTACTGTGGAAAGGGCAGCGAGCCATTCGTGAGGGTTCTTCCTCCATGATGCAAACACCTTCACCAGGCCCATACCAACCTCAGGGATCACGTTTCAATATGGCATTCGGAGGGGACACACATCCAAACTATATCAGGCTATGTAGCTGCATTTACTGTTAGCCCCAATTTTGCAGGACTGGTGTCCCATCGGGTCCATAAGAAAACTGACAGAAAAGTCTAAACACACAGTCTGTTCCTGGCTTAGGAGTTGTCACTGCTTCCAGCATTTATAGTTGTAGCCCTGGCCCTGTGGCCAATGTACCAGGTGGCGGACGGGGAGAAGGGGAATGTTGAGGTTACACAGAGAAGAAATACAAAAATGACAGTCACTGGCCGGGCATGGTGGCTCACACCTGTAATCTTAGCACTTGTGGGAGGCCAAGGCAGGTAGATCACCTGAGGTCAGGAGTTTGAGACCACCCTGACCAACTTGGTGGAACCCGGTCTCCGCTAAAAATATAAAAATTAGCTGGGCGTGATGGCGGGAGGCTAAGGCAGGGGAATCACTTGAACCTGGGAGGTGGAGTTTGCAGTGAGCCAAGATCGTGCCATTGCACTCCAGCCTGGGCAACAGAGCGAGACTGTGTCTCAAAAAAAAACCACCACCACCACCACCAACGACAACAACAAAATGACAGTCATTATACTAGCACCCTCCCTACCCCCTCATCCCCAGATCCCCTGGAAAAATGGAGGAAAGTCTGGTGGGGACACTCCTTTAGCCCACTCGTGTGGAGTGGCGGCACACACCAGTGAAGGCGGTGAAGCCAGCCCTTCTTGCCTTTATCTCCCCCCATTTTAGACAATCAATGTTTCAGTTGACTGTTCCGCTTCCCTATCAAATTATTACTCTAAGGAGGATATCTCTCTGCCCATTGCAAAACATTATGCGCTGAACGGCATGTTTCTTGGTCCAAGGAAGTGAGGCTTAGTGGTCCAAGCTAGAATAATACCTTATTTCAGTTATTTTATGTTAATAGCACTCTGGGTATTTGCAGCCTCCACCAGGTAAGCAAAAAACAATCCACAGTCAGTTTCTGTTCCCGTGTAGACTCACCTGTACCCCCCAGGGCACTGCCCTCAGTCTCACTTTCCAAGAATGTTCAGGGCCTCCCCATCAGGGAATCTGCCTTATAGCCATAGGCAGTATGTGTCTCCGGCTGGCAGACAGAACAGCTCTTATTGGCGTTATGCTCTGAGAGACAGCAAGAGGAATGTGTTTCAGTTCAGCCCATCTCTGCATCGCTGTGGTTCCCCCATATCCACTCATTTTATTTAATGGCCTCTGGTGACCACCTCAGGGGAGTACACGGTGGTATATTTTGCTGATTGCAATGACTTTCCAATCCTGAGGCAGTGTCTACTGAGCAGTATGGATGTGTCCTACTTTAATGCACTCCTCAAGTCCCCCTAGAGATTGCCATAGGGTCAGGGCTCATACGGACATCCCTTCAATAGGTCAGTTTTCCATTACTCTTGGAAACAATGGAGAATGTAGAGAAAAATATCCAAATTTAATACACTTTATTTGGAAAGCAAGAATTGCAATGCTTGGCATACACAAAGACCAACTTGTCTTGGGTATGTCCAAAGACCAAAAAGAGGAGTTTACAGGTTTTTTTAAAGGAGAAGTTCTGGCCGGGCACGGTGGCTCACGCCTGTAATCCCAGCACTTTGGGAGGCCGAGGCAGGTGGATCACGAGGTCAGGAGATCAAGACCATCCTGGCTAACACGGTGAAACCCCATCTCTACTAAAAATACAAAAAAATTAGCCAGGCGCGGTGGTGGGCACATGTAGTCCCAGTTATTCGGGAGGCTGAGGCAGGAGAATGGTGTCAACCCAGGAGGCGGAGCTTACAGTGAGCCGAGATCATGCCACTGCACTCCAGCCTGGGCGACAGAGCGAGACTCCATCTCAAAAAAAAAAAAAAAAAAAAAAAGGAGAAATACTAAAGTATTTTTTTTCCAGAGAGTTCACTGGTGCTGTCAAATTTGAAGAAGTGGCAGACTCTGACTGGTGAGTGATTGTAGTAGGTCAAGCTGGTCTTAGAGCAGCAGCAGGTTGTGTCAATAGATATTAGATAGAACTATTAATAGTTTCAGGTTACGGCTACCAGGCTTACAGAAAATTGCAGTTTGGAGGTAATACAGTGATTTTTTTCCCCATGACCTCTTGACTCTGTTTTAGTTGACATTTAGAATGACCCAATTTGTGCAATCAACTTTCACATTCTCCTTCCCAACTCTGTGACCGGGACGTTGACGACTGTCCATGAGCCAGAAAAAAATCCAAGTATAGGGGCTTTTGCTGCTGTTCAAATCTTCCATCAACACTAGGAAAACAGCATGCAATCCAACCCACCTAGCCGATTTGCCTTTGCCTTCCTCAGTCAGAAGGCTGGCTTTCCAAATAGGATGTTCTCCATTCACCTAGGAACGACGGTCTATAAACTAAGTAGCTCTTGGTCAGTCGGTAAAGAGCTGTGTATAGGGGAGTGTCCAAGTGACCATGGAATCCAGCAGTTCTAGAGTCAGTCTGAGAGGAACAGAGGCTCTCTGCTCATGAGTGTCTCCCCTTTGCCTTCCTTAGGCACCAGGATCCCATATAAACCATTTCCATTTTGTAATAGAACTCTTCTGGGACTGCCCTCCCCGTTACAGCTTTTCCGAGATCACTGAAGACATCATGAGTTTTTCAGGTTTCAAGATTATTTTATGTCTTTCAGTCACAGGGGGAGCTTCAGTTAGTGTTCCATCGCAAGCTAGTAAGAGCCTCTCAAATGGAAACTTTATAGTCTAAAGGCCCAGTTCCCGGGAGGTGCTCACAGCCTTTTGCCATTAGCCCTAGTCAGTGTCCCACATAGTGCACAGAGAATGCGTCCTCACCTGCAGTCTGGTTTCTAGTCTACACTGTGTGGTTCGCCCTCCAGGGCCAAGGGGCCTGAGGTGCTCTAAAGACTTTCCTGTAGGCCCTGGTGGCTCTCTGTTAATGCTGTCAGTCTTCCTGAAGTCCCTGTCCTCTCACTCCCTGCCTGGATCTGCACCCAGCACACATTCCTGACCTCACGCATTTCTCAGTGCCTGGGACCTGGCACACATTTGTGACCCTAACTCAGTGCCTGGGGCCTGGCAGGTGCCCAGTGTGCTCCACTGCTCAAATCCAAGCCTGTGGAGAGGATGACATTTCATTCCCAGGTTTCTGATGAACAGAAAAAAATCTTTGTTTCTATAGTGCTATCCTCTTCTATCCACCATGTGAGGGGTCAGGAGCTGACTGACCCCAAGGGTCTAGGAGTCGTGCCATTGACCTGACTGCCTAGGCTCACCAGCTGGCACCCTTCAATACCACACATTGGGTCTGTCCTCACAGCGGCAGTGTGCTTAACTCGATGGGGAGGTAAGTAGCCCAAGGTCAGACAGTTGGACCTGGGTAGAAACTAGACTTGGGGACAGGCTTTGGAAGACACTCCCCTGGACCTCGTCTCTCCATGGGGCCTCAGTACTAGAGCCCTCAAGGTTGGTCAGGGAGTGTCTGTGCCTCGACCATGCAAAAGGTGCCAGGCTGTGGCTAGGGATGCCCCTGGGATTTCTCTCCCTCCTGCCTGCTCCTCAGCCTCTGTATGTGCCTATCATGGTCCCTGTGTCCTTCATTCTGCCCACTCATGTGTTCACTGGGCCTCTCCTTGGTGCCAGGCACCCACTACTGAGGGGTGCCAAGCCTCTGCCAGAGAAGCTTGGAGCTGGGTCACAGCAGCAAGGGGACGGGAGGCAGTGGCCTAAGTGTAGTGGTCAGTGAGGCCACTGTGGGAGGAGGGAGTGGGAGCCGAAGCTAAGAGTGGACTGAAGTGCTTAGGCCCGGAGGTAGTTCAGGGTTTAAGAAGAGGAGAGACAGGCTTCGCTGGGAGGGAGGAGGCTCAGGAGGGGCCTCCAGTACCTCCTCTGAACCTCACTACCCCGACTACAGCAGGGCGGTGGGCAGCACCTCTGTTCCTTCCCCTTTTGCTGGCCACAGCCTGGACAGGACCCAGAATCAAACCACAGGCCCAGGGTCACCGCTGCCAGAAAGAACTAGTTCCTGTCCGTCCACGCACCCACCCCCACAACCCGGGCCTTCCTGGAGGTGCTAGGGGAGGCCATGGCCCTTTTCTGAGTGCTTGGAAGCGACTCCTGGAAGTGACAAGTGACCACGCCTTTTTCCCGCGGGTATAAAAGCAGAGGCGCACTCCGATTCTGGCAGTGCAGCGGTGGGAACCTCTCCAGGCGCACGAACCCTGCGAACGATTTCTGATCGATTTTTGGGCGTTTGACCAGAGGTGCAGGGTATGAGGAGCGCTTCCTACCGGTAGGGGACTTTGGGGGCAGAGCGCCCCGGTCGCCTGATGGCCAGGGCAAGGTGCGACCAAGGACCCAGGACGGCGTCGGGAACCAGACCGTGGCCCGGATCCCCAAGACCCTAAAGTTCGTCGTCGTCATCGTCGCGGTCCTGCCGCCGGTGAGTCCCCGCCGCGGTCCCTGGCAGGAGAAGAGCGCACCTGGCGAGGGGGACGGGAGACAGGGGAACACGATGGGGCAGGGAGACAGGGGAACACGGAGCCGGTGCCTGGCTCTGGTCACCTGCGGCCGGCCATGTCCGGGCAGGACGAACCCATCTTCGGAGTCAGGGGAAGAACTGGGTCCCCGGGCCGGGCAGGAGGGAGCAGACAGCGCGCTCTCCCTGGCTGTCCGGTGCCCGCGAATGGAGAGAAGTTGCAGAATCGAGAGAGGGAGGGAGTCAAGGTGGAAACTATGGAGTGAACCTCCGGAAGACACAGAGCGGTTGCCTCTCTCATTAATTAATTAGTTAGTTAGTAGAATTAACCCCATGTTTACATTCTTAAACGTGTTCCTTGGAGACCGGTTTAACCAACAGCCAGTGAAAAAACTTTCCAACGCTGTCTTTTACAATTTTCATTTCCTCTGCCCTGAAAGTGGAAGGAAGCAGTTAACAAACGTGCTTGCAGTTAGTATCTTGCACTGTCACCCGTGTGTCCCCTCTGCATCCCACAGGCAGGACCGGGGGCTCGCGCCTTCCTTCAGCAGTCCTGCCACTGGTGAGTCCTCGCTGCGGTGTAAAGTTCTCGTTGTGAGTTGACTTTGTAAACTGAGATTGGTAGTAGTGTGAGTGCAAGGACATATTATGTATAAAATGTGCAGACTTCTAGGTCTCTTTCAGATTGATTGAGGTTTTTGCTAACAGCCCTTTTGAGGATTCCTTATATTATTAAAAAAAAAAAAAATGCCAAAGCAAGATTACAGAAACTATGAGAGTTTGCATGTTGTCTTTCTACAGATTAATGCTAAATTCAGAAAAGCAGTAATATTTTGACCTCTCAAAAATTACACAACTGACTTTTAAAATAGTTTACAGTGAGTGAACTTACCTGAGACAACTAGAAGAATGGCTGTGTCAGGACAGTGGCCCTGAAGAGAGAATGTGTGGATGACCAGTGTAGACAAGGCCAGCAACATGAATTTCACAGTTTTGGGAATGTGAGCTCTATATGTCCCAAAGGAGGCTTTGATCCCTCCATCAGTCTTGCCTTAATTAAATGCATTTCAATGCACAATCGCTTTTCAAAATTTTGGAGCTAACACAAATCACATTAAATGTTTTATGGCAGTACATTCAGATTGATCTTCTTTTAAACAAGGGTATTATATTTTACTGCATGGGTAAGCCACATTTTAATTCACTGTTACTGCCTAGGGGCAGCTGGTTAGATCCCATTCTGACTTTGCCTTTGCTAATTCCAACAGCATTGTACTAAATATGTATGTATCGTGTGTCCACATATCCATGCGCACCAGCTTATTGGGCAACTCCTTACAAGTTGAATTCTACTTCTCTATTTCTCCTTCTGTGGGATAAATGACTTCAGAAGTTTCTTTAAATGTACACAAATTTTCCTCCAAAAAAAACATTGAACCCAGCTTACGGTCACATCTAGTCCACAGATGTGCCTGTGCCCCTACACCCTTGCTACACTTAGCTTTCATTCGTTACTTGTCTAAGATGTAAAATATGATACATCACACTGCTATTTATTTTTGTTTCTTCATGGTATTAGGAATTTTCAAGGATACAGGAGTTTTTGGTACTGGGAGTAGATGACCAGGGGATCCAGATGAGACAGTAGGGGAGGGCGGCAGGGAGGACTGAATTCACAGCTGTACACCTGGAAAACCGTGGTCAGCTGGGGCCAGTCCCTGCCACCCGCCATACCTGTGAATGGAGGTAAGGTCTCCATCCTCAGGCTGTCAGGGTGACTTCAGATGAGCCTGGAGCTGAGCTCAGTTCCTGACACCAGCTCCTGGCTCTGTCAGTGCTGGGCTGGTCCAGTCACCTGGCGTGCCAGGTCCTTCCACACCATTCCTCTCTCTATCAAAGTAGGAATTGAGAAGTTCTGACGGCTCAGAATTCCGGACTCTCAGGGTGTAAAGGACTCCTGAGATTGAAGGCTGTGAATAGCTGGGCCCTGCCTTGCTCCCCCTCTGGCTCTGTGTCTCTGGTGTGGCCCCAGCTCCTGCCTGTAAAGTGAAGAGGAGATAAAATCTTCAGCAGCCCTGTGTAAACCTCAGAGGGCTGTGTTAGCAGGTGTGGGAGGACAGATCACATCCTCAGGGCTGGCGTCAGTCACTCTGGACTGGATCCCCGAGGCACCTGTCCTCCACCCAGCAGAGGCTGCACCTGCTCCTACTTGCACCTCGGTACTGGCTCCCTGAGCTTGTAGCAGAAGCTTCTGAAGACTAGGGTGGAGCGCCATGGGGAGGGGCCATGGAAGAACAGAGGAGCCAGACCTCAAGTGAGGACAGCGATGACACTGCAGGGCCACAGCCTGGTTTAACTGTCATGCTTGTAGTTGTCCTTCTGGTAGGCACATGGCCTGGGTTGCAGTTTGAAGAGTGAGCAGGAAATGTCTCTATCCAGGTGGCTGCAGATGGCTACTCACCCAGCCCCTACTGAGAGGCCACAGTCCCAGTTCTGGTCCTCTGTCCTGTATCCGGGAGTGGCGGGGCAGTGAGGCTCTAGCTTCTAGGTCAGGGATGGGGACAGTGGGGACAGTGCCATGCCCCAAGCCTGTGCTGTTGGGCAGCTGGTGTCCTGCTCCCAGCCAGAGACTGTACATCTTCATCTAGTGGATTTTCCTAACAACCCGGGGAGATGAGGGTAGGTTGTTTTCCCTGTTTCACAAGTGGCAAAATGAGATTCAGGGCTAGAGTTCTCTGAGCAGCTGCTTCTCTGATCTCTGTCCTGTCCTTGGCCTCTGGGAGCTCCTATGGGCCCTCAGCAGAGTCCACAGGGCTCTTGGAGCCTGTCCTTCGGCCATGAGCTGAGGCCACCACTGCGCTCACTTCATAGGCTTGGGGGGAAAGTGATTTATCCAGGAAGTAGACAGTGAGCTCTTTACTCTGGGAATACCAGTGCCTGGAGTCTGCTGAAGACAGGGAGGACAAATGAACCCCATGTGAATCCTGCTCCCCGGAGCCCACAGTGTGGTGGGAGAGGTGACATCAGGGATTATATAACTAATAGGAGGTAGCATGAGGGAGGCCTGAGATCTCACCACCCTTGCCTCCCCCTCCTCCAGAGAGGCCGTGCTGGAGGGAGATCATGTCCTTGCAAGGCCATAGGATGTGGTATTGTTGGCCTGGAAGATGTGGTTTGATTATAGTCACCATTGAGGGTCATGGAGGGAAGCTAAGCTCTCCTTTAGACTTTTTTTTTTTTTTTTTTTTTTTTTTTTCTGGCTGGGCCAGAGAATTAAATTGACATAAGACAGGTCCACTGGAGACAAGCACACACATTTATTTAATGCAAGTTTTACCTGGCATGGAAGAACCAGTGAGAGTCAGTTACTTATTTACTGAATTAGACCAAGTAACTCATGAAGAAGCAAGTAATTACGTGGGGAGCTAAAAAGATGATAGTGGATCCATTCTAACACGGTCTGTGCAGTACCGTCTTGGCCTCGACTTTTCATCCTTCAAAATAAGGAGATTGTCGGCCGGGCATGGTGGCTCACGCCTGTAATCCCAGCACTTTGGGAGTCCAAGGCAGGCAGATCACAAGGTCAGGAGATCAAGACCATCCTGGCTAACATGGTGAAACCCCGTCTCGACTGAAAATACAAAAAAAATTAGCAGAGCGTGGTGGTGGACGCCTACAGTCCCAGTTACTGGGGAGGCTGAGGCAGGAGAATGGCGATAACCCAGGAGGCGAAGTTTGCAGTGAGCTAAGATCGCGCCACTCCACTCCAGCCTGGGAGACAGAGCGAGACTCCGTCTCAAAAAAAAAAAGAAAAAAAAGAGGTCGTCCTATGTTTTCCAGGGGACTTTCATCCCCTGCTTTTAGGAAACACAAAAGAGGTCAAAGGATCTTCTTGCACCTGCTGTTTTTCAATAGCCTTTAATTCATAATAGTCAATGGACCAGGGTGGGCAGGGTGCAATGGCTCACACCTGTAGTCCTCCCAAGACAGGCAGATCACCTGAGCCCAGGAGTTCAAGACAAGCCAGGGCAACATAGCAAAACCCTGTCTCTACAAACAAAACAAAAACAAAAACAAAACAAAACAAAAAACCCAGAAAAACACAGAAAATTATGTCATGTGAAATAATCCACACAGAATGCTTACCATCTGATTCCATTTCTTATTAAAATTCAATCTATTCTGACAAAAAACTGAAGAATTATTGTTGGAGACATAGGAGCAAAGCAGAAGAGAGGATTACATTGAAGAATGAAGAAATTCTGGGGGTTGGTGGACATGACATTTTCTTATCGTGGTGATAGTTTCTCAGTGTATACACAAGTGTCAATCTACCAAACTACATGCTTTAAAAAGGTACACTTTGTGGCCGGGCTCGGTGGCTCACGCCTGTAATCCCAGCACTTTGGGAGGCCGAGGCAGGTGGATCACGAGGTCAGGGGATCGAGACCATCCAGGCTAACACGGTGAAACCCCACCTCTACTAAAAAATACAAAAAAATTAGCCGGGCGTGGTGGCAGGCATCTGTAGTCCCGGCTACTAGGGAGGCTAAGGCAGGAGAATGGCATGAACGCAGGAGGTGAAGCTTGCAGTGAACCGAGATCATGCCACTGCACTCCAGCCTGGGCCACAGAGCGAGACTCTGTCTCAAAAAAAAAAAAAGTACACTTTGTTTCATATGCATTATACCTCAATAAATCTATTTTTAAAAACCTTCAACAGAATATAAACACTTGAGTGTATACTGTATTCCCTATAGCACTTGCACATAGATCGTGGAACTATGTTGCATAAAAAGTCAGTATCCAATTAAAATGGAATTCTAAAAAGTAATTAACATTAAAATGTGCAAGGGAAAGAGGAGCAAAAAAATTAGACTAGACAATCGTAGCTTAAATGGTAAACTTATAGGTCTGTTTCAACTATATCAATTATTGCACTACCTGTAAATCCACTGAGCGCTACAGTGCAATGGTAGAAATGGTTGGAAGGGCGGAAAAAGCAAGACTTAACTATAACTTGTCTATATGAGATGGGCCTTAAAAGGAAGACACAGATGCTGTCTGTTGAAAGTAAATAGATGGAAAAAGACACACCATGCAGAGTGTAAGGCCAAGAAAACTGCCGTGGCTATCTCAGTGTCAGATGAAGCTGATTTTGTTAGCGGTGGACGAGATCCGAGTTACCCTACGTTGAAGGCAGCGAATCCGTAGGGGTCCATAGCATGTTCAGCTCTTCCCCTCCTGAGAAGAATTGGACTGAGGGGTGTGAGGCAGAAGGAGAGATGGAGGCAAATTTCAGAGCAGGAGTGAAAGTTCATTAAAAAGCTTTAGAACAGGAAGGAAAGGAAGGAAGGGAAAGAAAAGAAGGGAAGTACTTGGAAGATGGCCAAGCAGATGACTTGAGAAACAGCGCACAGCCGGCCCGCCTGAGTCGGGGTTTTATAGGTTGGCATACTTCTGGGATCTTGCCTTACTTCTCCCCACCCTTGAAATCTTATTGGGAAGCTGCTGATCAGTGTCAGGTGTTTTCTGTGTATTAGGAGACTCTTTTTTCTGGCATCAGCTGTAACCAGTTATTACTTTAGAGACACGGTTATCAACCACCTGATGGTCACCTAATACTGCTGGTGTCAGAAGCGGGGAGCCCTCTCCTGCCCTGCTCATACCTGTCTAGCTACCTACTGTAACAATTTTAGGACACAGAATATTATGGGAGATCAAATATCTCCCATATTTGTATGGGACCTTTGTAGTTAAAAAGGTTAACTCTTCAAGGAGTGTAATAATAATAACAAATTGTATATGCCTAGTAATACAGCTTCAAAACACATGATGCAAAAATAGAATTAAAAAGAGATTAAATCAGCTGTTTCTCTGCACTTGGTAGCATGATCAGATGAAAACGCCAGTAGAAAGGCCAGCGTCCTGCACACTGTGAACCACCTTGATTTAACTGACATTTAAAGAGCAGGAGTGGAACATCCACTGAACACTCATTCCTTTCTATGATCATGATACTTTCACCAAGATAGACCAGGTTCTGGGCTATAAAACACATGATATGATCTCTACACTTAATGAAACTAAACTGGAAATCAGTAACAATATTCATAGAGAATTCTAAAATTTTGAAATTGAACAACACACTTCTAAAAATCTGTGGTTCAGAGAAGAAATCAAAACGGAAGGTAAGATATTTATTTCAAAGTAAATAATAATGACAATATAACACATCAAAACTGGTAGGAAATGGCTAACAGTGCTCGGGGTGAAATATACAGCTTTCAATGTTTCTATTAAAAAATTGGGGGCTGGGGAAGTGAGTTACAGAGGAAGGGCATGCAGTTCCTTTGTGGAGTGATAAAAATATTCTAAAATTGATTATAGTGATGATTGCATAGCTATGAGTTTATTAAAAACTATTGAAATGTAGACTTTAAATGGGTGAATTATATGAATCATCATAATTATTAACTGTGGGAATTGTGTCTCACTAAAGCTGTCAAAAAAAGAAAAAACATGAAAATTATGGCCTGAGGAGCTACGTTAATCAATCATAAAATGTAAGTGTAAATTTAAACCAAACAAAGTAACAGGAAGGAACATAAATCAAGGAAATAGAATACAAACCACAAAAAGAATTGACCAAATGAACTGTGTGTGGTGGCTTACGCCTGTAATCCCAGTACTTTGGGAGGCCCAGGCAGGCAGATCACTTGAGCTCAGGAGTTAGACCACTCTGGGCAACAAGGCAAAACCCCAGCTCTACAAAATATGCAAAAATTAGATGGGCATTGTGGCACACGCCTGTCTGTGGGGACTGAGGTGGCAGGACCACTGGAGCCCGGGAGGCAGAGGAGGCAAAGGTTGAAGTGAACCGAGATTACACCACTGCACTCCAACATGGAGGACAGAGGGAGACCCTGTCTCCAAATAAAGAAATAAATAAATAAATAAAAAGACAAAATAAAAAGTTGGTCTTCTGAAAGGATTTTAAAAAACACTCATAAACCCCTCATTAGATGAGAGGGAGTAAGAGTGTGAGAACAGAGAAAGGAGACGCAGACATTGCCTGAACCTAGAGGGACTCCAGCCTGGGAAGGAAGGATTTGGGAAACATGGGTTGACTTCACTGTCACCAACTACGGGACAGGCTTTGATGTGGAAGAAGGCTACATTTTGTCTTGTTTAGATAGAGGCAGTTGAATTGAGCCCAACATAAACAGCTTTCATTGTAACCATTTTGGTTTTGCTTAAATTAATTTCCTACTTTTAAACACAACTTAAAGCAAAGTTACAAAAACTGTACAATAAAAACATTTGAAAAAATAGCTGTTGATGTGATGAAAGCTGTTATTGAATTCTTTAGTGTGTACTTTCTACAAACAAGGAAATTAACATCAACACGTTACCACTAATACCCAGACTATTCCGATTTCTCCAGTTGTCTTCTAGTTGTCATTTATAACATAGAGATCACGGCCAGAATCCCTGAATTGTTGTTTCATCTTTTTTTGTCACTCTTTGATATTTAGTGGGAACAGCTTGTCAAGGTCCTTTGTAAAGCAGTAATTAATTACTTCATGTTTGATGCTATATCCTGACTTTCTGTGAGGTTATATATATTATAACCCTCATTTGTAAAACTGAGTATGTTTATGTGTGTGTCTGTGTGTATTTGTGTGCATGTGAAGGAGAGAGACAGAATTCACCTATTGGTCAATTGAACACTTGGTGAAACTAAATATATTGAATGCTATTTCTGCATGAAGGGCTCGTATGTGTTTTTTAAAAATTCTTATAAAATCTTTTCTTTCCAACCACAGTGGTGTGTGCCTGTTATCCACATTTCTTGGGAGACTGAAGCAGGAGGATCACTTCAGGCCAGGATTTCGAGCCTATAGTAAGATATGATCACACCTGTGAATAGCCACTGCATTCCAGCCTGGGCAACATAGCAAGACTCTGTATCAAAAAAAACAAAAATAACTCTTCTTGCTCACGTTTTCTGGGATAAATGTATTTTATGTTTTAATATGAGAAAAGGATACAGAGGTGTTTTCCTTTGTCTTTTCATTTTGGTTTTGGTTTTTTGGTTTTTTTTTGAGACGGAGTCTCGCTCTGTCACCAGGCTGGAGTGCAATGGTGCGATCTCGGCTCACTGCAACCTCTGCCTCTCAGGGTCAAGCTATTCTTCTGCCTCAGCCTCCCGAGTACCTGGGATTACAGATGTGCACCACCATGCCCAGCTAATTTTTGTATTTTTAGTAGAGACAGGGTTCCACCATGTTGGCCAGGATGGTCTCAATCTCTTGACCTCATGATCCACCTGCCTCAGCCTCCCAAATTGCTGGGATTACAGGCGTGAGCCATCGCACCTACCCATATATATATATTTTTTTTTTAATAGAAAATAGCTGGCCCTAACAGACCAAGGGATAAACATGGATATGAAAGAATGAAAGTTTGGAGCTGGAAAAAATGTCCAAGGGCTGATGGATTTTGTCACTTGGGGTGAAGGGAATGTGAGATGGAGCCTGGGAGGGGTGAGGTCTGGAAGTCACTCACGCCCATCTCTCCTTTGTCCCCACAGGTCCTAGCTTACTCTGCCACCACTGCCAGGCAGGAGGAAGTTTCCCAGCAGACAGTGGACCCACAGCAACAGTGGCACAGCTTCCAAGAGAAGTGTCCAGCAGGTGCACTCTTATTTTTAAAAATCAGTTTATTTTTAATTGACAGATAAACATTGTATATATTTATGATGTACACCATGATGTTTTGAAATATGCACGCGTTGTGGAATGGCTAAATCAAGCTAATTCACATACTTATCATGTATTCGTGGTAAGAACACTTAAAAATCTGCTCAGCAATTTTCAGCTGTATGGATACAGAGCCCTGGCATAAGCCCTCTTTGCCCTTTTTATATGGGGGTTCTGTAGCCTTCCTTATCTATGGGTTCTGCATCCATGGCTGCAACAAACCACATATCAAAAATATGCGGAAAAAATAAAAATGATAATATGTCAATAAAAGTAGATAAAAGCAATGCAATATAGCACTTATTTACATATCATGTCTATTGCATTAGGTAGTACAAGTATTCTAGAGAAGATTTAAAGCATATATGCCTGGGTTTTATGCAATACTATCCCAATTTATATCAGGGACTTGAGTATGTGCCAAGTTTGTTCCATGGAATATATTCCCTGTGGATAGAAAGAAGGACTGTACAACACATTGTTTTAATAACTGTAGTCACCATGTTCCACAATACATTTCTTGAATTTATTCTCCCTAACTGAAATTTTGTATCCTTTGACTAACATCTCCCCAATCCACCATCCAACTCAAGCCCTGATAATCACCATTCGACTCTCCACCTCTATGAGATGAACTTTTTCTGATTCCACATATGTGAGATCGTGAAGTGTTTGTCTTTCTGTGCCTGGCTTATTTCACGTAGCATAGTACCCTCCAGGTTCATCCATGCTGTCACAAATGACAGAATTTCCTTATTTTTAAAGGCTAAATAATATTCCATTGTGTCTGTGTGTCACATTTTCTTTAACTTTTCATCCATCCATGGACACGTAGGTTGATTCCATGTCTTGACCATTGTAAATGCTCCACTGCATGTGGGAGGGAAGGTACCTCTTCAACATACTGTTGTCATTTCCTTTGGATGTATGCCCAATAGGGGGATTGCTAGATTATATAGTTGTTCTATTTTTTGTTTTCTGAGGAACCTCCATACTGCTTTCCATAATGGCTGTACTAATTTCCATTCCCACCAACAGTGTACCAGCATTCCTTTTTCTCCCTATCATCATCAACACTTGTTATCTTTTGTCTTTTTGGTAATAGCCATTCTTATAGGTGTGAAGTGATATTTGATTGTGGTTTTAATTTGCACTTCCCTGATGGTTAGTGATGCTGAGCATTTTTTTCATATACTTGTTGGCCACTTCTGTGTCTCCTTTTGAGAAGTGTCTATTCAGGTCCCATGCCCATGTATCCATTTTACTTGGATTATTTGATTGCATGCTATTGAGATGTTTGAGTTCCTGTGTATTTTTTATTTTAACCGAAATCTTGGATCTTTTGGATATTGACCTTCATTCTGTAGGTTGTGTCTTCACTCTGTTCATTGTTTCCTTTGTCATGCAGAACCTTTTTAGTCTAATGTAACCTCATTTGTCTGTTTTTCCTTTTGTTGCCTGTGCTTTTGAGGTCATAGTCAAGAAATCATTGCTGGACCAACATCATGAAAAATTTCCTCTATGTTTTCTTGTGGGTTTTACCATTCTAGGTCTTATGTTTTAATCTTTAGTCCATTTTGAATTAATTTTTACATATGATGTGAGATAAAGGTCTTATATCATTCTTCTGCATGTCGATATCTACTTTTCTCAACACTATTTATTGAAGAGACTGTCCTTTCCCCATTTTGTGTTCTTGGTATCTTTCTCACAATCAATCGACTGTAAATGCATTGATTTATACCTGGGTTCACTATTTTGTTCCATCAGTTTATTTATCATTGTTATGCCATTACCATTCAGTTTTGATTACTATACTTTTGTAATATATTTTAAAATCAGGTCATATGATGCCTCCATCTTTGTTCTTTTGTTTGTTTTGCTTAAGATCACTTTGGCTATTTGAAGTCTTCTTTAGTTCCATACAAATTTTAGAATTGTTTTCTCTATTTTGGCGAAAAATGTCATTGGAATTTTAGTAGGCATTGCATTGAATCTATAGATCACTTTGGGTAGTATGGATGATTAAACAATATTGAGTTTTCTAATCCATGAATGTGTATTGTCTTTCCGTTTATTTTTGTTACTTTCCATTTCTTCATCAATGTTTTACAGTTTTCAGATCTTTCATCTCTGTCATAAATTTATTTAAAAGAGTTGCTGCCTTGACATCCATTTGTAGGTCTGATATAAGTTGTTTAAAACCCAATCATACCACAGCATCGTTTGCCCAGTTAGCAATTCCTTTCCCTGTTCAATTGTTTTTGATATAGCACATTTGTTCTTCATCTCCCTGACCCCAAACCCAATACATCCCACAGCAGCTCACTACAATGAAGCCTAATGGTTCGGCAGGGCATGGTGGCTCATGCCTGTAATGCCAGCACTTCGGGAGGCCAAGGCGGGAGGATCACCTGAAGTCGGGAGTTTGAGACCAGCCTGACTAACATGGAGAAACCCCGTATCTACTAAAAAAAAAAAAAAAATTAGCAGAGCATGGTGGTGGATGCCTGTAATCCCACCTACTTGGGAGACCGAGGCAGAAGAATCGCTTGAATCTGGGAGGCAGAGATTGTGGTGAGCCAAGATCGTGCCATTGCACTCCAGCCTAGGCAACAAGAACAAAACTCTGTCTCCAAAAAAAAAAAAAAGAAAGAAAGAAAGAAAAGAAACTTAATGGTTCACACCAGAGCTGTGTAAATAAGCATAAAGAAGTTTCTTGTGAACATCTTGGGAAATCTGGATCCCCATCAGGGCAAGGCTAGATTTTAGAGCCACTCTACAGAGAGAAATGTCAAGACCAAATCAGAAGAAAATACAGCTACCTCCTTGGCTAAATTTATTCCTAAGTTATTTATTTATTTATTTGTAGCTATTGTAAGTGGGATTTTTCAGATAGTTTCTCTCTCTCTCTTTCTTTCTTTCTTTTTTTTTTTTTTTTTTTTTTGAGACTGAGTTTCACTCTTGCTGCCCAGACTGGAGTGCAATGGCACAATCTCGGCTCATTGCAACCTCTGCCTCTTGGGTTCAAGAGATTCTCCTGCCTCAGCCTCCCAAGTAGCTGGGATTACAGGCACCCGCCACTACACCCAGTTAATTTTTGTATTTTTAGTAGAAACAGGGTTTTACCATGTTAGCCAGGCTGGTCTCTAACTCCTGACCTCAGGTGATCCACCCACCCTGGTCTCCCAAAGTACTGTGATTACAGGCGTGAGCCACTGCTTCCAGCCCAGATAGTTTCTTTTTAGTGTATAGAAACACTTCTGAATTTGTTAGTTTATTTCATGTCCAACTTTATTTTACACCGATAACCACTTATCTTTGCTCTTATAAAAAACTCGACACTTTTCCTCCCCCTGCCTTATTTTGTTTTTGACATCATTATTTATACCTTTTTTTTGGCAACTCTAGCTCTGTTGCCCAGGCTGGAGTGCACTGGCATGATATTGGCTCACTGCAACCTCTGCCTACTGGGTTTAAGTGATTCTCCTGCCTTAGCCTCCTGAGTATCTGGGATTACAGGAGCCTGCCACCATGCCCAGCTAATTTTTGTATTTTTAGTAGAGTCGGGATTTCGCCATGTTAGCCAGACTGGTCTTGAACTCCTGACCTCAGAAGATCCACCTGCCTTGGCCTCCCAAAGTGTTGGGATTACAGGCGTGAGCCATTGAACCAGCCCTATTTACATCTTTTTATGTTGTGTACTCCTTAACAAATGGCATTAACTATCACTTAAAACAAAATTTTTGTCTTTTGACATTTATACTGATGCAAGTGATTTATACACTACCATGATTGTATTACAATATTCTGAACTTGGCCGGGTGCGGTGGCTCACGCCTGTAATCCCAGCACTTTGGGAGGCCGAGACGGGCGGATCACGAGGTCAAGAGATCGAGACCATCCTGGCTAACACGGTGAAACCCCGTCTCTACTAAAAATATAAAAAAATTAGCCAGGTGTGGTGGCGGGCGCCTGTAGTCCCAGCTCCTCGGGAGGCTGAGGCAGGAGGATGGCGTGAACTCGGGAGGCGGAGCTTGCAGTGAGCCAAGATCAAGCCACTGCACTCCAGCCTGGGCGACAGAGCAAGACTCTGTCTCAAAAACAACAACAACAACAACAACAACAAAAAGAATATTCTGAACTTGACTGTGTACCTACTTTAACCACCTAATTTTATATTTTTACATGGTTTTATGTGTCTTGTTAATGTTCTGTTCTTTCAGATTGAATAACTTTTTCTTTTTTTTAGCATTTCTTGTAAGGCAAATGTAGTGGTGATGAGCTCCCACAGGTTTTGTTTCTCTGTGAAAGTCTTTATTGCTCCTTTGTTTCTAAAGGATGGATTTGTTGGGTATGGTATTGTTGGTTGGCAGTGGTTTTTTTTTTCCTTTCTATACTGTGTATGATTCCACTCTCTCCTGGACTGCAGGTTTCTGGTGAGAAGCCTTCTGATAGTTTTATAAGTGTTCCCTTATATGTGATGAGTTGCTTTTCTCTTACTGCTTTCAAAATTCTCTTTGCCTTTCACTTTTGGGAATATGTTTGTGATGTGTCTTGGTGAAGATCTCTTCATATTTAATCCGTTTGGGGTTCTTTGGGCTTCATGAATCTGGAAGTCTATTCCCATCCAGATTTGGTGCATTTTCTTTCATTATTTCTGTAATTATCCTTTTTTTTTTTTAGACAGAGTCTCGCTCTCCCAGGCTGGAGTGCAGTCGTACAATCTCGGCTTACTGTAAGCTCTGCCTCCCGGGTTCATGCCATTTTCCCACCTCAGCCTCCCTAGTAGCTGGGACTACAGGTGCTCACCACCATGCCTGGCTGATTTTTTTTTTATTTCTTAGTAGAGACGGGATTTCACCATGTTAGCCAGGATGGTCTTGATCTCCTGACCTCGTGATCCGCCTGCCTCGGCCTCCCAAAGTGCTGGGATTATAGGCGTGAGCCACCACGCCCAGCCTGTAATTATACTTTCTGCACCTTTCTCTTTCTCTGATGCTCCTTGGACCATGATAATACCTATATTGTTTTGCTTCATGGTAACCCATCAGTACTGTTGGTTTTCTTCTCTCTTTTTCATTCTTTTTTTTCTTTTTGTTCCTGTGATTTGGAGATTTCAAATGATCTGTCTTCAAGCTCACTGATTCTTTCTTCTGCTTAATCAACTCTGCTGTTGAAGCTCTCTATTTGATTTTTTATTTCATATATTGTGTTGTTCAATTCCAGAATTTCTGTTTGGTCCTTTATTATGGTGTCTGTATGTTTATTAAACTTCTCATTTTGTTAATGTATTGTCTTTCTGACTTCACTTACTTGTCTATCTGTATTTTTTTTGTAGCTGACTAAGCTTCTTTAAAATGAGTATTTTCAGTTCTTTGTCAGGCTGTTGTAAATCTCCATTTCTTTAGAGTGGACTACTTGTGTTTTATTTTGTTGCTTTGGTGCTGTCATGTTTCCCTGATTGCTCATGAGCCTGTGGCAATGTGCTGGAATGTGTGCTTTAAAGAAGCAGGGACTTATTCCAATATTTACAGACTGGCTTTGTCAGGGAACACCCTTCACCAGTCAGCCTGTACACAGATTTTGGTCAGGCCATGTGGTGTGGTTCAAAGGTGGTCTTGTTGCTGGTGTCCTCAGGCAAGCCGGTTTGGTATCCAGGCATGTGTGGGTAGGCCGAGAGCCTATATCCAGAAAGGTGACCTGAAGCCTCAGTCCATGGGTCCTAAACTGGCACTGGCATGGGTCTTGAGTTTGGGTCTGTAGATGTCAGCCAGGTGATGGCATGGGCCTCATCCCTAGGTCCACAGGGAAGGGCCTGGATCCTGAGTTCATGGGGACTTACCTGGCACTGGGGCAGACCTGGAAGCTGAGTCTGTGGGGGTAGGCCAGGATTCTGGGTCTGTAGTCTAGCCTTGAGGACCCCATTGAAGACTGACCTCTCATCCTTATCATATTCTTGTCTCTATGTGCTTCTAGATTTCTGTTTCCTGCACTTTCTGGCTCTTTTTCCACAGGGATGCATTGGATGATTTCTGTCAGTCAGGCACCATGCTAACGGGGGTTAAGAGGCCCTGCCCTCATGGAGCTTTCTTTCCGGGATGGTATCAAGACATACAAATAGGCTGGGTGCAGTGGCTCACACCGGTAATCCCAGCACTTGGGGAGGCCAAGGCAGGCGGATCACGAGGTCAGGAGATCAAGACTATCCTGGCCAATGTGGTGAAACCCTGTCTCTACTAAAAATATAAAAATTAGCTGTGCATGGTGGTGTATGCCTGTAATCCCAGCTACTCGGGAGGCTGAGGCAGGAAAATCACTTGAACTAGGGAGTTGGAGGTTGCAGTGAGCCGAGATGGTGCCACTGCACTCCAGCTGGGTGACAGAGCAAGACTCTGTCTAAAAAAAAAAAAGAAAAGAAAAGAAAATACACACAAATACACATAACAGTCAGGATGTCCTGATGGGAACCATGAAGAATAGTTAAGTGATAGGTGAAACAGACAAGGTTGGTGGGGCCTCTCAGGGATGGTGATTTGGGCTGATATTTCAAGTTGGACAGGGCCAGTCTTGCAGAGAGCCAGGAAGAGTGCTCTTGAGAAGGCCCTGCAGGAATGAGAGCCCCAGGTTTCAGGGGCTTGGGGAGACTAACAGGGAGAAGACAGGGAGCCACTGTGGTGAGTGGACAGCAAACAGGTCAGGTGGACCAGCATGGGCAGATCACATGTACAGGAGGTTGGATGTTATTTTGTGAGTGAGGGTGTAAAAATAAAATATATCAGTGATGTGTATTGATTACATGTTGAAATGTAGTATTTTAGATATTTTAAGCTAAAATGATATTGTTAAAATTAATTTCGCCTCATCCTTTTTACAATTTTAATACGGCTGTCATAGAATTTGAATGTTGCGTGTGGTTTGTATTATATTTCTGTCAGCAGTGCCCATCAAAGGTATGTAATAGATGCTGAATTCATGACAAGACCAAGCCTGGAAGAGTGGATTTCTCTGTCTGGATTCCACTAAGAGCGAAAAGAGAAGTTTTTCAGCCACTGTCAGCCTCTGGGAATTCTGTGGCAACTCATTCATTGGCTTTTCTCTCCCTTCCCAGGATCTCATAGATCAGAACATACTGGAGACTGTAACCCGTGCACAGAGGGTGTGGATTACACCAACGCTTCCAATAATTTGTTTTCTTCCTCCCATGTACAGTTTGTAAATCAGGTACAGACTGTGTGCACCTCTTGTCCAGAGGTGGAGTGTGGGCCAATGAGGTGGGAGTTGTAGCCGATGTGAGTCAGGGAACCAAGTTCCAGCCCAACTTGGTCTTCATCACCCTGTTTCATGATTATATATTTGACAGATTAAAAAAAATAGAAAGAAATCTTTTCTGTAATGCATGCCACCTGGCTGGGAAATCTTCTAAACTGTCAGCTGCGAGAGAGTAGGGGGATCATTAAAGCACAGAGAAGGCCTGGTCCAGTGGACAGGGTTGGGTTTCAGCAGTGGGACGGGTCTGCTCCAGGGTCAGGCTCTCTCCCCCAGGCTCTGTGCTTCTGGCAGGTGCTCGGCCTCACTCAGCCTTCAGGTTCTCAGGCCCCTTCCTCCTCCCCAGCAGGCCCAGGATTTAGGGAAGTCCCCTAAGGGCTCCTCTGCTTTGGGAGTCTCTCAGGTGATGCCCTTGCACTTCCTTTGCTATTGACCATGCCATCTAAACAATGCTTTTCCCCTAATCTGATGTAATAAATCATGAATCATGCTTCCTTTTATGACTCCTCTGAGTATTGGTGACAGCTGAAGGGTGGGTGTCCTGTATGAGCCCTGGGTGTTCTGGTGCAGAAACTGGCCCTCAGAACTCCTTGGTGAACTTGGCTGAGCTGAGTAGGAGGGGGTGGGTGGTAAGGAAGGTTGAGGGATACATCAGGGAAACACATTCCCAAAACCTTATGCTCTGTTGTCAGGTCAAACAAATAAAAGTTCCTGCACCATGACCAGAGACCCAGTGTGTCACTGTGAGGAAGTCACCTTCTGGAATAGGAACTCCCCTGAGATGTGCCGGAAGTACAGCATAGGGTGAGACAGCAGCCAGGGGCTCCCGGCAGCTATCAGGAACCCAAGAAGACCTGAGTCACCTGGTACCCCTATTTCTCCGCTGACCCCATGGAGCCTCCAGACCCATGGGGTGTCCCTGAGCCTGTGGAGTCTCTTGGGTCTGCAGTGGCCCCTCCTGGTCCATCTGCCTGTCCCCACCCCTGCCCCCTGCAGCAGCCCCTTCCCACCCCTCCCCAGCATGAGTCCCCTTGGCCAGACCGACTTGTTCACTGGGCACAAGAGGCAACTTTCTAGATCCCTTGATCCTTTTCATCAAACCTAGGAAATGCAATTTCCTTTTGAAATGAGAAGAAAGCTGGGCGCGGTGGCTCACATCTGTAATCCCAGCACTTTGGGAGGCAGAGGAGAGCGGATCACTTGAGGTCAGGAGATTGAGACCAGCCTGGCCAACATGGTGAATCCCCGTCTCTACTAAAAATATAAAAATTAACCGGGTTGGTGGCGGTCACCTGTAGTCCCAGCTACTTGGGAGGCTGAGGCAAGAGAATTGCTTTAACCCAGGAAGCGGAGCTTGCAGTGAGCCGAGATAACGCCACTGCACTCCAGCCTGGGCAACAGAGCGAGACTCCGTCTCAAAACAAACAAACAAAAAAAGAAATGAGAAGAAAACACTTGAATCCAGTCTGGGTTGTATTTGTTGCTATACCAAACTGTTTTTAAAAATGTTATTTTTAATACTTTTTATGCAGGCAGGACCCATAAAGACAAAAGTGGCCACGACTGACAAAAGTCATAAGAAGGCTGTGGGTGGAGCTCCTTCAAGTTCCCATGAAGGCCTGAGCCAATCCAGCCGGCCTCACCCCTGGCCCCAATCCCTTAATAAGTCCTGTCTTTTCCCTATTTGGGCTTTAAGGGGCAAGAGTAATTTGTCCTTCTCTGGCCCTCTAATGTTTGCTGTGATTGGGAGGAACCAGCAGACAAGTGGGGGTGAGAGCTCACTTGTACTGTGGGTTGACTGGAGGACAGGGCTCAGCTGGTGGCCACAAGGACTTGTGACCTTCTCCTGGCGTGTGGCTCCTCCTAATGCAGGCCTCCTCTGCAGCCCAGGGAAGCTCAGCGTGTGACCAACACAGAAGGCTCCTGTGACCCCAGAGCAGGGAGGCTGAGGGGCTGAAATGCGCATGCTCAGACTCTTCCCCAGCCTCAACAAGGGAGCTTGGGGGACCCCCTTCAGACACAAGGAGGCTATCCTTCCCATGACGCCTTCTCAGGGACATTGGAGAGGGAGGGTGGCTCCCCTTTCATCCCACCTGGCCAGCTTTCCCTCAAGAGTCCTCACCTCCCTCTCTGTGTGTACCCAGGTGCCCTAGTGGGGAAGTCCAGGTCAGTAATTGTACGTTCTGGAGTGACAGCCAGTGTGCTGAAGAATTTGGCGCCAGTGCCACTGTGGAAACCTCAGCTGCTGAAGAGACAACGACCGCCAGCCCAGGGACTCCTGCCTCTTTTGGTTACCTCTCATGCATCATCGTAGGGATTGTAGTTCTAATTGTGCTTCTGATTGTGTAAGTTTGCACTTTGGAAGAAACTCCTTCCTTACCTGAAGGAAGGTGGTGACTGAGGGCAGGGGCGCTGGACATTCTCTGCCCTGCCTCCTTCTGCTCTGTTCCCACGGACAGAAATGCTCACCCCTGCCCCGAGTCCTGGTGTCTCCAGCCTGGCTCTATTTCCCTCCTTGTGATCGCCCCATCCCCACATCCGGTGCACCCCGCTGGACCCTGGTCTCATCAGTTCCTATCCTGGAGCTGGGGGTCCCCACATCTCCCAGCCAAGTCTGGGAGATGGCAGGGCCAGTTCTTCCCATCTTCAGGCCCAGCCAGGCGTGGGGCAGTCGGCTCCTCAACTGGGTGACAAGGGTGAGGATGAGAAGTGGTCACGGGATTTATTCAGCCTTGGTCAGAGCACAACACAGAGATTTTCCACGTGTTGGTTTTACTCCAGTTCCCCTTCTCATCCCCCTTCCTCAGTGTGTCCCTGAATTGGAAGGCTCCCCTCTTGTCCCCAGCCCCAGGGCTCCTTGTCCAGTGTCCCTGCCCCCAGCCCACCCCTGCGCCCCACTGTCCTCTGGGAGGGAGGTGCTGTGTGGGCCCCTCCCCGCCTGCTAAGGAGACTCCTCCTTTTCCAGGTGGTTGAAGAGGCCCTGAACGTGTGGACAGAATGACTTGGTTTCTCCAGAAACTGGAAGCCTCATGGGCTGAGGAACTGCCTCCCACCCACAGCAGAACCCGGTGGACATAATCCTTTCTCCTCATGGCTGCCCTGACTCTCTGAAGTGGCTTGGGACTCTGGGCTGACTATGGGGGACACATGGCCATCTTGAGCATCACACAGACTGGCGGGCCCTGCTGCAGCCCTGTCCTTCCTGCAGTCCTGGTGACAACCTCACTCCACTGCCTGCACCCTGAGGATGGGATGTCCGCCTGAGCACAGCATCAGGGGCCTGGCTGCAGCAGTAGGTCCTGGATGTGCTGAGACTGGGCTGCCTGGGGTGACCTCATTGGGAGGAGGTGGGGATGGCAGGTCCAGCTGCATACTGGGGACCCTGCAGCAAGCCCTGGATGTGGACTCCTGAGTCAGTTCTTTGCCTTCCTGAGGCCTTTTTCCGGCACTCACGTCCCCCACCAAGGCTTGAGGTGAGAACAATGCCCACAAGGAGACCCTGAATAACAGAGACTCGCAGCCCATCCAAGTCTCTGAGCAGGAAATTGAAGGAATCACCACATTTTACAGAGGAGGAGACTGCAGCTCAGAGTGGGGGAAGCGTGTGCACCAGCAGGCAAGTCTGTCCAGAGCACTAGTAGGAATGAGGGAAACTAGGAATGACCACTTTAAGAAGTTAGATGAGAAGAATTTCAAAGTTAAGTCATTGGAGTTTGTTGGTAATATATTGGTATGGCTTAGGTCATGTTAAGTGCATCACACGCTCGCCCCCATGTCTGCTGTTGGTCTCAGCACTGGGTGGAGGGAGCGGGGAACAGTCCTGGTGAAGAGGAGAGGGGAGCAGCACCGGCTGGGGTGGGGCCTCTGCCGCTACCTCCTCCTGCTGTGGTTTCTCAGGGCTTAGGTGGCCCCTCACACCTGGCTTGTCTGTGGGGAGAAGATCTTTGTTCTCCGGCTGCTTTTAAGACTTTCTCCTTAACAGTGGTTTCGGCAATTCGATTGTGGTAAAAAGGAGCTGCAGAAGCCATGGCTCTAGCATTTATGGCCTCCCCTTCTATATAATAGCAGCCATGTTTCGGCCTCTGCAGGGGTAAGGTCCTCCGAGCAGCTGCTTCTCCACATCTCTGCCCTGCACTTGGCCTCTGGGAGCTCCTGGTGTTCCTTAGCAGAGTCCACAGGGCTCTTTGGGGTCCCATCCCTGTGCTGGAGCCTGGAGCCTGTGACCTGAGGCGGTGAGCTGAGGCCACCAATGGGCTCACCTCATGGGCTTGGAGGAAAAGTCATTCACCCAGGAAGTAGATGATGAGCCCTTTACTCTGAGAATGTCTGCGCCTGGTGCCGGTGGGAGGACAAATGAGCCCTGCCTGTGTCAATCCTGCTCCCTGAAGCCCATAGTCTGGTGCAGGAGGTGTCACCAGGGACCTAAATAGCGATCAGGAAGCATGGGGGCCACCTCCCCAACCCCCCACCTCCAGAGAGGCTGTGCCGGCTCCAGGGATGCCATCCCTCCCTACCTGGCTCTGGCAGAGGGAGGCTGTGCGGTTGCAAGGCCCCAGCTCATGGTATTGTTGGCGTGGAGGATGTGGTTTCATTAAAATTAACATTGAGAGTAACGATTGTACTAACAACAGCATGTGCTGTGCCAAGCTCTGTTCTCAGCATTTTTTACACATATGAACACACTTAATCCTCATACAACCAGACTGTACAGGAACCCTCATTGTCCTTGTTTTAGAGAGCAGCATGAGACGCAGAACATTCGTTCAGTGGAGGGACTGGACAGGAGGATGAGTGACCCTCGGAGACAGCAGCAGTGATTGGGTCACTGGGTTCTGCTGACCTTTCCCAGGGGAGTATTTGGTGCTTGTTCATGAGGCCTGCATTTGCCTAGCACTGGGTAACAGCTGGAGGCCCCTGAGAAGTCATTTAAGGTCACCTCTTATTTCAGGAATGAGACATATTTAGGTAAGAAATGGCTTACCCTGGACCATGACGCTGGCCCAAGACTACAAGACAGATGGCTTGCTTCTTAATCCAGGGTTCTTTTTATACCAAAAGAACAAAGAAAGAAAAAAGCCACCAAAGACTCAAAAGAAGCAGATTTCCCACCACAGCACAACAAACTTGCCTCTAAAACAGCCTAACACAACACCGGTCCAGGAGGAACAAGGCAAGGAAACCCCCTGGTGAATGACTCATCTCAGGAAGAGGCAGGGTCAGGAGAGTCTATGGAGGAGACCTGGAACAAGACCTCTCTGTCCTGCTCTCTTACACACACACACACACCCTCACACCCCCATGAGCCCAAATCTGCGAACTGAGAACCTCACTTCTCTGACCTCACCTTCCATCTCCCTCAATCAGAGACACCCACAAACCTCAGAGCTGCATCCCAGCATCGCTTGTTTTGACTCCCCTCCTCTACTGCCTTGACTTCCTTTCTGCCTGGGAACCTCTCTGTGTGGACTTCTCCCTCTATGTCTACCAGTGTCCTGCCACCAATGGCATTTGTCACCTCTGCCAGGGTAGCCCCTCATGACTCGGGTTATTGATGGCTTAATAACCCGAGTTATTGTGAACTGGAACTGGAACTGGAACTCCCTGTGAACGGGAACTGTCCTAAGGAAAGGGAGGGTCGTGTGTTGTTCCTGATGCTCCACGATTCCTTGCACAGTGTGGTCACCAGGTGCTGATGTGCCCTCCTTGGATGAATGAGTAATGTGGGTTCTAGGAACCCTGCACTAACGTGGATGTGACGTCCTCAGCCTTTCATAGACTATGTTTCATGTGAGAGGTGGGAAGAACAGCTGAACAGAAGGCTGGGGACTGCCCAGGTCCAGAGGCAGCAAGAGCTTGTTATCAGGTTTTCACTTGCTATTTGCAGAGATTTTTTTTTTTAAGGCGCTATTGGTAGTGTTAAAAGGGTGAATTCATCAGAAGGCATAATAATCATAAATGTGTATATGCCTAATGATAGAACTTTAAAATGCATGAAGCAACACTCAAAAGGATTAAAGGGAGATCATATCACCCCCTTCTTACCAATCGATAGAATGATCTGATGAAAACAGTAAAACAACAGATCTGAACACTGTCAACCATCTTGACAAATGTTTATGCCTAATGTTCCATTATTGGAATGCTAAACATGTGGAATTATTTGTATCCTACTGCTGAAGGTCATCACCAAGGACCAAGGTCTAATTGTAAAATTTCAAAAAATTGCAACCTCAGGCATAAACGGGTTAATTGACATTTATAGCGCATACATGCAACCTGTACCGCAGATTCCTTCTTTTCTATGAACATGGTACTTCCACCAAGATAGACCACATTGTGAACTATAAAACAAATCTAAAAACATTTGAAATGAAGGAAATTATATAAAATATATTCTCTGATCTCAGTGAAATTAATAACTATATCTAGAAAGAATCCCAATATGTGAATATTAAGCAACTTACTTATAAATAATTCATAGTTCATGGATGAAATCAAAAGAGAATTCAAAATATTTCAAAATAAATGATGATGATTATATAACATGTGGAAATGTGCGGGACGCCACTACACCAGTGCTTAGAGTGAAATGCACAGCTTTCAAGGCTTCTGTTAAGAGTTGGGAATTTGGGGAAACAAGGAGTGACTGCTAATGGGTATGGAGTCTTTTTGGGGTGATGATGAAAATGTTCAAAAATTGATTTTATTGGTGGTTATACATGTCTACAAATATATTCAAATGGAAGAATTCTATGATTATATATGTGATATATAAAGTATATCTCAGCGAAGTTGTTAAGGATTAAAAGAAGAATGGTATCAAAATCAGTGACTCAGAGGTCTGTATTACTCACCCGTAAAATAAATGTAAATTAAACTCGGAGGCAGTAGCAGGGAGGGAAAGAAATAATAGAGTAGAAATTAATGAAATAGAATACAAAGAATAAAAGGAATCAACAAGCCAAGAGTTGGGTCTCAGAAGTGATCAACACAATTAATAAAATTAATAAACCAAACCTCAAAAGAAAAAGAACAATGGCCTGAAACACCAACATCAAGAATTAATGATGGGATATTATTACAAACTCTACAGTTATTAAAAGTATAATAGTGGGATCTCATGAATAACTTTATGTGAAAAAAATTCTACAACTTAGATGAAATAGAGAAATTTCTTGAAAAGCCTTACTTAGCAAAATAGTCACAAGCGGTATAGATCACTTAAATATTTCTACAGCTGTGTAAGAATTGGAATTTATTGGCTGGGTGCGGTGGCTCAAGCCTGTAATCTCAGCACTTTGGGAGGCCGAGATGGGTGGATCACGAGGTCAGGAGATCGAGACCTTCCTGGCTAACACGGTGAAACCCCGTCTCTACTAAAAAATACCAAAAAAAAAAACTAGCTGGGCGAGGTGGCGGGCACCTGTAGTCCCAGCTGCTCAGGAGGCTGAGGCAAGACAATGTCGTAAAATGTAAAACCCGGGAGGTGGAGCTTGCAGTGAGCCGAGATCCAGCCACTGCACTCCAGCCTGGGCGACAGAGCGAGACTCTGTCTCAAAAAAAAAAAAAAAAAAAAAAAAAAAAAAAAAAAAAAAAGGCTATCGCTAACATCAGTGAAAATAGTAAAATATTGAATCCATTCCTTCCATGATTGGGACCAATTCCAAGCATGTTTCTGCGATCACATCTACTCAGCATTGAACTCAGAGTCCTAGCCAGTGCAGTATGGTGGGGGAGGAAGGATAATTGAAAAGGAAGGGCTGGAACCACTTTAATTTGCAGAGAACAACTACTGGAAGTAACTGGTGAATCTAGCAGGTCACAGGATACAAGCCAAGTAATACACGGCTGTGAGAGCAGAAAAAGGAAACACACACAGGGTTTCCTACACACATTAGTGTAGCTGTCACCAGATATTTAAACACTTATGCAGAAGGTGTTGCATTTGATCTTCTTTCAATCTAATCAGCTGTCAAACCGAGCTCAGCGTAAGCTGTTTTTATTTTAACAACTTTCTCCTCTTCCTCCTCCTGCTCTTTCTCCTTCTTTTCTAATTTAACTTTCTAATTTAAAATATTCTCCAATTACAGAAAAGACTATACTCTAAATGCAAAAACTATACTATATACTTTGCTCTGAACCATCTGAGAGCAAACTACCCATAGAATACACATCACCCCTGGCCAGGCGCAGTGGCTCACGCTTGTAATCCCACCTCTTTGAGACACTGAGGTGGGTGGATCACGAGGTCAAGAGATCGAGGCCATCCTGGCTAACACAGTAAAACCCTGTCTCTACTGAAAATACAAAAAATTAGCTGGGCGTGGTGGCGGGCGCCTGTAGTCCCAGCTACTCTGGAGGCTGAGGCAGGAGAATGGCGTGAACCCGGGAAGCGGAGCCTGCAGTGAGCCGAGATTGAGCCACTGCATTCCAGCCTGGGCGACAGAGCGAGACTCCGTCTCAAAAAAAAAAAAAAAAGAAAAAGAAAGAAAGAAAGAATACACATCACCCCTACATACTTGACTGGATATTTCCAATAAATAAAGACATACAACCTTCAGTATCAGACAGTAAGCATCAGTACATTACTATCTCAGACTAATCCTCAGACCCCAGTGGTTTTCACTTGTCTTTATGATGTAATTTATTGCACAGAAGTCCTGCCCTGAATAACTACACTGCTCTTTCATCTTTTTCTGTGACTCTTTAGTATTCAGTGGGACACTGACAGGCTGTTTTGGGGGACAGTTTGTAAAGGGCCTTTTAAAACCTGAAGTTGTGGCCGGGCGCGGTGGCTCATGCCTGTAATCCCAATATTTTGGGAAGCCGAGGTGGGCAGATCACGAGGTCAGGAGATCGAGGCCAGCCTGGCTAACGTGGTGAAACCCCATCTCTACTAAAAATACAACGAATTAGGCAGGTGCCTGTAGTCCCAGCTACTCGGGAGGCTGAGGCAGGAAAATCGCTTGAAATCGGGAGGTGGAGCTTGCAGTGAGCCAAGATGATGCCCCTGCACTCCAGCCTGGGTGACAAGAGCCTGACTTCATATTAAAAAAAAAAAAAAAAAAAAAAAAAAAACCCTTGAAGTTCATTATTTGATATTTAATTCAATATCCTGATTTTTAAAAATTTCATACAACATATAACCCTCGTTAGTAAAAGTGTATGTGTCTGTGCATATGTGAACACTGCCCAACCACAGCAGAATACCCGGTTTTCTCATTTTTCTCAAGGGTATGAGAAACATTAGGGCACACTATATGTTATGCCACAAAACAAATCTTAATAAATTTTTAAAAATTGAAATAGTACAAAGTATCCTTTCTAATCACAATAAAAGGAAATGATATATCAACAGCAGAAGGAAAACTGAGAAATCCACAAATATGTAAAAATTAAACAACACGTTTTTAAACAGCCAATGGGTTAAAAAAAAAATCAAAAGGGATATTAGAAAATATCTTGAGAGGCAAGGTGCCGTGGCTCACGCCTGTAATTTCAGCACTTTGGGAGGCCTACGCGAGCAGATCACTTAAGGCCACGAGTTCGAGACCAGCCTGGGCAACATGGCAAAACGTTGTCTCTACAAAAAGTTAGCCAGGTGTGGTGGCATGTGTCTGTAGTCCCAGCTACTTGGGAGGCTGAGGTAGGAGAATCACCTGAGCCCAGTAAGTTGAGGCTTCAGTGAGCTGTGATGGTGCCACTGCACTTTAGCCTGGGTGACAAAAATGACACCCCATCATCACCCTCCAAAAAGAAAGGAAATATCTTGAGACAGATGACAGGTGCACTAAAATCTCAGAAATCACCGCTAAAGAACTTGTCCATGCAACCAAAAACCATACGTGTCCCAAAACCTATAGAAATAAAAAAATGTTTAAGAAAATATCTTGAGACAAATGAAAACACCATGTACCAAAACTTATGAGACATGAAAGCGTGCTAAAATGGAAAGTGATAGCTGTAAATGTTCACATTAAAAAAAGAAAGTTCTCAAATCAACAATCTACCTTTACACCGTAACGAACTAGAAAACGAACAGCAAACTAAGCCCAAAACTAGCAAAGGGAGTAAATAATAAAGATGGGAGCAGAGATAACAGAAATAGAGGATAGAAAAAAATAGAGAAAATCAAATAAGTCTCAAGTTGACTCTCAGGAGAGATCCCTAACATGTACACACCAAGAAAGAGAGAAAACTACAATCAGAAATGAAAGAGAGGACATTTCAAACAAATTTACAGAAATCAAAAGGATTGGCTGGGCATGGTGGCTCACGCCCATAATCTCAGCACTCTGGGAGGCTGAGGCAGGTGGATCACCTGAGGTCAGGAGTTCAAGACCAGCCTGGCCATGATGAAACCCTGTCTCTACTAAAAATACAAAAAATTAGCAGGGCATGGTGGTGCGTGCCTGTAATCCCAACTACTTGGGAGGCTGAGGTAGGAGAATCGCTTGAACCTGGGAGGCTGAGCTGAGATTGCACCATTGCACTCCAGCATGGGCAACAAGAGCAAAACTCCATCTCAAAAAAAAAAAAAAAATCAAAAGGATTATAAAAAATACTGTGAGTAATTTTATGTCAACAAACTAGATCACATAGATAAAACTGATAAATTCTAGAAGCACACTACCTACCAACACTGAATAACGAAGAAATCAGGATTTTGAACAGAACTATAGTAAGGATATAGAATCCATAATCCAAAACTTCCCAACAAAGGAAAGTCCAGGACCAGTTGGTTTCAATGATGATGTCTACCAAACATTTAAAGAACCAACACTAATTTTCCTCGAACTCTTCCAAGAAATTGAAGAGGGAACACTTTCTGACTATTTCTGTGGGCCCTGCATTATCCTGATACTATAGAATTGTTGAAAAGAGGCTTCCATTCCTTGTTCCTGATCTTGGAGGAAAAACCTTTAGTCTTTCACTATTGAGTAGGATGGTAGCTGTTGGCTTTTCATATGTGGCCTAAATGTAAGATCTATAAGAATTGGTCGCCGGGCGCGGTGGCTCATGCCTGTAATCCCAGCACTTTGGGAGGCCGAGACGGGCGGATCACGAGGTCAGGGGATCGAGACCATCCTGACTAACACGGTGAAACCCCGTCTCTACTAAAAATACAAAAAAATTAGCCGGGTGCGGTGGCGGGCGCCTGCAGTCCCAGCTACTTGGGAGGCTGAGGCAGGAGAATGGCGTGAACCCAGGAGGCGGAGCTTGCAGCAAGCCGAGATCGCGCCACTGCACTCCAGCCTGGGCGACAGAGCGAGACTCCGTCTCAAAAAAAAAAAAAAAAAAAAGAATTGGCCGGGCGCGGTGGCTCAAGCCTGTAATTCCAGCACTTTGGGAGGCCGAGATAGGCAGATCACGAGGTCAGGAGATCGAGACCATCCTGGCTAACACGGTGAAACTCCATTTCTACTAAAAAGAATACAAAAAACTAGCCGGGCGGGGTGGTGGGCGCCTGTAGTCCCAGCTACTAGGGAGGCTGAGGCAGGAGAATGGCGTGAACCCGGGAGGCGGAGCTTGCAGTGAGCCCAGATCGCACCACTGCACTCCAGCCTGGGTGACAGAGAGAGACTCCGTCTCAAAAAAAAAAAAAAAAAAAAAAATGATCTATAAGAATTATGCAACGCTTGGAAGAAAACATAGCAATTTTACTTCTGGATATATATCCAAAAGAAATCTAAAGCAGGGTCTCACCCACATACATAGGACAGCCATGTACATAGGAGCATTATTCACAATAGCCAAAATGTGAACACAACCCAAGTGTCCATCGACAGATGAATAGATAAACAAAATGTGCTATATATGACACACAATGGAAAGAAAGGAGATTCCAATGCATGGTACCAAGTGGATGGATCGTGATGACATTATGCTAGGTGAAATATGCCAGCCACAAGAAAAAAATAAATACTGCATAGTTCCATTTATCTGAGGTACCTAGAGTAGTCAAATTCATAAAAACAGACAGTAGGATGGTAGTTGCCAAGGGCTGGGCGGGGGTAGGGGCAAAGAGACAAATATAAGTACAAACAAATGGTTGAGTTTTAGAACCGGGAGAAAGACGTGAGTTCTGTCTAGTTTTGGAGGCTTGGGGGAATGGAATGTGAAATTGATCTTGTGACAGAGGAGATCTGGAAGCCACTCATGCCAACCCCTGCTTTGCTGCCACATGTCATACCTGGCTCAGCCACAACCATCAGAGTTCATGATCAGTCACCTGCCTCATAGCAGTGGAAACATAGCCCTTTGGGAGAATCGTGTCCAGCAGGTATATTCTAAGACTGATCTCCAATCCTTTACACCACCCTTTTCCTTACGATATACCATATACAAAAATTATCTCAAAATTCATCAATAATATTCCTTTTCCTTACAATACACCATATACAAAAATTATCTCAGAATTCATCAGTAACATTCCTTTTCCATGTTCTTCCTGTTTTCTGCAGTTTCTGGTTCTTCTATTCAACAGGTATTTATTGATTCTTGCCAAATCCAAGGTCATGAAGCCTTATCCCCGTGTTTTCTCCTAAGAGTTTTGTAGTTTAGCTCTTGATCCATTTTCAATTAATTTTTGTATACGGTGTCAGATAAGAGTCCCGCTTTATTCTTTTGCATGTAGCTATCCAGTTGCCATTTGTTGAAAAGGCGATTTTTCCCATGAAATGGTCTTGGCATCCTTGTCAAAAAACAATTGACCATAAAGGTATGGGTTTACTTTTGGACTCTCAATTCTTTTCCAGTGATTTATATCTGTCCTTTTGCCAGTGCTACACTGTATTATGAGATTACAGCAATTTAGTCACATCTTCAGGTTCCCCCCCTTTTTTTTTTTTTGAGACTGAGTCTGGCTCTGTCTCCCAGGCTGTAGTGCAGTGGTGTGATCTCAACTCACTGTAAGCTCCGCCTCCTGGGTTCATGTCATTCTCCTGCCTCAGCCTCCTAAGTAGCTGGGACTACAGGTGCCCACCAGCATGCCCAGCTAATTTTTTGTATTTTTAGTAGAGATGGGGTTTCACCATGTTAGCCAGGATGGTCTCGATCTCCTGACCTCGTGATCCACCCGCTTCGGCCTCCCAAAGTGCTGGCATTACAGGCATAAGCCATCGTGCCCAGCCCAGGTTTCCCTTCTAGTTCTCTTGCTATGTCCACCATATCTGCGGTTACTTCCAGCCCTAAAGTCTTGAACTCCTCAAAGTTATCTCTACGGATGGGCAAACAGCTTTACCCCTCCCAAATACAATGGGATCCAGAAAAAAGAATGTGACCAAGCTATGATTACACAGTGGAAATACTTTATTTTATAAATGAGTAATTCAAGATCTATTTTATCTTCACGATTCTCTGAATGGCAACAGGGCCTGGATTCTATAATCTGGGGACACCATTCAGGTTGGGACAATGGTCCCCAGGCTCAGAAACATATGACCAAGTTACCCTGGTGAGACTGCCCCATGTCTCTTGCCTGTCAGGACCAAATCAGTACCAGTCCTGTTCATCCCACCCCTCGGAGCTCCCTGTATCTTTCTCTGCTTTCCACTTCATCTGCCAATGTCTCATCTGGGCCTGGATATTTGTGGGATATTCCCACATGTCCCAAGCTGCCCATGTCCCACCCGCTCCCCCATCCTCCTCATGCAGAGCAAGACCATGAGAGGCAGCCAGTTCAGTGACAGAAATGGACACAGCAGACGACCCTTGGAGGAAAAGGTGGGATCTGCCACTGACGGGGATCTGCAGTGCTGGACTTTGAATCTCATAGAGAGTGAGGATTTTATGATTCACTGTATGTGCAAATATTTTGTTTAAAAAGTTCTCTAATTTTTTTTTTTTTTTTTTGAGATGCGGTCTCACTCTCACTCTGTCACCCAGGCTGGAGTGCAGTGGCTCAGTCTCGGCTCACTGCAAACTCCCCCTCCTGGGTTCAAGTGATTCTCCTGCCTCAGCCTCCTGAGTAGCTGGGATTGCAGGGACATGCCCCCAAGTCCTAGCTAATTTTTGTATTTTTAGTAGAGACTGGGTTTCACTATGTTGGCCAGGTTGGTCTCAAACTCCTGAGCTCAGGTCATCCACCCACCTCGGCCTCCCAAAGTGCTGGGATTATAGGCATGAGCCACTGTGCTTGGCCTAAAAAAGCTCTCTCAAGAGTCTGTTATGGTATATTTCAGATTTGAGGATGCAAACTAAAAAGAGAGATAAAAGAACTTTTATTATGAAACCCTTCTCCATTGAAAGGGAAAATCTACTAGCAGATGAGCCTGGTTCATGAGCAGGATTGTGGGTGCTGGGCAGTGAACCTCAGCCAGTGTCACACTAAATGGGTGGGTCTGGCATCCTATGTGCTGGACAGGCAGGCATGGGTTCAACACTGAAGGAGGGGAAGAGCTGTCCGATGGCAGACCTTTACAGTGATTCTGCAGGGAGAGGGTGAGGCGAGTCTGCAGGGCTGGAGGATAAGGAGGAAAACTGCGCAACAGGCTTATGCTGAGAGATGGTAAAACCCAAATCAGAGAAGTCAAAGAAAAGGGCAAAGATGACTTTGCATGTTGGTCACCTTCAGGACTGGGGTGGGCGAAATGTCACTTCCAGCAGTCTATTCAGAAAATGCACTAAAAGACCACTAATTGTCCAAACTCAGAATATTGGGGGTTGTCAATAAAACTAAAGGAAATCTTAAACATTTGATGACATTCCATATGGTGGGCATTTTACATGCAGGTAGTGAAGTGGTGGGCACCACTGCTGTCTTCTTTACTACCTGGGACAGAATTCTGGCCTACCTGTTCCTCAGTTTTCCTATGATAAAATGGACATGATAAGATATTTCAGGCATGCTTCATGTTATAGAGTGAGTTCAGGAGCAGCCCCTGGCAGGAATGGAATACTAGGCTGTCAAAGGTTCTAGCTGTCTCTTCTAATACTGTGCCCACATTCCCGGGGGAGACCTCACAGGCATCATCCCATAGCCTCGCCTTGTCCTTCACATGGTTTATTGCAGGAGCACCAAGAGGTCCATTGAGGCAGTAATCACATAGGTCCAGATCCCTATTGGAATAAAAGGTGGATTCTGAGATATCCTGTGAACTGTCTACACAATAGGGTGGCTGTCCATCTTTCTTCCTCCCTGCTTTCCATTTCCTTTTCCCTTTCCTTCCCTTTCTGCTTTCCTTTTCCCTTTATCATTTTCTTTCCTTTCTCCCCTCCTCTCCTCTCCTTTTCTTCCCCCTCCTTCTCTTTCTCCTTTTCTTGTTTTCTATTTTTCTTGTTCAAGTGTAAATTTTTTAGATGTACCACAAGGTATGGACCATCATACAAGGTACTTTAATGTTTTCTCATCTTGCTCAAGAAATAAAATAATTAAAAACGCAGGTGGAAACCCCACAAATGTGTCAATCACCTCTCCCTCCCTGCAGCAAATGCTTGCCTAGTGATTACATCTCTAATTTCAGGAGAATTACAAGAATGGTTTCTTGATCCAAGATAGCAACAAATGGAAGGATAGTGTAAAACTCCGAAGTGCGTTACCCCTTTCTAACACATTATGAGTGCTTATATGATGATGCAGTAAAGCCTGCACTTCCTGGACTGACATTTAGGACCCTTTGTGGTTTGACCTCTCCCATATGACATGGTCTTCCAGTCTCTCTGACCAGATGCTTTACTTTTCTTTTACTTGAAGACCTTCTCCCCAACAGACAATCAAGCTAGTCCAGTTGTTGTTTACAGCTCATTCTATGGACATAGAATTGTCAAATTCTTGTTTGTCAAATTCCTTAGGACTCAGGTCTCACTCTAAAGTGACCAACCCCTTTTGTCTTCACTTTCCTTATTACAATTACCTTAGCCTACATTCCCTCCTCCATTTCATCCAAAAGGTTTCTCCTTCCTCAGAAATACGGCAGCTATTTTCTTTACTCCTCACTTGACACAAACATTCCTTACCTTTTATTGTCATTTTCCTTTCGCTGACTGCATAAATTCTGTTGAAGTAATAAGCTACTTGTTTTCCTTTTTTTAAACATCAGGCATCTCTTTGTTTTCCACATTGTGTCTTATATACATTGTCTAACACAAAGGGTTTGCTCAATAATGGTTTGTAGATCTTGATCTGATGGAGAAATGAGTTTAGCCCAATCAATTTTTTCTTTTCCTGGGACTATTTGACCGTCCCAAATGGCCGTGTGATTTCTTACTGTTGAGGTCTTGGTGAATGTGGGCTGGGTGCTGGTGGTGAAGCAGAGGAGAGGTAGGGGCTAGCTCTTCCTAGAATCAACCAGAATAATTGTCTTCTGATTTGTGACTATTCCCTTCCTTCCTCTGGTTCACTTTTAGGCTATTTGAATGGTAGCCATGCAAAAAGTGAGGGTGGGTAGACCCTGGCACTTATTTCCAATATTCCCTAACTTTTCTCCTTCTGTCTTTGATCATTTCCTGACTAACTTTGAATCTACCTGTTTCCAGGTAACTTGGTGGCCCAAAGGAGGGCTAAAGAGATCTACCTAGGGCCGGCCGGGCACGGTGGCTCACACCTGTAATCTCTGCACTTTGGGAGGCCGAGGTGGGCAGATCACGAGGTCAGGAGATCGAGACCATCCTGGCTAACACGGTGAAACCCCGTCTCTACTAAAAATTCAGAAAATTAACCAGGCATGGTGGCCGCCACCTGTAGTCCTAGCTACTTGGGAGGTTGAGGCAGGAGAATGGCGTGAACCCTGGAGGCGGAACTTGCAGTGAGCCAAGATCACACCACTGCACTCCAGCCTCCAGCCTGGGCGATGGAGCAGGAAAAAAAAGAGAGAGATCTACCTAGGGTCTTCCCTGTCAGCCACACCTGACTTGAATCTAGTGGAAATCCTTTTCATCCTCAATCTTGTACATGGAAATGATGATAGTGGTAATGCCACAAAGGAATTGAGGGCTTCAGAAAGTCCAGAGTTGGCTTTGGTATTGCACCTTCCTGATCTGTGACCTGACATAGATGACCACAGCCTGAGGACCTGCTATCAGACATCTGTGTATAGAAGACAGCTCCATCCTCACAGTCAAAGGGAACTGTCAATGGACAGAGCCCAGAACCCCCCGAAGTGCTGTGGGTGTGTTCCTTAAGAATGTGCACACTGCTAATGCCTAAAGCATGAAGGCAGAGATCATTTGAGGCCAGGAGTTCAAGACCAGCTTGGCCAACATGGCGAAACCCTGGCTCTACCAAAAATACAAAAATTATGCGGGCGTGACGGCACATGTCTGTAATCCCAGCTACTCGGCTGACTGAGGCAGGAGAACTGCTTGAGCCTGGGAGGCAGAGGTTGCAGTGAGCCAAGGTCATGCCACTCCACTCCAGCCTAGGCGACAGAGTGAGACTCTGTCTAACCAAAAATATCTATATCACAGACATAAGGGATCCAGCTTTTATTGGGCTCCTAATATTTTTTTTTTTTTTTTTTTTTTTTTTTTTTTTTTTTTTTTGAGACGGAGTCTTGCTCTGTCGCCCAGGCTGGAGTGCAGTGGCGCAATCTCGGCTCACTGCAAGCTCCGCCTCCCGGGTTCACGCCATTCTCCTACCTCAGCCTCCCCAGTAGCTGGGACTACAGGCGCCCGCCACTGCGCCCGGCTAATTTTTTTTATATTTTTTTAGTAGAGACGGGGTTTCACCATGGTCTCGATCTCCTGACCTTGTGATCCGCCCGCCTCGGCCTCCCAAAGTGCTGGGATTACAGGCGTGAGCCACCGCGCCTGGCCATGGGCTCCTAATATTTACAGACAGTGAATTAACTGCTTTACATTGCCTTCTTTAATTAATACAGTAGTTCTGTGAGGAGGTATTAGCAGCCCATTATTGCAGAGGAGGAAAGCTGAGACCCAGAAAGACAATGCAATATGTTCAGGAAAGGTCCCTGCCTTTAACCAATGCAGCTGCACCTTGAACCTCTCTTGTCTGATTCCCAATTCTGCTTTTCTTATCTACTTGATAATTCACCAAAAAGCTTGCCCGGATGATGTAACCCAGGCTACACATATTATGTAGGACACTGTCACCTCCACGTGGGAGGTGCCCCATCTTGTTTTATCACCTTATATGCCACGAGAACCTTGAGCAGTACCTGGCTCAAAGCAGGTGTTGGTAGATGTTTACTGCACAAGTGCGTGAAGGAAGGGCAGATGGATTGTGCCATTCAGAAGGCACAAGAGAATAGACATGCCATCCATGTTGTCCATCATGGACTTCTTGGGCACGCCTACAGAATCCCCTCATGAAACTTCTAACTACTGTGGTGCCACCTGCCTCTAGAAGGATAACATATGTCATCTTCAATTCAGATTAACCAGAACAAGGGCCATTTGTAAAACTGTACCAATGAGGAGCAGTTTCCTTACCAAAAAACTGATCATAAGAGGCTGGGTTAAGTGGCTCATGCTGTAATCATAGCACTTTGGGAAGTCCCAGAGGGAGGATCACTGGGGCCAGGAGTTCGAGACCAACCTAGTGAGACAAGAACTATTTATATACTTAAAAATAAACACTTAAAAAAGATAGAATTAAGACCTCTTCAGTACTTTTCTTATCATAGAGCATGCTTCAATTCAAGTATTTTCTTATAACTCAATTAAGTCTTGTGATTTTCTTCAGACAAATTATTCCTTTTTTTTTCTCACTCTGTCACCTAGGCTGGAGTGGAGTTGCATGATCTTGACTCACTGCAACCTCTGCCGCCTAGGCTTGAGCAATTCTCCTTCCTCAGCCACCTGAGTAGCTGGAATTACAGGTGTGTGCCATCATGCCCGGATAATTTTCGTATTTTTAGTAGAGCCAGGGTTTTGCCATGCTGGTCAAGCTGGTCTTGAACTCCTGACCTCAGGTGATCTGCTCACCTCGGCTTCCCAAAGTGCTGGGATTACAGGTGTGAGCCACTGCGCCTGGCCAGCTCCTGTTTTTCTGCAAAAATTCTTACCATTGTGAATTGTCTTCCTATTCTGTTCTAAGAACAAGAATAGGTGAATAATTCTGCTAAATGGCTTTTCAGCCTCCATTGAGACTACATGATGCTTACTTATTGATACTATTGATACGGTACATTATTTTTGAACATATTCACATTCTCTGAATGAGCTTTTACGTTAGATTTTCCAAAGTACTCTCATATATATGGAAGTTATTAGTCTCCTAAAAGCCAGGGAGGAGGTAGCTGTGTCTTGTTGGGGTGGTGAAAATTGCCTAAATGGGGCAGAAAGGGACTTTCTGGGAATGGTGGAAATTCTCTGTCTTGATTGCATAATGGTTACATGTGAGTATATAGTTATCATAGAGGAAATGAAACACTCAAGAAATGAACAGCTGAGGCTGGGGACCAGAGGCTCATGCCTGTAATCCCAGCACTTTGGGAGGCAGAGGTGGGCAAATCATTTGAGTCCAGGAGTTCCAGACCAGCCTGGGCAACATGATGAAACCCCGTCTCTACTAAAAATACAAAAATTAGCCAGGTGTGGTGGTGTGCACCTAGTCCCAGCTACTGAAGGGGCTGAGGTGGGAAGATTGCTTGAGTCCAGCAGACTGAGGTTGCAGTGAGCTGAGATTGCGGCACTACATTCCAGCCAGGGTGACAGAGTAAGACCCTGTTTTTTGTTTGTTTGTTTGCTTGTTAAATGAATAGTCTACTGCATGAACTTACATCTCAGTGACCAAAGAGGGGCAGAGAATCTGTAAGCTCTTCAAGATAAGAGGTTTATCATCATTTTCATGGAGACCAAAGAGGGGAGGTGACATGCACCAGGTCCCACAGCTGGTGGCTTCTCAGAATCACTGTTGGAATCCACAACTCCGGACTCTGATCAAGGGGGTTCTCCATTGTTTTTTTTTTTTGACAGTCTCGCTCTGTCATCAGGCTGGAGTGCAGTGGCACTCGATCTCGGCTCATTGCAACCTCCAACTCCCTGGTTCAAGCGATTGTCCTGCCTCAGTCTCCCTAGTAGCTGGGATTACAGGCACATGCCACCATGCCCGGCTAATTTTTGTATTTTTAGTAGAGATGGGGTTTCACTATGTTGGCCAGAATGGTCTCGATCTCCTGACCTCGTGATCCGCCTGCCTTGGCCTCCCAAAGTGCTGAGATTACAGGAGTGAGCCACCGCGCCGGCCCATTGTCTTTTACAGACACCTAAAAGCTGAAGGATCTCAGATGAAAAAGATGAATGAATATCAGTGAATGTCACTTGTTTCTTTTCATGTTCTTTAAATGAGGCTGTACAAAACATAACCTGGTATTCTTGGCCCTCTCGCTCTCTAAGCAAGGCAGTGTGCAGTGCGATGCACACACATTTTATTGAATCTCTTGTGAAAATAAATAAATAAATCTTGGGACCATAAAATCACTAAGCCAAAGGGAAAAGTCAAGCTACTGTGTCACGTAAATCTGCCTCCCATTTTATTCTTAAATAAGATAGTTACGAAGATTAAAAAGCTACATACCTCCCTCACAATTTGCCCATGAGAGAATTCTTTGTGGGCCTCAAGATCCTTACCCTAAAACAGTTCTGCTGGATTTCACTTTGGTAACTACATTGATCAGCTACAAGATCAGCTACATTGATAGCTGATCTTCACAGATGTGGGACAGAAAGTCATCCCTCTACCCACCTGAGACAAAGGCGTATCTGACTGCTTCCTCCGCCCTGTTGTTTCTGAAAAATGCAGATTCACTGAGCCAGGTAAGGCATGAGTGACTATTCCTCTCCCTCTACCCTTTTACATATAAGCTGTGTACTCAATGAAAGGCTGATCAAAGATCCAAAAGAATGCAAGTTTTTGTCTCTTATCTACCTATGACCTGGAAGCCTCCACTTCCGGTTGTCCCGCCCTTCTGGACAGAACTAATGTACCTCTTACGCATATTGATTAATGTCCCATCTCTACCTAAATATATAACAGAAAGCTGACCCCAACCATTTTGGGCACATGTCCTCAGGACCTCCTGAGCCTGTGTCATGGGCATGGCCTCAACCTTGGCAAAATAAACTTTTAAAAGCAATTTTATTTATTTATATATTTATTTTTGAGACAGGGTCTCACTTTGTCACCCAGGTTGGAATGCAGTGGCGAGATCTCCACTCACTGTAACCCCTGCCTCCCAGGTTCAAGAGATTCTTGTGCCTCAGCCTCCTGAGTACCTGGGACTACAGGTGTGTGCCACCACACCCAACAAATTTTTGTATTTTTAGTAGAGACAAGGTTTTGCCAAGTTGGCCAGGCTGGTCTCAAACCCCTGACCTCAAGTGATCCACCGGCCTTGGCCTTCCAAATTGCAGGGATTACAGGCAGGAGCCACTGTGCCTGGCCACAAAATAAACTTTCTAAATTGATTGAGACCTATCTCAGATATTTTGGGTTCACATCCTCACATTCCCGAGATCTGGGTGGGGTTCTTCTCTCTTGGGGTTCACTTATTGCTCAGGATCTGTTTGCCCCCACCTACCTCTGCCCCAGCCTCAGGGAATGAGGCTGAGCTGGGTATAAACAGAGATCCCCTGCCCCAGGCCCTGCGCTTTCCACAGATGCGGAAGTGGCCGCCCTGGGACCTGTTCCCATGACAAGTGCAGCCCAGGCAACCTCCTCCCTCCTCTTAGCGCCCGCTGCAGCCAGTCTCTCCCTCCCTCGGGCTCTCACCCACTTTACTTTCTGCCTCTGTATGTCCATCCAACCTCACCAGGTGGGTTCTCAGCCCTGTGTGAGTGCTGATTCTCTGATGACCTTGACTCCCTGCAGCACCTTGGGTGCCAGGGAGGCCAGGCAGTGTGGGCTTGCTCTCTGTGGATGGGAAGCGGGTGGAGCGGATGGGTGCTACAGCGGTAGGTTTGCCAGCACAGGGGACTCTCCAGGTTCCCCCCTTGGGTTCTGGGCCTGATGTGGAATCTGTCCTTTCTGAACTGAGTCCCAGTTCACCTGGCTGTCTCTGTGGCTTTCTTCACCCAGCTCAGAGGCTTTGCTTCTACAACTTTGGATAGATCCTGCCCTTTAACTCCTGGAAACCACTCATGAGGCAGCCGAGCCTCGTGGACAGTGAGATCCTCGTGGCCAGAGCTGATGCAGCGAGCCCAAGGGATGCCTTGTATGGATGCTGGTGAGATGCGTCCGCAAAACCAGGTGGGGCTCCTTGGTCCACACCCTGCAGGATGCCTTGGAAACACTGGCAGAGAGATGTATTTACAGGCATAATTATTTTTTTAAAACTCTGAAGCTAGGCCAGGTGCGGTGGCTCACGCCTGTCATCCCAGCACTTTGGGAGGCTGAGGTGGACGGATCATGAGGTTAGGAGATTGAGACCATCCTGGCTAACATGGTGAAACCCCGTCTCTACTGAAAAATACAAAAAATTAGCCGAGCGTGGTGGCGGGCGCCTGTAGTCCCAGCTACTGGGGAGGCTGAGGCAGGAGAATGGTGTGAATCTGGGAGGTGAAGTTTGCACTGAGCTGAGATCGCGCCACTGTACTCCAGTCTGGGCAACAGAGAGAGACTCTGCCAAAAAATATATATATATATATATATTATATTAAATATTTTGGTCAATACCTTCATTTGTCTCATGCTTTTAAGCAAAAGCATAGTGTTTTCTTTCATAGTGGAACTATGGCTCATTCTACTGTTGCCTTCTGTGGATAGTTGCATTTGTTTTTGAAAATTCTAACAGCAGGCCGGGCGCGGTGGCTCAAGCCTGTAATCCCAGCACTTTGGGAGGCCAAGACGGGCGGATCACAAGGTCAGGAGATCGAGACCATCCTGGCTAACACGGTGAAACCCTGTCTCTACTAAAAAGTACAAAAAACTAGCCGGGCGAGGTGGCGGGCGCCTGTAGTCCCAGCTACTCCGGAGGCTGAGGCAGGAGAATGGCGTAAACCCGGGAGGAGGAGCTTGCGGTGAGCAGAGATCCGGCCACTGCACTCCAGCCTGGGTGACAGAGCCAGACTCTGTCTCAAAAAAAAAAAAAAAAAAAAAAAAAAAGAAAATTCTAACAGCAATCATCTTATAGGTATCATATATCCAGATAGCCATGTGCACTACTTAAAAGCACAATTGTGGAGTCAATGAGTTAATGATTTTTAAATTTTGTTTAGATTTTGACAAATTGTGCTCCGAAAGAAAATTATAACAAGTTTACTCTCACACCAAGAGTCCTACACCCTTGTTACTCTGAACTTTCATTCTTTCCTAGTCTAGGAAGTAAACAATGGTACATCTCACTGTTGTGTTTTTGATTTCTCAACATTATTAGAGGATTTTCCAGGGTCCAGGAGTTTTCTGACACTGAATGTAAATGATCTGCAGACCTCAGATTAGACAGCAGGGGAGGGTGGCAGGTAAGACTGAATTCCCAGCTGTGCACTTGGGAAACCGTGGTCAGCTGGGGCCAGTCCCTGCCACCCGCCACGCCTGTGAATGGAGATAAGGTCTCTGTCCTCGAGCTGTCAGGATGATCTTAAATGAGCCTGGAGCTGAGCTCGGTTCCTGACCCCAGGTCCTGGCTCTGTTAATGCTGGACTGGTCCAATCTCTGTGCCAGGTCCTTCCACCCCGCCCCTCTCTCTATCAAAGTAGGAACTGAGAAATTCTGAAGGCTCAGAAGCTTAGACACTCAGGCTGTCAAAGAGCCCAGAGATTGGAGGCTGAAGACGGCCAGGGTTGGCCATGCTCCTCTTCAGCTCTGTGACTCTGGCGCGGCCCAGCTCCTTCTTGTAAAATAAGAAAGAGATGAAAGTCTGCAGAAGCCCTGTATAAACTGCAGTGGACTGTGTTGGCAGTGGACTGTGTGAGGTTGTGTGGGAGGACAAACCACATCCTCAGGGTTGGTATCAGTCACTCTGGATTGGATCCCCAGGGCATATGTCCTCCCCCTAGCAGAAGCTGCACCTGCTCCTACCTGCACCTCTGTACCGGCTCCCTGAGCTTGGGGCAGAAGCTTCTGAAGACTAGGGTGGAGCACTATGGGGAGGGGCCATGGAGGAACAGAGGAGCCACACCACTGCAGGGCCACAGCCTGGTGTACCTGCCACATTTCCAGTTGTCCTTCTGGTGAGTGCCCAGCCCAGGTTGCAGTTTGAAGAGCGAGCAGGAAAGGTGTCTGTCGCTCCCACATCTAGGTAATATAAAAGCTAAACCCTCCAGGGGAACTGTAAAAGTTGGGGTACTATATGGGTGGCCTAAGCACTTGACTCCTCAGGGGAGAAGCTGGGAGTGGGGAGTTTTCTCCTGATCGCACTGCAGTGCGCATGAGGTGCTGTTTGTGTGTGAATGTGTCCCAGCTTCTGCCCATTTCAGTGTGGATGTTTTCTCAGTTCGCCATGTTTAGGAGTCTCTCCACTAGTTTCTGGCTTTCTCTCAGATAAAACTGATTCATGCGTAGATGTTTATTTGGTGCTTACACGAAGAAAGGAAAAGTGGAGAGCCTCCTGTAGAATTATCTTGCTGATGATAGAAACTTGGTTTTAAACGTAACTTAGCTTCACTCACGGGGGCTGTGGCAGAGCTAGGTGGCGGCAAACACACTCTGAGGGATGATTTACCTTGTAGAATGGAGCAAACATCACCAGTTCAGGGACTACAAGTAGGATTAAATGAGATGTGTGTGAAATGTTCTACATACACTACCCAATGATATATAAGTTGAGTCTGGAATACAAACTTATATTTTCCGTTTTTTGTTTTTTTGTTTTTTTTTAGACGAAGTCTCGCTCCATCACCAGGCTAGAGTGCTAGAGTGCAGTGGCACGATCTCAGCTCACTGCAACCTCCGCCTCCAAGGTTCAAGTGATTCTCCTGCCTCAGCCTCCTGAGTAGCTGGGACTACAGGCATACACCACCATGCCCAGCTAATTTTTGTATTTTTAGTAGAGATGGGGTTTCACCATGTTGGCCAGGATGATCTTGATCTCTTGACGTTATGATCCACCTGCCTTGGCCTCCCAAAGTGCTGGGATTACAGGCATGAGCTACAGCACCAAACCACAAATTTATATTTTCTAATATATTCATGAAAAAAAGTAAAAAGAAATACATGACATTAATGTTCATGACATTTTATTCAATGTAATATAGCCAACATTTTCTCATTTCAACATGTAATTAATGTACAATAAAGTATTAATGAAACATTTTACATTCTTTAGTACACTAAATTCTTCTTCTTTTTTTTTTTTTTTTTTTTGAGACAGTCTCGCTCTGTCGCCCAGGCTGGAGTGCAGTGGCGTGATCTCAGCTCATGGTAAGCTCCACCTCCCGGGTTCACGCCATTCTCCTGCCTCAGCCTCCCTAGTAGCTGGGACTACAGGCGCTAATTATTTTTAGTAGAGATGGGTTTCACTGTGTTAGCCAGGATGGTCTTGATCTCCTGACTTCGTGATCCGCCTGCCTTGGCCTCCCAAAGTGCTGGGATAATAGGCGTGAGCCACTGCGCCCGGCCTACATTCTTTTGTTTTGTTTTGTTTTGTTTTTGAGAGTTTTGCTTTTGTTGGCCAGGCTAGAGTGCAATGGCGCGTTCTCAGCTCACCGCAGTCTCCTCCTCTGGAATTTAAGTGATGCTCCTACCTCAGCCTCCTGAGTAGCTGGGATTACAGGCATGCGCTGTCACGTCTGGCTAATTTTGTATTTTTAGTAGAGACAGGGTTTCTCCATGTTGGTCAGGCTGGTCTCAAATTCCCGACCTCAGGTGATCCGCCTACCTCTGCCTCCCAAAGTGCTAGGATTACAGGTGTGAGCCACCGTGCCCGGCCTAGTACACTAAATTCTTGAAATAGGGCGATCAAATTGCTCATCAAATTCAGGTTAGCCTCAGCTCGAGGGCGCAGGAGTCCCTGGGCCAGTGCCTGTCATGCAGGACTCTGCAGTCCTTCAGGAGGCCCTCTAGCTGAACTACAGCCAGGACAGAAGGTGAAAGGGGAAGGGAAAGACAGATCGGTGTAAGGTATTGTTAGGGGACAAGGTCGGATACAGTAGGGGAAGGAGAAAAGAGTGGGAGAAGAAGATTTAGGATTCTATTGGTCTGATGAGAAATGGCATAACTGTAAGACAATCCCATTCATGATGACTACAAAGAATAAAATAGAAAGATAAACCCTTGACAGAAGCAGGAAGCTTGAGCCCAGGTCAAGGCTGCAGTGAGCCCTGTGCTCCAGCCTGGGTGACCGAGTGAAACTCTGTCTCAAAAAAAAAAAAAAAAAATACTGAAGAATTTTACATTGCCTTTTGTCCAGGAGGGGACTTTGATAAGATTATAATGAATGACAAAATAAATACATCAATAGCTTAAGTTTCTTAACAGTAAAAATTCTGCACCTGAAAATATTTGACCAAATAAAATGGCAAACAAGACAGTAGAAACCTATTATCTGCACTTGAGAAGGTGCATGGGCAGGGACGTATATCTCAATAGGCAGGATAAAAGTTGTAAACAATCAGTTTGAAAAGAAAATCAAACAGCTAATAAACATGTGAAACCTAAGTCCAAAAATAAATAAATGCATATTTAAGTTAATTAATTTCTTCTTAGTTTGAGAAAGCAAAAACGAAAGAACAAGCACATCAGCTCAAGACTAATGAAGTGCTGTTGGAACCAAAACCGTGCATGTGTATGTGGTGTGCACATGGGTGTGTGTGTGTGTGTGTGTGCAGGAAAAAATGCCTCTTAACACAGTAATTCTGTTTCTTTCAGGAAGCTACCTTATGAACTTGGTCAGAAAAGTTGTCCAAGATTTATTTTCAAACACAAACTTTTGGCTCTACGTCCATCTTGAGACCATAGACTCCCATCCTCACCTTCAGAGGGGCATTCCATGGGGTGCTCCTGGTCTGTGTTGGGAGTGGACCAGATTGGAGTCAAAGGTCAGGGAAAGGGGCACTGGCCTAGAGAACAGGATTCTCTTGTAATGAAAGGCCAGAGGACACAGAGCCTTCTTGTGGAGTCCTAATTAGGGAAAGGGAGCCAGGCTGGTGGGAGCAGGGGAAAGCAAAAAGAGAAAGCAGGTAAGTGTGAAAGGAAAAGAAATCTTGTGGCCCCCAAATCTCTTAGCTAAAGGGAAAAAAAGTCAAACTGAAAACTTCTTAGGGCAAACCTGCCTTTCCTTCTATTCAAAGTCACCCTCTGCTCACCGAGATAAATGCACATCTGATTGCCTCCTTTGAGGAGGCTAATCAGAAACTCAGAAGAATGTAACCATTTGTTTCTTATCTACCTATGACCTAGAAGTCCCCTCCCCGCTTGGAGTTGTCCTGCCTTTGCTTCCAGTTAACCCACCTATTCTGGACTGAACCAATGTTCATCTTACATATGTTGATTGATGTCTCATGTCTCCCTAAAACGTACAAAACCAGCTGGGTGTGGTAGCTCACGCCTGTAATCCCAGCACTGTGGGAGGCCAAGGTGGGCGAATCACCCGAGGTCAGGAGTTTGAGACCAGCCTGTCCAATGTGGCAAAACCACATCTCTACTAAAAGTACAAAAATTAGCCAGACATGGTGGCTGGCGCCTATAATCCCAGCTACTCAGGAGGCTGAGGCAGAAGCTTGAACCCGGGAGGTGGAGGTTGCAGTAAGTTGAGATCACGCAACTCCATTCCAGCCTGGTGACAGGGCAAGACTCTGTCTCAAAAAACAAAACAAAACAAAACAAACAAAAACAAAACACCAAACTGTGCTCTGACCACCTGGGGCACATGTCCTCAAAACCTGCTGGGGCTATGTCAAGGGCATGCATCCTCAACCTTGACAAAATAAACTTTCTAAATTAACTGAAATCTGTCTCAGATTTTCACGGTTTGTGTAAGTCTGCCTTTCTTTGTGGTCCAGGACACAAAGCCCTCCTGTGCAAATAACTCAAAATCTTCCCACACTCAGCTATCATCAGACACCTGCAAGTTGGCTCACTGCAACCTTGGCTGATCAGTACTGCACAAAGCCCTCTTCAACAGTCGTCATAAACACTAGCCTATAAAATCTCCAGCAAGCCTTTGTCACTTTGCAGTCAGCTCCTCTTCTGCTGGCTTACCCATTGCGTCCTTGCTATACATTTTCCTACTTTCTCTAATAAATCTGCTTTTTTTTTTTACTTTTTTTTTTTTTAATGGAGTTTTGCTCGCGTCACCCAGGTTGGAGTGCAATGGTGTGATCTCAGATCACTGCAACCTCCCCTTCCGGGTTCAAGCAATTCTCCTGTCTCAGCCTCCCAAGTAGCTGGGATTACAGGCATGCGCCACCACTCCTGGCTAATTTTTATGTCTTTTGGTAGAGACAGGGTTTCACTATGTTGGCCAGGCTGGTCCTCAACTCCTGACCTTGGGTAATCCACCCAACTTGCCCTCCCAAAGTGCTTGGATTGCAGGTGTGAGCCACCGTGCCTGGTCATAAATCTGCTTTTCTTTACCTACAACCGTCTTGGTAAAATCTTTACCTCTGCACCACTGGGCCAGATACTGGTCTCTCCCCTGTGATATTTATTTACTGCTGGGTGGGATAAAGGGAAGAAGAGAGAGAATGGATGAGGAGGAAAAGCAGGGTTGGTCCAGAGAGGAGGAGGACGGGGCTGGAAGAATGTGGAGGATGGAAACGGTAGCTCCCAGCCACCAAGGGGCAAAAGCTGGGCCACAATTGCCCCTTTCTGTTTTCTAACCTGACCGAAATTTCACCACCCACATCCTTTTTAGATGTAAAAGATGCAGTCCCATGGAGGAAGGGCAGAGCCAGGAGGCAGTGGAGCTGTGGGCTCAGAGCTCAGGCGTCACCTCGCCTGAGAAAGATGTTCTAGCTGAGAGGGCCTGGGCAGTGCAGGAGGGAAGCAGGGGGTAGCCTGGAGGAGTCCCACTTACCCTCAGGGAAAGGAAGATAGCATGGCACACCTGGGCCTCCTGGGAGCTGTGGGCAAGAGAGAGAGAGCGAGAGAGCGAGAGAGAGAGAGAGAGAGAGAGAGAGGCAAGGGGAGTGGGAAATGGGTCTCCCAGGTGCCTGCAGGGCTGAGCAACCTGGGTCCACTGATGGGGATACAGGTAAGGGCTGGTGTCCCTCTCCCCAGAGGGAGGGGCAGACACGAGAGAAACAGGGAGAAGGTGCATGTGAATTCCAGTGCCCAAGAACCCGGCCCTTTAAAATCCAGGGAGTCATAGGCAGGAACCTCCCCCGACACACCAAAGGCAGAGAGGGGACAAGTAAGGAGTCCCAGCAGGAAGGAAGCCCTGGCCTCCTGTCACTCAGAGCTGTGTCACAGGAGGAGGGGAGGATGGAAATAAACGAACACCACACCTCTTTTTCTATGAGGTTTCACATTTATTTTGATCATAAACATATAAGCATTTCGTACATAACCAGGTGTTATATGTTATTTGGCCTGGGTATAAAGCAAAACCTAAACAAACCAACCAACACCAAAAAACCCCAACAATTTCATGTTCTCAGGAAGCTTACTTTAAAGGAATAAGCTTAAACACTGATAAGGTTGATAGGCCAGATACATCTTCAAGGAAGGCCTCTAAGGAAGGGACAAGGGAGCTGGGTCCAGACTGGCTCCCTCTGAGCTTTGAGGCTGAGTGTCCTGCACCGAAGGCCCAGCAAAGGCAAAGACCAGGAGGCAGCAGCACCCTGTGCCTTCCAGAAGTGCAGGGAACAACGCGTGGGACGCCAGATGGAAGTGGGAGAGGATGGAAGTGCGTAGACCAGAAAGGCCACCCCCTCCTAAAACTCCACAGACACAACACTCTGAATGTGCGATCTTCAGGCAATTCTAACTTTGTCCCAGCCAAACCAGTCCCGGAACAAAACACACAATGCCTTGAGATGGAAAAGACTGAAAGCCCTAGAATGACTACATCTGTAATTTATCCTACCACGACTGGACTACTGTAGAGAAGGGTTTGCTGGAAAGAGGCTACAATGATTACTGAGGTTCTTAAATAAAATAATGGAACGTGACACAAGGACAAATGTGTCACCCATTTTGGGTTTCATTGTCGTAGTGTTTAAGAATTGATATTTCTGAGATGAGTCAGATGCTTACAGAGAAGCCAAGCGACTCAAATAGGGAATCTGTACCCTGAAATGCAGCTCAGGGACTTGGGGTCACAGACCACCAGGGAGAGAGGCCCATCCACTCCTGAGTCAGCAAACATTTCACACCATTCCCAAGCACCATCCACTCCTCCCTCCTGATGCCATGGCAGATCCCGGGGCAGATAAACACCTGCTCTGCCCTGAGTCCAAAGGAAGCCCAAGATTCACTAATATTCAACTGTAATGGCGCTTGAAAGAGAAGCTCTTCACAGTCTCAGATCTAACTTAATTCTCACTGTCCTCATCTGCTGTGGACACGTAGGAAGATGCAGTCCCATGACGGTCCCAGCAGGACAAACCAGACACATGGCTTCCCAAAGATACCACGCTCTTCAAAATCCTGGGCATATGTAAACATCGATTTATAAATAAATATAAATAAATATTTATTTATAAATAAATATGGCTATATACCTCTAAAATCAAGTAAGACAGGCTGGCCCCCTGAGAAGTTGCCAGTCATCAAACCCTCGTCCAGTCTCAGGGCGTAGGAGGGAGAACTGGAACACAGTCAGTGCCTCCCACGGGGGGGAGGATTTCTCCCTCCGTCACTAGTTATATTTCCAGTGATTTTTCACTGCTGATTTGTATCCAGGCAACCTATGTAACTAACCTAAAAAGTACATTTTCTAAAGTTCATCCATGCTTACATCATTACACAAAAGTCGGAAAATAGAAAGATGTACATCATACAGTAATAAGCAATACAAATGTTTCTCTAATTAAGGTGGGGGTAAGCCCCAATAATCCCATGTTAAAGCTCAAAACTCTAAGTCGAACCCTCATAAATCCATATGCTCATGACTTAGCATAGGACTATGTCCTGATAATCTCATCATTAACTCAAAAATATCCTAAACTGAAAATACAGCTAATAACTAGATAGATAATCCCATTCTAAAGTGAAAAAACTGTAAGATAAACCATTGTGGCTATGCGGCATCTATAGTTAGATGTCATTAAATGCACATACCAGTAGAGATCGAGCTTGCAATATAAGAAATTTAAAAAAGGACTTGTCGCATGATGAAGAACTGGAAAGAATGACATCCTAAAACTACTTTTTTTCTTTGTAAATTGAGACGGAGTTTCACTGTGTTGACCAGGCTGGTCTCAAACTCCTAAACTCAAGTGATCCACCAGCCTCAGCCTCCCAAAGTGGTGGGATTACAGGCATGAGCCACCGCACTTGGATGAAAACGACCCGTAATTCACAATCGTATAACTCTATGCCGCCAAGAGTCTTATACAAATTTCCCCAGTTTCCTTATCACACGCAGTATTTCATAAAAATTACTTCAAGTGCATTGACAAAGTTCTAGGACCTTTGGTAAGCTGCACCATATTGGATAGCAGAGTTAGTTGAGGCATGGTTCAAGTACTGGACTGTCTCTTCCAGGCTGCCTCCCCTTCTAGAAGAAAAGGTAAACGAGGAAAGCTCTGGTTTCCTGAAGAGATTCTTTCACAGGGACGACGTAGCAAAGCCTGCGTCTTCTTCATAAAAGAGCTTCTCGGAGTCCACCACATGGTACTGAATTGTTTCCTTTGCATGTCCTTCCTCCAGTGTTGCCGAGGCATTCAGCAAGGTGTTGACTGAGAAGAGAGAAGAGATTTAGGGTCTCGATGCTCCAAGGACAATCAGCACAGGATTGACATGGGACCCCCTGCTTCCAGCAGTGAATGCTCCAGAAGAGCCCTCTCGCTGTAGGGACAGCAGGTAGGACACTGTCCCTATTCCCTGTCTCAAGGCACAAAACACTCTCACTGGGGTCAGCGTCATTCACTGGAACCAGCAGCCTCCTCCTCTGACACCCACCCTTCAGCTTCTGCCTGTTCCTGTAACACACAGTGGGGAATGCTCTGGTCAGAGTCAGGAGTCCTGCAGTCCAGTACTGACCCCGACCACCAGCCAGCAAGAGACCTGCAGCGCTTCCCATCTCGGGTCTCCATGGAGATGGAGACAAACCTCTGGTCCTGCATAGCTCTTGGGCTCTGTGTGCTGGTGACTCATTGAGACATACGTGGCATGCAGTAAATGCTCACTTTGTAAGTGTTCTGTCCAGCTTTGACTACTGTATATGCCTGGGTAATTATCCCCTGATCAAGACATAGAACATTGCCACCACCCCAGAAAGTCCCCTTCTGCCCCATCTAATCAACTCCCACCCACCCTCACAGGAAACGATCACTTCCTTACACAATTCTCACCGGCAGAAGAGTATATATGAGAGTACCCAGGAAAACCTAACAAAATGATTTATTCCAAGACTGTAAATGACCTTTGACCATTAATACTGTACCACATCAACAGTGTAATTAAATAAAACAGCAGTCTCCATGGACGCTGGAGAGGCATTTGGTAAAATTAAACACCAATTCTCATCTTTTTCAGAACCTTTTAGAATAGTAGGTTGCGTTCTTGATTATGAGAATTTCTATATGAAACCAAAAGTGAACGCCATTCCTCAGGGTGACACTTTGGAGGTCTTCTCCAGAAATCAAATCAGGACCCAAACACCTGCTTTCCCTAAGCACAGCTGAACACGGTTCTGAAAGGTCTGGCCTAGGCAACAAGATGGAAAATTAAAATGAGGTAAGACTTTTGGAAGACGGCAGACATGATAATCATTATTTTCAATGTCATTTAAAATCCCTAAGAATGAAACTACAATACTGAAATAGAAATGTATGTTTGGAGGAAAGTTAAAAACATAGCAGATGCAATAAATTAGCAAACAGAATTACAAGGCTATCCAACTCATGCTGGATACGAGATACTAAACAGCCATAAGCAACAGGAATAATTGATTTGAAAAGGAATACAAATCACAACTCAGTTACAATAAAATACTTGACACCAAATGTTATCTCCTTTGATAAGGAAATACTGAATACTTATTTATTTATAAATTTATAAATAAATATTATGCTGAATATTATTATACTGAATAAATATACTGAATCCAGAAATACTGAATATTTTATATTCACTATTTATATATAAGTTTATGTACATATATATAGATTTTATATATAAATATATATAATAAATTATATATAATATATAATATACATAATAAAAATATATATAATTTATTTGTATATAAATTTATTAGTTTATATAATTATTTATTATATAAATTCATATATTTATATATTTATATAAATATTTATATAATTTATATAAATTCATATATAAATATATATAATTATATATAATATAAATTCATATATTTATATATAGATATGCATTTATTTATATATAAATACTAAATATTTATAAAATATATGTAAATATTTATATTTATATTTATAAAATATTCAGTATTTCTAGATTAATTTTTAATTTTAAAGCGAATTGACAAAAATGCCGAGTTTTTTCAGGAGGGAAGGATGGAGGAAATCTTTTAATTGTGAATTTTATCTGGGTAAAATAATACATTTTGAAAAAGTATGGAAGAGGTGTTTGCTCTTTTGGATATTAAAAAACATTAGAAAGTTCCCATTGGAACATGCCTCACCATGGTAAGAGCCATCTATGACAAACCCACAGCCAACATCATACTGAATGGGCAAAAGCTGGAAGCATTCCCCTTGAGAACTGGAGCAAGACAAGGATGCTCACGCTCACCACTCCCATTCAACATAGTACTGGAAGTCCTAGCCGGAGCACTCAGGCAAGAGAAAGAAGGAAAAGGCATCCAGATATGAAATGAAGAAGTCAAAACTCTTCATGGACGATATGATTCTATACCTTGAAAACCCTGAAGACTCCACTAAAAGCCTCCTGGAACTAATAAACAGCTTCAGCAAAATTTCAGGATACAAAATCAATGTATAAAAATCAGTAGCGCAGGGCACCGTGGCTCACACCTGTAATCCCAGCACTTTGGGAGGCAAGGCAAGTGGATCACGATGTCAGGAGTTCAAAACCAGCATGACCAACATGGTGAAACCCTGTCTTTACTAAAGAATACAAAAATTAGCCAGGTGTAGCCGGGTGCAGTGGCTCACACCTGTAATCCCAGCACTTTGGGAGGCCAAGGCGGGCGGATCAGAAGGTCAGGAGATTGAGACCATCCTGGTTAACACAGTGAAACTGCATCTCTACTAAAAATATAAAAAATTAGCTGGGCGTGGCGTCCCAGCTGCTCCGGAGGCTGAGGCAGGAGAATGGCGTGAACCTGGGAGGCGGAGCTTGCAGTGAGCTGAGATCATGCCACTGCACTCCAGCCTGGGTGACAGCGAGTCTCCATCTCAAAAAAAAAAAAAAAAAAAAAAAAAAGAAAACAAATCATTCTACCAAAAGACACCATTATCCATAATAGCAGTGACGTGGAATCAACCTAGGTTCCCATCAACAGTGGACTGAATGAAGAAAATGTGGTATATACACCATGGGAGACTACACAGCCATAAAAAAGAATGAAATCATATTGTTTACAGCCACATGGATGAAGCTGGAGGCCATCATCCTACGTGATTTAACGTAGGAACGTAAAACCAAATACTGCATGTTCTCACTCATAAGTGGGAGCTAAACATCAGGTACTTACGAACATAAAGTCGGCAACAATAGACACTGGCGACTACCAGGGCGGGGAGGGAGGGAGAGGAGGAAGGGTTGAAAAACTAACTGTTGGATACTACGCCCACAACCTGGATAAAATCATTCATACCCCGAATTTCAGCATCAAACAATATAACCAGGTAAGAAACTTGCATATGCACCTCCTGAATCAAAATAAATTTGAAAAAGGAAAAAGAAAAAATGAAAACAAGTTTCCTTTGACAGTGTATTATATGTAACATAATCCCTGTAATGTAAACAAAATGTACATGTGCTTGTATGAATATACGTGGCATATGCATAAAGATTTCCACAAAGAATCACAAGATATTCTCTGTTGCATTTACCTGAATTAAGAAGGGCTGGGGCTGGAGGAAGTGTTGGGGAACTACCACTAAGACTGAGAACCTTCCTGTAGTGTGGCAGACCTGTGGCTCTGCATTTACCACTTTCAAAAAATGTGCAACGCGGTCAGGTGCAGTGGCTTATGCCTGTAATCCCACCACTTTGGGAGGCCAAGGTGAGAGGATGACTTGAGGCCAGGAGTTTGAGACCAGCCTGGGCAACATAGCAAGATCAGATCTCTACAAATTACAAAACAAAGGTGCAATGCGGTTCAGCAGCATGGAGTAATTGTTGACATTTTTTGTTTGTTTTCTTCCCTTTTTATACTTCATTAAAAAAAAACATGCGGTGTAGTTATAGGAAAGGAAGAAAATGGGTGGAAAGTGATCCTTGTCCAGATGAGTATTTGACAAGTGGTCAAAGAGGAACCAAAAGCAGTAAACAACAGGAGAACCACTTCTTCAACAGGCGAGGAGGAAAGAGACAATGACTCAGAATAATTCAGAGTTCCTCCCTTCACACAGCATTGCAAAAGAAATGGCACCTACATTCCACTGGTGAATGCTACAAACCAAATCGTTCTTTAAAAGTCCGTAAGAAATTAGATAGGATCATCTTATCTTGAAGGAAAGAACTTTCGAAGCTTAAAAAAAAGAGATTTGACACCTACTCAATGTCATATCAAAACTGGTGAATCCAAGTGAATAACTGGATGTGTGTGTTTGTGTAATACAAGAGCACTTCTACGCATTGACTCAGAAATCCTACTTCCTCACAGAAGCCTCCTTACATACTTGATCAGAAATCTGGACAAAGATTTACTATGAAGTATGTGCAGTGTAGTGAGAATTTTGAAGTACATTTAAAACTTCTGCTGTTTCAAGCAGGGGCTCCCTGAGTTCTGTTAGGAGCACACGATGGAGACTGTGCAGCCTTAGTCAGTTATCAATGAACCCTGTGACACCCACTGTATGCCTGTGGAGATCCAGACTCTGGGGACAAGGAATAAGAAGCAGATGTCCTGCAGACTGGCACAGTCACCACCTCAGTGCAGCTGCTCCATCCCCTGCAGTCCCCTGTCTCCCAAAGGCTTCATGTCCCCTTGGGCCAGGAGAACGGAGGCACTGCCATCTCCCACTGTCCTCAAAGTCCTGTGCAGGCAGCAGGCCAGGCATGGCACAGTCCCTCCTCTACTCACCAGCAGACGCTGTGGCTCCTCCGGTGACTGTACAGTTAGATCTGTTGGCTCTGCCGGCTCCTGACTTTTGATTTCCTGCTCAGAGACCTGGGTGGGATGCAAGAATCTAGTACTCAGGGTCTCGTTGCGGGCATTGTCCTCCGTCCCAGGAACTCGTGAAGGACGTGAACACCAGAAAAAGACCTTGGGAAGGCAAACGGCCCACTCAGGTCCACACCCAGGGCTCAGCTTCAAGGTCCCCAGTTGGCAGCTGGACCTGCCATCCCCAATCCCTCCCAATGAGGTCACCCCAGGCGGCTGAGGCTCAGCACATCCAGGACCCACTGCAGAGGTGGGTCAGGTGGTCACCCCATCCCCACGGGGCCAGCTGTGGAGTGATGGTGTCACCCAGGCTGCACGAAGGATGGGGCTGCAGCATGGCCCGCCAGTCTGTGTGCTGCTCAAAATGGCCATGTGTCCCCCACAGTCAGCCCAGATACCCCAGGCCTCGTCAGAGTCAGGGCAGCTATGAGGACAAGGAATTGTGCCCACCCGGGCTCGCCAGTGGATGGGAAGCAGTTCCTGAACCCATGAAGCCCCCAGTTTCTGGAGAAACCAACTCACTCTCTGCACACGTTCGGGGCCTCCTCCACCACCTGGAAGAGAAGGAGTCTCCTTAGCAGGCAGGGAGGGGCCCACACAGCACCTCCCTCCCAGAGGACAGCGGGGCGCAGGGGTAGGCTGGGGGCAGGGACACTGGACAAGGAGCCCTGGGGTGGGGACAGGAATAGGGCCTTGCAATTCGGGGACACCCTGAGGAAGGGGGATGAGAAGGGGAACTAGAGTAAAAACCAACACGTGGAAAATCTCCGTGTTCTGCTCTTACCAAAGCTGAATAAATCCCACAACCACTTCTCATCCTGACCCTTGTCACCCAGTTGAGGAGCCGACTGCCCCCTGCCTGGCTGGGCCTGAAGGTGGGAGGAACTGACTTTGCCCTCCTAGACTTGGCTGAGAGATGAGGGGACCCCCAGCCCCGAGAGAGGCGATGAGACCAGGGTCCTGGGGGATACACGGGATGTGGGGATGGGGCGATCACAAGGCGGAAGATCGAACCAGGCTGGAGACACTTGGACCAGGGGCAGGGATGGGGATTACTGTCTGTAGGAACAGAGTGGGAGGGGGCAGGGCAGACAGTGTCCAGCGCCCCCACCCTCAGCCAGCACCTACCTGAGCAGATGCTTTTCAGGTAAGAAATGAGTTCCTTCTTAAATAAAATTCAAAAAGCCGCAAACACCATGATGAAGGCCCCTGCAGGGATGCAGATGTGTGCAGAGATGGGTCGGACGTAACCGGAAGAGGCAGGAGTCCCCAGGCTAGTGGTCACTGTCTCCTCCGCCGCTTCGGTTTTCTCCGTGGAACTGGCAGCTGATGCACTGCAGTTGATGTCACTCCAGGGCGTACAATCATTGACCATGACCATCCCTCTGGGACACCTGGGTACACACAGGGAGGGAGACGGGGACTCCTGATGGAAAGCTGGCCAGGTGAGATGAAAGAGGAGCCACCCTCCCTGCCCAATGTCCTTGAGAAGACGTCAGAGGGGGACAGGTTCCTCGTGTCTGCAGGGGGTCCCCCTATGCTCCCTTCTTGAGGCTGGGGAAGGGTCTGAGCATGCGCACTTCAGCCCCTCAGCCTCCCTGCTCTGGGGTCAGAGCTGCAGCTCCAGGACACGGAGCTTCCCTGGGCTGCAGTGGAGGCTGCCTTAGGAGGAGCCACACTCTAGGGGAAGATCACAAGCCCCTGTGGCCACAAGCTGAGCCCCCTCCTCCAGTTAACCCACAGTACGAGTGAGCCCTCACCCCACCCTGTCTGCTGCTGGTTCCTCCCAATCACAGCAAACAGTGGAGGGCCAGAGAAGACAAGTTGCTCTTTGCCCCTAAAACCCAAATAGGAAAAAGAAGGACTTATTGAGAAGTCAGGGGCCAGGAGTGAGGCCGGCGGGGTGGGCTCGGGTCCTCATGGGAACTTAAGGGAGCTCCACCCACAGCCTTATTATGATTTTTGTGAGCTACAGGCACTTTTTCCTTCATGGGTTCCCGCCTGCATAAAAAATATGAAACATTACATTTCTTAAACCAATTTGGAATAAGGACAAATACAAGCCACACTGGATCAAGTGTTTCTTCTGATTTCAAAGGAAATCTCATTTCCTAGATTCCCTGAAAAGGTTCAAGGGACCTAGAAAGTCACCTCCTGTGCCCAGTGAACAATTCAGCCTGGCCAAAGGGACTCGTGCTGGGGAGGGAGGGATGGGTAGGAGCTGCTGCAGGGGGTAGGGGTGGGACAGGCAGATGGACCAGGAGGGGCCACTGCAGGCTCAAGAGACCCCAGAGGCTCAGGGATGCCTCATGGGGCTGGAGGCTCCATGGGGTAAGCGGAGAGATAGGGGTACCAGGTGACTCAGATCTTCTCAGGTTCCTGACAGCTGTCGGGAGCCCCTTGGCTGCTGTCTCACCCTGTGCTGCACTTTCGACACATCTCGGTGGAATTGCCATTGCGGAAACTTCCTGCTTTGCACTGACACACTGTGTTGCTGGTCGTGGTGCAGGGACTCATCTTTTCTTCATCTGATGACAGAGCACAAGGTTTTGGGAATGTGTTTCCCTGATGTTTCTCTTGACCCTTCCTCACCACCCCAACCCCCTCCCCCTCAGCTCAGCTCAATTCAGTTCGCCAAGGAGTTCTGAGGGCCGGTTTCCGCGCCAGCATACTCAGGGCTCACACAGGACACCCACCCTGTACATAAGGACCAATACAAAAGGTCCGTGATTCATTATTTACTACATCAGATTAGGGAAAAAGCACCATTTAGATGACATGGTCAGTAGCAAAGGAGGCACAGGGTATCATCTGAGAGACTCTGCAAGGAGAGGAGCCCTTGGGTGACTTCCCAAAAAACCAGCCTGCTGGGGAGGTGGTAGAGGCCTGAGAACCTGAAGGCTGAGCAAGCCCGAGCACCTGCCAGGAACACAAAGCCCAGAGAAGAGAGCCTGGCCACAGAGCACACCCGTGCCAACCCTAAAACTCAGCCCCATCCACTAAGCCAGGACTTCTCTGTGCTGTAATGATGCCCCCAGCTCCTTGTAGCCAATAGTTTAGAAGATTTCCCAGCCAGGTGGCATGCATCATAGAAAATATTTCTTTCTATTTTTGTTTAATCAACCAAAGTCATAATCATGAAACAGGGTGATGAAGACCAAGTTGGGCTGGAACTTGGTTCCCTGACTCATGTCGGCTACAACTCCCACCTCATTCCTGCACTCCACCTCTGGACGAGAGGTTCTGTACCTGATTTACAAACTGCACATCCGATGCAAGAAGGCAAATTGTTGGAAGCATTGGTGTAATCCACACCCTTTATGCATGCGTTACAGGCTCCAGTAGGTTCTGATCTATGATATCCTGGGAAGGGAGAGAAAAGCCAATGAATGGGTCACCGCAGAATTCCCAGAGGCTGAGAGTGGTGGGGAAACTTCTCTTTTGGCCCTCAGTGGAATCCAGAGAGAGAAATCCACTCTTGTCATCAATTCTGCATCTATTACATACCTTTGACTGGCACTACTGACAGAAATATAATACAAACCACATAAGAAATTTAAATTCTATGAGAACCATATTAAAGTGGTAAAAAGAACGAGGTCAAATTAATTTTAACAATCTATTTTTAACCTAAAATATCCAGAACACTACATTTCAATATGTAATCAATACAAATCTTTGAAATATTTTACTTTTGTGTTTTTGTTGTTCTTGTGCTGTTGTTGTTGTTTGGAGACGGATTTTGGAGATGGAATTTCACTCTTGTTGCACAGGCCGGACTGCAGTGGCACGATCTCAGCTCACTACAACCTCCACCTCCCAGGTTCAAGCGATTCTCCTGCCTCAGCCTCCCGAGTAGATGGGATTACAGACACCCACCACCACGTCCGGCTGATTTTTTGTAGTTTTAGTAGAGACAGTGTTTCACCATATTGGCCAGGCTGGTCTCAAACTCCTGACCTCAGGTGATCCACCCGCCTGGGCCTCCCAAAGTGCTGAGATCACAGGCATGAGCCTCCACACCACACCACACTCAGGCTTTTTTTTTTTTTAACAATAAAATAAAATAACAAAATAAAATCCAACCTCGTCTACATGTGACCTGCCCATGCTGGTCCACCTGACCTGCTTGCTGTCCACTCACTATGGTGGCCCTGTCTTTGCTCAGTATCCCCCAGCCCCGGCACCCTGCGGCTCTCATTCCCGGGGAGGCTGCTCAGGAGCACTATTTCTGGCTCTCTGCACAACTATCCCTGTCCAACTTTGGATACTGGCCCAAATCACCATCCTCGAGAGGCCCCACCAACCTCGTCTCGGTCTCACTCATCACCTGATTATTCTTCATGGTTCCTATCAGGAATTTCTGACTGTTATTTTGATCTGTGTATCTTAACACTATCCCAGAGAAAAGGTTCCATGAGGGCAGAGCCTCTTATAATTATCCCCATTAGCATGGTGCCTGACTGACAGAAATCATCCAACGTATCCCTATGGAATAAAGAACCAGAACGTGCAGGAGACAGAAGTCTGGAAGGACATAGAGATAAGGGCATGATAAGCTAAGATATCAGTCTTAGATTGTGCCTTCAGGCTAGCACTACAGACCCAGGATCCTGACCCAACTCCACAGATTCAGCTTCCAGGTCTGCCCTAGTGCCACGTCAGTCCCCATGAACTCAGGCTCCAGGTCCTTGCCTGTGGACCCAAGGATGAGGCCCATCACAGCACCTGGCTGATATCTGCAGACCCAAGTACAAGGCCTATTCCAGTGCCAGTTCAGCCCCCATGGAGCCAGGCCTCAGGTCACCTCTCTGGATACAGGCTCTGACCACCCTTGAAACACGCCACATGGCCTGTCGAGAATCTGTGAACAGGCCGACTGGTGAAGGGAGTTCCCTGACAAAGCCAGTCTGTAGATACTGCAGTTAATCACAGATTCATCAAAGTGCACATTCGAACACATTGCCACAGGCTCCTGAGCAATCAGGGAACTGTGAGGGCATCAAAGAAACAAAATGAAGCACAAGTAACCAACCTGAAACAGACAGACATTTACAACAGCCTGACAAAGAATTGAAAATACTCACCTTAAAGAAGCTCAGTCAGCTACTAGAGAATACAGATGGACAACTAAGTCATGTCAGAAAACAATACATTATCAAAATGAGTAGTTTAATATATAGACAGCATAAAAAAGAACCAAGTAGAAATTCTAAAATTAAACAACACAATATCTGAACTAAAAAATTCCACAGAGAATGTCAACAGCAGAGTTGATTAATCAGAAGAATCAGTGAGCTTGAAAACAGAGCATCTGAAATTACTAAATCACAAGAAGAAAAAGAAAATAAAGAATGAAAAAGAGGGAAGAAAGCCAACAGTACCAATGGTTACCATGAGGCAAAATAATACATGCATTATGGTGGTCCAAGGAGCATCAGAGAAAGAGAAAGGAACAGAAAGTGTAATTAAAGAAATAACTAAAGAAAATGTCCCAAATCTGGATGGGAATGGACATCCACATTCATGAAGCCCAAAAAATCCCAAACAGATTAAATATGAAGAGATCATCATCAAGACACATCACCACAGCATCTAGTGGATCCACATGTACAGTGCAAATTGAAGTTTTAAGGATTGCTTTTTAGCTATACTGTTGCACAAGAAGGATAAGCCTCCATTTGCTTTCTCTATGCCTTCTGTTAATCAGAAAAGGCCTGCTTCTCATTGTCAATGGTAAGTTTTACCCTGCTGTAAATAACCAAAGAAGCAGAGGCTGAGTTAGAAATGCTTCAGCAAAAAAAAAAACAAAAAAAAAAGGGGGGGGGCCAAAGGGGCCTTTGCTTCTGTTTCAGTAGATTTAGTAACGTAGGGGTGAGGGTATGTTTCTGTTTTTGCAGGAGATGAACAAACCATGTGGGTGCCCTCAAGATGTGTAAGACCATGGAATGGGAGACTAGAGGGATCCATGGATCCCAACCATGGACCAGGTTCCCCTAGTATGAACCATGCTGAGAAACTGCTGGAGCGCCAGGGTTTTACCTTTTGTTGGGATTCAGAGGTACAACAGATGCTTAACGGACCAATGCTTTCACAAAATGGGGAAAGGACAGCCTCTTCAATAAATGGTGTTGAGAAAATAAGTTATTGACATGCAGAAGAATGAAATAACACCCTTATCTCACATCAGATGTAAAAATTAACTCAAAATGGACTAAAGATTAAACATAAGGCCTGATACTGTAAAACAGGGGAAAAATCTTCAGGACGTTGATCTGCACAATGATTTCTTGGCTATGACCCCAAAAGCACAGGCAACAAAAGCAAAAATAGATGAGATTACGTTAGACTAAAAAGATTCTGCACAACAGAGGAAACAATGAACAGAGTGAAGAGACAACCTTTTACTGATGTATTATCATTTTCATTATTTTTTCTACATGTTTTTGATCTGTGGTGTTTGCAACCATGAATGCAGAACCTGCAGATGAGGAGGGCGAAGAGGGCTTATCCCAGGGCTCTGTATCCGTACAGCTGAAAATTGCTGAGTAGATTTTTAAGTGTTCTTACCACAAATACATGATAAGTATGTGAATTAGCTTGATTTAGCCATTCCACAATGTGTACATATTTCAAAACATCATGGTGTACACCATAAATATATACAATGTTTATCTGTCAATTAAAAATAAACTGATTTTTAAAAATAAAAGTGCACCTGCTGAACACTTCTCCTCGAGGCTGCGCCTCTGTTGCTGTGAGGCCACTGGCGGCGGGGGAACTTCATCCTGCCGGGAGATGGTGGCAGAGTCAACTTGGACCTGTGGGGACAAGGCAGAGATGGGCGTGAGTGGTTTCCAGACCTTACCTCTCCCAGGCTCCGTCTCATATTCCCTTCACCCCAAGTGACAAAACCCATTAGAGCTTGGACTTCTTTCCAGCTCCAAACTTTCATTCTTTTGCATCCATGTTTGTCCCTTGGCCTGTTAGGGCAGCTATTTTCTATAAAGAAAAACACCTCTGTATCCTTTTCTCATATTATAACATAAAATAGCTTTACCCCAGGAAATGTGAGCAGAAGAGTTATTTTTATTTTTTATTTTTTTGATAGAGTCTTGCTATGTGGCCCAGACTAGAATGCAGTGGCTAGTCACAGGTGTGATCGTGGTCCACTACAGCCTGGAACTTCTGGCCTTAAGTGGTCCTCCTGCCTCAGTCTCCCAAGTAATGTGGATAACAGGAACACACCACTGTGGTTGGCAAGAAAAGATTTTATAAGAATACAAAAGGCCGGGCGCAGTTGCTCATGCCTATAATCCCAGCACTTTGGGAGGCCGAGGGGAGCGGATCATGAGGTCAGGATATCGAGACCATCCTGGCTAACACAGTGAAATCCCGTCTCTACTAAAAACACAAAAAATTAGCCAGGCATGGTGGTGGGCGCCTATAGTCCCAGCTACTTAGGAGGCTGAGGCAGGAGAATGGTGTGAACCCGGGAGGCAGAGCTTGCAGTAAGCCGAGATTACGCCACTGCACCTGGGCAACAAAGCGAGACTCCACCTCAAAAAAAAAAAAAAAAAAAAAAGAATACAAAAAACAGATGAACCCTTCAAGCAGAAATAGCATCTAATATATTTAGTTTGATCAAGTGTTTAATTTACTAGTGGGTGAATTCTGTCTCTCTTTCTCTCTCTCTCTCACACACACACACAAACACACACATAAAGATACACAGTTTTACAAATGAGGGTTATAATATAACCTTAAAGAAAGTCAGGATATAGCATCCAACATTAAGTAATTTCTGCATTACAAAGGACTTTGACAAGCTGTTCCCACTAAATATCAAAGAGTAACACGAAAAGATGAAACAGCAATTCAGGGATTCTGGCCATGATCTGTGTGTTATAAATGACAACGAGAAGACAACTGGAGAATCAGAACAGAGTCTGCTTATTAGATAGTGGTAACGTGTTGATGTTAATTTCCTTGCTTGTAGAAAGTACACAATAAATAATTCAATAATAGCTTTCATCATGCCAACAGCTATTTTTCAATTTTTTGTGTATAGTTTTTGTAACTTTTAAGTTGGGAGTGTTTTAAAGTACAAAATTAATTTAATTGTAAACTTACATTTAATTAAATTTAATATAATCTTGCTCCTGAGCAAAAACAAAGTGGTTACAACAAAAGCTACTTATGTTGGGCTCTGTTCAACTGCCTGGATCTAAACGAGACAAAATGTAGCTTTCTTCCACATTAAAGCCTGTCTAGTAGTTGGTGACGGTGAAGCTAACGCATGTTTCCCAAATCCTTCCTTCTCGGGCTACGGTCCCTCTAGGTTCAGGCGATGCCTCTGTCTCCTTTCTCTGCTCTCACACTCTTACTCCATTTGAAGACCAACTTTGCATTTTGTCAATTCTTTTTTTTTTTTTTTTTTTTTTTGAAGACGGGGTCTCTCTCTGTCATCCAGGTTGGAGTGCAGTGGCGTAATCTCTGCTCACTACAGCCTCTGCCTCCCGAGCTCAGGTGGTCCTTCGACCGCAGTCCCCAGGTGACAGGGACCACAGACAGGAGTGTGCCCCAACGCCTGGCGAATATTTGTGTATTTTGTACAGCTGGGGTTTCACCACGTTGCGCAGGCTGGTCCAACTCCTGAGCTCAAGCGTTCTGCCTGCCTGGGCCTCCCAAAGTACTGGGATTATAGGCGCAAGCCACCACACACGGTCCGTTTTGTCAGTTCTTTTTGTGGTCAGTATTCTATTTCCTTGATTTATGTTCCTCCTTGTTACTTTGTTTGGTTTAAATTTATGCTTGTATTTTATAATTGATTAATGCAGATCTTCAGGCCATACATTTCACATTTTTTTCTTTTTTTGACAGCTTTAATGAGACACAATTCACATAATTAGTAATTATGATGATTCATATAATTCACCCATTTAACGTCTACATTTCAGTAGTTTTTAATATACTCACAGCTATGCAATCATCGCTATAATCAACCTTAGAATATTTTTATCACTCCACAAAGGAACTGCATACCCTTTGGTAGTAACTCCCCATCTCCCCAACCCCCAATTCTTTAACAGAAACATTGAAAGCTTTATTATTTCACCCTGAGCACTGTTAGCAATTTCCAATCAGATTTGATGTTATATTGTTGTTATTATTTATTTTGAAATATTTTACCTTCCCTTTTGAATTCTTCTCTGAACCACAGATTTTTTTAGAAATGTGCTGTTCAATAACCAAATTTTAGAATTCTCTATGGATACTGTTACTGATTTCCAGTTTCATTTCATTAAGTGTAGAGATCATATCGTGTGTTTTATAGCCCAGAACCCGGTCTATCTTGGTGAAAGTATCATGAGCATAGAAAGGAATGAGTGTTCAGTGGATGTCCCACTCCTGCTCTTTAAATGTCAGTTAAATCAAGGTGGTTCACAGTGTGCAGGTCGCTTGCCACTTTACTGGCGTTTTCATCTGATCGTGCTACCAAGTGCAGAGAAACAGCCGATTTAATCTCTTTTTAATTCTGTTTTTGCATCATGTGTTTTGAAGCTCTGTTACTAGGCATATACAATTTGTGATTATTATTACACTCCTTGAAGAATTAACCTTTTTAACTACAAAGGTCCCTTTTGATCTCCCTTAATATTCTGTGTCCTAAAATTGTTACAGTAGGTAGCTAGTCAGGTATGAGCAGGGCAGAAGAGGGCTCCCCGCTTCTGACACCAGCAGTGTTGGGTGACCATCAGGTGGTTGATAACTGTATCTCTAAAGTAATAACTGGTTAAAGCTGATGCCAGTGAAGGGCAGTCTCCTAATACATAGAAAACACCTGAAACTGATCAGCAGCTTCCCAATGAGATTTCAGGAATGGGGAGAAGTAAGGCAAGATTCTGTAAGCATGCCAACCTATAAAACCCCGACTCGGGGGGCCAGCTGTGCGCTTAGTTGCTCAAGTCACCTGCTCGGCCATCTTCCAAGTTGTACTTTCCTTCTTTTCTTTCTGTTTCTTCATTTCCTTCCTGTTCTAAAGCTTTTTAATGAATTTCCACTCCTGCTCTGAAACTTGCCTCCGTCTGTCCTTCTGCCTTATGTCCCTCAGTCCAATTCTTTCCTCTCAGGAGGCGAAGAGCTGAAGGTGCTGTGGACTGGTACAGATTCGCTGCCTTCAACGTAGGGTAACTCGGATCTCGTCCACCGCTAACAAAATCAACTTCATCTGATACTGAGATAGCCACGGCAGTTTTCTTGGCCTTACGCTCTGCATGGTGTATCTTTTTCCACCTATTTGCTTTCAACAGACAGCATCTGTGTCTTCCTTTTAAGTCCCATCTCGTATAGACAAGTTATAGCTAAGTCTTATTTTTTTCAGCCCTTCAAACCCTTTCTACCTTTGAACTGTAGTACCCAGTGGATTTACAGTTAGTGCAATAATTGATATCGAAATAGACCTGTAAGTTTACCATTTAAACCATGATTGTCTAGTCTAATGTTTTTACTCCTTTTTCCCCTGCACATTTTAATGTTAATTACCTTTTAGAATTCCATTTTAATTGGGTACTGACTTTTTATGCAACGTATTTCCATGATCTATGTGCAAGTGCTATAGGGAATACAGTATACACTCAAGTGTTCATATTCTATTGAAGGTTTTTTAAAAATAGATTTATTGAGGTATAATGGATATGAAACAAAGTGTACATTTTTGAAGCATGTAGTTTGGTAGACTGAGATGTATGTATACACTGTGGAACTACCGCCACAATAAGACGACACGTCTACCGTCCTGCAGTGTTTCTTCATATTTCAATGTAATCCTCTCTTCCGCTTTGCTCCTATGTCCCCAGCAATGCTTCTTCTGCTTTTTGTCACAATACATTGGTTGCATTTTAATATGATGAGGAATCAAATGGTATGCATTCTGCTTGGGTTCCTTCACACGACATGATTTTCTGTGTGTGTGTGGTTTTTTGGTTTTTTGTTTTTGTTTTATTTTGGTTTTTGTTTTTTCTGAGACAGCATTTTGCTATGTTTCCTGGGCTGGTCTTGAATTCCTGGGCTCAAATGATCCAACCACCTTGGCAGGACTACAGATGTGAGCCATCACACCTGCCCACCACCCTGGCCCATTGACTATTATTAATTAAAGGCTATTGAAAAACAGTAGCTGCAAGAAGATCATTTTGACCTCTTTTGGGTTTCCTAAAAGCAGGAGATGAAAGTCCCCAGGGAAACATAGGACAATCTCCTTATTCTTAAGGATGAGAAGTGGGAGCCCAAGAGAATACTCTGCAGACCTTGTTAGAATAGAACCACTCATCTTTTTAGCCTCCACACATTTACTTGCTTCTTCACAAGTTACTTGGTCTAATTCAGTATATAACTGACTCTCATTGCTTCTTCTGTGCCAGGTAAAACTTGCATTAAATAAATGTGTGTGTTGACCGGGCATGGTGGCTCATGCCTGTAATCCCAGCACTTTGAGAGGCCAAGGCGGGTGCATCACCTGAGCTCGAGTTCGAGACCAGCCTGGCCAACACAGTAAAACCGCATCTCTACTAAAAATACAAACATTACCTGGGCTTGAGGAAGGGCACCTGTAATCCCAGCTACTCAGGAGGCTGAAGCAGGAGAATGGCTTGAATCTGGGAGGCAGAGGTTGCAGTGATCTGAGATTGCACCACTGCACTCCAGCATGGGCGACAGAGCAAGACTGCATCTCAAAAAGAAAGTAGTATGTGCTTTCCTCCTGTGTACCTGTCTTATGTCAACTGAATTCTCAGACTCAGCCAAAATAAAAATCCTGTCAAGGGGAGCTTAGCTTCCCTCCATGACTCTCAATGGTGACAGTAACCAGACATCATCCTCCAGGCCAAAAATACCATATCCTATGGCCTTGCACCAGCACGGCCTCCCTCCAGCACAGCCTCTCTGGAGGAGGGGGAGGCAAAGGTGGTGAGATCTCATGTCTCTATCATGCTACCTCCTATTAGTTATATGATTCCTGGTGTCACCTCACCCACCACACCGTGGGCTCCAGGGAACAGGATTCACATGGGGTTCGTCTGTCCTCCCTGGCTCCAGCAGACTCCAAAGACAATAAAGGGTTCACTGTCTATTTCCTGGGTGAATCACTTTCCCCCCAAGCCCATGAGGTGAACGCAGTGGCGGCCTTGGCTCACCACCTAAGGACAGGCTCCAGGCTGTGGCACAGAGAGGGGACCCCAAAGAGCCGTGTGGACTCTGCTGAGGACCCACAGGAGCTCCCAGAGGCCAAGTGCAGGACAGAGATCAGAGAAGCAGCTGCTCAGAGAACTCTAGCCCTGCAGAGGCCCAAATATGGCTGCCATTATACACAAGGTGAGGCCAAAACTGCTGGAGACATTGCTCCTGAATCTCATTTTGCCACTTGCAAGACAGGGAAAACGATCCACCCTCATCTCCCCGGGTTGTTAGGAAAATCCACTACCTGAAGATGTACAGTTGCTGGCTGGGAGCAGGACACCAGCTGCCCAACAGCACAGGCTGAGGGCATGGCACTGTCCCCACTGTCCCCATCCCCAACCTGGAAGTTAGAGCCTCGCTGCCCTGCCACTCCCGGATACAGGACAGAGGACCGGAACCAGGACCGTGGCCTCTCAGTAGGGGCTGAATGAGCAGCCCTCTGCAGCCACCTGGATGGAGACCTTTCCTGCTCTCTCTTCGAACTCCAACCCAGGCCGGGCACCCACCAGAAGGACAACTGGAAGCGTGGGAGGTAAACCAGGCTGTGGCCCTGCAGTGCCATCGCTATCCTCACTTGAGGTCTAGCTCCTCTGTTCCTCGATGGCCCCTCCGCATGGCGCTCCACTCCAGTCTTCAAAAGCTTCCGTCCTAAGCTCAGGGAGCCGGTACTGAGGTGCAGGTAGGAGCAGGTGCAGCCTCTGCTGGGTGGAGGACATATGCCCTGGGGATCCAGAGTACTGAGTGACTGACACCAGCCCTGAGGATGTGATTTGTCCTCCCACACCTGCTAACACAGCCCTCTGAGGTTTACACAGGGCTGCTGAAGATCTTTATCTCCTCTTCACTTTACTGGCAGGAGCTGGGGCCTCACCAGTGTCACAGAGCTGGAGGGGAAGCACAGCAGGGCCCAGGTGATCCCAGTCTCCAATCTCAGGAGTCCTTGAGAGCCTCAGAGTCTGAGATTCTGAGCTGTTGGAACTTGTCACTTCCTCCTTTGATGAAGAGAGGGATGGCGTGGAAGGACCTGACACAGAGATTGGACCAGCCCAACATTAACAGAGCCAGGACCTCAGGTCAGGAACTGAGCTCAGCTCCAGGCTCATCTGATGTCCTCCTGACAGCCTGAGGATGGAGACCTTATCTCCAGTCAGAGGCATGGCAGCTGGCAGGGACTGGCCCCAGCTGACCACGGTTTTCCAAGTGCACAGCTGGGAATTTGGTCTTCCCTGCTGCCCTCCCCTGCTGTCTCATCTGGATCCCCCGATCATCTACTCCCAGTACCAAAAACTCCTGTATCCTTGAAAATTCCTAACACCATGAAGGAGTGAAAATGCTAACAATGTGATGAATCACGTTTTACCTCCTAGACTAGCAACGAATGAAAGCTAAGTGTAGCAAGGGTGTAGGGGCACAGGCACATTTGTGGACTAGGTGTGACCGTAAGCTGGGTTCAGTGGTTTTTTGGAGGAAAATTCGTGAACATTTAAAGAAACTTCTGAAGTGATTTATCCCGCAGAAGGAGTAGTAGAATTCAACTTGTAAGGAATTGTCCAATAAGCTGGTGCACATGGATATGTGGACACATGATACATACAAGGGTATTTAGTATAATGCTGTTGGAATTAGCAAAGGCAAAGTCAGGATGGGATCTAACCAACTTCCCCTAGGCAGCAACAGTGAATTAACCTGTGGCTTACCCATGCAGTAAAATACAATACCCTTGTTTACAGGAAGATCAATCTGAATGTACTGCCATAAAACATCTAATGTGATCTGTGTTAGCTTCAAAATTTTAAAAAGCGATTGTGCATTGAAATGCATTTAATAAGGCAAGACCGATGGAGGGATCAAAGGCTCCTTTGGGATGTATAGAGTTCACATTCCCAAAACTGTGAGATTCATGTTGCTGGCCTTATCTACACTGGTCATCCACACGTTCTCTCTTCAGGGCCACTGTCCTGACACAGCCATTCTTCTAGCTGCTTCAGGTAGGTCCACTCACTATAAACTATTGTAGAAGTCAGCTGTGTTATTTTTGAGAGGTGAAAATGTTACCACTTTTTGAATTTAGTATGAATTTGTTGAAAGAAAACATGCAAACTCTCATGGTTCCTATAACCTTGTTTTGTCCTCCCTCTTTTTGGGTATTATAGAAGGAGCCTTAGCTCTCTTGGGAGAAATTTCAATCACTCTGAGAAAGTCCTGGCAGTCTGCACATTTTATTTATAATATGTTCTTACTGCGCACCCCACCACCAATCTCAGTTTCCAAAGCCAACTCATAACAAGAACTTTACACCTTTCATGCTGAAGGAAGGGGCCAGCCTGTGATCCTGCCCGTGGGATGCAGAGGGGACACACGGGTGACAGTGGAAGACACTGACTGCAAGCACCTTGGTTAACCGCTTCCTGCCACTCTCAGGGCAGAGGAAGTGAAAGTTGCAAAAAAAGCATTGGACAGCTTTTTCCCTGGCTGTTTGTTAAACCGATCTCCAAGGAACACGTTTAACAATGTAAACATAGAGTTACCTTTTTTTTTTTTTTTGGACAGAGTCTTGCGCTGTCGCCCAGGCTGGAGTGTATTGGTGCAATCTCGGCTCACTGCAACCTCTGCCTCCCGGGTTCAAGCAATTCTCCTGCCTAAGCCTCCCGAGTAGCTGGAACCACAGGTGCACGCCGCCATGCCCGGCTAGTGTGTGTGTTTGTGTGTGTGTGTGTGTGATGGAGTCTCGCTCTTGTCCTCCCGGCAAATTTGTGTGTGAGAGAGAGAGAGTGAGTGTGTGGGTGTGTGTGTGTGTGTGACGGAGTCTCGCTCTTGTCCTCCCGGCAAATTTGTGTCAGAGAGAGACAGAGAGAGAGTGTGTGTGTGTGTGTGTGTGTGTGACGGAGTCTCGCTCTTGTCCTCCCGGCTAATTTGTGTGAGTGAGTGTGTGTGTGTGTATGTGTGTGAGATAGAGTCGCGCTGTTGTCCTGGCTAATTTGTGTGAGAGTGTGTTTGTGTGTGTGTGTATGTGTGAGATGGAGTCTCGCTCTTGTCCTCCCGGCTAATTTGTGTGAGTGAGTGTGTGTGAGAGAGATAGAGTCTCGCTTTTGTCTTCCTGGCTAATTTGTGTGAGTGAGTGAGTGTGTGTGTGTGTGTGTGTGACGGAGTCTCTCTTTTCTCCCCCATGCTGGAGTGCGATGGCGCGATCTCGGCTCACTGCAACCTTCGCTTCCCGGGGTCAAGCGATTCTCCTGCCTGTCGCTTCCCAGGTTCAAGCGATTCTCCTGCTTCAGCCTCCTGAGTAACTGGGATTACAAGCTGCTGCCACCACGTCCGGCTAATTTTTGTATTTTTAGTAAACAGGGGGTTTCACCATGTTAGCCAGGCGGGTCTCCAACTCCTGACCTCAGGTGATCTGCCCGCCTCGGTCTCCCAAAGTGCTGGGATTCCAGGCGTGAGCCACTGCGCCTGGCCTGGGTTAACGTTATTAACAAACTAACTAACTAACTAACTAACGAAAGAGGCAACCGCGCTGTGGCTTCCTGAGATTCATTCCGGAGTTTCCATCTTGACTCCCTCCCTCCGTTGATTCTGGAACTTACTCCAGGACAGCTCAGTGTGGTCCTCGCCTCACGGGACAGCCAGGGGGAGCGCGCGATCTGCTCCCTCGCGGCCGGGTCGCTCCTGCCCAGCCAGAGGACCCCAATCTTCCCGACTCCGACGACTGGGTAGTCCTGCCCCGGCACGCCCTGCCGCAGGCGACCCGGGCATAGCGTCCCCGCCGTGTCCCCCTCTCTCTCTGCCCACTCCTGGCGCCAGGTGCGCTCTTCCCCAGCCAGGGACGGCGGCGGGTACTCACCAGCAGCGGAATCACGACGATGACGAAAACAAACCTAAGGGTCTTGCGGCCAGCAGCCATGGTGTGGTTCCCGACGCCGTCCTGGCTCCTGGAGAGCGCCCTGTTCGAGCGCTCGAGGCGGTCGGGGCGCTCTGTCCGCAAAGTCCTATGAGAAGGGAGGTGGGTGGAGGCTTTTCGTCCCCCTGAAGTTTGGGTAAAAAGCGCCAAAATCAATCAGAAACCGTCCAGAAATCGTCCCCGTAGCCCGTCTGCCTGGAAAAGTTTCCGCAGCTACACTGACAGAATTGGCGCGCGCGCCTCCGCTTTTATACCCCGGAGGAAAAGGCGTGGTCACTTGTTCTCCCTTCCCGCAGTCACTTCCAGGCACTCAGAAAAGGGGCACGGCCTCCCCAAGTACCACGGGGAGGGCCCAGGTTGTGTGCGTGGGTGCGTGGACAGAGAGGAACTACTTCTTGCCGGCAGTGGTGACCCAGGCCTGTGGTTTGATTCCGAGTCCTGTCCAGGCTGTGGCAAGCAGAAGGGGTAGAAGCTGAGGTGCTTCCCACTGCGCTGCTGTAGTCGGGGTAGTGAGGTTCAGAGGAGGCACTGGAGGCCTGTCCTGAGCCTGCTCCCTCCCCGGGACGCCTGTCTCTCCTCTTGTTAAACCCTGAACTACTTCCTGGCTTAAGGACTTCAGTCCACTCTTAGCTTCTGCTCCCACTCCCTCCCCCAACAGCGGCCTCACTGACCACTGCTCTGATGCCACTGCCTCCAGCCCCCTTGCAGCTGTGACCCAGCACCAAGCTTCTCTGGCAGGGGCTTGGCACCCCTCAGTAGCAGGTGCCTGGCACCAAGGAGGGACTCAGTGAGCGCATGAGTGGACAGAATGAAGGACACAGAGGCCATGACGGCCACGTGCAGAGGCTGAGGAGTAGGTAGGAGGGAGAGGAAAGACAGGGGCATCCCCAGCCACAGCCTGGCACCCTTTGCATGGTCAAAGCACAAACAGTCCCTGACCAGCCTTGAGGGCTCTAGTACTGAGGCCCCATGGGGACAGGGGAATCAGGGGAGTGGCTTCCAAAGCCTGTCCCCAAGTCTAGTTTCTACCCAGGTCCAGCTGTCTGACCTTGGGCTACTTACCTCCCCATCGAGTTAAGCACACTGCCGCTGTGAGGACAGACCCAATGTGTGGTATTGAAGGGTGCCAACTTGTGAGCCTAGGCACTCAGGTCAATGGCACGACTCCTAGACCCTTGGGGTCAGTCGGCTCCTGACCCCTCACATGGTGGATAGAAGAGGATAGCACTATAGAAACTAAGGTTTTATGGCTCATGAGAAAGCTGGGATTGAAATGTCATCCTCTCCACAGGCTTGGATTTGAGCGATGGAGCACCCTGAGCACCTGCCAGGCCCCAGGCCCTGAGTTAGGATCAGAAATGTGTGCCAGGTCTCCGTGGCATGGAGGAGTTTCTGGGGTCAGGAATGTGTGCTGGGTGCAGATCCAGGCAGGGAGTGAGAAGACAGGGACTTCAGGAAGACTGACAGCATTAATGCAGAGCCACCAAAGCCTGCAGGAAGGTCTTTAGAGCACCTCAGGCCCCTTGGCCCTGGAGGCTGGACCACACAGTGTAGACTAGAAACCAGACTGCAGGTGACGACGCAGTCTCTGTGCCCTATGTGGGACACTGACTAGGGCTAATGGCAAAAGGCTGTGAGCACCTCCCGGGAACTGGGCCTTTAGACTATAAAGTTTCCATTTCAGAGGGACTTACAAGCTTGCGATGGAACACTAACTGAAGCTCCCCCTGTGACTGAAAGACATAAAATAATCTTGAAACCTGAAAAACTCGTGATGTCTTCAGTGATCTTGGAAAAGCTGTAACGGGGAGGGCAGTCCCAGAAGAGTTCTCTTACAAAATGGAAATCGTTTATATGCGATCCTGGTGCCTAAGGAAGGCAAAGAGGAGACACTCATGAGCAGGGAGCCTCTGTTCCTCTCAGACTGACTCTAGAACTGGGTGAGGAGCTGCTGGATTCTAGGGTCATCTGGACACTTCCCTATACACAGCTCTTTACTGACTGACCAAGAGCTACTTAGTTTGTAGACCGTTGTTCCTAGGTGAATAGAGCAACAAGAGCGAGACTCTGTCTCCAAAACAACAATAACAACAACAACAAAAACAAAGTATAAAACCAAACGGTGCTCTGACCACCTTGGGCCATGTCATCAAAAGCTCCTGTGGCTATGTCATGGGTGCGCATCTTCAACCTGTCTCCGATTTTCATGGTTTACATAAGTCTGCCTTTCTTCATGGTCCAGGATACAGAGCTCTCCTGAGCAAATAACTCACAATCTTCCCACACTCAGCTATCATCAGACACCTGCAGGTTGGCTCACTGCAACCTTGGCTTATCAATACTGCACAAACCCCTCTTCAACAGTCGTCGTAAACGCTAGCCTATAAAATCTCCAACAAGCCTTTGTCACTTCGCAGTCAGCTCCTCTTCTGCGGGCTTGCCCATTGCCTCCTTGCTACACGTTTTCCTACTTTCTCTAATAAATCTACTTTATTTTCTTATTTATTTATTTATTTATTTAGAGATGGAACTTCACTCTTGCTGCCCAGGCTAGAGTGCAATGGTGCGATCTCGGCTCACTGCAACCTCCACCTCCAGGGTTCAAGCAAGTCTCCTGTCTCAGCCTTCTGAGTAGCTGGGATTACAGGCATGCGCCAACAAGTTCGGCTAATTTTTGTATTTTTTAGTAGAGACAGGGTTTCACCATGTTGGCCAGGCTCTTCTTGAACTCCTGACCTCAGGTAATCCACCCGCCTTGGCCACCCAAAGTGCAGGGATTACAGGCATGAGTCACTGCACCTGGCCATAAATCTGCTTTTCTTTACCTACAACTGTTTTGGAAAAATCTTTTATTATTATTATTATTGTTATAATACTTTAAGTTCTAGGGTACATGTGCACAATGTGCAGGCTTGTTACATAGGTATACATGTGCCATGTTGGTGTGCTGCACCCATCAACTCGTCATTTACATTAGGTATTTCTCCTAATGAGATCCCTCCCCCCAACCCCCACCCCATGACAGGCCCCGATGTGTGACGTTCTCCTCCCTGTGTCCGTGTGTTCTCACTGTTCAACTCTCACTTATGAGAGAGAGCATGCGGTGTTTGGTTTTCTGTTCTTGTGATAGTTTGCTGAGAATGATGGTTTCCAGCTTCATCCATGTCCCTGCAAAGGACATGAACTCACCCTTTTTTTGGCTGCATAGTATTCCATGGTGTATATGTGCCACATTTTCTTTATCCAGTCTATTATTGATGGACATTTGGGTTGCTTCCAAGTCTTTGCTATTGTGAATAGTGCCACAGTAAACATACGTGTGCATGTGTCTTTATAGTAGCCTGATTTATAATCCACTGGGTAAATACCCAGTAATGGGATTGCTGGGTCAAATGGTATTTCTAGTTCTAGTCCCTGAGGAATCACCACACTGTCTTCGTGCCACTGGCCCAGAAAATCTGTCTCTCCCCTGTGACACTTACTTACTGCTGGGTAAGATAAAGGGAAGAAGAAGAGGGAGAATGGAGCAGGAGGAAAAGCAGGGTTGGTCCAGAGAGGAGGAGGGTGGGACTGGAGGAACGTAGCCCCCAACCCCCATGGGGCAAAAGCTGGGCCAAAATTGCCCCTTTCTGTTTTCTTTTCTTTTTTTTTGAGATGAAGTCTCGCTCTGTCTCCCAGGCTGGAGTGCAGAGGCGCCATCCCAGCTCACTGCAAGCTCCGCCTTCTGGGTTCACACCATTCTCCTGCCTCAGCCTCTGGAGTAGCTGGGACTACAGGCGCCTGCCACCACGCCCGGCTAATTTTTTGTATTTTTACTAGAGATGGTGTTTCACCGCGTTAGCCAGGAGGGTTCGATCTCTTGACCTCGTGATGTGCCCACCTCAGCCTCCCAACATGCTGTTTTCTAACCCTGACCCAAATTTCACTGCCCACATCCTTTTTAGGTGTAAAAGATGCAGTCCCATGGAGGAGGGGCAGAGCCAGGAGGCAGTGGGGCTGTGGGCTCAGAGCTCAGGAGTCACTTGGCCTGAAAAAGTTGTTCTAGCTGAGAGGGACTGGCCCTGGGGTGGGCTCCAAGAAAACCCTGGTTAGGTCTGGGATAGAGCAAACTTGAAACTTGAAACAAAGACCACTTCGGCCACGGCTGCGTGGCACCAAGACCTGGAGATCAGGGGTTAAATCTTCGAGAGAGAGCAGGCGGTGGCAACACAAGCAGCTCCAACCCTGGGGAAGCCATGTTGTCCCGGTCCAGGTCTCCAGGGCTGTGGCCGCCTCCCCTCCACAGCCTCCAGAGCAGCTGGCAGGCAAGCTCCGGCGTGTGCTGCCCTCTACAGGCTGCTCAGCCTCCATGCAGCTCACCCAGCCCAGGGCTCCAAGTGAGGCCATGGGCAGCACAAGAGGGAAGCAGTGGGTAGCCCGGAGCAGCCCCACCTCCCCTCTGGGGAAGGCAGACAGCATGGGGGCATGCCTGGGCCTCCCGTGAGCTGTGGGTGAGAGGGAGAGCGGGTCCTCCAGGGTAAGGGGAGCGGGAAATGGGTCTCCCAAGTGCCTGTAGGGCTGAGCAACCTGGGTCTACTGATGGGGATGCAGGCAAGGGCTGCTGTCCCTCTCTCCAGAGGGAGGGGCAGACAGGAGAGAAACAGGGAGGAGGTGCGTGCAAATTCCAGTGTCCAAGAACCTGGTCCTTTAAAATCTAGGGAGTTATACTCAGGAACCTCGACCCCTCCCCACCTCCAGCCCCCCAACCTCCCACCCCACCCCCAGGCAGGCCAAACCCGAAGGCAGAGAAGGGACAAGGAAGGAATCCCAGCAGGAAGGAAGCCCTAGCCTCCTGTCAATCAGAGCTGTGTCACAAGAGGAGGGGAGGATGGAAATAAATGAACACCACACCTCTTTTTATATGAGGTTTCACATTTATTTTGGTCATAAACATAGCATTTCATACATAACCAGGTGTTATGTCCTATTTGGCCTGGGTATAAAGCAAAACCTAAACAAATATCCAAGCCCCCAAAACTCCAACAACTTCAAGTTCTCAGGAAGCTTACTTTAAAGGAATAAGCTTAAACACTGATAAGGTTGATAGTCTAGATGCATCTTCAAGGAAGGCCTCTGAGGAAGGGACAAGGGAGCTGGGTCCGGACTGCCTGCCTCTGAGCTTTGAGGCTGAGTGTCCTGCACTGAAGGCCCAGCAAAGGCAAAGACCAGGAGGCAGCAGCACCCTGTGCCTTCCAGAAGTGCAGGGAACAACGCGTGGGATGCCAGATGGAAGTGGGAGAGGATGGAAGTGCGAAGACCAGAAAGGCCATCCCCTCCTAAAACTCCACAGACACAACATTCTGAATGTGTGATCTTCAGGCAATTCTAACTTTGTCCCAGCCAAACCAGTCCCAGAACAAAACACACAATGCCTTGAGATGGAAAAGACTGAAACCCCTAGAATGACTACATGTGTAATTTATCCTACCACGACTGGACTACTGTAGAGAAGGGTTTGCTGGAAAGAGGCTACAATGATTACTGAGGTTCTTAAATAAAATAATGGAACGTGACACAAGGACAAATGTGTCGGCCATTTGAGGTCCCGTTGTCACAGTGTTTAAGAATTGGTATTACTGAGATGAGTCAGATGCTTACAGAGAAGCCAAGCGACTCAAATAGGGAATCTGTACCCTAAAATGCAGCTCAGGAATCTCTACCCTAAAATGCAGCCCAGGGACTTGGGGTCACAGACCACCAGAAGCGAGAGGGGCCCATCCACTCCTGAGTCAGCAAACATTTCACACCATTCCCAAGCACTGTCCACTCTTCCCTCCTGATGCCATGGCACATGCTGGGGCAGATAAACACCTGCTCTGCCCTGAGCCCAAAGGAGGCCCAAGATTCACTAATGTTCAACGGTAATGGCGCTTGAAAGAGAAACTCTTCACAGTCTCGGATCTAACTTAGTTCTGTCTTCATCTGCTGTGGACACGTAGGAAGATGCAGTTCCATGACTGTCCCAGCAGGACAAATCAGACACATGGCTTCCCAAAGATACCATGCTCTTCAAAATCCTGGGCATATGTAAACGTCTACTTATCAATAAATACGGCTATATACCTCTAAAATTATCAAGTAAGACAGGCTGGCCCCCTGAGAAGTTGCCAGTCATCAAACCCTCGTCCAGTCTCAGGGCGTAGGAGGGAGAACTGGAACACAGTCAGTGCCTCCCACGGAGGGAGGATTTCTCCCTTCGTCACTAGTTATATTTCTAGTCATTTTTGACTGCTGATTTGCACCCCCAGGGAACCCATGTAAACAGCCTAATAAGTGCATTTCCTAGAGTTTTTCCATGCTTACATCATTATACAAAAATCGGAAAATAGATAATACAGCATACAGTAATAAGCAATACAAATGTTTCTCTAATTAAGGTGGGGTAAGCCCCAATAATCCCATCTTAAAGCTCAAAACTCTAAGTCGAACCCTCATAAATCCATATGCTCATGACTTAGCATAGGACTATGTCTTGATAATCTCATCATTAACTCAGAAATATCCTAAACTGAAAATACAGCTAATAACCAGATAATCCCATTCTAAAGTTAAAAAGCTATAAGGTAAACCACTGTGGCTATGCGGCATCTGTAGTTAGATGTCATTAAATGCACATACCAGTAGAGATGGAGCTTGCAATATAAGAAATAGAAAAAAAGACTTGTCTCATGATGAAGAACTGGAAAGAATGACATCCTAAAACCACTTTTTTTCTTTTTAAATTGAGACGGAGTTTCACTGTGTTGACCAGGCTGGTCTCAAACTCCTGAACTCAAGCGATCCACCAACCTCAGCCTCCCAAAGTGGTGGGAATACAGGCATGAGCCACTGCACTTGGACGAAAACCACCGTTAATACACAATCGTATAACTCTATGCCGCCAAGAGTCTTATACAAATTTCCCCAGTTTCCTTATCACACGCAGTATTTCATAAAAATTACTTCAAGTGCATTGACCAAGTTCTAGGACCTTTGGTAAGCTGCACCATATTGGATAGCAGTGTTAGTTGAGGCATGGTTCAAGTACTGGACTGTCTCTTCCAGGCTGCTTCCCCTTCTAGAAGAAAAGGTAAACGGGGAAAGCTCTGGTTTCCTGAAGAGATTCTTTCACAGGGACGACGTAGCAAAGCCTGCGTCATCTTCTTCATAAAAGAGCTTCTCAGAGTCCACCATGTGGTCCTGAATTATTTCCTTTGCATGTCCTTCCTCCAGTGTTGCCGAGGCATCCAGCAAGGTGTTGACTGAGAAGAGAGAAGAGATTTAGGGTCTCGATGCTCCAAGGACAATCAGCACAGGATTGACATGGGACCCCCTGCTTCCAGCAGTGAATGCTCCAGAAGAGCCCTCTCGCTATAGGGACAGCAGGTAGGACACTGTCCCTATTCCCTGTCCTCCTGCTGCGTCTCAAGGCACAAAACACTTACTCTCAATGGGGTCAGCGTCATTCACTGGAACCAGCAGCGTCCTCCTCTGACACCCACACTTGAGCTTCTGCCTGTTCCTGTAACACACAGTGGGGAATGCTCTGGTCAGAGTCAGGAGTCCTGCAGTCCAGTACTGACCCCGACCACCAGCCAGCAAGAGACCTGCAGGGCTTCCCATCTCGGGTCTCCATGGAGATGGAGACAAACCTCTGGTCCTGCATAGCTCTTGGGCTCTGTGTGCTGGTGACTCATTGAGACATACGTGGCATGCAGTAAATGCTCACTTTGTAAGTGTTCTGTACAGCTTTGACTACTGTATATGCCTGGGTAATTATCCCCTGATCAAGACATAGAACATTGCCACCACCCCAGAAAGTCCCCTTCTGCCCCATCTAATCAACTCCCACCCACCCTCACAGGAAACGATCACTTCCTTACACAATTCTCACCGGCAGAAGAGTATATATGAGAGCACCCAGGAAAACCTAACAAAATGATTTATTCCAAGACTGTAAATGACCTTTGATCATCAATACTGTACCACATCAATAGTGTAATTAAATAAAACAGCAGTCTCCATGGACGCTGGAGAGGCATTTGGTAAAATTAAACACCAATTCTGATCTTTTTCAGAACCTTTTAGAATAGTAGGTTGCATTCTTGATTATGAGAATTTCTATATGAAACCAAAAGTGAACGCCATTCCTCAGGGTGACACTTTGGAGGTCTTCTCCAGAAATCAAATCAGGACCCAAACACCTGCTTTCCCTAAGCACAGCTGAACACGGTTCTGAAAGGTCTGGCCTAGGCAACATGATGGAAAATTAAAATGAGGTAAGACTTTTGGAAGAGAGCAGACACCATAATCATTATTTTCAATGTCATTTAAAATCCCTAAGAATGAAACTACAATACTGAAACAGAAATGTATGTTTGGAGGAAAGTTAAAAACATAGCAGATGCAATAAATTAGCAAACAGAATTATAAGGCTATCCAACTCATGCTGGATACGAAATACTAAACAGCCATAAGAAACAGGAATAATTGATTTGAAGAGGAATACAAATCACAACTCAGTTACAATAAAATACTTCACACCAAATGTTATCTCCTTTGATAAGGAAATACTGAATACTTATTTATTTATAAATTTATAAATAAATATGCTGAATATTATTATACTGAATAAATATACTGAATCTAGAAATACTGAATATTTTATATTCACTATTTATATATGTTTATGTACGTATATATAGTTTTTATATAAATATATATAAATTATATATATAATATACATAATAAATATATATAATTTATTTGTATATAAATTTATTAGTTTATATAATTATTGTTTATTATATAAATTCATATATTTATATATTTATATAAATATAAAATATTTATATAATTTATATAAATTCATATATAATTATATATAATATAAATTCATATATTTATATATAAATATGTATTTATTTATATATAAATACTGAATATTTATAAAATATGTATAAATATTTATATTTATAAAATATTCAGTATTTCTAGAATAATTTTTAATTTTAAAGCGAATTGACAAAAATGCCGAGTTTTTTCAGGAGGGAAGGATGGAGGAAATCTTTTAATTGTGAATTTTATCTGGGTAAAATAATACATTTTGAAAAAGTATGGAAGAGGTGTTTGCTCTTTTGGATATTAAAAAGCATTAGAAAGTTCCCATTGGAACATGCCTCACCATGGTAAGAGCCATCTATGACAAACCCACAGCCAACATCATACTGAATGGGCAAAAGCTGGAAGCATTCCCCTTGAGAACTGGAGCAAGACAAGAATGCTCACGCTCACCACTCCCATTCAACATAGTACTGGAAGTCCTAGCCAGAGCACTCAGGCAAGAGAAAGAAGGAAAAGGCATCCAGATATGAAATGAAGAAGTCAAAACTCTTCATGGACGATATGATTCTACACCTTGAAAACCCTGAAGACTCCACTAAAAGGCTCCTGGAACTAATAAACAGCTTCAACAAAATTTCAGTCTACAAAATCAATGTATAAAAATCAGTAGTGCAGGGCACCGTGGCTCACACCTGTAATCCCAGCACTTTGGGAGGCGAGGCAAGTGGATCACGATGTCAGGAGTTCAAGACCAGCATGACCAACATGGTGAAACCCTGTCTTTACTAAAGAATACAAAAATTAGCCGGGTGTAGCCGGGTGCAGTGGCTCACACCTGTAATCCCAGCACTTTGGGAGGCCGAGGCGGGCGGATCAGAAGGTCAGGAGATTGAGACCATCCTGGTTAACACAGTGAAACTGCATCTCTACTAAAAATACAAAAAATTAGCTGGGCGTGGCGTCCCAGCTGCTCCGGAGGCTGAGGCAGGGGAATGGCATGAACCTGGGAGGCGGAGCTTGCAGTGAGCTGAGATCGTGCCACTGCACTCCAGCCTGGGTGACAGCGAGGCGGAGCTTGCAGTGAGCTGAGATCGTGCCACTGCACTCCAGCCTGGGTGACAGCGAGACTCCATCTCAAAAAAAAAAAAAAAAAAAGGAAAACAAATCATTCTACCAAAAGACACCATTATCCATAATAGCAGTGACGTGGAATCAACCTAGGTTCCCATCAACAGTGGATTGAATGAAGAAAATGTGGTATATACACCATGGGAGACTACACAGCCATAAAAAAGAATGAAATCATATTGTTTACAGCCACATAGATGAAGCTGGAGGCCATCATCCTACGTGATTTAACGTAGGAACGCAAAACCAAATACTGCATGTTCTCACTAGTAAGTGGGAGCTAAACATCAGGTATTTACGAACATAAAGTCGGCAACAATAGACACTGGCGACTACCAGGGCGGGGAGGGAGGGAGAGGAGGAAGGGTTGAAAAACTAACTGTTGGATACTATGCCCACAACCTGGATAAAATCATTCATACCCCGAATTTCAGCATCAAACAATATAACCAGGTAAGAAACTTGCATATGCACCTCCTGAATCAAAATAAATTTGAAAAAGGAAAAAGAAAAAATGAAAACAAGTTTCCTTTGGCAGTGTATTATATGTAACATAATCCCTGTAATGTAAACAAAATGTACATGTGCTTGTATGAATATACGTGGCATATGCATAAAGATTTCCACAAAGAATCACAAGATATTCTCTGTTGCATTTACCTGAATTAAGAAGGGCTGGGGCTGGAGGAAGTGTTGGGGAACTACCACTAAGACTGAGAACCTTCCTGTAGTATGGCAGACGTGTGGCTCTGCATTTACCACTTTCAAAAAATGTGCAACGCGGTCAGGTGCAGTGGCTTATGCCTGTAATCCCACCACTTTGGGAGGCCAAGGTGAGAGGATGACTTGAGGCCAGGAGTTTGAGACCAGCCTGGGCAACATAGTAAGATCAGATCTCTACAAATTACAAAACAAAGGCGCAATGCGATTCAGCAGCATGGAGTAATTGTTGACATTTTTTGTTTGTTTTCTTCCCTTTTTATACTTCATTAAAAAAAACATGGGGTGTAGTTATAGGAAAGGAAGAAAATGGGTGGAAAGTGATCCTTGTCCAGATAAGTATTTGACAAGTGGTCAAAGAGGAACCAAAAGCAGAGAACAATAGGAGAATCACTTCTTAAACAGGCAAGGAGGAAGGAGACAATGACTCACAATAATTCAGAGAGTTCCTCCCTTCACACAGCATTGCAAAAGAAATGGCACCTACATTCCACTGGTGAATGCTACAAACCAAATCATTCTTTAAAAGTCCGTAAGAAATTAGATAGGATCATCTTATCTTGAAGGAAAGAACTTTCGAGGCTTAAAAAAAAAAAGATTAGGAGCACACGATGGAGACTGTGCAGACTTAGTCAGTCATCAACGAACCCTGTGACACCCACTGTATGCCTGTGGAGATCCAGACTCTGGCGACAAGGAATAAGAAGCAGATGTCCTGCAGACTGGCACAGTCACCACCTCAGTGCAGCTGCTCTGTCCCCTCAGTCCCCTGTCTCCTAAAGGCTTCATGTCCCCTTGGGCCAGGAGAATGGAGGCACTGCCATCTCCCACTGTCCTCAAAGTCCTGTGCAGGCAGCAGGCCAGGCATGGCACAGTCCCTCCTCAACTCACCAGCAGACGCTGTAGCTCCTCTGGCGACTGTACAGTCACACCTGTTGGCTCTGCCGGCTCCTGACCTTCGATTTCCTGCTCAGAGACCTGGGTGGGCTGCAAGAATCTGGTACTCAGGGTCTCGTTGCGGGCATTGTCCTCCGTCCCAGGAACTCGTGAAGGACGTGAACGCCAGAAAAAGACCTTGGGAAGGCAAACGGCCCACTCAAGTCCACACCCAGGGCTCAGCTTCAAGGTCCCCAGTTGGCAGCTGGACCTGCCATCCCCAATCCCTTCCAATGAGGTCACCCCAGGCAGCTGAGGCTCAGCACATCCAGGACCCACTGCGGAGGTGGGTCAGGTGGTCACCCCATCCCCACGGGGCCAGCTGTGGAGTGATGGTGTCACCCAGGCTGCACGAAGGATGGGGCTGCAGCACGGCCCGCCAGTCTGTGTGCTGCTCAAAATGGCCATGTGTCCCCCACAGTCAACCCAGATACCCCAGGCCACGTCAGAGTCAGGGCAGCTATGAGGACAAGGAATTGTGCCCACCCGGGCTCGCCAGTGGACGGGAAGCAGTTCCTGAACCCATGAAGCCCCCAGTTTCTGGAGAAACCAACTTACTCTGTGCACACGTTCGGGGCCCCCTCCACCACCTGGAAGAGAAGGAGTCTCCTTAGCAGGCAGGGAGGGGCCCACACAGCACCTCCCTCCCAGAGGACAGCAGGGCACAGGGGTAGGCTGGGGGCAGGGACACTGGACAAGGAGCCCTGGGGCTGGAAACAGGAATAGGGCCTTGCAATTCGGGGACACCCTGAGGAAGGGGGATGAGAAGGGGAACTAGAGTAAAAACCAACACGTGGAAAATCTCTACGTTCTGCTCTGACCAAGGCTGAATAAATCCCACAACCACTTCTCATCCTCACCCTTGTCACCCAGTTGAGGAGCTGACTGCCCCCTGCCTGGCTGGGCCTGAAAGTGGGAGGAACTGGCCCTGCCCTCCTAGACTTGGCTGGGAGATGAGGGGACCCCCAGCCCCGAGAGAGGCAATGAGACCAGGGTCCTGGGGGATACACAGGATGTGGGGATGGGGCGATCACAAGGCGGAAGATCGAACCAGGCTGGAGACACTTGGACCAGGGGCAGGGATGGGGATTACTGTCTGTAGGAACAGAGTGGGAGGGGGCAGGGCAGACAGTGTCCAGCGCCCCCACCCTCAGCCAGCACCTACCTGAGCAGATGCCTTTCAGTGAAGAAATGAGTTTCTTCCGACGTAAAATGTAAACAAACGCAGCCGCAAACAGAATGATGAAGACTGTAACGATGCCGGCTATGAGACCGGAAAGGGCAGGAGTCCCCAGGCTGGTGGGCACTGTGTCTTCCACCGCAGGGGTTTTCCCAGTGGAACTGGCAGCTGATGCACTGCAGTTGATGTCACTCCAGGGCGTACAATCATTGACCATGACCATCCCTCTGGGACACCTGGGTACACACAGGGAGGGAGACGGGGACTCCTGATGGAAAGCTGGCCAGGTGAGATGAAAGAGGAGCCACCCTCCCTGCCCAATGTCCTTGAGAAGACGTCAGAGGAGGACAGGTTCCTCGTGTCTGCAGGGGGTCCCCCTGTGCTCCCTTCTTGAGGCTGGGGAAGGGTCTGAGCATGCGCACTTCAGCCCCTCGGCCTCCCTGCTCTGGGGTCAGAGCTGCAGCTCCAGGAGCCTTCTGTGCTGGGCACACACGGAGCTTCCCTGGGCTGCAGTGGAGGCTGCGTTAGGAGGAGCCACACTCCAGGGGAAGATCACAAGCCCCTGTGGCCACAAGCTGAGCCCTTTCCTCCAGTTAACCCACAGTACGAGTGAGCCCTCACCCCACCCTGTCTGCTGCTGGTTCCTCCCAATCACAGCAAACAGTGCAGGGCCAGAGAAGAGCAAGTTGCTCTTTGCCCCTAAAACCCAAATAGGAAAAAGAAGGACTTATTGAGAAGTCAGGGGCCAGGAGTGACGCCTGCGGGGTGGGCTCAGGTCCTCATGGGAACTTAAGGGAGCTCCACCCACAGCCTTATTATGATTTTTGTGAGCTACAGGCACTTTTTCCTTTATGGGTCTCCACCTGCATAAAAAATATTTAAAATTACATTTTTTTTTAAAACCAATTTGGAATAAGGACAAATACAAGCCAGGCTGGATTCAAGTGTGTTCTTCTGATTTCAAAAGGAAATCCCATTTCCTAGGTCCCCGGAAAAGTTTCAAGGGACCTAGAAAGTCACCTCCTGTGCCCAGTGAACAATTCGGCCTGGCCAAAGGGACTCGTGTTAGGGAGGGATGGGAAGGGGCTGCCGCAGGGGGTAGGGGTGGGGACAGGCAGATGGACCAGCAGGGGCCACCGCAGGCTCAGGAAATCCCATAGGCTCAGGGATGCCTTATGGGGTCAGGGGTGAGACAGAAGTAGCAGGTGACTCAGGTCATTTCAGGTTCTTGAAAGCTGTCGGGAGCCCCTGGCTGCTGTCTCACCCTGGGCTGCACTTCCGGCACATCTCAGGGGAGTTTTCATCCTGGAAGCTTCCTTTTTCACATTGACACACAGTGTCTCTGGTCGTGGTGCAGGAGCTTTTATTTGTTTGACCTGACAACAGAGCATAAGGTTTTGGGAATGTGTTTCCCTGACATGTCAGTCCACCCTTCCTCACCACCCCATCCCCTCCCACTCAGCTCAACTCAGTTCACCAAGGAGTTCTGAGGGCCGGTTTCTGCACCAGCATACTTGGGACTCATACAGGACACCCACCCTGTACATAAGGACCAATACAAAAAGACCGTGATTATTTATTACATCAGATTAGGGGGAAAGCATTGTTTAGATGGCAAGGTCAGTAGCAAGGGAGGCGCAAGGGCATCACCTGAGAGACTCTGCAAGGAGAGGAGCCCTTGGGGGACTTCCCAAAAGCCCCGGCCTTGACTGGGAGGAGGAAGGGGCCTGAGAACCTGAAGGCTGAGTGAAGCCGAGCACCTGCCAGGAGCACAGAGCCCGGGAGGAAACAGCCTGCTCCTGGAGCAGACCCGTGCCACCACTGGAACCCAGCCCTGTCCACTGGGCCAGGCCTCCTCTGTGCTGTAATGATGCCCCCACCCCCTTGCAGGCAATAGTTCAGAGGAGTTCCCAGCCAGTTGCCATGCATTATAGAAAAGATTTTGGTTGGGCACAGTGGCTCACGCCTGTAATCACAGCACTCTGGGAGGCTGAGGTGGGTGGATCACCTGAGGTCAGGAGTTCGAGACCAGCCTGGTCAACATGGAGAAACCCTGTCTCCACTAAAAATACAAAAAACTGGTCTGGCATGGTGGCTTACATCTGTAATCTCAGCACTTTGGGAGGCTGACACGGACGGATCACGAGGTCAGGAGATCAAGACCATCCTGGCTAACACGGTGAAACCTCGTCTCTACTAAAAATACAAAAAAATTAGCCGGATGTGGTGGCGGACGCCTGTAGTCCCAGCTACTCAGGAGCTTGAGGCAGGAGAATGGCGTGAACTCAGGAGGCGGAGCTTGCAGTGAGCCCTGATGGCGCCACTGCACTCCAGCCTGGGCGACAGAGCGAGACACAGTCTCAAAACAAACAAACAAACAAAATCAGCCAGGCGTGGTGGCGCATGCCTGTAATCCCAGCTACTCAGGAAGCTGAGGTAGGAGAATCGCTTGAACCTGGGAGGCGGAGGTTGCAGTGAGCCAAGATCATGCCATTGCCCTCAAGCCTCGGCAACAAGAACGAAACTCTGTCTAAAAAAAAAAAAGATTTCTTTTTTTTTTTTTTTTTTTCCCAATCAACCAGTCATAATCATGGAATGGGGCATGATGAAGACCAAGTTGGGCTAGAACTTGGTTCCCCGACTCACATCAGCTACAGCTCCCACCCACCTCATCACTATGCACTCCACCTCTGGGCAAGGGGTTCACACATTCTGTACCTGATTTACAAACTGTACATAGAAGGCAAGAAGGCAAATTGTTGGAAGCAATGGTGTAATCCACACCCTCTGTGCACGGGTTACAGGCTCCAGTATGTTCTGATCTATGAGACCCTGGGAAAGGAGAGAAAAGCCAATGAATGAGTCACCACAGAATTCCCAGAGGCTGGCAGTGGCTGGAAAACTTCTCTTTTGGCCCTCAGTGGAATCCAGACGGAGAAATCCACTCTTCCAGGTTTGGTCTTGTCATCAGTTCTGCATCTATTACATACCTTGGACTGGCACTGCTGTCAGAAATATAATACAAACCACACGCAAAATTCAAATTCTATGACAGCCGTATTAAAATAGTAAAAGGAAAGGTCAAGTTAATTTAAACAATCTACTTTTGAACCTAAAATATCCAAAACACTACATTTCAATATGTAATCAATATAAATATTTGAAATATTTTATCTTTTTTTGGCAGGCGCGGTGGCTCACGCTAATCGCAGCATGTTGGGAGGCCGAGGCGGGCAGATCACGAGGTCAGAAGATCGAGACCATCCTGGCTAACACGGTGAAACCCCGTCTCTACTAAAAATACAAAAAATTAGCCAGGTGGCGCCTGTAGTCTCAGCTATTCGGTAGGCTGAGGCAGGAGAATGGCGTGAACCCGGCAGGCAGAGCTTGCAGTGAGCCGAGATGGTGCCCCTGCACTCCAGCCTGGGCGACACAGAGAGACTCCATCTCTTGAAAAAAAAAAAAAAAAAGAATATTTTATTTATTTATTTATTTTTGGAGACAGAGTTTCACTCTTGTTGCCCAGGTTGGAGTGGAGGGGCGTGATCTCGGCTGACCGCAACCTCCACCTCCCAGGTTCAAGCAATTTTCCCGCCTCAGCCTCCCGAGTAGATGGGATTACAGGCACCTACCACCACACCCGGCTAATTTTTTGTATTCTTAGTAGACATGGTGTTTCACCATATTGGCCAGGCTAGTCTCAAACTCCTGACCTCAGGTGATCCACCCTCCTCAGCCTCCCAAAGTGCTGAGATTACAGGCATGAGCCACCACGTCATGCCCAGTCTACTTTTTTAAAAAAAAAAACAATAAAATAAAATAACAAAATAAAATCCAACCTCGTCTACATGTGATCTGCCCATGCTGGTCCACCTGACCTGTTTGCTGTCCACTCACTATGGTGGCCCTGTCTTTGCTCAGTATCCCCCAGCCCCTGCACCCTGCAGCTCTCATTCCCAGGGAGGCTGCTCAGGAACACTATTTCTGGCTCTCTGCACAACTATCCCTGTCCAACTTTGGATACTGGCCCAAATCACCATCCTCGAGAGGCCCCACCAACCTCGTCTCCGTCTCACTCATCACTTAATTATTCTTCATGGTTCCTATCAGGAATTTCTGACTGTTATTTTGATCTGTGTATCTTAATACTATCCCAGAGAAAAGGTTCCATGAGGGCAGGGCCTCTTATAATTATCCCCATTAGCATGGTGCCTGACTGACAGAAATCATCCAACGTATCCCTATGGAATAAAGAACCATGAAGTGTAGGAAACAGAAGTCTAGAAGCACATAGAGATAAGGGCATGATAAGCTAAGATATCAGTCTTAGCTTGTGCCTTCGGGCTAGCACTACAGACCCAGAATCCTGACCCAACTCCACAGATTCAGCTTCCAGGTCTGCCCTAGTCCTGGTCAGTCCCCATGAACTCAGACTCCGGGTCCTTCCCTGTGGACCCAAGGATGAGGCCCATCACAGCACCTGGCTGACATCTGCAGACCCAAGTACAAGGCCTACTCCAGTGCCAGTTCAGCCCCCATGGAACCAGGCCTCAGGTCACCTCTCTGGATACAGGCTCTGACCACCCTTGAACCACACCACATGGCCTGCCCAGAATCTGTGTACAGGCTGATTGGTGAAGGGCGTTCCCTGACAAAGCCAGTCTGTAAATATTGGAATAAGTCCCTGCTTCTTCAAAGAGCACATTCCCACACATTGCCTCAGGCTCATGAGCAATCAGGGAATCATGACAGCACCAAGGAATCATGAGGGCACCAAGGAAACAAAATGAAGCACAAGTAACCAACCTGAAACAAACAGACATTTACAACAGCCTGACAAAGAATTGAAAATACTCATCTTAAAGAAGCTCAGTCAGCTACTAGAGAATACAGATAGACAACTATGTCAGAAAAACAATACATGAACAAAATGAGTGGTTTAATATATACAGACAACATAAAGAACCAAGCAGAAATTCTAAAATTAAACAACGCAAATATCTGAACTAAAAAATTCCACAGAGAATGTCAACAGCAGAGTTGACTAATTGGAAGAAAGACTCAGTGAGCTTGAAAACAGATCGTTTGAAATTACCAAGTCACAGAAAGAAAAAAAAATCAAGAATGAAAAGGAGGGAAGACAGCCAACAGTACCAATGGTTACCGTGAATAAAAACAATACATGCATTATGGTGGTCCAAGGAGCATCAGAGAAAGTGAAAGGAACAGAAAGTGTAATTTAAAGAAATAATTAAAGGAAATGTCCCAAATCAGGATGGAAATGGACATCCACATTTATGAAGCCCAAAAAACCCCAAACAGATTAAATATGAAGAGATCTTCACTAAGACATATCTTAAACAAATTCCCCAAAATCAAAGGCAAATAGAATTTTGAAACCAGCAAGAGAAAAGCAATGTACACAAAGGAACCCTTATACAACTATTGAAGGCTTCTCAGCAGAAAACCCACAGGCCAGGAGAGAGTAGAATTACACAAAGTATAGAAAGGAAAAAACTCTTGCCAACCAAGAATACCGTACCTGGCAAGCCTGTCCTTTAGAAATGAAGAGCAGTAAAGGCTTTATCAGACAAACAAACAAACCATCGGAGTTCATCTTTAGCATTTCTTGCCTTACAAGAAATATATAAATTCTCCCCTTACAAGAAATGCTGAAGAGAGCTATTCAATCTGAAAGAACAGAACACTAACTGGATACATGAAACTATGTGAAAATATAAAACTAGATGATTAAAGTAAGTACATGGTCAAGTTCAGAATATTCTAATACAATCATAATAGTGTACAAATTACTTATATCATTAGTATAAAAGTTAAAAGACAAAAGTGTTTTTAAAATGATAGTTAATACGATTTGTTAAGGAATATACAACATAAAAAGACGTAAATAATGACATCAAAAACACAAGACAGAGAAAGAAAAAGTGTCAAGTTTTTTAATGAGACCAAAGGTAAATTGTTATCAGTATAAAATAAAGTTAGACATGAACTCAACTTACAAATTCAATAATGTTTTCATACACTAACAAGAAACTATCTGAAAAATCCCATTTATAATAGCCACGAAAAATGCTTAGGAATAAATTCAACCAAGGTGGTAGCTGCATTTGTTTCTAATTTGGTCTTGAGGTTTCTCTCTGTAGAGTGGCTATAAATTCTAGCCTTACCTTGGAGGGGGAATCCAGGAGATTTCATCACGGATGTTCACAGAAAACTTATTTATCCTGGTAGACTGTCTAATACCTACTTAGGTGTTCATCTTGTGGGTGTCCCTTCCACAAGACAATTACTTTTACTAGCAGAAGACCTTGTGGTTCTTGTCTGACCTAAGTCCAGTTTTAAGTTATCTCTACTCTTTAGGAGATAGCGACTCTTTAAGAGAGCCAAGATGGAGAAAGATGTTAGGTTCAGATGTGTCAGGGAAAACACAGAGGAAGCAACACAACAAAACACAGGAAACACAGAAGTACTGTATTACTTATAGACTCCAGAGAGAAGAGGACAGCACACTTTGTAACACTTATGGGAAGTGGGGAGCCATCCAGTCCAAGGACACAACCTGGTGTGTAGGGAGCAAGAGACAGAGAGAGAGGACCCATGGGACTACACCTTTATAAAGATCCATGGGCATTATACCCTAGGCTTTCCCACAGGGATTGTGGAAGACAACACCTGCAAAGAAGGTTCACACTGCTCTGGTGTGAACCATTGGGTTTTATTGTAGTCAGCTGCTGTGGGATGTGTTGGGTTTGGGGTCAGGGAGATGAAGAACAAATGTGCTAGATCAAAAACAATTGAAGAGGGAAAGGAATTATTAATTGGGCAAAAGATGCTGTGGTATGATTGGGTTTTAAACAACTTATATCGGGCCTAAAAATGGATGTCAAGGCAGCAACTCTTTTAAATAAATTTATGACAGAGGTGAAAGATCTGAAAACTGTAAAATATTGATGAAAGACATGGAAAGTAACAAAAATAAATGGAAAGACAGTACACATTCATGGATTAGAAAACTCAATATTGCTTAATTATCCATATGACCCAAAGTGACCTACAGATTTAATGCAATGCCTATTAAAATTCCAATGACTTTTTTTACCAAAATAGAGAAAACAATTCTAAAATGTGTACGGGACCACAAAAGACCTCAAATAGCCAAAGTGATCTTAAGCGAAACAAACAAAAAGAACAAAGATGGAGGCATCATACTGATTTTAAAATGTATTACAAAGGTATAGTAATCAAAACTGAATAGTAATGGCATAAACAAAGATAAAACTGATGGAATGAAATAGTGAACCCAGACATAAATCAATGTATTTATAGTCAACTGATTGTGACAAAGATACCAAGAACACAAAATGGGGAAAGGACAGCCTCTTCAATAAATGGTGTTGAGGAAAGTAGATATTGACTTTCAGAAGAAGGAAATAAGATCCTTATCTCACATCATATGTAAAAATCAACTCAACATGGACTAAAGATTAAACATAAGCCCTGAAATTGTAAAACTACTACATGAAAACATAGGGGAAAATCTTCACAACGTTGGTGGGGCAATGATTTCTTGGCTATGACCCCAAACACACAGGCAACAAAAGCAAAAATAGACAGATGAGATTATATCAGACTAGAAAGGTTTTGCACAACAAAGGAAACAATGAACAGAGTGAAGAGACAACCTACAGGATGAGAGATGGATATCCAAAAGATCCAAGATTTTGGTTAATATCCAAAATACACAGAACTCAAGCATCTCAATAGCATGCAATCAAATCATCCAATTAAAATGGATGCATAGGCAAGGGACCTGAATAGACACTTCTCAAAAGAAGACACAGATGTGGCCAACAGGTATATGAAAAAAATGCTCAACATCACTAATCAGGCAAATGCAAATCAAAACCACAATGAAATATCACTTCACACCTGTAAAAATGGCTATTATCCAAAAGACAAAAGATAACAAGTGTTGATAACGATGGGGAGAAAAAAGAATGCTGGTACACTGTTGGTGGGAATGGAAATTAGTACATCCATTGTGGAAAATAGTATGGAAGTTCCTCAAAAAACAAAAAATAGAACAACTATATGATCTTGCAATGCCACTATTGGGTATACATCCAAAGGAAATGACATCAGTATGTTGAAGAGATATCTTCCCTCCCATGTGCACTGGAGCATTATTTACAATGGTCAAGATATTTAATCAACCTAAGTGTCCATCAATGATGAAAAGGTACAGAAAATGTAGTACACAGACACGATGGAATACTATTCAACTTTAACAAAGAAGGAAATTCTGTGATTTCTGACAGCATAGATGAACCTGGAGATACTATGCTAAGTGAAATAAGCCAGGCACAGAAAGACAAACACCTTATGATCTCACATATGTGGAATCTTAAAAGTTAATCTCATAGAGGTAGAGAGTAGAATGGTGATTACCAGGGTTGCGTTTGGATGGTGGGTTGGAGATCTGTTGGTCAAAGGATACAAAATTTCAGTGAGATAGGGGGAAATAAATTAAAGAGATGTATTGTGCGACATGTTGACTACAGTTACTAAAACGATGTGTTGTATAGTCCTGCCTTCTATTCACAGGGAATATATTCCATGGAACAAAGTCTGCACTTACTCAAGTTCCTGAAATAAATTGGGATAGTATTGCATATACCCCAGGCACATATACTTTAAATCATTTCAAGGTTACTTGTAATACCTAATGCAATAGACATGCTATGTAAATAAGTGCTATACTGCATTGCTTTTTATCTACTTTTATTGTCGTGTTATCATTTCCATTATTTTTTCCACATATTTTTGATCTGTGTTGGTTGCAGCCACGAATGCGAAACCCACAGATGAGGATGGCTACAGAACCCACAGATGAGGAGGGCAAAGAGGGCTTATCACAGGGCTCTGTATCCGTACAGCTGAAAATTGCTGAGGAGATTTTTAAGTGTTCTTACCACAAATACATGATAAGTATGTGAATTAGCTTGATTTAGCCATTCCACAATGCATACATATTTCAAAACATCATGGTGTACCCCATAAATATATACAATGTTTATATGTCAATTAAAAATAAACTGATTTTTAAAAATAAGAGCGCACCTGCTGGACACTCCGCCTCAAGGCTGCGCCTCTGTTGCTGTGAGGCCACTGGCGGCGGGGGAACTTCGTCCTGCCGGGAGATGGTGGCAGAGTCAACTTGGACCTGTAGGGACAAGGCAGAGATGGGCGTGAGTGGTTTCCAGACCTTACCTCTCCCAGGCTCCGTCTCATATTCCCTTCACCCCAAGTGACAAAACTCATCAGAGCTTGGACTTCTTTCCAGCTCCAAACTTTCATTCTTTTGCATCCGTGTTTGTGTTAGGGCAGCTATTTTCTATAAAGAAAAACACATCTGTGTCCTTTTCTCATATTATAACATAAAATATCTTTACCACAGAAAATGTGAGCAGAAGAGTTATTTTTATTTTTTATTTTTTTGATAGAGTCTTGCTATGTTGCCCAGGCTAGAATGCAGTGGCTAGTCACAGGTGTGATCATAGTCCACTACAGCCTGGAACTTCTGGCCTCAAGTGATCCTCCTGCCTCAGTCTCCCAAGTAATGTGGATAACAGGAACACACCACTGTGGTTGGCAAGAAAAGATTTTATAAGAATATAAAAGGCCGGGTCTGGTGGTTCACGCCTGTAATCACAGCACTTTGGGAGGCTGTGGGGGGCGGATCGCGAGGTCAGGAGATCGAGACCATCCTAGCTAACACAGTGAAACCCCATCTCTATTAAAAATACAAAAAATTAGCCAGATGTGGTGGCGGGTGCCTGTAGTCCCAGCTACTTGGGATGCCTCAGCATCCTCCAGAATCTAGGAGGCGGAGGTTGCTCTGAGCCCAGATCACGCCACTGCACTCTAGCCTGGGCAACAGAGCGAGACTCCGTCTCAAAAACAAACAGAATACAAAAACACATATGATCCCTTCAAGCCGAAATAGCATCTAATATATTTAGTTTGACCAAGTGTTTAATTGACCTAGTGGGTGAATTCTGTCTCTCTCTTTCTCTGCCACACACACACACACACACACACACACACACACACAAAGATACACAGTTTTATAAATGAGGGTTATAACCTTAAAGAAAGTCAGGATATAGCATCAAACATTAAGTAATTTCTACTTTACAAGGGACTTTGACAAGCTGTTCCCAGTAAATATCAAAGAGTTACAGAAAAAGATGAAACAGCAGTTCAGGATTCTGGCCATGATCTGTGTGTTATAAATGACAACGAGAAGACAACTGGAGAATCAGAACAGAGTCTGCTTATTAGATAGTGGTAACGTGTTGATGTTAATTTCCTTGCTTTTAGAAAGTATACACTAAATAATTCAATAATAGCTTTCATCATGCCAACAGCTATTTTTCAAATTTTTGTGTATAGTTTTTGTAACTTTTAAGTTGGGAGTGTTTTAAAGTACAAAATTAATTTAATTGTAGACTTACATTTAATTAAATTTAATATAATCTTGCTCCTGAGTAAAAACAAAGTGGTTACAATAAAAGCTACTTATGCCAGGCTCTGTTCAACTGCCTGGATCTAAACAAGACAAAATGTAGCTTTCTTCCACATCAAAGCCTGTCTGGTAGTTGGTGACAGAGAAGCTAAGGCATGTTTCTCAAATCCTTCCTTCTCGGGCTGCGGTCCCTCTAGGTTCAGGCGATGTCTCTGTCTCCTTTCTCTGCTCTCATACTCTTACTCCTTCTGAAGACTAACTTTTCATTTTGTCAATTCTTTTTTTTTTTGGAGACAGGGTCTCTGTCAGCCAGGTTGGAGTGCAGTCTCTGCTCACTACAACCTCTGCCTCCTGGGCTCCAGTGGTCCTCCAACCTCAGTCCCCCAAGTGGCAGGGACCACAGACAGGCATGTGCCCCAAAGCCTGGCTAACATTTGTGTATTTTGTACAGCTGGGGTTTCACCACGTTGCCCAGGCTGGTCTAACTCCTGAGCTCAAGTGTTCTGCCTGCCTGGGCCTCCCAAAGTACTGGGATTACAGGCGCAAGCCACCACACACGGTCCGTTTTGTCAGTTCTTTTTGTGGTCTGTATTCTATTTCCTTTATTTATGTTCCTCCTTGTTACTTTGTTTGGTTTAAATTTATGCTTATATTTTATGATTGATTAATGTAGATCTGCAGGCCATACATTTCACATTTTTTGACAGCTTTAATGAGACACAATTCACATAATTAGTAATTATGATGATTCATATAATTCACCCATTTAATGTCTACATTTGAGTAGTTTTTAATATACTCATAGCTATGCAATCATCGCTATAATCAATCTTACAATATTTTTATCACTCCACAAAGGAACTGCATACCCTTCGATAGTAACTCCCCATCTCCCCAACTCCCAATTCTTTAGTAGAAACATTGAAAGCTGTATTATTTCACCCCGAGCACTGTTAGCCATTTCCCACCAGTTTTGAAGTTATATTGTTATTATTATTTATTTTGTAACATTTTACCTTCCCTTTTAATTTCTTCTATGAACCACAGATTTTTTAGAAATGTATTTTCAATAACCAAATTTTAGAATTCTCTATGGACTGTTACTGATTTCCAGTTTCGTTTCATTAAGTGCAGAGATCGTATCGTGTGTTTTATAGCCCAGAACCCGGTCTATCTTGGTGAAAGTATCATGAGCATAGAAAGGAATGAGTGTTCAGTGGATGTTCCACTCCTGCTCTTTAAATGTCAGTTAAATCAAGGTGGTTCACAGTGTGCAGGTCGCTTTCCTCTTTACTGGTGTTTTTATCTGATCGTGCTACCAAGTGCAAAGAAACAGCTGATTTAATCTCCTTTTCATTCTATTTTTGTGTTATGTGTTTTGAAGCTGTATTACTAGGCATATACAATTTGTGATTATTATTACACTCCTTGAAGAATTAACCTTTTTAACTACAAAAGGTCCCTTTTGAGCTCCCATAATATTCTATGTCCTAAAATTGTTACAATAGGTAGCTAGTCAGGTAAGAGCAGGGCAGGAGGGCTCTCCAGCTTCTGACACCAGTAGGGTTGGGCGACCATCAGGTGGTTGATAACTGTATCTCTAAAGTAATCATTGGTTACAGCTGGGCGTGGTGGCTCACACCTGTAATCCCAGCACTTTGGGAGGCTGCGGCGGACGGATCACGAGGTCAGGAGATCCAGACGATCCTGGCTAACATAGTGAAACTTCATCTCTACTAAAAATACAAAAAATTAGCCGGGCATGGTGGGCGGCACCTGTAGTCCCAGCTACTCGACAGGCTCAGGCAGGAGAATGGCATGAACTCGGGAGGCGGAGCTTGCAGTGAGCGGAGATCGCGCCACTGCACTCCAGCCTGGGTGACAGAGGGAGACTCCTTCTCAAAAAAAAATAAAAATAAACGAAAAACTGGTTATAGCCGATGCCAGAAAAAAGCAGTCTCCCAATACATAGAAAACACCTGAAACTGACCAGTAGTTTCCCAATAAGATTTCAGGAGTGGGGAGAAGGCAAGATTCTGGAAGTATGCCAACCCATAAAACCCCAACTCAGGCAGGCAGGCTGCACACTGTTTCTCAAGTCACCTGCTTGGCCAACTTCCAAGTTGTACTTTCCTTCTCTTTCCCTTCTTTCCTTTCCTTCCTGTTCTAAAGCTTTTTAATGAACTTTCACTCTGCTCTGAAACTTGCCTCCATCTCTCCTTCTGCCTCATGCCCCTCAGTCCTGTTCTTTATTCTCAGGAGGTGAAGAGCTGAAATTGCTGTGGAACCGTAAGGACTGGCCACCTTCAACGTAAGGTAACTCAGATCTCGTCCACTGCTAACAAAATCACCTTCCTCTGATACTGAGATAGCCATGGCAGTTTTCTTGGCCTTACACTCTGCATAGTGTATCTGTTTCCATCTATTTACTTTCAACAGACAGCATCTGTGTCTTCCTTTTAAGTCCCAGCTCGTATAGACAAGATATAGCAGAGTCTTGTTTTTTCAGCCCTTCAAACTCTTTCTACCTTTGACTGTAGTGTCCAGTGGATTTACAGTTAGTGCAATAATTGATAGTCGAAATAGACCTATAAGTTTACCATTTAAACTATGGTTGTCTAGGCTGGACACGGTGACTTACACTTGTAATCCCAGCACTTTGGGAGGCCAAGGTGGGTGGATCATGAGGTCAGGAGATCAAGACCATCCTGGCTAACACGGTGAAACCCCATCTCTACTAAAAAAATACAAAAAAAAATTAGCCGGGCATGGTGGCGGGCACTGTAGTCCTAGCTACTCGGGAGGCTGAGGCAGGAGAATGGCGTGAATCTGGGAGGCGGAGCTTGCAATGAGCCAAGATTGCACCGCTGCACTCCAGCCTGGGCGACAGAGCGAGACTCCCTCTCCGGAAAAAAAACCAAAAAACTATGATTGTCTAGTATAATTTTACTCCTTTTTCCCCTGCATATTTTAATGTTAATTACCTTTTAGAATTCCATTTTAACTGGATACTGACTTCTTATGCAACATATTTTCATGATCTATGTGTAAGTGCTACAGGGAATACAGTATACATTCAAGTGTTTATATTCTATTGAAGGTTTTTTAAAAATAGATTTATTGAGGTATAATGGATACGAAACAAAGTGTATATTTTTGAAGCATCTAGTTTGGTAGATTGGGATGTATGTATATACTGTGGAACTACCGCCATTACAAGATAATGACAAGTCTACCGTCCTGCAGTGTTTCTTCATTTTTCACTGTAATCCTCTCCTCCACTTTGCTCCTATGTCCCCAACAACACTTCTGCTTTTTGTCACAATACATTAGTTGCATTTTAATAAGACGAGGAATCAAATGGTATGCATTCTGCTTAGGTTCCTTCACACAACATGATTTTCTGTGTGTGTGTGGTTTTTTGTTTTGTTTTGTTTTATTTTGGTTTTTGTTTTTGAGACACCATTTTGCTATGTTTCCCAGGCTAGTCTTGAACTCCTGGGCTCAAGTGATCCACCCACCTTGGCAGGACTACAGATATGAGCCATCACACCCTGCCCACCCACCCTGACCCATTAACTATTATGAATTAAAGGCTATTGAAAAACATCAGGTGCAAGAACATGCTTTGACCTCTTTTGTGTTTCCTAAAAGCAGGAGATGAAAGTCCCCAGGGAAACATAGGACAATCTCTGTTGCGGGAAGTCAGGGACCCTGAACGGAGGGACTGGCTGGAGTCACAGCAGAGGAACATAAATTGTGAAGATTTCATGGACATATATCAGTTTTCAAAATTAACACTTTTATAATTTCTTACATCTGTCTTTACTACAATCTCTGAATGTAAATTGCGAAGATTTCATTTTAATATGGACATTTATCAGTTCTCAAAATTAATACTTTTATAATTTTTTACACCTGTCTTACTTTAATCTCTTAATCCTGTTGTCTTCATAAGCTGAGGATGTACGTCACCTCAGGACCACTATAAGTGTATCTAACTGTACAAATTGATAGTAAAATACACGTTTTTGAACAATATGAAATCAGTGCACCTTGAAAAAGAACAGAATAACAGCGATTTTAGGGAACAAGGGAAGACAACCTCAAGGTCTGACTGCCTGTGGGGTCGGGCAGAATAGAGTCATATTTTTCTTCTTGCAGAGAGCCTATAAACAGATGTGCAAGTAGGAGAGATATCGCTAAATTCTTTTCCTAGCAAGGAATATAATATTAAGACCCTAGGAAAAGAACTGCATTCCTGGAGGGAGGTCTATATACGGCTGCTCTGGGAGTGTCTGTCCTATGTGGTTGAGATAAGGACTGAGATATGCCTTGGTCTCCTGCAGTACCCTCAGGCTTACTAGGATTGGGAAACACCAGCCCTGGTAAATTTGAGGTCAGACTGGTTCTCTGCTCTCGAACCCTATTTTCTGTTGTTTAAGATGTTTATCAAGACAATACATACAACACTGAATATAGACGCTTATCAGGAGTTTCTGATTTTGCCTTGTCCTGTTTCCTCAGAAGCATGTGATCTTTGCTCTGCTTCTTTGCCCCTTTAAAGTATGTGATCTTTGTGACCTACTCCCTGTTTGTACACCCCCTCCCCTTTTGAAATCCCTAATAAAAACTTGCTAGTTTTGTGGCTCAGGGGCATCACGGACTTGCTGATATGTGATGTCACCCCCGGAGGCCCATCTGTAAAATTCCTCTCCTTGTACTCTTTCTCTTTATTTCTCAGACCGACCGACACTTAGGGAAAATAGGAAGAACCTACGTTGAAATATTGGGGGTGGTTCCCCCAAGAAATCTCCTTATTTTTAAGGATAGAAAGTCGAGGCCAAGAGAGTACTGTGCAGACCTTGTTAGAATAGAACCACTCATCTTTTTAGCTTCCACATATTCACTTGCTTCTTCACAAGTTACTTGGTCTAATTCAGTACATAAGTAACTGACTCTCACTGCTTCTTCTGCACCAGGTAAAACTTGCATTAAATAAATGTGTGTGTTGGCCAGGCATGGTGGCTCATGCCTGTAATCCCAGCATTTTGGGAGGCCAAGGCGGGTGGATCACCTGAGCTCAGGAGTTTGAGACCAGCCTGGCCAACATGGCAAAACCCCATCTCTACGAAAAATACAAAAACTAGCCAGGTGCGAGGGTGGGCACCTGTAATCCCAGCTACTCAGGAGGCTGAAGCAGAAGAATTGCTTGAATCTAGGAGGCAGAGATTGCAATGAGCTGAGATTTCACCACTGTACTCCACCATGAGTGACAGAGCAAGACTCCATCTCAAGAAAAAAAAAAGTAGTATGTGCTTTTCTCCTGTGTACCTGTCTTATGTCTATTTAATTCTCAGGCACAGACAAAAAAAAAAAAAAAAAAAAAGCCCTTAAAGGGGAGCTTAGCTTTCCTCTATGATTCAATGGTGACTCTATCCAAACACCATCCTCCAGGCCAACAATACCACATCCTATGGCCTTGCACCAGCATGGCATCTCTGGAGGAGAGGGAGGCAAGGGTGGTGATCTCATGCCTCCCTCACTGTACCTCCTTTAGTTATGTGATTCCTGGTGTCACCTCACCCACCACACCGTGGGCTCCAGGGAGCAGGATTCACATGGGGTTCGTCCATCCTCCCTGGCTCCACCAGACTCCAAAGACAATAAAGGGCTCACTGTCTATTTCCCGGGTCAATCACTTTCCCCCGAAGCCCATGAGGTGAGCACAGCTTACAGCCTAAGGACAGGCTCCAGGCTGTGGCACAGAGAGGGGACCCCCAAGAGCCGTGTGGACTCTGCTGAGGACCCACAGGAGCTCCCAGAGGCCAAGTGCAGGACAGAGATCAGAGAAGCAGCTGCTCAGAGAACTCTAGCCCTGCAGAGGCCCAAATATGGCTGCCATTATACACAAGGTGAGGCCAAAAACGCTGGAGACATTGCTCCTGAATCTCATTTTGTCACTTGTAAAAGAGGGAAAATGATCTACCCTCATCTCCCCAGGTTGTTAGGAAAATCCACTACCTGAAAATGTGCAGTCACTGGCTGGGAGCAGGACACCAGCTGCCCAACAGCACAGGCTCGGGGCACGGCACTGTCCCCACTACCCCCATCCCCAACCTGGAAGTTAGAGCCTCGCTGTCCTGCCACTCCTGGATACAGGACAGAGGACCGGAACCGGGACCACGGTCTCTCAGTAGGGGCTGGGTGAGCAGTCATCTGCAGTCACCTGGATGGAGACCTTTCCTGCTCACTCTTCGAACTCCAACCCAGGCCGGGCACCCACCAGAAGGACAACTGGAAGCGTGGCAGGTAAACCAGGCTGTGGCCCTGCAGTGCCATCACTGTCCTCACTTGAACTCTGGCTCCTCTGTTCCTTGATGGCCCCTCCGCATGGCGCTCCACTCCAGTCTTAAAAAGTTTTTGCCCTAAGCTCAGGGAGCCGGTACTGAGGTGCAGGTAGAAGCAAGTGTAGCCTCTGCTGGGTGGAGGACATATGCCCTGGGGATCCAGAGTCCAAAATGACTGACACCAGCCCTGAGGATGTAATTCATCCTCCCACACCTGGTAACACAGCCCTCTGAGGTTTACACAGGGCTGCTGAAGATCTTTATCTCCTCTTTACTTTACAGGCAGGAGCTGGGGCCACACTAGTGTCACAGAGCTGGAGGGGAAGCACAGCAGGGCCCAGCTGTTCCCAGCCTCCAATCTCAGGAGTCCTTGAGAGCCTCAGAGTCTAAGAGTCTGAGCCATTGGATCTATTCGATTCCTACTTTGATAAAGAGAGGGGCGGGGTAGAAGCACCTGTCACAGAGATTGAACCAGTCCAACGTTGACAGACCCAGGACCTGGGGTCAGGAACTGAGCTCAGCTCCAGGCTCATCTGATATCCTCCTGAAAGCCTGAGGACGGAGACCTTATCTCCATTCACAGGCATGGTGGGTGGCAGGGAATTGCCCCAGCTGACCATGGTTTCCCAGGTGCATAGCTGGGAATTCGGTCTTCCCTGCCACCCTCCCCTGCTGTCTCATCTGGATCCCCTGGTCATCTACTGGAAGTAGATTTGGTACTTTGGTACTCCCAGTACCAAAGAACTCCTGTATCCTTGAAAATTCCTAATACCATGAAGGAATGGAAGTACATAACGATGTGATGAATCATGTTTTACTTCCTAGACTAGCAAAAAATGAAAGCTAAGTATAGCAAGGGTGTAGGGACACAGGCACATTTGTGGACTAGGTGTCAGTATATGCTGAGTTCAACGGTCTTTTGGAGGAAAATCTGTGAACATCTAAAGAAACTTCTGAAACCATTTATCCCACAGAAGTAGAAGTAAAATTATACTTCTAAGGAGCTGTCCAATAAGCTGGTGCACATGGATATGTGGACACACGATACATACAAGGGTATTTAGTACAACGTTGTTGGAATTAGCAAAGGCAAAGTCAGGGTGGCATCTAACAAACTGCCCCTAGGCAGTAACAGTGAATTAATCTGTGGCTTACCCATGCAGTAAAATACAGTACCCTTGTTTAAAGGAAGATCAATCTGAATGTACTGCCATAAAACATCTAATATGATTTGTGTTAGCTCCAAAATTTTAAAGAGCGATTGCACATTGAAATGCATTTAATAAGGCAAGACTGACGGAGGGATCAAAGGCTCCTTTGGGATGTATAGAGTTTCACATTCCCAAACCTGAAATTCATGTTGCTGGCCTTGTCTACGCTGGTCATCCACACATTCTCTCTTCAGGTCCACTGTCCTAACACAGCCATTCTTCTACCTGCCTCAGGTAGGTCCACCCACTATAAACTATTGCAGAAGTCGGCTGTATAATTTTTGAGAGGTGAAAATGTTACTGCTTTTCTGAATTTAGTATTAATTTGTTGAAAGAAAACATGCAAACTCTCATAGTTCCTGTAATCTTGTTTTATCCTCCCCCTTTTGTTTTGGTATTAGGTAAGGAACCTTAGAAAGTGCTGTTGGCAGAAACGTGAATCACTCTGAAAAAGTCCTGGCAGTCTGCACATTTTACTTATAATACGTCCTTACTGTGCACCCCACCACCAATCTCAGTTTCCAAAGCCAACTCACAACGAGAACTTTACACCTTTTATGCTGAAGGAAGGGGCCAGCCCGCGGTCCTGTCTGTGGGATGCAGAGGGGACACACGGGTGACAGTGGAAGACACTGGTTAACCGCTTCCTGCCACTTTCAGGGCTCTAGAGGAAATTAAAATTGCAAACACAAGCGTTGGAAAGCTTTTTCACCGGCTGTTTGTTAAACGGATCTCCAAGGAACACGTTTAACAATATAAACATAGGGTTAATTTTTTTTTTTTTTTTTTTTTTTGACAGTCTTGCTCTGTTGCCCAGGCTGGAGTGCATTGGTGCAATCTCGGCTCACTGCAACCTCTGCCTCCCGGGTTCAAGCAATTCTACTGTCTCAGCCTCCCAAGTAGCTGGGATTACAGGCGCCTGCCACCATGTCTGGCTAATTTTCGTATTTTTAGTACAGACGGGGTTTCACCAAGTTGGCCAGGCGGGTCTCCAACTCCCGACCTCAGGTAATCCCCCCCGCCTCGGCCTTCCAACGTGCTGGGATTACAGGTATGAGCCACCGCGCCAGGCCTGGGTTAATGTTATTAATGAACGGACGAACGAAAGAGGCCACCGCTCTGTGGCTTCCAGAGGTTTACTCCGGAGTTTCCATCTTGACTCCCTCCCTCCGTTGATTCTGGAACTTACTCCGGGGCAGCTCAGTGCGGTCCTCGCCTCACGGGACAGCCAGGGGGAGCGCGCGCTCTGCTCCCTCGCAGCCGGGTCGCTCCTGCCCAGCCAGGGGACCCCAATCTTCCCGACTCCGACGACGGGTTCGTCCTGCCCGGGCATACCCCGCCGCAGGCGACCCGGTCCAAGCGTCCCCGCCGTGTCCCCCTCTCTCTCTGCCCACTCCCGGCGCCAGGTGCGCTCTTCCCCAGCCAAGGACCGCGGCGGGTACTCACCGGCAGCAGAACCGCGACGACGACGAAAACAAACTTAAGGGTCTTGGGGTCCGGGAGCCATGGTGTGGTTCCCGACGCCGTCCTGGCTCCTGGATAGCGCCCTGCTCGAGCGCTCGAGGCGGTCGGGGCGCTCTGTCCGCAAAGTCCCATGAGAAGGGAGGTGGGTGGAGGCTCTTCGCCCCTCTGAAGTTTGGCTAAAAAGCGCCAAACTCAATCAGAAACCGTCCGGAAACGGTCCCCGTAGGTCGTGCGCCTGGAAAGGTTCTCGCAGCTACACTGCCAGAATCCGAGCGTGCGCCTCCGCTTTTATACCCCGGAAAAAGGCGTGGTCACTTGTTCTCCCTTCCCGCAGTCACTTCCAGGCGCTCAGAAAAGGGGCACGGCCTCCCCCAGTACCTCGGGGAGGGCCCAGGTTGTGTGCAAGGGTGCATGGACGGAGAGGAACTAGTTCTTGCCGGCAGTGGTGACCCAGGCCTGTGGTTTGATTCCGAGTCCTGTCCAAGCTGTGGCAAGCAGAAGGGGCAGGAGCTGAGGCGCTTCCCACTGCGCTGCTGTAGTCGGTGTAGTGAGGTTCAGAGGAGGCACTGGAGGCCTGTCCTGAGCCTGCTCCCTCCCCAGGACGCCTGTCTCTCCTCCTGTTAAACCCTGAACTACTTCCTGGCTTAAGGACTTCAGTCCACTCTTAGCTTCTGCTCCCACTCCCTCCCCCAACAGCGGCCTCACTGACCACTTCACTGATGCCACTGCCTCCAACCTCCTTGCTGCTGTGACCCAGCACCAAGCTTCTCTGGCAGGGGCTTGGCACCCATCAGTAGCGGGTGCCTGGCACCAAGGAGGGGCCCAGTGAGCGCATGAGTGGACAGAATGAAGGACACAGAGGCCATGACGGCCACGTGCAGAGGCTGAGGAGTAGGTAAGAGGGAGAGGAAAGCCAGGGGCATCCCTAGCCACAGCCTGGCACCCTTTGCATAGTCAAGGCACAAACACTCCCTGACCAGCCTTGAGGGCTCTAGTACTGAGGCCCCATCGAGACAGGGGAATCAGGGGAGTGGCTTCCAAAGCCTGTCCCCAAGTCTAGTTTCTACCCAGGTCCAACTGTCTGACCTTGGGCTACTTACCTCCCCATCAAGTTAAGCACACTGCCACTGTGAGGACAGACCCAATGTATGGTATTGAAGGGTGCCAGCTTGTGAGCCTAGGCACTCAGGTCAATGGCACGACTCCTAGACCCTTGGGGTCAGTCGGCTCCTGACCCCTCACATGGTAGGTAGAAGAGGGTATCACTATAGAAATGAAGGTTTTTTGACTCACCAGAAACCTGGGATTGAAATGTCATCCTCTCCACAGGTTTGGATTTGAGCGATGGAGCACCCCAAGCACCTGCCAGGCCCCAGACACTGACCTAGGGTCAGAAATGTGTGCCAGGGCCAGGCGCGGTGGCTCATGCCTGTAGTCCCAGCACTTTGGGAGGCTGAGGTGGCCGGATCACGAGGTCAGGAGTTCGAGGCCAGCCTGGCCAACATGGTGAAACCCCATCTCTATTAAAAATACAAAAATTAGCTGGGCATGGTGGCGGGCACCTGTAATTCCAGCTACTCTGGAAGCTAAGGGAGAAGAATCGCTTGAACCCAGGAGGTTGCGGTTGCAGTGAGCCGAGATTCATGCCGCTGCACTCCAGTCTGGGTGACAGAGTGAGACTCTGTGGGGAAAAAAAGAAAAGAAAAGAAATGTGTGCCAGGCCCCAGGCACTGAGAAATGTGTCGGGTCAGGAATGTGTGCTGGGTGCAGGTCCAGGCAGGAGGTGAGAGGACAGGGACTTCAGAAAGACTGACAGCATTAACACAGAGCCATCAGGGCCTGCAGCAAAGTCCTTAAAGTACCTTAGTTCCCTTGGCCCTGGAGGGTGAACCACACAGTGTAGACTAGAAACCAGATTGCAGGTGACGACGCATTCTCTGTGCACTATGTGGGACACTGACTAGGGCTAATGGCAAAAGGCTGTGAGCACCTCCTGGGAACTGGGCCTTTAGATCATAAAGCTTCCATTTAAGAGGGACTTACTAGCTTGCGATGGAACACTAACTGAAGCTCCCCCTGTGACTGAAAGACGTCAAGTAATCTTGAAACCTGAAAAACTCGTGATGCCTTCAGTAATCTTGAAAAAACTCTAATGGGGAGGGCAGTCCCAGAAGAGTTCTGTTACAAAATGGAAATGTATTTTAGTGCTGTGGTGCGATCTCGGCTCACTGCAACCTCCGCCTGCCAGGTTCAAGCGATTCTCCTGCCTCAGCCTCCCAAGTAGCTGGTATTACAGGCACATGCCACCACGCCCGGCTAATTTTTGTATTTTTAGTAGAAATGAGGTTTCATCATATTGGCCAGGATGGTCTTGATCTTTTGACCTTGTGATTCACCCACCTCGGCCTCCCAAAGTGCTGGAATTACAGGCGTGAGCAACCTCACCCGGCCTACAAAATGGAAATGGTTGTCATGGGATCCTGGTGCCTGAGGAAGGCAAAGAGGAGACACTCATGAGCAGGGAGCCTCTGTTCCCCTCAGACTGACTCTGGAACTGGGTGAGGAGCTGCTGGATTCTATGATCACTTGGACACTTCCCTGTACACAGCTCTTTACTGACTGACCAAGAGCTACTTAGTTTATAGACTGTCGTTCTTAGGTGAATGGACAACATCCTATTTGGAAGGCCACCCCTCTGACGGAAGAAGGCAAAGGCAAATCGGCCGGGTGGGTTGGATTGCATGCTGTTTTCCTAGCGTTGATGGAAGATTTGAACAGCAGCAAAAGCCCCTGTACTTGGGTTTTTTTCTGGCTCATGGACAGTCGTCAACAACCCAGTCATAGAGTTGGGAAGGAGAATGTGAAAGTTGATCACACAAATTGGGTCATTCTTGTCATACCCAACTAAAACAGAGTCAAGAGGCCATGGGGAAAAAATCAGTGTATTACCCCTGAACTGCAATTTTCTGTAAGCCTGGCAGCTGTAAGCTGAACCTATTAATAGTTCTATCTAATATCTATTGACACAACCTGCTGCTGCTCTAAGACCAGCTTGACCCACTGCAGTCACTCACCAGTCAGAGCATGCCACTTCTTCGATTTGTACAGCGCCAATGAACTTTCTGGAAAAAAAAAAAAATACTTAGTATTTCTCCTTTTAAAAAAAATCTTTAAACTTCTCTTTGTTCTTTGGACATACCAAAGACAACTTGGTCTTTGTGTATGCCAAGAATTGCAATTCTTGCTTTCCAAATAAAGCGTATTAAATTTGGATATTCGTCTCTACATTTTCCATTGTTTCCAAGAGTAATGGAAAACTGGCCTATTGAAGGGATGTCCATATGGGGCCCAACCCTATGGAAATCTCTAGGGGTACTTGAGGAGTGCATTAAAGTAGGACATGCCCATAGCGGTCAGTAGAACCCACCCTCAGGTTTGGAAAGTGACTGTAATCAGCAAGAGATACCCCTGTGTACTCCCTTGAGGTGGTCACCAGGGTCCACGAAGTAAAATAAGTGGATATGGGGGAACCACAGCGATGCAGAGATGGGCTGAATCAAAACACATTTCTCTTGCTGTCTCTCAGAGCATAACGCCAATAAGAGCTGTTCTGCCAGCGGGAGAGACACAGACTGCCTATGGTTATGAGGCAGATTCCCTGATGGGGAGGCCCTGAACATTCTTGGAAAGTGAGACTGAGGGCAGGGTCCTGGGGGATACAGGTGAGTCTCCACGGGAACAGAAACTGACTGTGGATTGTCTTTTGCTTACCTGGTGGAGGCTGCAAATGCCCAAAGTGCTATTAATATAAAAGAACTGAAATAAGGTATTATTCTAGTTTGGGCCACTAAGCTGCACTTCCTTGGACCAAGAAACATGCCGTTCAGTGCATAGTGCTTAGCCATGGGCAGAGAGATATCCTCCTTAGAGTAATAATTTGATAGGGAAGCAGAACAGTCAACTGAAACATTATCTACAATGGGGGGAGATAACAAGCATGAAGGGCTAGCTTCCACGCCTTCACCGGTGTGTGCCCCTACTCCACACAAGTGGGCTAAAGGAGTATCCCCACTGGACTTTCCTCCATTTTTCTAGTGAATCTGGGGACAAGGGGGTGGGAAGGATGCTTGTATAATGACTGTCATTTTGTTGTTGTTGGGGTTTTTTGAGACACAGTCTAGCTCTGTCACCCAGGCTGTAGTGCAATGGCACGATCTCGGCTCACTGCAATCTCTGCCTCCCGGGTTCAAGTGATTCCCCTGCCTCTGCCTCCCAAGCACCTGAGACTACAGGCCCCCGCCACCTCACCCAGCTAATTTTGATATTTTTAGCTGAGACAGGATTTCACCATGTTGGTCAGGCTGGTCTCAAACTCATGACCTCAGGTGATCTACTCGCCTTGGCCTCCCTTAAGTGGTGAGATTACAGGCAGCGTGAGCCACTGTGCCCAGCCAGCGACTGCCATTTTTGTCTTTCTTCCCCACGTTACCTCAACTCTCCCCTCCTCTCCACCTGCCACCTGGTGCAGTGGCCACAGGATCGGGGCTACAACTACGAGTGCTGGAAGCAGCGACGACTCCTAAGCCAGAAACTGAGACTATGTGTTTAGACTTTTCTGTCAATTTTCTTATAGACCTCATGGATGTGGGTTGTGCTTTGCCCCACCTGCCAAAATAGAGGCTAACCGTATATGCAGCTACATTGCCTGATATGGTTTGGATGTGTGTCCCTCCAAATTTCATATTGAAATAGGATCTCATATTGGAGATGGGCCTGGTGAAGGTGTTTGGGTCGTGGGGGAAGAACCTTCATGAATGGCTCACTGCCCTCCCCACAGTAGTGAATGAGTCCTTCCTCTATTAGTTCACTCAAGAGCTGGTTGCTTAAAGGAGTCTGGCACCTCTCACGTCTGTTTCTTGCTCCCTCTCATCCTGTGATGTGCTGGCTCCCCTTTGCTTTCTTCCATGATTAGAAGCTCCCTGAGGCTCTCACCAGAAGCTGAGCAGATGCAGGTGCCATGCTTGTACAGCCTACAGGACTATGAGCCAAATAAACCTGTTTTCTTTATAAATTACCAAGCCTCAGCTATTCCTTTATAGCAACTCAACATGGACTAATACATTGCCTATTGGTAAAATAGCCCATTAGTTCTGCACCTATGTAACCCTGCCCTGTATGAATGGAAGTGGACTGAGGGGATACGCTTGCTGCCTGAATATTGCTGTCAGCAAACTGGCCCATCACAATTGCTTTTAAAGTGGAAAACTTTGAATATAAGTGAAAAGAAAAAGGAGGAGGAGTTGAAAGTAAAAGAATGAATAAATGGTTTATGTAATGAGGAAAATCTTATATTACAGTAATACCAAGAAAGAGACGCAGAGGAAGAGAAGACATTGTCTCTTAGCTCAATTATCTCAGATGTCTGAGAGGGGGAAGTTCCATATTTGCTGAGACCTGTCCTGCTTTTGGAACCTGACAGGTGGAATGGAGGCCTACAAACCTGAGTGGCCTCTTCTTGGGAGACTTTTTTTTTTTTTTTTTTTTTTTTTTTTGAGACGGAGTCTTGCTCTGTCACCCAGGCTGGAGTGCAGTGGCCGGATCTCGGCTCACTGCAAGCTCCGCCTCCCGGGTTCACGCCATTCTCCTGCCTCAGCCTCCCGAGTAGCTGGGACTACAGGCGCCCGCCACCTCGCCCGGCTAGTTTTTTGTAATTTTTTAGTAGAGACGGGGTTTCACCGTGTTAGCCAGGATGGTCTCGATCTCCTGACCTCGTGATCCGCCCGTCTCGGCCTCCCAAAGTGCTGGGATTACAGGCTTGAGCCACCGCGCCCGGCCTTTTTTTTTTTTTTTTTTGAGACAGAGTTTCTCTCTTGTTGCCCAGGCTGCTGGAGTGCAATGGCATGATCTCGGCTCACTGCAACCTCCACCTCCCGGGTTCAACCGATTCTCCTGCCTCGGCCTTCCAAGTAGCTGGGATTACAGGCATGTGCCACCACATCCAGCTAATTTTGCATTTTTAGCAGAGACAGGGTTTCTCCATGTTGGTCAGGCTGGTCTTGAACTCCTGACCTCAGGTCATCCACCAGCCTCAGCCTCCCAAAGTGCTGGGATTACAGGTGTGAGCCACCACACCTGGCCCCTGGGAGATATTTTTATATGATATGATGCTGGAGTTGACTAATTATCAATGACTGAGGAGCACCTAGTAACCTACCAGTATCTTTTGAATTGTGTATCGTTTTGCTATGAGAGAGTCCATGGACAGAAATCAGTCTGGTCTCTGGCCATGGACTCCCTCATAGCAAAAGGATATGCAACTCAAAAGATCAAATATGTATTATTTTATTTTATTGATCTCTGCCCTGTTTCCTGCAACAAAGCTCCTAAAATCCTTGGAACCTCTCAAGTAATTAATGTTTTTTTGTATGTCAGTGAGGTGACTGATGGCTGGAGGCTCTTGGACAGCCTCAGGAGGGGAACCAGCCTGTGATCAGAGGGTTGAAACTTCAGCCCCTGCTGAAATTTTGCTTGGGTTTTGCTTACCTGGTGGAAGCTACAAATGCCCTCCCCCATCCCAGCCTCTGGTGAGAGAAGAGGGGCTGAATGTTGAGGTTGTCACCAATAACCAGTGATCAATCATGCTTGAGCAATGAAGCCTCCAAAAAAGCCCAAAAAGACAAGAGTTCAGAGAGCGTCTGGGTTTGTGAACAAGTACACATCCATATGTAGGGAGGGTGGCACACTCTAATTCCACAGGGACAGAACTCCTGCACTGGGCGCCCTCACAACCCTCACCTTCTCCATCTGACTTTTGATTGATATCATTAAAAATATCCTCTGTAGGCTGGGCGCGGTGGCTCAAGCCTGTAATCCCAGCACTTTGGGAGGCCGAGACGGGCGGATCACAAGGTCAGGAGATCGAGACCATCCTGGCTAACACGGTGAAACCCTGTCTCTACTAAAAAATACAAAAAACTAGCCGGGCGTGGCGGTGGGCGCCTGTAGTCCCAGTTACTTGGGAGGCTGAGGCAGGAGAATGGCGTAAACCTGGGAGGCGGAGCTTGCAGTGAGCCGAGATCCGGCCACTGCACTCCAGCCTGGACGACAGAGCGAGACTCCGTCTCAAAAAAAAAAAAAAAAAAAAAAAAAAAAAAAAAAAAAAAAAAATCCTCTGTAATAAATTGGCAATAGCAAGTAAACTGTGTTCCTGGCTTTTGTGAGCCGGCCTAGTGAATGATGAAACCTGAGAAGGAGATCATGGTAATTTCCAGTTGGTGGCTCCCAGGTCGAGTTCCAATTAGCTTAGTTGTGGGGGAACCAGGAGGTTTCACAATGACTCAGTGGTCAATGAAATTCTTATGAATTCGCAGTTTATTGTGTGGCTTTTGCACATAAACACTCCCGTAAATATGTTCAACACACACAGGCAGTGGTGAGACGATGGGGAAGGGACCATGGTGACTGTCTCAGAAGACCAGCATGCTGATTGACACACTGGCAGGTCCAGGTTTCCTCAGAACATGGGCCAGGATGGGGGTCGCTGCTCTTCTCCCATAGCCCGTGGGAAAGAGGTCTCAGAGTTCTTGTGGGCAGCGCTGCAGCAACTGCTTGGCTATGGTCAGAGTCTTTGCGGTTTTTATGACACTCTGCAGGCATGCCCGTAGCCAAGATCTCAGCTGCCTTCTGGCTTCACTTTCTTGTCTGATCTAGGGGGTGCCTGTCCACAGCAGGTCCTCTCATCACCTGAGTCCACCACACATACACTTCTCACTCTGAGGGGTCAACAATTTCAATGTGGGCTGATCATCTGTCACAAGTGACTTTATTTTGAGACATTTAGGGTCACCAAGCACTATTATATATCAGTAGCCAAGTCAGACAGAAGGTGTGGAAGACTTGGGGACACTGTATTAGTCCGTTTTCACACTGCTATAAAGAATGGCCCAAGCCTGGGTAATTTATAAAGGAAAGTGATTTAATTGACTCACAGTTCCACTTGTCTGGGGAGGCCTCAGGAAACTTACAGTCATGGCGGAAGGCGATGTGGAAGCAAACACCTTCTTCATAAGGTGGCAGAAGGGAGTGAAGAGAGTGAACGAGGAACTGCCAAACCCTTATAAAACCATCAGATGTCGTGAGAACTATCACGAGAACAGCATGAGGAAACCACCTCCATGATCCAGACATCTCCCACCAGGTTCCTCCCTTGACATGTGGGAATCGCAATTCGAGATGAGATTTGGGTGAGGACACAGAGCCAAACCCTATCAGACCACCTGCTTATGATTTGCACCTGAAGTGGGGGGGAGTCTTGTGGGACTGAGTCCTTACCCTGTGGGGTCGCCACTACCTCCGATTCGTGTCGGAAGTGAATTATGCGCACTCATCTGAGGTGGGAGAATTGGTCAGGGTGAGAAAAATCCACACATCTGTCCCAGAAGTACCTCGAACTATGAACATATTGATCAGTGTAATTTCTTAATATTTTCTTAGCTAGAACTTTGCCTTTTTGTCTGAGCCTATAGCACTCAGGGTTTTCAGCAGTAGGGCTGGTACCTCATGCTTCCTAGATCTGTTAATGAGTGGGACCAGTGTCTGTGCTCAGGTGGTCAGGCCAATATCAAATGGGTCCCTGGCAGAATATCTTTTCCTAACACATTCCTTTACTGGTTTCCAGGGATCGGTAGATGTCAATATGAGTTGCGGTAGTGTAATTTCTTTAAATTTTTCATGAAGGCCTCAAAACAAATTATATATAATCTTTAAAATTTTGTTTTCTCATATACAGGGTGTTTATGCTAAATCTTCATGCAGAAATCTAATGACTGTAGAGAGACCAGGTTCCTGAAACAGGCAATCCAGACTCCAATATGTAGTGCTAAGGCTCTGATTCAGGGACCACCAGAAGAGAGAAGGTCCAGCCAGTCTCATGTTAGCAAACACTTAATGTCACTCATACTTCCCATTCACTCTTCCTCCTCCAGGCCAGGGCCTGTCTCCCCTGAGCCTACATGGGGCCTGTGGTAAGCAGTTTCTGAAATGGTCCCAGTGTTCCTCTCTCCTGGTATTCATGGCTGGGACGTAATGAGAAACATCTGTTTTTTTCTCTGGTTTTGGGGCCAAAGCTTCAAAACACTGATGTTTCCTGAGCAATTGTGGTGAGAGGGGCTTTATTTTTTTTAATCATAAGATGACTTCCAGCATTCCTGAGTTGAGGCTCCTGAGGTGGCTCTTGGAGGAGAGGGTCCAGCTGCCAGTGGAACCAACCACATGATCAGAACAATGGAACTTTCCACACCACCACATCCCTTAGTTCAGAGTAGGGAGATGCCTGAGGATTAATCACCCGAGATTAATGATTGACACCTTCGTGCTTTGGAATGAAACTGCCATAAACACCATAAACCACAAGGTTCAGAGGAAAGGAATAATCAGTCGCTCACTGGGGTTAGACAGATGAGAGTAACTCAGAAAAATTAAGGGCAACATCACACTTTCTATAGAGAAAGTAATGTCCGTGGGCTTTACCTCACTATATGCTACAAATCTAATCATTTAATAAAACCTCCTTAAGAAATCAGAGAAGTTCAGCTTATTTTATGTTGGGCAATGGACTTTCTAAGCTTATGATCAAAAAAAAATAAATGTACCTATAGATTTAGCTACTTAAAATGTAAAATTTCTGTACATTAAAATCTAAGACAAAAAGAATAGGCAAATAAAAAATCCAGAAATCTGTTAATAGTATTTGGGAAGCATGAAGCCTGTCTTTCTAAACAAGATAAATCCTAAAAAGTGAATTTGAACAAAGAAATTTAAACTACTAATCAATATATGAAACATATATCAGAGAAATGCATATCCAATCAACTAATTCTTTCCTGGTTAGCAAAAATGAAAACCAAAGAGCAGTGATGTCAGATCTAAAGTTGGTAGAAGTTGGCACTGTTGGTAGGAATCACAGCTGTGTGTGTATGTGTGTGTGTGTGCGCGCGCACCTCTACGGGTTAACCCCAATATGCTACTTCTTCTAGAAAATTGCCTAATGAATGTGATCAGAAATGTGGCCAAAGATGTATTCTCAAATATTCACAACTTCTTTGCCCTCTGCATACTGGTGATTGAGGTTTTGGGGAGAGGGGCTAGTATTTGGGCGGAGCATGACACGGGACTCTTGCCTTTGCCCATCTTGAGAACACAGGTCATCCTCATCATCTTTGGAGGTGGACTCACAGGATGTTTAATAACTGTATGTTTTGTGGGGGGATTTGGGCAGGGTCCAAATGTCAGGAAAAGGGGCACAGAGCTGAAGAACAGGAGTCGCCTGTAATGAAGCAACCCGGTCCCACTGATGAGGATGCAGGGAAGTTCCAGGGAGAAAGTGAACATCGGCCCAGGGTGGGAGGAAGCCACAGGAAAGTGACCACAGGACTTTCCCAACAACCAGGGCCAGTTCACCACTCAGGGACCCACTGTCCCTTCCTTGACAGTTCTATCAGAGCCCAGCTACAGCCCCAGGTGCAGCCAGAGGACCCCCTGGGAGGCTGTGGATGAGCCAGGCCAGTGCTGGTGTCCCTGTCCCCACAGGGAGGGGCAGAAGGAGGTGCTGGATTCCAGTCCCCAAGACTCCGTCACTTTATTTTTTTTATTTTTTTATTGTTTTTTTCTTTGAGACGGAATCTCTCTCTGTCGCCCAGACTGGAGTGCAGTGGCATGATGTTCACTCACTGCAAGCTCTGTCCCCCGGGTTCCTGCCATTCTGCCTCAGCCTCCCAAGTAGCTGGGACTACAGGCACCCACCACCACGCCCGGCTAATTTTTTGTATTTTTAGTAGAGACAGGGTTTCACCGTGTTAGCCAGGATGGTCTCGATCTCCTGACCTCGTGACCCACCCACCTCGGCCTCCCAAAGTGCTGGAATTACAGGCGTGAGCCACTGTGCCCAGTCAAGGCTCTGTAACTTTAAATTCCAGGGAGTCAGAGGCAGGAAACAACCCCCCACGCACTTCACTTCAGCAAACCTGAAAGAAGAGAAGGCAGGGCGGTGTGAGTCACAGCAAGAACACAGCCTGTGTTACTCAGAGCTGTTTCAGAGGAGAATGGGAGGACAGGGCAAAAACAAAAACAAACAAAACCTCTACACCTCTTTTTATGTCAGTTTCCATAGTTAATTTGGTCATGAATTCACACATACCTCAAGATTTTACTCTTAATTGCCTTCTTTTTATGTTTGATGTTACCAACATACTCTTCAGATATGATCATCTACTGCTTTCTCTAGTAGGAGAACAGACAAGCAAGGGAAGGTCTGCTTTTGTGAAGCAGTTCTTGCCCTCCTTGCACACAGCAGAGGCTGTCTGGCCTGTTCTTTTCTCCTGCCTTCAAATTAGCAGATTCTTTCTTCTGCCCAATCAAATCTGGTGTGTAATTTCTCTACTGGATTTTCCACTTCAGCTATTATATTTTTTTCAGTCCCAGGATTTTCTACCTTCTCATATTTCCTATATCTTTATGGATATTCTCTATATGTTCATATAGGTATGTATAGATATATATAGATGCATCAATGTTTCCCCAGAGGAAAAGTGTAGGTGCTGCTCTGGGTTTCCCTAGAATATTTCCCTCCAGCCCCTGCCCATGGGCTCCTCAGTCTCACCCTTGAAGCCATGGGCTGCAAGCTATTGTTTTAATCCTCTACAATCCTCTAGAATACACACACCCACACCCCCCCCACACACACACACATACTTCCTTTAGATATTTGAGCATTCCTGAAACTGTTGATTTAGGCAAGGTATTGCCTCATGCCCATAAACATATCACTTTGAGAGGTGGAGTTGGGCAGATCACTTGAGGTCAGGAGTTTGAGACCAGCCTGGTCAACATGGTGAAACCGTGTCTCTACTAAAAATACAAAAATTAGCCAGGCAATTGTGGCACTCTTGTTACCCCAGCTACTCCGGAGGCTGAGGCACTAGAATTGCTTGAGCGTCGAAGGTGGAGGTTGCCTTGAGCCGAGATGGTGCCACTTCATTTTAGCCTAAACGACAGAGCAGAGCGAGACTCTGTCAGAAAAACAAACAAACCCCACCACAACTGTTGATTTAAAGCCGAATAAGACCAATATCTGAGCTTCCCCAGGTATCTATCAATTTCTTCTTTCCCTGTACATGGACCAGATTTACTTTGTATGCTTTTGTGGGTTGAATTTTTCTCCCTAAAGCTTATTTTAAAGCCCTACACTTTGGTATTTGTAAATGCGATTTTTTTTTTTTTTTTTGAAGCAGAGTCTCACTCTGTTGCCCAGGTTGGAGTGTAGTGGCACGATCTCAGCTGACTGTAACCTCTGCCTCCCAAGTTCAAGCTATTCACCTGCCTCAGCCCCCTGAGTAGTTGGGATTACAGGTGCATGCCACCACACTCGGCTAATTTGTGTATTTTTATTACAGATGGTGTTTCACCATGTTGGTCATGCTGGCCTCGAACTCCTGACCTTGTGATCCGCCTGCTTCAGCCTCCCAAAGTGTTGGGATTACAGGTGTGAGCCACCGTGCCTGGTCATGTGATCTTATTTAGAAATGGGTTCTTTGCAGATATAATTACTTAAAAAGAGATCATATTGGGTTAGGGTGGGCCCTAAACCCAGTGACTGGTGTCCTTAGAAGGCCATGTGAAGACACAGAGGGGAGACACACAGAGAGGAGAACATCCTGGGAAGACAGACATGGAGACTGAGTGAGCACCCCGAAGCCAAGGAAGGTGATGGATAGCCAGCAGCCCCCAGAAACCAGAAGAGAGGCATGGATTATTCCTCACAGCCTGCAGAGGGACCAACCCTGCTGCCACCTTGACTTTGAACCTCTAGACTGCAGAACTGTGAGGTGAATTTTTTTGAACCATAAAGTTTGCGGCAATTCATTACAGTAGTCCTAAAACTAATGCGCTTAGTCAAATTCCATCACTTTTTTTTTTTTTCATTAAGCCCTCTTTTGGTTGCTGTCGTAGGGCTGGAGAAACTCCCTTTCATTCTCCTAGGATCCCACCTAGGTTGCAGAGTTAAACTGACATAAGATTGATCATTGGGAGCCCTCATAAAGAAATGAAGATCCAATGAAGTACTTAGAGTCAGTTACTCATGCACTGAATTGGATCAAAAACGAGTTGTGAAGAAGCAATTAAATTACGTGAAGAGATTTAAAAGATAAGTTTTTTTTTTTTTTTTGGAGACGGAGTCTCGCTCTGTCGCCCAGGCTGGAGTGCAGTGGCGCGATCTCGGCTCACTGCAAGCTCCGCCCCCCGGGTTCACGCCATTCTCCTGCCTCAGCCTCCCGAGTAGCTGGGACTACAGGCGCCGCCACCTCGCCCGGCTAGTTTTTTGTATTTTTTAGTAGAGATGGGGTTTCACCGTGTTAGTTAGCCAGGATGGTCTCGATCTCCTGACCTCCTGATCCGCCCGTCTCGGCCTCCCAAAGTGCTGGGATTACAGGCTAAAAGATAAGTTATTTTTAACAAGGTCTGTACAGAATCCTCTTTCAACTTCTCTTCCTTGCAGATAGGGAAGGGCATCTTTCCCATAGAAATTACATCTTCCACTTTATCATTATTATGATTATTATTATTATTTTGAGATGGAGTCTCTCTCTTTCACCCAGGCTAAAGTGCAGTGGTGCTATCTCGGCTCACTGCAAGCTTCGCCTCCCGGGTTCATGCCATTCTCCTACCTCAGCCTCCTGAGTAGCTGGGACTACAGGCACCCGCCACAGCGCCGGCTAATTTTTTGTATATTTAGTACGGATAGGGTTTCACCGTGTTAGCCAGGATGGTCTCGATCTCCTGACCTCATGATCCACCTGCCTCAGCCTCCCAAAATGCTGGGATTACAGGCATGAGCCACCGTGCCTGGCCATCTTCTACTTTTAAGAAATAACAGGAGGGTCAAAGTGATTGTTTCTCACTTGCTGTTTTTCAAGTATCTTTAACTTAAATAGTCAGTATACTAGATTAGCATATTTTAACCCCTTCATTTCTCTCATCTGGAACTTCCCAGGACGTTTCATGTATTAAAAGTTAAGTTGATGGCTGTGGAGAGCAGAATCAGGTTAGTAACTGAATGGCAAGAGACCTATAAAGGAAAACAGGAATATAAATAGGAACAGGAAAGACATAAGTCTAACTATATAGTCCCATTTTTTTTTCTTTTTTCTTTTTCTTTTTTTTTTTTGAGACGGAGTCTCACTCTGTCACCGAGGCTGGAGTGGAGTGGCGCGATCTCGGCTAATGGCAACCTCCGTGCCCTGGGTTCAAGCAATTCTCCTGTCTCAGCCTCTCGAGTAGCTGGGATTACATGTGTGCGCCGCCACACCGGGCTAATTTTTTGTATGTTAGTGGAGATGGGGTTTTGCCACCGTGTTGGCCAGGCTGGTCTCAAACTCCTGAGTTCATACCATCCACCCGCCTCGGCCTCCCAAAGTGCTAGAATTACAGGCGTCCCATATCTTATTGAATAAGTCTCTTAGTCATGAGAAGAGTTTTGTCCAGTTAGGCAGTTGTATCTCATTTTAGGAGGTGATGTTGTAGGTGGTCCTTCAACCAGGTTAGGCCTCTATAAGGTGTGGCCAATCAGTATTTAATAAGAGGCATTTCTATGGAAACGAAAGAAAAGTAAAGGTTAATGGTTGGAGCAAATTATACAAGCCCAGTTTTTGAGTCCAGAGGACAGTCCGTTGAGATTTCTAGATGTTGGGCTTGAAGTATCTTTAGATAGTGGAATAAGAAGTCGTGGCAATTTTGATGAATTTCCTGTTGCGTGGTTTACATCAAGTGTTCTGGTGAACTTTCTGAGCACCCCATATACTCACGGGCATGAAAATTGTCCATAGGTAAGTTGTTATTGTTACCGAAACACCTGAGGATGGGTCTGGGTCCTGCTGCTTGACACACAGAAGGTCAAGCACTGAGACATTGAGTATTTCCAGGGAAATGTAGGAGTATATATAGCAGGGAGGAAATGTAACCATGTGTAGGAATACAGGAATTAGAGAGTGATGATAAGAAACCTAACCATGTGTGGAAAAAGAGGAATTAGAGAGGAGTAAAGAGAAGTTAGTCAACGGGAACCACCTGACTGGCTAGGCAATCACAGTGGATGAGGAGTCTGGCATCTCACTGTTCAAATGCAATGATTTCAGGAAGTTTCAGTTCCTTGATACTGTCTGGGAGGCTTGTTGGTGGGTTTTCTGAGAAAGGAAGTTAGATAAGACTAATATAACTTTCTAAAGTGTTAACACTGGGGGGATCAATTTCTATGATTTTTCAAATAAACCGTAAACATCGATTCTGTGAGACAGTTGGGTCTGTTTCAGTCCCTCATTTCTACTTATTAATTCCTCAATCCTGGGGAACCTGACTCTGGATCTTTCTGGCTGCTTCACACTGAGGTGAGGCGTTGTGGGCAGCTTAATACCATGGGTGACCTCGTGGCCACTCAGGAATCACAGGTTAATCTAATCCTACAGTTTTCTTCTGAAATACAATCTTCCTCTCTCCATCCCCCACTTCCACCAAAGATGAATTGTAGCAAGATCATCTCTTATTAATATTACACAAACATTTTGTTCAAAAGAAACAGTTTTTACCCTTGTATGGTGTATTATTGTTAAAATTCATTTTAATAAACGCTTAGAAACTAATCTAATTTTAATTAGTTTGAACATAATGTAAGATTTTCATAAACTTTCTATAATGTTTTACAATTTTCTATTAAAGAGCAAATCAATATTCCAAGGAAACCCTGTTATTCTGACACAGGGGCCCAGATGCTGGCCTTGCATCAGTGTGCTTTGAATATTAACGCTTAATTTGTAGAAAAACTCCGAACTTATTTTATCTCTCAGAATCAGTCCTTACAATCTCACGTGCCCATCTCTTCCAAAATAGTCCCTGGGCCTAAAGGGATTGAATAGTTTTAATTTCTTGCCCTGTGTCTCATGAAGGCACTTCATTTTGATTGTCACCTTCTCCTGGGTCTGAAGATGAAGCTTTGAGTGGTGCCAATGTTCAGGATTAAGCAAGAGTTGGCCAGGCACGGTGGCTCACGCCTGTAATCCCAGCACTTTGGGAGGCTGAGGCGGGCGGATAACAAAGTCAGGAGATCGAGACCATCCTGACTAACATGGTGAAACCCCATCTCTACTAAAAATACAAAACCAAAAAATTATCTGGGTGTGGTGGCAGGCACCTGCAGTCCCAGCTACTCAGGAGGCTGAGGCAGGAGAATGGTGTGAACATGGGAGGCAGAGCTTGCAGTGAGCCAAGATCACACCACTGCACTCCAGCCTGGGTGACAAAGCGAGACTCTGTCCCCCCTCCCCACCCCCCCCCAAAAAAAAAAAAAGATTAAGCAAGCAAGAGTCGGTGCCTTTTTCAGACCCAGGAGTCAAAGTCCTTTAACTTGACAGCCCAGGATTGGTTAACAGGATTTTACACTACAGGAAGTCCTAGCATTCTCTCTAACATGTCACAGATTAACCATGTCCAGTAGTTACTGCCTGCAGCACTTCAAACCATTATATTAAAGTGGTTAGGTTACTTATTGCACATGTCTAATTGCAACAATCTAGTGACAGAACTATGTCCGAAAGCATCAAAAATGTGATAGATTTTATGCCAAACTTACCAAAGTAAGACAACTAACTTTCCTCTCCATCATTTTTTAAAAAAGGTAAATGCAGCCAGGCATGGTGGCTCACGCCTGTAATCACACTTTGGGATTATACTTTGGGAGGTCAAGGCAGGTGGATCACCTGAGGTCACAGCTTTGAGATCAGCCTGGCCAACATGGTGAAACCCTGTCTCTACTGAAAATACAAAAATTAGCTGGGTGTGGTGGTGCGTGCCTTTACTCCCAGCTACTTGGTAGGCTGAGGCAGGAGAACCTCTTGAACCCAGGAGGCAGAGGTTGCAGTGAACTGAGACTGTGCCACTGCACTCAAGCCTGGGTGAAAGAGCAAGACTCTGTCTCAAAAATACAAACAAAAAAATAACGTAAATGTGGATATCAGTTTTCGAAATTCAGCATAGGCATAATCTCCTTTCACTTAAATACTGTAAAAGAAAACAGGGACAGAGTCAAGAACAAGCATAGAATAATTTCAACTATTTCAAAAGAGCGTCATCACACCTTTCCAAGATTGTTAATCTAGACAACTGCTTAGGTAAGTTTCACTGCTACAGCCTTCAAACCGGTGCAACACTTGTACGTATTTTATTTTCAAGTACACACATGAAGGCCTAAACGTAATAAAAGGGTTGGAATAAAAAATTAGTAGAAAGTTGGCTGCGCACAGTGGCTCATGCCTGTAATCCAGCATTTTGGGAGGCTGAGGCAGGTGGATCACCTGAGGTCAAGAGTTCAAGACCAACCTGGCCAATATGGCAAAACCCTATCTCTACTAAAAATATAAAAATTAGCTGGGCGTGGTGGCAGGTGCCTGTAATCCCAGCTACTCGGGAGGCTGAGGCAGGAAAATCACTTGAACCAGGGAGGCAGAGGTTGCAGTGAGCCGAGATCGCACCATTGCACTCCAACCTGGGCGACAAGAGTGAAACTCCGTCTCAAAAAAAAAAAAAATGGCTCTTCCGGGGACGTTGTCTGCAGGTACTCAGAATGGTCCAGCGTTTGACATACCGACGTAGGCTTTCCTACAATACAGCCTCTAACAAAACTAGGCTGTCCCGAACCCCTGGTAATAGAATTGTTTACCTTTATACCAAGAAGGTTGGGAAAGCACCAAAATCTGCATGTGGTGTGTGCCCAGGCAGACTTCGAGGGGTTCGTGCTGTAAGACCTAAAGTTCTTATGAGATTGTCCAAAACAAAGAAACATGTCAGCAGGGCCTATGGTGGTTCCATGTGTGCTAAATGTGTTCGTGACAGGATCAAGCGTGCTTTCCTTATCGAGGAGCAGAAAATTGTTGTGAAAGTGTTGAAGGCACAAGCACAGAGTCAGAAAGCTAAATAAAAAAATGAAACTTTTTTGAGTAATAAAAATGAAAAGAGTTGCTGTAAAAAAAAAAAAAAAAGAAGCCGGGCGCGGTGGCTCACGCCTGTAATCCCAGCACTTTGGGAGGCCGAGGCGGGCGGATCACAAGGTCAGGAGATCGAGACCATGGTGAAACCTCGTCTCTTCTAAAAATAGAAAAAATTAGCCGGGCGCAGTGGTGGGCGCCTGTAGTCCCAGCTACTCGGGAGGCTGAGGCAGGAGAATGGCGTAAACCCGGGAGGCGGAGCTTGCAGTGAGCCGAGATTGCGCCACTGCACTCCAGCCTGGGCGACAGAGCGAGACTGCGTCTCAAAAAAAAAAAAAAAAAAAAAAAAAAAAAGAAAGAAAAGTCTCATTTTTAAAATTACTACTTAACCCAGGTGAATGTCACTTAGTTTTAATAATGGTAAACACAACTAAAGCAATTTTAGAGAAATCCTAGTCAATATAAATTTCTTAAGGGCAAGGCCAATCTTTCCTGAATATTAAAACTTTGTACCCGTATCACAGTTTTTCTTCATTGCCTAAAGAAAAGGATCTGAAACCAACTTAAATTATTGATTGAATTGAATTTCCGTGAAAAGAAATGCCATTTAAACATTTCTCCTCTCACTTGCTTTTCCAGATAACAAAATCAATAATGTTCTTTTTCTGCTGGACTTTTAAGCCTTTATTTTTATTTTTTTTTTACCAGGAAACTTAAAGTTCTTGTAGCTCTCCAGATCGTCAGAGCTAAGCAAAACCAATCCAATTTTAAATGGCTGGTATGAACTCTCAATTTTTGCAGGTTTGACAAAGGTAGCTTAGGAAGTTTAGGTAAATAGAGCAAATGATAAACGGTTGGAAATGCACAGGAAACAAAATGGCTGTTCATAGAACCAAATACAAGCCTTCCATTAGAAACTAAAATACGGCCAGACATGGTGGCTTATGCCTGTAATCCCAGCACTTTGGGAGGCCGAGGTGAATGGATCATGAGGTCAAGAGAACGAGACCATCCTGGCCAACATGATGAAACTCCATCTCTACTAAAAATACGAAAATTAGCCAGGTGTGGTGGTGGGCACCTGTAGTCCCAGCTACTTGGGAGGCTGAGGCAGGGGAATCACTTAAACCCGGGAGGTTGCATTGAGCTAAGATCACGCCACTGCACTCCAGCCTGGTGACAGAGCAAGACTCCATCTCAAAAAAAAAAAAAACCAAACAAACAATAACAACAACAACAACAACAACAATGGACTTATAATTGTATGTATAAGCCAAATCCCAATGAAAACAAACAGCAGATAAATGTAAATTAAAAGCAAAAACAAATAAGCAGGACACCAACCCCCAATTTTTTTTCCTACTCAGTTGTCTTGGAGGCTACCATGTTACCCAGGGCCTAAGGAAAAAAAAAAAAAAAGATGAATATTTCATTTCTGGTATATGAATTAATGTCTTTAAGTCCACCAATCCCACTGTATATTTTGTGCAATTAAGAAATTCACTTTAGGCATGTGACAAGTAAGTACTTTATTGCTAGTACTATCTCTGCAGAAGAGCAATACAGTGTGAAACAAAGCAACGCAAGCGTGGGTGTGAAATGTGGCCCCTTGTTTAAATATGACTTCATGATGAACAATATTAAAGAAGAATTGGCAAACTGCCAGTGTATTTCTTTACAATACTTCTTATTTTACCTTCATCAAGACTAAGAGCTTTTAACCACGAGCAATGTCAATTAGCCAAACGTTTCAATTTTCTATCAGATTTTAAAGAATATTTTACAATGTACTTACATGGATCATTGATGACATGCTAGAACTTTCTGTTTTGTCCTAAACTGTCTGTCTTTGTTTTAATAATCATCCAATTTATATTAGAATATGTTCCTATATTCATCATGTAAGACTTTTTCTCATACAAAGTTATTCTCTTTTCTTTCTAACCTTCATTACCAAAAATACATCTTAACCATAATTTTTTTCTTTTTTTTTTGTTAGAGATGAGCTTTTGCCACATCACTCAGGCTGATTGATCTTGAACTCCTAAGGTTGCGGTTCACTTGCGTCAGCCTCCCACAGTGCTGGGTTTACAGGCGTGAGGCACCACGCCTGGCCATAAATCCATAACTTACTTTACATCTTTCTCCTCTTCTTACTGGTTTCTTTCTACCTTGTTTCATAAATAACCTTTGCAAGTCCATAAACAGAATTAACCTTTAGATAACTTCTGAATTAGACAAATTTATTCTTTTTCTTAATAAGAACCCATCTTCTTTGGCAAATCTTATGTACAGAATTATACACAAACTACAATTGTTATCCTTAGTAACTTTAAATTTTAGTGAAAACTAGGAAGCAACAAGTCCTGAACTGTCTATCAAGAGAAAATACTAGCATTTTCTAGATGGGCTTTCCATAAGGAGGAACAGTCAGACTGCAGGGTTTTCTTTCCCTTTCTCGTAATCAGCCTAAGAAACAATATTTTACATTTTATCAAAATAATTCCCAGTCAGGTGCAGTGGCTCATGCCTGTAATCCCAGCACTTTGGGAGGCCAAGGTGGGTGGATTGCTTGAGCCCAATAGTTCAAGATCAGCCTGGGTAATATGGCAAAACCTTATAGCTACAAAAAATACCAAAAAGAAAAAATTAGGCCAGGCACGGTGGCCCAGACCTGTAATCCCAGCACTTTGGGAGGCCAAGGTGGGTGGATCACGAGGTCAAGAGATCAAGACCATCCTGGCCAACATGGTGAAACCCCATCTACTAAAAATACAAAAATTAGCTAGGCGTGGTGGCACGTGCCTGTAATCCCAGCTACTTGGGAGGCTGAGGCAGGAGAATCACTTGAACCAGGGAGGCGGAGGTTGTAGTGAGCCAAGATCGTGCCACTGCACTCCAGCCTGGTGAGAGAGTGAGACTCCATCTCAAAATAAATAAATAAATAAATAAAATTTTTTAAAAAATTAGCTGGGCATGGTGGCACATGCTTGTAGTCCCAGCTACTCAGGAGGCTAATGTGGGAGAATCACCTGATCCCAGGGAGGTGGAGGCTGCAGTGAGCCATGATCATACCATTGCACTCCAGCCTGGGCTACAGAGCAAGACCCTGTCTCAAAATAATAATAATAGCAATAATAATAACTCATTTGTTGCCTTTATTAGGTATTTAATTGCTTAGAAAAACTGAGATCTAAAAGGTTTTTTACATTCACCTAACCTTCTGTAGTGCTTTTTTTTTGAGACAGGGTCTCAATCTGTCACCCAGGCTGGAGAGCAATGGCCTGATCTCAGGTCACTGCAACCTCTACCTTCTGGGTTCAAGTGATTCTCCTGCCTCAGCCTCCCAAGTAGCTGGGATTACATGCACCTGCCATCACGCCCAGCTAATTTTGTATTTTTAGTAGAGATGGGGTTTCACCATGTTGACCAGGCTGGTCTCAAACCCATGACCTCAGGTGATCTACCCACCTCGGCCTCCCAAAGTGCTGGGATAATAGATGTGAGTCACTGCGCTCAGCCTGTTTTGTCCTTTTAGCAGAGAAATTCAAATTCTAGTTTTGTGTCAGTTCACTCTCAGTATTTAGGCTCATTTTTTAAAGTAATATAATAAATTCATTCAGTTTAATCAACTTGAGCACATAGGATTCTCTCTTGTTTTCTCTCTTTCAGCTTTTTATTTCTGCTGTGATTTGCATGTGCCCCCCCAAAGTTCATGTGTTGGAAACTTAATTCTGAATGCAACAGTGGGGGGAGGTGAGACCTTTAAGGGATGATTGGATTATGAGGGTACTTCTCACATGAATGGATTAATACATTATTGTGGAAGTGGGTTCGTTATTGCAGGAGTAGATTTGTTATAAAAGTGAGTTTGGCCCCCTCTTGCATGTTTTCCCTTCCTCTCATGCATGCCCTCTTGTCCTTCCACCTTTCACCAGGTGATGAGGCCACGAGAAGGCCCTTGCCAAATAGGGGCCCCTTGACCTTGGATTTCCAAGCCTCCAGAGCAGTAAAAAATAAATCTCCATATTTAACTAAATCACCCAGTCTCAGGTGTTCTGTCATAGTAGCACAAATCAGACTGAGACAATATCCATTCAGTTTGATCTGTTATTTATTGATTCATTTTGAAACAACCTTTGAATAACTTCCAAACTAAAACAATATTATTTTTTATTTTAGCAAAAACCCATCTTTTCTGTCTCATAGTTTTTTTGTTTATTCATTTTTGTTTTTTTAGAAAGAGTCTTGCTTTGTTGCCCAGGCTGGAGTGCGTGGTGCGATCTTGGCTCACTGCAACCTCCACCTCTTGAGTTCAAGCGATTCTCCCACCTCAGCCTCCGGAGTAGCTGGGGTTACAGGCACCCGCCACCATGCCTGGCTAATTTTTGTATTTTTAGTAGAGACATGGTTTCAACATGTTGGCCAAGCTGGTCTTGAGCTCCTGAGCTCAGGTGATCCACTGCCTCAGCTTCCCAAAGTGCTGGGATTATAGGCATGAGCCACCATGCCTGGCCAGTATATGGTTGTTTATAAGTGTGTGACACCTTCCCCTCTCTCTCTACCTCCTGCTCTGGTCATGTGAGACAGCTCACTCCCCCTTTGCCTTCTGCCATGATTGGAGGCTTCCTGAGGCCTCCTAGCAGCAGAAGCCTCCATGCTTCCTGTACAGTTTGCAGAAGTGTGAGCTAATTAACTTATTTTCTTTATAAATTACTCAGGCTCAGGTATTTCTTTATAGCAATGCAAAACAAACTAATACAGTGACTCTGTTATAAAAGCCTGTTTGCCTCTCAGTGTGTCCCCTCGCCCTATAATGTCCTGCACCAACTTGGGACTCTGTAGAGAGACTTTGTATTAGTTTGTTCTTGCATTGCTATAAATTAATACCAGACACTGGGTGATTTATAAAGAGGAAGAGGTTTATTTGGCTCACAGGTCCACAAGCTGTACAGGAAGCATGATGCTGGCATCTGCTTGGCAAATAGGGAAGCCTCAGGAAAGTTACAATCACGGCAGAAGGCAAAGGGAGAGACAGCACTTCACATGGCCAGAGCAGGAGAAGAGAGAATGGGGAGGTGCCACGGATTTTTTGACAATCAGATCTCATGAGAACTCACTCACTGTCAGGAGGACAGTACCAAGAGGAATGGTGTTAAAACGTTTATGAGAAATCTGCCCTCATGATCCAATCACCTCCACCAGGCCCCACCTCCAACGCTGGGGACTACAATTCAACATGAGACTTTGGTGGGACCACAGATCTAAACCATATCAGAGTCCATCAGCAAGAAGGCCCTGCCGAGGTTTGGCCCTTTGCCCTTGGACTTCCTAGCCCCAAGAACCATAATACATAAATTTATTTTCTTTATAAATTACCCACTCCCTACTCTGAGGTATTCAGTGATAGCAACAAAAAACAGACTAATACAAATAAGCTTCATTTAACTTAGGTTAATATAACTAAGATTTTTAAGTTACCAAAAATTAAATATAAAAACACTTAAAAGTAGTCACCTTATAAAAGTCATACCAAAAAAGACACAAGAAATGGCCTTGCGTGGTGGCTCACACCTGTAATCCCAACACTTTGGGAGGCCGAGACAGGCAGATCACGAGGTCAGGAGATTGAGACCATCCTGGCTAACACGGTGAACTCCCATCTCTACTGAAAATACAAAAAAGTAGCCAGGCGTGGTAGTGGGTGCCTGTGGTCTCAGCTACTTGGGAGGTTGAGGCAGGAGAATGATGTGAACCCGGGAGGCGGAGCTTGCAGTAAGCTGAGGTCACACCACTGCACTCCAGCCTGGGCAACAGAGCGAGACTCCATCTCAAAAAAAAAAAAAATAGAAAGAAACAAAGACACAAACATCACATAACACATAAAAAACACAAAACAAACAAACACATAACATATAAAAAAGACACAAACAAAATACAAAGAACCATACATTGAAAATATGACACTTTTCAATCCTTTTTTTCATTCTTCTGTTTCATATACATCAAGATATTTATCTTTTCCTTGTACATTTTGTTCTCCAGTTGAGTTTACAGTTTTATGATCTTAAAGACACATAAGTGTTTTGATTAGTAAATCCAGGTAGAAGTTGTAGGTGTGAACTGTATATAATGTTGACAACTCTGAAGAATTGTCTGTTTTAATTAAACCAAGAAACTTAAACTAGCTTTTTATATACTGAAGATTACCTCAGATCACGTGAGCTTGAAAAACATTTAGGTGGGCTCCCATTTTTCTAAGCAAATGCTTGATTTACGGAAGCAATTCTTTTCTTCCTTTTAGCCAAATCTTTGCATAGGTACCAAATAACACATTTGTTTAAGATGAGAGCTCCCCCCTACCCCTGCCAAAAAAATAGCACTTTTATATACAAAAGTCCAAATCTCCAAAGGTATATGTACTTCAATTGTGACTTGAACTCAAGGTAAATAAATTAAATAATTAATAAATTAGCCTTAGCTTACTGGATGGTCACCATCTTATACGGTGTTCCCTTGACTGAAATGTTGTTGTGGAGCAAATGACTCTGTATGAAATGGGACTTATTGGAGGAATTAATGCATCTCATAATGGAGGCTGAAAAGTTCCACAACAGGCCATCTTCACAGCACAGACCCTGGATTGCTGGAAGCAGGGCTTAATCCAATCCAAAAACCTAAGACCCAGGGAAGCCGATGGTGTAATTCTTAGTTCAAGGCCAAAGTCCTTACATCCTTGGGGGGCCACTCGTGTAAGCCCTGGAGTCCAAGGGCTAGAAATCCTAGAGTCTGATGTCCACAGGCAGAATAAGAGTGTCCCAGCTCCAGAAGATCAGATGTATTTGCTTTTTTTTGGTTCTATCTGGCTCCCCAGTCTATTGAATGGTGCCCCCCAACATTAGGGGTGGGTCTTTTCCACTCAGTCCACCCGATTGCACGCCAGTCCCCTCTGGAAACACCCTCGAAGACATGCCCAGAAATAATGTCTTACCAGTGCTCTAGGTGTTCTTTAATCCATTCACATTAACACCTACAATTAACCACCATGATAAGGAAACACATGGAGACCCAAGCAGACCGGCCAGCTCAGGAGAGAACCAGATTTTTTTTGGCATATGAGCCTCAGTCGGGCAATAATTCTTTCAAGTTTATTTTATCTTGAGATGGAGTCTTGCTCTGTCGCTCAGGCTGGAGTGCAGTGGTGCAATCTCGGCTCACTGACTCGTGGGTTCAAGCGATTCTCCTGCCTCAGCCTCCTGAGTAGCTGAGAATATTGGCACGCACCATCACACCCAGCTAATTTTTGTATTTTTTTGTAGAGACGGCATTTCACCATGTTGGTCAGGCTGGTCTTGAACTCCTGAGCTCAAGTGATCCACCCGCCTCACCGTCCCAAAGTGCTGGGATTACAGGCATGCCACCACACCCAGCTAAGTATTTATTTTATATACATGTAAACAAAACAAAACAAAACAAACAAACAAAAAAACTATTAACACCTAAAAGGAAACTTCTGGTAAAAAGAGTCTTTCACTCCAAGGACACGGCAGAGCCTGTGCCATCTTCCAAATAGATGAATTTTCCAGAGTCCACCAGCAGGTCCTGAATCCTCTCCTTTGCATGTCTCTCTCCTATCCTCTCCAAGGCATCCAGCAGGGTGTCGATCGAGGCATCCTGTCCAGTTTTGTTGACCCATTTCATCAGCATTGCATACAAGGCATCCCCTGGGCCTGCTGTATCAGCTCTTACCGTGTGGATCTCATTGTCTGTGAGGTCCAGCTGCCTCATGAGCTGGTCCCAGGAGTTAAAGGGCACGATGTCTGCAAAGTTGTCAAAGAACAGCACCATAGCTGGGTGGAGAAAGCCACAGAGACAGCTTGGTGAGTTGGGACTCAGTTGAGAAGGGGCAGAGGTTCCCACATCAGGCCCAGAACCCAAGAGGAGAACCTGGAGAGCCCCTTACATGGGCAAACCTGTTGCTCCATTGCCCACCCACCTCCCATTCACAGACAGCCCGCCCACACTGCCCGGTCTCCGTGGCCCCCAAGGCACTGACGGACATCAAGGTCACCAGAGAATCTGCCCTCAGAGAGGGCTGAGAACCCACCTGGGGAGAACGGATGGACCCTACGGAGGCAGAAAGCAAAGTGGGTGAGAGCCCCAGGGAGGCAGAGAGAGTGGCTGCAGCGGGAGCTCAGAAGAGGGAGGCTGCCTGGGCTGCGCTTGCCACGGGAGCAGGTCCCAGGGCGGCCACTTCTGCAACTGTGGCAAGTGCAGGGTCTGGGGCAGGGGACCTCTGCCCTGCTCTGAGGCTGGGGCAGAGCTAGGTGGGGGCAATCAGGCCCTGACCAAGAAGCAAACCTGAAGACAGAGCAATCCTGCCCAGATCTCAGGACCACCAGAAATTAAATGAAATGAGATGTGTGTGCAAAGCACTGCACACCACCATCCACAGGGATAGAAGGGGCCAGAAATACCAGGCTATGTTTTCTAACAGCCTCATTTAAAGAACATAAAAAAGAAAAAAGTGACATTCATTTTAATGTGTGGTACTGAATATGTGTAAAATATAATTTAATATGCAACCAATATACAAAAACTGAAACTCACCCAATTGTCCCAGAGAAAGGTTTTTTTGATAAACATAGAAATTGACCCTTCTGGTCCTTAACCACTTGAAACTTACATTTGTTTTATCTGAAATACTTCCTCAGGAAAGACCTTCAGGCATCTCAAAAAAAAGTATCAAAGAACTGAAACTCACCAGATCACTACATCCAGACAATGATGGGATGTGGGACCCCTCATTCCTCTTGATTGTTTCCTTGCCCCATTCTAGTTCTTACTTTCATACACTGTTACATTGCTTGCCTGCTATATAAACCTTTAGTTTTAGTGGGTCAGGGAGATGGATTTGAGACTGAGCTCCCATCTCCTCCACTGCAGCACCCGATTAAAGCCTTTTTCTTGGCAATACTCATCATCTCAGTGATTGGCTTTCTGTGCAGTGAGCAGCGGGACCTAGACCAAACCCCTGAGGTTTTGGTAACAGATTCTGGTTCCCTGGCTGGGAAAGTGTTGCTCATGGTTCTGCTGCCATGGGCCAGGCGTCTCAGAAGCCCTCCCAAGCAGCTGCCCTGCTAATTTTGGCTGGAGGTGAGTTTTAGTCTCTCTCTGGTTGCACTGTAGCCGGCCCCAACCACATTCCTGATTACCTCAGAAGAACTGCCTTTGAAATTTGGCATTTGCATCCAGATAGGTGATTGTCCTTTATAGGCTCAGACAGCAGGATCTGCTCTTCTCAGTTTGAGAAATTTGTAAAGGAATTTCCATTTGCAGGTTGAACAGGCCCAAGTTCAGACTTTGGAACTGAAAGGGATGCACTCTGCCTCTCAGTCTGGACACTCTTGGGGGCTTGTTGGTAATTGTGTGTCGTGTTGGGGCAAGTGAGTGTCTTTTGTAGGTACCAGGCAGCACGACTGGCTCCTCTCAATTTGAGAAATTTGAAGGAATTTTTGTTGGCAGGTTGATCAAACCTAACCAATGGAGAGAGGAAGCACCCTGTTTCAGTCTGGGTAGTTTTGGGGCTTGTGTGTTGCTGCAGCAGTTGGATTATGTTTTGATAATTATTTGTATGTGTTTGCTAGAGTCACGGGAAACTGTAAGTAAGATTAATTTAATGTTGTTGGTTTAATGAAAACAGCTGAGTCTTCTGAGTTATTGGTGAAAATGGCTATATATTTAACTTTGAAGCTCTTAGGTGAGCACCTGATGTTCACTAGCTATTAAAAAAATGGTTGACAAAGAAATAACTAACTTTAAATGATGGTGTCTAATATTTCAATTTTCAGAAGCAATCTGGATAAACTGAAAAATGAAAGAATTCAGTAAATATAAATGGGATGTTTTAAGTAAATTTTTCATGTAATTAGAAATTGTTGTCATTGGATTACAGAGAAAACTTTCAGTGCAGTAACTGAAAGACCAATGTGTGGCCAGGCCCATTGGCTCATGTCTGTAATCCCAGCACTTTGGGAGGCCAAGGCGGGTGAATGTCCATCACTTGAGGCCAGGAGTTTGAGACCAGCCTGGTCAACATGGCAAAACCCTGTCTCTACTGGAAATACAAAAAGTACCCAGGTGTGATGGTGCACACCTGTGGTCCCAGCTACTCAGGAAGCTGAGGCGTGAGAATTCCTAGAATCCAGGTGATGGAGGTTGCAGTGAGGTGAGATTGCACCTCATCACTCCAGCATGGGTGACAGAGCGAGACTCTGTCTCAGAAATAAGTAAATAAATAAAAGGCACACTGATGTGTTCATAAAGACTGTGATTGTTAACCAAACATGAAGCTGGGCAGGAGTTGATTGTGTGGGGTAAACTAATGGAGGACTGAAATAATTTTTACGGCTTTTCTTGGTTTGAAATATTACTGATTCTTTTGGTTTTGTTTTCCAGAGTCTGGAGAACTTTTTGTATACTGAGTATACTTTTGTAAACAGAATTTGAAGCGTATTTCTCCCTCTGCCTAATTTCTCCAGAATGTGTAAATTATTTGTGACTATTAATTCATGGCAATGTGTTTGCTTGCATATGGTTAATAACGTTTTCTTTTACAATGGAACGCAGTTGGAGAAAATGGTTATTTTCTCAGGGCTTTGATTGCAGTGGCCTTGTGAGAGGTTCCAGCAAAGCCAACTTAGGAGAGCCTATGTGGACAGTGATTTTTGTTGCACTTTGTGTGGGTAATCAGGCTACATATATGGAACTAAACTTATTTTGCAGGTACACTGGTCCTGCTATAATTTGTCTTTGGTGGAAGTGGAGTCAAGACAGAGAGAGAGATTGTGTTTCAGAAGAAACACAATCTTCTAGTATTAAATTAACTTTTGATTCCTGGGTGGCCACAAGGTCACCCATGATATGAAGCTTCCCACAATGCCCCTCCTCAACCATGAAGCAGCCAGAAAGATCCAGGACCAGACTCCCTGTGACTGTGGGATTGACAAATAGAAAGGGAGACCTCAAATCAACCCAATAGTTCCATCAAAAGTTTTTTGTTGCTGTTTTTTTGATAAACCTAGAAATTGACCCTTCTGTTCTTAAAGCTCAAATCTTACATTTGTTTTATCTGAGTTCCTTTTTCAGGAAATGATCTTCAGACCTCTCAAAGTATCAAATAACTGAAACTTACCAGATCACTATATCCAATGGGATGCTGGACCCCTCATTCATCTTGATTGCTTCTTTACTCCTCCCTAGTTCCTATTTTCCTACACATTGTTACATTTTATCCCTACTATATAAACCCCTAGTTTTAGTCAGTTGGGGACATGAACTTGAGACTGAGCTCCCATCTCCTTGGCTGCAGCACCCAATTAAAGCCTTCTTCCTTGTCAATAGTTGTCTCAGTGATTGGCTTTCCGTGCAGTGAGCACCAAGACCTAGACCCAACCCCTGGTCTCAAATAATGAGTGAAATATTTCAAACAATGAGTGAAATATTTTCCATTCTTTCTTTCATTAAGTCTTTGGAATCAGTATGTAGTTTATACAACAGTTCTGCAAATTGGGCTTAGGCATAGATAAAGAGCTATTAGCCCACTGAAGTCGGTTGTGCCATGCAGGACAGCGCAGCTCCTCAGGAGGTCCTGAACAACAAAGGAGAAGAGAGGAAGTGGAGAAGGGGATAGACAGAATGGTTAGTGTCATTAATAGCGTGCAGAAAGAATGAGTGGGAAGAAGAGATGGAAGAAGACAGTTCAGGGCCTTGATGGTCTATAGCACAGGACCCCGTTTCTGGCATGGAATGCTCTGGAAGCGCATTCTCAGCAATGGGGACACCACTTAGGACACTGTCCCTATTCCCTCCATTCCTGCTGCATCTCCAGGAGCAAAACACTTACTCTCAGTGGGGTCAGCGCCATTTGCTGGAACCAGCGGCCTACTCCTCTGAGACCCTTCAGGTTCTGCTGGTCCCTGTAACACACAGTGGGGAACGCCTTGGTCTGAGTCAGGGGTCCTGCAGTCTAGTACTGACCCTGACCACCAGCCAGCCCTGAGACCTGCAGCACATCACTTTCCCTCTTGGGTCATCATGGAGATGCTGAAAAACCTCTAGTCCCACAGAGCTCACAGTCACTCCCCACTGCTGGCATTACCACCTCAGCTCCACTCCATCAGATCAGCGGCAACATTAGATTCTTACAGGAGAGCGAACTCTGTTGTGAGCTGTGCATGTGAGGGATCTAGGATGCAGGCTCCTTATGAGGGTCTTGTGCCTGATGATCTGTCACTATCTCCCATCACCCTCAGATAGATCCACCTAGTTGCAGGAAAACAAGCTCAGGGCTCCCACTGACACTATTATGGTAAGTTGTATAATTATTTCATTATATATTATAATGCGATAAGAATAGAAATAAAGTACACAATAAATGTAATGTGCTTGAATCATCCCAAAACCATCTTCACCTCCCAGTCCATAGAAAAACTGTCTTCCACACAACTGGTCCCTGGTGCCAAAAGGTTGGGGATCATTGGTTAATAATATGATGTCTTTTGTATGCGCATATACTGATGCATCGATTTGGACAAAGAATCACAAGAAATGGTATCTCATAGTTACTTGAGGAAAAACACCCAGGGCACTGCAGAGTGGAAGATGCTCTCTTTCCTCACTGAATACCTTTTGATAGTTTAAATTTTCTCACTTTAAATGTATAAACCATTTCTTCACGTCAAAGCACCTTATCAAGCTGGAGAGATTAGAGATTATTGACCTTTTTAATGTTTGCTTTCTTTTTACTTTTTTTATTTTTATTTTTTACATTTTTGGTTAGAATAAATGGGTACTAATGCAAGAAAGCAACCAAATGGAACAGTCTAGGTGGAAGGAGATCATTGTCTACATGAGCATTTAACCTGTGATTAAGGAGGGACCCAAAGCAGAGGGAAACAGGAGAATCAGTGGCTCAAAGGGGTTGGAAAAACCAGACAGTGACTAGAACAATTCAGGGAGTGCCTCGCTTTGCACTGAAACACAAAATAAGTTCCATTTAGATTCTATAGTTATATGAAAAAATCACATCTTTGAAAAAAATATCTCCATAAGAAGTTAGAGGAGTTCGTCTTGTGTTGGGGAAAGATCTGTCTACAGTAATGAGCAATGAAAAGGTAAATGTATCTACAGATTTCACTGGTTAAAAATTAAAGCTTCTACACCTGAAGATATTAGAACAAAAAGGGGCAAGAAGAAATTAAGAATCTATCATCTGAATGTGAGAAAAAGCATGAGTAGGAGAGCAGACCTTTCTCATAAAGACTCGGAGAGGCAAGACACTGATCTTATGCAAAAACAGTCAAAACGAAGAAATGTTCATTTAAAACAATGTTTTCCTAAATAGCAAAAAAAGAAAAAGCCCTTCAATGTTGAATCAAAATATATAAACTGGTACAAACCAACGCTGGGGGGCTGTGTGCATGTATGTGTGTGTACATGCATGTGTACATGCGTGTGTGTGTGCATGTGCATGTATGTGCATGTGCACAGTAAGCAGTACTGTCACACGCTGACTTGGAAATTGTGCTTCTTCTTGGAAGCCTCCATACAACTATATTCAGAAATCTGGGCAGAGATTTATATCCAAATATATTTAATGCAATAATAATTTCAGAGTACATTTAAAACCCCTGCTGTTAGGAGCAAGGGCTCCCTAACTTCTGTTAGGAGCACACAGTGGAGACTGTGCAGCTTTATTCAGTCAACAAACCCTGTGACCCCCACTCTATTCCTGTGGAGCTCCAGTTTCTGCGGACATGGCAAGGACAGGACAGGGACTAAGAAGCAGACATCTGGAAGAGTGGCTGTCCCCTTGTGAGGGTGGCTGCTTTTCCCCACGCAGCCCTGTCCCCTGCAGTCTTGTCTCCCTCAGGCTCCCCCTTGACCAGGAGAGCCGAGGCACGGCCCTCATCCCATGCCTACAAGGTCTTGGAGGGGCCTGGCCTATCCCCCACTCACCAGCAGACACTGTGCCTCCCCTGGAGACTGTACAGTGACACCTGTCAAATCTGCCAGCTCCTGGCTTTCCATTTGCTGCTCAGAGATGAAAGTGGACAGCGAGTCTCCGTGGTTCAGAATCATGTTGTGGGCATTGTCCTCAGCCCCAGGCCCTCGTAGGAGACCCAAGCACCAGAGAAACACCTTAGGAAGGCAAAGAGTCAGCTCAGAAGCCCACACCCAGGGCTCCCCACGGGGTCCCCAGGGCACAGCTGGACCTGCTGCCACCACCCTCTCCCAATGAGGTGACTCCAGGAAGTCCATGCTCAGCACATCCAGGACCTGAGGCTGGGGTCAGGCTCTGGTGCTGGGCTCGGGGGCTTACCCCATCCCCAGGGTACAGGCTGTGGGGTAAGGGTGTCACCCGGCCTGTAGGAAGGACAGGGCTGCAGCATGGCCTGCTACCCTGTATGATGCTCAAAATGGCCTGTGTCCCCCATAGTCAATCCACAGCGTCCAGGCCACTTCAGAGACTCAGGGTAGCCATGAGAACACGTGGACCCACCCACCTGGGCTACGCTGTGGGCAAGAAGCAGTTCCTGAGCCCCTGATGGCCCCAGCTCCTGGAGAAATCAACTCACCCTGTGCATGCACTTGGGGTTCCCTCCACAATCTAGAAGAGAAGGCAGTTCCCTTAGTGGCCAGGAAGGGCCCATGCAGCACTCCTTCTTAGAGGGCAGTGTTGGGCAGGGGTGGGCTGGGGGCTGGGACACTGGACAAGAAACCCCGGGCCTGGGGATCTACATGAGGCCTTGCTAACTTGGGAGCTCCTTCAGGAGCAGGAGTATAAGGGAAGTAGGCTACAAACACACACATGGAAAATTGCTGTTTTCTGCTTTGTGTTCTGCTCTGAACAAAGCTACATAAATCCCATGACCACTTCTCATGCCGACTCTTGTCACCCCGTTGAGGAGCTGACTGCCCCCTGCCTGGCTGGTCCTGAACAACGGAGGAACTGGCCCTGCCTTCCCAGACTTGGCTGGGAGATGAGGGGACGCCCAGCTTCGGGAGAGGGACGGATGAGACCAGGGTCCTAGGGGTGCAAGGATGCAAGGATGGGGAGTGATCACAAGGAGGAAAATAGAGCCAGGCCAGAGACACTAGGACTTGGGGCAGGCGTGGGCATTTCTGTCTGTGGGAACAGGAGGAGGCAGGGCAGAGAGTGCCCAGCGCCCCTGCCCTCAGCCAGCACCTACCTGAGCCAATGCGCCTACAGAACTTCATCAGCACAGCCACCAACAGCAACAGGACAACCAAAATCACAACTGCCACAATCAAAATCACCCATACATTATGTCCATTGCCTGAGAAAAGACAGGGAAAGACAGGAGTCCCAGGGCTGCTGGTCACTGTCTCTTCTGCAGCTGGGGCTTCCCCAGTGTGCTTTGTACCTGATTCGTTGTGGACACACTCGATGTCACTCCAGGGCGTACAATCCTTGACCTTGACCATCCCTCTGGGGCACCTGGATACACACAGGGAGGGAGAGGGGGGACTCTTGATGGAAAGTTGGCCAGGTGGGATGAACGATGAGCCACCCTCCCTCCCCAGTGTCCCTGAGAAGGCGTCAGGAGGACAGTCTCATCCTCTCTGCAGGTGGTCCCACTATGCTCCTTTGTTGAGCCTGGGGAAAGGTCTGAGCATGCGCACTTTAGCCCCTCGGCCTCCCTGCCCTATGGTCAGAGCTGCAGCTCCAGGAGCCTTCTGTGCCGGGCACACATTAATCTTCCCTGGGCTGCAGGGGAGGCCTGCGTTAGGAGGAATCACACTCCAGGGGAAGGTCACACACCCGTGTGGCCACAAGCTGAGCCCCATCCACCAGTTAACCCACAGTACAAGCGAGCCCTCGCCCCACCTGTCTGCTGGTTCCTCTCAGTCACAGCAAACACTGGAGGACCAGAGAAGAGTAAGTTACTCTTTGCTTCCAAAACCAAAATAGGAAAAAGACAGGACTTATTGGGAAATTGAGGCCAGGGGTGAGGCCGGCTGGGTGGGCTCAGGTCCTCATGGGAACTTGAAGGAGCTTCACCCATGGCCTTATTATGATTTTTGCGGGCTGTGGGCATTTCTGTCTTCTTGAATTAAAAGCAAATATTAAAAATTACATTTAATGACTCAATTTGTTTAAATATAAATATAAACCCGGCTGGGTTCTATACCATTATTTTCTTATGATTTCAAGATAAAATATTTCATGTACTTCTATTGTTGGCCCTAAGTCATGGCCTCCTGAGCCAAGTGAACAAGTCAGACTGGCGAAGGGGACTAGTGATGGGGAGGGGTGAGAAGGGGCCACTGCAGGGGACAGGGATGGGGACAGGCAGATGAACCAGGAGGGGCAGGTTGCAGGCTCAGGAGACCTCACAGGCTCAGGGACACCCATGGGGGTGGAGGCACCATGGGGTCAGGGCTGAAAGATAGGGGTACAAGGAGACTCAGGTTTTTTAGGGTTCCTTGCTTCTGGGGGTTCTTTGAGGCTGCTGGGAGCCCCTTGGCTGCTGTCTCACCCTGTGCTGCACTTCCGGCACATCTCAGCGGAATCGTCATTCCGGAAAGCTCCTGGTTTGCACTGACACGCTGTGTTCCTGGTCCTGGTGCAGGCACTTCTCTCTTCTTCATCTGATGACAGAATACAAGGTTTTGGGAATGTGTTTCCCTGACGTGTCCATCGACCTTTCCTCACCACCCCAACCCCCTGCCCCTCAGCTCAGCTCAACTCAGTTTGCCAAGGAGATCTGAGGGCCAGATTCTGCACCAGCACACTTGGGCTCATACAGGACACCCACCCTTCAGCTCTCACTAACACTTGGAGTCATACAAAAGGACCATGATTCGTTATTACATCAGATTAGGGAAAAAGCACCATTTAGATTGCATGGTCAGTAGCAAAGGAGGCACAGGTATCATTTGAGAGCGTCTGCAAGAAGAGGAACCCTTGGATGACTTCCCAGAAACCCAGCGTGCTGGGGAGGAGGGAGGTACCTGAGAAACTGAAGGCTAAATGAGGCCGAGAACCTGCCAGGAGCACAGAGCCCAGGGGGAGTGTGACCCCAGAGCAGACCCATACCACCACTGAAACTCAGCCCTGTCCACTCAGCCAGGCCTTCTCTGTGCTGTAATGATGCCCCTACCCTCTTGGAGCTGATAGTTTGCACTACCAGGTGGCATGCATTATAAAAATGATTTCTTTCTGTTTCATTTTATGGACCTAAGACAGAACCATGGAACAGGGTATGATGAAGACCAAATTGGGCTGGAACTTGGTTCCCTGACTCACATCGGCTACAACTCCCACCTCATTGCCCCTCATTGCCCCTCACCCCACCTCTGGACACGAGGTCCACACATTCTGTACCTGATTTACAAACTGTACATGGGAGGCAAGAAAACAGATTGTTGGAAGCATTGGTGTAACCCACACCCTCTGTGCACTGGTTACAGGCTCCAGAATGTTCTGATCTATGAGATCCTGGGAAGGGAGAGAAAAGCCAATGAATGAATTGCAACAGAGTTCCCAGAGGCTGGCGGCGGTGAATGGAAAACTCTTCTTTTGGCTATCAGTAGACCCCAGATAGGGAAATCCCCTCTTCTCAGCTTGGTCTTGTCGTCAATTCTGTATCTATTACACACCTCTGACTGGCACTGCTGACAGAAATATAATATAAGCCACATACATAATTCAAATTCTATGAGAGCCATATTAAAATAGCAAAAAAAAAAAAAAAAAAACAGGTCAAATTAATTTTTTTTTTTTTTTTTGAGACGGAGTCTTGCTCTGTCACCCAGGCTGGAGTGCAGTGGCCGGATCTCAGCTCACTGCAAGCTCCGCCTCCCGGGTTTATGCCATTCTCCTGCCTCAGCCTCCCGAGTAGCTGGGACTACAGGCGCCCGCCACCTCGCCTGGCTAGTTTTTTGTATTTTTTAGTAGAGACGGGGTTTCACCGTGTTAGCCAGGATGGTCTCAATCTCCTGACCTCATGATCCGCCTGCCTCGGCCTCCCAAAGTGCTGGGATTACAGGAGTGATCCACCGAGCTCAGCCAAAAAACCCAAACTGTGAAAAACAACTTCCTTGATGATGTGTTATGATGATGACACTACCAATGATAAAAATGTGATCATTCAGTAGTAGCGCTGGGGCAACTAAGGTTACTGCTGAAAAATAATAAAGCTTCTTGCTTATGCTCTTCCTATAAGGAAATAGAGACTAGTTCTATCAAGGTGTCAACTGTAAAGTATGAAACCACACAAGTACTGCATGAGAAATTTTTCTTTCAAGTTTGGAGAGAGAAAGGACCTTCTCAGTCTCACGAGAAACTAAAAAGTTGCGTAAAGTTAATTATATAAAAATTAGGAAGAAAACTGCATGGAAGAAATCATGACTAACATGAAAACAAACTAGGAGAAAATATTTGCAATGAAAACCACACTTAAAAGCATAGTTTCCTTAACCTATAGGAATTCATACCAAAAAATCTAGAAAGAACATCAACAAGAAAGTAGCAGACTTGAACAACACAACTAACGACTAGACCAGACAGATGTCTATAAAACACTCTACTCAATCAAAACAAGATATACATTCTTTTAAAGTGCACATAGAACATTCTCCAAAATAGACCATATGCTCGGCCATAAGATAAACCTTAATACACTTAAAAGGATAGAAATAATACAAAGTACACTCTCCTACCGCAATGGAATAAAATTAGAAATCAATAGCAGGAAGAAACTGGGGAACCTCACAGCTATATAAAAATTAAATAGCACACTCCTAAACAACCAACTTGTCTAAGAAGAAATAAAAAGAGAAATCAGAAAATACGACGAATGAAAATGAAGACACAACATATGAAAACCTATGGGATACAGCTAACATAACCGAAGTTTACAGAGAAATTGTCTATTAAGGAACAAGAAATATCCTTCCTAAATGTCTATTAAGGAAGAAGAAATATCTCAATCTATAACCTAATAATCCACTCTAAGACACTGGAAAAAGAAGAGCAAACTATACATAAAGCAAGCAGAAGGAAGAAAATAATACAGATTAGAGCAGAAATTAATGAGACGGAGAATAGAAAAACAACAGAGTAAATTAATGAACTCAAAATCTAGTTCTTTAAATTGATTGATATATTGGCACAAGTAATGGTATTAAAAAAATTAACACGGAAAAAATAAGACTCAAATTATAGTCACACACTGCATGATGACGTTTTGGTCAACAATGAACCACATATGTGACGGTGGTCCCATAATATTATGATGGAGCAGAAAAATTCCTATCGCTTAGTAATGTCATAAGTCAATGCATTACTCAGGTGTTTGTGGCACTGCTGATGTAAACAAACCTACTCCACTGCCAGTTGTTTAAAAGTATAGCACATATAATGAATTTCTATATGTAATATTTGATACTGATAATAAATGACTTACTGATTTATGTGTTTTTGATACTATGCAATGTATTGTTATTTTAGAGTATACTCCTACTTACAAATGAAAAAGGTAACTGTAAAACCGCCTCATGCAGTTTTCCAGAAGGTATTGTTATCAGAGGAGATAGGAGATGACAGCTCCATGTGTGTCTGCCCCTGAAGATCCTCCAATGCGACAAGATGTGGAGGTGAAGGACAGTGATGTTGCTGAACCTCTCCTTGAGTAGGCGAAGGTTAATGTGTGTGTTTCTTTCTTTCTTTCTTTTTTTTTTTTTTTTTTTTTGAGACGAAGTCTCACTCTGTCGCTCAGGCTGGAGTATAGTGGCACGATCTCAGCTCACTACAACCTCTGCCTCCCAGGTTCAAGCGATTCTCCTGCCTCAGCCTCCCAAGTAGCTGGGACTACAGGTGCCTGTCACCATGCCTGGCTAATTTTTTGTATTTTTAGTAGAGACGGCATTTCACCATGTTAGCTGGGATGGTTTCAATCTCCTGACCTCGTGATCTGCCTGCCTTGGCCTCCCAAAGTGCTGGGATTACAGGTGTGAACCACCGCGCCCAGCCAATGGGTGTGCTTCTGTCTTAGTTTTTAACAAAAAAAAATTTTAAGTAAAAAAAAATTTTAAGTTAAAAATATAAAAATGCCTATAGAATGAGAATATAAAGAACATATTTTTGTACAGTTGTACAATGTGTTTGTTTTTTAAGCTAAGTGTTGTTAAAACGAGTGAAAAAGTTTTAAAAATTAAAAAGTTTATAACGTAAAACAGTTATACTAAAGTTAATATTGAAGGAAGAAAAGAAAATTTTACAGATTTGGTGTAGCTTAAATGTACAGTGTTTATAAAGTCCATAGCAGTGTACAGGAATGTCCCAGGCCTTCACATTCACTCACCATTCACTGACTCACCCAGACAAGATCCAGTCCTGAAAGCTCCATTCATTGTAAGTGCCCTAGACAACTGCACCATTTTTTTAAACTTTTTATACTATATTTTTATTGGTCCTTTTCTATGTTCACATATGTTTAGGAACTCAAATACTTATCATTGTGTTACAATTGCCTACCAGTACAGGTTTGTAATCTAAGAGCAATAGGCTATATCATCTAGGTTTGTGGAAGTACACTCTATGATGTTTGCACAATGATGCACTTCTCAGAATGTGTTCCCATCATCAACTGAGGCAATGACTGTATTAGAATCAGAAATGAGAGACAGCACATTACTACAGATTATACAGAAATTAAAAAATTATGAAAGAATACTATGAAACCTGTACAATAAAAAATTAGGTACCTTAGATGAAAGGGACAAATTTCTAGAAAGACACAAACTACTGAAAGTGAATCAAGATGAAATAGACAATTTGCATAGACAAACAGCAAGTAAAGATTTTGACTCAGTAATCAAAAACTACTCCTAAAGAAAAGTCGTTTTTCACAAGATGGCACTGAAAGCAAAGAAGGAAGCTCCTGCTCCTCCTAAAGCTGAAGCAATGCAAAGGCTTTGAAGGCCAAGAAGGCAGTGTAGAAAGACGTCCAGAGCCATGAAAAACAGAATATCCATACGTCATCCACCTTCTAGTGGTCCAAGCTACTGAGACTCTGGAGAGCACCCCCAGGAGAAACAAGCTTGACCACTATGCTGTCATCAAGCTTCCAATGACCACTGAGTATGCCATGAAGTAGACAGAAGACAACAACACACTTGTGTTCATTGTGGATGTTAAAACCAACAAGCACCAGATCAAACAGGCTGTGAAGAAGCTCTATAACATTGATGTGGCCAAGGTTCAACACCCTGATTATGCCTGATGGAGAGAAGAAGGCATATGTTTGACTGGCTCCTGATTACCATGCCTTGGATTTTGCCAACAAAACTGGGATCATCTAAACTGAATCCAGTTGGCTAATTCTAAATATATGTATATGTTTTCACCGGAAAAAAAAAGGTCAAGGCCCAGTTGCCTTTACCATTGAATTATACCAACCATTTCAAGAAGAATTCATACCAATTATTCACAAACCCTTTTTAAAGACAGTGGAGGAGGCAGCACTTTCCAATTCATTGTATAAGGACAATATTACTGATATGGTTTGACTGTGTCCCCACCCAAATCTCATCTTGAATTCCCATATGTTGTGGGAGGGATCCAACGGGAGGTAATTGAATCATATGGGGCAGGTCTTTCCCTTGCAATTCTCATGATAATGAGTAAGTCTCACAAGATCTGATGGTTATGATAAGGGGGAATTTTCCTGCACAAGCTGTTTGCTTGCTGCCATCCATTTAAGACATGACTTGCTCCTCCTTGCCTTCTGCCATTATTGTGAGGCTTCCCCAGCCACGTAGAACTGTAAGTCCAATTAAACCTCTTTCTTTGTAAATTGCCCAGTCTTGGGTATGTCTTTATCAGCAGCATGAAAAAAAAAAACCAAAAAAACAAACGAACAAACAAACAAAAAAACTAATACAGTAAATTGGTACCAGTAGAGTAGGGAGCTGCTGAAAAGATACCTGAAAATGTGGAAGCAACTTTGGAACTAGGTAATAGGCAGAAGTTGGAACAGTTTGGAGGGCTCAGAAGAAGACAGGAAAATGTGGGAAAGTATGGAATTTCCTACAGACTTGTTGAATGGCTTTAACCAAAAGCCGAATAGTGATATGGACAATAAAGTCCAGGCTGAGGTGGTCTCAGATGGAGATGGGGAACTTGTTGGGAACTGGAGCAAAGGTGATTCTTGTTATGTTTAAGCAAAGAAAGCAAAGAGAGGTGACATTTTGTCCCTTCCCTAGAGATCTGTGGAGCTTTGAACTGGGAAGAGATGATTTTCGATATCTGGCAGAACAAATTTCTAGGCAGCAAATCATTCAAGGGGTGACCTGGGTGCTGTAAAAGGCATTCAGTTTTATAAGGGAACAAGAGCAATAAAGTTTGGAAAATTTGCAACCTGACAATGTGACAGAAAAGAAAACCCATTTTCTGAGGAGAAATTCAAGCTGGCTGCAGAAATCTGCATAAGTAAGGAGGAACTGAATGTTAATCCCCAAGACAATGGGGAAAACGTCTCCAGGGCGTGTCAGAGGTCTTCATGGCAGCCCCTCCCATCACAGGCCTGAGGGCCGAAGAGAAAATAGTTTTGTGGTAGGAGCCCAGGGTCTTCTGCTGTGTGCAGTCTAGGGACTTGGTGCCCTACATTCCAGCCACTCCAGCTGTGACTAAAAGGGGCCAAGGTACAGCTTGGGTTGTTGCTTCAGAGGGTGTAAGCCCCAAGATTTGGCAGCTCCCACATGGTGTTAAGCCTGCAGGTGCACATAAGTCAAGAACTGAGGTTTGGGAACCTCCACGTAAATTTCAGAAGATGTATGGAAATGCCTGGATGCCCAGGCAAAAGTTTGCTGCAGGGGCAGGGCCCTCATGGAGACCCTCTGCTAGGGTAGTGTGGGAGGGAAATGTGGCGGAGTCCCTGCTGGGGCACTGCTTAGTGGAGCTGTGAAAAGAGGGCCATCGTACTTTAGACCCCAGAATGGTAGAATTGCAGATCACTTACACCGGGTGCCTAGAAAAGCTGCAGACGCTCAACACCAGCACATGAAAGCAGTCAGAGGGGCGCTATACCTTGCATTCCCACAAGGGTGGAGCTGCCCAAGACCATGGGAACCTGCCTCTTGGCATCATTGTGACCTGGATGTAAGACATGGAGTCTAATGAGATCATTTGGAGCTTTAAGATTTGACTGCCCTGCTGGATTTCAAACTTGCATGGGGCCTGTAACCCCTTTGTTTTGGAAAATGTCACCCATCTGGAATGGCTGTATTTACCCAATGCCTGTACCCGCATTGTATCTAGGAAGTAACTAACTTGCTTTAGATTTTATAGGCTCATAGGCAAAAGAGACTTGCTTTGTCTCAGATGAGACTCTGGATGGTGAACTTCTGAGTTAATGCTGAAATAAGACTTTGGGGGACTGTTGGGAAGGCATGATTGGTTTTGAAATGTAAGGACATGAGATTTAGGAGGGGCCAGGGGTGGAATGATATGGTTTGGATGTATTCTCACCCAAATTTCATCTTGAATTCCCACATGTTGTGGGCGGGACCTGGTGGGAAGTAACTGAATCACAGGGGCAGGTCTTTCCCATGCTGTTCTCATTACAATGAGTAAGTCTCATGGCATCTGATGGTTATTATAAGGCAGAGTTTTCCTGCACAAGCTCTTTGCTTGCTGCCATCTATGTAAGATGTGACTTGCTCCTCCTTGCCTTCTGCCATGATTGTGAGGCTTCCCCAGCCACATGAACTGTAAGTCCAATTAAACCTCCTTCTTTTGTAAATTGCCAGCCTTGGGTATGACTTCATCAGCACCACATAAACGGATTAATATAATTAGCTTAATATTAAGACCAGAAAAGGACCTCACAAAGAAAGAAAACTACAGACTAATGATTCTTATGAATATGGTTGCAAAAATCTGCAACAAAATACTAGCAAGTTGAATCCAAAAGCATACAAAAAGAATCATATACCAGGATCAAATAAGTTTTATCCTAGGAATGCAAGATAGGTTCAACATCCCAAAATAAATTGATGTAACAAATTATATCAATAGAATAAAAACCAAAAGTCACATGATTATCTCAAAAACACAGAGAAAGCATTTTACTAACTCCAACACCCTTTTATGATTAAAATCACAAAATAAGAATAAAAGTGAACTTCCTAGGTCAGGCGTGGCGGCTCATGCCTGTTATCCCAGCACTTTGGGAAGTCGGGGCAGGAAGATCACGAGGTTAGGAGATCGAGACCATCTGGCTAACACGGTGAAACCCCGTCTCTACTAAAAAAAATACAAAAAATTAGCCAGGTGTGGTGGCAGGTAGTCCCAGCTACTCAGGAGGCTAAGGCAGAAGAATGGCATGAACCTGGGAAGCAGAGCTTGCAGTGAGCCGATATCGCACCACTGCACTCCAGCCTAGGCAACACAGCAAGACCCCATCTCAAAAAAAAAAAAAAAAAAAGTGAACTTCCTCAACCTGATAAAAAATATCTACAAAAACCCACAGCTAACATTGTAATGGTGAACAACTGAAAGATTTTCTCCAAAAAAGATATCTGTTTTCACTGCTTTTATTCAATATCATACTGGAGGCTCTAGCCAGGACAATTAGGTAAGAAAAAGAAATAAAAAGCATCCAGATCGAAAAGGAAAAGGTAAAACTTTCTCTATTTGCAAATTATATGATCTTATATAGAGAAAATCCTAAGGAAGCCACTATAAGAGCATTAACAATAATAAGCAAGTTCTGCAAGGTTATAGAATACAAGATCAATGTATGAAAATCAATTATATTTGCATACACTCAAGATGAATCCTAAAATGAAATTAAGAAAAGGTTTTATCCACAATAGCATAAAAAAGTATTAAATATCTAGAAATAAGTTTAACAAAATCAACCCAAAATTTATAGTCTGCAAACTACAAAACATTATTTTTAAAAATTAGAGGTGATCTAAATAAATTTTTAAAAACTCATGCTTTTGGATCAAAAGCCTTCTCATTGTTAAGATGTCAATAACCTCTAAACTGAGCGACAGGTGCAACACAATTCCTGTGAGAAACTCAGCTGATTTTAGAAACTGGCAAGCTGATCCTAAAAATAATATGGAATTTCAAAAAGCCCAGCATAAACAAAATAATTCTGGAAAAGGAAAACAAAAAAGGAAGATTCATACTTCCTAGTGTCAAAACTTGCTACAAGGCAGTGTGGCACTGGAAAAAGGACAGATATAGATCAATGGAAGAGAACTGAGAGTCCAAAAATACACCCATACCTTTATGGTCAATTGGTTTTTGACAAGGATGCCAAGATCATTTAATGGAAAAAAATCATCATTTCAACGAATGACAACTGGATAGCCACATGCAAAAGAATGCAGCTGGAATCTTATCTGATGCCATTTACAAAAATTAATTGAAAATGCATCAAGAGTTAAACTACAAAACTCTTAGAAGAAAACATGGGAATAAAGATTCATAACCCTGGATTTGGCAAAGGAACAATAAGTATCTGTTGAGCAGAAAAACCAGACACTGTAGAAAACACAAAACTTGAAGAACATGGAAAAAGAATGTTATTGATGAATTTTGAGATGATTTTTGTATATGGTATATGGTAAGGAAAAGAGAGGTGTAAAGGATTAGAGATCAGTCTTAGAACGTACCTGGTGGACACAACTCTCCCAAAGGACTGTGTTCCCATTGCTGTGTGCCGACTGATTGATCATGAACTTTGATGGTTGCAGCTGAGCCAGGCACGACCTATGGGGACAAAGCAAGGACTGGCATGAGTGACTTCTAGATCTTACCCATTACAAGATCAATCTTACATTCCATTCCCCCAACCCTCCAAAATTAGACAGAACTTGCATCTTTCTCCCAGTTATGAAACTCAACCATTTGTTTGTACTCAAATTTGTCTCTTTGTCCCCACCCCTGCCCAGTCCTTGGAAACTACCATTCTACTGTCTGTTTCTATGAATTTGACTACTGTACATACTTCATATAAATGGTAACATACAGTGCCTTGTTTTTCTCGTGGCTGTCATATTTCAATTAGCATAATATCATCACGATCCATCCATGTGGTACCATGCATTGGAATTTCCTTCCTTTCCATTGTGTGTATATATATCATATTTTGTTTATCCATTCATCTATCCATGAGCACTTGGTTTGTATTCACATCTTGGCTATTGTGAATAACGCTGCTATGAACATGGGTTCACAAAATCTCTTTGAGCCCCTTCTTTCAATTCTTTTGGATATATACCCCAAGGTAAAATTGCTGTTTTATTACAGGAGTTGTATAATTCTTGTAGATCTTAGACTTATAGACTGCACATGAAAAGTCAACAGTTACCATCCTACTCAATAGTGAAAGACTAAAAGTTTTTTCTCCAAGATCAGGAACAAGACGTGGAGGCCTCCTTTTATCACTTCTGTAGTATCAGAGTAATGCGGGGGCCTACAGAAAGAGTTAGAAAGTGTTCCCTCCAACTCAGTTTCTTGGAAGAGTTTGAGGAGAATTCATGTTAGCTCTTTAAATGTTTGGTAGACGTCATCATTGAAGCCAATTGGTCCTGGGCTTTTCTTTGCTGGGAAGTTTTGAATTATGGATTCTATCTCCTCACTATAGCTGTGTTCAAAATCTCTATTTCTTCATGATTCAATATTGGTGGGTAGTATGTTTTTAGTAATTTACCAGTTTTATCAATGTGATCTACTTTGTTGACATGCAATTATTCATAGTATTTTTTATAATCCTTTGGATTTCTGTAAATTTGTTTGAAATGTCCCCTCTTTCATTTCTGATTTTGGTTATTTGAGTTTTCTGTCTTTCTTATTAGTCCATCTAGGTAAAGGGTTGTACATTTTATGGATCTCTCCTAAGAGTCAACTTTCAGTTTCTTTGAGTTTCTCTGTAGTTTTTCTATTCTCTATTTCTGTTATCTCTGATCTAATCTTTATTACTTACTCTTTTTTTCCTAGTTTTGGGCTTAGTTTGCTCTTCATTTTCTTTCTTTTCTTTTCTTTTTTTTTTTTTTTTTTTTTTGAGACGGAGTCTCGCTCTGTTGCCCACGCTGGAGTGCAGTGGCGTGATCTTGGCTCACTGCAAGCTCCGCTTCCTGGGTTCACGCCATTCTCCTGCCTCAGCCTCACGAGTAGCTGGGACTACAGGTGCCCGCCACCACACCCAGCTGTTTTTGTATTTTTAGTAGAGATGGCGTTTCACTGTGTTAGCCAGGATGGTCTCTATCTCCTTACCTTGTGATCTGCCCACCTCGGCCTCCCAAGGTGCTGGGATTACAGGCGTCAGCTACCATGCCCGGCCGTTTGCTCTTCATTTTCTACTTCATTATGTAAAGGTAGATTGTTGATTTGAGCTATTTTTTTAAATGTATTTACAGCTGTCATTTTTCATTTTAGCACTGCTTTCATATATCCTGTAAGTTTTGGTATATTGTTTTCGTTTGTCTCAAGATACTTTCTTTTGAAACATTTTTTAAATTTCTGTAGGTTTGAGGGTACAACTGGTTTTTTTTGTTTTTTGTTTTTTGTTACATGGATAAGTTCTTTAGTGGCGATTTCTGAGATTTTAATGTGCCTGTCATCTGTCTCAAGATATTTTTTTTTGGGGGGGGTGGGGCCTCCCACGATCTGCCCACCTTGGCATCCCAAACTGCTGGGATTACAGGCGTGAGCTACAGAGTTCAGCCTCTCAAGATATTTTCTAATTTCCTTTTTGATTTCTTTTCTTTTTTTTACCCATTGGTTGTTTTAAATTTTTTGTTTAATTTTCACATATTTGCAGATTCTTCAGTTTTCCTTCTGCTATTGATTTATAATTTCCTTTTGTTGTGATTGGAAAAGATACTCCATATTATTTCAATTTTTAAAATTGTATTAAGGCTTGTTTTGTGGCCTAACATATCGCGTGTTCTGGAGAATGTTTCATGTACCCTTGAGAAAAATGGATATTCTCCTGTGATTGGGCGGTGTTCACATTCACACAGACACACACACACTTTTACTAATGAGGGTTATATGATGTGTACATTTTTTAAAAAGCAGGATACTGAATCAAATATTAAATAATGAACTTCAGGTTTAAAAAGGCACCTTACAAACTGAACCCCAAAACAGTCCGTCAATGTCCCATGAAATACTAGAGTCAGACAAAGATGAAAGAGCAGTATAGTTATTCAGGACAGGATTTCTGTACAATAAATTACATGATAAAAGACACGTGAAAGCCATTGGGGTCTGAGGATTAGCTGGTAGTAATGTGCTGATGCTTACTGTCTGATACTGAGGGTTGTATTGTGGTTATGCGGGAGAATGTTCTTATTTGTTGGAAATACCCACTCGAGTGTTAAAGGGTGATGTGCATTCTGTGGGTGGTTTGCTCTCAGGTGGTTCAAAGCAAAGTGTATAGTATAATTTTTCATCTTTTCTGTAACTGGGAGATTCTTTTAATTACAAAGTTCAATTAGAAAAGGAGGAGCAGGGAGGCCAGGTGCGGTGGCTCACACCTGTAATCCCAGCACTTTGGAAGGCCGAGGCCGGCGATCACCTGAGGTCAGGAGTTCAAGACCAGCCTGGCCAACATGGTGAAACCCCATCTCTACTAAAAATATGCTGGGCGTGGTGGCGGCACCTGTAATCCCAGCTACTCCGGAGGCTGAGGCAGGAGAATCGCTTAAATTCAGGAGGCGGAGGCTGCAAGGAGTCGAGGTCGTGCTACTGCACTCAAGCCTGGACAACAAGAGCGAAACTCCGTCGGAAAGGCCAGGCCAGGCCAGGCCAGGCCAGGGAAGGGAAGGCCAGGGAAGGAAGGCCAGGCCAGGGAAGGGAAGGGAAGGCCAGGCCAGGCCAAGGAAGGGAAGGCCAGGCCAGGCTAGGGAAGGGAAGGCCAGGCCAGGCCAGGGAAGGGAAGGCCGGCCAGGCCAGGCCAGGGAAGGGAAGGCCGGCCAGGCCTTCCCTGGCCTTCTCTTCCCTTCCCTGGTATTCCTTTCCCTGGCCTGGCCTTCCCTTCCCTTCCCTGGTCTTCCTTTCCCTGGCCTGGCCTTCCCTTCCCTTCCCTTCCCTGGCCTGGCCTTCCCTCCCTTCCCTGGCCTGGCCGGCCTTCCCTTCCCTGGCCTGGCCTGGCCGGCCTTCCCTTCACAAGCCTGGCCTGGCCGGCCTTCCCTTCCCTGGCCTGGCCTGGCCTTCCCTGGCCCGTCCAGGCCTTCCCTTCCCTGGCCTGGCCTAGCCGGCCTTCCGTGGCCTGGCCGGCCTTCCCTTCCCTGGCCTGGCCTGGCCAGCCTTCCCTTCCCTGGCCTGGCCTGGCCGGCCTTCCCTTCCCTGGCCTGGCCGGCCTTCCCTTCCCTGGCCTGGCCTGGCCTGACCGGCCTTCCCTTCCCTGGCCTGGCCTGGCCTTCCCTTCCCTGGCCTGGCCTGGCCAGCCTTCCCTTCCCTGGCCTGGCCTGGCCGGCCTTCCCTTCCCTGGCCTGGCCTGGCCTTCCCTTTCCTGGCCTGGCCTTCCCTTCCCTTGCCTGCCTGGCCTGGCCTTCCCTCCCTTCCCTGGCCTGGCCTGGCCGGCCTTCCCTTCCCTGGCCTGGCCTGGCCGGCCTTCCCTTCCCTGGCCTGGCCTGGCCTGGCCGGCCTTCCCTTCCCTTGCCTGCCTGGCCGGCCTTCCCTTCCTTGGCCTAGCCTGGCCTTCCCTTGCCTGGCCTGGCCTTCCCTCCCTTCCCTGGCCTGGCCTGGCCTTCCCTCCCTTCCCTGGCCTGGCCTGGCCTTCCCTCCCTTCCCTAGCCTGGCCGGCCTTCCCTTCCCTGGCCTGTCCGGCCTTCCCTGGCCTCGCCTGGCCTGGCCGGCCTTCCCTTCCCTGACCTGGCCTGGCCTTCCCTTCCCTGGCCTGGCCTGGCCTGGCCTTCCCTTCCCTGGCCTGGCCTGGCCTGCCTTCCCTTTCCTGGCCTGGCCTGGCATTCCCTTTCCTGGCCTGGCCTTCCCTTCCCTTGCCTGCCTGGCCGGCCTTCCCTTCCCTGGCCTGGCCTGGCCTTCCCTCCCTTCTCTGGCCTGGCCTGGCCGGCCTTCCCTTCCCTGGCCTGGCCTGGCCGGCCTTCCCTTCCCTGGCCTGGCCTGGCCGGCCTTCCCTTCCCTGGCCTGGCCTGGCCGGCCTTCCCTTCCCTGGCCTGGCCTGGCCTTCCCTTCCCTGGCCTGGCCTGGCCGGCCTTCTCTTCCCTGGGCTGGCCTTCCCTCCCTTCCCTGGCCTGGCCTGGCTTTCCCTCCCTTCCCTGGCCTGGCCTGGCCTTCCCTCCCTTCCCTGGCCTGACCTGGCCTTCCCTTCCCCGGCCCCGCCTGGCCGGCCTTCCCTTCCCCGGCCCCACCTGGCCGGCCTTCCCTTCCCTGGCCCGGCCTGGCCGGCCTTCCCTTCCCTGGCCTGGCCTGGCTTTCCCTCCCTTCCCTGGCCTGGCCTGGCCTTCCCTCCCTTCCCTGGCCTGGCCGGCCTTCCCTTCCCAGGCCTCGCCTGGCCGGCCTTCCCTTCCCTGGCCTGGCCTTCCCTTCCCTGGCCTGGCCTGGCCTTCCCTTCCCTTGCCTGGCCTGGCCTTCCGTTCCCTGGCCTGGTCTTCCCTTCCCTGGCCTGGCCTGGCCGGCCTTCCCTTCCCTGGCCTGGCCTGGCCTGGCCTTCCCTTCCCTGGCCTGGCCGGCCTTCCCTTCCCTGGCCTGGCCTGGCCTGGCCTGGCCGGCCTTCCCTTCCCTGGCCTGGCCTGGCCTTCCCTTCCCTGGCCTGGCCTGGCCGGCTTTCCCTTCCCTGGCCTGGCCGGCCTTCCCTTCCCTGGCCTCGCCTGGCCAGCCTTCCCTTCCCAAGCCTGGCCGACCTTCCCTTCCCAAGCCTGGCCTGGCCGGCCTTCCCTTCCCTGGCCTGGCCTGGCCGGCCTTCCCTTCCCTGGCCTTGCCTGGCTGGCCTTCCCATCCCTGGCCTGGCCTGGCCTTCCCTTCCCTAACCTGGCCGGCCTTCCCTTCCCAAGCCTGGCCGACCTTCCCTTCCCAAGCCTGGCCTGGCCGGCCTTCCCTTCCCTGGCCTGGCCTGGCCGGCCTTCCCTTCCTGGCCTTGCCTGGCTGGCCTTCCCATCCCTAGCCTGGCCTGGCCTTCCCTTCCCTAACCTGGCCGGCCTTCCCTTCCCTGGCCTCACCTGGCCGGCCTTCCCTTCCCTGGCCTGGCCTGGCCTGGCCAGCCTTCCCTTCCCTGGCCTGGCCTGGCCGGCCTTCCCTTCCCTTCCCTGGCCTGGCCTGGACGGCCTTCCCTGGCCTGGCCTGGCCTTCCCTGGCCTGGCCTGGCCAGCCTTCCCTTCCCTGGCCTCACCTGGCCGGCCTTCCCTTCCCTGGCCTGTCCTGGTCTTCCCTTCCCTTGCCTGGCCTGGCCTTCCCTCCCTTCCCTGGCCTGGCCTGGCTGGCCTTCCCTTCCCTGGCCTGGCCGGCCTTCCCTTCCCTGGCCTGGCCTGGCCTGGCCAGCCTTCCCTTCCCTGGCCTGGCCTGGCCGGCCTTCCCTTCCCTTCCCTGGCCTGGCCTGGACGGCCTTCCCTGGCCTGCCCTGGCCGGCCTTCCCTTCCCTGGCCTGGCCTGGCCTTCCCTGACCTGGCCTGGGTGGCCTTTCCCGGCCTGGCCTGGCCTGGCCGGCCGTCCCTGGCCAGGCCGGGCCAGGGAAGGGGAGGGAAGGCCGGGGAAGGCCGGGCCGGGCCGGGGAAGGCCGGGGAAGGCCGGGGAAGGCCGGGCCGGGCCAGGGAAGGGAAGGGAAGGCCGGGACGGGCCGGCCGGGCCGGGCCGGGGAAGGGAAGGGAAGGCCGAGCCGGGCCGTCCGGGCCGGGGAAGGGAAGGGAAGGCCGGGCTGGCCAGGGAAGGGGAAGGGGAAGGGCGAGAAGGGGAAGGAGGAGGACCAGAAGGACGAAGCTGTTAAAAATAGCTTAGGCTGAGCTTAGTTTGACTGCTGCCAGGATTTAAAAGAGATCAAATGCAACCCCTTTCTACATAAAAGTCTCTCTAGTATTTGGTGACAGCTACGTTAGTGTCTGTTCCTCAAACTCTGTTTCCCTTTTCTGCTCTCACAGTCCTATTTCCTTGTGTAGTACCTGGCTTGTATCTTGTGACCTGCTAGAGCCACCTGTTAGTTCTAGTAGTTCTCTGCAAATGAAGGTAGTCCCACTCCTTCCTTCCCAATTATTCTGTCTTTCTCTCCTGCCATACTGCATTGGCTAGGACCCTGAGTTCAATGCCAAATGGATGTGATCTACAGGAACATGCTTGGAATTGGTCCTAATCATGGAATGAACGCATTCAATATTCTACTATTTTAACAGATGTTAGCCATAGCTTTTATACATGCATTTAATCAGTTTTAAGGAAGTTCTCTTCTGTTTCTAAAGAGAATTATTAAATCATAAATGGAAGTCAGAGTTTGTCAAATGTTCTTTCTGCTTCCATTGATGTGTTTATATAGCTTTTCTCCTTCATGCTGTTAATATCATGAGTAACATTAATTTTCAGATCTTAATCCAACTGTATTCCTGGAATAAACCCTACTTTCTTACAGCGTATTATCTTCTTGGAGAATTTAATTGGCTATTGTTGAATTAAGGATTTTTACATCTGTATCTATAATAGATATTGATCAGTATTTTTCTTTTTTTGTAACTTCTGTCAGATTCTGGTGTCAGAATGATGTTTGCCTTTTAAAACAGTGAAGAAGTTTTTCCTCCTTCTTTATGTCCTGAAACAATTTGTCAACTGTTGGTGTTTCTTCCAAAAATATTTATAGAATTCAGTGAAATGACATGGGCCTACAGTTTTCATCATGTGAGCATTTAAACAATGAATTTCACCAGGGAGGGTGGCTCACGCCTGTAATCTCAGCAGTTGGGAAGCCAAGATGGGCAGATCACCTGAGGTCAGGAGTTCAAGACCAGCCTCGCCAACATGGTGAAATCCCACCTCTACCAAAAATACAAAAAAATTAGCTGACCATGGTGGTGGGTGCCTGTAATCCCAGCTTCTCAGGAAGCTGAGGCAGAAGAATCGCTTGAACCCAGGAGGCAAAGGTTCCAGTGAGCCAAGATTACACCACTGCACTCCCGCCTGCGTGACAGAGCGAGACTCCAACTCAAAAAATAACATAAATAAATAAACAAACAAACAATGAATTCCAATTCATAGACAGCTTTAGGAATATTTAAATTATCTTTACTTCTGATGGCTATTTTGCTAAGTAGTGTTTTTTAAGAAATTTGTCTATTTAATCTAAGTTGTCAAATTGATCGGCATAGTTATTCGTAAGAGCCCACTATTATCCTTTTAATGGCTGTAGAGCTTGTAATAATATCCCATCATTAATTCTTGATATTGGTATTTTGTGCTGTTGTTCTTTTTTTCTTTTAAAGTTTGGTTTATTACTTTTTTTTTTTCTGAGATGGAGTTTCACTCTTGTTGCCCAGGCTGGAGTGCAGTGGTGCAATCTTGGCTCACTGCAACCTCTGCCTCCCAGGTTCAAGCGATTCTCCTGCCTCAGCCTCTCAAGTAGCTGGGATTACAGGCATGCACCAGCACGCCTGGCTAATTTTTTATTTTTAGTAGAGACAGGGTTTCTCCATGTTGGTCAGGCTGGTCTCAAACTTCAGACCTCAGGTGATCTGCCCGCCTCGGCCTCCCAAAGTGCTGGGATTACAGAGATGAGCCACCTCCCCCAACCAGTTTATTACTTTTATTAATTTTGTTGATCATTTAGGAGAACCAACTCTTGGCTTGCTGATTCCTTTAATTGTTTGAATTCTATTTCATTGATTTCAGTCTTATTATTTCCTTGTCATCTTGGTACTACCTTTGAGTTTAATTTATACTTACTTTACGGGTGAGTAATGCAGACCTCTGAGTCATTGATTTTGATGCCATTCTTCTTTTAATCCTTAAGAACTTTACTGAGATATACTTTATATATCATATAATTCTTTAAATATATTTACAGAAGTGTATAACCATCAATAAAATCAATTTTTGAACATTTTCATCATCACCCCAAAAAGAAACTCCAGGCCAGGCACAGCGACTTACGCCTGTAATCCCAGCACTTTGGGAGGCTGAGGTAGGTGGATCATGAGGTCAGGAGTTCAAGACCAGCCTGGTTAACATGGTGAAACCTCATCTCTACTAAAAATACAAAAATGAGCCAGGTGTAGTGGCAGGCGCCTGTAGTCCCAGTTACTCGGGAGGCTGAGGCAGGAGAATCGCTTGAACCCAGCAGGCAGAGGCTGCAGTGAGCCAGGATCGTGCCACTACACTCCAGCCTGGGCGACAGAATGAGACATCATCTCAAAAAAAAAAAAAAGAAAGAAAAGGAAAAGAAATGCTTTGAATCCTCTTTTGATTTCATCCATGAACTATGAGTTATTTATAAATATGTTGCTTAATATTCACATTTTGGGAGTCTTTCTAGATTTTGTTATTGCTTAACACTTTAACTTCATTAAGATTAGAGAACACATTTTATATAATTTCCTTCGTTTTAAATGTTTTTAGATTTGTTTGATAGTTCACAACATGGTCTATCTTGGTAAATACCATGTTCATAGAAAAGAAGGTATCTCCCATAGATGTTGCATGTGTGCTCTATAAATGTCAATTAAGTCAACGTGGTTGAAAATGTTCAGATCTGTTATTTTACTGTTTTCATCTGATCATTCTATCAATTGCTGAGAAGGGGGTGACATGATCTCCCTTTAATCCTTTTGAGCGTTGCTTCATGTATTTTAAAGCTTTATACACACATTTATGATCATTATGCCTTCTGATGAATTCTTTTTGTTTATTTGTTTGTTTTCCTTTTTTGAGACGGAGTCTGGCTCTGTCGCCAGGCTGGAGTGCAGTGGCACAATCTCGACTCACTGCAACCTCCGAATCCCTGGTTCAAGGGATTCTCCTGCCTCAGCCTCCCTAGTAGCTAGGATTACAGGCGCACACCACCACACCCAGCTAATTTTTGTATTTTTAGTAGAGATGGGGTTTCACCAAGTTGACCAGGATGGTCTCTATCTCCAGACCTTGTGATCTGCCCGCCTCAGCCTCCCAAAGTGCTGGAATTACAAGTGTGAGCCACTGCGCCCGGCCTGAACTCACTTTTAACACTAAAAATAGTGGCTTAAAAAACAAAACAAAACAAAACAAAACCCTCTGCTAATAGCAAGTGAAAACCTGCCAACAAGCTCTTGGTGACTCTGGACCTGGGCAGTCCCCAGCCTTCTGTTCAGCTGTTCTTCCCACCTCTCATAGGAAACATAGTCTATGAAAGGCTGAGGACGTCACATCCGCGTTAGTGCAAGCTTCCTAGAACTCACATTACTCATTCATCCAAGGAGGGCACATCAGCACCTGGTGACCACACTGTGCAAGGAATCGTGGAGCATCAGGAACAAGGCACGACCCTCCCTTTCCTTAGGACAGTTCCAGTTCACAGGGAGATGAGGCACAGCCATCAATACCCCGAGTCATGAGGGGCTACCCTGGCAGAGGTGACAAATGCCATTGGTGGCAGGACACCGGTAGACATAGAGGGAAAAGTCCACACAGACAGGTTCCCAGGCAGAAAGGAAGTCAAGGCAGTGGGGGAGGGGAGTCAAAACAAGTGATGCTGGGACGCAGCTCTGAGGTTTGTGGGTGTCTCTGATTGAGGGAGATGGAAGGTGAGTCAGAGAAGTGAGGTTCTCAGTTCACAGATTTGGGCTCATGGGGGTGTGAGGGGGTGTGTGTGTGTGTGTGCGCGTGTGTGTGTGTAAGAGAGCAGGAGTGAGAGGTCTTGTTCCAGGTCTTCTCCATAGACTCTCCTGACCCTGCCTCTTCCTGAGATGAGTCATTCACCAGGGGGTTTCCTGCCTTGTTCTTCCTGGACCAGTATTGTGTTAGGCTGTTTTAGAGGCAAGTTTGATATTCACACTGTGATTTCCTCCTTCAGGCATAGACACCCTAAAAAATGCCTTGTTGATCTTAAAATGAGCAACTCAATTGTTCTGAGGTTGGCTGTGGTTGGAAATCTGCTTCCTTTGGGTCTTTGTGGCTTTTTTCTTTCTTTGTTCTTTTGGTATAAAAAGACCCCTGGGTTAAGAAGCAAGCCATCTGTCTTGTAGTCTCGGGCCAGCCTCATGGTCTGGGGTAAACCACTTCTTCTCTAAACATGTTTATCATTCTGGAAATAAGACGTGGCTTTAAATGACTTCTCAGGGACCCCCAGCTTTGACCCAGTGCTAGGCGAATGCAGGCCTCATGAACAAGCACCGAATACTCCCTGGGAAAGGTCAGCAGAACCCAGTGACCCAATCACTGCTGCTGTCCCCGAGGGTCACTCATCCTCCTGTCCAGTCCCTCCACTGAATGAATGTTCTGCATCTCATGCTGCTCGTCTAAAACAAGGACAATGAGGGTTCCTGTACAGTCTGGTTGTAAGAGGATTAAGTGTGTTCATATGTGTATAAAGTGCTGAGAACAGAGCTTGGCACAGCACATGCTGTTGTTAGTACAATCGTTACTCTCAATGTTAACTTTAATGAAACCACATCCTCCACGCCAACAATACCATGAACTGGGGCCTTGCAACCGCACAGCCTCCCTCTGCCAAAGCCAAGTAGGGAGGGATGGCGTCCCTGGAGCCGGCACAGCCTCTCTGGAGGTGGGGGGTGGGGGAGGTGGCCCCCATGCTTCCTGATCGCCATTTAGGTCCCTGGTGACACCTCCTGCACCAGACTGTGGGCTTCAGGGAGCAGGATTGACACAGGCAGGGCTCATTTGTCCTCCCACCGGCACCAGGCACAGACATTCTCAGAGTAAAGGGCTCATGATCTACTTCCTGGGTGAATGACTTTTCCTCCAAGCCCATGAGGTGAGCCCAGTGGTGGCCTCAGCTCACCGCCTCAGGTCACAGGCTCCAGGCTCCAGCACAGGGACGGGACCCCAAAGAGCCCTGTGGACTCTGCTAAGGAACACCAGGAGCTCCCAGAGGCCAAGTGCAGGGCAGAGATGTGGAGAAGCAGCTGCTCAGAGGACCTTAGCCCTGCAGAGGCCGAAACATGGCTGCTATTATATAGAAGGGGAGGGCGAAAATGCTACAGGCATGGCTCCGGCAGATTATTTTTGCTACCATCCAAGTGCTGAAACCACTGTTAAGGAGAAAGTCTTCAAAGCAGTCGGAGAACAAAGATCTCCCCACAGACAAGCCAGGTGAGAGGGGCCGCCTAAGCCCAGAGAAACCACAGCAGGAGGAGGTAGCGGCAGAGAACCCGCCCCAGCCGGTGCTGCTCCCCTCTCCTCTTCACCAGGACGGTTCCCCTTTCCCTCAACTCAGTGCTGAGGCCAACAGCAGACACGGGGTGAGGGGGTGATGCACTTAACATGACCTAAGCCATACAAATGTATTACCAACAAACTCCAATGACTTAACTTTGAAATTTTCTTCATCTTAGTTTTTAAAGAGGTCATTCCTAGTTTCTCTCATTCCTACCAGTGCCCTGGACAGACTTGCCTACGGCCAGATGCACACACTTTCCACCTCTGAGCTGCACACACTTTCCCCCTCTGAGCTGTGGTCCCCTCATCTGTAAAATGTGATGATTCACATCCCCTCCTGGCCACAGGTGGGTGTCTGAGGTGCTGAGTGCACCCTGCTCTTCCCTACAAAGCAAACCCTTTCTCCTTTCCCCATTATCACAGATACCTGCCTGAGAATCCAGAAGAGCCCCTTCCCAGACCAACAGGCAGCTGCTACTATCAAGCAGGCCAGGTCCCAAATGCTGGGCACTTCCTCCTCCTAAATCTCATTTTCTCCCCAGACAAAATGAGAGCAACAAGCCCCATCTCCCTTAGGTTAGGAAAATACCCTGAATGAAGATGTGCAGTATCTGGCCAGGAGCAGGACACCAACAGTCCAACAGCACAGGCTTGGAGCATGGCACTGTCCCCACTGTCCCCGTCCCTGAAAGCGGGAGCCTCACTGCCCTGCCACTCCTGTATACAGGACAAGGATCAGAACTGGGACTGTGGCCTCTCAGTAGGGGCTGAGTGAGCAGCTATCTGCAGCCACGTGGATGGAGACCTCTCCTGCTCACTCTTCAAACTGCAACCAGTGCCGGGCGCCCACCAGAAGGAAAACTGGAAGGAAACGTGGCAGGTAAACCAGGCTGTGGCCCTGCAGTGCCATCTTTGTCCTCACTTGAAGTCTGGCTCCTCTGTTCCTCCACATCCCCTCCCCATGGCACCCCACCCCATTCCTTAGAACCTTCTGCCCCAAGCTCAGGGAGCCCGTGCTGAGGTGCAGGTAGGAGCAGGTGCAGCCTCTGCTGGGTGGAGGACAGGTGCCCTGGGGATCCAGAGTCCTGAGTGAGTGACACCAGCCCTGAGAGTGTGATTTGTCCTCCTACATGACAACACACATCTGCCAACACAGACCACTGTGGTTTACACAGGGCCTCTGCAGACTTTTATATCTGCCTATTTTGTAGGAAGGAGCTGGGGCCACAGCAGAGTCACACAGTCCACTGCCAATACAGTCCACTGCAGTTTATACTGGGCCTCAGCAGACTTTTATCTCTGTCTTATTTTACAGGAAGGAGCTGGGCCATACCAGAGTCACAGAGCTGAAGAGGAGCATGGACAACTCTGGCCGTCTTCAGCCTCCAGTCTCTGGGCTCTTTGACAGACTGACTGACTAAGCTTCAGAGCCTTCAGAATTTCTCATTTCCTACTTTGATAAAGAGAGAGGCAAGGTGGAAGGACCTGGCACAGAGATTGGGCCAGCCTAGCACTGACAGAGCCAGGACCTGGGGTCAGCAACTGAGCTCAGCTCCAGGCTCATCTGATGTCATCCTGACAGCCTGAGGACAGAGACCTTATCTCTATTCACAGGCATGGCCGGTGGCAGGGACTGGCCCCAGCTGACCTCGGTTTCCCAAGTGACTGGCCCCAGCTGACCTTGGTTTCCCAAGTGCAGAGGTGCGACTGCGGTCTTCCCCGCTCCCTCCCCAGCAGTCTAATCTGGAAGATTAGCTCTAGGTCATCTACTCCCAGTCTCAAAAAACTCCTGGATCCTTGAAAATCTCTAATAACACTGAAATAAAAAAATACAAACATTGAGGTCTATCATTTTTTACCTCTTAAGAGTCGCAAAGAATGGAAGTTCCATGTAGTAAGGGTGCAGGGACACGGGCACGCTTGTGTATTCTTGGTGTGAGAGTAAAATTGGTACAATCTTCTCCCAAAGGACAATTTAGCACTATCCAAACAAAATTCTAAATTAATGAGCTCATTGACCCAAGAATTCCTCTTTTAAAGGGCTGCCCGATACTCCAGAGAATATTGACATATGGACATATGATACATACAAGGGTTCTCACTACAATGCTGCTGGAATTAGTAAAAACAAAGGCAGGACATAATGTTAACAATTGCCCATAGGATGGAAGATTAAAATCAACTGTGGTTCACCCCATGTGTTTCACCCATGCACTAAATATTATGATGCTGTTAAAGAAAATGAGAGGCCGGGCGCGGTGGCTCACGCCTGTAATCCCAGCACTTTGGGAGGCCGAGGCGGGCGGATCACAAGGTCAGGAGATCGAGACCATGGTGAAACCCCGTCTCTACTAAAAATAGAAAAAATTAGCTGGGCGCAGTGGCGGGCGCCTGTAGTCCCAGCTACTCGGGAGGCTGAGGCAGGAGAATGGCGTGAACCCGGGAGGCGGAGCTTGCAGTGAGCCGAGATTGCGCCACTGCACTCCAGCCTGGGCGACAGAGCGAGACTCCGTCTCAAAAAAAAAAAAAAAAAAAAAAAAAAAAAAAGAAAATGAGATACATGCATGGACTGATAGAAAACATCTGATGTGATTTGTTGTTCAGTCAGAATTTTTAAAAGCTAAAGTACCTATAAATGCACAGGAAGAAGGCTGATGGATGGTGGGATGAGAGGGTCCTGTGGGATGGAAGAAGGCCTTGGTGTCTGCTATGGGTCCTTTGTCCCTGCCAGGTCTCATGTTGAAATCTGAACCCCAATGTAGCTGGTGGGGCCTGTTGGCGTTTGGGGTGGATCCCTCATGAAAGGCTTGGTGCCATACCTGCCCCCTCCCACATTCCCCCAGGAGTTGTCACTCTTAGTTTCCATGAGAGCTGGTTGTTAGAATGAACCTGGCCCCTCCCCCTCCCCTTTCGGAAATCGTCCCCCTCCCCCTGCCATCCTCCCCACCCCTTTCCCTGATGGGCAGAATCCAGCTGTCCTTCCCCTTCACCACCAGTGGAAGTTTCCTGAGGCCTTGCCAGAAGCAAATGCTGGTGTCATGCTTCTGGTACAGCCTGCAGAATCATGTGTCAAATAAACCTCTTTATAAATTATCCAGCCTCAAGTATTTTTTTATAGCCACACAAACGCACTGTCACATTTCCAAAACCACCAAATTCAGACGTTTGACCTTGTCTACACAGGAATCGCACTACATCCACCTGGAATCGCACTAGCCTGTCAAAAAGAAAAGCATCAACCGTGGGTTCCACCTAATATAAACTGATGTTTAAAACATAAATTCTGCAATTATTTGGAGATTACAAAATGCTATTGGTTTCCTGGATTTTGTTTAGTTTGTTAAACAAAAACACTTAAAATTTACCGACACTTGGAAGACTGGTTTATCTTTGAGGTAATTTAGCTTTTGTTTTGTTTTTCCTTAACATAGAACGAATCTGAAAGAGAACAATTGATAGAGACTTAATGAACTTGAAAGAGAACCGAAGGTATTGGCATTTTTCCAGACTGAGTGATTGCTTTCACAGGAAACGCTGCCTCCTGAAGGAAGGGCGTGCCCCGGTCTTGGCTGCCTGCCTCGTGGTCAATTCACTGCCCTGTACCTGTTGATGTGCAAGAAAGTGGCTGGAAGGAAACTGCTGCCGGTGTGCTTAGTGGACTCGAAACGGAAGACAACAAGCAGGGGAGAGAAAGTTACTTTTTCTGCCGGGCTGCGTGTTTAACCGATTTGTCTAAGAAAAGAAGGATGGAGGGCCGGGCGCGGTGGCTCACGCCTGTAATCCCAGCACTTGGGGAGGCCGAGGCGGGCGGATCTGGCTAACATGGTGAAACCCCATCTCTACCAAAAACACAAAAAATTAGCCGGGGGTGGTGGCAGGCGCCTGTAGTCCCAGCTACTCGGGAGGCTGAGGCAGGAGAATCGCTTGAACCCAGAAGGCGGAGGTTGCAGTGAGCCGAGATCGCGCCAACGCACTCCAGCCTGGGCGACAGAGCGAGACTCCGTTTCAAAAAAAAAAAGAGAGAGAGAGAGAAAAGAAGGATGGGGGTGGGGAGAGAATGAGGGAATGGGGAGGAGAATGGTGCTCCCCATTCACGCAGCCGGTGTGGCTCGGAGGTGGCTTGGAAGTTTACACACTTGAGCTCTATCGATTCTGAAACGTCCCGATACATCTTGAAGTGTGGGGAGGAAGGAGCTGCGCTAGGCAGCGGCCAACGTGGTGGAGTCCCCGGGCCCAGCCTCCTGCGGGAGGGGGTTCTGCTCCCTCCAGACCCCGGCCGCTCCTGCCTGGCCCCGGGGACCCCGCTCTTCCTCGGACTTCGACGACGGACTCCTCTGGCCGGACATGCCCCGCCACAAGCGACCAGGGCCAGGCACCCCCGCCGTGTCCCCCTCTCTCCCTGCCCCCTCCCGGCGCCAGGCGCGCTTTTCCCCAGGCAGGACCGCGATGGGGACTCACCTGCAGCAGGACCCCGACGACGACAAACTTGAGGGTCTTGTGGACCCGGAGCCCAGGGCTGGCTCCCTGTGCCGACCTGGGTCCTACGGCGCGCCCTGCCCGGGCCTGGGCACTGGGTCCCTGCTGTCCCATAGAGGTAGGGAGCGCTCCTCGGCCCCCGCCCCGCGGTTCAATCCTCCCCGCGGAAGAGCCCCACACTTTGCTGGGTGTGGCTGTGGCTGCCTCTGTCCCACTCGCTGCGCTCCCGGGATTCGGAGTCACTGCCAGGAACGCGCCCAGCTTCACTCCAGCTGGTGGTGGCGCCATCCTGCCAGGTCAATCCAAGAAGCAGCGTGCTTGGCTGTGATAGACAGAAGTTCGCATTCGGAGTTCAGGGCACCCCTGACCCCGCCCCCTTTTCGGGGCACCTGCGGCTCCTGTTGGCCAACCCTGAACTTCCTTCCTCTGTGACCGCCCTCGCCGCCCTCAGCTTCTGTTCCTCAAACACGGCCGCCGCCTGGATGCTGCTGCATTTGGAGTCGTTTTGCCACTGTCAAAACGACTGGTCCCAGCGCGAGGCTTCTCGGTCGGGAGTCGACCTCAGTCTCTCCGTGGCCGGATTCCTGGCGACTAGCAGGCACTCGGTGGACGGATGGGTAGCGGAATGAAGGGCACAGAGGCCGCCACCGCGGAATCTGGCCTCTAAGAGGCTTCTACGGCCTCTTCCGTCACTACCGGGCGAGTGATTCATCCTGCCTTTTTTTTTTTTTTTTTTTTTTTTTTTTTAAATGGAGTCTAGCTCTGTCGCCTAGCTGGAGTGCAGTGGCCCGATCTCGGCTCACTGCAACCTCCGCCTCCCGGGTTCAAGCGATTTTCCTGCCTCAGCCTCCTGAGTAACTGGGATTACAGGCGCCCGCCACCACGCCCAGCTAAGTTTTGTATTTTTAGTAGAGACGGGGTTTCACTGTTTTGGCCAGGCTGGTCTCGAACTCCTGACCTCGTGATCCGCCCTCCTTGGCCACCCAAAGTGCTGGGATTACAAGCGTGAGCCACCGAGCCTGGCGCATCCTGCTATTGGTCTCAGGTTTCCATGCCAGTGAAATGTCACCTCAACTCCACTGTCCCTGGTGTCAGGCAAGCCCGAGGGACCCAATTCTGCCTTTCCTCTGGATTTTCCTAACCTGTTAAGAGTCTTGAAAGTTCTTAAACCATAGGGGACTACCTGGTGCATGACAGGGATGCGACTTGGCGGCAGTCCCACGTGGAGGCAGGTCCTTTCCAGCAGTTCCTCCGCACCCAGCGCTTCGCGGGCCCAGGGAGCGGAAAATTAGCCTCCCGAAAGCCAGGCGAGTCACGGTCCTGCCTGCGAAGGGCTCCCAGGGCGACCTTGGGGCTGAGGAGTGGGTAAGAGAAAGGGGACGCTGATTGATGTTCATTTTTCTCCATATTTTACCGAGTTCCGGTACTATTTGTTGAAAAGACTTTCTTTTCGGCCGGGCGCGGTGGCTCACACCTGTAATCCCAGCACTTTGGGAGACCGAGGCTGGCGGATCACCTGAGGTCGGAAGTTCCAGACCAGCCTAACAGACATGGAGAAACCTCGTCTCTACTAAAAATACAAAATTAGCCAGGCGTGGTGGCGGATGCCTGTAATCCCACCTACTCGGGAGACTGAGGTAGGAGAATCGCTTGAACCCAAGAGGCGGAGGTTGCGGGGAGCCGAGATGGGGCCATTGCACGCACTCCAGCCTGCGCCACAAGAGGGAAACTCCGTCTCAAAAAAGAAAAGAAAACACTTTCTTTCCTTATCCAATAGCCTTATCACTTTTGTTGAAATTAAGTTGACCATATATATGTGTGTGTCCTTTTCTGGACTCTATTCTGTTCCGTTTATTTATTTGGCTATTCTCATGCTAATTACCACATTGTCCTAATTATGAGCTGTATAGTCAGTCTTGAAACTAGGCAGTTCAAGTCCTCCCCTTACTCCACACCTCTTAAATGGTTTATATTTCCATATATGTTTAATATAGAATTTTTTTTTCAATTAAAAAAGCCTGCTAGGATTTTAATTAGGATTGCCTTGAATGTAGATATCAATGGGAATAATTGACATTTTAACAATTTTGAGTCTTTCAATCCATGAAATTTATTTATTTATTTAGATATTCGTCACTTAAGCTTGACTATTTTGCAAACTTTCCATGTACAGGTATTGCATATCTTTTGTAAATATATTTCTAACTATTTTTGTTACTATTGCTAATGGAATTGGTTTAGCTTACCTTATTTTCAAATTGTTTGTTGCAACTATACAGAAATACAGTTGATTTTTGTGCATCGGTCTTGTATCCTATAGTACTGCTAAATTGATATAATATTTCTAGTTATTATTTTATAGATTATTTAGGATATTCTGTGTAAGCAATCCTATTGTCTGTAACTAAAAACTGTCTCGGCCGGGTGCGGTGGCTCAAACCTGTAATCCCAGCACTTTGGGAGGCCGAGACGGGCGGATCACGAGGTCAGGAGATCGAGACCATCCTGGCTAACACGGTGAAACCCCGTCTCTACTAAAAAATACAAAAAAACTAGCCGGGCGAGGTAGCGGGCGCCTGTAGTCCCAGCTACTGGGGAGGCTGAGGCAGGAGGCGTGAACCTGGGAGGCGGAGCTTGCAGTGAGCTGATATCCGGCCACTGCACTCCAGCCTGGACTACAGAGCGAGACTCCGTCTCAAAAAAAAAAAAAAAAAACTGTCTCAGTTCTTCCTTTCCAATCTTTATACCTTTTATTCATCTTTCTTGCTGAATTGCCCTGGATAGGATTTCCAGTACAATAAATAGAAATAGTTAAAGCAGACATGCTTATCTTATTCCCTATCTTAGAACACATTTAATTAATCACCATTAGATATGATGTTAGTAATAGTTTCCTCATAGATGCCTGCTGTAGTTTGAATGTCCTCTCCAAAACTTATGTTGAATTTATTTAATTAATTTATTTATCTGTTTATTTTTGAGACAGAGTCTTGCTCTGTCTCCCAGGCCGGAGTGCAAGTGGCCTGATCTTGGCTCATTGCAACCTCCACCTCCCAGGTCCGAGCAATTCTCCTGCCCCAGCCTCCCCAGTAGCTGGGACTACAGGCACACGCCACCATGACGGGCTAATTTTTGTATTTTTAGCAGAAACGGGGTTTCACCGTGTTGCCCAGGCTGCTCGCGAAATCCTGAGCTCAGGCAATCCGCCCGCCTCCACCTCCCAAGGTGCTGGGATTACAGGCATGAACCACCACGCCTGCCTTTTTTTTTTTTTTTTTTTTTTTTTTTTTTAAGACGAGTCTCGCTCTGTTGTCCAAGCTAGAGTGCTGTGGCACGATCTCAGCTCACTGCAACCTGGGCCTCTGGATTCAAGCGATTTTCCCACCTCAGCCTCCCGAGTAGGTGGGATTACAGGCACACACCACCACCACACCCAGCTAATTTTTGTATTTTTAGTAGAGACGGGGTTTCACCATGTTGGCCAGGGAGGTGGGGCCTTTAAGAGGTGATGTAGCTCATGAGGGCTCCATCTTCATGAATGGATTAACGCTATTGTCTCAGGAGTGGGTTAATTTTCATGTGAGTAGGTTCCTGATAAAAAAAATAATGAGTTGCCGGGCGCGATGGCTCAAGCCTGTAATCCCAGCACTTTGGGAGGCCGAGACGGGCAGATCAAGAGGTCAGGAGATCGAGACCATCCTGGCTAAAATGGCGAAACCCCGTCTCTACTAAAAAATACAAAAAACTAGTGGGTCGAGGTGGTGGGCGCCTGTAGTCCCAGTTACTCGGGAGGCTGAGGCAGGAGAATGGCGTAAACCCGGGAGGCGGAGCTTGCAGTGAGCTGAGATCCGGCCACTGCACTCCAGCCTGGGCAACAGAGCAAGACTCCATCTCAAAAAAATAAATAAATAAATAAAAAAGAATAATGAGTTTGATACGATTTCCTCCCTCTCTCTCTCCTAGGCCTGCTTCTGCCTTCTGCGCTTCTGCTGTGTGGTGACCCTCACCAGAGGACAGCTTCATGCTCTTGGACTTCCCAGCCTCAAGAACTGTAAGAAATAAATTTCTTTGTAAGTTGCCCACTCTGTGGTGTTCTGTTATAGCAGCAGGAAATGGACTAAGACAGTGCCCTTTATCAGATCAAATTCCCTTTCATTTCTACTTTGCTATTTTTATCATTAATAGAGTGTGAAACATAACAATAACAAACAATAACATTTGACACATTGAAACGTTATTTTTTGGCATCTATTGAGATGATTATATTGTTTTTCTCCTTTGTGCTATTCAAATGTTTAATCACATTGACTTTCAAATGTTGCACCTACCTTGAATTCCTGGGTTAAATTTCACCTGTCATGATGTATTATCTTTTTCACATATTGCTAGGTTTGGTTTGCTAATACTTTCTTAAGCATATGTTTGTGTCTGTATTCATGAGAGATACTGATTTATCATTGTCTTTTTCTGTAATATCTTTCTAAGTTTGGGTATCATCATTATTCTGGCTTTATAAAATAAACTCCATTTTCTTGAGAGTCTTTTAAGATTGGTATTATGTCTTCCTTCAATGTTTGATAACATTCATCAGTAACACTATCTGGACTTGGTGATAATTTTTGTTGTTTTTCTTTTGGGGTATGTATGTGTTTGAAGGTTTTTGATAACAAATTCAAATCCTATAATATGAGTTTTTCAGATTTTCTATTATTTTATGTGTCTCTTTTGACAAGTAAAAATTTTCAAGGCATTTGTCTCTTTTATTTGAGTTCTTAAATATATTGGCATAAAGTTGCTCATAACATTCCCTTATTATCCTTAGCAATCATAGTGATGTCCTCTCTTTTATTTTGATAACTTACATTTTGTCTCTCTCTCTTTGATGAGTTTCGCTAATGATTTATTATTCTTTTCAAATAGCTATGCTGTCTATGTTAACTTTATTACTCTCAGGGTTTTTCTCTTTTCTGTTCTATAGATTTTCTCTCATTATTGCCTTTCTTATACTTATTCTGGGTTTATATCGCTTTATTGCTCTTCTTTTTTTTTTTTTTTTTTTTTTCCTATTTTTTTTGAGACACAGTCTCGCTCTGTTGCCCAGGCTGGAATGCAGTGGCATGATCTTGGCTCACTGCAATCTCTGCCTCTCAGGTTCAAGCAATTCTCCTGCCTCAGCCGCCCAAGTAACTGGGACTACAGGCGCCTGCCACCAAGCCCGCCTAAATTTTTTTGTATTTTTAGTAGAGACAGGGTTTCACCATGTTAGCCAGGATGGTCTCAATCTCCTGACCTTGTGATCCACCCACCTTGGCCTCCCAAAGTGCTGGGATTACAGGAGTGAGCCATTGTTCCTGGCCTGCTCTTTTTTTTTTTTAGCTTTTAAGTGGAAACCTAGATCATTGATTTCTATCCTTTTTTCTTTACTAACATAAGCACTCATACTCTCTATGTCCTGCTGTAGTTATGTCCTACAAATTTACAAATTTTGATATTTAGGAATCGTCATTTAGTTTGAATATTTTCTGATTTCTACAGGCTTTCTTCTCTGACCCACGGTGGTTTAAACTGCAAATATGAAAGTCTTTTTTGTATATCTTATTGACTTCTAATTCGATTTCACTGCAACTAAAGAAAGTATTCTGTATGATTTCAATACTTTTAAATTTTTAAGACTCTTTGTAGGCCCAGAATAGGGTCTACCTTAGTAAACATACTACGTGCACTCTAAAAGAATGAACATTCTACAGTTGTTGGGTATAGTATTCTATGAATGTTTATTAGGCCAAGTTGATTGATAATTTTTCAGATTGTCTATGACTTCATTGATTTTTTCTTTTTCTTTTCTTTTTTTTCTTTTGACAGAGTCTTGCTCTGTTGCCCAGGCTAGAATGCAGAGGCACCATCTTGGCTCACTGCAACCTCCGCCTGCCACGTTCAAGGGATTCTCCTGCCTCAGCCTCCCAAATAGCTGGGATTACAGGCACCTGCCACCATGCCCAGCTAATTTTTGTATTTTCAGCAGAGACGAGGTTTTACCATGTTGACCAGGCTGGTCTTGAACCCCTGACCTCAAGTGATCTGCCAACCTCAGCCTCCCGAAGTGATGAGATTACAGTCATGAGCCACCATGCCCGGCCTCCATCTTTTACTTTCAGTCTATCTGAAGCTTTATATTTAAGGTGCATATATTTTAGACAGTTAATAATTTCAGCTTGCTTTTTTTTTTTTTCTAGTTGGGGAAACTCTGCGTTTTAATTGGATTATTTATTCTGGTTACATTTGTTGTTATAAAATTTGGAAAGTTCAATCTGCCACAATGTTTTCACTTCCTGTTTTTAAAGGGCATTCTCAATGAGTGTGAACAAAAAGTCAACAGCTTTCTTTCACCATTTCACACATCCTGAGCCTCCGTTGTTTTGAGTCAGTTGTCATTCATACCTTTGTTCCCTGTGAATGCACAAAATTTGCTCTGTACAATTGACTATGATGTGTCCAGGTAGGGTTTTCTTTACATTTATTTTTATGAGGGGTTAATGAATTTTTTGGATCTGTAAGTTGATGTTTTTTCACTACATTTGAGAATATATCAACTTTTTTTTTTCTTTAATCTTTTCCAGCCATTTCTTCTTGGTCCCTGGATCCATGTGTACTGCATGACATGGTACCACAAGTCACGGAGACTCACTTCCTTGTTTTCTTTCAGTTTCATTTTCCCTTGTACTTCAGATGGAATGATATCTATTGATCTCTTTTCGAGTTCACTCACTCTTTCTTCTGTAATGCTCAATCTCTCTTAAGAAAGTCCAAATAAATTTTTCATTTCAGAGAGTGGAATTTTCAGTTCTAAAATGTCCATTTGGTTCTTGTTTTATAGTTATCATACATATGCTGAAATAGATTATCTTCCACTTATGTCAACAATCTTCTCTGTAGACCCAACATATATTTTATAGCTCCCCAAAAGAGATTCTATTATGAATCAGCATTAAAAACCACTGTGAAGACAGAAACTCTACCTAGAAAGAGTGAGGTTTTTATGGTTTGGGTTTTGTTTTTTGGAATAGGGTCTCACTCTGTCACTCAGGCTGGAGTGCAGTGGTGCAATCATGACTCACTGAAGCCTCGACCTACTGTACTCAGGAGATCCTCCCACCTCAGCCTCCTGAGTAGCTGCGACTATAGTCATGGGCCACCAAGCCCAGCTAATTTTTGTACTATTTTTAGGGACAAGGTTTTGCTGTGTTGCCCAGGCTGGTCTTGAGTTCTTGAGCTCAAGTGATCTGCCTACCTCAGCCTTCAGAATTACTGGGATTACAGATGTGAGCCATTGTGCCCAGCCACGAGTGAGTTATCTAATGAAAAGTAACAGTAACAGAAAATGTTTATGAGCTCCTGCATACAATAATTTCACAAGTATTTATCGAAAATTGATTATGAACCAGGCAAAATGTATGCAACGATTAAAATATGCAGTACCTGCTGTAGGGGACTTGCACACTAGCAGGGAGACAGTAAAACAACTGTAATTAAATGTGATTTGGCAGGGCCTATTAAAAATGATTCTATCAGCCTGGCACGGTGGCTCACGCCTGTAATCCCAGCACTTTGGGAGGCCGAGGCAGGCATATCACAAGGTCAGGAGATCGAGACCAACCTGGATAACACGGTGAAACCCCGTCTCTACTAAAAATACAAAAAAATTAGCCAGGCCTGGTGGTGGGCACCTGTAGTCCCAGCTACTCGGGAGGCTGAGGCAGGAGAATGGTGTGAACCCAGGAGGTGGAGCTTGCAGTGAGCTGAGATCACACATTGCATTCCAGCCTGGGTGACAGAGGGAGACTCCATCTCAAAAAAAAAGAAGATTCTATCCCCAAGAACCTGTATTTTTAGTTTGGAGAATAAAATGCTTAGGATAATTAGGAGAAAGAAGGTAGAAGGGGAGAAGAGAGTGGAAGAAAGTGAACTGGGGAATGTCTCAGACCTTATTTACAAAGAAATATTAAGGAAAACCCAAAGACAATAGGGAAGACAAAAAAGGAAAAAAAAAAAAAAAGACAACAGAGGAAATATTAGCCTATGACAGCCAGGCGCAGTGGCTCCCACCTGTAATCCTAGCACTTTGGGAGGCCAATGTGGGCGGATCACGAGGTCAGGAGTTTGAGACCAGCCCGACCAACATGCTGAAACCCTGTCTCTACTAAAAATACAAAAAAAAAACAAATTGGCCGGGCATAGTGACGCATGCCTGTAATCCCAGCCACTCAGGAGGCTGAGGCAGGAGAACTGCTTGAACCCAGGAGGTGGAAGTTGCAGTGAGCAGAGATCGAGCCACTGCACTCCAGCCTGAGCAACAGAGGGACTCTCCGTCTCAAAAAAAAAAAAAAAAAGAAAGAAAGAAAAGAAAAGAAAAAGAAATTGTATCCTTTGACACCAATAGCTACAGCACACAGTAAACACTCCCTAACTGCTAGTCAGATAAAAATAAAACCTCCCACTAAAAGTTCTGTTTCACTCAATTCCTTTTATCCAATCCATCATGTTCATAATACAGGAAATAAACAGAATGGAAGGGAGAAATTTACACTACTATAATAACACTTGGAGACTTCAATTGTCCCACTTTCAAAAATAGAACAATCAGAATGAAGATCAATAAGGACGTAGAGTACTTGGACATCACTATATACTAATGGAAACTAAAAGACATAAAAAACAGTTCACCACAAACAGAAGCATTCAATTTTTCTCAAAGATACATGGAATATTCTCCAGGATAAACCGTAAGTTAGACCACAGAGTAATTCTTTATAAATTTAAAATAACAAATTAAAACTTCTGATCACAATATGACACTAGAAATCAACATCAGAAGGAAAAGAGTAAACTCACACATGTAGAAATCAAGCTTTTAAATAGCCGAGTCAAAGAGGATCTCATATGAGAAATTAGAAAAGATCTGGAGATAAGTGAAGCAAAAACCACAACATACTAAAACTTCCGGGATGCAGTAAAAGCAGTGCTAAGAGGACATGTTATCATGGTAAATGCTTATATCAAAGAGGAAAAAAGATCTAAAATAAACAATGTACACATTAAGAAACTAGAAAAGGAAGAATAAACTAAATCTGAGGGAGCGGAACAAAGGAAATAAAAAAAAAATAGAGGAGAGATTATTTTATAAAGAGAATACGAAAACAGTAAAGAAAATAAGCCCAAAAGTTGATTCTTTGAAAAGATTAACAAAATGGAGAAATCTTCGACTTAATTTATTAAAAAATAAGAATCCTCAAATTACTAAAATCAGAAATGAAAGTGGGACATGATTACTGATTCTATAGCAATGAAAAGGGTTAGAAGAGAGTACTATGAAAAACTGTATGCCAAAAACCACAATTATCTAGCTAAAATGAACAAATTCCTAGAAACACACAACCCACCAGTACTGATAAGAAACAGAAGATTAGAACAGACATAACTGGAAGGATATTGAATCAACAATCAAACACTTCCCCGGACCAGATTTGTGTCCGGCCAAATATTTAAAGAAAAATTGGCTGGGCACGGTGGCTCACACCTGTAGTTCCAGCACTTTAAGAGGCCGAGGTGGGCAGATCGCAAGGTCAAGAGACCCAGACCATCCTGGCCAACATGGTGAAAACCCGCCTCTACTAAAAATACAAAAATTAGCTGGATGTGGTGGTGCGTGCCTATAGTCGCAGCAACTCGGGAGGCCGAGTCAGGAGAATCGCTTGAACCCAGCAGGCGGAGGTTGCAGTGAGCCTAGATTGCACCATTGCACTCCAGCCTGGCGACAGAGAGGGACTCTGTCTCAAAAAAAAAAAAAAAGAAAAGAAAAAAAGAAAAATCAACACCAAGTTTTCTCAAAGATGTGAAAAGGAGGGAACTCCTCCTAAATGATTCTGTGAAGCCAATAGGGTCCTTACACCAAAGTCAGGCAAAGATACCACAAGAAAGAAAACTACAGACCAATATCCCTTATACATTTTGTGGCAAAAATCTTCAACAAAATAATAACAAACTGAATCTAACATTTATCGATTTTTATTTATTATTTGTTTATTTATTAAAGACAGTCTTGCTCTGTTACCACGCTGGAGAGCAGTGGTTTGATCATGGCTTACTTCAGCCTTGAACTCCTGGACTCAAGTTACCCCCTTGCCTCAGCCTCCCAAGTTACTGGGACTACAGCTGTATGTCACCATGCCCAGCTAATTTCTTGTTTTTTTGTAGAAATGGAGTCTTGCTATGTTGCCCAGGCTAGTCTCAAACTCTTGGGCTCAAGCAATCCACCTGCCTTGGCCTCCCAAAATGCTGAGATTATAGATGTGAGCCTCCATGCCTGGCTCTGAATCAAACATTTAAAAAAATGTTATACACCGGTCAGGCATGGTGGCTCATGCCTATAATCCCAGCGCTTTGGGAGGCTGAGGCAGGTGGATCACCTGAGGTCAGGAGTTCAAGACCAGCCTAGCCAACATGGGAAAACCCCACCTCTACTAAAAATACAAAAATTAGGCCGGGGGCAGTGGCTCACGCCTGTAATCCCAGCACTTTGAGAGGCCGGGGCTGGCGGATCACCTGAGGTCAGGAGTTCGAGACCAGTCTGACCAACATGGAGAAACCCCGTCTCTACTAAAAATACAAAATTAACTGGGCCTGGTGTCACGCACCTGTAATCCCAGCTACATGGGAGGCTGAAGCAGGAGAATCACTTGATCCCAGGAGGCGGAGGTTGTGGTGGCCAGGATCGTGCCATTGCACTCCAGCCTAGGCAACAGGAGTGAAACTATGTCTCAAAAAAAAAAAAAAAAAAATTAACCGGGCTTCTTGGCAGGTGCCTGTAATCCCAGTTACTGAGGAGGCTGAGGCAGGAGAATCACTTGAACCTGGGAGGTGGAGGTTGCAGTGAACTGAGATTGTGCCACTGCACTCCAGCCTGGGCAACAAGAGTGAGAATCCATCTCAAAAAACACACACACACAAACAAAAACGGATTATACACCATAATCAAGTGGGATTTATTGCCGGAATGCTGACATGGTTCAACATGAAAATCAAAGTAATACAGCACATTAACAGAATGAAGGACAGAAACCACATAATCCTCATCTCTGTTTGTTTGTTTGTTTTTGTTTTTGAGACAGCATTTCACTTTGTTGCCCAGGCTGGAGTGCAAAGGCTTGATCATGGCTCACTGCAGCCTGTACCTCCTGGGCTCAGGCAATCCTCCTACCTCAGTTTCCGCAGGAGTTGGGACTATAGGTGTGCCACCATGCTCGGCTTTTTTTTTTTTTTTTTTTTTTTTTAGTATAGACAAGGTCTCCTTGTTGCCCCTACTCATCTCAATTGATGCAGAAAAAGCATTTGACAGAATTCAATACTGTCTCATGATGAAAATACTCAACATACTAGGAATAGAAGGAAACTATATAGACATAATAAAAAAAATTTTGAAAAATGAAAACTAACATAAGGATGAAAGACTAAAAGATTTTTGTCTAAGATTAGGATCAAGACATGGATGCCTACTTTCACCACTTCTATTCAAAATAGTACAAGAAGTCTTAGAGCAATTATGCCAGAAAGAGAAACATGCTCATTCAGATTTGAAAGGAAGACATAAAATTATCTGTTTGCAGATGCCATGATCTTATACATAGAAAACCCTGAAGATTTCACAAAAATCTGCTAGAATGAATAAACAAATTTGGAAAAGTTGCAGAAAAAAAATCAATACACAAAAATCAGTTCCTTTTCTATTCACCAACAATAAACAATCTGAAAAGAAAATTAAGAAAGCAATTCCATTTACAAAGGTATGAAAAAAATGCTTAGGAATAGACTTCATCAACAAGGCAAATAACTTGTACACTGAAAACTACAAAATGTTCCTGAAAGAAATTAAAGAAAACATCAATAAATGGAAGGACAGTCTGTGTTCATGGATTGGAAGACTTAATATTAAGATGCCAACACTACTCAAAGCAATCTACAGATTCAATGTGATCACGATCAAAATCCCAATGATGTATTTTTGCAGAAATAGAAAGATCCATCCTAAAATCTACATGGAATCTCAAGAACTCTAAGCAGCCAAAACAACCTTGAAAAAGAAGAACAAAGCCGGAGGATTCATACTTCCTGTTTTCAAAACTTAACCGCAGGCCGGGCGAGGTGGCTCAAGCCTGTAATCCCAGCACTTTGGGAGGCCGAGATGGGCGGATCACGAGGTCAGGAGATTGAGATCATCCTGGCTAACCCGGTGAAACCCCGTCTCTACTAAAAAAATATAAAAAACTAGCCGGGCGTGGTGGTGGGCGCCTGTAGTCCCAGCTACTCAGGAGGCTGAGGCAGGAGAATGGCGCAAACCCAGGAGGCGGAGCTTGCAGTGAGCTGAGATCCGGCCACTGCACTCCAGCCTGGACGACAGAGCGAGACTCCGTCTCAAAAACAAAAAACAAAAAACAAAAAAAAACCTTAACCACAAGCTATAAGAATCAAAGTAGTGTGCTACTGGCAGAAAGACAGACATATAGACCAATGGAATCATATAGAGTGCTCAAAATTAAACCCTCACAAATATGGTCAAATGATTTTTGATACAGATCTCATAACCACTTGTGTTTGGCCATATTTGCATTGCTATATGGGTAATTTATAAAGAACGGTTTAAGTAGCTCATAGTTCTGCAGACTGTACAAGCATAGCACTGGCATCTACTTGGCTTCTGGTGCAGCCTTAGGGAGGTTTTATTCATGGGGGAAGGTGAAGTGAGAGCAGGCACATTATATGGTGAGAGTAGAGCAAGAGAGAAAGGAGATAGATGCTATACCCTTTGAAACAACTATATCTTGCATGAACTAACTGAGCAAGAACTCACTTATCACCATGGGGATGGTGCTAAACCATTTGCATTAGTCTGTTCTCATGCTGCTAATAAAGACATACCCAAGATGGGGTAATTTATAAAGGAAAGAGGTTTAACTGACTCACAGTTCCACATGGCTGAGGAGACCTCGCAATCATGGCAGAAGGCAAAGGAGAGGCACATGCACATCCTTTTTTTTTCTTCTTTTTTTAGACAGAGTCTTGTTCTGTCACCCAGTCTGGAGCGCAGTGGCACGATCTCAGCTCACTGTAAGCTCCGCCTCCTGGGTTCACCATTCTCCTGCCTTAGCCTCCCAAGTAGCTGGGATTACAGGCACCTGCCACCATGCCTGGCTTATTTTTTGTATTTTTAGTAGAGAGGATTTATACCGTGTTAGCCAGGATGGTCTCAATCTCCCAACCTTGTGATTCGCCCACCTCGTCCTCCCAGAGTGCTGGGATCACAGGCATGAGCCACTACACCCAGCCGCAAAGGCACATCTTACATGGCAGTAAGCAAGGAGAAGTGCAGAGCAAAGAGGGGGAAAAGCCCTGTATAAACCATCAGATCTCGTGAGAACTCACCATCATGAGAACAGCATGAGGGTAACCACCCCCATGATTAAACTACCTCTCACTACAAATCAAGATGAGATTTGGGTGGGGACACAGCTAAACCATATCATTCTACTGGCCCCTTCCAAATTTCATATCCTCACATTTCAAAACATAATTATGCCCTGGCAACAGTCTTAACTCATTTCAGCATTAAATCAGAAGTCCAAGTCCAAAGTCTCATTTGGAACAAAGCAAGTTCCTTCTACCTATGAGCCTGTAAAATTAAAAGCTAGCTAGTTACTTCCTAAGTACAATGGGGGTATAGGCATTTAGTAAATACACCCATTCCAAATGGGAGACATTGGCCAAAACAAAGGGGCCACAGGCCCCATGCAAGTCCGAAATCCAATAGGGCTGTCATTAAACCTTAAAGTTTCAAAATTATCTCCTTTGACTCAATGTCTCACATCCAGATCATGCTGATGCAAGAGGTGGGTTCCCATGGCCTTGGGCAGCTCTGCCCTGTGGCTTTGCGAGGTACACCCCCTTGTCCTGGTTGCTTTCACAGGCTGGTGTTGAGTGTCTGTGGCTTTTCCAGGTGCACAGTGCAAGCTGTCGGTGGATCTACCATTCTGGGCTCTGAAGGATGGTGGCCCTCTTATGTATTCAGTATGCAGTTCCCCTATTCTGTATGGGAGCTCTGACCCCACATTTCCCTTCTGCACTGCCCTAGCAGAGGTTCTCCATGAGGACTCCACCCTGCAACACACTTCTGCCTGGACGTCCAGGCATTTCCATACATCCTCTGAAATCTAGGCAGAGGTTTCCAAACCTCAATTCTGGTCTTCTGCACAACTGCAGTACCAACACCATGTGGAAGCTGGCAAGGCTTGGGGCTTGCACCCTCTGAAGCCATGACTCATGCTGTACATTGGCCCCCTTTAGCCATGGCTGGAGTGGCTGGGATGCAGGGCACCAAGTCCCAAGGCTGCAAACAGCAGGGGGACCCTGGGCCTGGTCCAGGAAACCAATTTTTCCTCCTAGACCTCCAGGTCTGTGATGGGAGAGGCTGCCGTGAAGACCTCTGATACGCCCTGCACACATGAAGACATTTTCCCCATGGTGTTGGTGATTAACATTTGGCTCCTCATTACTTATGCAACTTCCTGCAGCCAGCTTGAATTTCTTCTCAGAAAATGAGTTTTTCTTTTCTATTGAAATGTCAGTCTGCAAATTTCCCAAACTTCTGTGCTCTACTTCCTCTTGAATGCTTTGCCACTTGGAAATTTCTTCATCCAGATACCCTAAATCATGACTCTCAAGTTCAAAGTTTCACAAATCTCTAGAGCAGCGGCAAAATGATGCCAGTCTCTTTGCATAGCAAGAGTGACCTTTACTCCAGTTCTCATCAAGTTTCTCATCTCCATCTGAGACCACCTTAGCCTGGACTTCATTATCCATGTATCACTATCAGCATTTTGGTCAAAGCTATTCAACAAGTCTCTAGGAAGTTACAAACTTTCCCACATCTTCCTGTCTTCTTCTGGCCCTCAAAACTGTTTCAACCTATGCCTGTTACCCACTTCCAAAGTCAATTCCACATTTTTGGCTATCCTTTGTGAAAGGAAGATATCTTGGGCCCCCAAAATCACCAACCTAAAGTGAAAATTCAAGCTGGGAACTGCTTAGGGCAGAACCTGCCTCCCATTCTATTCAAAGTTATCCCTCTGCTTACTGAGGTAAATGCATATCTGATTGTTTCCTTTGGAAAGGCTAATTGGAAACTCAGAATAATGCAACTGTTTGTCTCCCACCTATCTGTGACCTGGAAGCCCCCTGTGATGGTTAATATTGGGTGTCCAGTTGATTGGATTAAAGGATACAAATTATTCATCCTGGGTGTGTCTGTGTGGGTGTTGTCAAAAGAGATTAACATTTGAGTCAGTGGGCTGGGGAAGGCAGATCCACCCTTAATCTGGTGGGCACAATCTGATCAGCTGCCAGCCAATATAAAGCAGTCAGAAAAACATGAGCAGGAGAGATGGGCCTAGCCTCCCAGCCTACATCTTTCTCCTGTGCTGGATGCTTCCTGCCCTTGAACATGAACATCAGACTTCAAGTTCTTCAGTTTTGGGACTCAGACTGACTCTCTTTGCTCCTCAGCTTGCATACAGCCTATTGTGGGACTTGTGATTGTGTAAGTTAATATTTAATAAACTTCTCTTTATATATATCCTATTAGTTCTATCCCTCTAAGAGAACCCTAATACATCTCTTTCACTTTGAGTTTTCCTGCCTTTGCTTCAACTTGTCCTACCTTTCCAGACCAAATCAATGTACTTCTTACATATATTGATTGATATCTCATGTCTCCCTAAAATGTATAAAACCAAGCTGTGCCCTAACCACCTTAGGCACATGTCATCAGGCCTTCCTGAGTCTGTTTCATGGGTTCACATCTTCAGCCTTGGCAAAATAAACTTTCTTTTTTTTTTTTTTTTTTTTTTTGAGATGGAGTCTTGCTCTGCTGCCCAGACTGGAGTGCAGTGGTGTGATCTCCGCTCACTGAAAGCTCCACCTCTCAGGTTCATGCCATCCTCCTGCCTCAGCCTCCCGAGTAGCTGGGACTACAGGCACCCGCCACCACGCCCAGCTAATTTTTTGTATTTTTAGTAGAGATGGAGTTTCACCGTGTTATCCAGGATGGTCTCGATCTCCTGACCTTGTGATCCGCCTACCTCAGCCTCCCAAAGTGCTGGGATTACAAGCGTGAGCCACCACACCCAGCCAGCAAAATAAACTTTCTAAATTAACTGAGACCTGTCTCAGATTTTCTGGGTCCATATTTAATAACCATAAAGGGATTCTGAGTGGACATGCTCCTCGCCTTTGACAAATCTAGCCTTTGACAAGCTAGATTTGACAAACACCTATTGGTGCTTGGTACCAGCATGAGCTTACTTTATGGCTCAAACCAATGGGACAATTTGCTGAGGTCTGAGAGCAATGCACCCTCCACCACGGCCCGCTCCCTCCCCTCCCACCCACCAAGAGAATTACCCAATTTGGTCAAAATCTGAAGTTTATTTTATTTTGCTGTTGTACAACTCTTTTTTTTTTTTTTTTTTTTTTTGAGTTTTACTTGCTTCCAACAAGAAAGGCAAGTTTTCCTTTTCCTTGCTTCCATGATGATGGAAGATAGGTAACTCCGTTATGGAGTTTGAGCTCACTTCCAACAGGGAAGGTGAGTTTGTTGTTGTTGTTGTTTTGTTTGTTTGTTTTTCTGCTTCTAGGATGATAGAGAGTGGTCTATAGCCTGAGATTCATCCCTAGATAAGCAAGTGAATTGGGGTTTATCTTGGCTAAAGTTAAGATTAACAACCAGCTGGTCTTTATTTCTCCTTACCATTAGAGTGCTCAGGAATTATACAAGTTGTGAGACTGTTTGTTTTGCTTAAGTTTTTTGTTGTTGTTGATGTGTGTTTGTTTCTGTTTTGTTGTTTCATACTTTTCTCCCATTGGGTTTGACCAACTCTATCCAACTCAATCAAATCCAAAGGAAAGTTCCAAATTATGGGGAACAACGCCTCTGAAATGGCTAAATTCCCATACACAAAAAAGGTGGTATAGTGAGGGGGGAAAACGGTCAACAAAAGAGAAAAAAAATTTTTTTATTTTGACTACTTAAGGGATTTTATTTACATAACAAGGCCACCTTTTTGCTAGCCAGGCCAAACTGAAAGCAATGGCTGTCCCCCACTCTGCAGTTCAATAGCTAAGTTTCTGCCTTTTTCTCCCCCCTATTCATGACAGCCAAGGTTTTGTTCCTAAATCAAGTCCTTTCTGGTTTGATACTTGGTACTTCTTTTTTTTTTTTTGAGATGGAGTTTTGCTCTTGTTGTCCAGGCTGGAGTGCAATGGTGTGATCTCAGCTTACCACAACCTCCACCTCCCGGGTTCAAGCAATTCTCCTACCTCAGCCTCCCGAGTAGCTGGGATTACAGGCATGAGCCACCACACCTGGCTAATTTTGTATTTCTTAGTAGAGACAGAGTTTCTCCATGTTGGTCAAGCTGGTCTTGAACTCCTGACCTCAAGTGATCCGCCAGCCTCGGCCTCCCAAAGTGTTGGGATTACAGGCGTGAGCCACTGTGTCCGACCAATACTTGGTACTTCTGAAATAGCAGCAATTTGTCCTAGCTGAAATATAATAATAAAATTTTGAATTTTTGTTGTTGTTATTTTTGTTTTTGTTTTTGTTTTTAGATGGAGTCTTGCTCTGTGGCCCAGGCTGGAGTTCATTGGCACTATCTTGGCTCACTGCAACCTCCGCCTCCCGCGTCCAAGCGATTCTCCTGTCTCAGCCTTCCAAGTAGCTGGGACTACAGGTGTGTGCCACCATGCCCAGCTAATTTTTTGTATTTTTAGTAGAGACGGGGTTTCACCCTGTTAGCCAGGATAGTCCTTGATTTCCTGACCTCGTGATCGGCCTGCCTCTGCCTCCCAAAGGGCTGGGATTGCAGGCGTGAGTTATAGTGCCCGGCCACCCGATTTTTTTTTACTCAAATAGTTATTGCAACAGAGGCTACTCTTGGGTTTTTAAGAAAGAGTATAGTTTAGACACTTAGAAATGCTTTGTTTAAAAAAACGTTTTAAGTGCACTGTAAAAGCATCATGTGGTCTAGCCTTATAATAATTCTCCCTTTTTGGAGACCCAGGATTCAGTGTGGGCTCTTCCCAGAGCTCAGAGATCCAGTTAAAAAAGAATTGGTAATCCCGATCTAAATAAAATTGATCTCCTTATATAATCCAATGATAAATTTCTATAATTTTATGTTAAATTAGCAATTAAATCTGTTTTAATTTCCCTCCAGCTCACCAGAATTTCTCTTCAGACCTTATAATGTAAATTTTGCTATCTGACTTTCACTTGAATTGTTTCCTTTAATATGCAAATTTAAGACTATTTAGCTGACAACTGCCTAGGGTTGTGAAACAGGTTATCAGGAATCTGAACGCCTAAGATAAAGAAAAAAAGCATTTTTATGAATCTGTAAGATGTACTTCTTCTATCAACATGCCTAATACATCTATGTATTTATATGTTGTGTACACAATGTTGCACTCCTGAAAATATATAAAAGAGCTCTAATTAATGGTCTTAAAAAATAAAAGCGTTTACATCAAGTACTTTATTAGAAAAAGGAAAGACTGGTCAAATGCTTTTTCAAGTTATCTGATAAGTAAAATCTTTAATAAATAAGCTAGCTTTAAAATTACTGGTAAAGTAATATTAGAAATGTCTTAAGAATTGCCAGCATACATTTTTATTTGCATTTATTAATCAAGAAATTTCATACTTAACCCTACCAAATACTATAAGGTGTCAAAATTTGGCACAGAGGTTACAAAACTATAAACCCAGCCCAAGACAGAATGACCTCTGCTCCTGTAATCATTAATAAATAAGACATTGATATTGGTTTAATGAAAATAGCTACATCTTGAATTATTTAGCAAAATTACCATAATTTCTAATCTTGCGGCAGTCTAGGTAGTCTAGTCCACAGGCAATAAGGAGGTTTGTTTTGGGAAAGGACTGTTACAATCTTTGTTTCAAAGTTAAACTATAAGTAAACTTGCATGGTAAAAGAATGTTTAATTTTGTTAAAAACGACCAAACTGTCTTCCAAAGTAGCTGTCAGAGACAACCTGCTCCCAGAAGAAAGCAGCAAGCCCCCTCCCCTAAATACCCTGCAGCTCCGCCCCAAGTTCTCAGAACTTAGGTACAGCTGTATCCACCCCCAGGCCAAACCACATCCTGGTACTCTAAGCCAGGTGGGGCAAGAAGTGACAAACAACTACAGGATGTAGACTAACCTCAGGAAGCCCCTGGGCCCTCAAATCCCTATATAAGCCCCTCACCTTAAACACTCTGGGCTGCCTCCTCTGAGGGTTATGGAGCAAGCCTGCAGGTCAACAAACTTGCTTGCCTGACTTTGAGCCTACTGGTCCTTTCTCTCTGCCGACCTTACAATAGCTGTACCACTTTGCATTTCCACCAGCAATGAATGAGAGTTCCTGTTGCTCTGCATCCTCATCAGCATTTGGTGTGGTCAGTATTTTGGATTTTCACCGTTCTAATAGGTGTGTAGTAAGTAGTATCCTATTCTTGTCTAATTTGCAGTTCCCCAATGACATATGCTATTGAGCATATTATCATATACTTATTTGCCGTTGGTATATCTTCTTTGGTGAGATGTCTGCTCAGATCTTTTATTCATGTTTTAATTGGGTTATTCTTCTTCTTTTTGTTGAGTCTTAAGAATTATTCGTGTGTTTTGGATTAACAGTCCTTTATCGGAGATGTCTTTTGCAAATAGTTTCTACCAGTCTGTGGCTTATCTTCACATTCTCTTCACAGTGTCTTTCACCGAGCAAAAATAATAATAATAATTATGTCTAATTTATCAATTCTTTCATGGATTATGCTTTTTGTGTTGTATCTAAAAAGTAATCATGATGCCCAAGGTCATCTAGATGTTTTGTCTTCTAGGAGTTTTATTGTTTTGTGTTTTTACATCTAAGTCCATGATCCCTTTGATTTGGCTTTTGTGAATGGTGTAAGATCTGTACCTGGATTTGTTTTTGTTTTTGCATGTAGGTGTTCCAGTGCTCATTGTTGAAAAGACTCTTTGAACCATTGTATTGCCTTTCTTTTTTTGAAAGGTCGGTTGACTATATTTATGTGTGTCTATTTCTGGGATTCCTATTCTGTTCCATTTATCTATTTGTTTATTTTTATGTATTTATTTTTGAGACAAATCTCGCTCTGTTGCCCAGGCTGGAGTGCAGTGGTGCAATCTCGGCTCACTGCAAGCTCCGCCTCCCGGGTTCATGCCATTCTCCTGCCTCAGCCTCCCGAGTAGCTGGGACTACAGGCGCCCGCCACCACGCCTGGCTAATTTTTTGTATTTTTAGTAGAGATGGAGTTTCACCGTGTTAGCCAGGATGGTTTCTGTCTCCTGACCTCGTGATCCACCTGCCTCGGCCTCTCAAAGTTATTTGTTTATTCTTAAACCAATACCACACTATCTTGATTACTGTTGATTTATAGTAATTCTTGAAGTTGGGTTGTATTCATCCTCTGACTTACTTCTTCAATATTATTTTGGCTCTTCTGAGTCTTTTGCCTTTCCACATAAATTTTAGAATTAGTTTGTTGATATCTACAAAATAACTAGCCATGATTTTGACTGGAATTGCATTGGATCTACAGATCAATTTGGGAAGAATCAATATCTTGATAATATTGAGTTTTCCTGTCCATGAATATAAAATGCCTCTATATTTATCTAGTCCTTCGTCGATTTCTTTCATCAGAATTTTGTAGTTTTCCTCATGTAGAATTTGTACATATCTTGTTAGATTTTTACCTAATTTTTTTATAGGGGGTGCTAATGTAAATGGTATTGCGTTTTTAATTTCATATTCCACTTGATCATTATAGGTATATAGGAAAGGAATTGACTTTTATAAATTGACTTTGTATCTGCAATCTTGTTCTCATGGCTTCTTAGTTCCAGGACATTGATTTGGCAATACTTTCATAATTTTCTACATGGATACTTATGTCATCTGTAAAGACATACCATTTTATTTCTTGCTCTTCAGTCTGTACAACTTTTATTTCCTTTTCTTGGCTAACTATGTTAGCTAGGATTTCCCATACAGCATTGACTAGGAATGTTGTGAGCAGACATTCTTGTGTTATTCCTGATTCCAGTGGAAAAGGATCTAGGTTCTCACCATTAATTCTTATGTTGGCTGTAAGGTTCTTGCTTATGTTCTTTATCAAGTGGAGGATGTGTCCCTCTGTTCCTAGAGTGCCCAGACTTTTTATCATGAGCTGGTGTTGGATTTTGTCAAGTGCTTTTTCCGCATCAAAAATGATCATATGATTTTTCTTTAGCCTATTGGTGGATTATATTGATTTTTTGAACATTAAACTAGCCTTGCCTAGCTGTAATAAATTCCACTTCATCCTGGTGTACGATTCTTTCAATACATTGTGGGTTTCAATTTGCTAATATTCTATTGAGGATTTTTGCATCTGTATTCACAAGATACATTATTTTGCGTTTTTTGTTTGTTTGTTTTTGTTTTTGTTTTTTCCAAGACGGAGTCTCGCTCTGTCGCCCAGGCTGGAGTGCAGTGGCGTGATCTCCGCTCACTGCAAGCTCAGCCCCCCGGGTTCACGCCATTCTTCTGCCTCAGCCTCCCGAGTAGCTGGGACTACAAGCGCCCGCCACCACGCCCGGCTAATTTTTTGCATTTTTAATAGAGACGGAGTTTCGCTGAGTTAGGGAGCATGGTCTCAATCTCCTGACCTCGTGACCCGCCTGCCTTGGCCTCCCAAAGTGCTGGGATTACAGGCGTGAGCCACCACACCTGGTGGTGTTTTTTCTTTCCTGTAATGTCGTTTGTGTGGTTTTGGCATTAGGGTAATTCTTGCCTCATAGGCTCAGTTGAGATGTATTCCTTTTGTTTCTATCATATAAAAGAGATGGCACAGAACTGGCATAACTTGTTTTTTAAATATTTAGTAGAACTTATCAAATGAAACCATTTGAGCCTAATGCTTTCTGTTTGGATATTATTAATTATTGATTCAATTAATTAGATATAAACATATTCAAGTGGTCTGTTTCCTCTTGTGTGTTTTGGCAAAGTGTGCTTTCAAGAAATGTGTCAATTTCGCCTAGGTTATCAAATTTGTGGACATACAGTTATTCATAGGATTCCTTTATTATCATTTTCATGCCCATGGGATCTGTAGTAATGTCCCTTATTTCATTTCTGATATTGACTATTTGTTTTTTCTCTTTGTTAGCCAGGCTAGAGGTTAATCAATTTCATTGACCTTTTCAAAATATCAGCTTTAGGTTTTGTTGATATTCTTTTGATTTTGTTTTCAATTTCATTGATTTCTGTTCTTTTATTTTTTCTCTTCTGTTTACTTTGAACTTAATTTGTTCTTATTCTAGATTACCAAGGTGGAATCTTAGGTTATTTTAGATCTTTCTTCTTTTCTGGTTTGTACATTCATTGATATAAATTTCCCTCTATACAGAGATTCACGGATCCATCCGGGTGGTCCGGGCACCACTGGCGCCCCTCTGCGGCGATTCCCCCGTTCCATTTTCTGAAGCCACAGGTCAGAAGCCGCTGTAGAACGCTTTGCCAAACTCCAGGATCTTGAAGGGAACGTAAGGCGCAGCTACCTGCCGCGCAGGCGCAAGCCTTTCTTTCCGCACAAAGACCGTGGGAGGAGGGGTCGGCGCAAGCGCTCGGTGTCTCTGAAAAGAACTTCATCATCCTGCTGCCCGCTTACGGAGCGCAGCGCAACGCATGCGCGTTGAAGACTTACGGAACTTATTTCATGCTCGGGGCGGCGGTGACGTGTGAACGAGAAGGAGGTGGTCAAGGAACGGAAGCCGGGAGGGAACTAGGGCGGAAGGGGACCAGGGCCGGGCTTGTGTTCGGTGCCTTGCCGGGGCTGGGGGGGTTCCGATGTGGTCCCCGGAGCGGGAGGCCGAGGCTCCGGCCGGGGGAGACCCGGCGGGCCTACTGCCCCCCGAGTGGGAGGAGGACGAGGAGCGCATGTCCTTCCTGTTCTCCGCTTTCAAGAGGAGTCGCGAGGTGAACAGCACCGACTGGGACAGCAAGATGGGCTTCTGGGCGCCGTTGGTGCTGAGCCACAGCCGCCGCCAGGGGGTGGTGCGCCTGCGTCTGCGGGACTTGCAGGAGGCCTTTCAGCGCAAGGGGAGCGTCCCGCTGGGGCTGGCCACGGTGCTGCAGGACCTGCTGCGGTGAGGGGCGGGCCGGGGCCGGGGTCACGAGGGCGGGCGGGGGCAGCTCTCCGAGGGCCGGGCCCTGGTCCTGTTCTCTGCACAGTGCGCTGCGCCTAGCCCAGTGTCTGGCCCAGAGAAAGCATCCAGTGTGGGTTCAGAAGGCGAAGAAGGAAAATAAGGAGGCCGGGCTAGGGAGGCTTGGAGGGAGAGGAAGGGGGGGTCTGGGGGAAGATTTGGGGTCGGGGATAGTCCCATTAGATGAGTTCCAGAGAAACCAGCCTAGCAAAGGTGACAGTGATTTGCCTGAACTGGGACCCCGTTATGTAGTTATTTCGTAAGAGCCTCCAAATTTGAATGGCCCGTGGAGCAGAAGGTCTAAGAGATAGTATTCATTAACCTAGAGAAGGTCAGAGCTAAAAAGCGGGCATTCGTGGGGAAGAGGCCTGTAGGCATCTTGCCAACAACCCCTGGCACAGCTCATGCGTCTGGCTTGTCCTTGGCACAGGCTTTTTGGAGCAGAGAGGGCGTGAAGGAGAACGAGGGCTTTGCTGAGTATCTGAGTGCCCTTAAAAGGTCTGTAGGAGATACGTGTGTGACAGGTGCAGTGTTTTGGCGGTACCTGAGGGGTAACATTGATAACTAATAGATGTACAGTGCTTGGCAGCATGCAGATACTTTGTATGCACCGTTTGACCCACTCAGGGTCTTGTGGTGCGGTGATAGATGATCCTCAGCAGACAGAAGAGGAAACTGAGTTTCAGAGAGATCAAGTGAATTACTCAGTTACACAGGTAGTTAAAGCTGATACCGGGACTGGATACCTGGTCTTTGGATAAGTCATTTGCAATTCAATGTACCTATCATTCTGAGACCAGCCTAGTGTGATACCCCTCTCAGTGAAGGAGGGAGAAAGTCAACTCTGATGGGTTTTTTTTTTTTTTTTTAGTTTGCTGCTCTTTCTGATTAAGAGCTCTCCCTTCTCTACTTTTGTTCTCAGTACGTTCCCATTGGTTGACATTGATATTGCCTAGGATAGTCTCGAACTCCTGAACTCAAGCGATCCTTCCATCTCGGCCTCCCAAAGTGTTAGGATTACAGGCGTTGAGCCGCTGCACCTGGCCAGCAAGGCTTTTGGAGAATGTGTACAGTGGAAACGGTTTTCCTTCATGCCTGAAGTAGGGAACAGGAGAAACAGTAGTTGAAGAAGTCAGTGAAGGATGAGACCAGAACGGGCTTCCTTACTGTAGACGCGTGACGCTCTTTCACTTCCAATCCAGACACTTTAATACATCGATGGTATTAAAGTCTCTTCTCCTGACTGCTGGCGCTCCACTGAAGCTTCCTGTTGCTTGCCTGGGTCCTGAAGAATTTCTGAGGGTGATACTTCTCCACAGAGGCGACGTGGCATAGTATTAGTATTAAAAGTAGTATCAAAAACCACAATTACTTTTGCACCAACCTAATAGTTAACAGCTTAGCTTGAGGGCCAACTGGCCTAGGCCTGAATCCTGGCTCTGCCATTTGCTAAATTATGTGGCCCTGCACAAATTTTATGCTGTCTTTAACTCTTAGTTTGACAAATTCTAAAATGGTGATGATAATTGTACCTAGGTTTATTGTGAGGATTTGAAGAGATACTCCTTATATAGCCTTCAGTATAGTGACTGGCCAGCGGCAAGCATTTAATAAATTGAGCTGATGTTACTGTTACCAGCACCACGAAATACTTACATATACTTACATATACATCGTAATACTTACATATACTTACATATACATCGTATCCCCACCCTTGCCTTGGAAGAGCACGAAGTCTTTCTCTGTACATCTTTGTTTTCTTCCTTGTGTCTTGCACTCGACAGTGATTTATTTTCATTTGATTGTTTTGAGCGCCAATTGTAAAAGGAAATCTCAGTGAGGGCTCAGAAGCTGCCTGTGTTTCTGTTGTCTTAGTGAGGCACTTGCCTTTTGGTTCCAGCCCTATCGTGGTGTAGATTTGACCTCTCTGCTTACCTTCTGAGTCCCCCAGTTTTCTCATTCGTTAAAATGCTCATAACACCGCCTCCTATGCAGAGGTGTTGTGAGGCTTAGAGCTGGAGTATAAACAATGCTGCATGTAGTTGGCACAGCATAGGTGCTTAGTAAATGGTAGTGATGATGATGATAAAATTCCTCTTTTGGGGTAAAGGGGGAGCTGGAGACTGGAATGGGATATTGCATTAAGTGCTACTACACGCCCTTCTTTTTCTTCCCTGCAGTCGAGGGGAGCTGCAGCGGGAGTCAGACTTCATGGCCAGTGTAGACAGCAGCTGGATCTCCTGGGGGGTCGGGGTCTTCCTGCTGAAGCCTCTCAAGTGGACTCTTTCTAACATGCTGGGAGATAATAAGGTTCCAGCCGAGGAGGTCCTTGTCGCTGTGGAGCTGTTGAAGGTGGGTACTCAGAAGGGGGTGTCTGGGTGTCACCTGATGTGATCATAGCATCCTCCACGTCCCTTGGGTGCGTTCTTAAAAAAAGACTTTCTTTTTTACATGGTGACTGAGTTGATAACTGAGTTTATCTGCCCTCCCTTGTACTTGCGCTTTGTATATTCATTAGTGGGACTTGTACATTTCAAAGGTTAGCCTTTGTCTGGGAATTTTCAGCAACTAACAGTGGATTATTTTCTAGTATCTGTAGGGATTCATGTTAAGCAGCAGTTTAGGAAATGCTTTGCCTTCTGTAGTTTACTGACAGGAGTTTCTCAGGATTCCTGAGGACCTTGTGGCTTTCAGTATTGCCACCTCTGAACTGGCGCACTCAGCTCCGCTTTCCTACTTTGTGACCGTGCCCTTTCCCCTTCCAGCTTTCTGATGGCCTGCCTTCTGCTGCACATGCTCCTCTCCCTTGAAGAGGCCACTGGGGCCATGGTCCCGTCCTAGCCTCCTGGTCAGTCAGCCTCCTCCCGGCCTGCCTTCCCCACAGCCTTAATCGCATGGCTCATTGCTCCACTCCCTTCCTCAGCAACACCCTCAGCTCCTTTGCATCTCCTTTGGTCCACACCAGGAGACTCCCAGCAAATCCATAGCCCTAGATCAGCCACATGGGGTCTAACACCCCTGCTGGAGAAAATCACCTGTCATCAGACTGAGGTCCCCTTCACGGTCCCCAGCTGTGGGAGGCCCTCACAGCCACACCACAGCCTCATTTTTCTTTCTCTCTGTCCCCTCACACGCTGATTCCATCCTGTGTCCTCTTTCCTCTCTGCAGGCACTTCACTGAGAAGGTAGACTCAGGGTTCCTGAGTCAGCCTTCAGTTTTCTGTCCTCCTACCCCAAACCTGACCTCCTCAGAGCCCACCTCCTTCTGTGCTCAGAGTGTAGTGTCCTTCCTCTGCCCCTCGTCTGCTGTGCGTCTGCCCTGCCCCTCTTGTCCCTTTGTCCCATTGGCTGGCCTCTTGCCTGGTATGTTCCATCTCCCTTTCAGCCTGTAAACCCAAACCCACTCATGCTTTTCCGAACACAGATTGTCTCTTTTGTGGTACCTGGGCCCTACCTAAGTGACTGCTGTTTCCTTCTCAACCGACCTTTGCGTCACCATTTCCTCACCTCCCATTCACTCTGTCACCCGGTGCAGACCTGCTTCAACCACCCCCTCCACCTGGATGCTGTGGATGAGTCTCTCTCTGTGTGTGTGTGTGTGTGTGTGTGTGTGTGTGTATGTATGTATGTATCTACAAAGTTGACTGAGTACTTGGTGGCCAAAGTACATTGCAGAGAGTATTTTTGAAATTCATAGACCAAGCCTGACCTCAGGGCCCTTGCATAGCCCTAGAGGCTTCACACAGCTGGAGTCAGCCCAGAATCCCCACCCCCACCCCAAGAGACGCACCCGTTTCTCCTCACCTCACCGTGAGAGACTCCAGCGCACTCTGCCTCAGATGGAGGAAGAGGTCTCCCAAATCTGCCCATCTCTCCTTGTCCCCCAGGATTGTTGACTAAGCAGCCCACATTTTCTTCAGGGGCAGCCCCTTTGCTCCATCTACACGCCCTCCCTGCACCCACGCAGTTATTCCCCTGCCCGGTGCCCTGGTCTCCAGGGCTCAGTCAAGGTCCCCGCAAAGACTGCAGGATGATTTGAGTCTGCCTCTCATCTCACATTGTCCTCCAGCCTGGGGCGGAGGAGAGGCAGACCCGTGGATCCCCACAGGTGAGGTTTGCAAACAAAACAAGCCTGCTCTTGACGTAAATTGGTTTTCCCGAGTCCAGACAGAGAAACAGCCAGTAACTTTTTACTTTTGGATGGTACTGAAAAATACAAAAAAGCAAACATTGTCTGTTATTTTGTTATTTAAAAAAAAAATACGAAGAAATGAAAGTTTTCTTTCTGTTCATCCAACTTTTCTCTCTTTGGGCACTCTCTTCCCATTTGTGTGAGTGTGTATGTTTACAGACTTATGTTTCCTTAATGGCCTTGTCAACTCTAGTTCTTCCTGAAAATCTTATTCACTTGTTTCTTGTCTGTCTTTCCTACTAGAAGGGAACAGTGCCATGGGCCCTGGGACCCTGGGAGCAGTGCCTGGTGCCTGGTACCTGGTAGACAGTCAACAGATCCCTGTCGAGTGAATGAATATATACACACAGACACATGTGTACACATTACTCCATTTTTTTCTAGAAATGGAATTGGTGTGCAGTCTGCTTTGTTTTCTTCCACTGCATTATATCAGGTGCCTCTTTCCAGGCCCTACACAGTATGGATTTACTTGATTCTTTTTGATGCCTGCATGATAATCTATTGCTATGCCACAATTTATGCAACAGGTGCTCTGCAGATGGACATTTAAGTCATTCCGATTTCTCTCTCCGTTTTTCCATTACAAAAAAATGCCACTTGGACAGAGATCTATGTACTTCTCCCTTTATTTTTATGGAATTGATTTTCAGAAATGCCTATGTGCTTTTTAAATTTTAACAAAAATTGCCAAACTACTTTTCAAAAGTTTGTAATAAGTTGCGCTTTCATCAAGATTCTATAGTCCAGTCTCCCCACATCCTTGTCAGCACTGGGTGACATTAGTCTTTTCAATCTTGCCAACTTATTGGGAAAAAAAATGATACGTCCTGTTTGTGAATTGAGCGTTTTTTTCACCTATGTACTAGCCATTTACGTATCCCCTTCTGTGAATTGTCTGTTTATATCCTTTGCCTGTTTCGTATTGTGTTATCTTTTTTTTTTTTTTTTTTTTTTTGAGATGGAGTCTGTCTCCCAGGCTGGAGTGCAGTGGTGTGATCTCCACTCACTGCAAGCTCTGCCTCCCAGGTTCACGCCATTCTCCTGCCTCAGCCTCCTGAGCAGCTGGGACTACAGGCGCCCGCCACCATGCCTGGCTAATTTTTTATTTTTAGTGGAGACAGGGTTTCACCGTGTTAGCCAGGATGGTCTCGATCTTGTGACCTTGTGATCCGCCCACCTTGGCCTCCCAAATGCTGGGATTACAGGTGTGAGCCACCGCTTACAGGTGTGAGCCACCGCGCCTGGCCGTATTGTGCTATCTTTTATGTTAATCTGTATTCTTTATGTATTAGAGATAGATACGTATAATGTATTTGGTATTAAGGATGTAAATATTGTTTCCCAGTCTGTTGCTTGCTTAATTTTTATTTATGATGTCTTTTACCATATAGAAGGGTTCATATTTCTGTAGTCAGATCTCTCAGACTTTTCCATATGGCTACTGAATTTCAGGTCTTGTTTAGGAAGGTATCTTCTGACTCAAACTTAAGTGGGTATTCTTTTATTACTTTGTACTTTAATTTTTTCCGTTTACATTTCCTTACTTCAATACTTATTTTTGTGTATGTGGTGGGGAAAAGCTCTTCTTCCAAATGGATGGCCAGTTGTCTCAGTATTTTTTCTTGATGTCTTATAACATTAATTTATTTGTGTGTGGTTACTGTGCAGTTACTGCAGTAGTTGGGTATCTGGTAGGGCAGTTGAATCAATGAAAACTCAATGTCTGTGTCTTACTAGGCTCTTTTCCGCCCTTTGACACCATTGACGAGTCACTTCTTAAAATGTCTAATTTCCTTGAATTTGTTTACATGATGCAGCAAGTTCTCCTTGGTTCCCCCAAAGCAGTCCTGCTGGCTCTCTTTTGTGGGATCCTTCACTTCCTAAACAGTGATCTTCCTTCAGCTTATTACTTTCCTCCCTGAGTGTCCTTGGGATCTTTGCCGTGGATATGCTGAGGACTTTCAACCATTATATCACTGTCCTGCTGTCTCCTTTGAGTTTTAGATTTGTATATCCACTTATATGTTGTATATATATTTTTGGATATCTCTCAGACATCTTATTTATTTATTTATTTATTTGTTTGTTTGTCTATTTTCAGATGGAGTCTCGCTCTGTTGCCCAGGCTGGAGTGCAGTGGCACAATCTTGACTCACTATAAGCTCCGCCTCCTGGGTTCAAGTGATTCTCCTGCCTCAGCCTCCCAAGTAGCTGGGATTACAGGCGCTGCCACCACGCCCAGCTAATTTTTTGTATTTTTTTTTAGTGGAGACGGGGTTGCACCATGTTGGCCAGGCTGGTCTCAAACTCTTGACCTCAGGTGATCCACCCACCTCAGCCTCCTGAAGTGCTGATATTATAGGCATGAATCACCATGCCCGGCCTCTCTCAGACATCTTAAAACATCATATCCAAGATGGGATATTTTGTCTTTCCTTTAAACTAGGCTTTTCCTCCTGTATTTTTTGCTATTAATAGCATCACATCCATCAGTCACTCAATCCATGGTGACTTTCCTCTCAACTTTCTCCTCCAACCCTGTATCCAGTTACCAGTGTTATCTTCTGAATTTTGTTTGGCTCCACCACTCCTCTTTCTGTGTCTATTATTCAAATAGTCTGTTGTTCAACCCCACGTAATCTCTTGTGTAAATGGTCTCCTTGCCTCTAATCTTAACTCTACAATCCATCCTATTCCAACTGGCAGTTAGTTTTCTGTTAATCTAGCCATGTCAGTTTCCTTCAGTGACCACCTACCATCTACAGAATAAAGGATCATCATGAGCTATTATACTTTCTATAATATAGGAGTGCTTCTCCTCTCTCTCCTTTCCCCTCTACATTTGTACACGTGCCGCATTGATCCACCCTTCTATACTCATGTTCCTTTCTCTTCCTGAGATACCCCTTTCACCTCTTCACCTGGCAGCTTGCTCCCTCTTCAGAATTCTGCTCAACATTTTTTTTTTTTTCAAGAAATCCTGAATCCCCAGGCAGTCCTTTTCTATATTTTCATAGCATCCCATGCACACCTCAGTAAGTCTTTCTTGTTTCTGGTAGTAATTTCCATGTATGAGCGAAATGGTGACATTATTTCTTGGAACTTACATTTCTTAGTCTTGTCGCTAATCTTATCCTATCTGTTTATCATGTACTTTTCTTTGTTTTTTGTTTTGTGTTGTTTTGAAACAGAGTTTTGCTCTTGTTGCCCAGGCTGGAGTGCAGTGGCACAATCTCAGCTCACTGCAACCTCCACCTCCCAGGTTCAAGTGATTCTCCTGCCTCAACCTCCCAAGTAGCTGGGATTATAGGTGCCCACCATCACACCCGGCTAATGTTTTTTGTATTTTTAGTAAAGACGGGGTTTTGCCATGTTGGCCAGGCTGGTCTCGAACTCCTGACCTCAGGTGATCTGCCTGCCTCAGCCTCCCAAAGTGCTGGGATTACCAGCATGAGCCACCATGCCTGGCCCTTTTCCCTTAAGACTCTTTACAGACTCAGTAATGTTTGTGTTTGCAGTATAGCCAATTGGCAGGAAAATGGAGAGACTACAATTGGAAGGGAATTAGATATCATTTCATCCACCCTCTTCACAGAGTGATACTGAGGACTAGTGAGGCTGTGACTGGCCCAGGGTCACCCAGGCTGGGCTGGAAATCAGGCCTCAGGTCTCCTTCACAGATGTTCTACCTCAGCTCACCTCCTCAGTCTTCCCTTGGGAAACCACAGACCAGGGAGAGGCAGGAGTGTAAAATCCCCAGTGGGCGTGCAGTGCAGAGCTGGCTCCCAGCATCTCATGTGCCTCATTTCATATGGAGTCACCAAACTTTCCTCCAAGGCTTAAAAACACAGATCCTTCCTCCTTTTTAAAAAGCCGCTACTTGGGGAGGATGGGCTTGGGATTCCCGGGTGCTTGCCTTGTGTGGTCATGGTTTTGAAGCTCAGGGTCAGGGTCCCTGCGTCCCGTGGCAGTGGCCAGGGCCTGTCAGCCCATGTTGCCTTTCCCGCAGGAAAAGGCTGAGGAGGTGTATCGTCTGTATCAGAACTCGCCCCTCTCCTCCCACCCCGTGGTGGCCCTGTCAGAGCTCAGCACCCTCTGTGCTAACTCCTGCCCAGATGAGAGGACCTTCTACTTGGTGTTGCTGCAGCTGCAGAAGGAGAAGAGGGTCACAGTCCTCGAGCAGAACGGGGAGAAGGTACGGAGGCTCACCTGTTCATTCTCTGACTCAGCGGTGATTGATTCAGTACATACAGTAGCGACCCCTTATCTGAGATTTTGCTTTCCAGAGTTTCAGTTACCTGCAGTCAACCACGGTCCAAAAATAATAAGTGGAAAATTCCAAACATTAACAGTTCCATAGATTTCAGTTGTGCACTGTTCTGAGTAGTGTGATGGGACCTCGTAGTATCCCGCCTGAATGCTCATCCCCCCTTTGTCCAGCATCTCCCTGCCTGAGTCACTTAGGAGTCGTCTCAGTGATCAGATTGACTGTCATGGCACTGCAGTGGTTGTGTCCAAGCCACCCTTATTGTATTGTTTTTTTTTTTTTGAGACAGAGTCTTGCCGTCGCCCAGCAATGGTGCAGCCGGCTCACTGCAGCCTCTGCCTCCCAGGTTCAAGTGATTCTCCTGCCTCAGCCTCCTGAGTAGTTGGGATTACAGGCATGCGCCACAGTGCCTGGCTAAGTTTTGTATTTTTAGTAGAGAAGGGGTTTCACCATTTGGCCAGGCTGTCTTGAATTCCTGACCTCAAGTGATCCTCCTGCCTCGGCCTCCCGAAGTGCTAGGATTACAGGTGTGAACCACCGTGCCTGGCCTATTGTACTTAATAATGGCCCCAAAGCACAAGAGCAGTGGTGCTAGCAGTGCAGATTTACCAAAGAGAAGCTGTCAGGTGCTTCCTTTAAGTGAAAAGGTGAAAGTTCTGGACTAAATAAGGAAGACAAAATATCATTTGCTGAGGTTGCTAGGATCTACAGTAAGAATGAATCTTGTATAGGAAAAATTGTGAAGAAGGAAAAATGTTTGCATAGCTGTATGTATAGGGTTCAGTATTCTCCGAGGGTTCAGGCATCCACGGGGGGTTCCATTCATTGGAATGTATCCCCCATGGATAAGGGGGGCCTGCTGTTCTCATATGCCCACCAGCACTCCTGCTTGGGAAGTTCTCAGCCTTTGTGGTAGCAGCAGTAGTAATTTCTCTCTGTCCCTCAGATTGTGAAGTTTGCCCGAGGGCCACATGCCAAGGTCTCTCCAGTCAATGACGTAGACGTTGGGGTGTACCAGCTGATGCAGAGTGAACAGCTTCTCTCGCGCAAAGTGGAGTCCTTATCCCAGGAAGCAGAGAGGTAACTTTTAACCCCGAACTGAGCCCCCTCCCCACTGTGGCTGGCCCCCAGAGCCAGCAAAATGTTACTGTATGTGGGCTTTTAAAAAATAGGTGTGTGGTTTTTTTTAAGCTAATTACAAAAGTACTCACTGCTTGATGCAGAAATCATGGAAAGCACAGAATATCACAAAAGAGAAAAAAAAATGAGGCCTTTTGTTCATTTGTTTATTTGTTTGTTTTTTTGAGACAGAGTCTCGCTCTGTCACCCAGACTGGAGTGCAGTGGCATGATCTTGGCTCACTGCAAGCTCCACCTCCTGGGTTCACACCATTGTCCTGCCCCAGCCTCCTGAGTGGCTGGGACTACAGGTACCCGCCACCACGCCTGGCTAATTTTTTGTAATTTTAGTAGAGACGGAGTTTCACTGTGTTAGCCAGGATGGTCTCGATCTCCTGACCTCGTGATCCGCCTGTCTTGGCCTCCCACAGTGCTGGGATTACAGGTATGAGCCACCCCACCCGGCTTTTTTTTTTTTTTTTTTTTTCCTTCTAAATTGAGACAGGGTCTTGCGCTATGCCCCAGGCTGGAGAACAGTGACACGATCTTAGTTCACTGCAGTCTCAAACTCCTGGGCTCAAGCAATCTTCCCGCCTTAGCCTCCTCAGTAGCTGGGACCACAAGTGCGCACCACCATGCCTGGCTAGTTTTTTAATTTTTTGTTGAGACGGGGTCTCACCGTGTTGTCCAGGCTGGTCTCAAACTCCTTGGCGCAAGCGAGCCTCCCACCTCGCACCTCAGCCTCCCAAAGTGCCAGGGTTCCTGGGGTGAGCCACTGTGCCCAGCTGAAAACACGAGTCTTAATTCTTCCCCCGCAGACCATGACTGTGAGTGTAATGTTTATGCTCTTCCTTACCAGTCTCCATTCAACTCATATTTATTGAGCTAGGCGTTGTCTTAGGGACTGGGGATATAGCCATGGACAAGCTAGGTTCCTGCCTTTGCAGAGGTCTTTCTGAGGGGCCCTTGCCCTGCCCTTTCCCCGTGGATGACGGTACAAGGAATCCCTGATAAAGACACACGCTCCGGCAGGCAGACACAGACCTTGAAGTCTGTCTTCCAGTTGGGAAAGCCTCGCCTTGTTGGGAGGCAGAGGGATGTGTCCGAGGTCATTGTTGGTGTTAACAGTTCATTCCCTGTCTCCCCAAATTGGGAAGACATGTACGAGGTGCCCTGTTTGCATGTTCTGTCGCAGTGGGTTGAAAAAGCTTGTCCTCAGTCAGCCTGCTTGAGCTGCCTGTTGACTTGCCACAAGAGTTTTTGACCGTCAGCATCATTTTTCTTGCCACTGGGCAGAGTGGATTTAGTCTTAACAGATTTAAAACCACCTTGACTGAATGCTGCTCTCAGGGACCCTTTGAGACCCTGCCCCTCCTGTCCTGTGACACAGTCATCTTATCTGTCCCTCTGTTTCTAGGTGTAAAGAAGAAGCCCGCCGAGCATGCCGAGCAGGAAAGAAGCAGCTGGTGAGTTCTTGTCTCCTCCAGCCCCATAGCAGTGCCCCAGGCAGGCCTGAAGCGATGCCCAGCAGTTCGGAGAGCAGCCCGCTGGGGTTTTGAGGGGGACAGAGTCTGCAGGGGCCCAGGCACCACAGCTTATTTTACAGACCGGAGGGAAGAAGGCTGGGACAGCCTTAGCGTCTGGGAAGGGCTGTCTTCCTCTTGCCCTTTGGCTTGCCCAGTTCAGCACTGACCTAAGTCTCCATGCCCCCCAGGCACTGAGGTCTCTCAAGGCCAAGCAACGGACAGAGAAGCGCATCGAGGCCTTGCATGCCAAGCTGGACACTGTTCAAGGCATCCTGGACCGGATCTATGCCTCCCAGACAGATCAAATGGTAGCCATTGCCCCCTACTCCAGCACTCAGCTGGTCTCTCCGTGGGTGTTGGTCACTTGCAGCTTCGGCTTTGCTGTTTGGAGAATCCCTGGGTTCTTTCGGGATGTAGCTGGGGTTGCCTTTGCCTTTCCAGTCAGGAGGTTTGGCCTCAGTGGGTATAGGGTATATTGAACTTGGGTGCCAAAAAAACCCCAAAGCTGCCTTTTGGAGTTGAAACAATATTGTATGTATTTTGCCAAATGTCTATCATATGCACTGATAGCTTTGCTTTGTCTTTAGGTTTTTAATGCCTACCAGGCTGGGGTGGGAGCACTCAAACTCTCCATGAAGGATGTCACAGTGGAGAAGGCAGAGAGCCTTGTGGATCAGATCCAAGAGGTACAGAAAGGGGCCAGGGAGGGACACACAGAGAAGGAAATGACAGAGGACAGATTTGACTTCATTGTACATCCTCTTTAATGACACTTGACTTGTGACCTTGTGAACTTGAGGCAGGTTTCCTTGATTCTCATTTGGGGCAGGATTGCTTTGTCACCCTAGATATTTTCTACCGAAGACTGAGATGCTCAGAGCCACCATGCCCAACTCAGGGCTTTGAACTTGTCTCTTACAGCTCTGTGACACCCAGGATGAAGTTTCTCAGACTCTGGCTGGTGGGGTAACCAATGGCTTAGGTGAGTGGACACGGTGGTTATTTTTATTTTTATTTATTTATTTATTTATTTATTTTTAGATGGCGTCTCTGTCATCTAGGCTGGAGTGCAGTGACACATTCTCGGCTCACTGCAACCTCCGCCTCCTGGGTTCAAGCGATTCTCCTGTCTCAGCCTCCTGAGTAGCTGGGATTATAGGCGCATACCACCACGCCGGGCTAATTTTTGTATTTTTAGTAGAGATGGGGTTTCACCATGTTGGTCAGGCTGGTCTCGAACTCCTGACCTCGTGATCCGCCTGCCTCCGCCTCCCGAAGTGCTGGGATTACAGGCATGAGCCACGGTGCCCAGCCCAAAGCAATTGTTTCTTCTTTTCATCCTGGAAGACTTCGCTTCCCTGTGCTGTGATGAGTTTGACGGTAGATTTGCTTTTCCGGCTGCAGGCAGGCCTCTCCTAGCCTGCCCTCCCTGGGGCCCATCTGCAGGAGCAATCAGGGAATTGCCATTTCCTCCTTGACAGCTGTGCTCATGACCCATCTGTGCTCCAGCATTCCTCATTCACAAGGCTTCCAACTGGAGGATCCTCCTTCAAGGGCAAGGGGAATCAGGGTCAGGTCCATGGGGTTAACAGAACACACCTCCTTGGTGACTTAACTCTGAGTCTGGAAGAAGCGTCTCTGCTTGAAGCTACCCTCAGTTTCCTGACTTCCAGGATTTTTTTTTTAATTTGCAAGGAGGCCTGGCATCTTTTGAAAAGCTAAGCGGAGTTTTGGTAACCTCAGTCCTGTACTCATTAATGCATTTCTCCCTGGAGTTTATGCATCTTTATGTTCTCTTTAATTTCCAGATTTTGACAGTGAAGAACTGGAGAAGGAATTGGACATCCTCCTTCAGGATACCACCAAAGAACCTTTGGATCTGCCTGACAACCCCCGCAATAGGCATTTTACCAACAGTGTGCCTAACCCTAGGATCTCAGATGCTGAACTTGAAGCTGAACTTGAGAAACTGTCCTTATCAGAGGGAGGTATGGAGCTGTTTTCCAAGGCCTCAGGCGGGCATGTGGCCTCCTGGCTGACAGAGTTGATGGGCCCAAGCCCAATTACTCAATTTGCCAGAGTACCAGAGCCCTATAGGGAGTTGAGGGTTTGTTTATATTAAGACTCAGTCTCATAAACACTGGAATGCCTTCATCTTCAAGATTTTCCTGTTATAGTGTTCAGTCATTTCTTTGCCTTGCAGGTTTGGTCCCAACCGGTAAATCTCCGAAAAGGCAATTGGAACCGACTCTAAAGCCATTGTAGGACCCTCAAGTGAAGGACCCTCATGTAAAAGAGAGACCAGGCTTGCTGGGTGTGTACATAGTTATTTAAACAAGAAACTCTCAGAATGTGTTTGGAAGAGGAGGAAGGAGAACTACTGATTTATCTGGATGCTACTACTTACTACAGGACAGATAGAATTTCTGGAAGCGATGCTCCAAAGGCTTGCTCCCAGCTGTATTATGGACCTGCCTTCTCATCTTTATAGTGCCACAATTTATACAGTCCTGTGTCTGACCCGTCATTTCATAGCCTGCAGTTCTTGCCATTGGCACACTTAGTTTGTCTTCACCCACCAGCTTCGTTCCAGCCTATGAAGGGGAAAGATTTGCAGTTTTGCCAAATCTGAATCAGTTCCCACTTCCCCCTGTGGTTTTTTTAGAGGAGTTTATCCTCTCCCTAATGTCAGTTAAATAACTTACTCTGCCCCACTTGATTTCACTGGTAAGAGAAGAATGAGAATGAAACACTTCAAGGTTTTATTTGAGGGGACTTAGCTGCCATTTCATGGAGAAACATGTAGTGTAAAAGGTTTTTCTCTAGGGTCATTTGTCAGAATTCTCCAGGTGTTCAGAGAAGGAGGTCGCCCCAAGTGGCCCAGAGTCATGACAGTCCAGAGGGGCTGGTGTGGCCGGTGGGCGCTGCCTCTTCATCCGATGCAGCAGGAGGTCCGCTGGTGGGGGGAAAGCTTCTCCCGAGGCCTCTGCACTCGCCTGGGAAGAGGCCCAGTCACTACAGGACCCCGAGATGTCCAGACCCCTTATACTTTTCTAAAGAGGCGAAACTGTTGCCTTGGCCCCATCATGGGATAACTTAAAAATACATACCTATCTTCCAGAACAAGCCACACAACAACACACCTCCCCTCCTTGAGCCTGGCGCACAGCACCGGGCTCTGTGAATTTGGAAAGCGTTTCACTTTGTGGCCTACTGCTCGGGGCAGGGGAGCTGAGCCAGGATGTGCAATAGAAGCAGGGGCTGTGCCTTCTGCCAGATCTGCCGGGAGCTACCTGGGCCACCCGTGCACCTGTCCTGCTTCCTGCAGTCGCCGCTCCCTGCCTCCTCTGAGGGACGGGGCAGGGCGGGGTAGGGGGATAGATGGGAAAGGGTCTGAATGCTCTGGCAACGGTGAGAAGAAACGATAGCCACAATGCCACTCCGCTGCCCAGCCGCCAGGATTTCTGCCTGGAGCCCTTTGCCCTGTCCCTGCTGCCTGAGGTGGCGTAGAGCAGAGGAGAAGAATTTGCTCCAGGCCAGGAGCACAAATCATTGTTCAATGAATTTCTCTCCAACTCGACCTTGGTAAACGGAAATGTTGGGGGTGAAGAGAAACAATCACTATTTTTTTTTCTTTTTTATCTGGTAAATAATTAAAAGAAAAACCGGAACACTTGTCCCGTCTCTTCTTTAGGTTGTATCAATGTCTTGGTCCTTCGTGCCTCCCCACGCTTCCAGCTTCTACACACTTTGGTTATTTCTCTGAAGTCCACAGGAGAATGTGGAGCGCCTGATCATGTGAGCTTTGAGCTGCGGCAGCTGCTGCTCCATCCAAGTGGCCGCGCACAGTGAGCTCTGCTGGGGAGAACTCACTCTTTGAATGGCCTCCCTGGTTTTAGCAGTGTGCCATTGCTACAGTTTTCCGTTGTCTGGGCTCTCTGAGTGGCCTAATTTCTTCTGCCCATGTGATTATATCATATTTTAGCCTGGCACTGGTATTTCTCAGCCCCTCCTCCAGGGATGGTGTTTGCCACGCCCTGTGAGGGAAATGGGCTTTGAGGCTGAGGGCAGCATTAGGAACAGGCTGAACAATTGGCTGCAGCACTCGGTCTGCAGCTCCAGGTAAGTCAGAGGTGAACTGGCCAGGAAAAGGTGGTGAGAGCAGCGGCTCAGAAAGCCCTGGGAGAATCTAAAGGACCTGGTGAGAAGGGCGAGAGGGACTGGAGTTCACAGGCCCTGCCAAAGAGAGGGCAGAACCGCTGTTCCATTCCTTCTGCTGGAAGGAAGTGGCCTGGACCTGGTGAGCCTTGTTAATCTGGTTTAAGGTTGCTTTTTGTTTCGCTATCCTGAGCCACTGAAGAATCCTGTTAAATGATCCAGTCTTATTCTTTGCTGTGCTACAGGAAATTAAAAGGAGCTATTGCGTCTGCTGGGAGCAGAGAACAAGAAGGGGTCATCTACAGGACTCTGCTGGCGGCGGCTGCAGCTGCCAGCATGGGATTCCCACAGCTGGGCAATCAGGGCTGAGTGGCCTCAGGAGTCAGCACTGCGGAGGGATTCACTCCTCTTGAGAGTTTTCTCTCTTTTTTTTTTTTTTTTTTTTTGAGACAGGATCTTGCTCTGTCACCCAGGCTGGAGTGCAGTGTGAGATCATGGCTCACTGTAGCCTCGACCTAGGATCAAGCAATCCTCCCACCTCAGCCTCCCGAGGAGCTGGGCCTACAGGTATGCCACCACACCTGGCTAATTTTCTTTATTTTTGGTAGAGATGAGGTCTCAAACTCCTGGCCTCAAGAGACCCTCCCACCTTAGCCTCTCAAAGTGCTGGGATTACAGGTGTGAGCCACTGCACCTGGCCGACTTCCTTCTCTTGAATGTTTGCTGCCTCATGACAGGAGTCAGAGCCTGACAAAGTGAAGAGATGATGCCGTGCCTGGGAGGGTGGCTGGAGAGTCCCCCATCACTGCTAGTATGGGAACGGTGATGGTTTGCAGAGAGGAGGTGTGGATAGAAGGGTAAGTGGGTATTTGGAGGTGAGGGGAAGGGTGCTACCTGGGAATCTCTTGGGCCTGCCTCAAAAGGTTGTGTAACCAGAGTCCTGGGACCGGGGTGGGCTCTGCAGTCAGACGTTGTGAAAGAGACGAAAGGGTTACACTGCAGTTCTCACTGCCTGCCCGAAGTGACAGCCCAGGGCTGAGCAGACCTCCGGGAGGTGGTCATGAGGATCTGGCTCAATCTGCTGAAAATATAATCTAGGCCATCAGAAAAGAGGAGGGAAGAGCTGGAGCTGTGAAGAAAGATGAGATCATTGAGAGCTGTTGACTCCCAAGAATCAAAACGAAGCCCTGCTCTGAGGCTTGTGGGTGAGCGTGGTGACCCTCCTTTCTTCTGAAGTGTCTTCATGTCTTCTCATTTTTACGTAGTTGTGGCTACTCTTTGGGGAAAGTGTGGCTTCTTTTCTCTTTCTGCACAGAAGCAATGCAAGGTTATAGACTCTGGAATATAACCAGAATATGGACTCTGGAATATGGCCAGAAGGAGCCACGAGAAGGGTAGGGGAAATGTCTGTTTTACAGAAGAGGACCCTGAATCTTAGCTTGCCGAAGCCACAGAGCTCACAGGGGAATTTAGTTTATTGACTTCTAGCTTGGAATTCTTTGTTACACAAGTGTTGAGGATCAGAAAATAATGCCCCAAATGTGGCATTTGACGAGCTGAACTAAAGCAAGCTCTCTCTCTCTTGACTTTCCCCCACCATGGTGTCTTTCTGACCCTTTCTTTTCTTTCTTTCTTTTCTTTTCTTTTTTTTTTTTTTTTTTTTTTGACACTCTTCTAAAGCACTAGGAGCATGCTATCTCTCTCTGACCCTTTCTTTCCTTTTTTTTGGACCCTTTCTTTTTCTAAAGCACCAGGAGGAGCTCTTTCTCTGGAAGTTCTCTTACCTGATTGAGAAAACTTCTTCTAAAATAAATGCAGTTGTCTTAAAGCCCCCTCCCTATGAGTCTCATTAAATAACCAGGAATGATTAATCACCCAAAAAAAGACTAAAAAAGAAGCTACAGCCAGGATACCATACCAGACAGACTTTTCATCATTTCTTCTGAGGGCAGTTTCAAGAGATAACCTGGGAGACTATATCCGCATAATAAGACAACCTTGGTTCACAGTGCAGTACCACCCCTCACCTTTCATGACTTGTCCACAAGCTATTGTTTGTCCTTCAGTCCCATTCAGCGTCCAAAGAGAATCATTTACAAACCACTGTCAGGTCTTTGAGTCCATTCATTTAAAGCCCCCCCACTTCCCTTTCCCCAGTGAAGAGAGTACTTAAGTGCCAACCATTGGGCCTTTCTGTGTATGTTCATATTTTTTATATGGCTCCCCTGCTTCATGCATGTTAATAAATTTGTTATGTTTTTCTCCTGTTAACCTGTCTTTTATTGTAAGAGTATTGGCTATGACCCTTAATAGGATGGAAGAAAGAGATCACCCCTTTCCACTCTTGCACCAGGCTACTCCTAACCACACTCTCAGAAACACATTCTCATGACCAGGTGCAGTGGCTCACACCTGTAATCCCAGCACTTTGGGAGACCAAGATGGATGGATCACCTGAGCCCAGGAGTTCAAGACCAGCCTGGGCAACATAGTGAGACTCCATCTCTAAAAATGGAAGAAGAAGAAAAAAAACACTCTCAAAAAATAACTCCAAAATTACTTTCTGTAGTGGGCATGTGCCCTGACCCCATGTCAGTGCTTACGGTTGGCAGATCAGTTTTCTTTGGCTGACATTTGTGCAGTTATACAGACTTCTACAGATTGGAAATTACAGGCTGGGTGTGGTGGCTCATGCCTGTAATCCCAGCACTTTGGGAGGCAGAGGTGGGCAGATCACTTGAGGTCAGGAGTTCCAGACAAGGCTGGCCAATGTGGTGAAACCCCATCTCTACTAAAAATACAAAAATTAGCCAGGCATAGTGGCGGGTGCCTGTAGTCCCAGCTACTTGGGAGGATGAGGAACGAGAATCGCTTGAACCCGGGAGGTGGAGGTTGCAGTGAGCCGAGATCGCACCACTGCATACCTGCCTGGGCAATAGAGTGTGATCCCCTCTCAAAAAAAAAAAAAAAGAAAAGAAAATAGAAAAGAAAATTGTCTCCCAGGAGATACTGGGTAGAGCTGTGCCTCAGAATCTCCCTATTTTTAGGGAAACCAAAGTAAGTATTAAGATTGTTTTGTTGTTGTTGTTTTGCTGGTCTGTACCCTGTAGATAACGTTTTGATTGTATTTTGCAGCAGGCCCTTCAACTGTACAGAAAAGAGCCAGCTATTGGCCGCATAGCACTTCCTGAAGGAGCAGGTTCACAAAAGTAGTAAAGCCATCTTTATTCACAGGTGATACAATTGTGTATGTAGTAATCCAAGGAACCTATAGACAAACTGCTTGAATGAAAAATGTATTTTAGCATGGTCACTGGACACAAGCTCAATATTTTAAGCATTTAGTATAGTTCTATATACAAAAATATAAAAATGTAAAAGAAATGATCTATGCTAGTGCCCAATATATTGAATTCTAAGGAAAAAGTTTAATACCCTTTACCATGGCTTCTCTACCTTGGTGCTATTGATATTTTGAGCCTATAATTATTTGTTGTGGGAATCGTACATTTTGGAATGTTCAGAAGCATCCTTGCCTCTATGCACAAGATTCCATTAGCACTGTCCATCCCCTAGCATAACAGCCAAAAATGACTCCAGATACTGCCCTGGGGGATGGGGAGGATGGGAGCAAAATCACCCCTAGTTAAAAACCACTGCCCTACACTGAAAACTGTAAAATATTATAAAGAAAAAAAAAGTTAAAGATGTCCATCCATTCTTCCAAAATTTATACAGTCAATGAAAACCCAGTCAGAATGCCAGCAGATTTTGTGTATGTGTGCACGTGTGTGTATGTGCAAATTAAAAAGCAACTCTAGGCCGGGCGCGGTGGCTCACACACTTGTAACCCCAGCACTTTGGGAGGCTGAGGTGGGCGGATCACTTGAGGTCAGGAGTTCGAGACCAGACTGGTCAACATGGTGAAACCCCGACTCTATTAAAAATACAAAATTAGCTGGGCGTGGTGGCTTGTGCCTGTAATCCCAACTACTCGGGAGGCTGAGGTGGGAGAATGACTTGAACCCAGAGCCAGAGGTTGCAGTGAGCCGAGATTGAAGGAAAGAAAGGAAAGAAAGAAGGAAGGAAGGAAGGAAGGAAGGAAGGAAGGAAGGAAGGAAGGAGGGAAGGAAAGGAGGAAGGAAGGAAGGAAGGAAGGACAGACAAAGGCAATTCTAAAATTATATAGAAAGGCAAAGAACGAAAAATAGCCAAGGCAATCTTGAAGAAGTGAAATAAAGCTGGAGGACTGCTGGGCGTGGTGGCTCACACCTGTAATCCCAGCACTTTAGGGGGCCAAGGTGGAAAAATCAGTTGAGTCCAAGAGTTCAAGACCAGCCTGGGGGAACATAGGGAGATCCTGTTCCTACAGAAAATAATTTTTTAAAAATTTAGCCAGGCGTGATGGTGTGCATTTGTGGTCCCAGCTACTTGGGAGGCTGAGGTGGGAGTATTGCTTGAGCCTAGAAGGTCAAGGCTGCAGCGAGCCATGATTGCACCATTATGCTCCAGCCTGGGCAAAAGAGTGAGAGACTGTCTCAAAAAAAAAAAAAAAAAAAAAAAAGCTGGAGGACACAATTTTCTGTATGTATGCCATACTTCAACTTTTTAAAAGTGAATAACACTAAAAGATATTGAATGAATAACTTCCAAACCACTTGTGGGTATAATAGGGCAATAAGAATAACAGTACAATAGAAGACAGGAAAATTTTGAAACAGAAGTACAGAAACTCTTAACAGAAAGTACTAAATGAGCCAGTAAAAGGTAATAAAAATATGTCAGTAATCACAACAAGTGTAAATGAATTGAACTTGCCAGATAAAAGACAGATGTTGGTCCGAGTGGGGTGGCTCACGCCTGTAATCCCGGCACTTTGGGAGGCAGTGGCGGGTGGATCACCTGAGGTCAGGAGTTTGAGACCAGTCTGGTCAACATAGCGAAACCCTATGTCTACTAAAAATACAAAAAGTAGCTGGGCATGGTGATGCACATCTGTAATCCCAGCTACTCGGGAGGCTAAGGCAGGAGAATCACTTGAACCTGGAGGCGGAGGTTGTGGTGAGCTGAGATCTTGCCACTGCACTCCGGCCTGGGCAACAGAGTGAGACTCCACCTCAAAATAAAATAGAATAGAATAGAATAAATACAGATGATTTTAGGTTTAAAAAAATAATACGATTCAATCCTGAGCTATTTGCAAGGGATATACTTAAGTTCATACAAAGATTTTAAATAAAAGGATCAAAAAAGGGACTGTATCTGAGGTAGGAAGTGGGACTGGACTCTGTAGGTGGGGTTTAGGCACTGGACTAAGTTGAGGATTAGCTAAAACAGGGACGAGGTGGAAGCAGCTTTTCATACAACATGTTCACCAGTGTGCCATGTCAGTTTACCACTGCCATGCTGACACCCAAATTTACCACCTCTTTCCATGGCAACAACCCAATGACCTGGAAGTTACAGCCCTTTTTCTAGAAATGTCTGCATAACCTGCCCCTTGATTTGCATATAATTTAAAATGGGTATAAATGACTGCAGAACTGCGTCACCTGACCTCAAACAATTTGCTCCCCTCAGCCTCTCAAAGTACTGAGATTACAGGCGTGAGCCACTGTGCCCAGCCCAGACATAATTTTTTAAAAGGTGAAAATGTGAACCTAAAACCAGAAGGAAACAGTTTCAACTCATAATTGACAAAGTCCTACAAATCTAAAAGAAATAGAAAACCTCAAAGGGGATAAGGGGCCAGTAAGGTGCATGAACAATCAATTCTCAAGAGGGAAAAAGGCAGTTTTCAGAGTGGGAAGCGGGAAGAGTGGTGAGGAGGGTGCCTTAGTCAGGTCTGGCTGCCTTAATACAATCCGGCAGACTGGGTGCTTAACTGAAATGCACTCTTTCGCAGCCCTGGAGGCTGGCAGTCCAAGGTCAAGGTGCTGGCAGGGTCGATTCCTTCTCAGGCCTCTCATTGGCTTGTGGGTGGCCGCCTTCTCCCTGTGTCTTCACATGGGCTCCCTCCTATGAGAGTCTGTGTGCTAATCTCCTCTTCTTGTAAGGACAACAGTCATATTGGATTAAGGGCCACCCTAATGACCTAAGGTTAACTTCATTACCTCTTTAAAGCCCATATCTCCAAATACAGTCACATTCTGAGGTGCTGGGGGTTAGGACTTCACCATATGATTTTTTTTTTTTTCTTTGAGACAGTCTCGCTCTGTCGCCAGGCTGGAGTGCAGTGGCCGGATCTCAGCTCACTGCAAGTTCCGCCTCCTGGGTTCAAGCGATTCTCCTGCCTCAGCCTCCTGAGTATCTGGGACTACAGGCGCCCACCACCACGCCTGGCTAATTTTTGTATTTTTAGTAGAGAAGGGGTTTCACTGTGTTGGCCAGGATGGTCTCGATCTCTTGATCTCCTGATCCGCCTGCCACTGCCTCTCAAAGTGCTGGGATTACAGGCGTTGAGTTACCACGCCCAGCCACACCATACGATTTTTTGGGGCGTGGGGAGACATCAGCCCATAAAAGAAAGTTTGCCTAAGTAGAGAGCAATAGGAGTAGGGTGTCAGCAGCGGCCAGTTCCCAGGTATACACTGGAGCCAGAACCCACAGGTTCCCGAAGGCTTAAGGTAGGGTGGGAAGGGAGAAATAAAGGGTGATTAATACACTGTGGGCTTGAAAGAGTGGGTGGGCGCTGGTGCCATATATTGAGATGGTGAGAACTTGAGGAGGAATAAACTTGAAGGTCAGGCTAGGATGGAACCCGAGGCATTCCAGCTTTTAGAGGTTGAGTAGGAGAGGAGGAGCCAGAAAAGAAAACCAAAAGGGGCTGGGGAGGAAAAAGGAAACCCGAACCTATAAGGTAATGGAAACTGAGAATGGCCATCATTGAGTTGTGCTGAGAACCAGGCAGTGGGAGCCCTCTGTTCCAGGGGCAGGCACAGAGGGAGGCATTGTCTGCAGATGAGAGAAAAACAAGAAGAGAACCCAGTCTGTTTTTCACTATCACCGTGTGCTGACAGTTCTAAACAATGTGGGTGATTTAGTGGTCTAAGTTCCAAATAACTATTGCGGTTATCTGAGCTTCAGTGGGTACATTCCTATCACCTGGGCTTTACTAACCCTTGTACTTGGAAGTTCATTCAGAGAACTCACAGTGATACCGGCGGCTGCCTCACATACTCAGTTTGCCAGTAGGTTCTTAATGGTTTGGAATCACTAGAGCTCATTTGTGGTTGCAGCTTGTCTTCAACCCTTATGATAATATGTATTCCTGGGTTTAAATAGTAGCTTCAAAATAAGCCAGGACAGTGTGGTAATTGTAAAGACCAAGGACACAGAGCATGAGTTACTGTAATTATGTCATTGTCTATGGCCGCTTGGAGTTTTGCTTGTGTTTAACATTTAAAACAGTGGGCTGGGCGTGTGGCTCATGCCTGTAATCCCAGCACTTTGGGATGCTGTGGTGGGTGGATTACTTGAGTCCAGGAGTTCAAAACTGACATAAGCAACATAGGAAGACCCCATCGCTACAAAAATTAAAAAATTAACCAGGCATGGTGGCACACGCCTGTGGTCCCAGCTACTCAGGAGGCTGAGGTGGGAGGATCATTTGGGCCTGGGAGGTTGAGGCTGCAGTGAGCCATGATTGTGCCAATGCACTTCAGCCTGGGCAACAGAGCAAGACCCTATCTATCTCAAATAAATAAATAAATAAATAAATAAATAATAAAACTGTGGAAAAGAACAAACCACGTGGTATACTTTTATTTGGTAAGTGAAAATTTTAGTTCATGCATGAAATATTTTACCAAATTTGAATATCTTTAAATGGAAATTTATTCATTTCAAAGTGTTCATTGTTGTTCAGATAAAGAACAAATCAAGACAGTGCTGATTATTACGTATTACTATGTAATTATTGCCAAAAATAACTCTGTTGTTTGGAGGAGGAAGATGTTTAAAAATGATTAGTTCGCCTGGTATCAAATATGCTAGTTATGCCACCAAAATAGTCAATATTTTATCTTCAACTATAAATACATAAGGGCAAAGCTTACTATCTCCTGGAGGAGTATTTATCCTTTTATTTATTTGTTTATTTATTTTGAGACAGGTTTCACTCTGTTGCCCAGGCTGGAGTGCAGTGGTGCAATCATGGCTCACTGCAGCCTTGATCTCCTGGACCCAAGTGATCCTCCCACCTCAACCTCCTGAGTAGCTGGGACCACAAGCGTGTGCCACCTCACCTGGCTAATCTTTGGTATTTTTTGTAGAGATAGGTTCTTGCTCTGTTGCCGAGGCTTTTCTCAAATTCCTGAGTTCAAGAGATCCACCCGCCTCAGCCTCCCAAAGTGCTGAGATTACAGGTGTGTGCTACTGCACCTGGCCTTATCCTTTTAATTGCAGAAGTTGGTGAGGAAAATAATTCAGAGGTAATTCTGGCCAACACAGAGAAATTCTGGGTGAGTTGAGGAAAACATCGAATGAACTGTGTTGGCATTCATATTAAATTAGCTGATGGCCCCATCTGTATTTTCACAGAAATGACTCATGTGTGGTGTTTTAGTTTACTGAGTTTCCTTGAATATTTTCTCTTTTTCCAAAGCCATAAAAACTAGTGATTTCCTAATATTTCCCTCTCGAGGCCATAAAGGGGCTTTTTAGGAAGTTGAAGGGAGGGAATTGGAAAGTTAGACTCCAAGCCCCTCAGCCCAGCTTCCACCAGAACAGACCCCATTTAAACATTAAAGTCCAGGTGTTATGGGCTAAATCGTGACCCCTCTATATTCACACATTGCAGCCCTAACCACCCCCTAGTCCTCCTCCACTCTGAAATGTGACTGCATTTGGAGATCAGGTCTTTAAAATGGTGATTAGGTTAAAATAAGGTTGTTAGGGTGGGCCCTAATTCAATAAGACTGGCGTCCATATAAGAAGAGGAAATTTGGAGGTCAGGCATGGTGGCTCATGCCTGTAATCCCAGCACTTTGGGAGGCCAAGGCAAGTGGATCACGAGGTCAGGAGATCGAGACCATCCTGGCTAACATGGTGAAAACCCATCTCTACTAAAAAAAAAAAAAAAAAGAAAAAAAAAATTAGCCAGGCGTGGTGGCGGGCACCTGTAGTCCTAGCTACTCGGGAGGCTGAGGCAGGAGAATCGCTTGAACCCAAGAGGTGGAGGTTGCAGTGAGCCGAGATCATGCCACTGCACTCCAGCCTGGCTGACAGCGAGACTCTGTCTCAAAAAATAATAATAATAATTTGCTGGACATGGTGCATGCCTATAATCCCAGCTACTCAGGAGGCTGAGGCACGAGAATTGCTTGAGCCCAGGAGGCGGAAGTTGCAGTGAGCTGAGACTGCGCCATTGCACTTTGGCCTGGGAGACAGAGCAAGACTCTGTCTCAAAAAAAAAAAAAAAAAAAGAAGAAGAAGAAGAGGAAAATTGGACATCAGGGGTGCACGGTGCACAGAAGGACCACCACGTGAAAAGGCAGCAAGTGGTCAGCCATCTGCCAGCCAAGGAGAGAGGCCTCAGAGGAAACCCAACCCTGCTGACATCTTGATCATGGACTTCCAGTCTCTAGAACAGTGCGAAAATATATTTCTGTTGTTTAAGCCATCCAGCCTGTGCTACTTTGGTATGGCAGCCCTGGCAAGCTAATTCACCAGGGTAGTATTTGAGCAGAGGGTTCCACAGCTAATAATTGTTGGAAATCACTGGAATGGAGCACGAGCTTTGGGATGTTCACCTCGGTTGGAAGCACAGTATTGCTGTTTAGTAGCATGTTAATATTGGCCCATTTACTGAACGCTGGGACCCAATTTTTATGTCTGTAAACTGGGGTAATAACACCTACTTTGAGGGATTTCCATGGGGATTGTATGGGGTAATGGATGTAAAGTGCCAGGTGCACAGTAGAAGCCCAATTAGTGAGGATACTGACCCCAGTCCTCCCCAGGACCTGGGCTGGGTGGACACTGCTCTAGTGACTTTAGTGATGCCATGTCCTGCCCAATGGAACTACGCTGGGGAGGGCTGGAAATCAGTGCACTTTGCAATTAAGGGAGAGTCATTTTAAAAAATGTTTGCTTAGTTAATAAATTTTCAAAATTTTGCCAAATTTGCAAGTAGTGCCACTTTGAATGATTTAGGAAGAATAAAAAATAGGTATATCCTATAGCTTATGAAAATTGCATGCATATATATATATGCAATATATATATATATTTTGAGACGGAGTCTCACTCTGTCGCCCAGGCTGGATTGCAGTGGTGCGATCTCAGCTCACTGCAAGCTCTGCCTCCTGGGTTCATGCCATTCTCCTGCCTCAGCCTCCCGAGTAGCTGGGACTACAGGTGCCTGCTACCACGCCCGGCTAATTTTTTGTATTTTTAGTAGACATGGGGTTTCACCGTGTTAGCCAGGATGGTCTCAATCTCCTGACCTCATGATCTGCCTGACTTGGCCCTCCTTAAGTGCTGGGATTACAGGTGTGAGCCACCGCACCTGGCCTCGCATGCCTATATTATACATGTACTACAGAGATATACATTTGGATACATACATTACAGATAATTTTATGTGAAAAGAGCAGGAGTCTAAAGAGGAAACAACTGATAATCGTAGCACTCAGAGACAACCACTGCCTACATTTCAGTATATTTTCCTTCACTGTCCTTTCAATTGCCTTTTTTTTTTTTTTTTTCTTGAAAAGGAGTCTGGCTCTGTCACCCAGGCTGGAGTGCAGTGGCTCAAGCTCAGCTCACTGCAGCCTCTGCCTCCCAGGTTCGAGCAATTCTCCTGCCTCAGCCTCTGAGTAGCTGGGATTACAGATGCCTACCATAACGCCTGGTTAATTTTTGTATTCTTAGTAAACACGGGGTTTCACCATGTTGGCCAGGCTGGTCTTGAACTCCTGGCCTCAAGTTATCCGCCTGCCTCTGACTCCCAAAGTTCTGGGATTACAGGTGTGAGATGCTGCGCCCAGCCTCCGTTGCCTTTTGTTTAGTAAGTGAGATCAATTTTGTGTCTTTTTTTTTCCATAACCTTTGAACTTTTAAACATAGGTACTTCCTATGCTGTTACAAAGGCTTAATATTCATTTTTAGTATCTGTTTTTCCTCCATCCCCTTGGACCTCAGTGGGGCCACAGACAGGCTCTGATGTGAGGTTGGCTTTTGAGCTAGGGAAAATAAGTCTGGATTTTTTTTTCAAATTATTTTATTTTATTTTATTTTACTTTTTGAGACTGAGTCTCACTCTGTCACCCAGGCTGGAGGGCAGTGGCGTGATCTCGGCTCACTGCAACCTCCGCCTCCTGGGTTCAAGTGATTCTCTTGCCTCAACTTCCCAAGTAGCTGGGATTACAGGCACCCACCAACATGCCCGGTTAATTTGTATTTTTAGTAGAGACAGGGTTTCACTGCATTGGCCAGGCTACTCTAGAACTCCTGACCTCAGGTAATCTCCCTGCCTCGGCCACCCAAAATATTGGGATTACAGGCATGAGCCGCCATGCCAGGCCATAAATCTGCATTGGGAGGTAGTGTCCAAATTTCTGCAAAGTCATTTCATTGTAAGGAGACCTTCACAGGAGACCCCTTCACCCCATCTGGGTTCCCATGACTCTGGCCCTTTAAGAAGAGGCTAGAACTCTGGAGAGGTTGAGGTCTCCTTGGAACTGAGGGACAACAAAAGTGTCAGAGATTTGGGGAGTGTGGTGGGGACTCTCCTGGCTGGGGTGCACACACAGAGGCTGATCAGGTAGAGCAGGAACCGGGAAGATGACTCATTCCCCTCTCCCACCAGCCCCTGCACCTCCGCACCCTCCCCTCTCTCCCACTTTCCCTCTCTAGTTCTGGCTCCTTCTCCACCATCTCTGCCTTTCTCTGCCCTTTAATCACTCCCACTGCCTTGGCTCCAGAATGGTCTTCACTTCTGAAAACAGCTCTAGCTTATAAGAGTTTCTTAGTTGATTTTTGGCCGGGCGCGGTGGCTCAAGCCTATAATCCCAGCACTTTGGGAGGCCAAGACGGGCGGATCACGAGGTCAGGAGATCAAGACCATCCTGGCTAACACGGTGAAACCCTGTCTCTACTAAAAAAAATACAAAAAATTAGCCAGGCGAGGTGGCGGGCGCCTGTAGTCCCAGCTACTTGGGAGGCTGAGGCGGGAGAATGGCGTAAACCCGGGAGGCGGAGCTTGCAGTGAGCTGAGATCCGGCCATTGCACTCCAGCCTGGGCGAAAGAGTGAGACTCCGTCTCAAAAAAAAAAAAAAAAGAGTTTCTTAGTTGATTTTCTTGGATTTTTTTAGGTTAAAAAAGAAAAAATCAAAGGTCAGGTGCAGTGTCTCATGCCTGTAATCCCGGCACTTTGGGAGGCTGAGGCAGGAGGATGGCTTGAGCCAGGAGTTCAAGACCAGCCTGGCCAACATAGCATGACCCCCGTCTCTACAAAAAATACAAAAATTAGTCGGGTGTGCTGGCATGCGTCTGTAGTTCCAGGTACCAGAGGCAGGAGGATGGCTTGAGCCCAGGAGTCCAGGTTACAGTGAGCTATGATCATGTCACTACACTCCAGGCTGGGTGACAGAGGGAGACTTTGTCTCAAAACAAACAAACGAACACAAAAACCCACCAAAAACACAAATATTCTGCAAACAGTGAGAAGTGGATCTCCTCAAATGTCTGAACTTTCCAGTTTTTATGTCAATTTGCTTTTGTTAGTACCGCTTTAAAGAAAGGTAAATACTAGAGGCACGGGTACAAAGCCTTGTCTTGTCCTGAAGTGAATGTGGTTCCTCTGTGATTCTCTATTTAGCCCTGTGTGGTGTTTTGATCTCTCTGTTTGGATCCTTAAATGAATTTGCATCCAGTTGTTCTAAGTGTGAGTTGGGTAAAGAACATATAACAATGTTTCACTTTTTGAACCTTTTTTTTTTTTTTTTTTTGAGACAGAGTCTCTCTCTCCAGGGTGGTGTGTGCAGTGGCGCAATCTTGGTTCACTACAAACTCTGTCTCTTGGGTTCAAGTGATTCTCATGCCTCAATCTCCCCAGTAGCTGGGATTACAGAAGTACGCCACCACACCCGGGGTTTTGCCATGTTGGCCAGGTTAGTCTCAAACTCCTGATCTCAAGTGATCCGCCCACCTTGGCCTCCCAAAATGCTGGGATTACAAGCACGAGCTACCACACCCAGCCTATTTTTAATCCATTTTAATGTTTGTAATATAATTGAATTATCCCACCTCTGGTTTGCTTGAGACACTTTGGTGTTACTTCTATCACTGATTGTTTTTTTTTTTTCTGGCTTCCTCACCCTCCCCAGTTATATTTTTCTATATGGGCAGTGTTTCTTTCTTAACCAGCTTCCCTAACTTCTGGCAATTATTTGGAAAACATAGCATTTACTGACTTTGCCACAGTTATATGCCTCTGCTCCTACCCCCGACACTTTGGAATGTACTCCGGGGTTCCTGTCCCAATTTATGGCAATAAAGAAATTGCTTTTGTTATTACATTCTATAGCCCTCCTTTCAAGATTTATAACATTTGTATACCATTTTGTTGCTCTGATTATTTACGTTAATTGAATGTTTTTTTATTTTTTTCTTCTTTTTTTTTTTTTTTTTTTGAGACGGAGTCTCGCTCTGTTGCCCAGGCTGGAGTGCACTGGCCAGATCTCAGCTCACTGCAAGCTCTGCCTCCCGGGTTTACGCCATTCTCCTGCCTCAGCCTCCTGAGTAGCTGGGACTACAGGCACCGGCCACCACACCTGGCTAGTTTTTTGTATTTTTTAGTAGAGACGGGGTTTCACCATGTTAGCCAGGATGGTCTCCATCTCCTGACCTCGTGATCCGCTCGTCTCGGCCTCCCAAAGTGCAGGGATTACAGGTGTGAGCCACCACGCCCGGCCAATTGAATGTTTTAAGTAAATGACTTAGCACAGGGCATCTTCTCCCAGGACATCCCAGCTTGTGAGTCATTTATCTGAATTCGTCTCTTGGTTGTCGGGACCATGTCTTCCAGTGGCTTTTCAGGAAGGACGGTGAATGTCAAAGTATAACTCAGAAATATTTCGTTAGCTGGGTAACTAATTCACAAGCACACCAAGGAGACAGCCATTAGATTTTTACCAAGGGACAAAGACCTAAACGAACAAACAAACAAACAAACCAATGGGAGGACTGGTAAAGAAGAAAAAGGTGCCAGCCTAGACAGGGTGATTTTTCTAATGATTAGCTGGAGGTTATCAAAGAGGCTAGTCTGGGTGATCTTTGCTGGAAGAGATTGAAGAGGTCACTAGAGAAAAAAAAAAAGTCAGTTATCTGTGGATTTTGCAAGACGTCTTTTGAGTTAAGCCATGCGGTACACGTGGCAGGCTGTCCCCACACAGTGTCTGCCAGTATGGCCTGGCATCTCCACCTGACAGGCCAGCATCACTCCATTTCTCTTGGCAGAATGTGACTGCAGGTTTGAGAGTATCTTTCTGTTGCCATCACAGTTTACAGAATTTTCCAGTCTTAACATTTTCCACTTAAAATTCTACAGATACTGTTCCGTTGTTTTCCAGCAGATGAATTGCTAGGAAAATCTGTCAGCCACTTAATTTTTTTCTTTTGAATTTTGCCTAAATCAAAATTCATGTTTTTAATCCTCAGAGAAAATATTTTTACCGTAATCTGGATCAACCTTTTATTTATATGTTTATTTTCTAGAACACCATTTTAATCTGTAGATTCACATTTTCTTTTGTTTTAATAAAATATTGTTGCATTTACATTGTGTGTGTGGGTGTCTGTGTGAGAGACAGGGTCTCACTCTGTCACCTAGGCTGGAGTACAGTGGCACAACCACAGCTCACTGCAGCCTCAACCTCCCGGGCAAAAATGATCCTCCCACCTCAGCCTCCAAAGTAGCTGGGACTACTGGCATGCGCTACCATGCCTGGCGAATTATTATTATTATTATTATTTTTCTTTTCTTTTTTTTTTTTTTTTTTTTTTTTTTTGAGACAGAGTCTCGCTCTGTCGCCCAGGCTGGAGTGCAGTGGCCGGATCTCAGCTCACTGCAAGCTCCGCCTCCCGGGTTCATGCCATTCTCCTGCCTCAGCCTCCTGAGTAGCTGGGACTACAGGCGCCCACCACCTCGCCCGGCTAGTTTTTTTTTTGTAGTTTTAGTAGAGATGGGGTTTCACCGTGTTAGCCAGGATGGTCTCGATCTTCTGACCTCGTGATCCGCCCGCCTCGGCCTCCCAAAGTGCTGGGTTTTTTTCTTTTTTTGAGACGGAGTCTCGCTCTGTCGCCCAGGCTCGAGTGCAGTGGCGTGATGATCTCGGCTCACTGCAAGCTCTGCCTCCTGGGTTCACGCCATTCTCCTGCCTCAGCCTCCTGAGTAGCTGCAACTACAGGCGCCCACCACCACGCCCTGCTAATTTTTTTGTATTTTTAGTAGAGACAGGGTTTCACCGTGTTAGCCAGGATCATCTCGATCTCCTGACCTTGTGATTCGCCATTTGCAACCCCCATGTGCCCTGGATTCAATCCTTTCATAATCTTTCAATTATACTTCCAGTTTTGGGTGAAATTCTATAGCTCACACCCAGCCTGCTTCTCCCACTGATAGGGTACATCTAATTTATTTAACCCCTGACTTTGGTACCTGGCTATTGGCCACAGGATTAAGACAATCCTAGGCTGGGCGCGGTGGCTCATGCCTGTAATCCCAGCCCTTTGGGAGGCCGAGGTGGGCAGATCACCTGAGGCCAGAAGTTCGAGACCAGCCTGGCCAACATAACGAAACCCCGTCTCTACTAAAAATACAAAATTTAGCCAGGTATGGTTGCGCACGCCTGTAGTCCCAGCTACTCGGGAGGCTGAGGCAGGAGAATTGCTTGAACCCAGGAGGGTGCAGTGAGCTGAGACTGTGCCACTGCACTCCAGCCTGGGTAACAGAGTGAGACTGCCTCAAAAAAAAAAAAAAAAAAAAAAAAAAAGACAATTTTAATGACATGCTAAAGTTGGAGAGTCTTCACCTTGTGGTGTTGAAAAGCAGGGGGTTGACAGGCTAGATCTGGGTTTCAGTTCCAACTCTCTGGGTCTCCTTCGGCTAAACCTCGGTTTATCCCCATACCATATGGGTAACAATTTTCATCTGAGAGGGCTGCTACAAAGTTTAAAGTGCAATCTGTATGGCAAGCTTTATGTCAATAAGTAGCAACTATCTTGATTTTTGTAAGCCTTTACTGCATATCACCGATTTGTTTTCAGCATTGTTGACTCTAGCTTTGCTGGTTTGATGATGAACATGATTGCCTCTTTCACGTCTTTCCATAGCTCTGACAGTTCCCTTTCATCTCAATTCATAGCTTACCCATTGAACATGGAAATCAGGCTTTGACCTCCTTGAGAGTGTGAAGCAGTTATTAACTGGAAATTTCTTGTTTTCTCAAGAGAGTCTTCCAAAATATTCTTATCCTGTATCTGTTCTTTGCTCTGGTTTCTTCCTCTTTTCTTTTCTTTTCTTTTTTTTCTTTCTTTCTCTTTCTTTCTTTCTTTCTTTCTTTCTTTCTTTCTTTCTTTCTTTCTTTCTTTCTTTCTTTCTTTCTTTCTTTCTTTCTTTCTTTCTTTCTTTCTCTTTCTTTTCAAATTCTGCCCATCGTTTGTGCTGCTTTTGTTGCATTTATTCACATTTGAATGGGGACCATTCTACCTTACCTGCTGTTTGCCCCCAAAGGTGTGGGTAGCTGTGCTTTGACTCCCTTCCCTGTTTATCTAGGAATCTCTAGATAACCTCCGCCCATGATGGAGACCTGGACACTGATACCTTTTTTCCTGTTTAACCTCTGAGTTGCCTAAAGAGGGTTTGGTAGAAACTAGAAACTAGATTCCTGGACAGCCTTCCCCGGGAGCTTGTTCCTACTGAGTCTCTCTCTGAATTTGTTGAACACCTTAATAGCATGACCCAGCTCTAAAGAGGTGGGGACATAGCTTGCTTCCTGGGTTTTGGGTTTGTTCCTCCATTTTGGGGAGGTACAGCCACTTTGTCGAAAAAGCTGGGCCTCTGTTCTCAGAGAAAACATGTGGTGCTAAGTGGACTTGCCTCTCAGACTCACACTGCCCAGTCCAGGGAACCTGGGCAGACAAAACAATGCCACGGTGTGGCCTGCTCCCACTTCCATTAAGCCAGCATGGAGTGTGGGTAGGGCTGGTGGAACCAGAATCCAAACGGGTGCCCCCTGCTCATCCTTTTTCCCCTAGAGTTGAATGCCCTCCGGTCTAGGCACGGGGGACCTGTCAGATCTCCCGAATCTCCTCTCACAACCATGCTCAGAAAGGAAATCCATGACTCAGCTCCCTGAGTTCTGTCTGCACTTCAGTTTTGTGTTTATTCTAGGCCCTTTTTTATTCTTCTTGCTGGGTATCTGGAAAGATAGGTTTTGTAAATATAATATAATTCCACTGTCGTTTTTAGAAATGCTTTGGAAAAATGTGAGACAGCAAAATGCATCTAATTTTTTCTCCACTTCTCCATCCCCAAGCCACTTCTCCCAGTCAGCTTTTTGAGGGACAGCCCTCCCTCCCCCATCCTGCCTGTACCTTATGTCAGAGCCCACTCAGACTGCCCCACCCCGACCAAAACCTAGGTCTTAAGTGCCCTTGGGTGAGTGCTTCCAGATTCAGAGTGACCAAGGGATTGCATTTTAATTACTTTCAGGGAACAGAACGATTTCAACCCTGGTCTCCTAGATTATAATCATCCATCCCACAGGCTGTCTGATGGCAAGAATTTTAAGCCCCATTTAAGGTGGACGCTGGAATTATTTCTGGATGGAGCAGAGTAGCACCAGTTGCTGAGCTGCAAATCACTGCGATAGTGACTGGCCAACCCAGTAACCCACAAGGCTAGCATGCCTTGTCAGTGCCACTGTGGTGTGAATTAGACTTTTTTACAGGTGACATCAATGCGGGAGAAGGAAGGGCAATGATGGGCAAGAGTTCTGGAATATCTGATGCTCAGAAACTTCCCTCCTCTTTATTCCTGTGTTAGGTCCCTGGGGAGGGGAACAATGAATGGGAAACGCTAGCACCGCCGCTAGCTAGCATATAGCACTATTAGGTTGGTGCAAAAGTAATTGCAGTTTTTTACTTAACAGTAAAACCACAATTACTTTTGCACCAACCTAATAGTAGCTGAACAAAAGGGTTTGTTGAACTTAATTGATCCTGGAAGACTGTGCCAACATTGAGGACAAAAAGAAAAGAGCCCACCTTGGAATCAGACCCATCTTTGCTCAAAGTAAGACTCTGGAATGTACTATCTGTGCAACTTGGGGCAAGTTATTTCACCTTTCTGGGTCTCGGTTTTGCCACGAATATGAAAGCTAGTCGTGTCCCTCTAGGAGAAGCGGTTCGTGTTAGTGGCAGGTGCGCCCCCTCCCAATAGGTGACAAGAACACGCCCTCTCCCGTTCCTGCGTTACCTCCCCCAGGCCGCGCGATGGCGCTGCGTCTCCGCAGCGGCCCGGGCCTCTCTGGGGCGCTCGGGCGCTCTGGCCCCTGGGGACGCCGAGGGCGCCTGCGAAGCGCAGAGAGGCCGTGGTGAGTGCGGCGGAACTGGGGGGTGATCTTCCCTGCCCCCGGGCTCCCAGGTGGGAAGAGGGAGCTGGGCTGCGCGGAGCAGGCCCTCGTGAGCCCCGGGAAGGAGCGCAGCGCAGGGTGTGGAGCCACCCTTAGCGTCCGCCCGCAGGCGGGGACGAGAGCCTTGGGCAGCAGCCGGGAGACCCCTCCCCTGACCGCTGACTTGCCAGGGATCCCTGGCATCACTTCCCCGCCGCCGAGACTTGGACCAGAGGGTTTCTAAGGCCCTTTCGGTGCCGGCGTTGCGGGGTCGCGGGTGATCCCGGGGTCTGTGCTCTGATCCCCCGCCCTGCCCGTCTTTCTTACAGGCTCTCCCACCTGTCACCCTGGCCCTTCTCTGCTTGGACGGTGTCTTCCTCTCCTCAGCTGAGAATGACTTCGTCCACCGGATCCAGGAGGAACTGGACCGCTTTCTGCTGCAGAAGCAGCTGTCAAAGTAGGCTCGTGGGAGGGGGGAGGGTGCCCCCTTGCTGGGAAGGGCAGTGTTCCCGAGCCGCCTGTGTGCCCTCCCCCAGGTGGTGCCTGGCAGCTGGTTCTGACCTTGGCCTTTAGTCTTCATAACGCCAGCTGCCTCTTCCAGCTGCATCTTTGTAATTCTGAGCATCACCCCGAGACTGAAGGGTCCCCGCACAGGGATGCGGATGGGACCTGTGGGTCCCTGCGATCACCTCTGTCTATGCTCAGATCCTTTGCAGTCCACCTGGGACCCAGGGGGCGGAAGGGAGGCCAGCGTTAATCCGCGATTAACCTGGGAGTGGACCTCGTAGGGGTCAGGCCCTGGACACCTGCTCAGCGCTTCTTCCTCTCCCTCCCCAGGGTTCTTCTTTTCCCCCCACTCTCCAGTCGCCTCCGGTACCTGATCCATAGAACAGCAGAGAATTTTGATCTCTTGAGCAGCTTCTCCGTTGGGGAGGGCTGGAAGAGGAGGACGGTCATCTGTCACCAGGACATCAGGTGGGTAGCCTCCCACCTTGGATTGCCTGCAGCAGTGGTGTGTGGGCGGCCAGCCAGCTGGTCAGCCTTTGGAAGGGCAGGGCTGGGTGGAACCAGGACTGGGACCCCCGGGCTGCTGCCATTCCTAGCCGCAGCCGCTTAACCAGGGCTGCCTTTTGCATCAACAGTGGAGCAGATATGCAGTTTGTGGAATTCACTTGGCAAAATCAGCTATGTGGTTGGGCCAAAAGAGAGAGAGATCTGTTTAAGTAGTGGGTGTGGTGGGGGGTCTCCCTAGCATTCCTCTCAGTGAGCTTGTGCCCCACAGAGACCAGAAAAGCCCCTGCTGGGCTTGGGTCCCCTCTGTTCCCATGTGCATCTCACAGTGAGCATCTTACTTTAATGACTGTGATCCTAGTGTTTGAAGTGACATGTTTTTCTGATCCTCCGCCTCCCGGGTTCACGCCATTCTCCTGCCTCAGCCTCCCGAGTAGCTGGGACTACAGGCGCCTGCCACCTCACCCGGCTAGTTTTTTGTATTTTTTTAGTAGAGACGGGGTTTCACCATGTTAGCCAGGATGGTCTCGATCTCTTGACCTCGTGATCCGCCTGTCTCAGCCTCCCAAAGTGCTGGGATCACAGGCTTGAGCCACCGCACCCGGCCCTATAGCATAATTCTTAAATGCAAAAGCTTACCTCCCCTGGTGTGTAATTGAAGATGGACTGATCTCTAATTTGGATCACAGCACTAGAGGGCGAGCTGGCTGCTCTGGGCTTGTTCAAAAGTGACAGCCTCCACTGTGATGCCTTCCTAAGGGATTTTCGAGGGTCATTTTGGCTGTGGTTTTTGCCTAATGCTGACCTGAATGTCACTGCTGAATGACAAGTGGCTCTAGTAAATCATTTTCCTTTGGGCCCCTACACACTCTGATTACCTCCTCCCATTCCTGCTCTAGGGTACCCAGTTCAGATGGCCTCTCTGGCCCCTGCCGCCCTCCTGCCTCCTACCCCAGCAAGTACCACGGTCCTCAGCCCACCTCCAACCAAGGAGCAGCTGCTCCCCGAGGTGCCCGGGCTGGCCGGTGGTATCGTGGACGCAAGCCAGACCAGCCTTTGTATGTGCCCCGGGTGCTGCGCAGGCAGGAAGAATGGGGGCTGACCTCTACCTCGGGGCTCAAGGGAGAGGCCCCAGCTGGCAGGGACCCAGAAGAACCTGGAGATGTTGGTGCTGGAGACCCCAACTCTGATCAGGGACTCCCTGTGCTGATGACTCAGGGAACAGAGGACCTAAAGAGCCCAGGACAAAGGTGTGAGAATGAGCCACTGCCGGACCCTGTTGGCCCTGAGCCCCCGGGGCCTGAGAGTCAGTCAGGGAAGGGAGACAGGGTGGAGACGGCCACACGGTTTGGGTCCACCCTGCAGCTAGACCTGGAAGAGGGGAAGGAGAGTCCGCTGGAGAAGAGGCTAGTGGCAAAGGAGGAAGAGGACGAAGAGGAGGTGGAAGAGGACGGCCCCAGCAGCTGCTCGGAAGACGATTACACTGAGCTGCTGCAGGAGGTGATGAGGCGTTTGAGCCCAGAAAGGGAGGGCGGAGGTGAGGTGGGTGTGGCCCTGGGTAGGGCTTGGTGTTGGGTGACAGGGATTCCTTAGGGAACACAGGAGAGGAGGTGTGGATTTGGGTCCCAGCCCAGCCATGTAGGAGCTGCTTGACCCTGGGCAAGTTATTTTGTGTTGCTGAGTCTCAGTTTCCTCATCTGAAACTAAAACCAGATAACACAGCCTTCACTAGGTCACGGACTCTGTGTACAAGTACATCGTCATGTGTTATGGATGCCAGTCATGGAAATTACTCTTTAGCCTGAAGTTTTATCTTACAAATCTTGTTTCCTGGGGACCGTGTGACTGCCCCTGAGACTGGCTGTGTGTTCGGTTGGGAGGTTGGCATCTTTTATGGCTATTTTATACACGAAGAATGCAGACCACAGACCTGCCAAATATCACATCGCTAGCAGGGGAAGGAAGGGTCTTGGACTTGCCCAGCTCTGCCTCTTAACTGACTTTGCAACTTTGGGAAAAATTACTTAGCTCTTGGGCCTTCAGTTTCCCCATCTGTAAAGCAGCTTTCTAGAATACAGTTTTCAGGATTCTATGGAACATTGTGTGTGTAATTGCCAGTCACTTAGTGGGGACTCCATACAAGTAAATGCCCTCCTGTAAAACCCACGCTTCTTGACCTTCCAGCCCAGCCTGCCTGCTGCTGCCCTTCCCAGACTTTTGCTATGAGGGCCCCTTCTCCCCACAGAGCTCTCAGCGCACGGGCTAGTGGTTTGGAGCTCTGTATGTCCAAGGGGAGCCCCTTGCTAAAGGGTCCGATCTCTCCTAGATCACAGACAACCTGACCAAGAAGGAGATTCAGATAGAGAAGATCCACTTGGACACGTCCTCCTTTGTAGAGGAACTCCCTGGAGAGAAGGACCTTGCCCACGTGGTAGAGATCTATGACTTTGAACCAGCGCTCAAGACAGAGGACCTGCTGGCAACGTTTTCTGAGTTCCAGTGAGTGGTGGCTGGGGAGGTGCTGCCTTCAGAGAGAAGCTAGGATACGCTTTGTAGCTGGGGGTGCTTGCCTGCCCCACCCCCAGTGCCTAATGCTTCAGCAAGAGAGACAGAAAGTGGGTGTGTTGCCTGGGTTCTGTATTCCTGGGCAGTTCACCCTGCCAGCCATCCTTGGGGAAACAGAGCACTGATTTGTTGGTCGTAGACACACCCTGGAGGCCCTAGACCTGGGCTAGCCCCTCTGCCTGGCCACATGCCTGCCAGGACCCCACGCACCCTCCCTCAGTCTTGAGGGACATGACAGCCCCCTTTCTTCCCCTTGCCCACCTTCCAGCGGCTGCTCAGTGGGTCTCCAGCAGGCTACAGGCCAGCTCCATGTGGCAACTGTTTCTAGGGTACACTAAGCAGCCTGCTGGGGTAGAGTGGAGGTCGGGATGGTGGCCAGAGTCTGCATTGAGAGACATGACTTCCCTCCTCCTCAGCTTCCCCACATACCTTTAGATCGACCCTCCTGTCTTTCCTTCTTTTTTCTTTTCCTTTTTATTCTCATTTTGCCTTCTCCCCTTCCCCTTCTTTGTTACTGCTCAGGCTTTCTTTCTCTTCTTTTTTTTTGAGACAGGATCTTGCTCTTTTGCCCAGGCGGGAGTGCAGTGGTGCCATCACAGCTTGCTGCAGCCTCAACCTCCTGGGCTCAAGTGATCCTCCCACCTTGGCCTCCCAAGTAGCTGGGACTACAGGCATGCACTGCCGTGCCCAGCTCTGCCTAGGCTTTTGGAAACCCCTTTCTGCATGGCCCTCGTTAACCCTGCTTCCTAAAGCCTTCTTCCCCTGTGCTCTGCCCCTGAGCAGGAGGAGAGCCAAAGGGGTGGCTAGGGGCAACATGTTCTACTCTTGTATTCTCTACCTTGATGGTGCAGCCAGGCTGGGGCCCCTGTGCCTTCCTCAGCCCGGGTAGGGCCACACTGCCTTAGGTCTCTCACAGGCTGCAGGGTAGGTGGCACCTTCCTGAGCAATAGGAAGAAAGCCACCAGGAGCATGGTGGCCCTGCTGGTTTGAGGTCCTGTTCCCCTCCCCCGCCACAGAAACCCTTTCTTCCCCAGCCTCAGACCCCGTGGCCTTGGCCTGGCTGAGACAAGCCTGTGAGGAGTCTCTTCTTCCTTGGCGTCATGCCATATGAGCTGTTTGAGTCCTGGCTTCTTTAGTTCTAGAAACTGGTGACCTGCCTGACATATTGACAGGAGTGACGTTTGTCTTTCTGAAGCCAACCATACGGGCTTCAGAGGAAGTTTGCTGCAAATGGTTGTCTCCGTCCCCGAGGAGATGGGACCTTGCCTCCGGCTCGTGGCATCTGTGGGCTGGAGGCGAGGGGGCGTGGCTGCGGGATTCAAAGAGGAGTCTGACCGCTTGCTTTCCTGAATGTGCTGTCTCCTCTCTCCCCGCACAGAGAGAAGGGGCTCAGGATTCAGTGGGTGGATGATACTCATGCACTCGGCATCTTTCCCTGCCTGGCCTCAGGTAAGGCACCCCCGGTGGGCCCGGCCCTTACTCGGATCCCCACTGAGAGGGAGGACTCTTGGTTCCCTGGGTGGAGGCCACCATCTCCTGGGCGCAGGCCCAGCTGAGCCATTGGGCTCTTGGGGTTCTGTTTCCAGCCTAAAACCCAGGGGGAGCCGAGCGGTCTCTGGCCCATAGTAATGCGCCTTAATGAAGAAGCCTTTCCTATTGTGTTAGTGCTTTCAATGAAAAGGCATCAGATTCAGGCGACCTTTGCTGAGGAAGGTCACGGGCCAAGCCCAACAGAGGTCCCTGTATTAAATGAAACCACAGGAAAATGCTGCTTTAACGGCCAAAAACATCTGAATTCCGGCGATTTCATATGGTTCAAGTAGACACATTCTTACTCGATTTTCACTTCGGCCTCAAGATATAGGTCAGGTTACCTCCACTGTACAGCTAGGGAGACTTAAGGATCCCAGAGTGTCAGGGGTACACTCCAAGTTACACAGCCTCTCAGTGCCACAGCTGGGGGCGCCACGCTGCCCCCTCATGACTCCAGTGCTCCTGTCCCTCTCAGCCACTTGCCTGCATTGCCTTGCCACACCACACCTTGGTGTACACCAAACGCGTATACACCACGCCCCCTTCGCTGGGCTTCCTAGAAACAGCCTTCTGAGCTCCTGAGCTGGGGGCTGGGAGCACCATTGCTGGTGGGGTCCAGTCCTCAGGAGGGAGGGGGCAGCATTTAGGGAGGGAACAGGGCACGGTGGGGTCTCAAACCCCAGAAGGGGAGATTGTAGAAAGAAAGGCAGGGAGGGAGGCCAAGAGGCTGCCATGTGCTGTGAGAGGAATGAGCTCTGGCCAGGGTTGGCCATGGCGTTCTGGTCTCCACAGACTACGGCGGGAGCAGGTTCCCTGGGTTCAGTTTCCTCTTCTGTAGAGCAGTGGGCAGCTTGGACCTGAAGCCTCTCCCAGCTCTGCTCTGCCGTACTCTGTAAATAGCCGGGGTGCTGCAATGCCAGGTGTGACTCAGGATGGTGAACACATGTTCCCTGGAGGGTCCTGAGTGGTGAAAGGGGGAGAGGCTGTGTTTAGCCCTGGGGCTTTGGAAACTGGGAGCCCGCCTCTTCTGATGTCAGAATCACAGCCTCACCAGTGCTCTCCCTGACCAGCCTGGGGTGGGAGTGTCCTCTGAGCGCAGGGGTCCCTGTGCAGGCCTGTGGGGCTCTGGGGGACGAGGCAAGCAGGCGGCAGTCGTCTCTTGCCCATCCAGGGCGGTGTTGGAGCAGCCCTGCCCTGAGCTTCGAACAGGTGCACAACACGGCTGCATGTGTTCGGGGTGGTAGGTGTGCCGCGGGGTCCTGAGGAGGAGGGAGTGGCTCCACACCTGCTTTCTCTCCGCAGCTGCTGAAGCTCTGACCCGGGAATTCTCGGTGCTCAAGATCCGGCCCCTCACGCAGGGAAGCAAGCAGTCAAAGCTCAAAGCCTTGCAGAGGCCAAGTAAGGAAAGCGGATGTCCATGGATAGGGAGGCTATGTGTGCGTGTGTGCATGTGTGTGTGAGCGTGTGTATGTGCGTGTGTGTCTGGTTTGGGCAGGGTCTTCCCCTCTGTTCATTCTTCCCTCTTGACTTCTCTGCTCTTTGGGAGCCCTGGGCTGCAGTAGCCAGTGGGGCTGGGTTTCCCCTCCCCAGCAGGCCTAGGGGGGTCTAGGGCAGGGGTCTCCCATGGGGAGTGGCATCTGCCAGCTGCTGTGCAGGGAGGCCCTCCTGCTCACACCCTCTTCTGGGCACCGCTCAGGAAAAAGCTTGTTCTTCTGGAGGGCCCTGAAAACCGTATACCACAGGTCCGGGAAGGGCCTGGGCTTTGGAGGACCCCTAAAAGGCTCTGTCAGTTACTTCAGTCGGCCTCAGTGACACTGAGGAAGTCACTCAGTGTGTGAGTTGGTTTCTTCTTCTGTAAAATAAGCAGACTGTTCAGTCTGGAGGATTGATTGAGAGCCTGGCATACCTGCCTGGAGCCCTCCCTTTCCCCTTCCCCCTCCAGAAACCATGGTGGGAGATTTTAGACACGAGTTTTCCATGGCTTCAAACTAGCAACTAGTAAAATGGGGCTGCAAGAGGCCTGCGGAGGCCAGCTGTGCTCTCATGGGTGGTTACGTAGCCAAAACTGTCCAAGGCTTTTTGGAACAGTAAATATCCTGTCCATAGCTCAGGATATTTGTGAGCTCTGGGTATTCCATCCTGACTTGATATCCCTCCCAAAGGACTCTAAAAAGCAGGGAGGTGTGCAGGATGAACCCCTCAGCCCCCTCACTGTAGAGACAGAGAAACAAGGGCATGGAGAGGCAACAGGTTTGGGTCAGCATCCCCTGGGGGGCCAGGATCCCTAAGTGGGCCCCCTCGCACGAGCATCCGGCCATACCACAGGCACAGGTGGGCCCAGGCCCCACACAAACATGAGAGGCTGGCTCCGATGGCCTCGACGGCTGCTGTGTTGCTGGGGGAGAGGCAGCCACGGCCTTGTGTTCAGGTCCCCACCGTGGGGCTTTCCTTCTAGAACTCCTGCGTCTGGTGAAGGAGAGGCCGCAGACAAATGTGACTGTGGCCCGGAGGCTGGTGGCCCGGGCCCTGGGACTCCAACACAAAAAGAAAGAGCGGCCTGCTGTCCGGGGTCCACTGCCGCCCTGAGGCCTGGAGACCCAGCCGGCCTGGATCTGCGCCCTGATGTAGCTGGTGCCCCAACACCATAAGCCTTCACAGATGCCAGAGCAGCCCCGCGCCACCCTCAAGCTTCACCATGGGGTGTGGTGGGCTTTAGTTTAGTCTCAGAAATGGAGAAAAAATAAAAACTCACATTGTTCTGATGTGATCGCTTTGAAATGTGGTCTGTGGGGGACGCTAGGGGGTGCTGTTCCACCTTGCAGTGCAGGCCTGCGGCTGCTGAAGGAAGGTCACTTGAGGAGCTTGGCTGGGAGGAACCCCCGCTAGGCCTGCAGGGCCTCTGTGCACAGCCTGCCCAGTTTTGGGAGCTGGGTTGCACCTGCTGTGTAGCACCTGCCCACACTCCTTTGGCAGTTCAGGTATCCAGCCTGCTGGCCTGTGCTGTGGGACAGTTCTGGGACCCCTGGGCTGGTCCTGGTGTTACCTGTCAGTGCCGGTTCTTGCAGAAATAAACGTGAACAAAGGCAAGAGGTGAGATCTGAATGTGCGCCGATGCCCTCATCGATTGTGGTTTGGGTGGAGTTGGTGCTAAGGTGGTCGTATCTACCCTCTAGTTTGCTGGGCCCTAGCATGCTGTTGACACAAGGGGGAGCCCCTGTGTCTGGGTGAGTGGCTGGTTTGGGCCGGCCACCCCCACTGCCACTGGGAATGACTGGGAGCCCTGTCCTGCGAAAGGATGCCCTCTTGCTTTGAGAAGCTGCCTGGTGGCTGTTTAAATCTAGACTTCCCAGCGACCCTAGCACAACTGCTATGCCTCCTGACAAGTTTCAGTAAAAACCACAGGAGTGCAAGAAAGGTTATGACCCCTGTTCGCTGCTTTTTGTGATCTTCTTAGACTGCTTCTCCCAGAGGGCAGGAGCTGCCCCTTTTGGAGTCTATTGAAGGAGGCTCCTAGCGGCCACACTGGACTGGAGGGGATCTGGGGACCCATGTCCACAGAAGGAAAACCATGAATGTATCTGAAGTTCCGCTTCCGGCCACTGAACATAGGAAGTCTGCTGCTCAGGGCCCAGGTGCTGTGGGTCAAAGGAAACACAGACGCGTTTCATAAATCTTTTATTCCAAGTTTCAAGTATGTGTAAGTGTCTGTGATGACACATGGTGCTCAGCGAGCGCCCTGTCACCCAGGACCCTGGTTATAGCACCGTTCAATCAAAAACCCACAGAATTGGAACAATAGGAAGATGAGTCACTTACACAGGTGGGTTGGTTTTTCCTTAGATTTGTACTTCCAAAGGCCCAGATGTCCAATATTAAATGCCAATAAACTTGTGTCTCAAAAGTCTGTGAAAATATAATAATAGTATCCTGAAAAACAAGGTCGGGGGGTGTGGAGAGAGAAGCACCAAGTCTGAGCTCACTGAATCAGAAAACACGTGGCACCATTATCTATGTGACTATAATAGACTAGAGGGTTTCCATGGAAGAGAGGTCTAGATATTCAAGTTTGCTGAAAACGACCTAAGAGGAGGAGAAACAGGATTCGGCCTGACCCTCTCTGGGGGCTGATGAGCCCACATTTGTCCACGTGTCACTGGAGAAGAGCACGCCTGCACTGTGTCTGTGGTGAGCTCGGTGGCTTGAATGGGACAAGCTGATGACAACCTGTCTGTGGGCCTCGTCCCGGTCAAGGTTGGCTCTCAGTGCTGCTCCAGCAGCTCTGTGGACAAACCCCAGCCCCTAAGGCCTTCTCAGTCCCCAAGGGTCAGGCAGCAGCCCCCGGTGAGTGACGGAAGGGTCCCCTTCCTCCTGAGCTTGGACACGGCTGCAGGGGTCTGGACGGGGTGGGGGCCGGGCTGGTTGAGGGCGCGGTGGCGTTCGTTCAGACTCAGTTGTTGGGGGAAGTCCCACGGAAGATGTGGTGTGGCCTGAAGACAGGAGATGACCACGCAGATTTCTTTACTGCGGGGAGAGCTGGTTGTTTAAGAGCCCGCTGAAGTGCTCAAACTTTTTTTCCGTCTCTTCACTGAAGGAACCACCTGAAGAGTGAGAATCGGGGGGAGAGAGTGGGCAAAGGAGGTGCTCAGGCCTTGCCTGACCCTGAGCCAGGTGAGTGGGCCTCAGGGGCTCTGCCGGGGCCACCTCTGTGTGCCCTCACAAGGACAGGTGCCAGGCGCTGGCCATCTCTAGGGCTGGGCACATGGCAGGTGCTCTGTCAAAGTTGAGTGAACGAGTGAATAAATATAGCGCCTTTAATTTTAACATTTTGCCAAGAGTGAGGCCCATGACTTTTCCTGCAGAGGAAAAAGCTCTGCCTTCCCTCTTGTTCCCCAAGTCCTATCATCCAAGGAAAAAAGTGTCTTTATTGGACACTAGGAATAACCGTGGTTTGCTAGCTTCCAGCTCTTGCCAGAAAAACCTGATAGGCAGAGCCCACAGATTGCTGATGCCCACATTTTTGAGGTCACATGCATGATGAGCCAGTGGCCTCGGCTCCAACCCTTAAATAGCCTTGGGGTCTGCGCTGGGCCGGCCCGGTCCTATACCACCCTCTCTCCATGGCTGGAGCTGGCTGTAAAAACTCAGTCTCCATCCAGGCCTGTGTGTCTGTGGCTTCCGTCCTGAATGTGGAAATGTGATGCTGGCTGCATTCCCTGAGCTCTTTACCCAAATTAGGAAGCTGCCTCTGGGTCCTTGAGAAAGTAGGGCAGCTCCCGCCTGCTTCCTGGAGCGGGGGCGGCCTGGACCTTACCTATGTGGCAGTTGTACATCCAGATGCGGTGGCCGTCATAGCGGCTCCTGCACTTCATGATGTTGTTGGAGTAATCAGATTCTGCAACCTCGAAGTTGGGGTTAATCACAACCTGGGGAGAAGCAGGGCAGAGGAGGCTGCTGGTTCCCTCTGCGGCCACCTCCACCCAGGCCCGGGGCTCTGCGAGACCAGCGACCTCAGGGAAGGGGAGCGTGGCAGGTGCCAGGACCCAAGAAGGGAGTCTGTGGGTCCCAACAAAGTCCTTGGGGTGGGGCAGAGATGAGTCAGGGAGCACCGGGAGCATGGCCCGGAGGAGGGAGACCCTGCCCTCTGTCCATGGCGGTGTAACACACACCCCTCTACCCAGGGTGGGCCTTTGGAAGGGGGTCACCCCCTCCTAGGAGTTCTGGGGGAGGCAGGAGTTGGGGTCTGGGGAGACCCCAGAAGAAGATGCTGGAGAAGCAGAAGGGTATGGGGAAGACCTGGCAGTGTGGGAAGCAGGAAGAGGGCTGCCTGGGCACTGGAGATGGGACACTCGTCACAGCCATGTGACTGTGGACACGTCCCTTCCTCTCTCTGTGAAATGACAGGTGGGACCTGGGGATCTGTGTCCCTGCCTGTTCTGCTGGGCCAGGGCCTGGCTCTGGGGCTGCTGGAGAAGCCGCATCCTCTCCCCGTCCTTCCACCCCTGCCTCTGCATCCCCCCAGCTGCAGGGACTTTGCCCAGAACAGCAGGAATAGGAAGGACATATTCTGAGAGGGTGTCTGTGAGGGGACAGAAAAGGGAAGGTTCGCGGTGAGGACCCGAGGAGAAAAGTGAAAGGGAGGGGGAGGGAGAAGAGACAACAGACAACAGTGGTGAACAGAGGGGCAGAGGACGCAGATGACAGGCCTTCTCTCAAGGGTCCTGCCACATTTGGAAGGGCTGCGACCCATAGCGTGGGGGCGGGTACAGGCTGCTCGTTCAGGAACATTCTCTAAATTTGGGGCCCCAGAAGGGCCTGGATGTGACCCTTTAACAGGCCACTGGGCTTGCCCAAAGAGGTGCTGTGGGAAGCCAAGGCCAGCCTGGCAGCCAGCCCTGTGTTTTGGCTCCGTGGGGCTGTTCTGGGGGCCTGCACCTGGTCCAGCTGGGGCCCTGTCCCTTTAGCTAAGGAGGTACATGCCTCGCTCTGGAGTGGCTTGAGTTTTCTCTTCCACCCAACCATTCTAGCTGCCCCCTCATCCCTGGCCCACACATGGCATGGGGCAAACACAGCTCCACATGCCAAGGCCTCCAGCTGTGCAGGCCCAGGCAGCTCCTCGGCCGCCCAGGCATCTCCTCGGCCGCCCAGGCGTCTCCACAGTGCAGCCATGAAGCCGGCTGAATGCAGCAAGGGCTTGTGTTGGGGGCATGAGAGCCAGTGTGACGTGTGGGGTGGAGGTGGGGCTGGCAATCTGTGTCCCCCACTGTCTCACCCCATTCAACTACTGCAGGCTGAAGTCTCACGAGGGCCTGTGGGAAGTGGCTTTAGGTTCCTGTACATCTATGAATCTAGGAAATGATGAGGAAGAGGATAAAGCAGGGGCCACCAGGAGCCAGGAGGCCCCTTCAGCCCTGCCTCTGAGCTCTGCACAGGCCCCTCTGCGTGGAAGGCCACTTCCTTCTTGCCCAACTCCCTCCTCCCATCCTTCACAGCACCACTGATGTCTGAAATGAAGGCCAGCACTTGTGTCCCGTGAATCCCCAGGTCGGCGCTTGTAGCGCCTAAAGTTCCATGTCTATTTTAAGGGGAATGTTCTTTTTGATTAATCGGAGGTATTAACATGCCCCTAATGAGTCCATTTGCTAATTGTATCATTTAGGGGTTGAGAACACAAAATCAAGAGTTGATATGTCTGGGGTTGTGTGGCTGTGAAAGGAGGGTAATGATGATGCCCCTTCCTTGGCAGATTAAATGAAACAATGGGTTCCCCAGGCTTAGGCAATTCATAGTGGTTATTAAGTGGATGGCACTGGCCAAAATACAGGGAGATACATACTCACCCGGCAAAATGATAGCAAACCTCAAACAGAAACCACCAGGCACTGTAGACGTGCACATGGCCACGGCTATTCATCTTTTAAAATAAATAACTCTCTGGTTAGACCTCTCCAAGTCTGTGGTTCTGGGCTTGTGGGTGGAAAAGTGCTTGTCTGCCTGCTTTCCAGCCTCTGACACTGCCCAGGAATCCTCTGAAAGCCCCTCTGTGGTGACTTCTCTGAAGGTGTTGTTTCTTCAGAGGACTGTCTGTAGGTGGGGACTGTGGGCCAGGCCCTGGGCTGGCTGGATGCCCCCTCAGGAAAGCTTTCAAGGTGGAATGACACATTTCTGGTCATCCACTTGGTCAGCCAACAGGGCAAGCGGGGAAACGAGATGGGTTGGGATGTAGGAGACAGTGAGAGGCTGAGATAAAGCTTCTGCAGGCGGACGTGCACCCGTGCACCGGCAGACAGACATTAGGGTCCCCATACCCCTTGTCTCCCCCAGTCAGAGCCCTGGCCAGAACATGCCGCTGTTTTCAGGAAGGAGGGAAGTCAGGGCCCCCGGTTCCTCCTCAGGGCTGGCCTTCCGCCCAGGCAGAGTATGTGGAAACAAATCCCGGCAACCCCTCTGACAAAGAAGTCACCTGGTCAGGCTGTCTCTCATGTTCCATACTTTATTCTTATAGATTTGCTTGGTATTGAGAATGGCCCCTTCTGCAGATCCTCCTCTATGAGGCAGATATTTCCGGAAGAGCTAAATCATCAGTCTTGATAGCACAGACCAAGGCAGGCTAAGGCCATAGGAGAAACAGGGATGGCGGAGAGAAGAGCTCCGTAGGAGACAAGAGGTGTGGGTTGCCTGAGCATCGATGGAATAAACTGGCCGGAGGAGCAAATCTAGCCTGCTGATGAGTTTTGATTGGCATGCACCAGGTGTTAACTAAATCAAATGTGAATGTCTCTGGCAGCTCTGGTCCTGTGCACCGCCTAATTCTCAGGCCCCCATTTCTGACATCATTGGGTTAACTGATGGACTCTGATGGCCTCTGGGGGTAGCACCTTGCCCTTTAGACGGCCTGACTTCCGTGCCCCTGTGTGGACACCAGTGGGAAAGAGCCTGTGGAGGTGGCCTCCCCTCCTCCCCGTGGAGGGCTGGAACCCCTTCCCGCCCACCTCACCTGGAACAGGTAGTCTCCAGGGGGCACGTCAGTGATGTCAATCCACTGGCAGTCGATGTCATGGCGGTACATGTCCCAGCAGCCCATGGTGATACCTTGATCGCCGAAGTTGGCGCACTCATAATTCTTCTGGATATCTGCAGGTGGGGCAGAGGGGAGCTCATCATCAGGGAACCATGACCCCACTGCTGCGCCCTCTTCCTGCTCCCAAGGCCTCCACCACTGTTTCATCTGGGCTCAGCATCCCACCCCACTGTGTGGGCTGCTCATCTGCTCTCATTTCAATAGAACCCCCCAATCAATTCCCTACCCACATCCTGCCTCTTCCCTCAGGCCAGGCTCCAGGTCCCCTTCCTCCATGAAGCCCTCCCTGACTACTCTGATCCACCCTGGCCTTTCTGTGACAGCCTGAGCCTGGGGATAACTGCATGTGTGTGCACCGGGGAAATCTCTGGTGCCTGTGGTTTAGCATAACACGCGGGTCATACTGTCTGTCCCCTCTAGAGGACCGGCAGTTGAGAGTGTAGGCCCATGTCTCTGACACATGTTATCTGCACATGGTAAGAGGCCAAAACCTGTGTGCTGTGTGACTTCATGGCAAGTCAGCGGCGGGCCGCTCCAATGAAGAACAAATTAAACACACATTTACTGAGAAGCTGCCATGCCTGGACACTGCTGTAAACAGTGGGTCTAGCAAGAAAAACTGACACGTCTCCCCATGAAGAGCCCCCCAGGGCTGCAGGTGCACTAACGGGTGATCACAGGGCAGGTGTAGTGACCTACTAGAAGTGTGAGCAGAGTGCCACTCCTGCCTGGGGACGTGATTTAGAGGGGGCATTTGAGTTAGAATTGAAGGGTGAGAGCCTGGTGTGGTAGGGACACCTGGCATTGGGACACCAGAAAAAGGTTGGTGGCAGCCAGAGTGGGAGGGGCATTGAGATCAGGGTCTGGGCTGCTGAGCCCAGATGGAGCAGGGCCCTGTGGACCGACCAGTGCCTGTCAGCACAGCTCTGGGGAATCCGGGTGCCCCTGAAACCAGGTCATGCCCATGCCCCCAGCACCTCACTATAGCTAAGGAAGGTCCAGGTGGGGAAAGGTGGCAGTGGTCAGTGACACAGGGTCAGTGCCAGGCCTGGGCTCCAGTCAGGTGATCATGGAGACAGGGGCATTCGAGTCCCTCTGAGGCCCTCCATCCCCCTACTCCGCCCACAGATACCTCCTTCACATTCTGTGTCCTCCAAGCAGAAGCTGGCCTTGTGGCCCTCTGCCACCTTGGTGCCGTTGAGGTTCAGCAGGTCGTAGTGGGTGAACACCTCCATGCTGTGGTAGTGCCTGGTATGAGAGAAAGATGGCCTGGAGGTCAGTTTCTGGAGCAACTGCTGCTTGCAAGCAGAGGCCTGGCTGGCGATTTGCCTCTGGGAATACTTCGAGGGGACCAGAGGGGGCCGGGTGGGGAGAGGAGTGGATAAGAGGCCTGAGGAAAGGAAAGCCGGTGCTTCAGAGGCAGCTGCAGAGCTCTGAGGTCAGACCACTGCTGACCTTGCTAAGCCTCCGTCCTCTCCTCCGCTGAATGGGAATGACCGTTGTAATGCATGGGGTGCTATGGGTACTGGGGAGGTAGCGATTAGCCGGCACTGCATATGATAAGCACAGAACTCCAGCTATTGTTTTTAATAAGCACGCAACTGGCTCTCACAGCCCCTTCCTGTTTGATGCACTTTCTTTGGGGTAATTTAAAAAACCTACATTTTGATGTCTTTTGAAATGGAATAGGGTAGGGAGAAAAACCAAAGGGGAGGAGGCATGATTAGGGGGGAGAAGCAGAAAGAACAGGAGCAGTAAGGAATAGAACGTGTGGACACGCAGGTGCCCCAAGGTCGCGCCTGCGCTTCAGACCCGGTCAGGAAGGGCCTGCAGCTTTGCCTCCAGCCCTAGGAGGTGAGCAGCCAGTCTGTGCTCCGAGTCTGTGCTCCTCGCATAGTGCAAATAAAGCAGGGAGGAGCAGAAAGACAGCCGGGAGGCCCTCTGGGAAGGAGACATTGACTCATCCTCGGGGGCACACACTAGCAGCAAAGGGAGGCACATCCCTGGGGTTTCTGGGAGTTCTGCAGGAGAGCTTGTGCAAGCAGGCTGCAAATCCCTCGCCACTGGTTTACATAACGACGCTCCCTCTCTTCCCTCGGGAGGAATGGAGAACAGATGCAGTCTTGGAACACATGTGCTTGGTTTAGAATAGCCCTTGGTTCAGAATAAACAAGGGAAATGGGGCTGGGGCTGTCGCCTGTTGCTGCGGGGCCTTCCCGAAGCCTGCACTGCCCAGGCCCAGGGCTGAAGGAAGCAGGTTGTCTTAGCCTGATCCCAGCTGCCAACGTGCATGTCACAAGTGTCGGCAACTATTCCTATACGCTTGTCTCTGCCATTACAGGGACATTTGGAAAAAGGGGGAAACTGAGGAACGAGGTGCCAAGTCATGGGAGCAGAGTCCCCTGCTTTGTTGGTGCAGGATCTAAGCCTCCTCTTTGGCAAAGGGGAGAGGGTGGCTTTGCCTGCTCTTGGGGCTGCAAGATTGAGTAAGATGAATGGCGTCAAATAACTAACGCGAGGCTGGTAGCACATGAGTACTCAGGACTTGACATACCTGTCCCCTTCCTTGTGACACTTCCATCATAGCAGTCACAGTAGCAGGATTTTTATTACCTCTACTACCACTGCTGCTACGACTCCGAGGCCGGCAGGAGCTCCTCACTTCCCCAGCCCCCTGCCCTTGGCCTCAGGTTCCCTCTGCTGTGTACGGGTCATGGTGGGGGCACGGGGAAGACAGCAATGAACAGGATAGGTTTCCTGCGAGGAAATTCGAGGCTCTTTTCCCTTCCTCCTGCATTTGTCTGTGCTAAAAATATCAGGAGTTGCTAAGCTGGGCTTCCCTCGGTCACTCATGTTTCTGGGTAAAATGACGCTGAGCCTGAGTTCCAGAGAACATTCACAAGGAGGCATTTTGTGGCCGTGGAAGTGACGACTTTGAGAAAGTCTATTTTGGCTTCTTGAAGGAGCAAGAAGAGACATGAGGTCTGACTCACTGCCTAAAAAATGTCTGCATCGCTCAGAGAGGGGCTTATGTGACCATGTTTACCGGCTGGAAAGACTGAAGAGAAATAGGTCGATGCTCCGTTGTCTAAACAGAATTCAGACGGAGCGCACAGACGGACTCTTGTAAGGCTGACCCCATCCCGCTCCTCAGCTTCCTGCAGACTTGATTTAAATCTTCCCTAGCTTCAGTTTTTCCCCTGCAAACACTCAAGAGGGGAACAGCTGGTTTCATGGTCTCCCAATTTTCCCTGGCTTCTGTCCGGGACATCTTCGCTTTGCCTCTCGGGCGTATGCAGTCATCCCTCCCTAGGGCCACATCTCCTTCCCAGCTGCCTGGATTAGAGCCTAGAGCCCCCCCCGCCCCCTGCCACCACCAGCACTACCCACCCGTGCCCCCCAGGAAATACAGAGCAGGACTCTGGGAAGATAGGACGGTGAGTCCTGGCGAGGAAGGTATTCCTCCTCTTCCCAGGCTGAGCTGTCGTGACCCTTGGACGGTTAGGAGGGGACTGGATCCCTGGGGTGGAGTTAGGGAAGCGTGGACTTGGAAGGAAAATCCAGAACGCTAAGGGGAGAGAGAGCCTGACGCTTGGCGGAGGTCACTGTGATCTGGACAAAAGGAGACACAGCCTTCTACCGTGAGACTCCAGAGCTCAATGCTTTTTTGTTTTTGTTTTTTTTGAGATGGAGTCTCATTCTGTCACCCAGGCTGGAGTGCAGTGGTGCGATCTCGGCTCACTGCAACCTCTGCCTTCCGGGTTCAAGCAATTCTCCTGCCTCAGCCTCCTGAGTAGTTGGGACTACAGTGCACGCCACCACGCCTGGCTAATTTTTGTATTTTTAGTAGAGATGGGGTTTCACCATGTTAGCAGGCTGGTCTTGAACTCCTGACCTCAAGTGATCCACCCGCCTCGGTCTCCCAAAGTGCTGGGATTACAGGCGTGAGCCACTGTGTCCAGCTCAGAGCTTAGTGTTTTAAGACATGGCACTCGTCAAGGGAGCAGGTGTTGGATGCAAAACGGATGGCAGATAAAGCTGGTACACAGAAAGATGGGAGAAGCAGGTATGTTCTTTGCTGTCCTAGGTCGTTGGTGGCCCCGATGAAACTCCCAGTCAGAAGCTCGGTGCCCTTTACAGAGGAGATACTTGCGCTCTACATCTTTTCCCACCCCAGCCACATGCCCCCAGGGCATCCGGAAGGGACAGTCCTGGAGGCGCTCTGCCACGGTGGGGACAACACTCCTGTCCTCGTTTCAGAGAACACTGGGGATGCTTCCATCCCGGGAGGAGATGCCAGAAAGGCAGAGGCCCTTCTGCTCGCTCCACTCTGCCATCCCCCTGTGCCAAGCAGCTTGGCAGGAGCAAGCCCCACAGATGAGATGAGGGCTTCAGATTGGCTCCCAGGGGCCACATCACATCTGTGGGCTTTGATCCTCCCAGGAAGCTGCGCCGCACATGTGGTAGGCAGGGTGGAGTGAAAGGGCGTCTCTCCTCTTTGCAGCAATGCCACCCCTGACCCGGAGGACTGTCATCTGAGCTGCAGCCCATTCCCTCTCCTTCTCCAACTCCTAGCTCCTCTCCTGGGGCTCCCCCAAGGTGGGAGAGTCAAGCCCCTCGGCCTGTGGAGCCTGTTGTGCATCTGTGCCCCATGCTCTGTCCTGTCAGAGCTGTGGCACATCGTGCCAGTTGAGCAGCGGTGGCCCCACAAGAGGCAGGAGAGAGATGCACGGAGACCATCGGCCAGGGCACAGCGCACATGAGAGAAAATACCTCTGGGGGCACTTTCCTCCAGGTCTGGTTGTTGAGGACATTTCCAAGGGGGCCAATCTTTGTGTTTCAGCCGAGGGCTTTCAAAGAACAGAGCTCTCTTCCCCGAGGTAGCATCAGTTAAACTGGAAATGGCATTTTTTCCCCATTCCCACTAATTTGAGCCAGGGTTCTCAAGCCTGGCTCCAGATGGCCTTCAGAGTGTCTGCAAATCTGCTGACATAGGCTATTAAACTTCTAGAAATATTTGTTTTGAGCAGAGGAAGAGCCAGCTCTCATCAGCTTCCAAAAGGAACCCAACAGCGGTTTGAGGCCAGGATCCTGTTCCTCCCACAGCACCTGGAGAAGTCACCTGGAGCTCGAGGGACTCCTCTTAAGGTTCCTAGGATCTTATGGTCATCGTTTCTCAGCTATGGACCAGGAGGGGGAGACCAGAAGGTACATGTGCTCAGCATGTCCTTCCTTCCCCTCCCATCCCCTCCCAAGCCACTGACTGGAACATCTGTAAGCAAAGAAATAAAATAGACCACAGGAAAAGCGGGGGTGGAGGGGGTGGGGGGTGGCGGGGAGCAGGCAGGGAGCCAGAGTCCCCAGATCGGAAGAACATTTCCAGGATGTCGCCATGTGCCTATTCTTAGAGGAGACCGATTCCTTGGAGACTAAGTACATGGCACAGGGAGGTTCCTACCATGTAATCTCTGGGTGGGCCGCCATATGCAGGGCTGGGATGCAATTATCTTCTGCTTATAGACCCATAGGCAGCGTCAGCCCCTGCCGCCCAGGGCTTCCACCCACACGTTCCCCAAAGGGAGCCAAGCACCGATACCGTCATGACTTTAACTCTACTGACTTACACCCTGAAGAAGACTGACGTACTTCTCTATAAAGACCACACTTTCTTGGGCTAATTAGGACGTTCAGAACATTCAACTGTTTGAATGGAAAATCAGAACCCCTGAATTCTACCATAGTCCTTTCTTGGGAGACTAGTGGAACAACTCTATCCCCAAACTGATTTGAATGGAACCAGATCATCAGTTGCGATATGAAAAAAAAAAGCCAAAGATAGATTTCTGATGAAGAGTCAGCAGACAAAAAAGAAAGAGCATGTGGTTTGGAGTCAGACAGGCACGAGCCGGGATCCCTGCTCTCTGCAACTCCTAGCGTTATCTTGGGCAAGAGATAACTCCAAGCCTCTGCGTCCTTTTCTAGGAAAATGGGGGTTCCCTGGGCCTGACACTTAGAAGGGGGCAGGACATGTTAGTTCTGCCTGTAACAGTGATGACCACATTCCAGAGCTGCAGCGGAGCCTCAACATCATCTACACAAGGGCTTCTCAGACTTCAGTGTGCACACGGTCACCTGAGAATCCTGCCAAATGCAGATGCTGATGCGTAGGTCTGCAACGGGCCCTGGGATTGAGCAGGTGCCAGGCTTTCAGGTGGTGGCAGATACCTCTGGTCCACGGACCTCACTTTGAGAAGCAGGGATGTGGTGCAAAGGCTCGGTTGTATAGATGGGCCATCCAAGTGTGGGGAAGGGCAATGACTAGGCCACATCTGTAGCCCCTCGGGGGCTTCCTGCTGTATTGAGTGGCAGAGGCCTCTCTCCCTTCCTTTCCAAGAGTGTGCCTGCTTCTCTTCCCTCTACGCACTCAGCTCAGGTCTGAGCAAGAAAATCCCTGGACAGGCAGAGACAGCAGGTTCTGGATTAGATTAAGAGTCCAGGCCGGGTGTGGTGGCTCAAGCCTGTAATCCCAGCACTTTGGGAGGCCGAGATGGGCGGATCACGAGGTCAGGAGATCGAGACCATCCTGGCTAACACGGTGAAACCCCGTCTCTACTAAAAACACAAAAAACTAGCCGGGCGAAGTGGCGGGCGCCTGTAGTCCCCGCTACTCGGGAGGCTGAGGCAGGAGAATGGCGTAAACCCAGGAGGCGGAGCTTGCAGTGAGCTGAGATCCAGCCACTGCACTCCAGCCCGGGCGACAGAGCAAGACTCCGTCTCAAAAAAAAAAAAAAAAAAAAGAGTCCAGGCAAAAAAGGGAAAACAAAGAAACAAGGGAAGGTAAGAGGATGAGCAGATGGCTTGTGGTGGCTCTAGCCAGGGCTGGCTGTGGGATTTCACCCTGTTTTCTGTCCTTGTCTGGGATTTGCAGCGCTGGGATCAGGTCCACAGACTGACAGAGCTGGAAGGGACAGGCGGGGTCCCAGGTGATGTGGCCCAGCTGACCCGACATTATGCAGCTGGCTAGAAGCATGGCTGCGTTTAGAGACCAAGTCTCAGGACTCTTGGGCCTAGACTTCAGTCTCCACATCCAATGTCTAGAGGTATTTAAGATACATACCAGTACGTGGAATATATAAATAAATATATATATAAACATATATAAATATAAAAAATATAAATATAAATAAATATAAAAACATATATATGTATATACATTTTTTGAGACAGAGTCTAGCTCTGTCGCCTAGGCTGAAGTGTGGTGGCATGATCTCAGCTCACAGCAACCGCCGCCTCCCGGGTTCACACCGTTCTCCTGCCTCAGCCTCCCGAGTAGCTAGGACTACAGGCGCCCGCCACCACGCCCGGCTAATTTTTTGTATTTTTAGTAGAGATGAGGTTTCACCGTGTTAGCCAGGATGGTCTCGATCTCCTGACCTCGTGATCTGCCCACCTCGGGCTCCCAAAGTGCTGGGATTATAGGCATGAGCCACTGCGCCAGGCTGGGAATATTTCTTTCTGGTTTTTTTTTTTTTAGTAGAAACAGGATTTCACCGTGTTAGCCAGGATGGTCTCGATCTCCTGACCTCGTGATATGCCCACTTCGGCCTCCCAAAGTGCTGGGATTATAGGCGTGAGCCATCGCGCCAGGCTGGGAATATTTCTAAAGGAACTCAGAGTCCAACAACTGCAGAGCCTGGAGTACCTGGCAGCGCACAAACCTGTGGACACACTTGGAAACCCTGGGCTGAAGGTCAACAAGGAGGGTATGGGCGCTCAACACAAAGTGTGTTTCCTGATGTTAGAAGTGTTGGAGGCAGGAAGAAGGGGCGGCAGGCCAGGAGAACTTGGAGTAGAGAATGGCTTCGGGAAATGTGACCGCCAGTGTGGCAGACGCAAGCCACCCACTTAGGAGGATCCTATCTCCAGGCCATGCAGCCTCTTGGCTCTAAGTGACCCTGGCAACTCTGAACTCCCATCTGGGGCCCGCAGGACGTCCACCGGGCAGCTTAGCGGGGAGGGTGGTGAGCCAGGCCTACCTGTGACAGTCATGCCAGATCCACGCGTGGCGGCCGTTCTTGGGCCGGAAGTCGGACTGGCCATTGTTGTGGATCTGGGAGGAGAAGCGCAGGAGCCGGCGGTAGCCCGTGGTGGGGTTGGTCTGCGCGGCTGAGGCCGAGAGGCAGTTCTCCTCCATAGCACACTGCAGCATGAACATGGGCCGGTCCTCCAGGTAGGTGGTCTGCTGCACCATCTCTGCATTGAGGACCAGGTCTGGGGCAGCTGCGGAGGACAGCATGCTGGTCAACAAGGCAAGAGACCCCTCCCCAAGGCTCCCACTTCTGAGTCTTGAGCTGGGACAAACCCCTCTCCTGCCTACCACCACCTTCTGGAATGGCTCAAGGGCTCCTCAAGGTTACCTTCTTGTTTAGCAAGACCTTAAATTCCTCTTTCCCTCTGCTGTGAGTCCTCTTTGACAACTCTTAACGGTGCAGATGAGCCAGATGTTGAACTTCCCAGCTAAGCACAGACCATGGTATGTTAACAGATCCCACGCCTCGTGAGCACTGAATGTGAGTGATGAGCACACGGGGGTTGATTATATTATTCTACTTTCAAGTGGCTTCAAATTTTCAATAACAAAATGCAACAAACAACAGTAACGATGTGATTGTTCTACCCAGAGAGAAAGAACACCTCTCATACCTTGGTCTGCTTCTTCTGGAAATGATGTATTTTCCAACACGTATAATATTGTATGTAGAGTTATGGTATGCTAATACTGTTTCCCTTAAAATCCATCTTGTCATATTTTCACGTTGACATATATCCATTATAGCACACTCATTTCATGGCTACATAATATTTAATTCCTAGCTCTATTTCATATTTTTAGATACATTGGCTGTTTGGAATTTTGCAGTTACAAGGTGTGATAAACACCCTGTAGTAAATCTGTGCATATAACTTATTTTTTTCCTTTAGAATATATCTCTGTAAGTGAAACTGCTAGGAGAAAGCATTGTCTATTTTTAAGTCTGATTCCTATTGCCAAATTGCCTTCTTAACAGGTTCTTCCAGGTTCCACGGCGCACACTGCTGCCTTATGGGAGAGTTTTCCCCAGGTGCCTGTCTTTTACAACGCTTGATTTACTCAATTAGCGCACTGCACATAGCAGGTGTTAAAAGAATGACTGATGGCTACAATCTACGTTTACTAAACAATTGTATTAGGAAGCTTAGCTTCTTTGCAAAAGGAGTAACTGTAGGCTTTACCTTTAAAAGTGAGCTTTCAGTGAGCATTTCTAGTACCCAGAAAAATGCCATATATGAATCAGTGATCACAAGATCCTGCCATCTTTTATTTTGACAAGTTGCTTGTAAATTTTTTTTTCCCCTAGACTGCTTGGCAGAATTGCTTGTAAATTTTAAGCAAGCAGAGTCTGTGAGTTTTGCTTCCCTCAAGTTCACCAGCACATGGAGGGAGCTCTGTCTCCCTTCTTCCCCTCCCCCTCCAGGCTTATAGGCTGCGGCAGAGCCCAGCAGGTTCTCAGTAAACCCTGTGTGCTCACTGGCACCTGAAGGAGCTGGCATCCTCTAGAGAGCAGATCCACTCGCAAGAATTGGGTGTGGAACCGAAGGGCAGGGAAAGGGTGCACACAGATGGCATGTGGGGTGGGGCATGGAAGCAGTAAATCAGGAGGCTCCCGTTTACTGACAAGTATTTCTTCTTGGAGGCTATGCAAGATGCAGCATTGCCCAGCACTGAGTGTTCTGGGCATGCTAATTTTTATGAGGGTGTCATGTGAGCCTCTTATTAGTTGACAGCTCCTCTGAATACCTCCACGCTGAGCACGGGGGTCTCCACTTGGGCTCTCCCTCCAGCTCACGAGGAAAGAGATCGTTAATGTACCATGTTCTGTGCTTAGCTGGGAGCCTGGGACCTGCAATCTCAACACCTGCCATGGGCTGGGACTTGGCCTCCCCTGCATCCTGCAGGCAGCGGAACTCCTAAGTGGCATCCTTCCACCTACCCATGGCTTGAGTATTACGATGCACTGTGCTAGGCTCTCTGGACAGAGCTGAGCAAGGCAGAGGTGGAACTACCCTAGACTCTAGCAGGAGAGAGACATATGCAGCACATAATAATGACTACTGCAACAAGAGCTGGCAGGAGAAACGCGGGGTATGATGGGAATTGTAACAGGAGGAGCCTGTCGGGTGGGTGGTCAGGAGGCTTCTTTGGGAGAAGTTGTGTTTTTTTTTCTCTGAAGCAGGGGTGGGGATTTGAGGAAATAACACTAAGGATGAGGTTGGGACAAAACACACAGCCTGTGCCAGGCCCCTGCGGCACGAGGGAGGGTCAAAGCCAGTGTGGTGCAGACACTGAGGATGGGTGGGGGTGGCCTGGGAGGAAGCCGGACAACACGAGCCCTGTGTGAGCCCCGGTCACAGAAGTGCGGTGGGACCCTTGGGTGGGATTTAAGTGGGAGGTGGTCTTGGCTCTGGCTTTGGGGAGGGGAGAGGAGGGGAAGCCACCGCAGGGGCACGTGTCACTGTGGGGATATCCTTTGCAGTGATGCTGTGTGGAAGGTGGTCATCTGGACACAGGCAGCAACAGTGGCAGGGAAAGATATAGAGAAGGTTGAGAAAATACTGAAAGGTAAAAATCAAGAGGGACTGGACATGGGGAATGGTGAGGAAGAGGGAGAATCAAGGAGGATGTGTAGATTTCCAGCACATGCAATTGGTGGGGTGAGAGTAAGATATTATGAAGGGTTGCTGAAGAATTACTTTATTTCCCTGAATACTCCAACATGCATTTGGCCAGAGGAGCCAAGCGCTGTGTTCCTGGCCCCAAAGGCTACTGCCCCGCTGCAGACACACTCCCAGTGATGCTTCAGCCTAAGCTGCAGAGCATTCTGAGAAATCGCCCCACAAAACTCATTTTTGGATCTTCCCATGAGAATCTGAAGGCATCGTTCATCTCATAAATCTCAGTCTTCAGAGAGAAATTCCCTTTAATCTCTAGAGTTGTGGGCTTCTCTTGACTCATGGGTTAGTTTTCATCTCATAGGTAGTTAGTTATATTAATGACCAGTTTTCTCTCTGCTCTGGCTGCTAGGAAGCTCACTGTGAAATTAATGACCTATTCATAATAAATGTATAGAACCCCCTAGTACACGGTTTTAAAATTAACCCCTCCCTGGCTCCATTTTAAGCCACTACCATTTTGCCAGCACCTGTCTTTCATCTGTTTTTATTTTCTGCTATCTTGAATTGTATTTAGGTTTGTATTATCTTAATTTCCTTCTAGAAAAGATGGACTATTGCAAATATAAATAAATTGATAAATAAAGAAAAGTTCCCCGACAGGGGAGTGGCTGTTCCTCTCTGCTGGGATGCTTTCCCCTGGGGAGCTGGTAGGGTGGTGATCTCACCATCTCTCCTCTCACACAGGATGTGCTAGCGTGTTATGTCTACCCAGAGAAGCCTGCCCTGAGGTCCTGCTTTGTGAGAGCTAGGAGATGCTAGTGAATCTAAAAGGGGTTGGTGGGAGACGCAGCTGCTGGGCTCAGTTCAATCCCTCATTCTCCGTGATGGCAGGATGACAGTGCATCTTTGTTTACCAAGCCCTTGCGTATATTGTCACACTTGATTTCTAATTTCTAGGGAAAACTACAACTATAGACCACAGAGGCTGACACGCTTTTCCAAGATCAGCCAATAAGGCAGGCTCTGGTCTCAAGTTCTCTGGCCAGTATCTGGGCCTCCCAATGGAGATGGCTACGTGTGGGTTTATATTATAAGGCCAGAAAAGGCAGGGCAGGGTTTGGGCTCAGGAGGACAGCATTCCAAAAGGGAGTCTACTGCTCCTCTTCTCTCAGCATGGGAGGGAGGCTTCAGGAAGTGGGTCATCCTGAATCCCTGGCTGGCATTCCCTCTATGGCCTCAATCTCTCTAGGACTCCCAGCGAACCACCAGGCAGCTAAGTGACCTCCAGGGTCTGAAAACAGGAAATGCTCCACGGAGGAGGTGGAAGGAGGAAGCCAACACCCATGGAAGGTGTCATCGTTCTCATTTAACTGGCATGACGGAGGAGCTCTCAGTCATGTAGTCTGCCCTGGGTCACTGCGGTAGCAGTGGTCCTGTGACTGAACCTGGGCTACAGACTGCAGCCCCTCCCTCCTCCTTTTCTCCCACTACGTCATGGACAGCAATCTGTGGTTGGGGTGGCGGTCATCTCTCTTGCCCCCAGTTTTTCTCCCTTAGGATTTCATTCCACCTTCCTCTATTGCTTGGCTCCTGGCAAGCCTTCAGAGTCTCTTGAGGAATAACTGGTGGGACTCTGGTTGCCTCGGGAGCCCGGTGGGGAGGGAGGGGAGGAGCTCTCACTTTCTGAGCAGGCAACTCCGGCCCCGTACTGCACTCCTCCCTGGGGGCAGGCCACGTCCTCCCCGTCGTGACGGCAGTGTGCCAGGGACAGCTCCGTTCCCGAGCACTTCACTCCGCTCATGACCACTTTGTTGGCGTAGACATCTCCGTGCCAATACCAGGTCTCCTGGAAGAACCAATAAAACAAATGGTGGGTACATCACCTTGAACTGTCACTTTCTCATATCCTGTCAACTTGCAGCCTCACAAAAATCCCAACGTTTTATGATCCCATTTTTCAGATGGAGACAGCACAGAGAGTCACCTATCCAAGCTGTGCAGTTAGTTGGTGGCAGAGTGGGTGGGAATCCAGGTCTCCTGACCCTAGCACTTGGACTCTGTCACTCTCTCCCTCAGGGAAGTAGAGCTAAGGTTGTGGTCAAACACTGCAAGGCTACATGTCAGCAATGGCAGGTGCACACAACTCAGGTTGCCTACTTCCTAGTCCTGAGCCAGGGCAGACATTGCTAATCAATCACTGCACTCTCTCCTCTAATCCCGAATGGGATTAGATGCTATTGGTTGATTGGAAGTGGTGGGAGAGAAGAAATCTATTTGCATATGTCAATTGTTAGACATGTTATAAAGATGAACTTCTGAATTTAGACTTTCCCCAGTTTAAAGAGCAATTAATAGAGCAGTTCTGCACAGAAGCTGAGGAGATCCGAGGCTTAGGATGCTGGGATTTATTTGGCTCCTTTGCTCTATGGGGCTTCAAAATACTGTTAGGATTTACTCTCATACTTCAGAGAAATTTCGAGTAGAGAAAAATGAGGAGCAGAATGGGGGCTGTCAGGTACAGAAACGGGATGAGCACACAGGTACTGTGTTCCTCAGGTCTCTCGGGCTTGGAGGCTGAGGCAGGATTAGAGCTCAGAAAGGTCGTCTCAGGATCGTCAGAGACAGACCATCAGGCTAGGAAGGGCCTTGGAAGTATTTATATCTCATCTAAGCTCTCCTGTGATGGTTCATATTATGTGTCAACTTGGCTAAGCCACAGTACCCAGATATTTGGTCAAATATTATTCTAGATGTTTACGTGAGGCTGTTTTTAGATGAGATTAACATTTTAATCAGTAGACTTGGAGTAAGGCAGATTAACCTCCATAATATGGGTGATTCTCATTCAATCAGTTGAAGATCTTAAGGGGTTTAAAAAAAACCTGAGGTCCCCCAAGGAAGAGGCCATTCTGACCACAGACTGACTTCAGACTCAAGCTGCAACATCAACGCTTCCAGCCTGCTGGTCTACTCTGCAGACTTCAGACTTGCCAACCCCATAACTGCATGAGCCAATTCCTGAAAAGAAATACCTTTCTTCATGCTGTGTGAGTGAGATATACACACACATATATAAATACACATTCATACATCCTATTGGTTGATAGCGTGCACGCACACACACACACACACACACACACACACACAAAAATACGCATTCATGCAACCTATTGGTTCTGTTTCTCTAGAGAATTTGACCAATACCCACCTCCATCCTCCAGATGAAGAACTGGGGACTTGAGAAGGGATGGGGCTTGTGATCAGTGGCAGATTTGGTACAAATGTCAACCCCAGGCCAGTTTCATGACCCCAGCTGAGGCCCAGGTGTCTTAGGAATGAGCTGACTGGGAAGAAAAATATCTGGACAAAGACTCCCTTGAAACGTGGCACTGTTTTTCCATTCTCCTTGGAGATTTAGAGAGTGCACTGGCTTGTCATAAACAGTATTAGCAGAAACACTGCGTTGCCTGGGGAAGCCGAGCTCCCAGAGGACGTAAGCAGCTATTTCAAAGGCCTGCCCCTTCTGGAGGCTGGAATGAAGAGCCACAGGGCAGGGGACCCCGGGCGGCTTCTGCTCAGGGCTCAGGACCTCCCATCAGAGCGACCTGGACCCACCCAGCCCATGGGAGACAGTCAGGCTCAGCAAGGATGCAGGAGTTCTCCTCTTCTCTCCCTAAACCCCTTTCTTAGGTCCCAAGAAGGGCCACTAGGGAAGGAGAGCTGGAGTCAGGATTAACAACACAAGAGGAGGGTCTCCAAGCATCTTCTCATTCTGTAAGCTGCTTGCTTAATGGACGTGTTTAGAGCCAGGATACTGAGGACTTGGGATTATTCATTCCATGTCACGTGGAGGACAACTGAGGCAGGGAAGGTTGGCTGCTTTGCCCCAGACCATTACATAGCCAGCTGGTGGAAATGTGTCGGGATTAGACCCAGAGCCTCCTATATTGTTGCTCCTTTTGTGATGGGGGTGGGAGGGTGGGAACTAGGACCAGAGCTCAGCTGTTCTCAGCTAAGTCACTCTCTCTTTGGAGAAGGGGAGTTGGAGGAAGTGCAGATGATGTGACAAGTCTTGAAGATTCCCTAGCGTGTCAATGGGAGAATGCATTAGGCACAGATGCCAGTGGAGAAATGTGTTCAGACCAGAGTGGGCTTCCAAGGGAGCAAGCTAAGGTGTTTAGGGGGGGTTGAGCATTGGGCCACCTCCCTGAAGGGCTGAGTTGCTTCCTTCTGCACAACGCACATCAGGACCCCTCCAGGATCAGCCTTGAGCTCAGGGTGAACCCCAGTGTGTAGTGCAGGAGTGGACCATGAAAAGCAGAGCCCAGCCCCTCGTTCTGCAGCCAAGAAATCGAAGCAGAGTGGGAGCGACCTGCCTGAGGACTCAGGCCTGTAAGGAGCAGCGCTGTGGCCAGAGTGGGGCTCCCTGCCTCCGGATCCAGGGCACCTTGCTCAGTCCTTCCTGCACGGCTAGGGAAGGTATGCGGGAGAGGGGGGCTGACTGAAGACAGTGTGGTCAGACTGCACGGGGGGGAATGCGGGGTCTGAGGCCGGGGCTTCTCACCTGGAAGGCGTTGCTGGCAAATCCCAGGCCCAGCTGGCGGCAGACCACCATGGCCTCCACGATGCCCCAGTTCTGGCCACACACCATCCCCCACACAAGGGACCCGTTTCTCTCCACCAGCACCTCCACTCGGCCCTCGTAGGGATTGCGGCCCCCGTTCAGGCGCAGCTGCAGACACAAAGGAAGGCCACGGTCACCAAGAGGGACAAGGGAGCTTCCCCACTGCACTGCCATCAGCCCCAGTGTCCTGGAGTCCTAAGCCAGGTGGTGCTGCCCAGGACACACACACTCAGATTCAGCAGCACTCTTGGCAGCCCCCTGGTGGCAGTGCCATGCCTAGCGTGGTCTTTTTTTTTTTTTTTTTTTTTTGAGATGGAGTCTCGCTCTGTTGCCCAGGCTGGAGTGCAGTGGCCGGATCTCAGCTCACTGCAAGCTCTGCCTCCTGGGTTTATGCCATTCTCCTGCCTCAGCCTCCCAAATAGCTGGGACTACAGGCGCCCGCCACCTCGCCTGGCTAGTTTTTTGTATTTTTTAGTAGAGACGGGGTTTCACCGTGTTAGCCAGGATGGTCTCAATCTCCTGACCTCGTGATCTGCCCGTCTCGGCCTCCCAAAGTGCTGGGATTACAGGCTTGAGCCACCGCGCCCAGCCGCCTAGTGTGGTCTTATAGTGAGGTCCCCACCCCAGGCACCCTAAGCAGCTGGGGAGGCCCAGTGACTCCACTGAGCACCACAGCAGAAGCTGACGCTGCTCCCCAGGAGCCTATCAGTGGGGGCTGCTCTTTGGAAGGATGGTGCTCTCGGGACCTTGACATGTTGGAATCTCACGAGACTCCTGCCTGGGCCCTTTTCTCTTTGCCACACCCCCTACCTGGCAGGTTCCAGAGCCTGCAGGCATCTTGTCCCATGGCTCCCCTGCTGGTCTCTCTGAGACCCACCTAACCAGCTGCCTGTTTGACAACTCCACTTGGTATCTCAGAGGTCACAAATCTGAACTTGTTGTCTTTTCTCTTTACCCTAAATGACTGGGTGTGGCCATGTTCCAATACAACTTTATTTTAAAAAACAGGCTGGGTATGGTAGCTCATGCCTGTAATCCCAGCACTTTGTGGGGCCAAAGTGGGAGGATCACTTGAGCCCAGGATTTTGAGACCAGCCTATGCAACACAGCGAGACCCCATCGCTACAAAAAATAACTTTAAAAAATGAGCCAGGTATGGTGGCGCACACCTGTAATTACAGCTACTCGGGAGGTGGGAAGATCCCTTGAGCCCAGAAGTTTCAGGTTGCAGTGAGCTATGATCATACCACTGCACTCCAGCTTGGGCAACAGAGCAAGACCCTGTCTCAAAAAACAAAGAAATAAAAAACCAGGAGGAGGGGTGGGCTTGGCCACACATCATAGTTTGCTGGGCTCCTGAATCTGCTGTTATTCAAGCCAGAAAGAGAGGAGCAATTCTTGACATCTCCCACTCCCTTATCTCACATCCTATCAAAGTCTTCGCCTGTGGGTTTTAGCTCTTGTCTCTCTCCAATGCATCCACTTTCCTCCAGTCCTTCCCTACCCTCCCTCATCTCTTGCCTGGGCCAGAGCAGTGTTCCTGTTCTAGGTCCTAAAGCCAAGGCAAGTCTCAGAGGCTCTGGCTGCAGAATGTGGCTGCCTCGTTGCCTCTGGGGCCAGGAAAACATGTGGTCATCAAGGGCGCTTCCCAAGACGTTAAGGCCGACCAGGCCTGCAATGGCCTCCATGACAGAGAGAAGGGTTGACTCTTCCGGAAGGAATCTGGACACTTCATGCACTGGGGGGCTTTTCTCATTTTCTAGATTAGACTGGAGCGCACAGTGTAGCTGGCATGCAGTTCTAACTCAGCAAAGGACACAGCTTGCCATTCCCAGGGCCCCACGCAGGGCGCCAGCATCCTGGAAACCATGCGGCTTTCTGGTGAGCGGGGTCTAACCTCACCAATGACAATGGAGCCTATGGGACTTCACGGTCAGCCAGGAGCCTCTGTCCTCACCCTCTCGACCTCCTCACCCAAGGAGGATGCCAGGGAAGGTCAGGCCCTCTCCAAGTCTCTTAAAACAGCCCAGGCATTTCCCTTTTCCTGTTCCTTTGGTTCTCAGTGGCAGCAGCACAGAGTTTTAAAGAAGGGAGCGAAGTGTGTGGCAGCCCAGTTTTTTTTCTGAACATGAATAGAGAAAACAGAACGCCTCCAGCCAGCGGAGCACAGCCAGGCTGCACCGTGTTTTGATAAGGTTGTGGCTAGCCGGTCCCACGCCTGTCTTTGGAGGTGGTGAGGCAGAGGTGAGGTAACTCAACTCAGATGTTAACATGCAAGGAGGCAGGGCCTTTGCAGCTCACACTGCACACAGGGGCTTGGGCCTGCTGCCAGGCCAGGGCCAGGCCCGAAGTTCAGAGGGGGAACGAAACATTGCAAATGCCAAGTGGCAATGTCTGCAGCAGTACTAGCAGCAGTGCCTGGTCACTTCCTGGGTTCACCCCAGAGCTCTGTGGCTATACTTTCTGTGGCCTCAGTTATAGTCCCCTCTAGGTGTCCAGTCCCCTCACCTTTTTCTGCAAGCCCATGGCAGGGGTGTTGCATCTCACACCAGCGTCCTCCTCGTGGTTGCAGCCCTGAGACTCGGCGTTGAACTTGCAGTCTATGATGGATTTCTCATTGCCCGTGCACTGGATCTCGTTGAGGTGGATGGGTCCAATCCCTGCAGAGGGACAATAAACAGGGGCTAATGAAAGCTTTGGAAGGAAACTTTCTGGATTGGCAAGAAAGGCCTGGACAATAAGAACATGCCTCTCCCATCCTCAGAACTCTCCCTACTGCCTCTCATAATCAGCTCGGTGACCCAAGCCTCTTCTCTCCAGAAAGAACAGTGCCAATTCTCTTGGGATTCACTTATCCCATAAGAGCAAATAAAGTTTGTTACTAATTTGCTGTGTGACCTTGGCTGATCACTCAGCCTCTCTGAATACCACTTTTCTCTCATTCTTTTTGTAGTCCAAAGGAATTGGACTAGAAGTATACGTTTCCTTCCCGACTTTAATGTTCCATACATTTATGAATCTCAAAAGTACGACTACTGCTGTATCTGTAAGGGTCCCTGCATGTACAAATTGGATGGAGTTAGAAAAAGGGATTTTAAAAATAAAGGTATGGATGGAGTGAAGGGAAATCACAGAGCACAGTCCAGTACTCAGGAGCTAGTGACACAGGCATAGATACCACACCTGTTACCCTCTGCCTCCCTGCTAGGGGCTGTGGATTCAAAGATGGGTAAGGCAGGCCCCTGCCCCGAAGAGCTCCCAGTTCCTGGGGGAGGCAGAACTTACACAAAGGCTTGTGATATGACACGGTCAGTAACAAAGATGAAGTTCACAACAGGTGCTCTGGGGCTCAAAGGAGGGCCCTTGACTCTGCCGGGGGGGTCTGGAGACAGCTGGTATCGAGGCTTACTGAGGCCAAACACCAACTTCTAGATCAACCCATATTAGCAGGCAGGAGCCAAGTTTCTATTTCCTTGGAAATTCATAAATGATGCTTCCAATTCCTTGGAATGTTATAAAAATGCATAAAAACGCATTGGTGATGGCGGCTGGAAACATCGAAGGACTGGCGTGGAAAGGCTGTGACAAGGCACCAATCCTAATCAGAGCCCAGGAAGCAAGCAAGGCCCACAGCTCATGGGCACAGAGACAGGAGAGAAAACCGTATGTTGGGAAAGAGCAGAAGGTTCTGTCTGGGAAACAGCTGGGCTGATCTGGTCCAAACGCCCGAGCTCTCCTCTCTCTTGGGAAGCCCTCGCTGTCTCCTGCCTCCTGGACTGCCCTCTTTCTGCCTCCATCTAAGGAGAAGCCTGCCTTGAAGAAAAACCTCCATCCTCCTTCATCGTGCAGCTTGAAAGAACTCCCACTTGTCTGAACTTCTGCTTGTTACACATCTTGCTCAAGCAGCAATGAGCTGGGCAGGCAGCCTGAGATTGAATTCAGCTTGAGGTTGAAGATTAGGTTGAATCCTTGGAGAGTGATAAAAGCTTTACCTCTACCTTCCTCATCTGTAAAAGGCCAATTAATTATAATATGTGTTTTGCCAGGTTGGGATTTTTTTTGGCGGGGGGGACAAAGTCTTGCTCTGTCACCAGGCTGGAGTGCAGTGACGTGATCTTGGCTTACTGCAACCTCCACCTCCCAGGTTCAAGCAATTCTCCTGCCTCAGCTTCCCAAGTAGCTGGGACTACAAGTGTGTGCCACCGTGCCCAGCTGATTTTTGTATTTTTAGTAGAGACGGGGTTTCCCCATGTTAGCCAGGCTGGTCTCTAACTCCTGACCTCAAGTGATCTGCCCACCTTGTCCTCCCAAAGTGTTGGGATTACAGGCGTGAGCCACTGCGCCCGGCCCAGGTTAAGATTATGGGGAATGAAGTGTCTAAGTATGTCAAATGACTAGGGACTCAGTAAATGGTAGGTATTTTCAGTATTATGTCTTCTAGATCATCTATTTGTTAGTGTAAGTTATTTCTGACTAAGATTATTTCTTCTTCTTCTTTTTTTTTTAATCTTGAGATGGAGTCTCGCTCTGTCATCAGGCTGGAGTGCAGTGGCATAGTCCCAGTTCACTGCAACCTCCGCCCCCCAGGTTCCAGAGATTCTTCTGCCTCAGCCTCCTGAGTAGCTGGAAATACAGGTGCACACCACCACGCCCAGCTAATTTTTGTGTTTTTAGTAGACACGGGGTTTCACCATGTTGGCCAGGATGGTCTCGATCTCTTGACCTTGTGATCTGCCCGCTTTGGCCTCCCAAAGTGCTGGGATTACGGACATTGAGCCACCATGCCTGGCCTGATTAAGGTTATTTCTTATTTCTCCCACTTGACATGAGCTCCTGGAGAGTGGAGTATTTGTGGAATAAATGAATTCTCCTTTCCAAGATCCAGGCTGAAGAGCACTCAACCAATGTTTGTGGATTGCTAAGACTACAGCTCAACACTGGACAGGATAGGTGAAGCCAACTTAAGAGCCTAGCATGCCTCGGACTCAACTGGTTGGTCTCCTTCTGGCTGAACTTCTATGTAAACTTGTGTGGCTGTCTCAGACATCTGGGGACGAGGCCTCGGGGGGCAGGGCCTCCCTCCTGAGGCACATATACCCATGGTGCATCCAAGGAAGGGCACACAGAAAGAGGCCCAGCGTGGCTCACCCTCTTCCTGCCCCACTGAGTTCCGTGGGGGGCTGGGCAGGGGGTGGAAGATACTCCGAAGGACACTGGACTGGACATCTGGCTTCAGCGTGCCCATGGCGTCTGTGGGCTTCTGGTTCCTTCTGCTGACCTGGGCTTGGCATTCTGCACCTTGACCTGCAGCTGTCACCTACTCCTGGGTTCTGGAGCACCCCTGAATTGCTCCTCCTCACGGTGCCTTCCCCGTCTCCACCTTGGCTCTGTTCTTCTCCACATACAAACCCTGGCCTAGGTGACCACGAGGCTTGAGGCAGAATTAGGGCACGGTGGAAAAGCCACGTCTAACACCATAGAGCAGTGTTTTGGCTCCCATGGGTCCAGGCCAATGAGCGGGCTAAACTGTCAACTAAGCTGGTTACAATCAGATTGTAGGAAGCACAAGAGAACAGAACAGGACATGTCACGGGTTCTGCATGTTGTAAAGCTAAGCTCTTGTTTAGAAAACCTTTGCTGGAGTTTTACATGTCACATGCATTCCTTCTTGGGGATTGCATGCAAAAGGGTTTTCAAGCCACTGCTGTAAAACTGGGGAGCCGCCCCCTCCAGTACAGGAGGCACCAGCCACATGTGGCTATGGAGCACTTGAAATGTAGCCAGCCAGTTTGTCTACTCAGGAATGCAGACAAACTGAGATGTCTGGTAAGTGTCAAATACATCCTGGATTTCAAAGACTTAGCACCAAATATGCAAATGATCTCACTAATAGCATTCATATTGATTACATGTTGAAATAATATTTTGGATACGCTGGTTTAAAGAAAATACGTTATTAAAGTTAATGTCATCTTTTTAAAATTGTGGCTACTAGAAAATGCAAATTACACGTGAGGTTCCTGTTCTATTTCGTTTCTTTTTGAGAGACAGAGTCTCGCTATGTCACTCAAGCTGGAGTGCAGTGATGTGATCATGGTTCACTGCAGCCTACCTCCTGGGCTCAAGTAATCCTCCCACCTCAGCCTTCAGAGTAGATGGGACCACAGGTGTGTGCCACCATGCCGGCTAATTTTTCTTTTCTTTTCTTTTCTGACAGAGTCTCCCTCTGCTGCCCAGGCTGGAGTGCAGTGGCCGGATCTCAGCTCACAGCAAGCTCCGCCTCCCGGGTTCACGCTATTCTCCTGCCTCAGCCTCCTGAGTAGTTGGGACCACAGGCGCCTGCCACCACGCTACTTTTTTGTACTTTTAGTGGACAGGGTTTCACCATGTTAGCCAGGATGGTCTCACTCTCCTGACCTCAGATCTGCCTGCCTCAGCCTCCCAAAGTGCTGGGATTGCAGGCGTGAGCCACCGCACCCAGCCTATGCCTGGCTAATTTTTAAAAAATTTTTGTGCGGGGGGGGTCTCACTATGTTGACGAGGCTGGTCTTGAACTCCCAGGCTCAAGTGATCCTCCTGCCTGTTGCTTCCCAAAGTCCTGGGATTACAGGCGTGAGTCCTGTTCTGTTTCTATCAGACAGCACTGGTCTAGTGTTGGAACTTGTCTAATGCTGCAACTTCTTCACCAAGTATTTGTTCTGCTGACCCTACTGAATCAAATGGAACACATTCACTATTCATTCTTTACAATGTCAACAGCTCTGGAGCGCTGCGTGCTGGCAGACTCGGCACTAAGGACACAGAGATACAGACACAGGTGTGCCCTCATGTGGCACACAGCCTTGCAGGGAGGTGGAGGCACCAACAGGCAGTTGGGAGTCCCAATGTGGGCAGGAGTCCTGAGGCACAGAGAGCAGAGCCTGACCAGGACCTCACGTCTATGCTGGTGAGGCTGGAGCCAGTCAGAGCTGCAGGTGCTGTGCGTCCAGTCACCTTGTTTCACAGTGAAGAATCTGAGGCCCAGAAGGTTGCTCAAGGTCACCAAGCAAGCAGGTGGCCGGGCAGGGAGGAGGACTCAGATTGCCCGACTCCCAGTCATTGCCCTTTCACGCCTCCTGGCTGTGGGTGTGGTCACTGAGTCCATCAGCTAGAGCAGGGCTGAGGGGCTGACCCTGTCTGCTCTGTGACTTGATATTAAATGTGGTACTTTTCCCTTTCTGCCTACTGGAGTTACCCCGCCCAGCATGACAGGAGATGATCAATCATCCACTGGTTCTTTCCAGGACAGCATCAAAAATGCCAAATGCCTCTTTCTCCCAGAGTTCTGCAGGCCCCTGGAAGCCTCTGGCTGGTCTGGGCAGTGAAATAATTAGGTCACATAGCACACACCCATGATAAATGGAATGTTAATGTCATCGAGGGCCTGTTTACTCCTCAGAATGAGTGGACTCTGTCCTGTAGGCCCTGGGAGAGCACAAACCCACACGCTCGCCAATCAGTAAATAACTGCAGGGATAGTCAAGATCCAGGGAGGCCGAGTGCAGTGGCTCATGTCTATAATCCCAGCACTTTGGGAGACTGAGGTGGGTGGATCACTTGAGGTCAGGAGTTCGACACCAGCCTGGCCAACATGGTGAAACCCCGTCTCTACTAAAAATACAAGAATTAGCTGGGTATGATGGTGCACGCCCATAATCCCAGCTACTTGGGAGGCTGAGGCAGGAGAACTGCTTGAATCAGGCAGGCGGAGGTTGCAGTGAGCCAAGATCGCGCCACTGCACTGGGTGACTGAGTGAGACTCTGCCTCAAAAAAAGATCCAGGGGATCCTGAGGAGCTCACCGTGCCCAGGGAAGGAGCACTGTTATATGGCCCAATGGAAGCTGCCAGGTGGCACAATGTGACCCAGAGTACGCCCCAGACCCCCAAACTTCAGTGCACACCTGGAAGCTTGCACAGACTGGAGAACAGAGGCAGAGACGTTCTGAATGTGAACAGGACTGGGCCAAGGTGGGCATAAGGAAGAAGCCCACGTCTGAGAGAAGACTTGGCTTTCAGTCTTTCTCTGCCAGCAATGATTGGGGTGACCTCAGACTTGTTCTCCTCATCTCTTGCACTAGAGGACCTGAGGTTTCTCCAGCAGTACTGTCCATGATTCCAGGACTCTCTCCAGGCCTCTGGAATGCAGGCCTCCTTCCAACATCAGGAGACCCTGTAAGAGCTGACCAATTGCAGGCCAGGATGTGGGGACGCTGAAGAAGGAAACAACCAATGGCACTAGACAGATGAGCTCCACTTCTAGAAGGAGGAAAGCGCCACGGTCTTTGACTCAGCTGGAGGCTAAGTTCAATGCAGGATTCTAGAGCCTCACACCGAAAACCACTGGATGTGGTGTCAGGCCCTGGGCTAGTAAGGACTGTCATTTCCTCCAGGCTGTGATCAGTGACCTCACCACATTCCTTTCTGTGGGGTGATGCCCCGACATCTGACACTATGGAAATATCCCCTCCCCACTGGACAGGCCACCCCACCCCGTGTGTGTAGCCCATTCTGCTTCCTATCCATCCCTTCCCAGCCATAGCAGCCGACGGTCTGCAACAGCCTCCCTGCTGGTCAAGGCTGAAAAAATTCCAGGAAATGACTAGGACTTCTCTCGCTCAAGTCACAGTTGTCTCGGGGAGGGCTGGGCACTCCTAGACTGCACAGTCTGTTTGGGGTAAAAACTCCTCCTGTTCAATGACCAAGGCTCGCAAGGATAAGTGGTGTTCGTGAGGCTTCCTGGGGAGGGGAAATGGCCTCTTCTGTGTCATCTTCTAGCTGCAACATCACTTTCCACCAAGAGACCCACTTGAAAGCCTCTTTTTCTTCTGTTTTTTTGCTCACATGAAAGATTTGTTCAGGACAGTTAATAAAAAGCAGGCCCTTTCTTAATTAGTCTGAGGACATCCGGAGGGCGGCATCTTGTCCCCTTTCTCTGCTGTCAGGCAGGGACTGTGTGCAGGGCTGCGCCGGGGAGGAAAAGTAAGATGGCATTTGGTCCTTTTGTTGTACAGAGTGGTTCAGTCTGGTGAACTCGGAGGCCCTCTCCTGCAGGAGGGGCCTGAGAACCCCGGCTGTTTTGGTGGGGCAGCAGAGACCACTGGGTTAGGAGCTGGGAGACCTACGGGGGAGTATTCATTGGCCACTAAGAGGTTATCTCACCTTGGACGTTTACTCTGTGTTTTGGGCCTTAGCTTCCAAATCCATAAAATAGGGTCTCAATGTTCTCTAAGGCCCCTTTCAGCTCTGTCTAGGGAGAGGCCTGGGATTCTCTCCCAGGCAGCCGCCAAAGGGAGGAGGGAAAGTGAGGACTGCCCGAGAGCTGACGGCCAGCAGCCAGGCTGTGCTCACGGCACCACGCTCCCGGCAAGAGAGGCCCCCTCTAGCCTCCCCATTCCTTACCTTGCCCCAGTCGGGAGCCAGTGACTGCCTCTTTGGCACTCCCAAAGCCCAGCTCTCTGCAGACCACACTGGCCGACACCAGGTCCCACTTGTCGTCGCAGACGGTCCCCCATTCTCCATTTTTGAGCACCTCCACGCGGCCCTCCCCGATGTAGGCACCGCCTCGCAGTCGCACCAGGGGTTGCTAAAGAGACATACGGTCCTGCTGAGTACAGATGCTGATGCACGTTCAGCGGGCGACCACTGTCCCCTCCCCCTCCCTTCCCCGCCACCCTGTTCCCAGGCCAGGCACTCAGTCTGAGAGCTGCAACTGTGCTTGATGTATGGATGTGTGTGTGTGTGTGTGTGTGTGTGTATGTCGTGGGTGTGTCGGGCTGTGGGAGCTTACTCTACAGAGTCAGCTCTGGTGCAAGCTGCCTTTGCAGCCCTCACATGGAGCTTCTGTCCTGGTCCCCTGGGGAGCCCATCGGGAACTGTCAATCACTCATCACCCCAACCTATGCGTGGCACAACCTTCCATCAGCACTTCCCCCACCAACTCCAGAGCTTCATGCTTTAGAGCTAGAGAAAGAAGCGCCTACCCTCCAAAGTCTGCAGATTCCAAATGCATCATAATTCTTTCTTATAACAAGGCTGCTTCTGAGCAAGTTTGAATCAACCTTGCTTATAACACAGTGCTACAGTCTAGGCCTGCGGAGACTCCATAGTACTAGGCAGGCACTGGAACGATTCTGCTATGCACAGCAACCAGAGGCAGGAGGGAGCAGACGGGAGAACGGGAAGACAGGGAGCTGGAAAGCCAACCTTCACACAGCCACGAGTCACAGAACGGATGGGGAGCCTCACACTGATTTGTCCCAGGGCTGGGGGCATGCCCAGCCTCCCCGGATTTGACTCCAAGTCCCAACTGGCCTGACTCCAGAAGATGCAGCCAACCAGCTATGCAGAGAGGGTGGAGAATTACAGTTTGAACACCCCTAGTGTTCACTGACAGTCTGGTAGCTTTAATCTCCTTGTGGGCTTTACTGAGTTAGACAGGAGTAAGACACTCTCTACGTCTTGGTCACAGTGGATCATGTCTTACAAGATGGGAGCTGGGTCACTTGACTCCAGCTGTCCACATAGCCGGGTTTGCATCTGTTTCTCTGCATGTGTGTGCATGCACGTGCATGTGTGGCACATGTGTGTGTGCAAGCTCACCTGCATGCATGCTGCATGTATGCACATGTATGTTTTGGAGAAGGCTCAGAAGCCTGTGAGGCTCTCAGCTACTGCTGCTGCTCAATTCAACTCCACAGAGGGAGTGAGGAAGACTGTGTAGCCATTCTAAGTGTGTCACCTCAGACCAGAGTCATTGCCTGCCCTGGCCTATGTTGTCCTCAGCCCATAACTGCCTTCACTCTACCACTGATGGCCAGGCTGAGACAGGCCTGGGTGGAGGTGACCTTTTCAAGCATTCACGTCCACCAGCTACGTTGAGGGGGATGGCGTCATACAAGAACCTGCCTCTCCACCAACTGTACCTTGGGGCTGGCCATGGCAGGGTGGGGTGCTGGGACAGTACCCAGATTTACAGACCTCAGGGACTGCCCTGACTCTGGCAGTATGGGGAGAAGAAGAAAGGGGAAAACGCCCAGTGGCTGCAGGATCTTTTATCCTAGCTTTAAAAGAAAACCCCAAACAGAACAAAACAAGTATAACTGCTGGCTGGCTCCAAGCTCTGTTTTCTGCAGAATGGTGGCCTCCTGCTTCCCTGACCTCCCTTCCCCAGCTGTCTTCCCACAGAGTGGACCATCCATGACCTAAGCTTAATGGAGGCAGAGTGTCAAATAACCTCGCCCCAGCCCGGCAGTGGCCAAGCAGTCGGCTGGCCCCAGAGGAAAGAAAGAAACCAAGGGAAAATATGATGTAAGGCACGCTCGCTCTGTTTTAATTGGTTTGGTATGAACTTGATTCCTTTTTTTTAAACCACACAGTAGAGGAATTCCAAGACAGTAGGATCTGGTATTCTGGATGACACACAAGGAAAGCTCAGAGGCTCAGGCTGAGGCTGTGGAAAGGATGTGGCCATCAAATCATTCACAGCGGGCAAGGAGGGTGGAGGTTTAGGGGGTGGTGGGCTGACTGTTGGAGGAGGGGGAAGTGGTGCTGTCCAGGTATGTCCTGGAGGCACACATATGATGGTGTGGTCACCTCTGTGCTCTTCAGAGGCCCTTGAGGGGACAGAGGAGGCAGGGCCTCCTGAAAGTGCCAGGAAGTTACTCCTAATAGTTCCCACTCCCTCTGGCTGAGGAGGGCTGGGCTCGCAGCATGCATTCTGCTCCCCTCACTGAAGGTTCGGTCTTTTGTTCAAATCATCACCAAGCCTGGGAAGGGGAAACCAAGTGTGGTTTATCCAGCTCTTGCCATGGTGTCCCTTTTCTATTGGAAGAGTGTAATCACCTCGTTTCCAGAGCATGTCTCAACAAAGAGGGGAGACTGCAGAGGGGAGAGGGGAAAGAGGGAGGGTAGAGGACAGGAGACAAAGGGCATGGTTGGGGGAAGGCTGGTTGGCTCAGCCTCTGCTGCTCCTGCTCAGCTGCCTAGACTTGGCTGACACACCTGGTTGACACACTCTCTGCCCCCACCCCAGAGCTCTTCTCCCTCCTCTGGCTCCCTCTTACCCCCGACTTGGTGACAGCCCAACTGGAACTCACCCCTGCCAAGGTGATGATGACTACGACCATCACGCTAATCAGATGCTGTCTCGTCTACTCATGCCGAGTCAGCACACAGTGCACTAAGTACTGGGGTTTTACCTGGCACAGGGAACCAGCCCCTGAGAAATGATCGGTCACTTCTCCTATCCCTCCCTCTCCTCTTCCCAGTTGCTGTTCCCACCCACTCACCAGATATTAGCTGTTTCCTGAACACAGAAATCACAGAGACCCTTTGATGGATACAGGAAGAAGGAAGAGGAGGAGAAAGAAAAGCCAATCAAGAAGAGACAGATAGGGCAGCGGCTCTTTTTCAGAGGCTGGGTCAAGCCTGCCGTGGTTAGGGTGCTTTACTTGTTCTAGGAAATCGGCCCGTTAGGCCAGGCACGGTGGCTCACATCTGTAATCCTAGCACTTTGGGAGGCCAAGGTGGGTGGGCCATCTGAGGTCAGGAGTTCAAGACCAGCCTGGTGAACATGGTGAAACCCTGTCTCTACTAAAAATATAAAAATTAGCAAGGCATGGTGGCGGGTGCCTGTAATTCCAGCTACTCGGGAAGCCGAGGCAGGAGAATCACGTGAACCCAGGAGCCAGAGGTTGCAGTGAGCAGAGATCATGCCATTGCACTCCAGCCTGGCAACAAGAGTGAAACTCTGCCTCAAAAAAAAAAGAAAAAAGAAAAAAAGAAATCAGCCCATTGAAATGGGGCTGTTACTTTATATGGGAAGATGTTCATCTACATTTTAGGAATACACTCACACATAGCCCCATACACTCACACACCCCCACACACCCCTCACATATACCCCCACATACACACATCCCCCACACACACTCACACCCCCACACATATACACCCCCCACACTCATACACGCCCCCACACACACCCCCCACACATACACCCACACACCCTCATACACCCCCACATACACATACTCCCCACACACACACACTCCCCCCACACACACCCCCACACACCCCCACGTACACCCCCCCACACCCCACACACTCACACCCCCCCACACACTCATATACACCCCCACATACTCATACACACGCCCACACCACCCCCACACACACTCATACACCTCCACTCATACATACCCCCACACACTCGTACACACACTCATACACAACCCCCACACTCACATACCCCCCCACACACACTCATAACACACACGTGCTGTTTCACATAAGTATAATGTGACTAATGTATGGATGACTTAGGATAATGGCAGGTTTTCTACCTTGGTGGAAGCTTTTTAAAATTGTTATCCTTTCTGTTGCAAAATAAACCAAACATGCTTGAAAACGTGTCGTTGGCTGCATGTACTTTTCAGAGTTGGGTCACATTTCCAGTTCTCCTTTGGGAACTGTGCAGGGGCACAAGGTCCCTGTTGCACACCCTTCATCGTCTGTTCCTGCTGGGTAAGCAGACAGTGCACAGCCTATGACAACTGATGCTGGGGTAGTCCTCTCCCCCAGATGGTCCTTCTCTGCAGAGGGCGCTCAGGTCTCAGAGTAAAGCAGCCACGATGGTGATCTCAGCTGAGGCCACCCTTCCTCACTCTCCTGGGGGATCCTGCCTACTCCCTCAACACCCTCCCATCCCCTCCAGGTGCCAAGTGGCCACACCTCATGCCCTGTCCTCACCTCTGGCTTGTAGGCTTTCCGGAATCTTGAGGGTCCATCAGGGCTGAAGACCTGCCCAGGCACACAGCTCACCACGGCCGGCAGCCCATTCTCACAGGTGACATTCTTCATGGGGTCCAGTGACACCTGGGGGCCCAGCTTGCAGCTGGAGATGTGGGCCTCTGTGCCAGTGCAGTCCATGGAGAATGGCCAGTAGCGCTGTTTCCTCCGTGAGGCAAACATTCTGCAGACAGTGGGAGGGGACAGGTGATCAGGGCATCATGACACCTATCCTGACTCCTTCTGCAACGAGGCAGAACAAGAGAGACTGGGCCCTGCTCCTGGAGCTCAGCCCTGCTTCACAGAGGGGTCCTAGCTCAGTACATTCAGCCAGCATTCACTGAGCACCTCCTAATGCCAGGTGCCACACTGGGCACTGGGGGACAGGACCCAGAGCGTGGACAAGGCCTCCTGCCCTCAGGCAGCTTTCATTCTAGGAAAGAAAGGACTCACTCAATGTAGTGAAGTAATAATAATAATGAAGCCCAAGAATATAGAATGCACAAAGGTATTTAAAACAGGTGAGATCCCTGGTCCTAGAAAACCCCTCACAGTCCAAGGTAAACCATTTGTTTACCCTAACTCTTCAGATAATTCCAACATAATTTGTTGTCATTCTTTTTTTTTGAGACACAGTCTCTATCCCCCCAGGCAGAAGTGCAGTGGTGTAATCACTGCAACCTCCGCCTCCCAGGTTCAAGCAATTCTCATGCCTCAGCCTCCTGAGTAGCTGGGACTACAGGTACCCACCACCATGCCAAGCTAATTTTTCTATTTTTAATAGAGATGGGGTTTCGCCATGTTGGCCAGGATGGTCTTAAACTCCTGATCTCAAGTGATCTGCCTGCCTCGGCCTCCCAAAGTGCTGGAATTATAGGCGTGGGCCAATGCGCCCGGCCTGTTGTCATTCTTTAGCTTTATTTTTCTTTGTCAATGAGCAGTACAAGCTGATTGCTAAACTCTCCCAGTGATATACAAGATTAAATTTGTATTTCCAATGAGAAGCAATGAAAACAGTCTTAAATTACTCCATCTGTTGAATCAAAGTACAATCTGCCTAGCAGTAGAAATTATAATCGAACAAAACTGCTGCTTCCTGCACCCAGGAAGATGAGTGAGGTTGAGGTTGTCTCTGTACCATATCCAAGGGAAGCCCTTAGCCTGTATTGCTAGCACAGGCAAAGTGTTCCTTTGTATGTTTCTTTTTTTTTTTTAAGGCAGAATATGGATGCAGGTAATTCAGTGTTTTTTTTTTTTTTCTGATAAGTAATAGATTGTCCAACAAAAAGGATACTGTACCTCAGTTTCTCATGTCCAAAATCAGAAGTAGTAACAGTATCTACTTCACTAGATTGTTATGATAGTTTATTTATTTCTTTGTTTTTGTTTTTGTGTTTTTTTTTTTTTTTGAGATGGAGTCTCACTCTGTTGCCCAGGCTCAAGTGCTTTGGTGCGATCTCAACTCACTGCAACCTCCGCCTCCCAGGTTCAAGCAATTCTCCTGCTTCAGCCTCCCGCGTAACTGGGATTACAGGTGCCTGCCACCACACCGCCTAATTTTGTATTTTTAGTAGAGACTGGGTTTCACTGTGTTGGCCAGGCTGGTCTCGAACTCCTAACCTCAGGTAATCTGCCTCCCTCGGCCTCCCAAAGTATTGGGAATTATAGGCATGAGCCACCACACTGGGCCATAAATCTGTATTTGGAGGTAGTGTCCAAATTTCTGCAAAGTCATATCATTGTAAGGAGGCCTTGGCAGGAGACTCCTTCACCCCGTCTGGGTTCCCATGACTCTAGCCCTTTAAGAAGAGGCTAGCACTCTGGAGAGGTTGAGGTCTTCTGGGACGAGGGTGGTCTCGAACTCCTGACCACAGGTGATCTGCCCACCTCCGTCTCCCAAAGTGCTGGGATTACAGGCATGTGCCACTGCGCCTGGCCTGTGGTGACAGTTTAAATTCATTAACACTTGTCACTTAAAATAGTGCCCAGACATAGGAAGGGCTACATAAGAGTTTGTGAAATAAATAAGTAAATAAATAAAACTGTATTTGGTTAAAGAAAAAAAGAGAAAGAAGAGTGAGAGGAGGGAGGGATTTCGCAGTTGGAGTGATGAGAGACGACGTTACGGAAGAGAAGACTTTAAATTGGGCCCTGAATGATGGTGGAATTCGAAACAAGGGAGGTCCAGGAAGGCCCTGCTGCCTGCTCATGCCAACCCAGCTTTTCAGGGCCCATGTGCTTGTCCCTGCATGGCAGGACCCAGTGAGATGCCAGAAGGAGCCAGCAGAGGGGCCTCGCTGGGCAGGCTGACCCCAAGACAGGGCAGAGGCGAGATCCCATCCCTGCGGGTCCAGCAGTCCTGGAAGTACCACCTTTATCTCAGTGTGAATGGAGTGTGAAGACAGAGGAAGGGCAAATCCTACAGACACAGTTATCATCTCTCCTTAACCCAAATCTGAGACTTGTTAGAATTCTAGTGTGCCTGTGAATGCAATGACACGGAATCTTGCCGAGGACTATCCTGGCAAATCCAGGGTGCGTGCTCACCACAGCGGCAGCCCAGAGCAGAGAACTGCTCAGGAGGGCTATTAATAATTCCAGGAACCACTGCCCTCCCGACATACTTCCTGCAAGGCCCCTGCACTTGGAAGCCTACACCATGTTCCATGACGCCCCCACAAGGGGCGGGAGAAGATACTTGGCGGGGGGGAACACCAGCTGCTCAGGGATTGGTCAGACCTCACTGCCTGCCTTGGTTCAGGAAAACCCCTCTGCTTCTAGCCTTCAGTCAGCGCCACCCTCTCCAGGAACAGATGTCCTGCGTTCTAACTGGACAATGCAGAGCCCACAGCAAACAACTGTCCCCAGCAGCCCAGATCCCTCTGACATCAGCCCCCAGGAATGTGCTGCAGACCCTCTAGCACATTCAGGCCTCGCCGAGGCGCCCCTCCCCTCCTCCATCCCAGTGTTTCACTGGGGACAGGCTTCTGAGCTGCAGACGGAGGCCCTCGGTGGGTGGTGGACAGCCTACCCGGCTCCAGGCCTGGAGACTGGAGGGGTGACTGGAGTGAGTGAGGCAGCCTTGGGTGGAGTGGAGCAGGAAGCCTGCCTGTGAAAGAGGCAGCTAGGCCAATAGCTGGGCTGTAGGAAGAACACGGAGCTGGACTGATTCAACCAAGAGTCCTACCCACCGGCGCTCCCCTGACCTAGAGTGAAGGCAGATGTGGGATTCTGCCAGCTGCTGAGTACAACTATTTCCATGATGCTTTCTGGAAGTGGGGAAATAGCACAGGATGGATTTGAGATGGACTTAAGCTAAAACCCCATAAGCCCCCACTTTGATGTTCTCGGTCTCTTAGTGTCAGCTCAGAACCAGTGGCTAGTAGTCCGAAAGATCTGATTATTTCCTTTTCTCCAATGCACGCTCATCCTGGTGAAAGGTGCCTTTGGAGAAGTGGGAGAAAGAATACAGTATAAATTTCTGGCAGGGTACCAGGGTGCTTCCTTGAGGGTACCCAGCCTTTCCCTCATTCAAGAACTTGTAAAACTGGCTCAAGTATGGGAATGGATTGAGGGGTCATGACTGCTTTTATGATTCGGGATAGACCTTTTGTTTGCTTGGCCTAGAACTTTTCTGCTTATACAGATTATTAAGTACGAACTTAGTAGGCTTCCTGTCTATTTCACTTCGAGGAACACCATGATCAACCAGCCAACACCACAGGTCTGCAGCAGTCAGACTGATCGCTGCTTTGACTCCACTGTCCAACAGGGTCAGCACGTCCACCTTTGGTAGTACTACAGCCACGGGACCCCTGCCACCCTGAAGCCAATTACTCCCATCGCATTCAGGTCACTGGTTCAGTGGCTGCTGTTCCTGCTGTGAGTCCTGGCCTTCAGAGAAGAGTGATCACAGCTCCTCAAGGAGGCTGGGGCTCCTTTCATATATTTACTTTTCACTGTCAAGGTGAAAGGTGTGTCTTCAGGACAGTGTGGGTGAGGAGGTCTTAAAGGTAAGATCCATTCTAACATTCAACCTCCCTAAGCTTTTGAATTCTGTCTTCTACACACAACAGAGGCAGGGTCAGCATTTCTGCTTACTCACTGTGGGCCACACTTTGGTCCACATTTCAGTTGATCCACCAAGCAAACCGCTGGAAGCCTTTCTAACTTCCTGAGCTGCAACATTAAATGCAGAATCTCTGCTTAGAGAGCTCATTTCAATTAAATGATGTCAGTATTGAGATCCTACTTTCGGGAGAACAAAATCATGACTACACAATGCTTCCTCCCAGCACCAGGAATGGGGGCCTGAAGTTTAAGCTTCATTAGCTTCAAGGTACATGTATTGTACCCCAGCCCGATGTGGAAGTCAGTGCCATGGCCAAGCCAATCAGAGAGCAGCCCTTGGTGAGGAGCCCCTGACTCTACCTGTGGCTGCAGAGGCCTCTGGGGTGTGTGCAGGTAACTGGGGGGTATTAGTCCATTCTCATGCTACTAATAAGGACATACCCGAGCCTGGGTAATGTATACAGGAAAGAGGTTCAATAAACTCAACAGTTCCACATGGCTGGGGAGGCCTCACAATCACGGCGGAAGGTGGAGGAGGAGCAAAGGCACATCTTACATGACAGCAGGCAAGACAGCGTGTGCAGGGGAACTGGCCTTTATAAAACCATCAGGTCTCATGAGACTTATTCACCATCATGAGAACAGCATGGGAAAAACCCAGTCCCATGATTCAGTTACCTCCCACTGGGTCCCTCCCACGACATGTGGGGTTATGGGAGCTACAGTTCGAGATGAGATGTGGGTGGGGACACAGTCAAACCGTTATCACTAGGGGAAGCAGAGGTGCTGAGGAAGAGCTGCAGTTGGAGGCCGGGGGGCAGCTCTAAGGCTTCCGAGTGGCCACCAGCCCAGCAGGTTCACAGAGGGAGCCAGTCCAGTAAGGCAGCAGTGGGGCAGGGGGCCCAAGGTAGGGGGCCCTCAGGGGTTAAGCAGGTGAGTTTCTGAGGCTATAAGGTCCTTCAGGGACCTTGGTGGATACATGGAGATTACTAACTCCACCCCAGACTGAGAATTACTTTGAAAATAATTTCCTGCATGGCGGGAGGGAAGGGGTCCCTTCCTGGGCCTCAGAGGTGTGCTGCCAGCAACAGCAGCCACAGACTGTAGGAAGAGGGAAAGGGACACGGGAAAGACGCAACCAGAAGCCACTGCTTCAAGTGCCAGGCAGGGGGTGGTCCTCAGTCTGGCCTCCAGACCTCTGCAGTCCTCAGCCTCTGAGCAGGGCCCATTGATATCCCTAGCCCCAGGCCAGTTGTGCCCCAGTCCTCAGACTGGCCAGTGCTTCTGAGCTGGCCCTACCCCGGGGAGAATAGGAGCTGCAACGGGGCCAGCAGGTGGAGACCGCTGGGTGGTGCTCTCTCTGGAGCAGACCTGGGCTGTCCTGCAGGCTCTGCTGGGTGTGGGCTGTGACACCCTGAATCCACTGCCCTTCAGGCCTCTTCCATGCAGATCCAGGGCTTAGGACAGTGGTCTCTGAGACTTACCATTCCTTAGGAGTCCTAGCCCTTTGCTGGCAGTTTAGCCCCGACAGCCCACCGAGGCACAGAAAGTCTTCCCAGCACCTTTCTCTTTGGGGCACATGTAGGCCTAACTGTCAACTGACTCCCAGACATGAACACAAAATGACAGGGACAAGCTGAGAAGGTCGTGCTTCCCCTCCCACTCCTCCGGTAGGAAGGCCGCCCCATCTCTCCAACTAGAAGGCTGCGGGAGGGGCTGGTTTCCAGCAGCTTCTGTTCTTCATCTCCCATCATGCAGACAGCACCACCCACCACCCGCTCCTTGGATCGCTCTCAGCCTTGGAAGCCTTGTCCTCCCTGTCCTTGAAAAGGCAAAGCCACAGACGCGAGGGTGGGAGGGGCAGGGAGGGGGTTCCAATCCAGCACGTAACAGGATTACCCAGGGCCCAGCTGCTGAAACTGGCCTGAGATCAACTCCTCAAAAGCCGAGAAGGACTCCAGACTGGCCACGGTTGGGAGATGGCTTCCAAACGTCATCTGAATGAGGCGCGTGCTGTCCAGCTCAGAACTGCACCAGGCTGGGGGCACTGGTAGGGCCAGCCAGGTAGGAAGCCTGCCAGGGAAGGGGTTTGCTTTTCTTGGCTCCAACTGGTAAGAAAAGCTGAGAAGGTGTCACTAAGGAAGGAGTCAGGTGGGAGTTCTCCAGAGTATTCAGAGGATGGCGACTCCTGGTGCCAACAGGAAGGTCTGGGCCATGTCTGGGGACTGGGATCACCATGGTGGTCACCCTGGGGTGTTGTGTGCTTATTAGCTGGGCAGCTCTGCGGCCGCACTCATTCACCCACACAGGGGGCTGGGGGCTGGGACCAAAGTATGGCCCACCCCATCCAAGCAGGGCTGGGCCAGTGTCAGGGAGGGATATGTGGTCTGCCCAGACCCCAGGGAGCTGGTGAGTAGAGCTGGGGCTTCAAGCCAAGTCTCCTGACACGGAAACCATGTCTTTTCTTCCTCTGATTTGGAAGGAAAGAGACAGTGCTGAGAGTCTGCACTCTAGGAGTGTGGACCCTACAGCTGGACACAGGGGACCTCCAGAGGCCAGGATCTGCCCCTTCCTGGTTCTATCACCTTTCTCCAGTTTACTCAACTCTAAAACAGACTCCTATTTCCCAGTGGTGTTGTGAGGATTAAATGACTGAGAATAGTGCCTGGCACACTGTAAGCCCTTAGTAAAGAGACGCTACTATTCCTATCATTATTAAGAGGAGGGAGGAAGACCCCATGACCAATCAAGTACCCCAAGTATATGCAGCCATCAGCTTGTTGGGGTGCTGGAATCCTTCCATTGGACACCCCTTAAATCAAACGACTCCAGGTTCTATCCCTGTTTACTTTTTCCCCTACTGGGAAATACTAACCTTAGAGACCATCACAGCATTGTCAGATTTAACTGGGATTGGATGAAGTGAGCTGCATTGATCAGTTTCTCAACTACCTGCTGCAATTTCCAGATTTCTCAGAAGAATCATTTGCCGAGGGCAAGTAAACATTTCTTCTTAAGTTGGTGTTGTCTCTGCCCGGCCTGGCCAGGGTATTATCCTAGCTTAGCTCAGTCCCTGAGCTGGCCGGCAGCACCCCGAGCTGGGGTTACCTGGACTGGGGATACCTTGTACCTCACTGCTGCAATATACCTTCCCTCAGGCTACTCTAGGGATTAGGGTCTATCTCCTATAGACGTGTGAGTTCCTCAAGGGTAAGGATGCCACAGGGCGTCCTTGAACTTGCTGCCTGGCCCGGCCCAGGAGCTCTGTGCAGGCTGCCTGCAGGGATACTAGCTGGCCTGGCCATGCCTGGCCAAGGAAAGGCCACCGCCAGGGTGGACTCTTTTAACTAGGTAGGCAGGGCAGATACCCTCAAAACCACCTGTTTGGTGCAGTCCTCTTACTTGTACACTTTGGTGTTGTATGTCCTCTCCCCAGGGAAGCCGAACATGCCGCAGACCACGCGGGAATTCTTGGCCGTCCAGTGCTTGTCACAGATCTGCTTCCAGGTCTTGCCCTCCTTCACCTCCACGTAGCCCTCTGTCACCGGGGTGCGCTTGCGGTAGGCCGAGAGGATGGCTCGAATCCGAATGTCCTCCACCTGGATATTCAGGTTCTGGGAAGAAGGAGGTGTGGAAGGAGAGGGTTACCCTTCTGGCCTGCCTGCAGACACACCAGGCAACCAGTCCTTCTTTAGCGATTACCGGCCGGGCCTGCTGCTGGCCTGCCTGTGCCCTTGGGCCCCGCAGTCAGCTCTGGGCACCTCCGAGGGGCACACGGCCCAAGCTGCAGTTAGAAAGCGCTATGCATGGGAGGTAGTGAGGCTGCCAGGACCCAACAGGGAGTGGGGTGACCTGGAACAGTCAGAGAAGACTCGGAGAGCCCATGGGCTTCTGCCACATCCAAACCTAAGATCTTGGAGAGCAAAGGGCAGCGGACTCCTCCTGCACAGGCCTCGAAATAAATGCATGGGAGAGAAAGTATTCTTTGAATGTGGATTTTACATTTCACTCCAAAGTACTTGTGTATGTGCCTGTGAGTGTGTCTGTGTGTGTCTCCCTGATTCACCTTTCAGTAAAACTTGAGTTTCAGATAGAGGAGCCCCAGATGTCCTGAAGCTGGTGGTGCCACCCTGTAGACTACCGTATACCCCAGGGGTGGGCATTCCTCTGTTCAAAAATCCTTAGAGAGGCCTGAGAGAAGGGACAGGGGTTAGAGAGAAAGGAAGCAGAGATTCCTGGCGTTGAGTGTGCTGTGTGCAGAGACCCACACCTGCCGGCAGGGATCAGGGAGGTAGGGTTGGGGACAACTATTTGGCTGCAGCAAGGAAAGGAGAGACTGCAAACACTTTGAGGTTCCCTTCCCATACCCACCCCACCCATCAATCTGTGGAGTAAAGGACAGGGGCTGGGGTCAGGGTTGGAAAAATTCATTGGCAGGGCTCTTTGGGAGGAAGTAGAGGAGGGCTGGAGGGGCAGGGGCGGGAGGAAGGCGCCTGCCTGCCTGCCACATGGGCACTCCTCCTCCCTCGACGTGGGGCTGGAATGTCCCTGTACCACCTAGACCTCCCGGGGATGTGGAGGAGAGGGGGCCTCAAGAAGCTAAGCTGGATGAGAGGAGCAGAGGTTCCCTGGAGTTACAGTGGCACTTTTTAATGCCTTTCCAAGACAGGCCATAACAGGCTCCAAATTCTATGGAAGCTCCCTCCCGAATCAGTCACCGCCAGCCACCACCAGCTCTTCCAACAGTCCCTGACTGAGTCCCTGCCTCCGTCTGTCTGCCACAGGGCCAGTCACCAAAGAGCCTCTTTTTTCTTTTAATTAATTAATTCTTAATCTTTTTTGAGGCAGGGTCTCACTCTGTTGCCCAGGCTGGAGTGCAGTGGTGTGATCAGGGCTCACTGCCGTTTCCATATCCTGGGCTCAAGCAATCCTCCTGTTTCAGTCTCCCAAGTAGCTGGGAGTACAGGTGTGCACCACCATGCCCAACTAATTTAAAAATATATTTCAGAGACGAGGTCTCCCTGTGTTGCCTAAGCTAGTTTCAAACTCTGGGCCTCAAGGCATCCTCCTACCTCAGCCTCCCAAAGTGCTGGAATTACAGGTATGAGGCACTGTGGCTGGCTCTTTCTAAAACACAGATCTAACCTTGTCCCTTGGCTAGTTCCTCTTTGTCTATGTAATACCCTAATATTGAGCAAAATGCTCTCAGCCATTCAGGACTGATTCCGCCTATGCCTCCAGCCCCCTCACTGTTCCCAGCTTCACATGGATCCGCAAACACCACAAATTGCAGCATATAATAGCAACAGCTACTGCAAAGCACACGCCAGGTGCCCAGCCCTATGCGAAGTGCCTTCCTTGCGTTCTCCTACTTAACCCTCACATGCTGTAATGAGGTGGTTGATAGCTATTACCATCCCCATCTTACAGATGAGAATACCAGCTGACTCCAGTTCCCTCCCCAGGGCCACCCCGAGGTGCAGGGGAAGACACACACACTGTGAATGGGTCAGGGACTGGGAGGTGGGGCTGGTCCAAGCGGGGCCGGAAGGCAGGAGGAACCCAGCATCCCAACTGCCCCAGCCCTGTCCAGCCGAGATGCAAATAAACCACGAGTTTGAACAGAACCATTCTTCGGGTGCCCAGGGATTCAGGTCTCCTTGCCACAGGCTTCAGGGTCTACAGCCAGGCCACGCTCTCAGGTCCTGAAAGGCGGTGGAAAGTACGTGGGCCTGGAGTGATGGCACTTGGCTCCGTTTCCTTTCCACCACAGCAGAAGGAATGCTGCCAGCGGCAGGATTATGCCTTCCAGTCTGGATGCTGGATCCTTTACAGCCTCATTCAGGCCGCAGGACCCGTGCCACCAAGACACGTGGACAGGGGCGAGCCAAGAAAGGGCCTGAGGTCTAAACCCAGCCCACGAGCCGGCCCTCTTGTGTCTCTTCCCACCTCAGGAGGCCGGGCTGGAATTCCAGTGTGTAACTGTCATGCCCAGAAGGAAAGTTACTGCCTAGCATCAGGCCTGTGCTTCACAGGGCAGGCGGCCCGGGCTGACCTTCAGTTCACAGATCCTCTCCCCTGCATTGGGCAGCAGTGCCGGCTCGCTGCAGGGAAGATGTGACCCCCAACACCTGGCCTCCACAGGAGGAGGAAGAAGGTCCAGCTGGAGGAGCTCAGTAGACCCCACTGGAAAGAGTTATGTGGGCCTGAGGCCAGCATACACCAACCCAAACGCCAAGGGAGCTTGCACTGGTTCCTGCGACGATGCGGGACAGGTTCCTCCACTGAATATGGCTGGTGGGAAGAGCCTCGGGGGCTCTACGATGAAGGCAATGCAACCTGGAGAAGAGAAAGAGCTAGCACCAGGGGTCATCATCCTCATGCTTCCACCGACTCACTGCATATGAGTTTATGAATCTCTGTGTGTGTGTGTGTGTGCATGGTGATATGTGCTTGATGGTCTGTGTGTGTGTGGTGTGTATCTCTGGGTCTGTGTGTGTGCACGGTGGTATACACGTGATGCTGTGTTTCTGAGTGTCTGCATGTCCATGTGTCATATGAGCCGCTGTATATGTCTGTGTGTGTGTCTCTCTGGGATTGTGTGTCTCTGGGATTGTGTCTGTGCGCATGATGATGTATGCATGACAGGGTTGTGTGTGTGTGCCTGTGTGTCATGTGAGTCTCCGTGTACTCTCTCTGTATGTGTCTATGACACATGGGTTTCTGAATGTATAAAGTATGCATCTATTTGTGTGTCTTGTGCAGGAGGAAATTCTGAAAGGATCTTGTTCCTTGCAAGGCCTTAGGAAAACAGTCAGGATATGCTTTGCATTCATTCCTTCAAACTGGAACATCTTCTCTTCTTCTCCCTCCAAAGAACCAAAGCCTTCCCAGTCTTTAAGGTGCAAATCCATCTTACTCATTCATTCATTTAACAAAATGCAGTCTCTGCCCTCCCTGGGCCTTGCTGGGTTTCCTCCTTACACCCCAACCCCAGCAGCTTTGAATAATGACAGCTATGGGCATCATTTATTAAACACCAATTAATTGCAGGCTAGGTTTCATTCAGAAAACTTTACATCCACTCCACTATTTAATCCCCATGGCAGCTTTCAAGATAGCTCATGGTCCACCCGTTTAGAGGTAAAAACATGATAAATCTTGGCAAGCTTTTGGAAGTTACCCAAGTTCACACAGCCAAGAAGTAGGTAAACAAGTATGCAAATCGAGTTCTGACTCCAAACCTGTGCTCCAGGCTCATAATGACCACTGGTCTCTGAGCAGTCCTCATCTCATGCCTGTGTCCAATACATCGCCTGGTACTGAGAGTGACTCACCCAGAGCAGGGCCTGGGGCTCAGAATTCTGGGTGTCCTCTTCAACCAGCTGAAGGGTGCTGGTGCTGTGCACATTGCAAGCCCAGCGCCCCATGTCGAGGGGCAGTGAGTCAGACTGGATTGTGTACGTGAGGGGAGAGCTGGGCTCCCGGCATTCTTGTCTTCGGGCCAGCGGGAGGAGGCAGGAAAACCCTCTGGGGCACACATTCGATGCTCACACTAGCTAACCAGCTCACAGAGACTTAGTTAGACCTCTCAGAAAACACACACACACACTTCACTGCTGTGGAATCCCTTCCATGACCACAAGTGTTAGGATATTTTTTGCCCCGGGAGCTTGGTCCCAAAAGTGAAGAGAAAGTTTGAAATATTGAAATATACACACTTTTTTTCTTTTTTTAAATGAAAGGCACTCTAGACTTGCTAATTTAAAATTCAGCTCCAAATGCCAGGAGCTGGTCAAGCACCCTGCACATATTAAAATTCAAGCTAAAACCTGATGCTGTCCCTCCTGCCAGAGACAACAGTGCACCCAGGCCTCCAGAAAGCTTCCCTCCAAGAGAGACACACAGACACTCCGGGAAGTGTGGTCCTCAGAGCTCATCACATCCTCCAGCAGGGCCTGAGGCTCTGGGAGTGATTTGCATCCGCTCCCAGAAGGGAAACACAGCTAGGCAAGGGACTTGTCACTTCAGCTGGAGAGGAAGGGAGCTCTGGGCTCTGACTCTCAGGTTTATGCCTGAATGACATTTAACATTCGCAGCATCTGTGCATGACTTGCCAATTCCAGGATGCCATAGTCTGGGTCTGTCGCCAGTGAGGAAAAGTCACCCATTTTGAAAGTCTAGCTGGAAGTTGCATCAGGGAAAGGTACAAGGAGAAGCAAGTCAAGCAAGCCAGACTACGTGAATCCACATCACAGTTGCCCCAAACTCTCAGCACTAGGCACGTTGGCAAGGCTGGGTCTTAGCTCAGCGGTCATTCTTCTTCCCTCTGTTCTAGAAGTCATAATTTAATATCAGCCCAGGCTTTCTGACCTGAGAAGTCATCCTGGGGGTGAGGAGGGGTGGGAGGATAATGCTGGGAAGACATAACATCATGCCAACATCTCAACGAGAATGCATGAGTGTCGACTCTAGCCAGCCTCTGCTCACCTCGCATGCAGCCTCCCACAACCACCAGCAAGTTCCTGCATCTTCCTCTCAGAGCCTGCAGCTTTCTTACTTAGGCTATTTAAAAACAAAACAGGGCCGGGCGTGGTGACTCACACCTCTAATCCCAGCACTTTGGGAGGCTGAGGTGAGCAGATCACTGCAGATCAGGAGTTCAAGACCAGCCTGGCCAACATGGTGAGACCCCATCTCTACTAAAACAAACAAATAAACAAACAAACAAAAAAACACAAAAAACCGCCGGTCATGGTGGTGCATGCCTGTAATCCCAGCAACTCAGGAGGCTGAGGCAGGAGAATCACTTGAATTCGGGAGGTGGGGGTTGCAGTGAGCCAAGATTGTGCCACTATACTCCAGCTGAGGTGACTCAGTTGAGCAAGACTGTATCTCAAAAATAAATACATAAATAGGTGGGGCGTGGTGGCTCACACCTGTGATCCCAGTACTTTGGGAGGCCAAGGTGAGTGGATCATTTGAGGTCAGGACCAGCCTGACCAACATGGTGAAACCTCATCTCTACTAAAAATACAAAAAAACAAAACAAAACAAAAAAAATTAGCTGGGCATCTATAATCCCAGTTACTTGGGAGGCTGAGGCAGAAGAATCACTTGAACCCGGGAGGTGGAGTTGGCAGTGAGCTGAGACTGCGCCACTGCACTCCAGCCTGGGTGAAAGACCAAGACTCCGTTTCAAAAAAATATAAATAAATAAATAATAAAAACAAAACAGGCTGGGTGTGGTGGCTCACACCTATCATCCTCATGCTTTGAGAAGCTGAGGCAGGAGGATGGCTTGAGGCCAGAAGTCCAAGACCAGCCTAGGCAACAGAATGAGACCTCATTTCTAAAAAAAAAAAAGTTAAAAAATTAGCTGGGCACCAGCAATCCCATTACTGGGTGTATTCCCAAATGATTATAAATCATGCTACTATAAAGACACATGCACACTTATGTTTACTGCAGCACTATTCACAATAGCAAAGACTTGGAACCAACCCAAATGTCCATCATTGATAGACTGGATTAAGAAAATGTGGCACATATACACCATGGAATACGATGCAGCCATAAAAAAGGACGAGTTCATGTCCTTAGCAGGGCCATGGATGAAGCTGGAAACCATCATTCTGAGCAAACTACCACAAGGACAGAAAACCAAACACCGCATGTTCTCACTCATAGGTGGGAATTAAACAATGAGAACACTTGGACACAGGGTGGGGAACATCACACACTGGGGCCTGTCGTGGGGTTGGGGGAGGGATAGCATTGGGAGAAATGCCTAATGTAAATGACGGGTTGATGGGTGCAGTGGGCCAGCATGGCACAGGTATACCTATGTAACAAACCTGCATGTTCTGCACATGTACCCTAGAATTTAAAGTATAATAATAATGAAAAAAAATTAGCTGGGCACAGTGGTACCTGCCCATAGTCCTAGCTCCCAGGAGGCTGAGGTGGGAGAATCACTTAAGCCCAGGAGTTTGAGGCTGCAGTGAGCCAGTATTGTGCCACTGTACTCCAGCCTGGGCAACAGAGCGAGATCTCTTCTCTAAGAAACAAAACAAAACAAAACAGTGGCCTCCCAGATACAGACCCATGTCCCAACTACCAGCTTGACACTTTCCTCAGCACCTGAAACCAAGCACATTCAAGATGCCTTCACCTCTTCCTCTTTTCATCGAGTCACTGAGGGACACGCCTGCCTCCAGCTTTGCAGACCTTTGTGACCATCTCTCTTCCTCACTCATGCGCCCATTCAGCCCAAGCAAGACCTTCTCTTTGCCCTTCTATTTGCCTGCCATTCTCACTCCCAATTCCCAGTCAGCTGTGCAAGGAGAATTGTGCGAGCATAAGAAAGGGCGTGATAATGCTGTCATCTTACCTAGGCCCACACTGTCTCCTGGCCTCTGGTTTCTTCTCCCATCCGTTCATCCTCTTTGACCACAGTGCATTCAAGGGTCTTGCTCAGATCTTCCCGGTGGCACCCTCGCGTTAGGCCCAAATCACACCTTGCCATTCTCTGTCCCTTCTTTCTACCTATCAGAATCCTGCCAGCCCTCAGGGAAATTGTTAATCATTTGTTCATTCAAAAATATTTGTCCAGTGCTACCATGTCCCAAGTGCTGTGTGAGACTCTGAAAGGACAGGCATGGTCCTCGCTGTCATGAGGTCCGTGATCTAGAGGAGGAGAGGCAGTACCAGCATCGCTGTGAAGCCCCCTTCCCTGCCCCCAAATAGCACATCCACACGTTTCATTTCTTCTTTATTCCTCCAGCACTGGTGTCTGGTGACTCATTGAGTTCTTGGCTTATGCTGACTATCTTGTACTAGTATTTACTTTTCCGCATCCTTCTGCCATTCAATTGGACTGTGAATCCCCTAAGGGCAAAACTGTGCCTTATTCATTTTTGTATTACCCACACAGTAAGAAATTATTACTGGTTCCTTCCAACCACGTCTGAGGACTCACTATAGCCAGACACAGAGTGGGTCCTCAAACATGTTTGGAAGGAACCAGTAATGATTTTTTCAAAATCCAGCAACAGGAGTTTAGCTTAGCTAGACATGCTGTGCGCCCAAGTTCAACATTTTAATAGAGACTTTTTTTATTCTTTAATGCAAAATAAACAGCTACGTAGTCCTCCCCTCTCTTCCTAACATAAGCATGACTTGTGTGACTTAAGGACAGGAGAACATCTGTGCTTTGTCCAGGCATCCTTTTGTCACCTGAGCTCCCTAACACCCTCCCCCCTTTTCCCTTGAGATCTGGCACCAATAAATAGTTACTGAACTGAATTAAAAGCCGTCTGATCCTCAGCACACAGTTAGATGGCTTGGCTAAGTGGGTATTATCTGTACACAGTATGAGGCATGTTGTATTCCAGGAGTCTGGCTATGTTGTAATTATCCCTTTTTGATGATCCAATCAGAAACTCTTAGTTTAAGAGGCTGCTGGGGGGCTGAGCGCAGTGGCTCATGCCTGTAATCCCAACACTTTGGGAGGCCGAGGCGGGTGGTTCACCTGAGGTCAGGAGTTTCAGACCAGCCTGGCCAACGTGGGGCTCTACTAAAAATACAAAAATTAGCCGGGCGTGGTGGCACGCACCTGTAATCCCAGTTACTCAGGAGGCTGAGGCAGGAGAATCACTTGAACCCAGGAGGCAGAGGTTGCAGTGAGCCGAGGTCACGCCATTGCACTCCAGCCTGGGCGACGAGAGCGAAACTCCAACTCAACAAAAAATAAGCTGCTAGTAACGTTCTTTAGCCTGTGACTTCTTGATGGAAGAAAGTGGGAGAGGAAAGGCATTTCAACAAATTCTGTTCCTCAGCTCTAGGCGACAGAGGCCAGTGGGGGCAGGGTGGGGGTGGCCTGGAGAGCTGAGGTCATGCTGACACCACCAAAGGAAAGAGCCGGTAGTCTGTTGGGGCCTTCCTCCTGTAAATCAAAAGCTTTGCAACACTGCTGGAAAACTGAATGCTCTGTGTTTCATTTTCCAAGCAGGCAGCCACTTGGGTAGGTAACAGAGGCTGCTTTTTTGGAGAACGGGCAAGCCCTGCTGTCGGCAGGAAGCCGGTGGGACACCTGCTCCAACAACCAGTCCCTGTGATCTAGCAGTTCCTCCTGTCCTGGTCAGGCCTGACTGCCCACCACACACCCTCGTGGTGAATCTGGGGTTCTCTTCACAGCCATCATCACCATGGTAACACAGTCATGATGCATGAGATTGTTTCTCCACTGCTGGACGGTAAGCTCGGGGTGGGCAAGATGGTCCGTTCCATCACTCCCTTTATCCTCATGCCTAGTGTAGGGTCTGGTGCTGAATCGAAATGTATGAGTGAATGAACGAACAGATCCTTAGCAACAGGCTCCTGGGGATGGGGTTCTGGGAATTCCATGGCATTGACACCCAGCATAGCTGAGGTGACTCAAATAAGCCACTTAGGCGCATTGCAGAACCAGGCTGACCGCTGCCCACTCTGCCCTAGTCACGTCACCAGACCTCTCTGCAGAGTGGCTCTGCACACCCAGGGCAGGCAGAGGCTTTCTCTGGCCCAGCTCAAGCCCCCACTTCCTCCAGATAGCAACTATCCCACAGGTTTCCTCATTCACCTCTGTCTTCTCCAAACTGCCATGCATTTGAGCACCCAATCACATTCTTCAAAGTCTGAGTACATCCTGTCCATGTATTTATTTCATCTAAAACAAATTATAAGCCTCCTTATTCATGTGTGCTATCTAACAAATAAATAGAATGTTATGTATTGGTTTATTTCATCTCACGAAGAGTTATAATGGTATTTATACTTTTCAAAGCATTGTATCTACAACACCCGGGTCAGAAACCAGGTTCCCATCTGTTATCCACATACACACCCTTCTGCATTTCAGATGTTCAGTTGGGAAAATAGGTCACTCTAGAACTACTTGCTTTGTGTGTCCCTTTTGGTAGCTGGCAAGCCCTGGCTATATACAGGCTCTTAGTAAATAGAATCGCGGAATGTGAGGGCTGGACGGGATCTTTTTTTTTTTTTTTTTTTTTTTTTTTTGAGATGGAGTCTCCCTCTGTTGCCCAGGCTGGAGTGCAGTGGTGCAATGTTAGCTCACTACAACCTCCATCTCCTGGGTTAAAATGATTCTCGAGTAGCTGGGACTACAGGCATGCATTAGCATGCCCAACTAATTTTTTGTATTTTTAGTAGTGTGGGGGGGGTCTCGTCACATTGGCCAGGCTGGTCTCGAACTCCTGACCTCAGATCCATCCATCTTGGCCTTCCGGAGTGCTGGGAATACAGGCATGAGCCACCGTGACCAGCCCTGGACAGGATGTTATACATCCTCTTGCCCAAGAAGTAGGAGAGACAAAACCCAGGAGAGCTACATCTGATTGTCCAGCCAGACAGCTCAGTAAAACTGAGAGTTCAGAGGCTGTGGGCCTCCACCTTGGCTCCTTCTACCCTTGCCGAAAAGTCCGGCACGAACTATCCCCTGGCTACCATTTCTCTTCCTCTTATAGAGAGAGGCCATCCAACTACCCCGTGACTATCTAGGAATGGGGTCTAAATTTAGGCGTGGGGGGACCACTACCTTCTAAACTGCACAGAGGTGAAAAAATAGGCCGGCCTCCTTTTTTCCCCAAACCACCCAGTGCAACCTCTCTGGTGAGAGTCAGGGGAAGGATGAGATTCCTGGCTGGGAAGGGTTCAGACTTTTCAGAAGTCCTTCTAGAGACCTTTCCCTTTTAGGCTGAAGCCCTCCACCCTCGGCCGCCCCCAAACAGACAGAGCTGCCGCTGGGAGGGCAATGCTGAAACATTTGGCAGCTGACTGTAACTAATAAAAACCTGGACCCAAGGAATTTAAAAAATTTACAGCAGCCTCAGTCTCTGTGGTTAAGATGAGAAGAAAGGGCTTTTTCAGGTCTCAGCATCCTTCCAGACGAACGCGAGACAGCAGAGAATAGGGGGACCGGGTTCTCCCCTTGGGTGGAAAGAAATGGCTTTCTCCTCATTCTGTCCTCATCGCCCCTCTGTTGGCCCCTCAAGACCTCCTGCGCGGCCCACTTTCACAAATGGGAAACTGAGGCTTGGAGGTCACTCACGGGATAGGCAACACCTAAATCTCACAGCCTGGGGATTTTCCAATCAGTTCCGGCAATGGAATTGCTTTTTGCAAAAGAGCCTTTAAAGGATGGGTAAGGAAGAAGGTGGGGTGGGGCGGGGTGAAGAAAAAAGACCAAAACGTTTCCTGATCTAGCGACACACAGCCCAGCCACGAGGCTTCCTGTGAGAGCACATGACGGGGCAACGTGCAGAGCAGCCGGGGAGCAGAGGTTTACTCAGCAGGGCATCTGGATTTGTCATCTTTCCTTATCTAATGCTTTTTCCAACCGGTCTACCCGCCACAGGCAGGAAACAAAGCCTCTCGATTTAAGAGGCTCTGAAATCCTGGGAGGTTTGGTTTGGGCTCTGTTTTCCAGGTTTAAAAGAGATCTGTTCGTTTGGAGCCAAGAGCATTTCACATTTGCTTATTTGCTCCTACTTACCTCCTTTTAAGAAAGTTTTGAGGATTGACCTAAAACTGATTTTCTTTATATCCAGACACACTTCTGTTTTGTAGGACAGTGTCCAGAGGCCCAAGAAGGGTCAGTCACTGGACATATAGCTGTGAGTTCCAGTCTCCACTGGGACGGGAACCCAGGGGTTCTGCCTTCAATTCTGGAGTCCAAAACTGAGGACATACAATAAGATATGACGGCACAGCCTGTGTCAGAAAAGGGGAAAACTGAGAACCTGCCTGGTTAATTTCCTGGATGAAATGAACCAAGGCTGGGGATTCAGTCGTAGGACTAACCCAGGGTAGCACTTTTAGAGTCTGCAAAGTACTTTTACAGAAATCATCTGATTTTTTTCCCCTACAGAATATTTAAAACTACCTTGTAAATGATGAATGCACACTACGTCATTTTGATGGAGAAACCATTGCCACTGAACTACAGACCATCACAGCTGGAAGGGATTGAATTCAACTTGCTCGACACTTGCCCTGTTGTTCTGGATGCTGGTCAAAAGGCAGGTTAGGGTACAAACCTGTGAACTTTCCCTTGGTGGGGTCACTTATGTGAAGAAGGTGTGATTTTTTTTTTCCTCCTCTAGAGGGGAATTTACAATCAGGAGCTCCCAAGGATGCTGCAAGCAGCTGTAGGAGTCCAGGGAAGCACAGTTCACTCATTAAGTGAAATTCCATCAACCAGGCTCCAGGGCTCAGTGACTCATGCCTCTGGCATTCCAGAGTAGGATGAACTTGGTCTAGACTAATGCAGTTTTCTTCCATTCTCTGCTTTGGGAATTCCAGTGCACTCTGGAGGAAGCATGGGTTGTGAGGGTCATCTGTAATGATCTGTGACCTGTCCCCAATCTCCAGGGGTTAATGAGGGTGAATGTTACAGAGCCCAGTCCAAGCCCCTGCAGAGCAGGCATGGGAAGGGACGCAGAGGCCCTCATCACATTCTTTAGCCCAGTGGTCTACGACTGGGGTCGCAAAACACAGAGAAATCATTCACTGACATTTCATTCCTGGCCACTTTTCAATTTGCCCCTTCCAAACTGGGGGAATTCGAAGGAGGGCTTTAACTCTCACACTTTGATATGAAGAGTGAAAAGTCTGTACCTGGTTTCAAGGTCAAGGCCATCAGGGGCTGCAGAAAAGGCAAACAGAGAACCCAAGCACACAATACACATGCTGGTTGGCATCCCTTCTCTCTCTATGTTCTCACATACACGTGATGCCAATTTACACATGGTACGCAATGTCAATATCCAGCTAGGCACACACTATGTGGGATGAGTACATTTTCCCAGACACTGAGTAACAGTGTCTTGAAACTTGGCAATCACTTAATCCCACTTCCCTCCCCATGTAGGCAATCTGACCACAATATTCCTGGCAGGTGTTGTCCAGTTCATGCTTGAATTCCTCCACCTACAAGAAGCTCACTGTCAGGCCTCCGAGCCCAAGCCAAGCCATCGCATCCCCTGTGACTTGCATGTATAGGCCCAGATGGCCTGAAGTAACTGAAGAATCACAAAAGAAGTACAAATGCCCTGACCCGCCTTAACTGATGACATTCCACCACAAAAGAAGTGAAAATGACCGGTCCCTGCCTTAAGCGATGACATTACCTTGTGAAATTCCTTTTCCTGGCTCATCCTGGCTCAAAAAGCTCCCCCATTGAGCACCTTGTAACCCCCACTCCTGCCCGCCAGAGAACAACCCCCCTTTGACTGTAATTTTCCTTTACTTACCCAAATACTATAAAAGGGCCCCACCCTTATCTCCCTTCGCTGACTCTCTTTTCGGACTCAGCCCGCCTGCGCCCAGGTGAAATAAACAGCCATGTTGCTCACACAAAGCCTGTTTGGTGGTCTCTTCACACGGACGCGCGTGACACTCACCACTAACTTTGGGTAGAGCTACCTACTATGGGGCTTCCAGTGAGCCTAAGATCTATCTCCCATCATGCTCCCCTCCGCCTTGGCTCTGGGAGTTGGAATATATTCTTTTTTTTTTTGAGACAGAGTTTTGCTCTTGTTGCCCAGGCTGGAGTGCAATGGCACCATGTCGGCTCACTGCAACCTCCCCTTCCCAGGTTCAACCTCAGCCTCCCAAGTAGCTGGGATTACAGGCACCTGCCACCACGCCCAGCTAATTTTGTATTTTCAGTAGAGACGGGGTTTCACCATGTTGGCCAGGCTGGTCTTGAACTCCTGACCTCACATGATTTGTCTGCCTCGGCCTCCCAAAGTGCTGGGATTACAAGCATGAGCCACTGCATCCGGCCGGGAGTTGGAATACATTCTAAACATTCTTCTGCATGGTAGTAGTTCAAGTATTTGAAGAGAACCATCTCCCCCCATATCTCTTTTCTTGACAAAAAACTTCAGTTCCTCGTGATATGGTTTCCAGATTTGTCTCCATCCTGCTGGCCTTTCCCCTGGTGACCTGGTTAAGATCTGGATCCAGAACTGAACCCTGCAGTTAGCGACTGGTCCAAAAGGCAAAGAGCTTAGGGAAATAATTCTTCTATCTGTAAAGCAGTTGCCATTAACTTTTTTTTTTTTTTTTTTTTTTTCCAGCAGCCCTACCACACTCTTGGCTGATACCGAGCTTTTTGTCAACCACTGCTGCCTCAGAGATTTGTTCTTTTTTTTTTTTTTTTTGAGATAGGGTCTCGCTCTGTCACCCAGGCTGGAATGCAGTGGCACCATCATTGTTCACTGCAGCCTCCACCTCCTAGGGTCAATCAATCCTTCCACCTCAGCCTCCCAGGTAGCTGGGACCACAGGCGCATGCCACCATGTCAGGTTAATTTTTTTAATTTGGTAGAGATGTGGTCTCGCCATATTGCCCAGGCTGGTCTCAAACTCCTGGGCTCAAGCAATCTGACCACCTCTGCCACCCAAAGTGCTGGGATTACAGGTGTGAGCCACCACAACACGCCTTTTTTTTTTTTTTTTTTTTGAGACGGAGTCTCGCTCTGTAGTCCAGGCTGGAGTGCAGTGGCCGCATCTCAGCTCACTGCAAGCTCCACCTCCCGGGTTTATGCCATTTTCCTGCCTCAGCCTCCCAAGTAGCTGGGACTACAGGCGCCCGCCACCTTGCCCGGCTAGTTTTTTGTATTTTTTTAGTAGAGACGGGGTTTCACCGTGTTAGCCAGGATGGTCTCGATCTCCTGACCTCGTGATCTGCCTGTCTCGGCCTCCCAAAGTGCTGGAATTACAGGCTTGAGCCACCGCGCCTGGCCCAAAACACGCCTTTTTTTTAAAAAAAAAAGATCAATGATTTTTTAGTTACTCTCCCTAAAGTCTGCACTCCTGGGACTTTTTTTCCCCCATGGACTTTGATATAGGCCCTTCTATTCATCCCTAGTATGTTACAGCTTGGGCCCATTATTTCAACCTACAGCAGTTTTTCTGAAAGTTCATTCCATAATTTTATACTCCAGCAATCTCTCCTAGTTTTGTATCTCCCATAGATTTTATCAGTATTCCTTTTAATTTCCATGAACATTCCTGATACATGATAGGGAGGCTGGAGCAGAGCCCTAGCGCTCGCCATCAGAGACCATCCACTCTGTTTACACAAATTAGTCAGCAGTTTACCCTGGGTATCATTAGTCAGTGTGTTCATGACCTCACCCAACTGCATGTCCACCAAAGCTATGTCTCTTCTTCTTATCCACAAAAATTTAATAGCAGGCATTTCTTTAGCTGAGAGGAATGATCCTATGACTTCAGCTACCGACACAGGCCATTCCAGAAGGTATTTTGGAGAAATGTCTCAGCATCCCATAAATATCCCACATAGGTGGTCCAGGCAGTTCTCCACCCATCAGGCCAGCACTGCCAGTAAGCATGAGCCTTAGCCACAAAGCCCTGGATGCAAGAACCTTCTGGCAACTCACGGAGGTTCTCCCCAGACATCCTGAGGTCTGGGTCCTTTCATGACCTACTTTCAGTGGCTACCAAAGGGAAGAAGTTGCAGGGGACTGGTCATCAATGAAAGTTCCCTCAGTCTCTGTGGTTGGGCCAGAAAGCTTCCCCCTGGCTTGTGGGCACCAGCCTGATCTATCTGACAGCAAAAGCGAGGTCTTCTAGGAAAATGCAGAGCGTGTAAGGCTGTGGATGTCACCTGGCTCTTTAAGCCAGACGTCTCCATAGGTTGCCTCTGTGGGTTTCCGGAGATTCGTTAGGGTCCATGCTCCTTGCCTTGGAAGGATCCCCAGCTTTCTCCAAGGTGTACATCTTGTCTTGCAGGTTCTAAGGGCTGGAGGACAAGGGCCATGTTTTCTTTCTCTACTGGTATCCCAAACCAGCAGGTACCCAACAAATGCCCTGAAGAAAGGTAGGGGCTAAGCTTTCCCATCATGGAATCTCAGCCCTTCCAGAATAAGAAAGTTGTCTCCGACATATTTTTTTTTCAGTCTTTTTTTTTTTTTTGAGATGGAGTCTTGCTGTTGTCGGCTCAGGCTGGAGTGCAATGGTGCGATCTCGGCTCACTGCAACCTCCACCTCCCAGGTTCCAGCAATTCTGCCTCAGCCTCCTGAGTAGCTGAGATTATAGGCACCCGCCACCATGCCTGGCTAATTTTTGTATTTTTAGTAGAGACGGGATTTTACCATGTTAGCCAGGCTGGTCTCGAACTCCTGACCTCAGGTGATCCACCCGCCTTGGCCTCCCAAAATGCTGGGATTACAGGCATGAGCCACCATGCCCGGCCATTTTCAGTCTTTTCTATGTTTATTCTACCCCATGAGAGTTCTGCTTTTGATATGACCCATCTTATTTCACCCTGGAATTGCTAAGCATTGGAACTGGCACTTAGTAGGTATTCAACAAACATTTATCTAATGAAGTGCCACTCAGAGTCCTTTTTCCAAAATCTTTTTTTTTCTAATGCCAGATGAGCCTTCTCATTTTCTTGACACAAAGCTCACTGATGTTTTGGCCTGTCCTTTTTTTTTTTTTTTTTTAAATTCAAGTCATCAATGACTTTCTTATGCCAAGAAGCCTGGGTCTTCACTGGACACTCCAGGTAGATTAACCTGAGGTTCTAGGTTGAACAGAGGACCATCCAAGATGTTACAAATCAGCTCATGGTCCGATTAGGCAGGACAAGCTGTGAAGAAATTATTTGCTTCCATGTGCTTCTCACTGCTGTTTAGTTTATATTTTATTCTGGGAGATTCTCCACCTAAGGGGATAACAATTTCTGGCTCACATTTCTGGGGAGAAGAAAATTTGGAAGTTGGAGACATTGTTCCCATTAGGTACCTAGAATTTATCTGTTGGATACAATGATGCATAAGATATAGCCCCTGCCCTCTGGGAGTTTCCAATCTCATGGGAGAGACAAGATACACATAAGTGGGGGCTAATTATTGCTCATGAGGTTATAAGGAATGGAGATGGAAAATTTTGTGAAACTGGGTTGGACAAGCCCATCTGTCAGATCATAAACTTCATGGTAAAGAAGGCAAAGCTGTCATTAGTGACTGGAAGACTGAAGAAAGTACATCGACTCCATCACAATCTCTCCAGTTATCTTCAATAAAATAGCAGCATTTGACAGGTGTCGACCAGAAGCAGCCTCCTCCACAGCTGAGAGAAGCCTGGAAGTCCTTTTCCATGCTATACTACAGGGCTGGACAAATTCCCAGCACACTTGGGAACATATATGGAGAGAGAAGGACTGTGTGAGCCATGACAGTAAAGGCCACAGTCTTGGGAGAACTTCCTCTCGAGCCCAAGTAGGGCAATTTCAAGTCACTTTTCTTCTGCATTAGTGCTGGGGTCAGTTGGAGGCTGAAGCACAGTGAAGCACCTGGATTTGGGGCAGATCCCACAATTCCTTGGGGGTGGCGTCCGACATGTTCCTTGAGGACAGGAGTGTTAGCTGCCAACTCCTCCTGCCCTAAGCCCCACATATGTTGCACATAAGAGTCATGTAATAAATGTTTGTTAATTTAATTGTTTGGGTAAAGAATTTGCTGGAAAACTAACCCTGAAATTTAGCCATAAATGTAGATTTTCAAATGCTGCAATGATCAGTCTGGCAACATCAGAATCATCTGGGGCTGCTTAAAGAAAAATAAACTGGTCCCATAGCAGGAGATTTTGAGCCAGCAGGCCAGTGGGAGGCCCCAGTACCTCCATTTTTTTGTTTGTTTGAGACGGAGTCTCGCTCTGTCACCCAGGCTGAAGTGCAGTGGCGTCATCTTGGCTCACTGCAAGCTCCGCCTCCCGGGTTCATGCCATTCTCCTGCTTCAGCCTCCTGAGTAGCTGGGACTAAAGGCGCCCGCTACCACACCTGGCTAATCTGTGTGTGTGTGTGTGTGTGTGTGTGTGTGTGTGTGTGTGTGTGTGTAGTAGAGACAGGGTTTCACCATGTTAGCCAGGATGGTTTTGATGTCCTGACCTCGTGATCCGCCTGCCTCAGCCTCCCAAAGTGCTGAGATTACAGGCGTGAGCCACTGCGCCCAACCCAGTACCTGCATTTTTAAAGTGATTCCAGGCCAGGAGCGATGGCTCACACCTGTAATCCCAGCACTTTGGGAGGCCGAGGTGGGTGGATCACGAGGTCAAGAGATTAAGACCATCATGGCCAACATGGTGAAACCCTATCTCTACTAAAAATACAAAAAAATAGCCCAGAGTGGCGGCAGGTGCCTGTAGTCCCAGCTACTTGGGAGGCTGAGGCAGGAGAATAGTATGAACCCAGGAGGCAGAGCTTGCAGTGAGCCAAGATCGCCCCACTGCACTCCTGTCTGGGCGACAGAGCGAGACTCCATCTCAAAAAAAAAAAAAAATTAATTAATTTAAAAAAGTGATTCCAATCCTTAGCTACATTGGCCAGTGGTAGCCAGCTTTCAAGATGGCCCTAGCAACCCTACCTTGTGTCTCACGTTTGTGTAATCTCCTCCACTCTCTACCAGGGTTAGTCTGTGTGATCCATAGAATACAGTGAAATGATGGCCTATCACTTCCAAGATTAAGTTATGAAACGTGACTTCCATCCTGTGCTCTTTCTCTCACTCTCCTTTGCCTCACTCGCTGTGAGGGAAGATGACCACCATGTCCTGAGGCCACTCAGGCAGCCTACAAAGAGGCCCCATAGAGAGGAAGAGAGGGCTACAGTCTACAGCTAGCAAGGAACCACAGCCTGCCAACAACCATAACAGCCTGTGTGGGAGGGGACCTTCCAGCCCCCACTGACAGCCTGCGTGCAATTCCATGAGAGACCCTGAGCAGAATCAAGAAGCTAAGCCGCTCCTCAATTCCTGACTCTCAGAAACCGTGTGAGATAACAAAGATTCATTGTTTTCAGCTGCAAAATCTGGGTACAATTTGTTATGCAGCAATTGATAACTAACACATTTTCCTACCCAAAGGGCAAGCCCCTGAACATGGCACAGGAGGTGTTTCATGCCCATCTTTCCAGCTTCAGTTAACTCTACTCCCAGATGCACTCTCCCCGAGATCAACCTTCCCACCTCTGTGCCTCTGTCCACGCTGTTCCTTGTGCCTGGAAATGCCCTTTCCCCATGGATGGGATTCCCTTCTCCAGAAATCCTTCCCTAAACTGCCCTTGCATCTAATCCCATTGGGTTAGGTACCCTCCTTCCTGCTCACATACATTTCTTGAAATCAATACACAAAAAGCGAGCTGCATGGAAGAGGAAAAATGTTTGCATGACGGAGACATCAAAAGCACATGACTTGCCTCTATCTGGTTGATCAACGAATTGTCAAATTTGAACCCAGGAATCCTTTTGTCGCTGCACACCACACCGACGTCCTCCGTGTGCTTGCAGTCGGTGACGCCCCAGCCATTGGAGGTGCATGCTGCAAGGGTCGCCTCATTGCCAGTACAGTGAAGATTGTCCAACCAGATGGGCCCTGAAGGAGGCAGAGAGGAGAGAAACCAAGAGATGTCTCAATGCAGGTCTGAGTCTTTGAGGGACACCAGTATCTTACATGGAAAGAGAATTTTTCTCTAATTTTGGCAGCTGTGTGTGGCCATCAATTAATTTTTATTATATTAAGATACTGCACGTAGTTCGAGACCACCTGGATTCCCACACCACAGTAAGCAGCTGATGTGATTTGGGGATGTGGTAGGTTGAACATGATTAGGATAGAAATTAGATTTAAGCCCAGAGGTCACATGGGATAGTGGAAAGAGCAGAGCTTTGGGTACCAAGCCGGGTTTGAGCTCTCGTTCAGCCAGGGTCAAGGGCCCTTTTTCTTATCCGTAAAGTGGGACTAACAATGACACTTCAGCTGCACAGCTGTGTGCAGATCAGAGATACTACGAAGCATGTGCCTAGTCCACTGCTGGCCATAGTTACTAAAAAATAGTGATGATGATGATGTTTTACTGGCACTGATTATGGCACAAGCCAGTCTCACCTTCTATCTGTAGCAGAGGCTGAACTCTGACCCTTCAGGGAGGAACTAAACTCTCCTGCCACTGAAGATTTGGGTTTTTTGTTGTGGTGGTGGTGGTGGTTGTGTGAGGTAGAGTCTGGCTCTGTCTCCAGGCTGGGGTATAGTGGGGCGATCTCGGTTCACTGCAACCTCTGCCTCCTGGGTTCTAGTGATTCTCCTGCCTCAGCCTCCGAAGTAGCTGGGACTATAGGCGTGCGCCACCATGCCCAGCTTATTTTTTGTATTTAGTGGAGACGGGGTTTCACCATGTTGGCCAGGATGGTCTCGATCTCCTGACCGTGTGATCTGCCTGCCTTGGCCTCCCAAAGTGCTGGAATTACAGGCATGAGCCACTACGCCCGGCCTGGTTTGAGGTTTTTAAGGCATTTTCACATGTAGTATCTCCTTGGTCTTCCAATACCTAGAGGATGAGGTGGCATAATTATCCCACACCCCTTGAGCCCAGAAGCCTGGGCCTTGACTTCCTATTCAGCTCCTCTTACTTCTCAACGTTTCCCATCACTGGCTCAGAGACAGCCCAGCCAGACTGGCCCATGGAACCACCTCATTATGTTCCAGAAGGCCACCATGGGACTCTGCTTACCTCCTGTTTTTCTTCTCACTTGCAGTAAGTAGAGAATTCAGCATGCAAAGTCCTAGAGGGTGAACCACAGTGAAGCACTACTTCACACCCTTAGGATGGCTACTATCAAAACAACAGAAAATGGGCCAGGCGCAGTGGCTCACACCTGTAATCCCAGCACTTGGGGAGGCCGAGGCGGGTGGATCACAAGGTCAGGAGATTGAGACCATCCTGGCCAACATGGTGAAACCCTGTCTCTACTAAAATACAAAAAATTAGCCAGGCGCGGTGGCGCGTGCCTATAATCCCAGCTACTCAGAAGGCTGAGACAGGGGAATGGCTTGAGCCTGGGAGGCAGAGGTTGCAGTGAGCTGAGATCACAACACTGCACTCCAGTCTGGCAACAGAGCAAGACTCTGTCTCAAAAAACAAAACAAAACAAAAAAAGAAACAAAAAAACCCCCCAAAAAACAAAACAAAAAAACCAGAAAATGACAGTGCTGGCAAGGGTGTGGAAACTGGAACCGTTGTGCACTGTCAATGGGAATGCAAAATGGTACAGGTGCTATAGAAAACAGTATGGTGTTTCCTTAAAAAATTAAAAGTAAAATTACCACATGATCCAGCAAAAGAATTGAAAACAGGGTATCTAAGAGGTATCTGCACACCTGTGTTCATAACAGCATTATTCACAATAGCCGAGAGGTGGGAGCAACCCAGGTATCCATCAATGAAATGTGGTCTATCCATACAATGGAATATTAGTCAGCCTTCAAAAGGGAGGAAACTCTGAAACCTGCTGCAATATGGATGATTCATAAAGACATGATGCTAGGTGAAATAAGCCAGTCCCAAAAGACAAATATCATATGGGGTATCTAGAAGAGTCAAATTCATTGAAACAGAAAGTAGAGTGGTAGCTGCCAGGGCCTGGGATGAGAAAGAAATGAGTGTGGTTGTTTAATTGGTACAGAGTTTCAGTTTTGCAAGATGGAACAGTCTGGAGATGGACGGCGATGATGGCTGCACAACAATGTGAATATACTTAACACTACTGAACTATACACTTAAAAATGTTTAAGGCTGGGCTGGACACAGTTCACACCTGTAATCTCAACACTTTGGGAGGCCAAGGCGGGAGGATCCTTCAAGCTCAGGAGTCCGAGACCAGCCTGCGCAACCTAGCGAGACCTCATCTCTACTAAAAATCAAAACATTTAGCTGGGCATGGTGGCGCATGCCTGTAGTCCTAGCTATTCAGGAGGCCGAGGTGGGAGAACTGCTTGAGCCCAGAAGGTTGAGGCTGCAGTGAGCTGTGATTGTGCCATTGCACTCCAGCCTGGGTGACAGTGAGACCCTGTCTCCAAAAAAAACCCCAAAAAGTTAAGGTGGTAAATTTTATGTGATGCGCATCTTGCCATAATTTTTTTTAAAATCATAAAGTACTAGAGGGTCTTCAAATAATGATTTTTATAAGTGCTGCTGAAAAAATGAAAGAAAACAAAACTAAACCTCTCATTTTTCTCACAGCTCCTTTTAGGAGTCTGGAGCAGCAGACATAGTCAAACAAACCTGGGTTCAAGTTCTATCTGCCACACACTGGGGCACTGTGTGATGCGGGCAACTGCCTCACCACACCTGCTTCTCATTTCTAAAGCCAAACTAATGATGCCGAGCAAACAGGGTGCCATGGAGACTCAGTGAGGTAATGTATGTGCCTGGTACACTTTCAACTACCCTTTCCCCTTCCTTCTTCCAGTCCGTCAGAAAAACAATACATTCTACTGCTTCTATGATGTAAGAGAAAAGCAAATAAAAACATTCCCATTGGAGAGATTAGGAAACCAAGGAGAGAAACAGAGGGTCTTCAGGGTCGAGAAGGACCCCGGGGCCAGTCTCCTGATGTCCAGGCCCTGCTGAAACGTGTCTGTTCTCACGGTTGCTGGTCAGGGCCCAAATGACAGCACCTTGGATCCATTGTGGAGAACAAAGAGCTAATTGAAAACATCTGGGCTGAGGTTTTCCAACTGGCTTCTCAATTTGGCCTGGTTTCCAAGCAGTCAAGCTCCACTGAAACATACACTCTCTAATCGATTGCTGTCTCAACAACAAACCAATGTTTGTCTTGCTAAGTACTAGCAACGGAAAAGACCCTCCGCGTTCTAAGCGGAACGTTCTGTTGCAAAGCTGCTGAAGTGACAGAGATGGTGAAAAGCAGTGTCACCCTATTCCATCTGCAGTGAGAGAAACCCCCCTTGCTAAGGACCTGGAAGTCCACCAGTGCATCATCAAAGGAACTGAGAACAGCTGCAAACCCGAGAGCCTACGGAGCCTGCCCCAAAGAGCTGCTCTCTTATGAATCTTCCATGGACCCCCAATAATTTTCCATGGACCCCTTCCACATATGCTTCGTCAATTTTTACTTAGATGGTAGATATGTGAATTTGTACTTAGCTCAAGACAGCATCACCATGCATGGTATACTCGTTTGGCCTGATTTCATAACAAAAATTTTTTTGTTTTTTGAGACAGTGTCTCACTCTGTCGCTCAGGCTGGAGTGCAGTGGTGCAATAGCTCACTGCAACCTCTGCCTCCCAGGTTTAAGCAATTCTCCCACCTCAGCCTCCCAAGTAGCTGGGACCAAAGGCACATGCCACCACGCCCAGCTAATTTTTGTATTTTTTTGATAGAGACGGGATTTCACCATGTTGGCCAGGCTGGTCTCGAACTCCTTACCTCAAGTGATCCACCTGCCCCAGCCTCCCAAAGTGCTGGGATTACAGGCATGAGCCACTGCAAAGGCCCCCCCCCCCCCGCTTTTTTTTTTCTTCTATAGGTTTAGTGCTTATTAACTAGACTACTCTGATTCCAATGCAACCAGCTTCTGGGTCTGCCTGCTGGAAAGCAGAGTGGTTCTAGGTACAATCCAGTAGATGCCTTCTCAGAACTGCCAGGAAAGCCGTGTCCTTGGGACACAAGATGAGAGTCAAACTTTGGACACAAGAAAGCCATTCAATAGAAGCCAAATTTTATCTTACTCTTTCCTTCCAATGCCTCTCCTGATGAAAGAAGAGATAAATATATATATATAAATATATACACACACACACACACACACACATATATATACAAGTTAACAGATCATTAGGAAAGTAAAAATCATAAATGAAATTCAGTTGGAATGCCAGAGCCCAGGACAATGGAAACTATTCAAGTTAGACTCTGTGGGGTCGCAAATGGGTGCAGTGGGTCATGCCTGTAATCCTAGCACTTTGGGAGGCCAAGGTGGGAAGATCGCTTGAGGCCAGGAATTTGAGATCAGCCTGGCCAACATGGCAAAACCCTGTCTCTACTAAAAATACAATTTAAAAAATCAGCTGGGCCTAGTGGTGCACACCTGTAATCCCAGCTACTGGGGGTGCTGAGATTGGAGGATCACTTGAACTCGGGAGGCGAAGGTTACATTAAGCCTAGATCCCACCACTGCACTCCAGCCGGGGTGATAAAACAAGACGCTGTCTCAAAGAAGAAGAAAGAAAAAAGTCTGTGGGGTCACAATGTGGTAATCGCTGGCTTCGTTGCTCGGGTCTAAAGAACGAGAGATGTGACTGGGAATAGGCTTAGCCTCCTGATTCTGAAGACAGGTGAAGGAGAGCAACCACCTTAGCTTCAGCTGCTATCACCTCGACCAGGGATTGAGAAACAGGACAGCTGCTCCCTCCAGAACTCCCTAAAAGGGCCTGCAGTTTACCTGAGCTCAGAGATGCTTTGGGAGAACAATCTGTGGACAGGCCAGGCTAGAAAACCCAGAATGTCCCTGGTGCCCTCCCTGGTTTCATTACTCCAGCCTCAACTTCAGAGGAGCTTGAGGGGTCCTGGAGGGGCAGCCTTATCCACAGTGTGACCGGCACACGAAGCCCCTAACCCCCACCGGAGCAAGCTCTGGGTGCTGGCCACGTTCTGTGCTCACTATACCAAGAACTGTTTCGCCAACTCTTTTTCCTATTCTGCCAAATCAAAATGAATCAATTAGCTAATATTTACTAAGTGCCCACCATGTACCCAGTGATAAAGATCTGGACTGATGCTGGTGAAATTCAAATACATTTAGATGTAAAAGGTCTCTCATGTCATAAACCAAGCACCACTTCACATAAGCAGCTTAACTCGTAAAGCCTTGAACACAAGACAGGGTTTGCTTGTTTTTTTTCCCCAGGCACCTGTTTCTTCCTGTCCTCTCTTTGACATTATTCCTTTTAAAACCCTTGATGGATTCCATGTCCACAAAGATGGCCTTTCCAGTACTCCTGGTCTCTTCGCTGATATACCTCCTCTCTCAGGGACTGTCCTCCATCCTGCTCCAGCCGCTGTCCCATGGTCTCTCATTACCAGAGATCGCACCCTTCAATATCCATTTCACCCTTCCTGCTCTGTACCCACACACAGCTCCCTTCATCTTTTAGTAAACTTCTTGTGTCTCCATCTGAACAGAGACCCGCAATCCAGTGATCACAGCAACTATGCACAATCCTACAACTTCTCCATGTATTACCACCCTCCTTACCCAGCACAGTCTCCACAGACCATGAGTTTAATCCTTCCCTTTCATACTCCCGCCACTCCTTGTAACTTTTCACTCTTCACCATGCTTGGATGGCAAAGTCCCACCTGGGTAAAAACCTGTCTCCTATTACCCCATGCCTGCTCCTGATAGGGAAAAACCACAACCCCCTTGTCTGACAACAGGTAAGTTTTAAATTGAGGTTAAAATAAAATTGTCACTGGAAAAATACCCAGTCACTGGAAAGCATTTGTTATAAAATAATGAGCGTTGGAAAGCCTGGAATGGAAAACATGAATCTGAAGTTACCCCTGGATCGCTCAGCCGGTCAGATAAACAGAGATGTGGAAGTATCAGACATTTGTTTAAAGAAGACAGGAAGTGGGTTCTAAAGCCCAGCATTTGCTAACTTCACTTCCGTGGCTCTCATCGCTGCCAGGGAGCCCAGAGTGAGCTGCAGAGAACATTTGATTCTCTGCTGTCTCCTGATCCAGTTATGCCAACAGGAAATTTTCAATTGCATGGAGGTGAGATGTGTATGAGATGGGACTTCCTTTCTCCTATAATTTCTAGAATAACAGAAAGTTGGAAGGGAGGATAACAGTTATCAATTTCAATGACTCCCAAACCTGTCATTTTACAGGCTTCCAAAAGAGACAAGAGTCCTGGGCTCTAGCCCAGATCTTTTAAACCAGATTTATGGTGGGTTGAGGTCTGTGCTATTCTGTACTTTTAAGCTCCCTTGGGCGATTCTTATGCAGTCAGCATGGCATTAGCCCTTTAGTCCAGGACAGGAGTGTGGGCAGCCCTGTTTTAGTCCAGTAGCCAGACTTGTGCTGAGGTCTGGGCTGCAGCTCAGCCGGGGGGCAGGTGTGGGAGCTTCCTTTGCCTGGCTGACTCACAGATGGGAAACTCTTAGCTCCTGGAAAAATGTTTAAAAAGAAACAATGCCCTCCACCCTCATCTCTTTCCTATTTGGGAACATGCACCGTCAGGGTTTCAGGAGTTCTTAGAGAGCCCAACTTCCAGATGGGGAAAATGAGGCTGGAGAGGACAAGTGTCTTCCTACAAAGTGTGGTGTGAGGTCAGTACAGACTGAGCTCTAGGTTCAGGGCTTCAAACCTGTCCTGCCTCAAAGCTCTTAAAGCAAAGTTTTTGGGTTTTTTTTTGTTTGTTTGTTTTGAGACAGTGTCTCACTCTGTCACCCAGGCCGGAGTGCAGTGGCGCAACCTCGGCTTACTGCAGCCTCCGCCTCCCTGGTTCAAGTGATTTTTGTGCCTCAGCCTCCCGAGTGGCTGGGACTACAGACACTCGCCACAATGCCCGGCTAATTTTTGTATTTTCAGTAGAGACAAGGTTTCCCCATGTTGACCAGGCTGGTCTCGAACTCCTGACTTCAAGTGATCAGCCTGCCTCAGCCTTCCAAAGTGCTGGGATTACAGGCATGAGTTACCGCGCCTGGCCGGCTCTTAAAACAATTTTTAAAAATAAATTAATAGCCGGGCACGGTGGTTCATGCCTGTAATCCCAGCACTTTGGGAGGCCGAGGCGGGTGGATCACAAGGTCAGGAGATCAAGACCATGTGAAACCCTGTCTCTACTAAAAATACAAAAAAATTAGCCAGGCGCGGTGGCGGGCGCCTGTAGTCCCAGCTACTCAGGAGGCTGAGGCAGGAGAATGTCGTGAACCCGGGAGGCGGAGCTTGCAGTGAGCCAAGATCGTGCCACTGCATTCCAGCCTGGGCGACAGAGCAAGACTCCGTCTCAAAAAAAAAAAAAAAAAAAAAAAAAAAAATTAATAAATTTGAACCTCACAGGGAGGAAAGAATAGGCTAACCAACAGTGAAAAAACCCAAAGCATCTCTGTGCCTATCGTGAGCAAGCCTGCAATAGCAGGTTAGTGTTAAAACGATGAACTCCACGTGCCAGGACAGTGGGAGGCATCAGGGAACTCAAGCATATGGGAGCTTGAGCATATTGTGAGGAAGAGCAAGAGGTCTTCCTAACAGGGAATGATCTGGAGTAAAGTGCAACTTCCCCTGGGCTGGCACAGCCCCCAGGCAGGGAATATGGGGTGGAGAGAGAAGCACAGGCCGATTTCACCCCATATGTGGGGTCAGCAACTGTCCTGGTTTTCCTGAGGTTTTCCCAGGATGTGAGACTTTCTGTGCTACAAGCCAGGAAAGTCCTGGGCAAATCGGTATGGTTGGTCACTTACTGTGCCCCTCCTCAAATGTCCCCCACCCCTGTCTTACTGCAGGGTGCAGCCTGCGTGTGCTCGGAAGGATGCCAGCCCCTAGATGGGCATCACCAAGAGTTTACACTTTTCAGTGCGTGCAGCCTCCTCTCCCAGGCTGACCTCAGGGAAGGCAGCTCCGGGCCCTGCCAGGTGACAGCACTCAGATCCAAAGCACAGAATGTTTACCTTCCCCCTTGCCGTAGGAGGAGCTGGCAGTCCAGGACTTGGCCTCCACATAGCCCAGCTCCCGGCAGACGACGTGGGCAGCGTGGATGGAGAAGTCGTCATCACACACGGTACCCCACTGGCCGTCGTAGTACACCTCCACCCGACCCTCGCTGTGCTTCCTCTTCTGCCCGGCCAGGCGCAGCTGAATCTTGGCCACATTGGCGGGGGCTTGGGGCTGGTGATACTCAGGGGCCGGTTGCTGGAAGTACTCGGGGTAGTGGGGCCAGCTGTCATACTGTGCCAGGCTCAGGGGGGACAGGAGGGCCAGCACAGCCAGGCAGCTGCAGAGGCGGGAACACGGAGGCCTCTCCATCCCTGTCTTCGAGCTGATGATCCCACGAAGGGGCCCTGAGCAGCTGGGAGGGACAGGCGGGGTACGGAAGCAGCAGGAGCTTTCTGGAAGACAGGAGAGATGTGTTAGGATGAGAATGTGGGGCTACGGAGACCTACAAGGAGAACGAGAGATTTCATACCCCTTGGCTTAATATGGAAATCTCGTCCATTCTCGACGCCAATCCAGCCCCACTCCTACCTGACATTTCCACCACGCAGGGCTAGGAGGCCCCACCTCCTTTACCCACCATCTTCCCCATCTCTCTGGAATGCTTTTTCCAGTACAGTTCCTGGCAGGGAACAGAGCACACTCCAACTTAATTTGCGGAGAGTTTTTTAAGACTATGGACATGCAGGCAGAGTTCTGCGGAACTAACAAAGGCTGGTGTCACACCCTAGGGCTGGCGACTCAGGGGGGCTGTGACCACCCTAGGCTTGAAGGGAGCCTGGGGGGTGAGAACTGGAGAGTGGCAGAGGGCGCTGTCTCTTAGGAGCCTTCACTGGAGAGTCTCAGAGCCAACCCATAGCAACGGCGGGGACGCAGGAGGGAGAAGAAATACCTGACTCCCTTTCCTCCCATCTTTGAATCTTTCTGGTGCCTCCTATTAGGCAAACCCAGCCCCCTCCAACTCAAAGCCAGTGGCAAGGGAGCTGAGCCCACTGGGGGAGCCTGCATGGGCCGGCCTCCTGGAACATGGGGGCCGGTGGGGAAGGAGTGGGTTTGAAGGGGTGAGGGCAGGAGATTCAACACACCCACCCTCCATTAAATGAACGGCACCCCAAAACACTACAGGAGCATTTGCTAGATGAATTCTAATGTTCCCATCAGCTTTGAGGGCTGCAATGCTAAATGAGTTTTAAAATCCTCAAGGTCATGGTCATCGTATCTGGTGGAGCCTACCTCTGAGAATTCCCGAGTGAAAGCATGTAGCAAGAAGACCTCGTGTATCTTGGTCCTCTCGTAATTCAGAGAAAAAAGGAGACTATTTTAAAAGGACCGCACGTGTGTCTCAGAGAAAGATGCAGGGCCCTAAAACAGGATGAGCAGGTGGAAACTTAGGTGGGGGCATAAGGTATTTTATTTTAACCCTATGCAGAGGAGTAGGCTAATCATGTTCTTCCGGTCATGGCACACTACCTTCGAGGAAGGTCTGGGTAACTTTCTTATAGTCAGAGCTGTCCAGAGCTGCCCATGGAGGGATGATCTGCCTTGGAGAGAGGCAGTTCCATATCTATTGGGTGACCAGCAGCACCCAGTGCCCCAAAGAGGAGGCTGGAGTGGAGATGTTGGAGCTTGGGGGACAGTCAGAACTGAGGATTTTGGAAAACTTTCTGATGTTGCCAGAGAGCCAGCCATCCTCATCCTGTGACTAACAAACAAGGCCAGAAAGTGATGAAGGGTTCCTCTGACAGCTCCTGACCAACTGACCAATGCACAGCCTGACCTGCTAGTGGTGTGGCTCTGAAGGGAATCAGGGTCCTGGCCACGCACCATTCCCATCAAAGCATATCTGCATCCTCAAGCTCACCTATGTCTCACAAGAACCTTGGGGAGTAGAAGAGGCAGGTACCATCAGGATTCATATTTTACAACAAAATCAAGAACCAGAGAGGATTAGAGATTTTACCAGAGTTGCACAGTTAGTGTAAGCAAAGCCAGAGTGGGTCACTCCCAATCTGCCATCCCATATAAAAAGTCCTGGTTCAGCTTGGATACAAAAGCCTTTATGTGTGGCACATGCCTACCTTCCCTGCTTCAGTTCCCACAATGGTGTCTCCCTTCCCTCACCCTAGCCCTGCCCATGGCACACGTCTCATCATATCAGCCTGTAACATCTTCAGCTTTTGTCACCTAGAACAATGCGCCTCCATCCCCTCCCCTCCAAATGGCACATGGTGCAATCCTTCCTGTTCTTCACCGAGACCTTTCCAGGTCCTCCTATCAGATTGAATGTCTTTCTGCTTCCCTTTGACATCACATTTTGCTTGTGCTTTACACTGTTGTCATGTCTGGCTCTGCCACCGGACCCTCAGGCCCAAGGGACAGAAACCACCTCTTTGTCATTTCTGCTCAGCAACGCATCTGCCTCTGGATGTGTCAGGCTACGTTCTAGTAGATAAAGCTTCCTGCCAAGAACAACTAGAAAAGGAAGGTAAAATACTAAAACATATGTTTGAAGACATGAGAAAGTTACCGAGGCAGCAAGGACTGAAGGCGACAAGAATCCAGAGAGATGGGAAGGGCATTGAGGTGAGGCTCACATTTGCCTCTGTGTTTCCCCGGAAGACACTCGCCAATTCCACGGCAGTGATCAACAGGCTGAGAAGCTAAGCAAAGCTGCAGGCAGCCTCCAGGGACTGGGGAGACTGGGAGTTCAGAACCTGCCAAGGACAAAGGGACCCGTTAAACAGCCCCAGGCTCTCAGATGCATTCCTGAAGAGCTGCACTCTAGCAGCCAGGGCATAGGAAGGTCTGACATTCCCATAAATGGAATACCAAAGAAGAGGAGAGAAAGGATGTGCAGAGGAAATAATGGAAGAAATAATGGCCTAGAATTTTCCAGAATGACAAAATTCATCAAGCCCACACAGTGTAGTTTACAAGGAAAACCACATCTGGGCACATCGAAATCCAACTGCAGAGAAGACAAGACAGAAAGAAAAATCTTAAATACAGTCAGGGTAGAAAAGCTGAGTTACCTTAGAAAGAGCAGCAGAAAGACTAACAGCTGGTCCCTCAACACAAATAAGGAGACAAGACCTTAACAGCACAACATTTTCAAAGGGCAGAAAAAAATGTCTGCCTAGAATCTGTACCCAGTGAAGAGAATGAAGGTAAAATAAGGACATACCAGATAAACAAAAGAGGAGCGAGTCTGTCACCAGAATATCCACAAGACGGAAATGCTACAGGGAATTCTTTAGGCTAAAGGAAAAATCATCCCAGATGTCATTATGGAGGCGTAGGAAGGAATGAAGAGTATGAAGTGGGAAACGATGTAGGTAAATCTCAGTAAAGTTCGGTGTGGGAAACGATGTAGGTAAATCTCAGTAAAGTTCGAGTGTGCAAAACAGGAAAAATGTCCTGTGTGGGGTTTAAAATATATGTATGATTAAAATGTATGGTAACCATAGCACGAAAGGCAGGAGGGCATTAAATGGAGTTCAAGTGGTTTGAGGTTCTTGTGTTGTCTGGGGAAGTGGTAAAAGTACTATTGTCTATTCGATTTTTAGGAAGTCTAATAGATGCATGCTGTAATCTTTATAGGAATCATTGAAAGAACTACTAAAAGTAGAACTAACAGGTTAATAAGAGGGGGATGGTAGCATTAAAAAACACTTGATTAATCCAAAATTGAAGCAATAAAACAGAAAAAGTAACATGAAACAATTCTTACAAATAGAAAAAATATTAGATGGTGGATTTAAACTCCAATACATCAGTAATTACATTAGATAAAATAAATACTCCAATCAAAAGACAAAGATCATCAGAATGAATATAACAAAACAATTTAGCTTTATATTTCTTTCTTTTTCTTTTTTTTTTTTGAGACGGAGTCTTGCTCTGTTGCCCAGGCTGGAGTGTGCAGTGGTGCCATCTCGGCTCACTGCAACCTCTGCCTCCTGAGTTCAAGCAATTCTCCCGCCTTAGCCCCCTGAGTAGCTGGGATTACAGGCATGCACCGCCACGCCTGGCTAATCTTTGTATTTTGAGTAGAGACGGGATTTCATCATGTTGGCCAGGCTGGTCTCGAACTCCTGACCTCAAGTGATCCACCCGCCCGCCTCGGTCTCCCAAAGTGCTGGGATTACAGGCTTGAGCCACCGCACCCGGTCTTTTTTTTTTTGAGACAGGGTCTTGCTATGTCACCCAGGCTGGAGTGCAGTGGTGCGATCAAAGCTCACCACAGTTTCAACCTCTTGAGTCCAAGAGATCCTCCTACTCAGCAGCTCAGCTTCCCGTGTAACTGGAACCACAGGCATGCGTCACCATGCCTAGCTAGGTTTTGGGGTTGCTTTTTAATTTTTAAATGTATCCTCATCTTGTGGAAATTAAAGACAGAAAGCCAATGAATTGCCAAAGGTCACACAGAGTGCTTGGCAAGCAGCTAACATTATAAAGCACCCCCACGTGCAGGCACTGTTCTCAACGCTCCAGTGTTTTAATTCACTTGATGTGGTAGGCACCGTTATTACCCTTGGGAGGAAACTGAGGCACAGAGAAGTTCGATAGCTTGCCTAAGGTTGCGCTGACGGTAAGTGCAAGCCAGGATCTGAAGGCGGTGGCAGGCTGACCTGGGTTCTGTCCCCCACCGCAAAGCTCTATTGCCCCCAGCCTGTCTATCTCCCTCCCCTGACCTTCCCACCCCATCCCCCAAGGGCTTCAGAGACTTTCAGATCCTCTAATCCTATCCCAGAAAGAAATGAAAAAAATACGTGGTCTTGCAACGTTTTAAAAGACATATTAGGCCGGGCATGGTGGCTCATGCCTGTAATCCCAGCACTTTGGGAGGCCAAGGCAGGCAGATCACGAGGTCAAGAGATCGAGACCATCCTGGCCAACATGGTGACACTCCATCTCTACTAAAAATACACAAATTAGCTGGGTGTGGTGGTGCGTGCCTGTAGTCCCAGCTACTCGGGAGGCTGAGGCAGGAGAATTGCTTGAACCTGGGAGGCAGAGGTTGTGGTGAGGAAAGATCACGCCACTGCACTCCAGCCTGGTGACAGAGTGAGACTCCGTCTCAGAAAAAAAAAAAGACATCTTAATCTCTGGATTTGTATATTTGTAAACTGCTCTACCCATTTTCCTGGATTCTCCAATCTGTGGGAATGCTTTAGTGTTCAATTCCTAAATCTTTTCCAGAACGGCGCTCCCGAATTTTTTGCCTCTTTTGTAGGGCCTTCGCCTACTCCCTCCTCTGGGGGATTGTAACACATTAAACCCAGCTGCTTTCCTCTCCGTTTAAAAATTACTCTTCAGGTTTTTTTGTTGTTGTTCTTTATAGTGAAAGTTACCCAAGCTGGTGAAAAAAATATGCAAAACACAAACAAGTAAAAGGAAGAAAATAAGGGCTGGGCATGATGGTTCACACCTAATCCCAGCACTTTGGGAGGCCAAAACGGCAGGATCACTTGAGGTCAGGGGTTAAAGACCAGCCTGGGAAACATGGCGAAACCCTGTTTCTACTGAAAATACAAAAATTATCTGGGCGCCTGTAATCCCAGCTACTCGGGAGGCTGAGGCAGAAGACTTGCTTGAACCTGGGAGGCGGAGGTTGCAGTGAGCTGAGATTGTGACACTGTACTCCAGAGAGAGACTCCATCTCAAAAAAATAAAATAAAATAAAAGTAAGAAAATAACTTGTAATACCACTGGGGGGCGGGTAACCATGATCAAAACTGTGTTGTAAACCTCTCCAGTCTTTTTTTTTGGTACACATTTCCTTTTAAAAATTGGAATCATTTTCTACCCACTGCTTTGTAAACTGCTTTTCACACTGAACAGCATATTGCAAACAGTATGCCTTATGGAATATTCTTTCATAAGATTTTTATAACATAGTATTCAATCTTATGGATACAGAATAATCAAGTTTCTAATTTTTTTACTGCTGTTAACGTTGTTGTAGTTGAAACTTGGCACAATCTTGGGATAAATTCCTAAGAGTGAAATTGCTGGGCCCAAGGGTTTGTACAAAAGCAACACTTTTGCAAAACTATATGAACTGCCTTCCAGAAAGACTGTGCCAGTTGAAACCTCCGCCAGCAGTATGTAGGTTTCCCCCAAACCTCAAAAACTCTGGCTATGACCATGTTTTCAAACTTTCCTCCATCTGATAAGCAAAAGAGGGTATTCTGTTTTAACAAGCATTCTTTTTATTACTAAAGAGGTAGAGCTTTTTCTCTCCCTTGCCCCGTGCTTATTGGCCACCTGTATTTCTTTTTTGGAGATTACAGCTTCCTGCCTTATACCGCTTTTTCTATTGAGCTTTTCCCTTGTTGTTTTGTAAGATTCATTTTTCACACTGGTATCCTTCCAACCTCAGGGAGGAAACATTGCCAGGCCTTCTGGGTGACCACGCTGCCTCCTGCAGATCAGGATGAGAATAGCGAGGTCATGCCAGGTTTCATGGGCGCCAACGTCGTCCCCTCTCTGCTTACATTGCTCACACAGAAGTGGGTGTTACAGATGAATGGGCACCTGACTGGGCCCCCGAGCCTAACACAGTGCCTGGTGCATGTTAGCTACTTAATTAAGATGGGTTGGATAATAACAGGGGATACATGGCTCGGAGTAGACCCCTCATTCCTGGGAAAGACAGGGGAGGGGACCAGGCAAACCACAGCTTTGCTGATGGTGCTGGAGAGAGCCACAATGTCATTTATAAACAACTGAGAGCTCACAAAGCAGCTGGAATGAGCACAGGCAGAAGTTCTGAGATTATAGAGATTATAGTTAGGTTGGCATAATGAGTGGGCTCCATTACACCCAGACAACCAGGCCCCCTTTTTCAGTTTTTATCTCTGTGAAGTAGACACATTCTGACCTGTGATAAAATGCAATCAGCACCCGGGCGCGGCGGCTCACGCCTGTAATTCCAGCACTTTGGGAGGCTGAAGCGGGCAGATCACGAGGTCAGGAGTTTGAGACCAGCGTGACCAACATGGTGAAACCCCATCTCTACTAAAAATACAAAAATTAACTGGGCATCATGGCACGCGCCTGTAATCCCAGCTACTTGGGAGGCTGAGGCAGAAGAATCGCTTGAACTTGGGAGGCGCAGCTTACAGTCAGTCGAGATCATGCCACTGTACTCCAGCCTGGGAGACAGAGCAAGTCTCTGTCTCAAAAAAAAAAAAAAAAAAAATTGCAATCAGCGAATCAACACAGTGGCAAATCAGAGGAAAAACTTTCTGACTTTATCCTCACTTTTTCCTAGGAGGTGGGAGCCCTGTCCTGAGACTTTCAGAACCACTGAAAGTCCTGAAAGTCCTAGGTGAAGAAGACTATTATTATGGGCTGAATGGTGTGTCTTTCTGTCCTGCTCTGGTCAGTCGGTCTAGGACCTGAATCCCTCCCTGTCGAAACCCTGCTCCAACATCACTGGTCCTGATTCTGCTGCTAGAATTCCATAATGCTTCCTGGCTGGATCTCTCAAGACTGCCTGAAGATGCTCTTGTCTGGGGTGGACCATTCTCTCTACCTGCTGTGCCTGTTGGAGGCGACTACATCCAATGATTATGGCTGAACCTGCCCCAAATGCCTGCTCCCACCCTCAAGTCCATGTGTGTTTACTCTGGACCCTGACTTCTCCAGGGATGCTCTGCCCACACCCAGCTGATCTGACCTGGTGGTCATCTGGTACCTGACATGCCTCTCTGTAGTGGTTTTAAACAAGTCGACCCTATGACCCTAGGTCAAAGTGCATGTAGAGTGGGACCTCTGGCCTTCCTGTCTTCGATTGTGTGGGCCCTCCTGCCTCTCTGCAACCCTCCTCCTGGAATTTACTGGCACCACTGCTTCTGTAGAGAGGGGATGTTAGATGTCTTGGAATCAGAAAACGGTGTCTGAATCCTGCCTTCCCCACTTCCTAGCTATATTAAGAGCCTCAATTTCTTCTTCCAAATATAGAAATTACCTTCCTTGTGTGTGTGTGTGTGTGTGTGTGTGTGTGTGATGGTTAAATGAAATAATGTGAAGATCCCTAGCACACAGCATCGAATCAGTCATGTTAATTTTCTTCTTTCCTTCCTTTGAATCTAGAACCTCTGATTGTGGGGCTCTGTGCTTCATACTTAGTAAATATTGACCGAGTGAATAAGTATAAATTTCTATTCCAATATTCACAACCTATCAATAATACCTTTCCCTCTGACCTAATTACATTGGAATGCAAGCTGACAAATTCATTCCTTGTCATTTTTCATATTAAGACATTTAAGTCTTAAGGAATAATTAGTTATTTCTATGAGGGCACTTTTACGTTTTTTTTTTTTTTTTTTTTTTTTTTTGAGACGGAGTCTCGCTCTGTCACCCAGGCTGGAGTGCAGTGGCGCAATCTCGGCTCACTGCAAGCTCCGCCTCCCGGGTTCACGCCATTCTCCTGCCTCAGCCTCCCGTACTTTTACGTTTTTAACAAGAAACTCCTAGATGTGAATTTCTAGATATGAATTTTACCTATTGTGCAAGGCTGGAAGAAGTAAGAATATTAGGATTTTTCATGAGTAGTTGGACCTGACCTGTGCCCTTCAAAACAGCTTGCCTATATGCGTGTTTGCCTCTGAAATTCACTTGTGTAGTAAAGGCAGTAGGCAAATGTTGAGGTAATTTATGGCATACAAAGATCTGGGATCAGAAAATCTCACCCTAGCAGATAATCAAGGCTTATGTCTAGACAGGAATTATGGGTTATAAGGTTGGACCAAGGAGGGGCGAGCAAGACACGATCCCAGCCCAGCACAGCTGACTTCCAAGGCAATACACCAGCTCAGCTGCACACACCTGCTTGCCCTGAAGGTAATGAGCCTCCAAACACGTGCTGGACATGGGTGCTCCAAAGGCGCTGTCAAGACCTGAGGCAGTGAGTGCTGCTGACACAGAGGGGAGAACAGGCTACCTGCAGTTACTTCTGCAGAACCAACAGGGAACGGCAATTCCTCAAGTCTCACCTCCTCCAAGAAGTCCACTCAGCTTACTTCCAACAATACCTGCAGCTGGCTCAGGAGGCTTGAGGGGTTGGACAGATTTCATTCCCTATCTGAGTCCATTTCCAAACAGATGTCTCAGGAAGGCAGAAGGAAGGAGTAACTTAAAAGGCTTCAGTGGCCGGGCGCAGTGGTTCACGCCTGTAATCTCAGCACTCTGGAAGGCCGAGGCGGGCGCATCACCTGAAGTCGGGAGTTTGAGACCAGCCTGGCCAACGTGGTGAAACCCCGTCGCTACTAAAAATACAAAAATTAGCCAGGCATGGTGGCAGGTGCCTGTAATCCCAGCTACTCGGAAGGCTGAGGCAGGAGAATCACTTGAACCCAGGAGGCGGAGGTTGCAGTGAGCCAAGATCACACCGTTGTACTCCAGCCTGGGCAACAAGAGCAAAACTGTCTAAAGGAAAAAAAGAAAAAAGTCTCCAGCTTTCCCACCTTTCAGCACGGACAGTGAATTAGAAGGTGCGAAGAGGCAATTTGCAGTAACCTTTGGGGGTCTGATAATTTTCTCGTGCACAGACTGGAGGAAACAATTCTACAGCAGTTTCCCTCCGCTATGGACATAAAGACTTTCCTACTCTCTGCCTGTTTTATGTATTTATTTACCACTCCCCTGGGCCCCCTGTCCTGTTTGAAGAGGATCACTTCTCCTTTTATACAGCAACCTGGACACCACATGGGCTGGTGTGGAAGGTGGGCTTCTGTGAAAGAGAATGTTGGATTTTTTTTTTTTTTTTTTTTTTTTTTTTTGAGATAGAGCTTTTCACTCCTGTTGCCCAGGCTGGAGTGCGGTGGTGTGATCTCGGCCCACTGCAACCTCTGCCTCCCAGGTTCAAGCAATTCTCCTGCCTCAGCCTCCCAAGTAGCTGGGATTACAGGCACACACCACCACACCCGGCTAATTTTTTTTCTTTCTTTCTTTCTTTTTTGTATTTTCAGTAGAGAAGGGGTTTCGCCATGTTGGCCAGGCTGGTCTTGGACTCTTGACCTTAAGTGATCTGTCCAGCTCAGCCTCCCAAAGTGCTGGGATTACAGGCATGAGCCACCGCACCCAGTCAAAATTGGATGTTTAAAAGTAAAACAGAACCTATATTTATTAATCATTCATCAGTATCAATCTGTTTTTGATCAGTAACAATCAGCATGTGAAAAGTGCTAAGACAGGTATTCACTGATTTCATCCTCTCATCTGGATAAGCACTGCCCAATAAAACCGTAATGCGAGCTACATATGAAATTTTAAATTCTCTAGTAGCCACATTCCAAAAGTAGAATGAAACAGATGAAATCAATGTTAAAGATATATTTTATTTGATGCAATATATCCCAAATATTATCATTTCGATATGGAATCAATACAAAAGTTATTAATGAGATGTTTTGCATTCTTTTTTCTTTTTGTACTAAGTCTTTGAAATCCAGCATGTACTTTGCATTTGTAGTGCATCTCAGTTCCAACCAGCGCACTGCAAGTGTTTGGTGGCCCCATATGGTGGTGGCTGCCATACTGCACAACACAGCTTTGGACAACCCCCTGAACAAGGTATTATCAGCATCCCTATTTTTCTAAGGAAAAACCGAGGGACAGAAAGGCTCCATAATTTTCCTATAGTCACACTGCTAAAAAGTGATCAAGCTGGAATTTGTAACCAGGCCAGCCAGATACCAGAGCAGCCGCCCTTATTCACTAATTGTTGAGGTCAGGAGTTTGAGACCAGCCTGGCCAACATGGTGAAATCCCGTCTCTACTAAAAAATACAAAAATTAGCCAGGCGTGGTGGCACACACCTGTAATCCCAGCTGCTCAGGAGGCTGAGGCAGGAGACTCGCTTGAACCCTGGAGGTGGAGGTTGCAGTGAGCTGAGCTCATGCCACTGCACTCCAACCTGGGCAACAGAGCAAGACTCCCTCTCCAAAAAAAAAAAAAGAAAAAAGAAAGAAAACAAAATATAAGTGCTCTGTGTCTCTTACGATGTCTTAGAATAAACAAATATGTAAGTTCTCCATCTACCCTTCCAGACATTTGAGGACATCTGTACTAATGGCAGACACATTTCTCTTCTCCATACCTATTAGTCCTTGCTCAGAGATCTTAATTTCACAAAAGAAATAAAAAAGCCTGGTGGAGATATCACAGTGGGGAGAGTTTTTAGAAAACAGGCAGGTCTATTCTCAGCATTCACCTTGGAAGACCTCCAAGGGTGTCTCAACATCGACTGTCTAAGAAGCATCTGCTCCAGTGAAGCCACCTCCGTCCACATCGTGGAAATTCCAGGACCCTCCTCTACCCTGAACACAAGCGGAGAGCATCTGCCAACTGGGTCAGCAGAACATGGGAGACTCAGGCCAAGGATTTCCGTAGCTCCCTCCACACGCTCCAAAGAGACGCGGCTTTCACAGGCACACAAGCGTCCACAAGGGGAAGGCCTCCCAAGGTGCTGGGATCGCAGGCACAAGCCAAGGTGGGAGGCCCACCTTGGAGAGTATCCTGTTCAAACCTCGTTTGAGTGAGGTCTGGGAGCCGCTGTGGCAGATGGCCTTAATTATTCACACAGTTGAGCCCAGGAGTGGGTCATAATTAGAGGGACAAGGCAAAGTGCCGAAGGACTGAAGTCTCCGACTGACACAAATGAAAGCCAGAGACCACCAGGAAAAGTTGGTTGTGCCTGGCTCTTCAGAAACGGAAAATTATCCCCCTAATATGGTCTCACTGGGTTCTTGACTGCACGGCTGAGAACACTCTTACATTCAATGCAATCCATTCAAGGCTACAACATTTGCACAGCTGATTCTAGTATAAGCTTTGCCAACAAGAGGCACTGTGTCCTTGGCGGGTATCAGAGAGAGAGATCAGGAAATAATTCCTTCACATCACAGGGACTCGGGGACTGAGATCAGCTTGCCTTCCCCGGGGTCTCGGGCACCTCCCAATGCAGGGGCTCACTCAGACAGCACACAGCACACCCTTCCAGGAGGAACAGGCGGGATGCTCTGCCCCCTCTTTACTGAACATAAGCGGCATTGACTCGTGGCTTATACATGCAGAAATTGGTTCAAATCTTATTTCTTCGCTTATTAGCTCTTTGACCTAGGCCCACTTAGATTTTTCTAAGTCTCAGGATTTCATCTACCAAATGGAAACAACATGTAGTTAAAAACAACTTTTCTGGCTGGGTGCAGTGGCTCACGCCTGTAATCCCAGCACTCTGGGAGGCTGAGGCAGGTGGATCACTGGAGGTCAGGAGTTCGAGATCAGCCTGGCCAACACGGTGAAACCCTGTCTTTACCAAAAATATAAAAATTAGCCAGTCGTAGTGGTGGGCACCTGTAATCCCAGCTACATGGGAGGCTGAGGCAGGAGAATCACTTGAACCTGGAAGGCGGAGGTTGTAGTGAGCCAAGATCATGCCATCTCACCGCAGCCTAGGCAATAAGAATGAGACTCTAGGCTGGGCGCGGTGGCTCAAGCCTGTAATCCCAGCACTTTGGGAGGCCGAGACGGGCGGATCACGAGGTCAGGAGATCGAGACCATCCTGGCTAACACGGTGAAACCCCGTCTCTACTAAAAAACACAAAAAACTAGCCGGGCGAGGTGGTGGGCGCCTGTACCATCTACTCGGGAGGCTGAGGCAGGAGAATGGCGTAAACCTGGGAGGCGGAGCTTGCAGTGAGCTGAGATCCGGCCACTGCACTCCAGCCTGGGCGACAGAGCCAGACTCCGTCTCAAAAAAAAAAAAAAAAAAAAAAAAAAAAGGAATGAGACTCTATCTAAAAAAAAAAAAAAAAACTTTTATAAGGAAAAATATGAAACATCTTTTCAAGCCTGCTGTAAAAATCTTAAGTTCCTGTCCCATAGTAGGTTGTCAATAAAAACAGCAGCTAATATATCTTGGTTCAAACAGGTGCTGCCTGCTAGATTCGGGTCAGGTTATTCAAGCACCAGTTACAGTTTTGAGTGATACTAAGCTGCATAATGCAGTTGTTTATATTTAATTTTTATCTTCAGCTTCCCCAAGTGTTATTTGGGGAACTGTGAGCTGCCAAGGCTGAGCCTACGTAGTTCCTTCTGGATCCAGCTCCTTGCAACAACTTAAAAACTAGAAATGGGCTGGGTGCTCATGCCTGTAATCCTGGCACTTTGGGAGGCCAAGGCGGGATGATTGCTTCAGCTCAGGGGTTTAAGACCAGCTTGAGCAACATAGGGAGATCCTGTCTCTACAAAAAAAATTTTTTTAATTGGCTGGGCATGGTGGCAAATGCCTATAGTTCCAGCTACTTGGGAGGCTGAGGCAAGAGGATCACTTGAGCCCAGGAGGTCGAGGCTGCAGTGAGCAGTGATTGTGCCACCGCACTCCAGTTCACCCTGGGCGACAGAGCTGAGACTTGTCTCCAAGAAAAACAAAAACAAAGAAACAAAAAATATACACACATACATACACACAAAACTAGAAATGTACATTTACTCCAAAGAATATACAGTATTAGCAAAAAGCTTAATTATCTAGATAAAAAGGTGTCTTCTCATATACTGTATACATTAGGTATGTGCAAAATTGTGCCACGTCTGAAAATAAGGCTTTTAAGCAGGAGGGTAGGGAAAAAAAGACTTTTAAGCAGGGCTTATATCAACCAGTGCTTGCGGATCTTGCTGAGAGCTGGGGAAGGGGGCTGGGTTGGAGGGAGAGAAAGAGGTTCTAAACCTTGATCTTACTCAAGGTTCTGAGTTGGTCATGAGCAGTACTGTTACAATTGTCCAACAAGCATCATTCATTGGAAGACATCATTAGCCCTTGAAGCACCTGTTACCCTAAGAACTTTCCAGTACACTCCAGAATCCCTGATTTTTCTCATCCCAGTAGTAGTATTGTCCTGATAATGGATGAGTGTTTGAAAATCCTTCATGAAGCCTCACTTAATTTTAACCCAGCAGAGCTAACAGAGGAAAAGAAGAAAATGTAAAACTGGCCTTTCCAGGGTCCTTTTCTTAGACTACCACCTTGATAGCTGAGTCAGTCTGCCTAGGAAGGAATGTGAAAGGCCTACTCCAAAAAACGCTCCAGTATCAAGATTTTCCTTGAAGCTACTCAAATTTTTTTCTTACTCCAAAAGCAATCCCTTTTGAATCATTTCATCATCCACCTAAAAAGGCATTCTGTGTTATAGAATTCACCTGTTTAATGGTACCTTCTGGAAAATCCAGTGACAACTGGCTTCCTAGTTCATTCTTAAACACAGGAGAAACCCAGAACATGGCCTCTGATCAATGACACTTGACCTTGTGTCACGCAGTCGAATAACGCCCCATGTGACCAACTGATTCCTAGTCAATAGCAACAATTGTTTTTATTACCAATAGCAGTAACAATTCCTAGTCACGCACAGATAAAGGAAAACACGTAAAAATTATACACTGTGTTTGGACATCATGCTTTTAGATTTTCAAGTGCCCTGACACAACCTGATCCTGATGTGATGCTCATTAACTGCCTCCTTCCCTAATATGAGTATGTGGGACATAGGACTCTCGCAAAGCAGGCTTCAATGGGACCCTACTTTGCTTGCCTGGCCTCCAGCAGGCCCCCAGTAAATAGGGAAGTGATTCATTCCTCCCAGCACTGGCTCCACATCTTGTGCCCTGGAGCTCCCAGCAACAGTCCTGCCTGCCCCCGATTTGAAGCATCTCATAAACAACCTGGCAGTTCTCAGCCAGGAACAGCGCCCTACCCTGCCAAGGGCACTTGCTTGCAACCATGTGGCCCAGAGCTCGGCTGAATTCTTCCCTCCAGACAGAATGTTCCGCTTGACATTTCTGCCAGATGCCTGCATTCACATTTGGGATCAGGGGCTAGGGTGGGGTCTCTCTCCTCCATCAGACCCTCCCTGCCTGGGATTCCTGCTTGGACCAACAGGAGAGATGAATGGTCCTCATTCACGGCCCAGAGCGCACTGTGGAGTGGCGATCCCAGCTGTGGTCTGGGGCTGCTTCTGGCCCCACGGGGAACACATTCCTTTGTGGAAAGAGGCTGTCTTGGCTGAAAGGGGTTTGCTCAGAGAATGAGGGAAGTGGCTCGGGAGCCAGAGGACTCTTTAGAACCACCTTAGACAAGAATGGAGACTTTAACATCAGGCTTGGTTTGGGCTGTCTGGTCCCCTTGGCCCTCGGCCAAAGATTCTACTTCAGTCTCCTCCATTTCTGGCCACAAAGTGGGAATGTTCAGGGCACAGTGAGATGGCGAGAAGGTAAGCATACAAAACGGCCATTTTTTCCCCCAGCCTCCAAAAAGAGGTCTTTGTTGGCATAATTTGTTGTGACCGATGGGGGCTCCCTTCAGCCCACCTCTGGCTCTGCATGGAATCTCATTCTGACCAGGCTGTTTCCTGGGAAGGTTGAAGGTACAGTTTCAAAGACTTTAAAATGTGCCTACCAGAGACTCTCAGATTGGATTAGAGTGCAAAAGCCAAATACATAGTGTCTATAAGACACATTTCTTCTCTGCAGCTCATAAAGAAGGAGCAGGGAAAATCCAAAATTGGTGATTTTGCTAAAGGCAATTCAGAAGTGACTGAGACAAGCATATCTTATTAGTCTGTTTTCACGCTACTGATAAAGACATACCTGAGACGGGGTAATTTATAAAGAAAAACAGGTTTAATGGACTCACAGTTCCATGAGGCTGGGGAGGCCTCGCAATCATGGTGGAAGGTGAAAGGCATGTCTTACATGGCGGCACACATGACAGAATATGAGAGCCAAGCAAAAGGGGTTTCTCCTTATAAAACCATCAGCTCTTGTAAGACTTATTCACTACCACAAGAACAGTATGAGGGAAGTTGCCCCCATGATTCAATTATCTCCCACCGGGTCCCTTCCACAACATGTGGGAATTATGGGAGCTACAATTTAAGATGAGATTTGGGTGTGGACACAGCCAAATCATATCAATGCCCACTGGGTTCATATTACCCAATCCCTACACCCTAAACAAACAAAAAACAACAACAACAAAACAAGAGATGTGGTTTGACTATAAGATAACACGTAAGAATTGGAAAAACATGGCCAGCATCTGAGAGTGGTCTCAGATTCAAATCTGGCTTCTGCAAATGGGAAAGAGTTTTAGGGTCTTCACGGGCTACATAAGAAGTTAAAGCGCTCAGCATAGTGACTGGCTCAGTCACCACAATTATAAAATCAGCAACAATCTGAACAAAATCCAGGAGGCATATCATCCATCATTCCCATCCACCACTCTTGGGTAACAGGCTTTAATCATCCTCCCCAACTACACACACACACTCTCTCTCAGACATACTGTTTCTCAGTCAATCATCTATGGCCAAATCAGTGTGAGTTTCTGTGCCACTTTCAAGGCAATGTTGAAGTCCACAAAAAGCAGGCAAGGGGGAGGTGATCAGAAGCCAAATCCAAAATGGCGTGCAAACTTGGTAAGCAACAAAATCACTGCAAGCAAGTCCAGGGATTACAGGGATGGGGCCCGTGGCATGAAAATTCCTGGAGGGGGAGTGCCGAGATTTGGCCTAGGCATAGATGCTGAGGTCAGGAGGGGTTTGGGTGGTTGGAAATAAGATGAGTGTAGTACTGGGTGAAAGATGGCAGGAGTCCTGGGCTGGAGGGAGTACAGAACCATTTTTCTGAGATGACTCATCGAAAGGGGCCAGGGAGGCACCTTCTGAGCTGAGTCCCCAGGTGACATCCTACCTATGCCCTTCCTGCTTAGCTTGTCGCGTGCCTCACGTGAGGCTTATCACAGCAGACCTCGCCCTTGGCTCCATATACCTTTTGCATCTCCAGAAGCTGCCAGGCCAAGTTCTCATCCAAGCAATGCAACCTGGGCCAACAGTCAATTCTTCAGGCCTGTGCTTGTCCTATGAGAGCCAAACCCAGAGAACCCAGTGATGGCAGGGGCCGCTGGTACAGAGACCATGGCCACATTTTCAGCTTGTCTGGAAATTTCTGGCTCCACAAGGCGGTCAGGTAGGAGTGCTGGTCTGAAGTTCATTAAGAGCCCGTGATCTGGAACTTTGTGGCCCATCACAGCCCTGGATCCTGTCCAGAAGCCTAAGGAGCAATAGCAGCAGGCACCAAGTGTCACATCACTGAAGCTGGCCGGGCTTGGCTGCTACAATGCCAGCTGGTGCTGGGTCACCAGGGACCATTCATCAAGGTAATGTCATCCACAGGGTAGTGGCATATAGAGAGAGACCTGCAGGTCCTCGCATTTACTGAGGGGACAGAACTTGTCAGCTACCTGTGAAGCTGATCAGTTTCACTGGTGCTGATCACATGCCTCTTCTGGGCCTCTTTTTTAAGAATGATTCTAATATTCTTACTGCATCTCCAGACTGCATTGGCTCCCACTACCAGTGACAGGATGTCTCCATCCTCTTTAGCATGACACAAACTAGCTTCAACCTGCTACCCTGAACTCCAGCCATGCTGACCTGTGCGCAAGGCGTTCCAACTGCTTTTACACCTCCCTGCCTTTGGACTTGCCATTTCCTGTTCTAGAATATCACATATCCACTTCATGAACACCTACTCTTTAAGAATCTACTCAAGTGTGTGTATAAAACATCCTAAGGAATCTGCCAAAAACTATTAAAACTGGTAAATGAGTTCAGCAAAGTTACGGGATAACAATATCAATATACAAAAATTAACTATATTTCTACATACAATGAAAAATTCAAAATGAAATAAAGCAATTCCATTTACAATAGCATCAAAAATAATAAAATACTTGGGAGTAAGTTTAACAAAAGAAGTGTAAACTTTATACTCTGAAAACTACAAAACATTGTTAAAAGAAATTAAAGACCTAAATAAATGGAAAACATCCCATGTTCATGGATTAGAAGACTTAAATGGTTAAGATGAGAATACTCCTCAAATTGATCTACAAATTCAACACAATTTCTATCAGAATCCCAGCTGACTTCTTTGTAGAAACTGGCAAGCTGATTGATTCTAAAATTCCCATGGAAGTGCAAGAGACCCAGAATAGCCAAAACAATTCTGAAAAGGAGAACAAAGTAAGAGGACTCATACTTCCTGTTTTCAAAACTTACTACAAAAGTCAAGGCAGTATGGTACTGGGATAAGGAGAGACATATAGATCAATGGAATAAAACTGAGAGTCCAGAAATAAACTCCTATATCTACGGTCTATTGGTTTGTACAAGGTCCCAAGATCATTCAATGGGGAAAGAATAGTCTTCAAAAAACAGTGCTGGAACAACTGCATAGCCACATGCAAAAGAATGAAGTTGGAGCCCGACCTCATAGCATTTACAAAAATAACTGAAAATGGATCAAAGACCTAAATGTAAAAGCTAAAACTGTAAAACTCGTAGAATAAAACATAGAGTAAGTCTTCATGGATTTGGCAGTGATTTCCTTTTTTTTTTTTTTTTGAGACGTAGTCTCGCTCTGTCACCCAGGCTGGAGTGCAGTGGCGTGATCTTGGCTCACTGTAAGCTCCGCCTTCCGGGTTCACGCCATTCTCCTGCGTCAGCCTCCTGAGTAGCTGGGACTACAGGCGCCCGCCACCACGCCCAGCTAGTTTTTTTTGTATTTTAGCAAAGACGGGGTTTCACCGTGTTAGCCAGGATGGTCTCGATCTCCTGACCTCGTGATCCACCCACCTCAGCCTCCCAAAGTGCTAGGATTACAGGCGTGAGCTACCACGCCTGGCCTGGCAGTGATTTCTTAAGACATTACACCAAAAGCACACGAAACAAAAGGAAAATACATGTAAATTAAACTTTATCAAAATAAAAAGAGCTTCTGCACATCAAACAGAAAATGTTTTGAAGATGCTTTAGGAACCGGGGCAGCAGTGGTGATGGTGATAAAAAAGGGTGATGACCAAATAGTTATCGCACTTATTCTACTGTTTTGTCATTGTCTATTTGCATGTCTGTTTCTCTTTTAAGCCGGTGATCCCTCTAGAGGGTAAGCATCTGTAGCTTATATGCTTCTGGATCCCCTGTGCTCAACACAGAACAGACGTCGAATAAATGTGATTTGAACTGGAAAGAAAAAAGACACTGTCAAGAAAGGGAAAAGATAACCCACAGAATGGGAGAAAATATTTATAAATCATATATCTGCAATGGTCTAGAATTCAGAATATGTAAAAATCATTTATAATTTAACAATAAAAAGACAAGAAACCCAGGCCGGGCGCAGTGGCTTATGCCCATAATCCCAGCATTTTGGGAGGCCGAGGTGGGTGGATCATCTGAGGTCAGGAGTTTGAGACCAGCCTGGCCAACATGGCAAAACCTCGTCTCTACTAAAGATACAAAAATTAGCCAGATGTGGTAGTGCGTGCCTGTAGTCCCAGCTACTCAGGAGGCTGAGGCAGGAGAATCGCTTGAACCCAGGAGGTGGAGGTTGCAATGAGTCGAGTTCGTGCCACTGCACTCTAGCCTGGGTGACAGAGTGAGACTCTGTTTCAGGAAAAAAAAAGACAACCAACCCAATTAAAAATGGGCAAAAACTTAAATAGACACTTCCCCAAAGAAGATATACAAATGGCTTACAAGCACATAAAAAGGTGTACTACATCACTCGTCATTAAGCAAACACAAAGTACCATGAGACACCACTTCTTACCCATAAAGGTGGCTGGAATCTTTTTCTACGTGGAAAATAAAAAGTGTCGGCAAAGACGTGGAGAAATTAGAACCTTCATATGTTGCTAGTGGAAATGTAAAATGCTACAGCCACTGTGAAAAACAATTTGGTGATTCCTCAAAAAGCTAAACGTAGAATTACTATATGACCCAGCAGCCCCTCTCCTCAAAAAGCTAAACGTAGAATTACTATATGACCCAGCAGCCCCTCTCCTAAGTACATACCCCCCAAAATTGAAACACATTGAAACAGGTGTTCAAACAAACCTTTCACATGAATGTTCATAGGAGTACTATTCATAATGCTCAAAGGGTGGAAACAATCCAAATGTCTGTCACTATAAATGGATTAACAAAATAATAAAAATATTCCATTAACAAAAATGGAAAACAACAGAATATTATTCGGCCATAAAAAGTAATGAAATAACTGACACATGCTACAACATGGGTGAGGCTTAAAAACATTAGGGGAGCACTGTTGCTCACGCCTGTAATCCCAGCACTTTGGGAGGCCAGGGCAGGTGGATCACGAGGTCAAAAGATCGAGACCATCCTGACCAACATGGTGAAAACCCGTCTCTACTAAAAATACAAAAATTAGCTGGGCATTGTGGCGCACACCTGTTGTTCCAGCTACTCGGGAGGATGAGGCAGGAGAATCGCTTGAACCCAAGAGACGGAGGTTGCAGTGAGCTGAGATGGCGCCACTGCACTCCAGCCTGGTGACACAGCAAGACTCCGTCTCAAAACAAACAAACAAACAAACTCCACATATTTACACAAATTATCCAAAATTGGCAATATAGAGACAGAAACTAGATTAGTGGCTGTTTAAGGCTGGGAGGATAGGCGGTGGTGGCTAATGGATACGGACTTCTCTTTATGTTGATGAAAACATTTTAAAGTTGACTGGGGTGATATTTGCACATACCTATGAATATACTGAAATACATTGACTTGTACATTTTAATGGGTGAATTGGCTGATACGCAAATTATATTTCAATAAAGCCTTTTTAAAAAGAATCCACTTCGATGACACTTGAAAGTGTCATGCAGGCAGCATGGGGTTGGTTGCCAGGCATCAGAATATTACTCTTAAGACTTTATTATTATTATTTTATTATTTTTGGACGCAGAGTCTCATTCTGTCACCCAGGCTGCAGCACAGTAGCACGATCCTGGCTCACTGCAACCTCCACCTCAGCCTCCTGAGTAGCTGGGATTACAGACATGCACCACCACGACTGGCTAATTTTTGTACTTTTAGTAGAGATGGGGTTTCACCCTGTTGCCCAGGCTGGTCTCGAACCGCCGAGCTCAGGCAATCCCCCCACCTTGGCCTCCAAGTGTGCTAGGATTACAGGTGTGAGCCACCGTGCCCAGCCTTACTTCTAAATACACACATAAACTATCAGAGTCACTAATAAATCATTCTACTTAAGAAGAGAGAGAGGGCCAGGCACACTGGCTCACGCCTGTAATCCCAGCACTTTGGGAGGCTGCGGCAGGTGGATTGCCTGAGTTCGGGAGTTTGGGGGCAGCCTGACCAACGTGGAGAAACCCCATCTCTACTGAAAATATAAAACTAGCTGGGTGTAGTGGCGCATGCCTGTAATCCCAGCTACTCGAGAGGCTGAGGCAAGAGAATCGCTTGAACCCGGGAGGCAGAGGCTGCGGTGAGCCAAGATCGGGCCACTGCACTCCAGCCTGGCAACAAGAATGAAACTCCATCTCAAAAAAAAAAGACGAGAGAGAGAGATCAGACGGGAAGGGAAGGAGGAAGGAAGGAAGGAAATGAGGAGGGCGGACAGGATACAGCCAAAGAATGGCCTAGACTCGTGCTTCAGCAGAAGCTGCCAGAAAGGCAGGAGTTCTCCAGGTGGATTTGAACCCTACAATGGCCCAGGGGCAGCCTGGAAAGATCCCTAGTGGTGATCCCCTAACACAGCTACAACTGCAAATCTCAACAGGCTGTACCCTCCATCCTTAGACCGTTTAAGGAAAGGAGCTACTTAAATCTCTTAACTGATCTGTGATTATAAACTGACTCTTTCAAATCACAGATTATAAACTGTGTTCTTTCAAATATCTCTTTCAAACCCCCTCATGGTAGAGAAAATCAACATCCAGTCCCAAGATCTTGAGGTGTAATTGAAGCAGCCATATTTGGGCATGAAACGTGTTTGAAATCTCCTGCTTTGCCTTTAAATTCATGCACTCTTGCTAATGTTCTATTCTTGATGTAGCAGCAAGGGCACGTTCCCTTTGTAAAAGTCCATCCACAACAGGCATTTGTACACCAATGTTCACAGCAGCATTATTCCCAGTCACCAAAAGGTGGAAATAACCCACATGTCCACCAGGGGAGGAGGAGAGAAACAAATGTGGTCTATCCATACAGTGGGATATTATTCAGGCTCAAAAAGCAAGGACATTCTGACATAGGTTACAACATGAAAAAACCCGGAAGCCATGCTAAGTAAAACGAGCCAGACACGGAAAGACAAATATCCCATATTCCACTTACATTAAGTACCTAGAGTTCAGTCATACTCACGGAGACAGAAAGTAGAATGGGGGCTGCCAGGGACGGGTGGGAGGGGGGCGAAGGGAGTTAGTGTTCAATGGGCACAGAGTTTCTGTTTTGGAAGATGCAAAAGTACCAGAGATGGCTGATGGTGATGGTAGCACAGCAGTGTCAACATACTTAACGCCACTGCACTGTACACTTGAAAATAGTTAAGATGGTAAGTTTTATGTTATTTATAGTTTACCACAATAAACACAAAAGCAACCCAAAAAGCCTATATGGGTATATGCTTAGGATCAGTGTGGTTTTACTGATAGGCTATTCTTGCGGTGGGTGAAAGCATCTTTAGAAATATGCTTTTCCGGCCGGGTGCGGTGGCTCACGCCTGTCATCCCAGCACTTTGGGAGGCCGAGACGGGCGGATCACGAGGTCAGGAGATCGAGACCATCCTGGCTAACACGGTGAAACCCCATCTCTACTAAAAATACAAAAAATTAGCCGGGCATGGTGGTGGGCGCCTGTGGTCCCAGCTACTCAAGAGGCTGAGGCAGGAGAATGGTGTGAACCCGGGAGGTGGAGCCTGCAGTGAGCCACGATTGTGCCACTGCACTCCAGCCTGGGAGACAGAGCAAGACTCTGCCTCAAAAAAAAAAAAAAAAAAATGCTTTTCTCTGGGTATCATGGTAGACGCCTGCAATCCCAGCTACTCGGGAGGCTGAGGCAGAAGAATCTCTTGAACCTGGAAGGTGGAGGTTGCAGTGAGCCGAGATCGCACCACTGAACTCCAGCGTAGGTGACAGAGTGAGACTCTGTGTCAAAAAAAAAAAAAAAAAGAGAAAAGAAATGTGCTTTTCTCAATTTTATATTTGTAATTGTTTTAGAAAGATACTTAGAAAAGTATCTTTCTCACTACATCTTTGAGTCATGTAGGCACCCTGAAGAGCTGTACTGTGTTTACCTTGGTACCCCAAAGGTATATCAGGACAAGACTGGGGGCACAAGAAGTTCATGGATCCAAGTTCCGGAAAGATATTATAAAGAAACTGCAAATGAAGTTGTTCACAAGTCATTACCATAAGTTATCTTGTCATAAGTGTATGTTTTATAGGCAAGCGGCATCATTTTTGTAGAAGATATCCTCGGCACTTTGCTGGCAACACATCAAGGAGGATATGTCTGTTGCCACAGGACATCCAGAGGGCCAGCTGTGTCTGCCTGTCTGACATGGATTGTAGGAATGAAAAAACTAAAAAGAAAACATCGCTCTTTGCTTGGAAGACTATAATTAAATATAATACTTAAGGTATCCCAAGTGAATGGATCAAAAGCCCTGGACAAGAAGAACCTACTAACTGTGTTCCTAACCACACCCTCAGCATCTGCTTAGTTCTTGTTCTCATCTGCCACACATGCTACTTGTCTGGTAATATTGTTACTGCCACAGGAAGTGCAAAAGATTTGTTAAAACTCTGGACAGAAATCTGAACTAAACAGTCCCCATCATCCTTTATTATCATCAATCAAGTGGCTATTCTTTCTTAGTTTGTTTTTGAGACAGGGTCCCACTCTGTTGCCCAGACTGGAGTACACTACAGCCTTGACCTCCTCATCATCCTTTATCATCATCAATCAAGTGGCTATTCTTTCTTAGTTTGTTTTTGAGACAGGGTCCCACTCTGTTGCCCAGACTGGAGTACACTACAACCTTGACCTCCTGGGCTAAAGCAATCTTCCTGCCTCAGCCTCCCAAGTAGCTGGGACTATACCATGCCTGGCTAATTTTTTTTTCTTTTTTTGTAGAGACAGGGTCTCACTATGTTGCCAGCTATTCTGAAAAGGTGCCTAGAGACGTCCCTGACGCTGGTCACGGAAGAAGGGCTGCCAACACGCTTGGCTAAGATGTGTTCCCTGCTGAGCAAGTGTTGTGTTGAACAGCAGTGGGTGCATGTGTGGAATTACTCAGGTGAGAGATTTCTGATGTCTTGCTTCAACTTACACAGGACTGAAGACTTAAGAGACTCAGCTGTGTGTTGCTCTGGCTGCATCTCTGTGAATGTCTGGTTGGCCCTTCCTTTTCTAGCCTGCAACTGCTATTCCCTGCTATTCTGTGAGCCTAGAGCAGGCCACTTCATCTGAGGCCTCATGGACCACCCAGCGTGTGAATGCCATGCAGACCGACCACAAAAGCCTTTCTCCAGGGGGAAATGGATGGTGACAGTAACAAGCTGCTCATTTAAAGCCAGGCAGCCCCTGGGAATGGGAAATCATATCTCCTGCTGTGGTTTGAATACGTGTCCCTCCAAAAAAATTCATGTTGAAATTTAATCCCCAATGTGGCAGTTTTGAGAGGTGGGGCCTTTAAGAGGTGGTTGAGTCATGAGTGCTCTGCCCTCATAAACTGATGAATCCATTCATCAATTAATAGATGAATGGGTTATCAACAGAAGGGAATTGGTGGCTTTACAAGAGGAAGAGAGACTTGAGCTAGCATGTTACCATGCTCAGCCCCCTCACGATGTGATGTCCTGCATCACCTTGGGATTATGCCAAGTCCCCACCAGCAAGAAGGCCCTCACCAGATACAGCTCCTGGACTTTGGACTTCTCAGTCTCCACAACTGTAAGAACTAAATTCCTTTTGTTTAATAAACTACCAAGTTTCAGGTATTCTGTTATAAGCAACAGAAAATGGACTAAAACATCTCCTAAGGCTCCCCAAACTTTAAAATGAAGGAAGCAGTCGTGCTTGTGCAACTGCAGCTGCTGGTGTGGAATCACCTAGAAATTCCTCCTCCATGGAGACAGCCTATTAGCTAAGGAAAAAGAATCTATGGCCGTCAGAAGGCAGGGTGGTTTAAAGTTAATGTCTTGCCACTTTGCAGTTCCTCCAGTTGAATGGAATTGGGTTGACCAGTTTCTCTGCCTCTAACTGGCTATTTTATGGAAGGTCGGTTCATTCCCTATTTCAAAGCAACAAGCATAACAGCAGAACATCTAGGAATCCTGTGAAAAGGGAATCCTTTTTCCCACATGACCTGCCAAGAAAGGAGAATTCCAACTTAGGAGTCTCATTAACAAGGGGGAGAAATTTCTCCATCACTCCATTTCAAAAGCAAATAAACATAAGTAATGAAAATGCTAAAAGCAGAAGGCTCTGGTGTTGTATTAGTCTGTTCTCATGCTGCTAATAAAGACATACCTGAGACTGGGTACTTTGTAAAGGAAGGAGGTTTAATGGACTCACAATGCCACATGGCTGGGGAGGCCTCACAATCATGGCAGAGGACAAAGGAAGAGCAAAGGCACGTCTTACATGGTGGCAGGCAAGAGAGCATGTGCAGGGGGACTCCTATTTATAAAACCATCATATCTCATGAGATTTACTCACTACCACAGGAACAACTGGGGTAAGATCTATCCCTATGATTCAATTACCTTTCATCGGGTCTTTCCTACAACACATGGGAATTATGGCAGCTACAATTAAGATGAGATTTGGGTGGGGACACAGCCAAGCCATATCAGGTGTTACATACCTTCATTGGTCAAATGCAGAATAAAGTTGTGCATAAACTAACGATTTCAATGGGAAGCCTACATACCCCCAATTCTCTGTCACAGGATTTGAGGGCTTCAGCATGAAGGTACCAGCTGTCAGAGTACTCAGGTGACGCTCAAAGAAGGGAGATTGTCCTCTACCAGATTTCTTTCTGGGGCCTTTGTTTCTTCCAGGAATCCCAGCAACAGTCAATTCACTCATCCTATTTTTATACCTTGGAGTCAAATAATGAGGAAGTATACTGCTCTCCAGTTCAGAAAGGGCAGCTCTGAGCTCTTACAGTTTTGCAATGAGCTAGGAAACAAACCCTGGCTTCCTGACTTTGCAGTTCATTTATCTCAAGCACCAAATGTCCAATTACTAAATATTTACACAGGGATTTCTGACAGCAGGTGTATAGGAAGTGATAAGTCCAGGATGAAGCCTGAGCCAAGAAGAACTCTTCAGAGAGCAGCTGAGAGTCCATCAGTAACATGGAGAACCAGAACTACCAAAGCCCAGCCATGAGGAGGCTGGGGAGGCTGGGTTAGACCCTGGCTCCCTGGGTCACCAGCTGTGCCCTCTGGACAGCTTATCTGTTTACCCATTTCCTCAGCTGAGAAATGAATTTGAAAATACCCACCTAACTCTTTAGTGAGAATCAAATGACATCGTGGACAGAAAAGTGGTTTGAAAGGAATAACATACAATAGGAATGTAACAAGTTACACAAATCAACAGAACTCAGATCAACTGTAAAAAAACACATTTTGGGGAAAATTGGGAAATGTTTAAATATAGACTGCTATCTGGCATTAGATGATACCAAATAGTTTTTTATTTTAGTTTTCTTAGGTCTAAAGATAACATCATAGTTATTTAATATCTTTAGAAATCACACTGAAATACGTAGCAATGAAATGACATGATGTATGGGATTTGCTTTAAACTACAATGACAGAGAAAGGGACAGATGATGTACATGTGGCAAAATCGCTGTTGAAACTCAGTGAGAAGCTTATGAGGCATCATTACACCCTTCTCTCTACCTTTCTGCATACTTGAAATTTTTTTCGAATAAAAAGTAAACAATGTAGTGTTTTCTGGGACTCAACACCTTCGCTGATGGTCACGTCCAGAGCACAGAAAATCTGTTTCCTTCACAAAGCCCTTCCACACTGGCCATCTAGAGGTCAAAGGACAAGGACTTGGGAAGAGGCCAGGAGAGGCCAGGCAAGGAGCCCAGTTGGAAAGAAAATAAATAGAAGCATCTTTGCAGAATCTCCTATCTGTGATGCTTAAAATGTCAGCCAATGTGTGATGTCAAGTACATGTTTCGTTTTCAGACCTGAGTTTCACACTCAATTTTGTCACTCAGTGCCTAAGTGACCTTAGACTAAGTCACTTTCTAACACAAACTTACAGGGAAGCAAATGCACGTGCATGCACAAACACACATATACATACACACACATGCACACATATGCACTCATATACACACAAGTGCACACACGCATGCAAACTCATACATATGCAAACATGCAAACACCAATACACATACACACACATACAGGTGTGCACACACATGCATACAGGAATGCATATGCACACAAACATGCAAACATGCACACAGGAATACACACGCGCACACACACACATGCAAACATGCACGCAAACATGCACACAAATACACATACAAGTGTGCACACAGGAACACATAGCACACACATGCACATACACACACCTGCACACATACACCTATGTGTGCACATAAACACACACCAATGCACATATATACACAAACACACGTGTGGGCACACGCGCGCACACATACATGTGCGCACACATACACGTGCACACATGCATACACAAACGTGCCCGCGCACACACACACACAGATTAGTGACTCAGTTTTCTTGGAGAGAGCACTGGTAGCCACCAGGGACCCATGAGGCGCATGCATTTTGTCATGGGTCTGATGGCCATTCCAGGGCAGATGTTAGGGACCAGGAAGAGGAATGGGACAAAGGTGAGGAGAGAGATTAAAAATTTAGTCAAGTTAGGATGCAGTGAGTCAGTCACTTACCTGGGAGCTGCCCAGGGAAATGAACTCTTCCTCTTCCATCCTAAACCCCACCCCTGACCATTAAGTACACGATACACCATCAATAACTAATTCATCCCACCAAAGATGGCAAATGGTGTTTTGGGGTTCCAGGACAGACAGGCTAGCGGTGGTGTAGGGGAGGGACCTGGAGTAAGAGGTACGGTTTCAGTCCCCACACTGACTAACCCAGTGGCCCTGAGTCTCATCGTTTTTCTTCCTCTGGGAGTTAAAAAAAAAAAAAAAAGTACTGGTTTTGAGATCTCCGCAGTTTCAAGATCTTAGGGACGAAACTAATTTGGAGCATGTTTCTGTCATGCACATCTCTCCCCTCATCAGGGCTTGGAGTTTCCTAACCATATTGAGTAGTTCAGCCCCCTCCCTCGCCGAGTTCTGCGGTGTTCTCTTCCTCTCACCCTAGCTCCGCCCCGCACTCCTGCAGTTTTTTGATGGGTCTTAGCCCGGGAACGGAGAGGAGGGAACCTCGCTTGTTTCTCCCAATCATCTCTATTCCAGCGCTGATTCCTGGGACACTTCAGGCAGGCAGCTATACCTGGAAGGCTTCCAGATCTGGATTGGTGAGAAGCGACGCGGTGGGCAAAGCTCCTGCGTAAAAGTTGTAGGCACTGGGGACCGCGGGACCAACGGCGCAAGATTGGGATCAGCTGTAGCCGTGGGTTCGCTCGTGCCTGTTCTTTCCAACTCCAGGGCTTCTGGGTATGAGGCGGGAAAGGGTCCCTGGTCCCCGGAGAGCCAGGGAGAATTGGGAGTGCATACCTGGCGTGCCGAGCGCGCCTCTGCTCCCGCAGGACTCAGGGCGCTCCCGCGCTCCCAACAGCCTTTCGGGCAGGCTGGGGGTTGAACCGGTTTCAGGCAGTGGGCGCTACAGCTCCCGGGCGCAGCCCCCGTGTTCCCGCCCCTACTCCGTCCCAGCCCAGCACTCTCTACATCCCCAAAACCACAGCCCCGAGGGCACCCACTGTCCCACGCCCCGTCGCCCCGCGTGCCCAACTCCTCAAAGCCAGAACTCGGAAGACGCTGTCCCTGGAGCCACGCTGCACTCTCCAAGACGCCCAACACGCACCGAGACTCGACTGGCTGTGTCCCGCCTGACTGCGGGCTCTCGGGACGATCAAGGGATCCAGCGCCTCACTCCCCGGGCGCGCCAGCAGCCGCGCCGCACCCGGCCCAGACGAGGTAGAGCTGGGCGGGGCCGCCCGGGGCCGCAGGAGGACCCTTTAGCCTGCACGTCCTCTCACTACTCCCCGCAAGAAGTCTTCGGGAACCGCCAGGCACTTTCGAGAGGCAGCCCCGCGCAGGGCGAAGCCAGGAGACCCCACAGGGACGCTCCCGCTTTCTCGCGAACCGCTTCGGGGAGGGGGTGGCGCGGGAAGCGCTCTTACTTGGTTTCAGGGATCCGCAGTGGCCGGGCTGGGACCGCGCTCTCCACGGTGGTCTCCCTCTGCTTCAGCCGCCACGGAGCCCCTTTCCCCAGCAGAGGAGGCGGCTGAGGTCTCCGATGGCTGGAGAAAGCAAGCACCCACTGCAGATAGCCGCGCGCAGGAGTCGCGCGTTTACTCTTTTCCCCCTTACTTTTAACCAGAGGAGGATGGCAGACCCCTCCCCGGACCCACCCCCTTCCCCGAAGGCGGCTGCCGCTGAAGGCCCGGCCTCCAGCCTCTTTTGTTGTAATTCGAGAGCGGCTCCTCCCAGCGCCAGAGGGAGCTCCGCGGGGGAGGCCAAAGCCTGCGGGGCAGCCCTTCCCAGGCTCCTCGCGCCCGGGTTTCCGGAGCCTGAGAAGCCGGGAAGGGGGCCTTTCCTCGGGAGATTCCTCTAACCCTTCCCCCACGCAGCGCTCCCAGAATTTAACCCTTCGATGCCCTTATCCAGCAGCCTTAAGGCCCGTGCCTTGTTCACCTCCTATCCCGAAAACCCTGGCCCTCCCTGGCACATAGTACACGCTCAATTAAAGCTGCCGAATGAAAGTGTTGAGAAACTTGCATCCATCTCGCCTGGGTTTCACCTCCCTTTTCCTGTAGGGGGAAAACCGATCCTGAACGAGTAAACAAACAGCCCCCTTTCGGCCAGCAGATCACATCTATGGGCTTGGCCAAGCCTCTCCTCTGAGGACTAGTTTTCTTCTTTGTAAATTCAACGCTTTGGATTCCGTGACCTCTGGAGTCCTTCCTGGAATGGCAGGGCTGGGATTAACAAGCCCTGTGCTTGGGGACTGAACAGGACACAGCTAACGGGTGGCCATTGTGCAGAAGGACCTCTTGTGCCTGGCTCTGAGGCTCCTGGGTGGGGGATGGGCACGCTGGGCGAGCCCTCTGTACAGAGAGGGCTCCTTCAGCAACATCAGGGCTTTGCCAGGCCCAAGGAGGCAGCTAGCTGCAAAACAAGGGACCCCTGTGCCGAAGCGGACTGTCACCTGAAAGGCGGTTCCTTTCTCAGTCCTCTCTTACTCCACCCCTGACTAGACAAACCCCTCCCAAATCTCACCTCCAGCCCAGGCTTCTCTCCTAAACCACGGATATTTAAATCCATTGGCCCCAGAAGGACTTTCACCTGGACATTCCCATGGCCATAGCTAACCAGGCAGGCCCCAAACCTTGACCCCTGTGAGCTCTCCCAGGCTCTCCCGTTGCCTCCTCCTTACCCTCCCCACTGATTAGTCCCTGCCTCTGGTGGGCAGTAGAGGGAAAGAAAGAGTCAGAGGAAGGGGGTGTAGTTATCAAAGGCAGGGGGAGGGATCTTTGGGGTGGTGGAATTGTTCAGTATCTTGAGATACAGAAAACCACACAGGTGATAAAATTGTGTAGAACTTAATACACCAAATAAAATTTCAGCCTGTAGTCCCAGCTACTCGGGAGGCTGAGTCAGGAGAATGGCGTGAACCTGGGAGGCGGAGCTTGCAGTGAGCCGAGATGGCCCCACTGCACTCCAGCCTGGGCGGTGAGCAAGACTCCATCTCAAAAAAAAAAAAAAAAAAAAAAAAAAAAAAATCCTCCGTGGCTCCAGGGTCCTCAAAATGTAATCTGAATCCCTTGATTAAGCTGACGGGGCCTCTGGGGCATTTCCAGCCTGCCCATCTCCCAACCCCATCTCACCTCTCCCCCTGGGCCTTACTTTCTGTGCTCCTATAAGCCTTCTATGTCACACCCCAGGGCCTTTGAACATGACATTCCCTTGTCTTCTCTGTACAGTAATGCCTGGTTATTGAGCTTTCATTCAGCTGTCACACCCTACACAGTGCCTGGATATACCAGATGCTCAATAAATGCTAGTGAAACTGGGCTTTCCGCTTTCCCCATCTCCCATCCTTCCACTTCTAGTCCTACGCCCTCCTGCTAAAGCATTCACCAATAAGGTAGAAAATGAAAGGACACCAACTTTGTTAATAATCTTTGTCTGTTACAAAGAAAAGCAAACTTCTTTTGAAATATTCAGAAAATATGTAAAAATATAAGGAAGAAATTGTCACTCTGGTGTCCTATCACCCATAAATACCCTACTGTTTGGGTATTTCCTTCAGAATATTTGTTCAACCAAATTGTAGTTATGCCTGATTTTTTTTTTTTTTTTTTTTTTTTTTTTTTTTTTTTGAGACAGAGTCTAGCTCTGACTCCCAAGCTGGAGTTTAGTGGCGCAATCTTGGCTCACTGCAACCTCCGCCTCCCAGGTTCAGGTGATTCTCATGTCTGTCTCAGCCTCCCGAGTAGCTGGGATTACAGGCGTGCACTACCATGCGTGGCTAATTTTTGTATTTTTAGTAAAGACAGGGTTTCACCATGCTGGCCAGGCTGGCCTCGAACTCCTGGTTTCAAGTGATCCACCCACCTCTGCCTCCCAAAGTGCTGGGGTTACAGACGTGAGCCACTGCACCTGGCCTCTGATTTTTTTTTTTTTTTTTTTTACCATATCATTTTGTGTTCATTTTTCAATGTAATTTTTAATGGTTTTAGACAGTTCTGGTCTGAAATTATTGTACAATCGAGTCATTTCTCCATTATTGGATATTCAGTTGTTTACAGCTTTTTGCTAGTGTAAATTACACCATGACAATTATCCTTTGAAAGTAATATTTATTGATTGGGTACAGTGTGGTTTCTGCTAATTGTTACAGATGAAAAAGCCCAGGCCCAGAGAAGTGATTTTCCCAGCATCACAGAGCCGGTGAATGACCAAGCTGGGAGAACCAAAAGGAGCTTGACTCCTCCAGCGATTATTAGTGGTCCACACTGGAAGCCTCAGTAAGTCCACCTCTGCCTCATCATGTCCTCACTTCCAAGAGAAAATGAGTAAAGTATTTGAAGCTTGCACTGGGTGGTTTATTGATGCACTTTTGTTGAGCTGAAATGAAGACCTAGGAGACTACTTCAGGACAGCAGTAGACTCTTGTCCCAGATGAAACAAAATGATGGCGGTATGCTTTATGTCTGTAAGTCTGGATACACCTCCCACCCTGCCACCTCCACCACTCAGGTTCTGCACTGCTGCAGAGGCAGAGTCGTACAATGAGTTCAGGGCATGCTTGTGCAGTCAGGGGGCCTGGGTTCACATCTTGGCTCCACTGATGGAGTTCACTGATGTGAACTCCCTTTTCCTTCACATGCTTCATCTGTAAGAAGCGCCTCACTCAAAATGCTCCTAAGAGGTTGGGTGGGGTGGCTTGCGCTTGTAATCTCAGCACTGTGGGGGGCCAAGGTGGGCGGGTTGCTTGAGTCCAGGAGTTTGAGACCAGCCTGGGCAACATGGCAAAACCCTTTCTCTACAAAAAATATAAAAATTAGCCAGGCATGGTGGTGCGGGCTTGTAGTCCTAGCTACTTGGGGGGCTGGGGCAGAAGGATTGCTTGAGCCCAGGAAGTCAAGGCTGCATTTGAGCTGAGATCACGCCACGGCCCTCCAGCCTGGGTGACAAAGTGATACCTGTTTTAAAAAAAAAAAGAAAAAAGAAAAAAACAGCTCCACAGGAGTAAAAGGACTGAATGGGCTCAGAACAGTCCCTGGTATGGTACTTGTACAATAAATGTTGCGTTGTGAGGAGGGTATCTTGGAGGAGGTACAGTGACTCCTTGTCCTTCAGGGCTTCAGACCCCACACAGGCAGAGGAAAGGCAACGCCTCCAGCCCACCTCATCCCCCCCATCCCCAGGGCTCATGTGAATTACTGCATTAGGATCCATTCCCAGAATGTGATTACTGAGTCAAAGGCTAGAGGCTATTTTTTCTTTTTTTTTTCCCTTAGCTTTTGCACTCTCTTACCAAATCACTCTCCTACCAGTCTGGGCAGACTTAGATTGAAAGAAGCATAACATGTCCCAGTAGGCACAGGCTTTGGCTCCAGGGAGGCCCAGGGTGGTCTCATAATGTTATAATAGAGCTGAAAAATGTATCTCTCCTATTGATGCCATAGCTGTTGTGACATTGTAGTGCAAGAAATTATTCATGTGTTTGTAGTGATGCTGGTGTAAACAACCTACAAGCTGCCAGTCATATGACAGTCTAGCACATGTCACTATGTACAGTACATAATAATTGATAATAATAAATCACTGTAGTGCTGGCTTATATGTTTACTATATTATACTTTTAATTGTTATTTTAGGGTGCACTTTTACTTATTTTAAAAAAAAACTGTCTGGGTGCAGTGGCTCATGCCTGTTATCCCAGCACTTTGGGAGGCCAAGGTGGGTGGATGACCTGTGGTGGGGAGTTCGAGACCAGACTGGCCAACATGATGAAACCCTGTCTCTACTAAAAAAAATTAAAAAATTAGCCTGGGCATGGTAGCGGGTGCCTGTAATCCCAGTTACTCAGGAGGCTGAGGTAGGAGAATCACTTGAACCCAGGAGGTGGAGGTTGTAGTGAGCCGAGATCACACCACTGCACTCCAGCCTGGGTGACAAAGCAAGACTCCCTCTCAAAAAAAAAAAAAAAAAAAAAGCCTAACTGTAAAACATCCTCAGTCAGGTCCTTCAAGAAGTACCCAGAAGAAGGCATTGTTATCCTAGGAGATGACAGCTCCATGTCTGTTAACGCCCCTGAAGACCTTCCAGTGGGCCAAGATGTGGAGGTGGAGGACTGACATTGATGATCCTGACCCTGTGTGGGCCTAGGCTAATATGCATGTTTGTGTCTTAGTTTTTAACAAAGAACTTTACAACACAGACAAAAATAAATAATTTCAAAAATAGAAAAAGCTTACAGAATACGAGAAAACAATTTGGTACAGCTGTACAAAGTGTGTTTTAAGCTAAGCGTTATTAACAAGAGTCAAAAAATATTTTAAAAGCCATTTATAAAGTAAAAGAGTTACAGTAAGCTCAGGCTAATTTATTGTTGAAAAAAGAAATCTTATGTATACATTGAGTGTAGCCTAAGTGTGCGGTGTTTATAAAGCCCACAGTCGTGTACAGTGTACATTCACTCACCACGCACTGCCTGACTCAGCCAAAGCAGCTTCCAGTCCTGCAAGCTTCCTTCATGGTAAATGCCCTCCCTAAACCGGTCTATCTTTTTTATTTTGAGACAGAATCTGGTTCTGTTGCCCAGGCTGGAGTGCACTGACGCGATCTCAGCTCGCTGCAAGCTCTGCCTCCTGGGTTCACGCCATTCTCCTGCCTCAGCCTCCGGAGTAGCTGGGACCACAGGCGCCCGCCACCACGCCCGGCTAATTTTTAGTATTTTTAGTAGAGACAAAGTTTCACCGTATTGGCCAGGATGGTCTCGATCCCTGACCTCGTGATCTGCCTGCCTCGGCCTCCCAAAATGCTGGGATTACAGGCGTGAGCCACCGCGCCCGGCTTTACCTTTTTTTTTTTTTTTTTACTGTATCTTTTCTATGTTTAGCTATGTTTAGGTACGCAAATACTTACCACTGTGTTACAAATGCCTGCGGTATTCAGAACAGTCTGAATATGCTGTACAACTCTGTAGCATAGGAGCAACTGGCTATCCCATATATCCTAGGAGTGTAGTAAGCTATAACACCTAGGGTTGCGTGAGTACACTCTGTGATGTTTGCACAAAGACAAAATCGCCTACTGATGAATTTTTCAGAATGTATTTCCTCCTATCATTAAGCAACTCATGTCAGTGTATGCCAAGGGGTTGGTGTTCGATCTGGCCTTGGGGAGGGGATGGTCACAAAGATCACATATTCCACTGCTCCTATGTTGGCCAGATATCTATCAGGTCCTATGATTTGGCTTCCGTGTTTCTCATAATTCCAAACCTGAACATTTTATCACAACCACTTTTGATGAGTGTGGACATTTCTTCAGAGGAGAGAATGGGGAGGAGGCGGCGAACTCCTGCCTCCTCCGAGGAAGCAGCGCCCCTTAGTGGTCTGTCTGTCACACAGCAATGTGCGCTTGCTCTCTTCAGGGCCAAGCTATACCAATGGGGTTAAAACCCTAAAAATCTGAAGATTTAAAGGGTTAAAAATATAAAGAGCCGCCAGGTAACTTGAGAACTTGTGCTCCAAGCATCTTGTTTACAGACATGGAACCCGAGGCCCAGAGAGCTGTCAACCCGAGCACCTTCCCTAGGAGGGTTTAGCAGGAGTGCTGAGACCAGACCCAGACCCAGGTCAGCTAAGCCCCAGGAGAGCTCCAAATCTGCTCAGAAAGTACAATTGTAAATTGCATATGTGTGCAGTCAGGAGCGGTTAGGACACATCTGCCCTTTTCCCTAGGAAACACAACGTTTTTACATTGAAAAGTGTAATTTCATTTAATCTATTTTCTAGGATGTAAAATTATTCTGTCAACCACAGCATGCTAACTTCATCCCTTTCCTTTCCTTTTGCTTAATTTATTATTATTATTATTATTATTATTATATATACTTTTTGAGATGGAGTTTCACTCTTGTTGCCCAGGCTGGAGTGCAGTGACACAATCTTGGCTCACTGCAACCTCCACCTCCTGGGTTCAAGTGATTCTCCTGCCTCAGCTTCCTGAGTAGCTGGGATTACAGGCGTGCGCCACTATGCCTGGCTAATTATTTATTTATTTATTTATTTATTTTTGTATTTTTGTATTTTTAGTAGACATGGGGTTTCACCATGTTGGTCAGGCTGGTCTCGAACTCCTGACCTCACGTGATCCACCTGCCTCGGCCTCCCAAAGTGCTGGGATTACAGGCATGAGCCACCACCGCACCTGGCCTTCTTTTGCTTAATTTATTATTAATCATCATCATTAACAGCCTGTTTGAGAGTACGAAACAGTTTACTTGGAGGAGCTCAAAGCTTCTCATAGCTTTCTCTAATGAAGAAAGCCATGCAGGGCAGTCCTCTGTATTCAGCAAAGAAGGAAATTCAGTCTGGGAGGGAGAAGCCTTCCATGAGACCAGGTTCCACAACTAACCTGCCCTTTCCATCACTCACTTGGGCTGGGAGTGACTCAGTCCCTCCAACAACTTCTTGTGCTTGGAGCCCATTTGGGGCCCACTTCAGTATGACATCACTCAGCCTCCCCTGCTTTGAAGTGGGACCAGGATCAGAACAACTCAAGCAGCCTGGGAAGGTCCTATTCATAACAATAATAATAAAAAGTGTGCTTTCCTCTCCTGGGGATTACCATATCTGAAATCTTGCAGTCAGAAATTAGTTCCTTTGAGTGAACTACCAATACATGCAACAGTGTTTTAGTCCATTTTCTGTTGCTATAACAGAATAGCACAGACTTGATAATTTAAAATGAACAGAAATATATTTGACTCCAGGTTCTGGAGGCTGGGAAGTCCAAGGGCATGGCACTAGGAAGGGAGAGCAAACAAGAGAGCAAGAGGGGGCCAGAGTCCCCTTTATAAAAAGCCCACTCTTGAAATAACATTAATTCATTCATAAGGGCAGAGCTGTCATGACCTAGTCCCCTCTTATTAGACTCCAACTCCCAACTCTGATGCATTGGGGGTTAAGTTCCCAACACATAAACTCTGGCATACACATTCAAACCACAGCAAGCAGTATGGTGGAATTTCAAACATATCAGGATGCCTACCCCAGCTCTGAGACGCACAAAAAAGCCAGCTACAAAAGGGTGACATACTGTATGATCCACTCATAACTCTAGAAAACTCTAGAAAAGTCGGACGGGTGCGGTGGCTCAAGCCTGTAATCCCAGCACTTTGGGAGGCTGAGACAGGCGGATCACAAGGTCAGGAGATCGAGACCATCCGGGCTAACACGGTGAAACCCTGTCACTACTAAAAAATACAGAAAACTAGCCGGGCCAGGTGGCAGGTGCCTGTAGTCCCAGCTACTCGGGAGGCTGAGGCAGGAGAATGGTGTAAACCCGGGAGGCAGAGCTTGCGGTGAGCTGAGATCCGGCCACTGCGCTCCAGCCTGGGTGACAGAGCGAGACTCTGTCTCAAAAAAAAAAAAAAAAAGAAAAAGAAAAAAGAAAACTCTAGAAAAGTCAAAACTAAATGGCAAGGACTGAAAGCAGATCACTGGCGGCCTGAGGCTGGAGGTGGGGTGGGAGTGGCCTGGGAAGGAGCATGAGGGAGCTTTCTGTGGTGATGGAAATGGCCTATTCCTTGGTTGTGGTGGTGTTTATATTAGCATAGGTATTTGTCTCAAACTCATGAAACTGAACACTTAAAATGGATGACTTTAGGTAAATTACTCCATAATAAAGTTGATTTTAAAAATTAGTCCCTTGGGTGCCCCTCTTCTATCCTTTTTCAAAATGAAAAGTTTGGGCCAGGCTTGAAGGCTCATGCCTGTAATCCCAGCACTTTGGAAGGCTGAGATGGCAGGATAACTTGATCTCAGGAGGTCAAGACTGCAGTGAACTATGATGATGTCATTGCACTCCAGCCTGGGCAACACAGCAAGATCCCATCTCTAAATAAATAAATGAAATAAAATAAAATGAAAAGTTTGGGGAAGAGTAATGAGGGGTAATAGAGCACAGTAGCTGGAGCAACACTGCCTGGGTTTGAATCCCAGCTCCACTACTTACTAACCATAACTGATCAAGTTATTTAACCTCACTGGGCCTCAGTTTTCTCACCTGTAAAATAGGCAGGGACCTCATAGGATTCTTGCAAGGCTGAAATGAATGTATGCATGTGAAGTGCTCAGAGCCCAATGCCTGGCAGACAGCAAGTGCCACTCAGTTTTAAACATTTACATGGACGTGACTTGTTAGACACAGACTCGGTTCAAATTGGCAGCTTTTTTCTAGTTATGATTCTTTAAAAATTTTAAGACTAGTTTTAGATTTACAGAAAAAAAATAAACAGAAAATGTAGAGAGCTCCCATATGCCCCCCATACACAGTGAGTTTCCCCTACTATTTTCATCTTGCATTTTGGTGGTACATTTATCGCAACTGATGAGCCAATATGGACACATGATTATTAACTGAAGTCCGCAGTTTACATTAGGGCTCATTCTTTGTGCTGTACATTTGATGGATTTTCACAAATAAAAATTTGTGAAATTTTCATTTGCAGCATCATGCATCATGCATCATGCATCACTGCAGCATCATGAAGAATGATTTCACTGCCTTAAAAATTCCCTGTGTTCCACCTTTTTACCCTTCCCTTCCCCATAACCCCTGGCAACCACAGATCTTTTCACTGTCTCCATAGTTTTGCCAACTCCAGAGTGTCCCGTAGTTGGAGTCATACAGTATGTAGACTTTCCAAGAGGGGTCTCTTTCACTTAATAATATACATATTTATTTATTTATTTTTAGAGACGAATTCTCACTATATTGCCCAGGCTGGTTCCAAACTCCTGGCCTTAAGTGATCCTCCCACCTCAGCCTTCCAAAGTGCTGCGATTACAGGAGCAAGCCACTGCAACCGGTCTCACTTAGTAATATACATTTAAGATCCCATGCCTGCTTATGGGCTGATAGCTCATTTTTCTTTTTCTTTTCTTTTACTTTTTCTTTTCTTTTTTTTTTGAGACAGAGTCTCAAGAGCAGTAGCATGATCTCGGCTCACTGCAACCTCTGCCTCCTGGGTTCAAGTGATTCTCCTGCCTCAGCCTCACGAGTACTGGGAAAACAGGTGCTCACCCCCATGCCCTACTAATTTTTGTATTTTTAGTAGAAGCGGGGTTTCACCATGTTGGCCACACTGGTCTTGAACTCCTGACCTCAAATGGTCCATCCACCTCAGATTACAGGTATAAGCCACCATGCCCGGCCGATACCTCATTTTTCAAATTGCTGAATAATATTCCATTGTTCATTGTACCACAGTTTATTCATCCATTCATCTGTTAAAAGACATCTTGGTTGTTTCTGAGTTTGAGCTATTGCAAATGAAGCTATTATAAATATTAATGTATAAGTTTTTTTGTGGACTTAAGCTTTCAACTCCTGTGGGCACATATCAAGGAGTACGAACAGTTGCTGGATCTTATTGTAAAAGTATGTCTAATTTTGTCAAACTGGCCCGGTGCAGTGGCTCACGCCTGTAATCCCAGCACTTTGGGAGGCTGAGACGGGCGGATCACGAGGTCAGGAGATCGAGACCATCCTGGCTAACATGGTGAAACCCCGTCTCTACTAAAAATACAAAAAATTAGCCAGGTGTGGTGGCAGGTGCCTGTAGTCCCAGCTACTGGGGAGGCTGAGGCAGGAGAATGGCATGAACCCGGGAGGCAGAGCTTGCAGTGAGCCGAGATCACACCACTACACTCCAGCCTGGGCGACAGAGCCAGACTCCATACCAAAAAAAAAAAAAAAAAAAAAAAAAAAAGAAAAAGAAAAGAAAAAGAAAAAGAAAAGAAAGAAACTGCCAAACTGTCTTCAGAAATGACTGTACCATTTTGCATTCTGACCAGCAGTGAATGAGAGTTGCTGTTACTCTACATCTTTGTCAGCATTTGGCGTTGTCAGTGTTCCGGATTTTAGCCATCTATTAGAATTAGCCATTCTAACAGATGCCTAGTGGTGTCTTGTTGTTTTAATTTGCAATTCTGATAACATATGATGTGGAGAATCTTTTCATGTCTGTGTTTGCCATCTGTACATCTTTGGTGAGGTATCTGCTCAGATCTTTTGCCCCCCTCTTTTTTTTTTTTTTTTTTTTTTGAGACGCAGTCTCCCTCTGTCACCCAGGCTGGAGTGCAGTGGTGTAAGCGTGGCTCACTGCAACCTCTGCCTTCCAGGTTCAAGCGATTTTCTGCCTCGGCCTCCTGAGTAGCTGGGATTACAGGTGCCCACCACCACGCCTGGCTATTTTTTGTATTTTTGTTCCTTTTTTAAAAACTGGGTGTTGACTTTTAAGAGTTCTTTGTATATTTTGGACTCAAGTCTTTTCTCAGATATGTGTTTTGCAAAATTTTCTCCCAGTTCGTGGCTTGTCTTACCATTCTCCAAATCGTTTTCCACCAAGCATCTAGAATGCCATCATACCTTCCTGTCTGTGAGAGAGTGTGTGTGTGTGTGTGTTTAATGGAGTGGGAGGAGGAGAGAGAAGGACAACATTCGGAAGGAAGGGAGGGTACTAGGAATGAATAACACTTGATGTAGTCTTCAAGGGCTTTCTTATATTCTGATTTGAGAGAGACGATCTCATATTCAATAACAAGAAAAAGCAATGTGAGATGCATTGCAAATGCCTGGCATCCTGCAGCAAGCAGAGATCTGAGGGATTGGAGATGGTGGTGGGGGCTGCATGGAGTCTGGAGGGGGCGCCCATGTGCAGGAGGAGGAAATTGAGGTGAGAGGAGGAATGACTTGGAAAAAAGAGCAAAGCATTCCAGACTGGAGTAGGAACTGGATGACATGAGAGAGTCATGGACCAGGGAGGCCAGCTTAATCCCTCCTCCTACAGGAGCCCCAGGACATCTGGGAATAGGGTGGGTAGGGGAGGGCTACGGTGGATGGACCCTGGCAATTTGAACTATGCTCAGAACATGGGGTGGCAGATTCTGAAGACAAGCTGGGCCAATATTCTCATTTTGCTGCTTCCCCTAACTTCCCTTTTGCCCCCTCCACATGGAGAGTCTCCTGCTGGGAGAAGAGGGAGATTTTCACTTAGCACAGTCATGCAGAGGGGAAAAAACGCTGATTCAAATCTCATTCCCAGACACCTGATTTCTGCCAGCTCTGACCACCTTGTCTCAAAGATGCAGCTGAAACAGGGAAGGGGGAGCACCAGACAAAAATGGGAGCTTTTCTGCAGAGAGATGGGCTGGCACTTGGCAAGGCCCACACTCTGGGCTGCAGCCCAGCACTGCCTCACTGGTCTCCCAGAAAGCATATGAGGTGCCTGCTTAGGGCGCTCAGGGTTGGCTGAGGACATAGCCTGACTGCTCTGTTCCAGTCACTGGTATTTATGAGCCTCCTGTGAGTCCAGACCCACGTCTACACCACAGAGGAGGTAAGAAAGGTGCAAATTCTGCTCTACCCACCAGCCCCCTGCACCTCCAGGAGGTACCCATGGTGGGCAGAGGATGAGATGTTCAGAGGAAGCCATGGTTCAGGAAAAATAGCCCCCAAACCTCAATAGCACTAGCACCAAAACAGGATGAACACGTCTCTGGACTGAATTATGTCCCTCCAAAATTCACATTAAAGCGGTAACTCCCAATGTGATGTTATTTGGACATGAGGCCTTGGGGAGGTAATTAGGGTTAGATGAGGTCATGAGGAAGGGCTCTTGGGATTTTATTAGTGGCTTTCTATGAAGAGGCAGAGAGAGGAATCACTCTTTCTCTTTGCCAGGAAAGATCCGGTGAAAAGACGGGTCTATGAACCAGGAACCAAATTGGCCAGCATCTTGACCTTGAACTTCCCAGCCTCCAGAACCATGAGAAATGTCTGTTGTTGATGCCACCCAGTCTGGTGTTTTGTCATAGCAACTGAGCTGACTGAGACAAACACATGAGTGGTGTTCCCTTCCCAGCCTTCCAGCCACAGCTGGCTGTGGCCAACACTGGGACCCTGGGGACTTTCCTTCTCTGTTCACCCCCTCCACAGTTTACCTCCCTGCTCTGGGCCAGTGGTTGTTCTCAAAGTGTGGTTGGGGACCACTGGGAGTTACCAAGACCCTTTCAGGGGGTCCACTGGGTCAAACTATGTTAAAAATAAAACTAAGACCTTATTTGCCCTTTGAGTCTCATTTTTTAGAGCTGGTGATATGTCAGGAGCAGCTGGAGTCACTTCTTCCAGACTGACCAGGCCTTATCATTGGGGAGAACTCCAGGGACATCAGATAACTTGGATTCCAGTCTTAGATTTCCCCTCAGGAAATGGGGCATTGACTTAGATAACAAAGCCTCCTCCTCACTGTAGAAATGGCATTGTCCTATTTTCCCTGAATCTTGGTGTTCTTTTTCATAGGTTGAGATATAATTTTAGATCCCCTACACATCTCAGAAAGCTGTTAAGGAAGCCAAATAAATTAAATGTGAATGTTCTCTAACAAGAGAAAATTGTTCTATCATTATTACGTGTGATTATTAAGAGAGGAGCAACCCAAGGAGAATCAGCAGTCAGCACTGAGTCTAGTCAGAGGCCCATCCTCAGCCTTCCTTTGTTGCTAGGAGACCAGCCCTTTGTTGCTAGGATCCTCAATCCAATACAGCATCAGTCTTTGAACATGGTTTCCCTTTCTTCCACACACCTTCCACGTTGGTAATTGGATTTGTTTTCCCTTAAAGGATCCCTGAGCCATTTTTAAAAATACGAAATTAAATTAAAAAATAAAAATGCAAGTTCCTGTGTCTCAACGTAAATCATTTCTGGTCATTCCCATTCTCCCATTTCCTCTCTCTTTCTCTCTGTCAGCACTTTTTTTTTTTTTTTTTTTTTTTGAGACGGAGTTTTGCTCTTGTTGGCCAGGCTGGAGTGCAATGGTGCAATCTTGGCTCACTGCAACCTCTGCCTCCCAGGTTTAAGTGATTCTCGATTCTCCTGCCTCAGCCTCCTGAGTAGCTAGGATTACAGGCATGTGCCACTATGCCTGGGCTAATTTTTGTATTTTTAGTAGAGACGGGGTTTTACCATGTTGGCCAGGCTGGTCTCAAACTCCTGACCTCAGGTGATCCACCAGCATTGGCCTCCCAAAGTGCTGGGATTACAGGCATGAGCCACTGCACCTGGTCTCTCTCAGCTTTTAAAATGATGAACTATAAGCTACATACACAAAAGTTCATAAGTCATAAATATGAGCATCATGGACTAATATCCAGCGAATATCCACACAATTACCAACCAGCTCAAGAACTAGAATATTACTGGCACCCCAAAAACATCCTTACAACCCACATGCTCCTTCCCAAAATTCCCTCCCTGCCCTGAAGGTAAACTCTCCTTTTTAAAATGGTAATGAATTCCTTGCTTTTCGCTCCATGACTTCTTAATGTCCAGGGCTCCAGGGCCCAGGGCTGGGTGATCTTATTCAGGTTACTGGCTCTAAATACTTCCTAAACGCTACCAATTCCCAAATGCATGTCTCCAACCAGGGCCTCTCCAAAAACCTCCAGACTCCTGTATCCAACTCTGTGCTTAACCTCACCACTGGGTGTCCAAGAGGCGTTTCACTGTGTGATGTCCAAATCTATGCTCCTTATCCTGCCCCAGTCCACTTCTCCTGAAGGGGAAGGCATTTTTCCTGCTGTTTGACTCTCTTACTTTTAATCCCTCAGATCTGTTACACATCCTGTTGGCTCTGCCTTCAAAGGATCTTCAGAATTCAGCCACTCCTCACCTTCTGGCTCATCATCCCCCATTTGGATGACTGCAGTAGCCCCAACTGATTGTGTTGCTTCTACCTTGGCCTCAACAGTTGATTTTCAAGACCACAGACAAGTAATTCTTTTAAAATACTCATAAGATCATGTCCAATTCTCTGATCAGCTTCTTGCAGGTGGCCTGGGAACCCCTGAGCCTGCAGCTGATGTCTGAAGAGGGGGCAGTCTTGAGAGAGATTGTGCCCTTCACCTGTGAAGTGTGGCCTGACTCTGGGAAGTTAGTGTCGGGACTGCATCACAGGGAGACCTCTGTAGTCATCATTGTTTTCAGTTGCGAGTGGGCATCATAAATTCACCAACGTGAGCTCCCTGAGTGCAAAAGGAACTCCTGAAATGGGGAAGGCCCAGGGTGGACTGACTTAAGCATGGATCCAGGGACTCAGATGATGTGGCTAGACAGGGCTGCCTGGTGCACAGCCTCAGGGGCATGAATATTTTATCAGCTCTGCTTCCCTCTGGGTTGGTTTCATTTCTCTTCCAGCAAAAAACTTCTTCATGAGTCTAGGGAAGATAGCTCTTGGAAGTTCCAACTTAACATGATCCCAGCCCAGCAAATCTAACTGAAAGAGCACCTCTCTCCCCAGCATCCCCATTGATCCCAGGGGCACCTAGAGCCAGCCCTGCTTGAGTACCCCGAAGCCTGTCATGATGGCTAGGAAATGCAATTCTCTAATTGGCCAGAAGAAGGGGAATGGGAAGCTGTGAAGGACAGACCAAAAGGGCCCCATTTCCGGTGCGGCTGCAGGCACCTTAAGTGATTCGTTTAGGCCAGACATTCCTTGGTGATGCAGTGTCCTTCTTGCTGCCCCACACATCCATTTCCTCATCAGTAGACCAAGGAGGTTGCAGAGATGGAAGGTCTCCTCCAGCCCAGTCATACTAAGAGCCTATGAAATCCATAACAAAGCCCAGATCTGTGACTGTCTATCATGCTTTGTCCTGTTGTAGGGTTTATTTTCTCTGTGGCTATCTTGAAACCCCCAACAGACCAGCTGGTCTCCCAGGACGCCTATGGACAGAATCTCACACCATTATTACCTCTGGAGAAGGATCCAGGGACCAGTGATATCCGCTGCCCTTGGGAGCTCTGCTTTGTCTTGTGGCATCATGGGACCTCACCAGCTTGCCCAGGTAAAGTGGAAATTTCTTCTTCCTGGAAATCTACAAGAGGATTAAAGACAGTACAACTGCATAAGACTCCATATTTCATTTCATTTCATTTCTTTTTTTTGTTTTTCTTTTTTGAGATGGAGTCTCACTCTATTGCCAGGCTGGAGTGCAGTGGTGTGATCTTGGCTCACCGAAACCTCCTCCTCCTGGGTTCAAGCAATTCTCCTGCCTCAGCCTTCCGAGTAGCTGGGATTACAGGCACCTGCCACCATGCTCGGCTAATTTTTGTATTTTTAGTAGAGACGGGGTTTCACCATGTTGTCCAGGATGATTGCCATCTCTTGACCTTGTGATCCGCCTGCCTCAGCCTCCCAAAGTGCTGGGATTACAGGTGTGAGCCACCACACCTGGCTTCATTTTTTTTTTTTTTAACAAGATGGATACACTGTATTTATTTATTTATTTATTTATTTATTTATTTATTTATTTATATGGAGCCTTGCTCTGTTACCCAGGCTGGAGTATGGTGGCATGATCTCGGCTCACTTCAACCCCTGCCTCCCAGGTTCAAACGATTATCGTGCCTCAGATTCCTGAGTAGCTAGGATTACAGGTGCGAGCCCCCACACATGGCTAATTTTTGTATTTTTAGTAGAGGTGGGGTTTCATTATGTTGGCAAAGCTGGTCTTGAACTCCTGGCCTCAAGTGCTCTGCCTGCCTCAGCCTCCCGAAGTGCTGGGTTTACAAGCGTGAGCCACTGTGCCCAGCCTAGATATACTTTATTTTATACAAACAATGTTGGCAGCTATTAATGGTGTGGCACTGAAAGATGCAACCTCACTCAGATCTTCCTAGGAATGTAGGGGGACCTCAGGTCTATGCTCGCTTCTTCCTGGGGACACCAGGCAGTTAAATCATCATACGTGAGGGCTTTTCTTCTTCACAAGGTCCACCCAATCCTCGTCATAAAACCATGGGGCATGTAGAACAGCACCACTGTCTCATTGTACAGACTATGCTACAGAGACAATTTTATTCACCACAGTTCTGAGTGGAGGGGGTACGGCTGGGAAATGCCACACCACCTGGTGGGCTGCTGTACATCAGAGCGGTGAGTGGCAGCTGAGGTTACGGTCCCCAGGGGCTGCCTGCAGCAGGGAGGGCCACACTTGGGGCACAGGCTTGGAGGATGCAGCTGAGGGCTGGAGCTCTGGGACGCCACAAAGCTGTAGGCTTGCTCCCTGGGATTCTTCCAACATTTCCAGAAAAGGCACCTGCTCACAAAAATGCCAGGGACACTGGATTTCTTGATAAAAAGTTTGAAGACCGTGGCTTTGCATCTGGGCGTGGTGTGGAACGGGTCTAAGGTTGTAGGGAAGATGGTTGGAAGGCACTCCAGCAAGGGCAGGGGCAAGAGGTGCCCACCGCTCTGGCTTAGTTTTCCCCTGAAAGGGACAAGAAGGGGCATCATGGATCCCTGGGGGACATTTTGTAGGTGTACTGAGGTCATTATAATATCTTAACATTATGCAGATAAAGAAAGAAACTAATGCTTTTCCCTGAAAATTCTTCCCTTAAGTAAGCAGCATAAGTGTTTGTGTATCCGTCTGTGTTTGCTTTAATTTGGACGCCAGGCACCCAAAACTGGACTCTTCGTAACCCTGGTCCCTGGTTCATGATCTACTTTTATCTTCAGCCTATCATGCATGCCTGGGTTTATTTAATTTTTTTCCTTTCTCCCTTCCTCCCTTCCCGCTCCTCCCTCCCTTCCTTCCTTTCCTTATTTATCTCTTCTTTCTTTTCCCTTCCTTCCTTCCTTCCTTCCTTCTTTCTTTCTCTTTCTTTTTTTTCTTTCTCTTTCTTTCTTTTTCTTTCTTTCTTTTTCTTTCTTTCTTTCTCTTTCTTTCTTTTCTTTTTCTTTCTCTTTTCTTTTTCTTTCTTTCTTTTCTTTCTTTCTTTCTTTTCTTTCCTTTTTCTTCTTTTTCTTTCCTGTCTTTCTTCTTTCTTTTTTCTCTCTCCCTTCCCTCCCTCCCTTCCTTCCTCCCTCCTTGTTTCCTTTTCCTTCTTTCTTTTTTGTCTCCCCTCCCTCCCTCTTTTTCTTTCTTTTCTTCTCTTTCTTTCTCTCCTTTCCTTTTCCTTCTTTCTCTCCTTCTTTCCTCTTTCTATTTTTCTTTCTTTCTTTCTTTTCTTTCTTTCTTTTTCTTTCTTTCTCTTTTCTTTCTCTTTCTTTCTCTCTCTCTCTCTCCCTCCCTCTCTCTCTCTCTCTCTTTCCCTTCCCTTCCCTTTCCTTTCATTTCCTTCCTCCCTCCCTCTTTCCTTTTCCTTTCTTTTTTTCTTCCTCCCCTCCCCTCGCTCCCCTCCCCTCCCCTTCTCCTTCCTTCCTTCCTTCCTTCCTTCCTTCCTTCCTTCCTTCCTTCCTTCCTTCCTTCCTTCCTTCCTTCCTTTTTCTCTCTCATCTTGCTGTCACCCAGGCTGGAATGCAGTGGCACAATCTCAGCTCACTGCAGCCTCCACCTCCTGGGTTCAAGCGATTTTCCTGACTCAGCCTCCCAAGTAGCTGGGACTACAGGCATGCACCACGACGTCTGGCTAATTTTTGTATTTTTAGCAGAGACAGGGTTTCACCATGTTGGCCAGGCTGGTATCACACACCTGGCCTCAAGTGATCCACCCGCCTTAGCCTCCCAAAGTGCTGGGATTATAGGCGTGAGCCACTGCGCCAGGCCATTCTTATCTTATCTAAGAATGATATCTTATCATTCTTACAGAAGATAAGAAGATGTCTTCTGTATCCATAGTCATCTCTTTTTACTCCTAAAATTGTGTATTTTTGCCTTCTGTTTGTGTGTGTGTGTGTGTGTGTGTGTGTGAACTATCTTGCCAAAGTGTCCATTTTATCAGTCTTTTTGAAGAACTAGCTTTTGGCTTTGCTGATCCTTTATTTCTGAGCCCATTATTTGCTTTCTTCTACCTATTTTTGTTGTTACATTGACTCTGCTGTACTTTTTCCACTTAGTTGATTAAATTTTATCTGTTATGCTTTTCTAATACATACATTTTAAGGTTACAGACGTTCTTTAAGCAAAAACATTAGTTGCATCCAGCAAATTTTGGCATGTGGATTTCATTAATGGTCAGTTCTAATTATTTTCTAATTTCCAATACAGTTTCTACATGAACACACGAGTTACTTAGAAATGTGTTTAAAAATTTCCAGATATTCAGTTTTTAAGTTATCTTGGTGGGACATGGTGGTGTGCACCTGTAGTCCCAGCTACTTGGAAGGCTGAGGCAGGAGGATCACTTGAGCTCAGGTGGTCAAGGCTGCAGTGAGCTATGATCACACCACTGCAATCCAACCTGAGTGACAGAGTGAGACTCTGTCTCTAAAACAAAAATAAAAACAAACCCGAAGTTTTCCTTTGTTATTAATTTCTAACATTAAAATGCTGTGGTCTGAAAATGAGAAAATACGAACTAATTGCTTGAAATTCATTAAGCTCAAATTTGGCAAATGCTCCATATGTACTTGAAAAGTATGTGTTCTATGAATGTCCACTCTTAGGATTGCTGAGCATGTCATTCAGGTGTAGTGGATAAGCTGAATTGTCTGCTTGATCTATTACTGTCTGGGAGAAGTGTGTTCAAACCTACTACGAATACATTTGTCTATTTCTCACACTGGTTTCCCTACCCTCTGAGAACTCCCATAACACACTAGTGAATCCCTTCATGTCAAGAACCGTTTCTTCCCAGCAGGTGCCCAGTGAACGAATGCCTGCCACTGTGGGTTAAATTGTGTCCCCAAAGCATATGTTGACATCCTAGCCCCCAGTAACTGTGAGTGCGACCTTGTTTGGAAAGCAGGTCTTTGCAGATGTAATCTGGTTCAAATGCGATCATACTGGATTGGGATGGGTGTTAAATCCAACGCTGCTCCTTAGGAAGAGAGGGAGATGTGAAGCCACAGTGGAGACACACAGAGATGGCTATGCGACAACAGAGGCAGAGATTCGAGTGATGCTGCTGCAGCCAAGGAGCACCAGGGATCACTGGCAGCAAACAGGGGCTTGCAAGAGGCAAGGAAGGATTCCACCCTAGAGCCTAAGGAGGGAGCGTGGCCTTGCAGGCCCCTTGATTTTGGACTTCTAGCCTCCAGAACTGTGAGAGAATAAGTTTCTGTTGTTTTAAGCCATCCACGTTTGTGATACCTTTTTATGGCAGCCACAGGAAATGAACAGCCCTGCCATCCCAAACCACTGACTTGAAGTGAATTCCTCTCCAGTCTGTCACTCACGCCTCACCAGCACGGGCTAAAACCTGCTTGTGTGAGAGTGAGGGGCCCTGGGATCTGCCCGCCCACAGATCTTAAGCCAGCCTCTGCTCTGGCAAGGTGTAAACACCCAGAGTAGACAAACACCAGAGGAAGAGCCCTGGATGTAGACAACCAGGGGAACTAGTATCCAGGGAAATTAATTGGTTCCATTACCCCATCCCTGTGGTCCCTCCAACAGTGGAGCTGCAGTGAGAGGTGGTGGAAAGCTTCACATTTTTGTCTCTTCCACTTTGTAGAGTTTACCCAGTATCTCTGGATTTCTGCTATAAAATGACTACTTTTGGCAGTGATTTATGCTGCAAAGGTCACATTGTCTTTTCAGAAGGGCAGTTCAGGTTGGAACTGAACTGGGTTGGGCAGCCACTGGGTGGTGACATTGTTTCTCCACCGGCAGCAGGCGACCTCCAACTCCAATCAGGGGATGCCCAGGCCTGCCCAGACCTTGGCTGGGCTCTGAGGCAAATCTTCCAGATGGGATGACAGAGGCTGCAGTTGAGGCCTGAGTCAGGGAAGATGGAGCAGGAGATAAAGTCCTGGGCTGGAAAAGAATGAATGTCACAACTCTATCTATTTTACAGACAGTGGCTCCGAAGGGCTTTCATCACACGCATCGTCTTGGAGCCCCTTGACCTCTCTGTGAGGGAGGCATGACAGGAGTTTTTACTCACATTTTATAGGATTGGAAACTGAAGTACAGAGAAGTGACATGGCTTGCCGAAGGCCACATTTGAAGTGACAGAGGCAGGGCTTGGCTGGGGCTTCTGACTCCAGGCCACGGCCAGGGCTTTCTGAGTGCAAGCTCCTTTCATCAGACACTTACTACAAATGAGTCAGGGCGCTGGGCCATGGGGATGCAGAAATAAAGTTGACATGGGGGTCCCTGTTCCTAAAAAACTCAGAGGGCTGGGCACGGTGGCTCACTCCTGTAATCTCTGTGCTTTGAGAGGCCAAGGTGGGAGAACTGCTTGAGCCCAGGAGTTAGAGACCAGCCTGGGCAACATAGTGAGACCCTGTCTTTACAAAAACTGAAAAAATTAGCTGGGTGTGGTGGCATGCACCTGTAGTCCCAGCCACTTGAGAGGCCTAGGCGGGAGAATTGATTGAGCTGGGAGTTTGAGGCTGCAGTGAGCTATGATCGCATCACTGCACTCCAGCCTAGGTGACAGAGCAAGACTCTGCCTCTAAAGAAAAGAAAGGAAAGCTCATAGTCTTGGAGGTGGGACAGAGGGCAGGGTGACAAGTATACAAATGGACACTTCCAATGACAAATTTGGTAAAAAGATGCCATGTGAGCAGAGAGGAGGACCTGAACTCAGTCAAGCAAGACTTCCGGTTGGGGGTTGATGTGTGTTTTCCCAAAAGATATGTTGAAGTCCTAACTCTGGGAGCTCTGAATGTGACCTTGTTTGAAACTAAGTCTTTGCAAATGCAGTCAAGTTAAGATGAAGTCATCAGGGCAAGTCCCAATCCAATATGACAGGTGTCCTTATAAGAAGAGGAAAGTGCCACGTGAAGACTGAGACAGAGATGAAAGTGACACAGCTGCAGGCCAAGGACCATTGAGGATTGCTGGTCACCGCCAGAAACCAGCAAGGGGCAAGGAAGGATTCTACAGGGTCTCAGAGGGAGCATGGCCCTGCAGACTCCTCAACTTGACTTCCAGCCTGAACAACTGTGTCTGTTTTTCCACATTGTGGGCCCTGCCTTCGTGATGTTACTTCTGCCCACCACATTTTCCTGCACAGTCCCCTTTGAAAGCTCCACAGCCTTCCCTATTGAGCTCAAGTGTCCTCTGCTCTTAGGAAGTTTATTCACCTCCTAGGGCCCTCATGACAAAGCACCACCAACTGGGTGGCCTCAACAGCAGACACTTATGCTCTCACAGTTGTGCCTCTAACACAGGGGAAGCTAGATACCTCCGGTGTTTCAGCTCAATGCTCAGAGCTGATTGCAGTCATTCAGGTTTTACAGGTCACAGCCTCAGATTCTAGCAACATTGTCTGATTCAGCTTATGTTGTAAATGTAGCCAGTCGCATAGAAACTGCTATAATTAAAAGTACACTAGACCCAGAACTGTTTAATTAATTTATTTTTGAGATGGAGTCTTGCTCTGTCAGTGCAGTGGCGTGATCTTGGCTTACTGCAAGCTCTGCCTCCTGGGTTCATGCCAGCCTTCTGCCTCAGCCTCCCGAGTAGCTGGGACTACAGGCACCTGCCACCATGCCTGGCTAATTTTTTGTATTTTCAGTAAGACGGGGTTTCACCATGTTAGCCAGGATGGTCTCGATCTCCTGACCGCATGATCCGCCTGCCTCGGCCTCCCAAAGTGCTGGGATTACAGGCATTAGCCACCATGCCTGGCCGCTTAATTTATTTTTAAGACTTCAACAAGTTATTTGTTCTCATGCAGCTCCTTTTCATATTTCTCATATTCGCTCCCACACACAACTTCCTGGGCCCCTATCTCTAAGTAATGAGAAAGCAGACACACTGATTGGTTCTGTGTTTCAGCAGGCTCAAGCGTCTCATGCACTTCTGCACCAAAATACTTCCGCCCTTACTTGCATGTTCCATTTATCTCATAGCCAACCTAGGGCTATAATACAAGCTTGTCCTACTTGCCAGCATGTCCCTTGAATCACACCTGTAGAAGACTGTAACTCTCTGGGAGGCCGAGACGGGCGGATCACGAGGTCAGGAGATCAAGACCATCCTGGCTAACCCGGTGAAACCCCGTCTCTAGTAAAAAATACAAAATAGCCGGGTGAGGTGGCGAGCGTCTGTAGTCCCAGCTACTCGGGAGGCTGAGGCAGGAGAATGGCGTAAACCCGGGAGGCGGAGCTTGCAGTGAGCCGAGATCGGGCCACTGCACTCCAGCCTGGGCGAGAGAGCGATACTCCGTCTCAAAAAAAAAAAAAAAAAAAGAAAGAAAGAAAGAAAAAAAGAAGAGTGTAACTCATGAGGTTTGGCTCCAAATGAAATCTGGCAAATGGATGTTACACACATAGCAACCTTTGGTAAGCTTAGCTATGTTCATGTGACCATAGACACTTATTCTCATATGCTGCATGCCACATGCCAAACAGGTGAGACAGCTGGTCATATACGGTGACATTGTCTGTCATCATTTGCTCATATGGGGATACCTAAACAATTAAAAACTGACAATGGACCTGCTGATACTAGTCATGCTTTTCAAAATTTCTTACAGCTTTGGGCTATAACCCATAAGACAGGAATTCTTTATAATCCTAGAGGACAAGGCATTATAGAGTGGGCACATCAAACATTACAATGCATGTTGAAAAAACAAAAAGGGGGTATAGGAGGCCAACTACCACCTCAATCAAAACTACATTTAGTCTTATTTACTTTAAATTTTCTGACTCCTGGTATGGAAGGTAAGACTCCAGCAGAAAGACATTGGTAAGTGTTAGAGGAAAAGAAGGTTTACCTGAAAGTGTTATGGAAATCCCCAGAAGAAGGAAAATGGAAAGGTCCGGTGGATTTACTAACATGGGGACGAGGGTATGCTTTTGTTTTTGCAGGAGATGGACAAACCGTGTGGGTGCCCTCAAGGTGCGTGCGACCATGGAATGGGAGACTGGAGGAACTCAGGGTGGCCAACCATGGACCTGGTCCCTCTGGTACGAGCCCATGAGTCAGCTGGAGCCTCAGTGCAAAGGTGGAGAGAAGACCAACTGGAGTCACGACACACTTCTAAGATATTTGTAAAGACTATCATCACTCAATTTACAGTTTGTGTTTTTAATCCTTATGTCGTTTTGGCAGCTAAGAAGGACCAGCTCCAGGTAAACAATACCCAATTGACCTGTAAGTCTTGCCAGTTATATCGCTGCATTAGTCATAGCACATTGCAAACACATAATATTTCAACTTTGATTATTTTAGGTCTCATCCCTGGGCTATGGATTCCCATTAATCTGTCCAAGCCTTAGGCTGCCACACCCGCTTTGCATTTTGTGAACCTTCTTCTAACTCAGCTTACTCATTGTGTCCGTAGAGCCATAAGCATGATCATTTTTGCTACTGTTTCCTTGGTCACGCTATTAACTTCTGTTGTGATATCTCCTGTAGCTTTTCATAATTCTATCCAAACAGCCCAGTACGTGGAGAACTGGACAGGCATAGCCAACCAAGCGCCGCTAATTCAGAATAAAATTAACACTGAGTTACAAATTGAAGTGGCAATGTTAAAATCCACGGTTCTATGATTAGGGGAACAAGTACAAAGCTTGCAGTTGCAGCAGCAATTGCGTTGTCATTTTAATCACACTCATATCTGTGTAACCAACTTGGAATAAAACCAAAGTGAGTATCCATGGGGCCTTGTGAAAGCCCATTTGCAGGGAGCTTTCACATCCAACATCACCTTTGATATTGGTGAATTACAAAATTCTTTTTGAATAGGTAAACTCAAGAATTTCTGCCTTCTTTTGAAGACTGGACCGAATTCCAGCAAGGCCTGGAGAGCCTCAACCCTTGGACCTATCTAAGGCACCACATTTACATCTTCTATGTGGTTCTTGGAATAATGTTGCTTTGTCTCTGTCTTCTGTTTATAGTCTGTAAAATCGGATGGACTGCCAATCAGAGAATGAGAGCTGCCCAGCCTGGTCTTACATTCTTTCAATTAATTCATAAACAGAAAGGGGGATATGCAGGTAGCCGAAGGCCCATGGGATGTGACCAACCAGCATTGCACTGGAAGCTATATGATCAAACAGCAAACTGCTTATCATGAATGCAGGATGTGAGCAAACTCACGACTGTTTCTGCCGGCGGAAGTTTTGCTGGAATCACTCCCTGGCGCCGAGGCTGTCTACTGCGACATTTAGCCTGTTGTTTGAGGAATGCAGTCTTGCAAGCCTACCCTGGACTGAGCAGCTGACCCCTTCTTCCACCCCTACTTCTCACTATCTCTTTTGCCTAATAAATAAGGAGGGCTGCGTAAAGCTCAGGGCCCTTGTCCACTAGAGGCAAGGTGCCCCCTGACCCCTGCTTCAAAATATACTCTTTTGTCTCTTGTCTTTTATTCCCGCATTCGCCTTGTTCAGTCCCCCTAGGTCCATGCAGGTTACAGTGGAATTGGTATTCACGTGCGTATTCTAGCTCATTTCATACTACAGAAGCAGTGAGGTAAGTCATGTGGCCTGCAAAAGTAAAATATTTATTATCTGGTCCTTTAGAGAAAAAAATTGCTGGCTTGGTCTGCAGTGGTATTTTTCAAATGTGAGCATGCATGATGAGTGACCTGGAGGGCTGGCAAAATGAAGAATTTGATTCAAGAGGCCTGAGACCAAGCCTAAGATACAGCACTTCTGTCAGGCTTCAGTGATGCTGATGCTGCTGATTCAAGGACCACACTTTGAGAAGCAAGGACTGAGAGCAGCTCCATCTGATAGAAATACACCGGGAGCCACACAAGCAATTTGGAGTTGTGTAGTGTACACATTAAAAAGGTAAAAAGAAACAGGTGATGTTAATCCAACATTTTATTTAACTCAATATACCTAAAATATTGTCATATCTCATGTACCCAATGTAAAGAAACTGAGATATTTCTTATTTCTTGTTTTATACAAAGTCTTTGTATAAAACTTTTTCTTTTTCTTTTGAGACAGAGTCTTACTCTGCTGCCAGGCTGGAGTGCAGTGGCGCGATCTCAGCTCACTGCAACCTCCGCCTCCTGGGTTCAAGCGATTCTCCAGCCTCAGCCTCCCGAGTAGCTGGGACTACAGGCACATACCACCACACCTGGCTATTTTTTGTATTTTAGTAGAGACGGGGTTTCACCATGTTGGCTAGGATAGTCTCGATCTCCTGACCTCATGATCTGTCCACCTCGGCCTCCCAAAGTGCTGGTATTACAGGCATGAGCTGCCATGCCTGGCCTGAAATCCGGTGTATATTTTATACTCAGAGCTCCTCTCAGTTTGGATTGGCCTGTTTCATGTGGCCGGAGGCCGTCATACTGGACAGTGCAGCTCTAGAGTACAGACTGGAGCCAGGCTGCCTGCGTTCAAATCCCAGCCCCACCACTGGCTAGCTGGGTACCTTGGACGAGTTATGTGCCCTTTCCACATCTGTTTCTCCACCTGTAAAGTGAAGGTAATCAAAGCACCTCCTCTTGTCATTTTGGGGATTGACACGGTTAGGCTTTGTGTCCCCACCCAAATCTCATCTTGAATTATAATCCCCACAATCCCTGGGAGAGACCAGGTGGGGGTAATTGAATCATGAGACTGGTTCCCCTCCGTGCTGTTCTCGTGATAGTGTTCTCACGAGATCTGATGATTTTATTAGTGTTTGGTAGTTCCTTCTGCGTTCATTCTCTCCTGCCACCTGCCAAGGTGTCTTGGTTCCCTCTTCACCTTCCGCCATGATTGTAAGTTTCCTGACACCTCCCCAGCCATGCTGATCTGTGAGTCAATTAAACCTCTTTCTTTTATCAATTACCACATCTTGGGAATTCTTTATAGCAGTGTGAAAACAGACTAATACAGGGATTATGTAAGCTAACAAAGAGCTAGAACAGTGCCTGGCATGTAATAAGCTATCATTCTGTTATGATGATGGTTCTGCACAAGAAGCACCTTCTTTCCCTCCAATAATCAAGCAGGTGGTGCCATGTTTCCTGCCCCCATCCCTGGGGTCAGACTGTAGAGTTTAGTATGCTCTCTCCTCAGTTCTCAGCCTGGTCATTCCCCCTCGCTTTAAGGATCCTGCCTTGTTCATTCATTCCACAGATATTTATTGAATGTCTACCACATGTCAGATCCTGTGCCTGGCGATACAACATGAAAACAGACAGACAAAAACCCCCTGCCTCCTGGATCACGTTCTAGTAGGTTAGTAGGGAGAGTCTTACATGGAATGTAATGAACAGAGTGTGCTACATCTAAGGTCATAAGCATCATGCGGGGAAAGTGAAGCAGGGTGAGGGGGATGGAAAGTCCTCAGAGGGCCCTGAGGCCAGGGTGGCTGGAGTGGAGAGTTGCAGAGAAATGAGGACTGTGGTCAGAGAGGTGTGGAGTGGGAGGCCACAGTGCAGGGCTGTCTAGGCCATTATAAATACTTCGGTTCTTCCTGAGTCAAATACAGAGCGGAGCGGAGGGCTTTTGCCTAACAACTTCAAGGTCTGAATCACACCTTATCAGGCTGCCGTGCTGAAAACAGCCTGGTTTGGGTTGGGGTGGGGTAATCAATCATCCTCCCTGGCCCTGAACTGAGGGGCTCACTGGGATGTGAGGTACCCTAAAACAAGATCAGTTTTATCTTTTGTCCTCCTTTCATAAATAATCTGTGTCCCCATAATGTCCATTTTAATGTATTTGAGTCAAAATATGCACATCCTCATAGGACAGTGTCGTGTGCCCCACATTAACATAATGGCATTATGCAACAATTCTCATGTCTTGCTTTCAGTATTCAATACTATTTTTAAAAGTCACCTGCTTGCTATCCATAGGTCTAGGTCTGTCTCTCAGGACTATAGTGTATTCCAGGGCACTCACCTGCCGCCTTTGACTTGTCCAAGACCTTGCTTGCCTCCAACAACGCAGTCACTCAAAATCATTGCAAGGGTATCCTTCCGTAAGTCCATTTATGGACCCAGGTAGAAATCTCTCCGGAGAGCCACGTGCGAGTGGCTCTCTGAATCACAGGGCGCACATGCTACTAACTTTTAAGCTGCCAGTTCCCCTTCTGGGGTATGCATTGCAGTTTGCACCAGCACCAGCAATATTGAAGCCTGGGCCCCGCATCACTGCCAGCACTTGAAGTCTGGCAATTCTGAGGGGCATAAGGTAGTGGCTCTTAATTTACATTTGCATTTCTTCAGCTCTCTTAGTTTATCTCTTGTTCACCATTTGGGCTTCCCCTGCTGTGAATCACCTATTAATATCCATGGCCGGTTTTTTCTTTTGGATTTCCTTTTTCTTGCTGTTTTGCAAGAAACTTTGTACATTTTAATCCCTTTTCAATTTTAGTGACTGCAAATACCTTCTTAGTCTGCCATCTGTTAGCTTTGATGAACAGAAAGCCTTACTTTAGATGTAGTCAAATCCATCCTTTCTCCCTTACATTTGGTGCTTCTTGTGAGGTTTAAAAAGTGACTTTTAAGGACAACTTAGAATGAAAAACAATCTGAAGCTATGTTTAGAATAAAATAAATATGCAGGAATTATTTTCTGTAAGCAGGGCTTCAGAAAATATCAATCTTACTTTGCCTCTATTATTACTACCTAATTCTGGGCTTTCTTTTTCCTTTCTGTCAAGCCTGAACAGGTTACGAAGAAAGGAAACCACCTGAGGTAAATTTGGTTTTCCTAAGTTTTTCTAAATACAGCTTTAAAATGCAACACTCCCTTAACAAACTTTGGTGGAGGGAAGAAGTGAACAGAGGACTGAGACTCAGAGGCCTGGGTTCCATCCCGCCCTTCCTGGCACATTGCATATGGTTTTAAAACCACACAACTCCACACATCTGGAAAGAACAGCAAAGATCAAGAATTTTATATATATAAATATATATATATATTTTTAAATATATATATATATATATTTTTTGAGACAGAGTCTCGCTCTGTTGCTTAGGCTAGAGGGCAGTGGCACAATCTCGGCTCACTGCAAACTCCGCCTCCTGGGCTCAAGCAATTCTCCTGCCTCAGCCTCCTGAGTAGCTGGGATTACAGGCGCCCACCACCTTGCCCAGCTAATTTTTGTATTTTTAGTAGAGACAGGGTTTCACTATGTTGGCCAGGCTGGTCTCAAACTCCTGACCTTGTGATCCGCCTGCCTTGGCCTCCTAAAGTGCAGGGACTACAGGTGTTAGCCACCATGCCCGGCCTAGAATAAAATATTTTTAAAAGATTTATTTCACAAATTTTAGAAACCTAAAGAGGTGATTTGTGAAAGAAACCAGATTTTCATTAGTTTACAAATATTTATGAAATACTATGTACTACTCGGTGTCTTCTTTATTGGGTTACAAATGTAGAAACACAGAAAGTAAACACAGGACCTGTCATGGTCCATGTTCAAGGACATTTGGGGCAGAAACAGATACACCGATGGACAACAGGGCCACGGGAGGTGGGAGAGAATTTAAACGTGTAATTTGAACTTTACAGAAAAGAGCCAGGAACTTCCGGAAAACTCTCTTGTGCTGCCATGACCAGCATCAAAGAACTTTACCAGGCTGAGGAGAGCCTGCTAAATGTCTAAGTGTTTTGAGTCTAAAATCTGGGTATTAAAGCTTGGGCCAAGGGGGAGAAGAAGCAATCTTAGGAGAAGAAAGTGCTAAGTCTGGTCCCTTGAGTTTAAGTCTTGTATAATCACAGGCAAGAATAAGATGATTAGGCCTGGTGTGGTGGCTCAGGCCTGTAATCCCGGCACTTTGGGAGGCTGAGGCGGGTGGATCACGAGGTCAGGAGATCGAGACTATCCTGGCTAACACAGTGAAACCCGTCTCTACTAAAAATACAAAAAATTAGCCGGGCGAGGTGGCGGGCGCCTGTAGTCCCAGCTACTCAGGAGCCTGAGGCAGGATGGTGTGAACCCGGGAGGCAGAGCTTGCAGTGAGCTGAGATCACGCCACTGCACTCCAGCCTGGGCGACAGAGTCAGACTCCGTCTAAAAAAAAAAAAAAAAAAAGAATAAGATGATTAATATTTTCAGAACTGTCCACTTCAAACTCTGATTCTCATGAAGGCAAAAAGGGTGAAAGGTGGTATTCACACTCCCAATCAGAAGCCTGAGAGAACAGCAAGAACAGCCGGCACAGGGACCTTGTAGAAATAACACAACGAAAGACCCACACTGGGGATTCTAAAGCCGCTCCTTTGTGTTTCAATGGCCTTGCCACAGACCAGCTTTTCCCCTTCCAGTCACACAGGGGCCACTGGAATCCCAATCCCTTGACAAAACACCAGATGCCTGAGAT